>NC_141072.1:40811710-42206710 GCF_041138505.1 Cibotium barometz
TCGTGGCCGTCTTCTGCTGCAACGAATAAAGCACTATCAGCGTACCTTTTTGTTTCATCGTGCGCATGATCATCAATGCTTGCGTTTGCTTCAGCGTTGTTATCATTGTGTTTGATTTTTTCTCAGTGGCCTTCATCACCATCGTCTTGCTTCTTTTTCTCTCTTTGTAGCGTGACTTTCATAGCCATCGTCTGCTTCTTTGTTTGCAGCGTGGCTTTTATAGCCATCATCTGCTTCTTGTTGTGGGTAGTTATTGTCCTCCACAAGGCCCAAGTCAATGCCGTGGCCTTCGTCTCCACTAGCCTCAAGGGCTATTTGTTGCGCCTCTTGGGTATCTACATCCACCAACATACTATTGAAGTATTCTACGCACGAGGAGAAAATGGTGCTGTTGTATTTCGATAGTTTTGGGGGTCGCAATTTGGCTTCATTGTGTTCAAAGTACAAGGAGAGCCCCCCAACAGGATCCCAGGTCCCCATTTGATACCATGTAAAAAGAGGCAATGGGCTGTAGATCCTCTCTCTTACATCAGAGTTGCACACAGGGAAGCTTGTAACTTGTATGTTGTTTTTCTTATTCGATTCATGGTGAAGGTTACAGTTATATAACCCACGAATGGGTAAGATATGAAGGGATATACCCTTTGACTTGTGCCTTTTGGCATCTCGTTTTATTGTGGGCAGCCACACTTAATGAGGTCAATTGTGCATTACGCACACTATCCTAGTGGAGGTTGGCAAGATCTTGTGTGCCTTCAATGTGTGTGACTTCATCTTTGCCTTGGCTTGCATCGATCTGTAAGGTTATGTGAAGCACAGCAAGAACATTGGTCAGAAAGCCACCGCTGTCTTTCAGGAGGTCATTCATACAAGGGATCTCAGAGTTGGTATCAAAGATGAGGCTAGGTGTAGATGTGAGCTTATGATGTTAGATATAATTTTGTCACTTATGTTGGTTTTCAATCTTCACTTCCCTATGCCACTCCTTGGGTGGCCATCATACCCACAGATCTTTGATTGAGGAGCTGTCTTCAGATGTGTAGAGCAACCTATGTCCTATACAATACTTTATACTACACTTTTGGGACTAGATTTACATTTTAGACGAGTTTTGACCTCCGTTTGCCTAGTGGTGGTGAGTGTCTGTTTGAATGGGTTTGCCAAAGAATACAAGCCATTCAAGACCTCCATTGTTGTCAGGGAGAATGTTTTGTTCCCAACTTTCGGGACTTGGTGTCTATGTTGATCATAGGAGAGGTCTTTGGATGAAGACTCTTCTTTACAAAGCAAGAACACATCAAAATAGGCCTTCTACTCCAATTCATGTATAGGGAACAGTAGAGGTCGGGGTTGAGGTCGATCTAGAAATTAGAATCATGGACAACAAATGATTCTTATTAGAAAGCAAGCATACATAGGTGGAAGAGGCCCGTCTTAAGATAGGAGAAGCAAAAGAGACCGTGGTAATTAGAACAAACAATAATGAGTAACACGTTTTCCACACATTGCTATTATTGTGGAAAATGAGGTCACTCTTCTACAGAATGTCATAAGAAGCAAAGTGACATGAAGAATTGGAAATTACAGCAAAACAATGTGTGTCTTGAAGCAAGAAAGCTGAAGATAGATATGAGCATTAAACTCCTTTATAAAAAAGGAGATACAGAACTCATCTCTGATTTGGGGCCCATTATCATGTTGTG
The DNA here is from genome assembly GCF_041138505.1 of Cibotium barometz. Classification (NCBI taxonomy): domain Eukaryota; kingdom Viridiplantae; phylum Streptophyta; class Polypodiopsida; order Cyatheales; family Cibotiaceae; genus Cibotium; species Cibotium barometz. Next base: position 40,813,414 of record NC_141072.1, read on the forward strand.
TTTTGCATATAAAATCTTTGCAAGCCTACTGTTAGGTTGTAAAATGTTTGCAAAGTGCTTGTCTACTGCCAAGTTGTAAAATCTTTGCAAAGTGCTTGCCTACTACCAGGTTGTAAAATCATCCTAATTTTTGAATAAGAAAAGAGCAAAAATTGTTTGTTAAAGGTAGGTATATTTTAGATGCCAATAATTGCTCCCTAGGAAGGTATAAAGTAAGCAGAAGTAACTAGACACGACTACTTGCTCTTTAAGGTTGACTTTGATAAGGCATATGATAGACTAGAGTGGGATTTTATCTTGCAACCATGAGCAACATGGGGTTGGGTAGAAAATTTATTAGCTTTGTGAAGACATTGTTTGGTAATGCAAGAGGTAAATTTTGTGTGAATGTTTCTCTCTTTGAGATCTTCTCCCTCCATAAGTCTATAAGGTAGTGATGCCCCTATCCTCTCTTGTATTTTCCATAGCTGCTTATGGATTGAGGTGGAAGCTCCATGATAGAATACAAAATGGTGAACTAGAAGGTGTTTCACTACCTAACAACTACGTACCTAACAACTACGTACAAATGTGTCTACAACAATTAGCTAATGATAAAAACGGCTTAATTTGGAACAATAGCCAGAGCATTAAGGCATTTTGGGACTTTCTCGAAGTAATTTCTCAAGCATATGTCTCTAGATTAATCCATTCAAAAACAGGGATTAAAACCCTCATGAAACCCCCTGACTAGCTCCTAGAGCAAGAATGTAAGGAAATTCCTTCACTTACAATTTTTAGACTATCACTACAACATATACACCAAATACTTGCGCTTACCCTACCGGTGTCTCTGTTCACAATTGAAAACAAATTTCCATATCAAAACATAAGTATAAGCACAAGAAAAACTGTTGGAACTGACCCACTGGTATTTCCATCACTATAAATATTATTATAGCACTTGAATTACTCATGCTTTTATATTGCTTATAAAGCATTGCCAATTTTGATGCTTATATAGCACTAGAAATACCGACTCTATTCCATATTAAAAAATATTTTTTTTCATACTTCATCAAGCATACCAGATGTACCACACTTCATCAACATGCATACCAAATGTACATTCTTTATGCATGCATGGTATAACCAAATTTTTAGAAGACATTTGAGATATTTATTTGAAAAAAATACACACAAAGTCTACAAACTTACTTACATTATGGGCACTACTCAAATAGCATCTATTGGATTCAGAATGTGAAGCAGTCTCCTTTCTTTTGTATATTGGTAGATGAATCTATTAAAATTTCAGTTTTGTGAAACATTTGATAGTCTATGTAAATTATATGTTTGATTGCGATCCACATACCTCTTTCTTGGGGTTACTTGACGTTGTGGATCACTCAGCAAAAGGATTGCAATGTACTCTTGATGCATTCTTGGATGAATATGGCATTGATCGTTCTAAGTTAAAGTTAGCTTTGGTTCAGATGGTGCCTCAATAATTACAGGTTCAATTAATGGCTTGGCTACTTTGATGAGAACGAGGAGTCCATTTATGATTTCCATTCATTGTGTTGCCCATAGAACAAACTTATGTGTGTTTGATGTTTTTAAAGAGAGTCCACATGCTAGATACATGGATTCAACTTTGAATGAGATTGCTGGTTTTTTTTAAAAAAATCTCTAAAAGGTCTACGAGAGTTGCACAGTGCAAGAGGAGCTTGATTGTCCACACCTTAAAATGGATTCAAATTTGAATGAGATGCTAGTTAAAAAAAAAAAGCTCTAAAAGGTTTGCGAGACTTGCATACTTGCAAGGAGCTTGATTGTCCACACCTTAAAATGGAAAATATCCATAAGTTAAGGTGGTTTGGTACACACAAAGTTGTGGTCAAGGTGTGTGAAGTGTTGGAACCTCTTCTCTTATGCATAAAAGAGGAGAATGGAAGGTTATACAAGATGATTGCAAACTTCAAATGCATTTATATATTGCATTTCTTGGCTGATATGCTTGAACATCAAGCCACTCTATCACCTATTTTTCATTGTGGATGTGACAAGAATTCCTAGTTTGATAGACTCCACAATCGCAATGTTAGATGTTGAGTTTTGTGCAGTGCCTTTAGATATTAACATGAATATGCAAGGATATGATGATTATGGATTTTTGTCTACTCCTAAATATGCAGGGAAACATGGTTGGTTATGGACCTTGTGCAAGGTAATGAAGGGGGAAATGTATTATGAAGTTAGAATAAAGTGATGTGCTATCGGCAGCCCTTGACTTTCAAACAGAGATTTGTTTGGAAATAAAAGACCATTTCAAAACCAAATTTGGTGACTCTTCCATTATGCAAAATTTTAGAATTCTTCCTTCTCTTGGGTTTCCTCCAAAAGAGTTAAAAAGTTTTGGGATTATTGAATTAAATACCTTGGTGAAGCACTATGGAAAATTAATAGAGTCACATTAGAAAATGGTATGCAAGTTGATTCAATGATTGATGAGAGATTATCAACGAGAGATTCCATGTCTTCAAAGTTCAAGGTGCTTCAGATTGGAAAGGAAAGTCTCTCAAGAACACATAGACTTTGATAGGAAGAATTGAAGTGTGGCATTGCAAGTATCCTACCTTATTATCTTTGGCTCAATTGCAATGTTACAATAATGTAGTATTGATGTTTTGTGAGAGGGGCTTTCGCATTCAAAAAATTATAAAAAACAAGCTTAGAAATAATTTGGAGACAAAAAATATGATATTCTCATGCAGATTTCCATTGAAGGACCACCTCTCATGTCTTTTGGTTTCACATATGTGATCAGTTTGTGGTGGAGAGAGAGAGAAAAGATTTCAAGACATATGTACACTCCTATAGCTTAAGAAGGCTTATGTTTTATGTTTTTGTTGTAGATAGAGCATATGTATTTTCTATTGCTACAGGTAAGTATATAGCTACTATTGGTTTTGGGCAGTTACTATTGTGGATAGGTTTCATGATGTTTTTTGGATGGGTGTTGCTTAGTGTAGAGGTGCAATTGTAAACAGGTTTCGTGCTCTTGTTTTGGACAATTACTGCTCTTATGTAGTTGTGTTTTCATAGCGAACAACTTTTATGCAGCTGTGGACAACTATGTACTTTTGTTGCTCTTTAGTGGTTGGGGACAGCTTCTATATGCAGCTTTGTTGGGGATAGCTTCTATATGTAGCTTTGTTGCTATTAGTTGAAAGCTTTTTATGACCTTGCTACTATTTTGGTGTGCAACTACAATGTAAAGCAAAGACTTCTTCTGGTAGTATGGTAAGACTTGTTGCTATTATGCAAAGAGTCATCATGAAGATATGTTTGCCAATGGCACTAGCATGACATAGTGCCTACGGTCTTGTTGCTTTTGTCTCTATATTTTGGTGTTTTATGATGTAATCTTGTTGAACACGTCTTGTCTATTGATCCATCCAAAATAAATTGCTTGGATGTTTCTTACAAATGTATTACCCCAAGAGAATCAAATAAGATAAATTATATTTTTTGCTTTTGTGCAATGTAAAGATGGTTGTCTTGCTCATGCCTTGTAAATTTCTTAATGCAAGTTTTTAAGTTTGATACTTTTGGAAGTTCCAATTATTAATAGCTTATAAATTTTCATTCAGAAGTTAAAATTATTTAATGCTTCTAGTGTTTGAAATTTATCTTATGTGATGATTTAAATGTTGCAATTTATTTCTTTGAATCGATGATTTTGGAAGTTTATTCTTGCAAATTTTTGGCATTCTATCTCTAATCTGAAAATTGTAATTTATTTAGCCTAAGTTATTTAGGTAATTTGGGGAGCAAAAGTGTGGAATCATGCATCTACTGTGCGGAGAAAGTGTAAATTTTGTAAATAAAAATTGTAGGAAAATATAGTGCAATTCTTGAAAAAGTACTAGTCCCCCAACATATCCTCTGGAGACGGGAAGGAATGCATGCCATGGAGGTAGACCTTAACTTGTAGCCCATCTAGGACTTGTTTTGCTATTGCAAGCATCATTCATTTAATATGCATGTCCACCAAGGCATTTCCCAATAACCCTTTAGAGACAATTGCATTAGGAATTTGATTTTCCTTGTCACTTTCTCCTGTACCGCCCACTTGCTTGAGATGCAAGTGAGGTTGACCATGTCTAGTAAAAGGCCCTCGCATTATATAACCATTAAAAAAAGTTCACTTTTCCATGACCTCCTCCTAATGGGCACATTGTGCAAATAGTGCACACTAGTTAGGCACTACATTGAGTGGGTAGACCCGTCTACAAAGGGGAAAAAGTACACATGTTAGTCATGATGCATTTGTTCAAAACAATTCATAGCTTCCATACCTTTGTCCTATTGGGCATATGTTGAGCAAGAGAGAGTCCATCATGATACATTTGTTCAAAACAATTCATAGCTTCCGCACCTAGGTCCTATTGTGGGCATATGTGGAGCATTTTTTCAAAACAATTCACAGCTTCCACACCTTAGTCCTGCTGGTGGGCATATGTCAAGCAAGAAGCTCCTCAAGCACTTGTTACACATTTGCAAGAGCTATACATAGATATCATTGAATGCGAGAAGCCCAAGAGATCCCAAGAACACCTTCTTCATGGTTCAAAGTAGACATCATTCCTGCTTCTCTCCTTGCCAAGCACACTATCAATCTCCAACAACCTCTATATAGCAATCTCCTTGTGAATCTTGTGCTTACCACACATTAGTTTGCATACATGTAACCAAATGAGCATATGCATCTTGACATAATGGTCTCTTCTCAAACTTCTCCACCATACATCATATGTACATACATACATGCACATCATAACTATTTTCACCTTGTCATTTGCTCGTATGATGTAGCAAATTTTCAAGATGGAAGTGAATTTCATTACATTCATAGAGTGGCATAATTAAACGCATCAGTTTAAAATAGTTCCATGCTTCTTTGCGGTGATTTGTTAGGCATAGCCTACAATTAATGTAAAGAGACAACATCACAAACAAAAAGCTCCACTTGTCATTTTTGCAAAAAACATTCCATTTGTCATACACACCATCAAACCATTTCAAGCAACCCATTATCTAGAAATATCATCATTTCCATTATCAATTTCTCTTATAGTGTCACATGCCTTCAAGATGAAACTGAAGGTCATTGCATTTAAAAACACATGCCTTCAAGATGAAACTGAAGGTCATTGCATTTAAAAACACACCCTCAAGCTACATCAGCTCAACAGATTTCAATGTTGCAAGTGAGGGTCAATGCATTTTGAGAAAGGTCCTTACCTTGCATCAAATCTAAATGGTTCACTACTATCTTTGCTCTATTGGGCATATCTTGCAACAAGTAGTACGGATTAAAAGACAGCAGAGAAGTATCATGCCAAGCAAAGGGGAATACTCAATAGAGTAGTGCCAAGCATAATAATATTTTGCACCAACCCCTATCTAGCAATATTTTTTGCTCTTTTTCTATTGTTACTGCCATAAACTTGCATGATGCAAGTAAACTTGAGGGCATATGGAAAGATGCTCTTAATTTCAAAACAATGCAAAGGATCCCAAAAAACAAGACATATCAGCTTTCAAGATGCAATTCAAAGTCACTTTATGTCAAGCAACTCTTTTGCCTATGCCAACACCACATTTTTGCATAAATGGTTAGCTCACCCTATGCTTCCACCCATAGGCTTTCAAGATGCAAACCAAGGTCATTGAATTCCATGTGCTACACTAGTTTGAAATAGTTCAATGCTTGCTCACTTTGGACTTGTTGGACATATTCCACAATTAGTGTGTTCCAAGAGATATCATCCCAAACAGGATGCTCAAGCATTGCACTCGGCATACATATACATTAGAGCACCGCACCTACATACATATATGTGAAAACATCACGGAGAAGCATATTTTCATCTACATAGAATCGTTCATCCTAAAGCGAGAGAGAGAGAGAGAGAGAGAGAGAGAGAGAGAGAGAGAAGAGAGAGAGAGAGAGAGAGAGAGAGAGAGAGAGAGAGAGAGAGCTCACCTTGGTGTTTTTGGTTATGGCCCTGCAAGAAATCATACACACGCACTGTATTAGTTTTATGGAGGAGAGATAACGTGAGAGTGATTGTGAATCTAAAATAAATAATAACTACAAATTTCACAATCGTAGACTATTATATATATTTGTAATATGAGAAAATATCTTGGGCTACTGGCAAGCGTCTTAATTCATATCTCCCTTCTACTCTTTGTTGCCATAATTATATTAGTTCATACTCTGCTACTACAATAGGGCGAGTTGAGCTCGCTACGTTAGTGATTTTTTTCATTGTCATCATGTCTAGCATATGCTGTGTTCTTGGAATGTGCAATCGCTCTGTAACCTAGATCCGTGCTCCTAAACTTCAGCCAGGCATTCTAGCCTTCCTTACATTGTGTGCCATTGTGAAAGCATACGATTCCGACCATACCCCACCAGAGATCGCTCAAACCTAGCCATAGAACCTCCTCCTTCACTCCTCTCAGCCTTGCATCCTAATCCAGTGGCCTTGAGTAGAGTCATGTCAGCAAACAGCAGGGGTGTAGCCACAACACCACTAGAAGTGGTGGTAGTAGCAACAACGCGTGTATGTATCTCTTTCATTGAGTTTGGCAATGGCAGGGGGATGGTATCTGCGTTTTGAGGAATTGGCAAAGAAGCCATGGCACTTGCCATCATCTGCGTGAAGCTCGCCGTTGAGGTCCAACTCCTCTCAAGGAGTACCCCTCTCCAAGCTTTAAATACCCCTCTCAAGGAGTACCCCTCTCCAAGCTTTAAATACCCCTCTCAAGGAGTACCCCTCTCCAAGCTTTAAATACCCAACTACATCAACATATTGGACCTCTTGAAATGTTATGTGGAAGATGAAAAGTCTTCTTGGGAGAAGTACTTACCACTTGTGGAATTTGCATACAACAACAAGGTGCATGCATCCACAAGAAAGGCCCCGTTTGAGATTGTTTGTGGTAAGGTGGTTTTGCCACCCATCCTTTGCACAAAGAATGAGACATTTGCACAGCTGATGAGTATGTAAGGGACTTGGATATTGCCTTTGCTCAGGTGCAGACAACCATCACAACATAAAAGGGATGCCAACAAGCATAGAAGGCAATTAGATGTCAAAGAGAATGATTGGGTATTTCTAAAAGTTCAGAAATCAAGACTTAGAAAGAGTCCCTTGAAAAGAGGGTGCATACCCTAAGCTTGCAACGTGGTACTATGGGACTTTTAAAGTGATCAAGAAGATCAATAAAGTGACTTTCAGGTTGGCATTGCCTAGTCATTGGCATTATTACAGAATGCTTTTCATCTGTAAGTCTCCTATGCAAGTATGTAAGGCCAGAGCTCAGTGAACCGGTCATTGAGGATCTTCACCCCAGGAGTGGATGAGCTCAAGGAGATTGGGCAACTAGTATAGATTGTGTATCACAAGAAACACTATGTGAACACAATATTTTTCCCAGTCCTAAAAAGGGGATTTTTTGGGGTATTTTTTGTTTTATTTGGGGATTTTGTGTCTTTTCTGCTGGCCAATAGCCGTTACGTTGACCCACCAGTAGTCCCCCATAGTATATATAGCTTTGCCTTATCATTAATCATTTGTGTACCATATCACTAATCATACCCGGTACCACTTCATATGCTATTGCTCTGCTGCTTCTTGTGCCAAGTTCTACATCACATAGCTTTATCATCCTCACTTGACAGGACAACACCTCAGAATTTTTGCATGTGGCCACATCACGGGACAACAACCCACTCTCTACTACAGGCCACACTATTGGACATCAACCCTCTCTGCTACATTCAAACCTTACATCAGCACATCATCATTGCTTACATCAGCGTTTACATCAGGAGATCATCCGTGCTTACATCAACGTTTACATCCGCAGATCACCAGTGCTTACATCAACATATCAACATTTTCTTCACAGCTCATGGGAAAACATTCCCCTCTTCTACAAAAATCACTTTAGCATAATCCTTAGCTCTTACCATCGCGGGTTAGCATCCCACTCTCTACTACATCACACCATCGGGATGGCAACCCACTCTCTGCTTATCTTCACCATCGACAACACTTTAGGTATGTAGCACCTGTGTCACCAGAGCTTGCACCACTTGGGACGGTAGCTCTCTCTGCTCCTCATCATGCCTGAGGTACGCATCACCCTTGTCACAAGAGCTTGCACCCTTTAGGTACCCAACATCCTTGTCATCAAAGCCTGCAGCTTTCAGGTCTTGCAGCACCCTGGTCATCAGAGCTTGCACAACCACCACCACACTCGGGATAGCAGCCCTCCATGCTCTTGATCTACCACCTCAGGTACAATCGTACCCTTGTTACTATAACCTGCATCACCTCATCTTCCGTTGCCACTACCACCTCAGAGTGCCTCTACATCCATTGACGAGAGCCTTCGACACTGTGACCACCTCTCGGAGCACTTTTCCTCACATCGACGCAAGCCTTTGTCATCGACCGTGCTTCAGCTCCAACTTCATCTCTACTTCTACACTCGTCTTTCTACTCAGAGTCACCTTTCTCTTGTACATATGTTCACTCACCATTATATATAGACTCACTCACATATTTCATGTTGTGTGGTTTTGCTTTGATCTCTCGTAGTTCTAGTCCTTTTGTCCCTTTCCCCCTCACAAACACAAGCTTGGTAAAGGCAACCTTGTCAGGCATTACCTTGTGAAGCTAGCATGTTGGCAGTAGCACATGATGCATCACTTTGCATGCCTAGTAGCACACACATGATGCTTCACTTGCTACAAATCCTCCCCAGGAGGCTCCTGATAAATTGAGATCTAGCCAATGCAATCTCCATCAGAATAATGGGTTGAGAGAGAGAGAGAGAGAGAGAGAGAGAGAGAGAGAGAGAGAGAGAGAGAGAGAGCACTCCCTCTTTGATGAATTGCAATGAAGAGAGAGAGATAGGATGTGTAAAGGGCACCCAAATGTCTAGTTGTCTCATTATTTGAACTGATGCATTTAATTGGGCCTCTCTTCATTGCATTCAAATGAAGGTTGTTGCCTAGCATTGCCAGCCTCTTTTCCACCCTATATTAATGAGACAACTAGACGTTTGGGTGCCCTTTACACATTCTCTCTCTCTCTCTCTCTCTCTCTCTCTCTCTCTCTCTTTGGGTGTGAAATGCAATGCTTTTGCTAAAATGACGAGTGGAGCTTTTTCAAATTCAAATGAAGGTTGGTTCCTAGTAGTGCGGGCCTCTTTTCCTCCTCATATATTAATGAGACAACTAGATGTTTGGGTGCCCTTTACACGTCCTCTCTCTCTCTCTTTGGGTGTGTATGCCTTTACACGTCCTCTCTCTCTCTCTCTCTCTCTCTCTCTCTCTCTCTCTCTCTCTCTTTGGGTGTGTATGCCAAATGCAATGCTTTTCGAAAATGATGAGTGGAGCTTTTTGTTTGTGATGTTATCTCTTTAATCCTCCAAAATATCCGGTTGAATCCTAATTTTCAATATATTCGGTTGAATCCTAATTTCTAATTTTTCCTTCATCGGTGTACCTATGGCATCATTGGCAACCAGAACGCTCACCACCTGTCCACTCAGGGGCCTTTTTGATAGCTCCTAGCTCATAGTACCCAGCAATATATTCACTTATAAAAATCAAAATGGAATCTCCATTGAAGATCAGCAAGATCGACCAACAGATCCATATACAAGAGCCATGGACTCATCCGTTGAGAGGATCAACAAGGCCAATCAACCAAATCCATGCCCGAATTCAGAAAACAACTCTTACTCCTTGTTTCGATATCTTCCGTGCCGCACGTGTGGGTATCTTCGGCGACCCAGAGCCCGAGCACCGTATGGTCAGCACCCTCTAGGCCCTCCTTCGTAGATAACCTAGGGCTTCACTCATAGGCCGCTTCTTTAGTCCCTCATCCACGGTACCAGTGAAGACCTTGGCTGACCTTGCTACGTGAGACGTTCTCCATTAAATCTCGGTCAGCTGTTGCAACTTTATTAGTTAGGTCTCCACGATCTCATTCACAAGACGGTCAAAATGCTTCCCCAGCATTCTTGACATAAAACAGTCATTTAAAAACAGGTCATTAATACAGTTTCTATAACGAACTCTTGTCTTTCCACATTGTTCCACATCAATCCATATTATTTAATCCACATCCATTTCATATGTATTCCCATTCTCATCCAATCACATCATTTTCATCTCATCCAATCACATCATTTTCATCTCATCACATCTTTCCTCATTTATCGTCATCGGATCTCATCCACTCGCATCTACCCATATCCACATCTCATTGGCAGGGTATTTGAGGGATGACAAGGAAGTGAAGGCAGTAGGAATGAATGGTGCTAGTGTAGAAGAGCAGCTTGCATCAGAGCACTTTCCAGAGGGTGCACAATCTGCAGCTGAGCACATGGATAGGGTAGTTGTCATATATTGTGACAACATGAGCAGCATACAGTTGGCTAGTAACCTAGTATATCATGCTAGAACGAAGCACATTGAGGTGCATTATCACTTTGTGAGAGAGAAGGTTTTAGCAGGAGATGTAGATCTGGTAAATTTCACCACAGAGGATCAGGTGGCTGACATCTTCATGAAGGCATTAGGCACATAGAAGTTCCACAAGTTTAGGAGCTTACTTGGAGTGTAGTGTGTGGAGTTGAGCTTGAGGGGGAGTGTTGAGATATCGAGCTCAACTAGTGCTACGGGTGGACATTTATGACCTTCCTGGGTAATAGCTTCCGCATCTACACCACTGGCATGGTTGGTGAGATTATGGGTGATATGCTTAACCCATATAGTGTGTACTCTTATCTTTATGTTATGTTGGTTTAGAGAAGAAGAAAATAAAAGAAAAATTAGCTATCCATCTCTCTCTTTTGTCTTGCTCTCTCTTGTGTGTGTGTGTTTGCTTGCTAGGATTTGAAGCTCTCCCTCTCCCCCACATTTGTTTTACAAGTACTACCTCCAATCGGCTCATTGGAAGAAGACGATGAAGGAAACATTTTGGAGGGAGCCGATCAAGAGCATGAGGAACATTAATCCAAAGAAGATGATGAGTCACCTATCAATCATGACAATGCTTCATTGGATCATGATAGTGATATTGATATGAAACTTCATCTTTTCTTTGAGCTTCCATTAGATATAGACATTGATGAAGCAACACATATGAATTATTACATGATGGGATAGATTCACGATCTTGACATTGTTTCCCTTCTCAAAAGTTTTTGACTATATTTTTTTTTTATGCAGCAGTAGTATAGTAGCAAACTTTCATTGCTATAGGAACTGCTGGCCCCAGTGAAAATTCCTTACTATAATCAATCCCCCGCGCAACAAAATTTTGCTACTGTAAGCGTTTGCTCAATAGCAATATTTCACTGCAAGGCTACGATATTTCATTGCGGGGCAAGGACTGAAATCCCGATAAAATAAACACTTCTAGAAAATGCTGTTATGCCCCCAATGTGTTGTAGTGGAGTCCCCTATGCAAAAATAGCGGGTTTGTGTAGGTATCATTATCATACGATGTCTGATATGCGGGTGAAACTGTGCAAGAAGATCCACGGGGTTGCTATCCCTCTACTCGCAAAGTTTCACCACCATCGATGGGTGGGATGATGTGTTGTCATGCCACTATTTTTTGAATAGTGCTAAAGGGGTCCCCTATGAAAAACAAATAGTAGATTTGGATAGGGCATCATTATCATACAATTTCCAATGCCGATGAAACTTTGTGAGTGGGTCCATGGTGGGATTGCTACCCCTCCTATCGTGACTTTTTACCACCATCGGGTGGGACGGTGTGTTCCCACTTGTTTTTTCTTGCACCAAGGCATCCCCTATGCAAGAAATAGAGGGTTTGGGTGGGGCATCATTATCATACGCCATCCCACCATTTTTGCATCTAAAAGAAATATTCTAATTACTCCATGTACATATTCACCTATGAATATGCATGGATATCACTGATATTAATTATTAAATTTGATTTTTATGCATAGAAAGATGCATAATGAAATTTATTTTTAATTACAAAAGTGTTATTCTTATTAAAGTTGATTTTTACGCTGTCATGCCATGGCATGTCTATGGTGTGAAACCACCCATATGAGGCCATCAAATGCAAATCCAGATGCATGGGATTAAGTGCCATGACTTGAGTCATTATATGATGCCTGAGTACATATGTTCATATTGTAAATGAGGTTCAATAAGACGAGCTGTTGGCTGAGCCTCGGAAGCTATGGTGTGAGCCCATAGAGTGTACAAAGAGCTTAAGCATCCTTGAAATATTAATTGTGATTGAAGCTTTAAGATCCAGGAGTCGTGGCCTTCCCAATCGTGCTATGGTGCTCATGACCAGCCTCGAGCTACCAGTATCTAGTATGTTGGTGTTTCTTTGGGGTATGCTCCAATAGGCTATGCATTTGTTGTTGAGCTGATTTCTACCTCTCTTGATTTGGAGCTCGGTTGTTCTCTGCTAGTATGTGTGATGAGCTCGGCAACTCCTATAACTGTTGTTATCCTTGAGAATCTACCAAAACCAGCTACTGCAATCCCAAAGGTAGAAGGGCCGATGGATGAGCTTATTAAGGGTATGTGAGACCTAAAATTGAAGATGTCTAGGATTGAAGAAAAAGGGCTACCATTAGGGTAGGCTTCTATGCAAAGGCTTCAAAGCAAAGAAGGGTTTACATTCAGATGTATATGGTGTGATGACCCAGAACATGCAAAGAAAGACTGTGCTAGCTATAAAGAAGCCCTCAGAAATCAACTTGTGTTTTTCAAAGATGGAAAAATCCACCTTACAGAGACTGGTCTTCCATTAAGCACAAACTTTGGGAAAGGAGGGATGAAAAAGCTGGTTGAGGATATGGCTGCTAGTCATGCCATCTCTATGGTTGAGGCAGCAACCTATGGGTTAAAGGCTGGTCAATCAAAGCAGGGACCTAAGAATGATGAAGATTATGAGAATGAAGATTTTTGGCCATCAACAATGGAATTAATTGCGTCAAAGAAGGTGTCTAAGCAAGCTTTGCATGAGGCAGGTGACTATACATCTTGAGACTGGCTGGGAGGAGCCTGTGGATTCTTTATTTGTACATGCCTACATTGCAAAATGCCAGAATAATGAGGCACAGGTAGAGGAAAAGCGTAAGAGGGAAAATGAGGAAGGAGGGCCATCAAAAAGGGTCACTCGTGGTAGTGAAAGAAGGATCCTGGGCCATCACATATGCCTCCACCGCATAGCAGACCTCCACAGGAAGTATCAATGGAATAAGTGCCAACAAAAATGAAGCATGAGAAGGAGAAGGGTAAAGGAAAAAGTCCACTCTACAAGCTTCAATCTGATATTGAAGCCGTAACAGATCTCAAAAAGGTGCTTGAAGAGAGGATTTTAAATAGCAGGGTGGAATTTACACTAGGGGAAGTCTTGGGGATTGCAAAGAAAGAATTCCATGATGAGATAATTGATATTATACGAAGGAAAAGGCAGTCCATAATTGAAGCTATTCCATCACAAGGGGAGGCAAGCACTTCCAAGACTCATGGAGTACAGGTACAGCAAAAGGAAGAGAGAGAAAATGTGGTGGAATGTAATCACTCAGCTGAAGGGGCACGACAAGTGCGCTTTGTGGATGAGGATGATGAAAAAGAAGTTCTTACAAAGAGTCATTACTCCAAGAGCCATTGGGCAAGAGCAACCACTGAAACCCTTGTCAAGATAGGTGGCTTGGAAGAGCCGTATGTCGCTCTAATCGACCATGGGTCTGAGATAAATCTTATGGCTAAAAATCTCTACAACAAATGTAAGTGGCCAATGGATGTAGATCATGGGTGGATGATTAAAGCAGCTAACAACTCATCTGGAGAGCTCTATGCAGCCTGTCCAAATGTAAGGGTAACTATAGGGGATGTGAAAGATGATCAGAACTTTTTTGTTCAGGAGATGTCATCGTATCCCCTTATCCTTGGGCAACCCTACATTACAGCTGTGAGGATGGAAACAAAGGTTTTGGATGATGGCTCAGCATATGCAAGAATAAGGAGTAAAGATGGTAAGAAAGCTGTTCAGTTCTTGACAGTTTGCATTAACCATGAAAGGAACCATGAGTCTCTTCGAGCACAGTCACTCCCAAAGATAAACAGAGAATTCATGAACTACAGGGAGATAAGGGATTTTGGCCAAGTGCCATTGTAAAGCGGGATTCCAATGGTACAAGGGAAAATGAGTTCTCGCAAGACTCAATCAATGTAAATAACTTTTCAGCAAATTTTCAGGGATTTTCTAGCTATGGGTCACTGATCTTTATAAAAAGCAAGGACTTGAAGCGTGGTATTCGTCGACATGTACAAAATGAACAAAAAAGTCTTGAGCAGTGTGGTCTTTTGGAGAAGAATGAGTTTATTTCAGGAGTGCTTGATGAGGTGTCATTTGTGGATACTATGGATGTGCTTTTTGCTATGGGAAGAGCATGCTTACAGGGTGGAAATGAGATGATAGAGGTGTCATCTGTGGGGATGTATGATATAATCCGGGAATTTGAGGGGATGGAATGTAAAAACATGAATTGTGAGATGGATGCTCATGTTGATACAAAGTATAAAATGGTTGCAAAGAAGGTGAAACCAGTTGCCTTGCCCTTGCCACTAGGAAGCAAGGAGAAATTAGATGAAGCCTCTATGCAACCGAATCTCAGAGATCCAAAGAAAATTGGGCATAAGTTTACACAAGAAACCCTAAAAGAGCTAAAGATTGGTGAAAAGGATTTTCTGTTGCCAGTTGAAAGGGAATGCTTTGAGGAGATGCTTGTAAGACATGGGAAGGCCTTTGCTTTTCAGCCGCATGAGATAGGCTATGTTAATCCAAGCATAATAGCACCAATGGTGATCTTCACTATTCTGCATGTGCCCTGGAACCTGCGGCGGCGGCCGATTCCAGTACCAAAGGCTCTCTTGCCAAAGCTGATGGAATTACTAAAAGAAAAGATCAGGATAGGAATTTTGGAGCCATCATGCGCTCCATACTCCAACAGATGGTTTACCGTGCCAAAGAAAAATGGAACATTGCGCTTCATTCAAGACATGCAACCTGTAAACAAGGTCACAATCAGGAATGTGGGAGCAGGTCCGATTGTGGACGAGTTTGCAGAAGCATTTGCAGGGAAAGCTATATACTCTATGGGTGATCTGTATTCAGGATATGATCAGTTTCAGCTGGATATACAAAGCAGGGACTTGACCACAATGAAAACTCCTTTGGGATTGGTAAGAATGTGTACCTTACCACAGGGAGCCACCAACTCAGTGGCACATATGATGAATGGAATGAATAAAGTCTTGCGAGACTTCATACCACAAATAACTATGCCTTTTCTGGATGATGTGCCAATAAAAGGCTGTGATGAGAAAACTAAAGATGAGGATTTGGATTCGAAGGGGTGCCGCAAGTTTGTGGCAAATCATATAAAAGATTGTGATATGATTCTATCCAGGCTTGAAGAGGTGAATCTTACTTTGTCTGGATCGAAATCAGTGTTTGGGGTTGGTGAAGTGCTAATAGTGGGGCATCTTTGTAGTACTAATGGACGCCGACCTTGTCCAGCCAAGATAGATGCAATACAAAGAATGAAAGAGATATGCATTAATGTTACAGAGCTGAGGAGATTTCTTGGTGCATGTGTCTTTTATGTTATTTGGATCCCACATTATGCACATGTAGTAGATCCTCTTTATCAACTTTTAAGGAAAAATCAAAAATTTTTGTGGAGTGCAGTACATATTAAAGCTATGCGGAAGCTGAAATGTTTGCTCCAATCATCACCTACTCTAAGGAAGGCAGATTATGAGTGTGGCAGGCCTGTGATTGTTACAGTTGATACTAGTCCTACTGGGATAGGATGGGCAGTAGGGCAAGATGATGAGGATGATCACAGGTATGTAATCAGATTTGGAGCAAAGGTATTAAGCATTCGTCAACGAAAATATCCGCAGATCAAGAGAGAGTTATGGGGAATAGTCACTGCTCTAAAATGTGAAAAAGAATATCTTATTGGGGCATCTGTACTTGTGGAAACTGATTGCTTGCCACTCCTTGGGATGATTGCAAGCTGCACCACTCCAGATATTGCTATGCTTAGGTGGATTGCCTATATCAAGTCACTAAATCCTGAGTTTAAGCATATTGCAGGAAAAGATAACCCAATTGCAGATATGCTATCAAGAGCCAGGTATGAAGATGAAGAAGGGATGATTAGTGACATTGATGATGTAGGTACAAAGTTCTACACTACTGCATGTGCAAAAAGGGACCATACTTGCCTATCAAATGCACTTGAATCTTTTACTGAGGAAATGTATGAAGGAGATTGGTTGCTTATTGGTCAATACTTGAGTACTTTGACAAGACAGGAAAATTGGTCTGACTCAGAATTTAAGAGGATCCGCAGAAAAGCATATGGTTATTTTCTAAAGGATGGGTACCTCTGGAAGCATCCTAAGCAGAGGAATGCTATGCCACAGAGAGTCATATGTGATAAAGAGACTCAAGGGAAGCTCATGAAAGAATTCCATGAGAGTCTCTGGGCTGGACATCGAAGTGTGTGGGCCACCTTTTACCAAAATAAAGGAAAGATATTGGTGGAAAAGAATGTACAAGGATATTTCCCAATATGTAGAAACATGCATGGTATGTCAAATGTACTCAAATGTGCGACATCGTGATGGCTTGCAACCAACTTACCCACCTGCCATGCACTACAAATGGGTAGTGGATCTAGTTACAATGCCTTTGGGAATTTGGCAGATGCGGTACATAGCACTTGCAAGAGAAGATTTGACAAATCAGGTGGAAGGGCGTGCTCTTAGAACAAAGAGTACGGAAACAGTATGTAAATTTCTCTTGGAAGATGTGATTTGCCGCTATGGTTGTGTTGGGAAAATAACAGCTGATAGGGGTGAGCTAGATGTTGAAGAGGCAAGAGAATTCTTCTCTAGAATTGGCATCAAATTGGCCCTAACATGTGCTTACAACCCTGAGGGCAATGGTAAAAGTGAGCGAGGACATCCTCCAATCATTAAAGCTTTGGCTAAGGCATGCAAAGGAAGAGTACGAGAGTGGCCAAGGTTGCTACCATATGCCTTGTAGGCTGACCGTACAACTCATAGCTCAGTGACAAGATATATGCCTGTAGAATTAAGCCAGTAATGCCAGTTGAAGAAGTAGTTCCAACTTGGAATGTGTTACCCTGGGTGGAAGGATTGAACAGGGAAGACCTCCTTGCATTGCAAATAAGGCAGCTGGAGAGGAGGCCTGAAGATGTAGAGCTTGCTAAAGCTCATTTGAAAGATGCAAGGTTGAAAATTAAAGAAAGATTTGATAGAATACACAGACTTCGGCCAAAACCTATTGAAGAAGGTGATTGGGTCCTAATGTATGATAGTAGCTTTGACAACCAATTCACTATTCAAAGAAAATTTGCAAAAAGATAGTTTGGCCCTTACATTGTCAAGCATGTGCATGGAAATGCCACGTATACCCTGTGTGAGCTTTGATGGAACAGAGATAAAAAATCTTGTAGCAGGCAAAAGGATCAAGATGTTTAAAAGAAGGCTTGACAGTGATCCTTTTGATTCACAGGAGACTCAGGATGAGAGGCTTGATAGTGATAGCATGGATATGGCTGAAGAGGATGATTTCCCTGATAATGTAGAAGATGAAGACGACATCCAGATATATGTGGATCTTGATGATGATTTGGCACATACCAGAGGATGTGCAGGTTTAGAGGGGGTGGATGTCGTGCCATGGCACGTCTATGGTGTGAAACCACCCATATGAGGCCATCAAATGCAAATCCAGATGCATGGGATTAAGTGCCATGACTTGAGTCATTATATGATGCCTGAGTACATATGTTCATATTGTAAATGAGGTTCAATAAGACGAGCTGTTGGCTGAGCCTCGGAAGCTATGGTGTGAGCCCATAGAGTGTACAAAGAGCTCAAGCATCCTCGAAATATTAATTGTGATTGAAGCTTTAAGATCCAGGAGTCGTGGCCTTCCCAATCGTGCTATGGTGCTCATGACCAGCTCGAGCTACCAGTATCTAGTATGTTGGTGTTTCTTTGGGGTATGCTCCAATAGGCTGTGCATTTGTTGTTGAGCTGATTCCTACCTCTTGATCCGGAGCTCGGTTGTTCTCTGCTAGTATGTGTGTTATGATTATGATGGTAATTGTGTGTGTGATTTTGGGAGTGCATGTGTGATGATGAACTTGTAACCAAGGAAGAGAAAGGGAGAATGATACTAATTTCAAAGCTTCGAGAATTAAAGTGAATTGGCACATGTACATGTCAACAAAAATGGTGATGTCTTATGCTCCTTGAGGAGCTATCTATTTTGTTTTCTTGCCGGGATTTTGGAAGCTACTCTCACAGCCAGAAGTCCCGCGCTTTCCCAGCAACACCGCCCACGTCACGACAACGTGTGGAAATATGCATAAAGGAATTTTTTTATTACAAAAGTGTTGTTCTTATTAAATTTGATTTCTATGCATAGAAAGATGCATAAAGGAAAAAAAATTTATTACAAAAGTGTTATTCTTATTAAATTTGATTTCTATGCATAGAAAGATGCATAATGGAATTTGTTTTACAAAAGTGTTATTCTTATTAAATTTGAATTCTATGCATAGAAAGATGCATAAAGGTAATTTTTTTATTACAAAAGTGTTATTCTTATTCAATTTGATTTCTATGCATAGAAAGATGCATAATGAAATTTTTTTTGACAAAAGTGTTATTCTTACTAAATTTGATTTCTATGCATAGAAAGATGCATAAAGGAAATTTTTTTAATTACAAAAGTGTTATTCTTATTAAATTTGATTTCTATGCATAGAAAGATGCATAAAGGAAAAAAAATTATTACAAAAGTGTTATTCTTATTAAATTTGATTTCTGTGCATAGAAAGATGCATAATGGAATTTTTTATTACAAAAGTGTTATTCTTATTAAAATTGATTTTTATGCATAGAAAGATGCATAAAGGAGTTTTTTTTATTACAAAAGTGTTATTGTTATTAAATTTGATTTCTATGCATAGAAAGATGCATAATGGAATTTTTTTTATTGCAAAAGTGTTATTCTTATTAAATTTGATTTCTATGCATAGAAATATGCATAATGAAAATTTTTTTATTACAAAAGTGTTATTCTTATTAAATTTGATTTCTATGCATAGAAAGATGCATAATGGAATTTTTTTATTACAAAAGCGTTATTCTTATTAAATTTGATTTCTATGCATAGAAAGATGCATAATGAAATTTTTTTATTACAAAAGTGTTATTCTTATTAAATTTGATTTTTATGCATAGAAAGATGCATAAAGGAATTTTCTTTTATTACAAGAGTGTTATTCTTATTAAATTTGATTTTATGTATAGAAAGATGCATTAAAAATTTATTATAAAAGTGTTATTCTTATTAAATTTGATTTTTATTCATAGAAAGATGCATAAAGGAATTTTCTTTTATTACAAGAGTGTTATTCTTATTAAATTTGATTTTATGTATAGAAAGATGCATTAAAAATTTATTATAAAAGTGTTATTCTTATTAAATTTGATTTTTATTCATAGAAAGATGCATAAAGAAATTTTTTTATTATAAAAGCGTTATTCTTATAAAAATTGATTTTTATGCAAAAAATAGATGCATAAAGAAATTCTTTTTATTTTAAAAGTGTTATTCCTATTAAATTTGATTTTATGCATAAAAGGATTTTATTTATAAAAGTGTTATTCCCATTGAAGTTGATTTTTATGCATAAATAGATGCATAAAGAATTTTTATAGCAAAATTAGAATTCTCTTAAATTCTATGTTTAAATTCTATGAGTATTTGATAAATAATTAAATACTCTAAGAGAGAAATTTCTATCATTTTATATTCACACGGATTGTAAAAAAAAAGTTCAAGAAATCTATCGAGATCGAAATATTCAAATAAATGATTAATTTATTCCTCATTGGAATTCGTAACTAATTTAGAAATCAGTTAAGTGAATATTCAAAGAAAGAAATTCAGTAAAATAGTAACTGAATTATCAAACCTTTTCGAGAAAGATAGTTCAGGAAAAATCTTATCCGACTCGAACCTTGAATCAGACTATGACCAAGACCAAACTCTTTCGTCAGTTTCGAGGAAAGAATAGATGGATGGGATGTGATGTGAATAGATGTGATAAGATGTGAGGTGAATAGATGTGATGAATGTGAGGTGAATAGATGTGACGTAGATGTGAATGAACGGATGAGATGTAATGTGATGTGAATGAATGATATGTGATGAAAATGGATGTGAATGTGTATGTGAAGAATGGATGTGGGTGTGTATGTGAAAGAATGGATGTGGATGTGGATGTATGTGAAAGAATGGATGTGGATGTATGTGAAAGAATGGATGTGGATGTGTATGTGAAAGAATGGATGTGAATGTGTATGTGAAGAAGGGATATCCACATCACCTTGTTGTAGCTCAAATTCTTCAAAAATTTGCTTACTGCGGGGGGCGACTTGAACCACAAACAGCCAGCGTGGATCTTTTGGATCCGCTTTAAAGACAACCTGCTCACAATGCTCTGGGCGCACAAAAGTATCTTGCTCATCGGTCCATACAATTTAGAACTCAGCAATAAAGCATGGACTCATGCCTCAATCCATCATCCAAAAGCTCCAACACAAACCAACAATTCACAATGCCCTCACCATGGCATTTGCATAAGCATTTGTTAACCACAATCAAGGCATTTGCAATTGCATTTCAACAATCCCTTTCACATAAGCCTTATGCACATGCTCTATGCAATTACGCTCTATGCAATTACGCTCTATGCATAAGCCTTATGCACACGCTCTATGCATAAGCCTTATGCATAAGCTCTATGCATAAGCCATATGCATAAGCCATATGCATAAGTCTTATGCGTATGCTCTATGCATAAGTCATATGCATAAGTCTTATGCATACGCTCTATGCAAGACTTATGCATAAGCTCTATGCATAAGCTCTATGCTATATGCCTTATGCACTATGCTAACCCTTAATCCCTTTCACATAAGCCTTATGCACACGCTCTATGCAATTACGCTCTATGCAATTACGCTCTATGCATAAGCCTTATGCACACGCTCTATGCATAAGCCATATGCATAAGCCTACCTGCGTACGCTCTATGCATAAGCCATATGCATAAGTCATATGCATAAGTCTTATGCATACGCTCTATGCATAAGTCTTATGCATACGCTCTATGCAAGACTTATGCATAAGCTCTATGCATAAGCTCTATGCTATATGCCTTATGCACTATTATGCTAACCCTTAATCCCTTTCACATAAGCCTTATGCACACGCTCTATGCAATTACGCTCTATGCATAAGCCTTATGCACACGCTAAATGCATAAGCCTTATGCATAAGCTCTATGCATAAGCCATATGCATAAGTCTTATGCGTACGCTCTATGCATAAGCCATATGCATAAACTCTATGCATAAGTCATATGCATAAGTCTTATGCATACGCTCTATGCATAAGTCTCTTGCATACGCTCTATGCAAGACTTATGCATAAGCTCTATGCATAAGCTCTATGCTATATGCCTTATGCACTATGCTAACCCTTAATCCCATCACCCAATGGTGTAATAAACATGATCTTGTTTTACGTACATGGATAATAGAGATTGCAAGCTTATTGTAGGTTTTATGCATAGATATTAAATTAATCCTATGTGTAAGCTTACAAGAACCCAAAACTAACCCTAAACCATAAAACAAGGATGCAAAAATTCATAGAAAATAGCATAAACAAGAAAAATCGAAAGAGGATCTACCTCTTTTTTGCAAAGCTGAAGGAGAGGATTGGTGAAAGATTGGTGAGGTGAAAGAGCTGCAAAACAAAATATTAAACAAACTAATTAGTAAATTAAACACAAGAAAAAGAACTAATACAAAACCCTAAAATCTCTATGCATGCATTAGGAGATCTATGCATACATAGAGAGCTCTAGATCTCAACATGCATAGAGAGCCAAAAAAACACAAAACCCTAAACGTCCTAATTCTTAAATTAAAAACTAAAAGCAATTGCAATAACATGTTAGGAGAAGGAGA
This sequence comes from Cibotium barometz, assembly GCF_041138505.1. Taxonomy (NCBI): domain Eukaryota; kingdom Viridiplantae; phylum Streptophyta; class Polypodiopsida; order Cyatheales; family Cibotiaceae; genus Cibotium; species Cibotium barometz. Next base: position 40,835,660 of record NC_141072.1, read on the forward strand.
AGAGGAGAAAAGAAGAAAGAAGGAGAAAAGAGGAGAGAGGAAAAAAGAGGAGAGAGAGGGAAAGAGAAGAGGGAGAGAAAGCACCTTCTTCGCGTGTATACTTGCGCTTCTTCTGTGAAAAAACCAGAAAATAGGCTCTCGGCTGTGAAAAACTTACGAGCGCCGGTATATGCTACGGAATATGCGTCAGAATATACGTCGGTATATGCTACGAAATATGCGTCGGTATCGGCGTCGGAATAAGCGTCGGTATAGGCGTCGGTATACGCGACGGGAAATGAAAATTTAAAAAAACCCCGCCATGCTTGTCTCCTCCAACATGACGACGGACATACCGACGTTCGACATTTCCGTCGGTATTTTGGCGTCGGTATGTCCTCAACCTCTTGTAGTGGGAAGCACACGAGAGGTGTGTCTTCCCGCTCCTTCTTATTGACTCCCTTAATAGCAAAGGAGATGACTGAGGCATTGATGGCTCTTCCTAGGGGAAAATTTCTGGGGACGGATGGGCTACCAGTTTCCTTCTTTCTTCACCATTGGGATCTCATCGAAGGTGGCCTTTGAGCAGCCCTCAATGAGATTATGATCACAGGTGCCATGTCAGTAACGCTATTAGAGGGTTTGATACACTTAATCCCTAGGGTGGTGACATATTAGAGATCCAGCTGTGGAGACCCATCACCCTTCTTGGGACGACCTACAAGATCTTGGCCAAGGCCATCAACCGGATACTTTAGACTTTCGTCCTTGACTTGATCTATGACACCCACTTCGATTGGTTTTGTTTAGGATCGGAGCATTCTAGACAACAACATCACTTTTGGGGAGGCAACAACTTCGGTCAGCAGGCTACAACAGCAGGACCCCATAGTGCTCCTCCTAGACTTTGAGAAAGCTTATGATAGGGTTAATTGGAGCTTCCTTGAGGGCACGATGCATCAGATGGGACTCCTAGTGGAGTGGATCTGTGGTGTTTCAGGCCTTTACTCAGCCTCTCAATTAAGTTCTCATTTAGGGATTGAGTTTGGGATCACCTCAAGCCAAACCTTAGGCAGTTAGCGGCGGCAGCAGCCTTAGAGGAGCATCTTTGGTAGCCCCTAATCTGGAACCCCCCTAATCCATTTACCCAATGCCCATATGTTGGAGGCCCGACCCAATGTATCATGGGGGGAGCATTGAGCATAGGACCCGCTAGGTCCCTTGGAGATTGACTTGCACACAGGTAGCTATTTTCTCTCAGATTTTTGGAAGAGGCACTCTAGGACATGTTTTAGCCTCAAAAGGTCACCCTATTTCTTTGGCTAATGGCACATAAGAGCTTGGTGGTTGGCACATGGTTGGCCATTAGTGATCGACCACCACTGAGGTGCGGCCACTGTCAAGAGTCTCAAACGACACTATCTTTGGGATTGCCTTAAGGCTCAGTATATTTGGCAGTGGATTCTCTGCATTTTCACAATGGACAGGACCTTGACCCATATCATCACATAGGGCATTGTTTCTTGGGACATAGAGGATGAGGTTTTCAAGGATTATGAGGAGGAAGGTGGGGTGATAGCCCTAGAGGTCTCTTACCTTTGCATTTGAGCAGTACCAACTCCAACCCCATCTACTGACCATTGGAGACCGAGCTCACGGCAGCAGAGATGGGAGATTTGTAGAGTAGCATTGCAGCCTAGCACATATGGAGAGCTAGAGGTAGCAAATCCACTAAGGTTACCCACACTTCTCCTGCAGAGTCCATCAGGAGACTTTGGCTCAACATCATCCATACCCTCCACAGTTAGTAGGGGAAGTTGGAAGGTGGCATGCGAAAGCGGCAGTGGTAAGCTTTCTTGAGGCTTTAGAAGCCTGACCCTTTTCTCACTGATAGAGGTGGTGATCCCACTTAGCATTACAGACCACCTGTGTGGTTACTTCCCTCCTCCCCGTGTATGAGATATCCTTCTCCTCATAGCGTAGCCAATCGGAGGAGAAGAGCATCTTCCTCCACCTCTTGATTATTTGATCCCTGCCCCATACATGGAGGCGAGTTTTTATCTAGCCCTTCGTGGCTATTTTTTATTGACTAATAGTAGGATATTTGTCTTGTAAAAAAGAAAGAATTGCTCGCTCCTCGTTCGACAGTGGTGCCATTGAAGAGTCGTGGAAGGGAAGGGATATAACTTGCTTTTAGAACCCTCTAGTTGTAAAAGACCAAAGAGCTATTGAATAGTCTGCTGGCTAGGACATAAAGGCTTTAATCCCAAAATGGGAGAGTAATGAATGAGGGAGAAAGGTACGTGATCCACTCTATCCTCACACTCATTGAAATAATGAAAGAGGCAACGCCATGGGAAAGGCTTGTTCTTCTCTAATCTCCAGTATCCCCCTCACTCTCTCTTGTTAATCAAGCACACATAAGCCACGCAAGCAAGAATGTAGCTAGTAAAGCATGCACCACTTCTAGCTCTCCATAGAAGCAAGCATACACTAGAAACATGAAAGAATGGCAAGCAAGCAAGCATCACAAAACAAGAATAAAGCAATGATCATAGATGGAGCATGAAGATAGATTTTATTAATTCATAAGCTCTTTACAAGAGGGTTAAGCTCTATGATAGAGAGCAAGAGTGTTTAAAATTCTAGATGGATAGAATAGATTAGAATACAATAGAATGAAGATCCACATTTCTCTAGTTGGCTAATATACTCACTTACTTGCGAGCCAAAACTAAAAATGGGCACCCAACTCACAAATACTAGCTAGTCTATGGAACTAAGAAAGTTGTTGAATAAATAATTTAGGTTTTAGATATAACTTTGGACTCTCTTGGAGACCATATATATTTGGCTAGCTATTTGCATGGCCTTTAAGGGCTCTAAATGTAGAAAATGACTAAATACTGTAAAATTATGGTGTGGTTTTATACATGACATCATTCATAATCACTCCCCCACCACATTAACTCCCACCATCACTCCTAAACTTTGACTCTCTCTCTCTCTCTCTCCCACATACCCATCACAAATTCGCACATAACCGTTCCCATGATCACTCCCAAACTCTCACTCTCAACACATTCTCTCACTATACCCCTCTCTCTCTCCCTCTCTCTCTCTCTCTCTCTCTCTCTCTCTCTCTCTCTCTCTCTCTTACCCACTCAATCTCATACTTCCAAAAAACTGTTACTCTTAACAATCTATCTCCCTCTACCTCCCCCACTCAATCGTGATCTCTCTCCCTCTCATCTAGATAATATCTTTTCTTATTTAATGGTATCAGAGGGGGCAGGTCTACATGTTAGGGTTTGGGAGGACATGGAGAAAATGGAGAAAGAGTTAAAGTAGAAGGATGATGAGGAAAAAGCTAAAGTCACTAAGGATGTAGCACCCTTTAATGCAACAAAGATTCAAAGCCCCCCAAATGCACACTCTCCAGTTCCATCCTCAAGGACAATGGGCGAGTTTGCCACAGACTACGGGTTGGTTGATGATGAAGACCCAGTCTATGGTTAGAAATTTGTGTTCCCCAAGGACAATGAGTGAGTTAAGCTTCTCCCCAAAGAAGCTTTTGCTAGAGAGATAGAGAGTTGCATAATAAGATTTCATCTTTATTTGTATTAGAGTCCAATGGCAATTGTATCATTGTAAGTTGTTCTCTCTATTATGCCTTAGATTGTAATTTCTCCTAGGTTGTGAAGGTTTTTGATGTCTAGTCAAATTGGTATCACTTTAAATATTGAAAACTGTTCTTTGTGAAATAAGTGATACCTTGGGATATGTGAAATTAGAAGCTCCTTATGTATTCGATACAATCAATTATGTGTTATTAATCTCATTAAAATCAAATTTCATTAGGGGAAGGTTGAGGTCTATAGGGGCCCTTTAAGATGCCATGTGATTAAAAGGTTATTAAGGAAAAGGGCCAATCATGTGATGCCATGTATACAAAAATGTTGGGTGATTAAAGGTGGTCAAAAGATTCCCTAGAAGATGCCTTTTTGTATTTTTCATTCCCAACAAAAAGTGGGGGGGAAAGTTTTTAAAATTTCGGACATCCATAACTTCTACATATGAGCTCAAAATTTGTCGGAGATTAGAGATCCAGAATCTACTAATCTCTTTCCATAGATATGTCACATGATATGGTTTTGCCCACTCAATTTTAAATTCAATTTTGGTGGAAAACTTTGAAATTCAAACTTCTAGCCATTTGAAGAATAAGAAGGTATCTAAAGTCAAAGAAACTTAATATTTTAACAAAAAGTCATTAAAATCATAATATGGCAGCTTAAAGGGCCCCTATAGACCTCAACCTTCCCCTAATGATACCATTAATTTCATTAAAATGGTTTTCTTAGTTGTGATTAGTTATGGAATGCAATTGGTGTTGGATTAACATAGGCATAGTCACTCTTAGAAAAAGTTCTCACAACAAGATAAACTCAAACATAATGTTGACAACATGTATATCTCTCTAGATCCAATATTTTAAAAATTTCTAGTTTAACCACAAGAAACTGCAATCACTTAAAGACACTACATATACAAATGCAGCAATGTGTAATGAAAACGCAAGTAATGACAATCACATGGCAATAACACATACACAAATGTGAGATATTTAATTAGTTTCAAAAATGATACTACAAAAATTTGTTGTATTTCATTAGTTTGAAAAGTGATACTACAAAAAGAGGCGCCTAAAAGGCCTTGGGCGGCCAGATAATGTGAAAGCAAAGCATATGTATAAAGGCTAAACTTTTAGGTTTCTGGCTCATTCTTTGACTTGGTAATATAGAAGTTCCCTTGAGCTTGTAAAGGATATTGGCCTCCTCTTCTCTTGTCTTCTTGCTCTCTTGGTATGTGTGTATGCTTCCTTGATTATGTGCTCTTACTTGCTAGTGTGTGCATTGAAATTAGCTTGCTTGCATTACATTGCTAGTGTGTGCATTACATTGCTAGTGTGTGCATTGAAATTAATTAAGCTTGCTTGCTTTGCATTGCATCATGCATGCCCTTCTAGCTTGCATTCTTGAGCACACTCATGCGTGCTTGTGAGTGCAAGAAGAGAGAGTGAATGAAGACTATGAGGTGTAGTTGAGAGAGGTAGTTGTTCCATAGCTTCTCCTCTTTTCAATTGCGAGGCTAAGAGTCCGCTCCAATCTCCCTTCACTACTCGTCCCCTTCGAGATGTTACCATGCTCATAGCCAGGTCCTTAAGGTTATTCTCTTGGACATTACAGATGACAACCGTGTGGCTCGACCCCTCCCAAGGCTCATTTCTTATGGGTTAGAAACAAGGCTAAACTTTACAATAGTGTTGTTGTTGCCAAGGAATGCCTTACCTATAGGAGTAGAAGAAAGTTTAGATTGTATAGATTTGCTCCATCCAGTTGTAAAATTGATGGATTTTAGGTGTGTGTAGCAAGACATTAAGATTAAGAAAAAAAAACCTTGTCACAGTCGAGCATAGCTCCCAAGCATTCCCTAGCTAGTGGAGTATAAGAAAGTTTAGAGTGTATAGATTTTCTCCATTGAGTTGGAGAAATCGATGGATTTAAGGTGGGTTTACGTGATGTATAAACATCTTGAAGCGCTTGAATGAAGATGGATATTGCAACCCATATCATTTGTGTAGCAAGTCCTCTTTGTATGCATGTCTTTCTCAAGTTTAGATGAATAGCTTATAGAGCGCAAACGAGCATGAACATCAAGGCTATGATTATATTCGATGTGAGGAATTGATGGACATCGATAGAGATCTTAGAGTACATCGCAAGGTAGATAATTCCAAATGCATTACCACATTTGAATCTGAGTTACACGTCATTCATCAAGTCATAGGATTTTTGTTCTCATTTGTGTGAGTGAAGTTTAAAAACAATACCATACATAAAGTATGGCGGGGAGTTGGCACATTTCTCCCCAAATTTTTATAAACATAGGAGATCTTGCCCTTCTCTTGTTTCCCAAATAGCACTTTCTATATCGAAAGTGGACCAAAACACCTTCACTGTTGAAGATGGTCATTAGTCCTACATGTATTGATTCATGATACAAAACTCATTTTCAAATGTGGTAATGAATTTGTGATTTTTTAATTTGCGAGGTACTTTTAAATCTCCATCGAACATAAGAAAAGGCTTTAAGCTCATAGATTACGGATGTCGGTCTAGAATTGCTTCCAAGTATGCTTTTAAATTCATGAGCATAGAGTGAACTTGGTTTTGATGATGATGATGTGTGTGTGTGTGTGTGAGAGAGAGAGAGAGAGAGAGAGAGAGAGAGTACCTACTTGCGTTAATGCACCAAGACGTCTTGTGCATGAGGTAGTTGGGGATTCTCAAGCATATACAAGCTTGTGAAAGAGGTAGCTTCTTCTGGATGACTAGCAATACATACAGTCCACAACACAAAATCAACCTTCGAGAGCTTTTCAAAAAGTTTCTATTTAGGCTGTTAGTGTTTCTGTTCAGGGTAAGCTAGTCTTTGTTGCTATGGAAAACCCCCGTCATCGTCTTCTTCTATTGTTTTTGCTCTAATTTTTTTTTTCGGGACTATGTGTGCCCAAACTCTCGCTTATCGTTGATTACAGTCCATTAGGAGCGTCTCAGCTGTGCAATCCCTTATTAGTGAGGACAACATATTCTTTCAGCCCAACTCTGTGCAGCTGACTTAGTTCCACAACTGAGCGCAGGCTGTTTATACAACTCGGATAAGCTTTTCCTTTGGGAGAAGGCCATCGATGACCATAATCAATCGCATCTAGCATGGAAGCAAGGTTGCAATCAAGTGCATCAGTTTGTGCAAGGGAGAAGGAGTTTGCAAAGGTGACCATAATTAGTCACATCTAGCATCGACATTGGTTATCAGAACGATCGGGTGCATGGTGCTATGAACGGGGTAGATGAGCATGAAAATTATTTTTTTGGGGGCTACCCCAACCTTCAAAATTAGCCAGTGCCCCCATAACTGCCCAACTGCCCTACCTTGAAGAGCTCTTGCCTCAAGTAACTTCACCAGCCGCCATGCCACCCCTATACATCTATTGTATGCATTGTCGCACACTCGTTGCATGGAATACCTGAAATGCACTATCCACTTACCAACTTAGGCCTGATACACTGGAGGTTGCCCGCCAAAAAGTTTTTGATGTAGCCAATAAGGTTTCCAAAAATGTCTTGGCAGGCACTCCCCCCCTTATACGCTGTCAAGTTGAATAATGGTCTTCAATCCTAGTTAGCTCTACCACCTATTGCTATATTTTTTCAAAAACTTGAGCAACCACTTGAGGCTACCCAAAGATGGGCACCCCGTTTTCCAACCAATCAAAATTTCCCTTTTTAGTTTTTAGTTTTTTTATGAAATGACACTTTTTAGATGGGCAGCTATGAGTGTGTAACATGGGTGCCTGTCCTTGAATGCCTATGTGTATTTTTGCATGCTTTAGGCACTCAACTTAGGTGCCTCTCTGGTGTGTATTGGGGCGCATAGCATTCCGAGTCCCGATAACCTCGTACCTACTTTGAATGCCACGTGCAACTATGGTACCAAATGCTCGTATCTTTTGTACCCTGCTACCTAGCCACCTTGATCGTCGCTTGCCAGCTACATTGAGGGCATAGCTAAGGTGCTTAACGAGACCCATGGTCCAGTAATGTACGTGCCATGCCACCCCCCTCAATACTATCTACCATGGGGTCTTAAAGACCCTTATCAGGTGTGGGATCAATGGATGGCATTGATCTAATTTGCGATGCCTTTTTTGGGCCGTTGGATGAAGTAAACTACGTTGAGTAAACTATAAATTAAATTGGGAAAATTTCGTCTTAGTTTACTTTGAAGTTTAATAAGTGATCATAGTTTACTTTCTAGTTTACTAAGGAGACATAGTTTATACAAAAGCTCATAGTTTACCTCATAGCTTACATCATGGGATGAGGGTGAATTTGGGTTTGGAACTTAGAAAAATTTGGAGCAAAATGTTATCTACAAAAGAGGATTTGATCTCAAGACCTTGGGTCATCAATGGAAACATCTTACCACTACACTATACCTTCAAGCAATGGAATCATATGGTTTCAAGCCATTATATTCTATGTTTCTCACCCCTAGTTTACTTCGTGATGTGCTGACATAGTTTACTTGTCCAAGTTTAATTTATTTGATGGCCCAAAAAAGGCGTCGCGATTTTAATCAATGCCATCCATTGATCCCACCTGAAAAGGGTCTTTAAGACCCTGTGGGAGATAGTATTGAGGATGCCACCCCTGCACATCTACTATTCCTACAGACTCACAGTGTCCTACATCCCTTGCATGGAATACTTGCACCACAATGTTTACTTGCCAACTTAGCATCTCGACGGCCCTGTACTTGCTTTAAATTCCACCTACAGTGTTGATGTCAGCTCCATGTACCTATTGTACCCCCATTGCCCAGTCACCTTGAATGCTCGCTTTCCAGCTACCCTGAGTGCATGGTCAGCCTAGCTTTTGCCACAGCCTTGGTACCCGAGAGTTAATACATGCAACCATTAGCCCTGCACTAGTACTAACCATGCATGCCCATTGCAGTGTTGTTGCCATCCTCAGATTAGAACACTCACAAAATACACAAACCAAAAAAAAAAGAAAGAAGAAGGAATAAAGCTAATAAGAAGAACCCGTACTTTTAGGGGCCAAAACCCCTGTTCCCACCACGTAATATTTTTACCCCCTAGAGAGGGTTCCTACTGGATGAAAATTGGACTCTCTTGTCACATTGCTCTTCACACCACGATCTAAAAAGCTAAATTCTACAAATTTCCACACCGGCCCAAGGTCATGAAACCTAGTGACTTCGGACATACAAAAACTAAAATACTCAAAATCCCTTTAATGCATTTTTGGAACAAGAGACTAAAGAAAAAAATTAAAACTGGGCCAATTGAGAAGCTGACACATTCTTTACCAAAGTGTTAGATTGAGGCCAATTTAGAGCCAAGGAACAAAAATCAAATATAGAGTGTTCACATGGCTTCTAGTTGAATTTGAATGGATGAAAGGATAAAATGACATCACTTGGTGCTCGTAGTCGAATGAATGGAACCAAGAAAAATCATGTGAGAAGTAGTTTTGAATTTCTAATTGGATCAAGGGCTAGATGTGACTTGAAACCTCAAGCTAAAAATTGGAACACGTTGAGGGCTCTTATCGGCCCACTCATGATAGTGCTAAGTCACCATTTGGAGCTAACAAGAGCAAGATTATGCATGAGATCCAAAGGATAGGAGTCTCCCCCAGCCCCTTACCTCTTTCTCTTCTTTGGTGAGGCCATGGCCAGTTTTATCAAAGACAGTGCCACAACGATATAGGGCCTGGGTCTACTATTTGGCACAATGGAGGAGCTACTTGTTGATGCTAAGTATGAAGATGATATAACTCTTTTTGTAGACAATGATGCAGAGTGTTTGGGGGCTACCTTGCAACTAGGGCTAAGATTAACTAGAATAGATTCTTGGATTTCCCCATAAACCAAGAGTTCGTACATTTATAGGGTCAAAGATAACTTCTACATGCTCCATGATGAGAGGGTCTTACCATGAGCTTGTACCAAGTCTCTATGGCAGTGTCTGTACTCTCTGAGAAATTGAGGATATAATCTTTGGTGAAGTTTGATGATGCAATAGGGAAGGTGCAAAGTGCAATGATAACAAGAAAATACTTTTTATTTTGTGGTGTTGGAGATGATAATGCAAGATTAGTAATGCTTAACAGATAGATCTGATCTCGAAACTTCCTAGAGACATGAAATTTTTTGCTTCTTGGACTTTCACCACACCAAAAAAATTTAATTTGATATGGCTTGATGCCTAATACACCCATATATACCCTCACCCTTCAATTTTGGCCTTAATTAAGCTTGGACTTTCACCACACCAAAAAAATGTAATTTGATATGGCTTGATGCCTAATACACCCATATATATCCTCACTCTTCAATTTAAGCTTGATTATTATTAATTTTAGCTTAATGAGCTTAATTACCTTCTTAATATAATTACTAAGAGGACTGCCAAAATTGAGCTTGTCAATGTAGTTTTTGAAGGGGCATTTTTCTTATAAATGTTGTTCTTGATGTGGCCAAGTGCTAGTTGTAGAAAGATGTAGCTCAAATACCCTAAAAAAGGGCAGAAATGCGCCTACTAGCATGCCTAATTTTCTTTTGATTTCTTCTTGTTCTGTCGATGAAACTCCATGAGATTCGAGTTGTGGGCTCCTTGTAGTATGCTCTAGCCACAAACTAAGAGATATTGTGCCAATTTAATGTGTAGGAGTTGAATGGTGCAGAAAATTAGTCGATGGTTGTATGGCAGCTACGCTAAGTGGACGATGAAATTGGCGATTTCCCTTGGTATAAATGGTCGTCTAGTGATGTAGAAGAATCATTTCAGAGATCTTGCCCAATGGTATCAAGAGAATGGGGAGAATAGAGCTTTGCAATCTCAGCCTCTCTCTTGAGTCGAGGACAAGTTGGGGTTAATTGAGTAATGATAGCTAATGATCTGCAATTAATGCAAATGATGCTAGAGGAGGTGAATGCTAAGGTATAGGGAGAAAGAGATAGATACCAAGTTAAATCTTGTGGATCCAACCTCCCATGGAGATGGTGGTGATAAGAAAGACTTAACCCTATACTAATTAATAATGTGATTAGTGCTATTTTAAACTAGGGAGGATGATACCTAAACACAAACATAATGAATACCCTTAACTAATTAGTCTTTAGACTCAAGCTTAATTAGGTTACAAGATTGAGACTTGTACTCATAAAGAGGCTTGAGAGCTTGCTTTATTCCATTAATAAAAAATGACCCCTTTTATAAAGGTACAACAAAGCTTTGATAGCTCATGTGGGGTAACTTTGACTAGGTGACTTGGGACTTTAACATCACGCATTTCAAGATCAAAGTCACATAACTAATCAAGGTACCATCACCACCTCTCATGTAAGTAATACCATAATCTAAAGTACCACTGATGTATCTCAAAATATGCTTATCTTCTTTCCAAAGGTTTTTTGGGTCTTGATGGAAAACTTGCTCAAAAAACTTGTATACTCGTAAATGTTTGAACAAGCGTCATGCAAATAGATAAGGCCTCCCACAAGTTTCTCATATAGTTCATTATCTACCACTGTATGTGAATCCTTCTTTGAAAGCTTCAAATTTATTTCAAAACGTGTACTCATTGACTTGCATTTAGACATACCAAATGCTTTCCTTAACTCACTAGCATACTTCTTCAGCATGATGAAGATCCAGCCTAACTCTTACCAAACTTCAATTCCTAACAAACATTCATAAGCCCGAGATCTGTCATGTCAATATTTGTACATAATGCTTCCTTTGTCTAAGCATGCTTCTCTTCATAATCTATAGAAAGAGTGAGATCATCCACATAAATAGCAATCAACAAGCACCTACTACAAACTAGTATAAAAAGGACTTCTTTTAATAACAATACTTATTAACCACTTTTGAATCCACTAGTTCTAAGCACTTGGGGCTCTCTTCAGCCTATACAATGTCTTCCTTAGTCTGGAAACTTTACCTTTGGATCCTTATACCTCAAAGCCTTCTGGTTTTCAATGTACACCTCTTCATTTGCATAATTAGCCATCCTCTCTACTAGAGTAGTGTGGATAGTAGTCAATCTAGATGTGGGAGAAAATGTGTACTTATAGCTGCTATGGATTATGGAAATTATTGAAATATTTTTGTGGTATATTTTTCATGGATGTTTATTTTTTATTATTTTCCACATGGTTAGTGACTTACCACCAGGTACTGGTCGCACCATGTTAGGTAGATAGTCACTAGATGTAATCTTGTGCATATGTTTTTGATAGCAGATTAGTGACAGGGCTACTGCAAGCATCATAATGATGGTTACACATTTTTGGCATGCATATTGGATGCACATTTTGGCATCATTATGTTCATGGAGATATTATATTTTTGGTGACATTATACTTATGCGACATTTTATGTAGTGGCTTGGTGGTCGTCATTATCTTGTATTTAAAATGGTAGCACACATATTTATTATGCACATTTGTTATAGGGATATATTTATTCAAATGGTTTTTTTACCCTTAGTAGATGGTTTATATTAATTCATGTATGACACTTTGCTAAAGTCACGGCCCAAAGAGGGTTCACATTACTTCATGCATGCCACTTTCCTAAAGTTTAGGGGCAAGGAACAAAGTGGAGTGTAAAAGTCATTTTGGGCTCACAAAATAATAATAATAAAATATATCTAAATACACTTGCTTGAAAGCGTGAGCCATCAAGAAAGTGTGGGGAGATTATACTTTTTGTGTGATCATGCATCTTCTCTTCTTTCATGTTCCTGCAAGTTTATTTCTCAATAAGCTATGGTGATTTTAGAGAGGTAGAGTGAGCCTTGTCCATTATTTTATTGAATTTATGGATGAGAACCACAACCCTCCTGAGACAATAGCCAAGAAAACCCTTTTGCCACACAAGTCGAGCCTTGTACTTATCTAAGGATCCATCAATTTGTACTTAGCTTTATACACCCCACATGGTGTGTACCAGTTTATGTTTGGTTGGATGATCCAAAAGCTCCCAAGTGTGGTTGCATATGTGGAACCATATTTTGACTACATGTCTTTCATCCATTTTTCATCTTTCTTTACCTCTTGAAGGTTGGTAGGATCTTGCACCTTTTGCAAGAGCCTACCAAAAGATGAAATAGCCTACCATAGGCTCTTCCACCTTTTGCAATTGTGTCATAAGCGCATAATCTAAAACGTGCTTATGAGCCCTCCTCTGCTTCTCTATCCTTTTCAAATGGTGTATATTAAAAGGCACATCATAAATGGTTAGGGTTTCCTCCTTGTTGTCCAAAAGCTATGTTACCCACTTAAGTAATGGCTTGTTCCTATTGGTTTCCTCAGGCTCATCATGCACTTTTCTTGCATCTTTAGGTTGAACTTCATGTGGCCTCCTAGTCATCGCAGGGAACGATTAATTTGATAGGGCTGATGGGTATGGGTATGGGTATGGGTTTCTTGGTTGATTAAAGAAGCAACATCCTCCTTCACATGATGTGGTTGTTCCGTAAATACCACATCTTGACTTATTGGGACCTTCCTTTGAGTAGGGTTGTAGAGATGATAACCCTTTGACTCTTCACTATATCCAAGAAAGATACATTTTTTTCCCTTTGAGACCCAATTGTTTCTAGATGCATATTGTATCTTTACAAAATAATTACTTTCAAAAAATTTGAAATGTATTACCAGAAAAGGATTGTAGAGGGGTCATTTCTTTCACTTCTTTTATGTAGCTTCAATTCAAGATGCACACAACAATGTTTATTGCTTATGCCCTCGGGGGGTGTAAAAACCCCTTAACTAAATTTTTTCCCCCAATAAAACAACCCCTCTTTACTTATAAACTAACGGATTTTTTTCTAAAGTTGAATTAAAAAACCCCTCTTGTTAATGTAATCTTGTTAAATTTTCTCAATGTATCTAATTAAAAAACCCCTCCTGGTGAACTCACGTGGTACACTAACATTTTTTGGAGGTGAACCCCCCGAGCTTATGCCTGCCTTGAAGTTAGTATTGAAAAAACTACACATGTTTTTCAGAGTCTAGTTGTGGATATGTTGCTTATGATTATAGCACTCGAGCATACTCCTTACCATCTCAATAATCACAAAATAATTAAATTTTACCATGCCATTTGGTTGAGGTGTATGGGCTATGGTAGGTTGCCACTTAATTTCATGACCCTTTTAGTACTTTGCGAATTTATCTAATGTGAATTCACCTCCTCTATCTGATCTAAGTGTCTTTCATTTCTCGCTAGTTTCATTCTTGACCAAGGTATGCCATTCTTTAAACTTCCCAAAATCCTCATCGTTACTCTTTAAGAAATAAACCCACATTAAGATCAACACCATGAAATAAGAAGAGCAACCCACTACCACCTAGTGTGGCTATCGTGCTCATCTTTCCAAGAGATCTATGTGGATGAGCTATACAAGAGCTTGTGCTCTACTACCTTCTTGCAGAAGGGCTTCCGTCAATGTGGCTTGCATATTATACAAGATTTAGATTATGCCGATACGTTAATTACTTGCAGTGATATCAAGCATGATAATCAAGTTATATCATCTCTTTTTTGGGATGCTAAGAATATCAATGTTGAGTCATTACACTTTAGGTCACTCTTTGGTGCTAGCAACCTTTGTTAACCATAGAGTGTGAGATTTTCTCCAAATAAGGGGCTACATAGTGGTTGCAAAGGCTCCTTTTTGGACCCAAATTGTTTTTAAGTTATCTTATTGCAAAAGGCCGCTCTTCCCCTTTGACTTGTTTCATGTTGGTCCCTACTATTAGCTATTAATCTTCTCAACTTTCTTGGGGTTATGTTCAATACAACACCAAGCACTCAAGAGCAATTGAGGGAGAGAGCACAATCACCTAGCACTCAAGAGCAATTAAGGGAGAAATAGATCTCGTTCCATTATTTTATCATTTATTGAGTGCTTTGTTGATTAAAAATTGTTTGCACTGCCAAAACCATGTGGCTTGTGTTTTCTTCTACCTTATTTAGGAGAAAAAACAACCTTGGATTTGTGATTGTGGGTGTCCTTATTCCATTTTCAAAGGTTCACTTTGATCTAGAGGGTTCTTGGCAAGCCTTATTGGGCACTCAAGGTTCTCTAAATGAAGGTGTTCTTGCTTTTAGAGCACTGATTTGTGCTTGCAAAGTAGCTTCTTGTGATGATGAGAATGCCATGGTATGCTCGGTTGCAATGAAGCAAGCGGTTCTTATACGCTAGGTGAGTTGAGAAAAGAAATTGGCTAATCTAATTATGCAAAATCATTGGATTTAGATGTGGTTTTGTGTATGTTTATGTTTACATTTATGTGTGTGTGAGAAGGAATTAGAATTTAGATTAAAAACCCCTTCGCTTTGGTCAAGCATTGCTCCTAGAAGGTCAAGATATCTCCCTCACCGCTGTAACTTTCACTAATTACTAACTTTTAATCGATAAACTCCATAAAAGTTTGCTTCATTTGGAACCTAGGATGGTTAATAAGCCATTAATCTTGCTAATTTGCTAATTTTTGAAGGATTCGGTAGACATTTGCAAGCTTCAACCCCCGACAAAGAGTAAGTATATAATCACTACTTTTGCCAAAAATTGGAAAAATTTGATGTTTTTGGGACAATCGAGGGTTGAGTATACCTTCCCTAGGTTGTACAAGCCCTGAGGAAAGTTTTCTAGCCTCTGGAACTTCTCTATAAAAATGATCTAGAGAGTAGGAGAGATAACGATCCAAATTTTTAGGTTTAGGATCACAATCCCAAACTCACACAGCTGGTAGCATTCAATTCACGAGCCAAGAATATTCACCTACTTCACCTAACTCTGACAAAAATTTAATTTTGATGTGGGATATTCAAAACTTGGGAAATGGTGCATTAACTAAAAAAGGACAGAAAACATTCCCAAAATAAAATCAAATGTGTTAGAAAATCTCACACAAAATCTAGGAAAATATTCCTTGACAACTAAATGATCCCAATCCTTAATACAAGAGTGCAATCCTAAATTTTAAAAAATAATCCAAATCCTTAATACAAGAGTGTAATCCTAAAAATAATCCAAGTGGGACACTAAGCCTGAGGACAAACACCCTTTTGACACTATGGTAGACACTATGACCAAGTTTGACCTCAAGCTGAGAGAGTAATCTTGGAATATGGTGATTTGATACCCAAAGTCCAAGATCGTGATCATAGAAAAGTAGTGACTTGAGTCATAGATTTCGGAGTTTGGTAGAATTGAAAATTGTATAGAGCACAAACTTAGGATACACCTGTTCAAGTCCATTTGTACACTAAAACCTCTAGAAAACTCAAAATTGAAAAAAAAAACACAAAGATGAGGAAAAACAAGACAAAAACACAAACAAGAGAAACTTAGAAGCAAGATTTGCATAAAAACTTTTAGACTCCCTAGCTTAGTTCTATGAAGTTAAGGTCAGGTAGAACACTTAGATCAAGTTCTTGATTCAATACAGTATCTCAAGTACCTAATCAAGGAAGTGGTATCACGAGCAAAAACATTTGAAATAAATCCTCAAAGAGTCTTCAAGATCTTACCTAGAGTTAGAAAGAGAATCTAAGGATTCACTACAAGGGATTGGGCTCATACCCGCGCTCTTAGCCGCTAAAAATGACTTGTGAAAAAAAGTAGCGGGCCCGTGTATCAGCGCGTGTATTCTCGCGGCCACAGACATGCGTGTAAAAACGCGTGTAAAGTACCTCTCAGACGCGCGTATACACGGGTGTGTAGCCGCGTTTTTTTTTTCAGACGCATTAATACACGCCAGTATACACACGTCTTCTTCTATTAGACGCGGTTATACACGGGTGTATAGCCGCATCCTGTTCAGTTCCAATGTCCCAGCCGCGTTTTTACTTGCGTCTGTACACGCGTTTATTTTATTTAGATGCGCTTATACACGCGTTACTACCAGTTTATACGCGTGTATACACGCGTTATTTCCAGTGTATCCGCGCAGATACACGCAATTTTTAGCAGTTTTGACGCGTTTATACACGCGAACAGAGAGCAAAAAAAAAAATCCAGAGAGTGCTATTTGGTGCCTGAATACTGTTCCAACATTCCAGCACCCAATAGCACTCTCTGGTTTAGGGTTTTTGGTGCATTAGACCATCCACGAAGAACATATGCACGAGGGAGATTAAGACAAGAACGACATGAATGCATACATTGTCATTACACGATTCAAGAGAGCCATGAATGTAATACTATCGATCAATCAATTCAATATTACTATCAAAATTTCATACATGTATACAAGGGAGTCCATATCTCGAAGTAGCCCATGGCTTGAGTTTACAAAAAAATATATACAATCACATCCTAAATATGGAATGTGATACTACAAATCTGAGTACTACTCAGACCCAGATGATGACTCGGTGCTCCCCTCATGCTCAGATGAGCTCGCATCGGTCGGAATGTCCGAGGAGTAGTGCTCACGTCCACCCTCTGCAGCGGCGGCCGGTGGATCATCAGCAGCTTGTGCCTGTTCAAGTAATATATAGTATATAAGTATATATATATATATATATATGCAATTCAATAAACCAAAACCATTCGTTACGAATTTTCAAGTACCTGTCGACCGTATGGTCTCATGGCCAACTCAAACTGCGCGTCCGTAATACGTCCCTCGGCTCTGAAGATGGCCCACGTGTCACGTCTGCTATGCCGGCGAGCATACGCAGTATCGTGGGTTGTGGGCTTCCTCCCCGTAACCCGTCGCTGTATCATAATCAACACAATTTGTAAGATTAAAACAATTCATAGAATCAATGAATTAAGTAAACAATCAAATAAAGTGACAGGATACTTACGAACTCTGCCTCCCATGACTCGACGCCGCCAGATCCGAAATGCGAAGATCCAACGGTCTCCATCTGGATCCGTCGTGCCTCCACATGCTGCCTGCTCTTCACGCCACCCTCTGCTCGTTTCTTTGCCTCCTTCCACTCGCGTTTGTGCGCAGTGGCAGGTTTCTCGGCAGGATAGCCACCCGCAGCTACATTTAGCCGGTCATCGTACGCGAGTTTTTTAAGGTGAGATCTTTTATTACTTAAGATCTCCCTTATTCGCGTCCTTCCCCATACATCCGAGAATGTAGCATGTGGGGGATTGGGGTACCGACTGTGTACAGCCTCTATCACCTCCCCAACTAATCGGCTATTTTGATCTTTAAATTTAATAAAACAATTTCTATATGAGTTTGATACTACCCCACGCATGTATTCCATTACCTCCCTCCCCCTCGCATCCATCACTATCCCGCCCCTATCCGTCACATCATAGCAAACCACTCTCTCCATCTCTCTCATCTCCTCCTCTTCCGAACTGTCTCCTCTAACTCTTCTCCCTCTATCTCCTCTCTCACCCCGTGCCCTACTACCTCCCCCACCTCCCCCACCTCCCCCACCAAAGCACCCGCCGCATCCTCCCCCACTCCCACTCTTCCTACTGCTGCGGGTGGAGTCACGACTGGGGGATTGTCTACGTGACGGTGGCTGTGAGCCCTGACGTGACGGTGGCTCTGAGGGAGCACGTGATGGTGGCTGTGAGGGTGTACGTGAGTGTGTCTGGGACGAGGTATGTCTCCTCGGTGGACGTGGAAGAGGAGAAGCTGCATGCCGTCTCGTCGGACTCGGAGGAATAGACGGCACTGGAGTGCCCTGGATACTCGCGACAGGGGTATAGACACCAGGCAGGGAAGGAGGGGGATGGACATACATATACTCTGTAAGCTCAACCGGACCAGGTTGGCGCCCAAAGTGATTCATCATCTCCATCAACCAATTGCTGTACGCAAATGGATCGGATGAAGAACCTGGAATATCCATAAAGAACCTGCAACAAACATCATCATGTACATCATGGGCTGTCTCTTGACTCACACATTGTCATTACACAAGTCAAATGCCTGCAAACCCTGAAATCTGAAACGCGGCAGTTTTCTGTCTGCAGAAACGCGTGTATACACCCGGCAAAAAACGCGTGTATATACCCGGCAAAAAACGCGTGTATATGCGCGTGGAAAAACTCTGCAGACAGGTTACACGCGCTCCTACACGCGTTCTTACACGCGACCTGCGAAAAAAATTTCTCGAAAAGACCGACCCCCCGACAAAAACAGAATGTCCTTACAAAAGGACCAGCCATTGTCGCCCCTGTCAGGATGCAGCAACCCAATCGTGTGCAAAAAGACAAACCCAAAGAGCAAAGAGCAAAGTAAACAAATCTGACAAAAGAGACAAGGCACAGGACAAAGTGACTCACCTCTGAAAAAGTGAGTCCTCTCTGCTCCTTCTCTGCTCCCTCCTTCTCCCGTGTGTGTGCTCCTTTCTCTGCTCCCTCTTTGCTGTTGGAAGAGGCGAAAACAGGCGCACTGTTGATTTCTAAGTTCAAAATCTATATTTGGGGAAGGCGGGCTATGTTTAGTTTAAATATGCCGCCGCGTTTATGTGTGCGTTTATATTCGCGTATATAAACGCAGGTATATTCGCGTGTACATGATTGTAGCTGCGTTTATACACGCGTTTTGCAGATATTAGCCGCGTGAATACACGCGTTTTTTAGGAAGTAGCCGCGTTTATACACGCAAATTGTAGGAGATAGCCGCGTGAATACACGCGTTTTTGTGCTTTCATTAAAAATATATAATGAGTTTGTGTTTTCTGATTTGTACACAGGATGTCATCAACCTCTTCAAGCAGTTCTGAGGAAGATGAGACAATGCGTCATCGTAATCGCGATGTGTGGTTGGGACAACGGATCAAATGTATGTGTAATCGATGTCAAGGATGCATTGTACGAGCACGTCGAATTACCTTGAATCATATCTCCATGTATGGAGAATGGAATCAAACAGGTTTGGAGGTGAGTAGATGTAAATTGATGGTATTCAAATGACTCATGGTATCCAAATTAAATTAATAGAGTTGTAACATATAATTTGATAAATTGAAGCAGGATGCAGTACCACACCCTAACATGGTACCCTACGCGCGACGAGAGCACGTAAAGCGTCGACGAGATGATGCTGGAGCTTCGGGATCTAATGTCAGAGATGAGTGGGAAAGGGACGACAATAGCCCTGCACCTCACGAAGTTGTGGAAGAGGAGGTGCTTGATGATATGGTGCGAAATCTTTTTAAGGATGATCCCAAAGGTATGGACGACGATGATATGGAACAAGAGCATCTTTATAAAGCTTCATCGACACCGGTGTTTGAAGGGTGCACATTCTCAGTTTTACGTGCTTCCCTTGAACTACTTAATATACAAACAGTTTATGGATGGAGCAATGCAAGTCTTGACGCATTGTTGAAGTAAGCATTCTAACTTATAAATTTGAATTAGTGGTTTAAGGTTTAGGATTTAAGACTAATTATAATTGATGATATTGGATGCAGGCTATTGTCAAATATGCTTCCAAAGGAAAATAGACTGCCCACCTCAAGAGACATAGCGAGGCGCTATGTGACATCTCTTGGAGGACTGGATTATGATAAAATACATGCATGCGTCAATGATTGCATTCTCTTTCGTGGGACGCATAAGGAGGCTCTGACATGTCCCACTTGTGGTGAAGCAAGGTACAGAACAGATATGAAGAGTTTTGATGTACCTCGTAAAGTCTTGCGACACTTTCCTATAATTCCTCGCATCAAACACATGTTCAAGTGCAAATCTATAGCAGAGCTCATGTCATGGCATTCCTCACATCGATCGGATGATGGCATGTGGAGAATTCCCGCAGACACTCCTGCTTGGAAGCATATTGAAGATGAGTGGCCCAGCTTTAAAACAGAGCCCAGAAACTTGAGACTTGGCCTGGGTATGGATGGAGTGAATCCATTTGGTTTCAAAAGCACCGCGTACAGCGTGTGGCCAGTTGTGCTGGTGAATTATAACCTTCCACCATCAATGGCGATCAAGAAGGGACATCTTATGTTATCCCTTCTAATTCCAGGGAAACATAAAGTCAAGCATATGGATGTTTATCTTGAACCACTGATTGATGAGTTGGAGGAACTATGGAGAGGTGTTGCGGTGGTGGACATTAGTAGGCCTCCCTCCTCTCGACACTTCGACTTAAAAGCAGTGTTGATGTGGACAATGCATGACTTTCCAGGATACAGCGATTGTTCTGGTAAGACGTCTAATTACCTCCCTACTCTATTACTATTGGCTATATATATTAATTAGACGGTTTGACTTTATTATTCTAACTTTTGTTTATATTTTAACAGGTTTGAAAACATCGGGTAAACATGCATGTCCTGTTTGTGGCCCTTCGTTAGTACATGAGTATGCTGATGGTTTGTGTAAGACTATATTCGATAATCATCATCGATTTCTCCCCTCAGATCATCCTAAATATGTTGCTAGTAAGAGTAACATTCCTCCACAAACACTTCGTGCAAAAGATTGGAAGCGTATTTGGGAGTCTACAACTATTCTTCCTCCAGATGGCATGAACAGGTATAGTGATGTTTTTTCAATCTTGTTTTGTGTAGTCTCTAATTGGATTAAAGGTCACATAGAGCAATCCCTTGTGCAGGTACTCCATTTTTTTCCGGCTGCCATATTGGACCCATCTTAAGATCAACCATCTTCTTGATCCCATGCACATCTTCAAGAATGTGGGATCTGGTATTTGGGAACATATTACTGGTAAACGAGACAATGTTAGCGTACGTGAGGACTTGCGGGTCGCAGGACGTATGCGTCAAGCTTGGCCACGAGAGGTGGGTGGGCACGTTCGTCTTCCGCCTGCACCATGGATTATATCAAAGAAAGAGGAGAAGCAGGTAAAGCAGGCCATCACCACTTTGCGTACTCCCACTGGATGCATGAGATCATTGAAGGGAGCCTTTACAACCACTAAGAAAAGAGGCGTTGAGCAACTATATGGGTTGAAGTCCCACGATTGGCACAAGATGCTTCAAGTAAGCGTTTTCCAAGTTTTGTACGTACGTTGAAATTAAATTTTGTAATGCCATAAACCATAAATGTGCTCTTATGTGCGCAGTTCATACTACCTACTAGCATCGACCATTGTGCGAATAAGAGTTTGAAAAAATGTATTTATAAGATGGGCGAGCTTGTGAGGTATGTAAAACCCATGCTCAGATCACCCTTCATTATACCTTGCAAAATGAACGTGCATGAGGTATAACGTACTATTTATTTATTTTTCAGATATGTTAGTTCCAAAGCAATTGATCCAGCCACGTTGGATGATGCGCGTGTTATGGCAGTGGAGGTGGTTTGTTTGGTAGAGGAGACTTTTCCGCGAACCATTCTCACAAGTCAACTACATCTCATTGTGCATTTAGTGGACGAAATTGCTTTATGTGGTACTGTGCATGCACGTTGGATGTTCTTCCTAGAGCGCTTCATGAAGACCTTAAAAGACTTTGTGAGGCAAAGTGCAAGGCCTGAAGGAAGCATGGCCGAGGGTTGGTTGATACAAGAGTCGCTTGTATATATTTCAGAATTTCTTGGTCAGGTGGACAGCTCTTTGCCACGACTATGGAGCAATGAAGAGGACTTGAGGATGACCTCTATTGTGCCTCAAGGAAAAGGACAGAGTAAAGTAATTGACAAAACGTTGATTGATGATCTCAATTTCACTTGTATCCTTAATAGTGATGTGATGAGCAGATGGGTTACAAGATATGAGGATGCAAAGACAAAAAGGCAAGCAGAAAGAGCTCTCTTTCGGAGGCAACATGGCTCTCGGAAGGCGTACCCTAAGCATCTAGCAACACTTCCGAATGATATCCATGTTGATTGGTTGCATGAGGAAATGGAGAGAGCAGAGAGTGACGAGGGGCTGCATATCACGGCGGAAGAATGGGAGTATGCACGAGGATGCATGTCAAAGGTACATAGAACTAATGTTTTGCATTAGTTGTAAGTGATTTTCTTTTAATATTTATTCACATTGCTTACACAAATATTGTTTCTATTTTGGTCCAGTGCACTATGTTCAATGCTATATGGTGTGAAGGCAAGCATTTTCGAACACAAAGAATTGATGAAAAGAGAAATACACAAGATTGCGGTGTCATTAGTAGCTTTGAGGGAGCTAATGGAAAAATGGATGATTATTGTGGCATAATCCAAGACATATTTAGGCTCGACTTTCGTCGCTTCTTTGTGTATGTTTTGGATGTCAAATGGCAAATGAACGTGGTGGAAAAAGGGCCTGATGCAACGATAAAACGCCATGCAAGTGGATATGTAACTATTGACTCTACAAAGTTCTGGCAAACAAAGAAAGATAGGCTCGTATTGCCACAACAATGTGAGCAGGTATGCATTTTTTTACTAATGTGTTTCATGTACATATATATCTAAGCTCGCGTACCCCTTGACTTTTGATATGCTAATTAATTACTGTACTGTGTGTATTTGAGTAGGTTATCTATCTACCAATGGTGCATGACATCAAATGGTGGTACGTCATCCCTATTGCACCACGTTCCAAAGTGATGTATAATACATTCACTGATATGGAGCATATGGAGGATGTAACAAGCCGCAATGAAGATGACGTCGAACATGCATATGCCATTGAAGATGTTGTGATCGATGATCAAGAAATAAGAGATGATCGTGATAATGAGGATGAGCATGCCATTTCTCATGATCATGAGAATGACCCTACCATTGAGGATGATGGTGATGTTGATGAGGATGATCAGGACATCGATACCATTATCAATGGAGTACAGAATATCGATAGTGGAATAAATTTAATCGTAGCCTTACCAATTGATCAAATGGATATTGATGTTGATCGTTTGGCAAGGATGGATCTTATTGAAGATGAGATCGAACCCTAACCAATCCGTCACTGTATGTTCTAAATTGATGACATTTCCATCATCTCATATGCAATATGATTTATTCTTGAATATATTTCATTGTTGTAAATGCATGTAGTGGGATTGTGTAATGATCTATACTGTAATGTACTATGAGATGGTTTAAGGAAAATAGTTTTTAATTTTGTAAAGGAATTCAGTTTTTTTTCAGTTTTTCTCTGCCATTCGTGTATTAATCCGTGTATAGTAGCGTGTATTTATCCGTGTATAATAGCGAGTATTACCCCGTAAATATTATCGTGTATAGGTGCGTGTATTACTGCGTGTATATAGACGCTTTTATACACGCGTTTATTAATGCAAATATACACGCGAATTTAAATGCAAAAATACACGCGCCCGATTCTATTCAAATACAGGCGCGACCATACACGCGTTCGTAATTTATCGCGTGTATGAAACGCGTGTATGGCAGCATTGTCTTGTAGTGAATATTATAGCACATCCTCAATTGGCTTTGGAAAGGAGTATATGGACGATGAGTTATTACAGCCCTACCATAATTGGCATTTACCTATGACTTTGACAAGGCTTGGACTCGGCTTGGATAGTAAGGACAATGTATATAATGGCATCAACCACCTTGATCAATCTAATCAAAGCCTACGATATCCACTCGAAAGTGTATTGGATATGCTTGTGGAAATTAGATAGACAAGCATATGTTACATTCGAGCACTATCGCTTGTCTAAAAGGCATGTTGCTGCGTGATAACAAAATAGCTTTAGTTTACAAAATTGAACCTGTGACAATTACTTGCTTTATGCAATTAGTGAGACTATTCTTATACTTTGGCTGGCCAAGTGTGCGATGGGCCCTCAATGGGCCAAGTGCCTATCCATCAATGGGCCAAGTATAAAGGATATTTTTTGAACTAAACGACTCATGATCGTTACCTCTCTTAGTTCCGCATAGTTCAAAGAGATGAATATAGGACAAACAGATAGTACCCACTCTTGTTACGTTACCCAGGCGATGTGGCAGCCATTAGTGGGAGCACATGATTTGTTTTGCTTGTATGACAGGTTAGGTGGCCGTAGAGTCACCGTCATGATTAATGATGGAGCCACTCACAACTTCCTTAACTATACGTTAGTTAAGAAGTTGCGACTGCTAGAGACCAAGAGACCAAGAGAAACCATAAGTACACTGTATCATTGGCTACTAATGGTCTTGATAAGATTGTTTGAAAATAGTGGTCTTGGGGCAACCGTTAGCTATGCAGGGCTCTGAGGCTAGTTTGGATTTTCAAGCCATGCATTTGGCCAAAGCCGATATTTATCTAGGTAGGGAGTGGTTGTATAACCTTAGCCCTACCCTGAGTCGTAGCTACCAAGGAAATAGCTTGGAGTTTGTGTATGAGGGGAGAGACGTGGTGAGGCTACATGGTGAGCTGGAGGTTCCAGCTGCAACCATGATTTCATCGCTAGAGTTGTGCCATGCCATCGATGTAGACGATATACAACAGGTATATATCTGTACTCTCTTCCATCAATTTGTTTTCATAGATGAAATAAATGTGATTGATAAAGTTCTTGTAGTTGAATCTAATATAAGTTATGATAACTTAAATGGCCTTAGTCAAGACCATTGTTTTCCAAAACCTGTTTTGTCTTCATGTGAACAAAACATAAATACCAAGGCTAAAACCGAGATGACAAAACAAAAGTATGCAGTTGCTTTGAGTGATTTATTGCAAAATTTTAGGGATGTGGTTCCTGATGATCTCCGAGATGGTGTCCACTATCTAGGGAGCTTGACCATGGCATTGATGTATGTGCTACCACGTTCAAAACCTATAAGCAAACCTGGTCACAGGTTAAGCCACTCCAAGGTAAAGGAAGTGGAACAACAATTAGCCGAGCATATGAAGAAAAGATTTATGGAATGGCCTGTAGCTTTGGGCCAGCCATCCTAAAACACCAGTCGCCTCAGCACTTCCTTCCATCTACAACATAGAAAGTTTCTAAATGAAGAACCTATAATTTTTTGAGGTGCATAAGATAACAACTTATTTTTCTAGTTTAACCCCAACCATTTGCCTTTTATAAGGATATGAAAGTCTTTCGCTAGTTCCCTTATTAGTTGTTTGGCCCATGTCTCCTCTTGGTGTAGACACTTGGGGAGGTACAGAGCCGCTCTGGCTATAGCATGGGTGGGTAGATGAAGGATACCAATTCCTCCTCCACTCTTTGGCATACTTAGTTTGTCCCAAGCAAGCCAAGCTACCACTCTCTAGCTACTATTCCTATTTCTCCACAGAAAATCCCTTATAGGCCCCATAATTGTCTTCCAAATGACCCTTACCAAAGTTAAGCACTCGGCCTAGGAACATGATGTAGGCATTTAAAACAACATTACAAAGTTTTTAAGGACATTCTATTCTAAGACTTATTAGTGTAGTCAATATCTTTTACACCTTTATTTGGAAGGAATATATGTAAAGATATAGCATGGATTAGTGGTAAAATCTTCATGGCCAATTTGAGCATCTATACTTTTTCTACAATGTATTATGTTTATAACTTGATGACGTACTTTGCAAATTTTTGGTTTTTATGAAGGGCCACAAACAAAGCCCATCTTGATTAAGAAAATACAATGTTTCATTAAATGATTTGCTATAGGACCTTGTATCCATAACTCATGGACAATAGAGGCTTGAACATTTTGATGATCTTTCTTGGAGATATGCTTGAACATAGGAAAATTTTGTTTATGACATTTTTTGATGCCTCATCTTCAACAAGGGTGCTATTCAATTACAAGAAGTCATCTATACACTATCTCATATGACATCTTTTTACCCTTTCTTGAATATGCCTACTAAATGCCTCACCAAATAATGCAGTCAATTGGAAATGCCTCCTAGTCTTTGCTTCTTGGGGGCCTAGCAAGCTATAACACTACAATAGAATGAGGGTCTAACAATGAAAATAGCAATGTTTTTATAACTAGAAGGGTAGTTAGGTGTCGGGACATTTTTGCTGCTAGAAACACTGCTATTTTCGCTGCACAACAGGTTCATTGCTCAGTAGCAAAATTTCGCTGCTAAGCAACGACTTATTTTTTTGCTTCTGGTAGCGAACGCTCTGTAAAAAAAAAGGAGCTAGGGTAGACTAGGGAGTCTGGGATAGGACTCCCCAGTCTGCCCTAGCTCTTAAAAAAAATTAAAACAGAGTCACAGTTTCAGATTTGTAACACAAACACAAATATAAGAAACACAAACACAAATATAAGAAACACATACAATGTGGAGAATGCAGTTGAGCCCAAAAAGTTATTATATTTCAGAAATTGTTGGGCCTTTGGCCATATATACATAAAGTTTTTACAATGAAGAGGTTTGAAGAGGTGTCTAACTCGGAATCCTCATCGGATTCCGAGTGACTTTCATCATCCAATTCCTTGTCCTCTTTACTTGCTTCACACTGATAATATGGATCCTCCTCTTCTTCTTCCCCTTCATCCTACATACATGCCATCAAGCATAAGGTAAGCAAGAGAATTAAAATACAATTAGACGTAGAAAAGAGAATGGTTTAGGCAACACATTACCTCATCAGCTTGAGTCCCTAAAATGGTCTCATCCAAGCATACACATTGCGTAAACATCCACACCCACAATTACAGATGGGGGACTCTATACCCATAGTCATATTCCTCCTTTGTTGGGTCATGCCTAACAACCTCCCTCTAAAAAAATAATTAAGAAAATATATAATTATTTCAACAAAACAATATAGTGCAAAATAAAATGAAAGGAGAGAAGAAATGATACTTACGAAACGAGCAAGAAAGGAGGATTTCTCGTTGGAGCCAGGGATTTCACTGACGTAAATGAAAACATGTGAACATGTTAATAACATATGTTAATAGCACAAAAAATCTTGTGATCACATGTTATATTCACAAAGCTTTCACAAGGGCCTAAAAAAATTATCTTTGTCGGGCATAAAAATCTTCTTAGGTGGCCACTGACCTGCTATTATGTGAAGATGGTAACATGAGAACATGTGAATACTTATTCCCATGTGTAGCCAAGCTTTTAAGGGGTTCCCAAATGGCAAGTGACCTGTTATTTTGTGAACGGTAACATGAGAACATGTGAATAACTTGTTCATATGTGTTATTATCACAAAAAATCTTGTGATCACATGAATATTAAATCCGTGGCTGGAGCGGAAGTGCGAAGTCCCTCGCTTCCGTAATCGAGAAGCACTCGCCGCTTGTTGTTGAAAAGCACCTAGGTGCTTTCTCACACGAAGCTGTGTGCGTGTCTCCACTCCTTGGCGGTACACACGCTAGGCTTCTCCAAATTATTCTTTGCTGCTCTCTTGATATTTTCCCTCCTATTAGAGAGCAAAAGCTTGATGCACCGCTTCATCCACTCCTCGGAGAAGCAAAGATCTGCATGTGGCACTGGGAACTCTGACTTAAGCACATCAATAACATATTGCTTAGAAATTTCATCTTGTGATTTCCACTTTTTGAAGGGGTTCACGAACTCCAGGTTTACAAGTACATGCATATGATTCATGACTTGCTTTCCTTGTGCATCCATCACCACGAGGGCACCATTCACATCCATGGTGTATGGTAGGACGTGTGGATCAAACAAAGGAATGGGTCTCTTGGGAGCTGGCTCATAATGTGTAGATGAAGCCCCTATTGGGGAGACACATTGGGAGACCTAGTGCTACTTTTGCCAAAGCAAAAGTAGCTTGCTCCCCCCCGCTAGCACGTCTACTACCCCCAAACTCCCTACTACTTCGTCGTCATGGTGAACATGGACGTGAGAGAGCGGGGTTGGGTCTAGTAGAGGAAGGTGGTGTAGTCTCATCACAACCATATCTTGATGGGCCTACACCACTCGGCCCCGCACCTATTAAAGGCATGGTCTGCCTCGACTGAGCAAGTGAGGTCGATTTCCCCCACCGCGTTGATGACTGGCCAAGTGGGGTAGTCTTCCCCCATGGCATCGACTAGCCCGACTATAAGCCTGCCTACATATAAGATTAAGATATAAGATAAATATAATGCATAAAAGATTAACTTTGTGTATGTGAAAAGGTTTGATGGAACCATACCTGTGTTTATGTAAACTACAACCAAGCTTGTTGCCCATATCGCTCATTTATAATGGACAACAGATTGCCCACATCGGGATCTTATGATGAAAGGTCAATCGACATTGCTGCTACATACACGCATAGGTAACAAAACATAATTTCTCTAACCCAAGCCATACTTAAAGCTTAGAAAAAGAATACATGTGATATTAGAACATTGTTAAGATCTCCTACAATACTACTTAGATAAGTAGGGTGGACAGTGCTCCCTTTCGGATGATAGCTTCTGAGGAGTTTCCACATGCTCCCCACTATTAAAGCTAAAGGCAACTCCTCTTTTGTTGCAAGACAAGTATAGTGAGAAGATCGAGGGATTCACCTCCACTATAACCACCTACTCGTGGTGGATAACCACTCCTAACTTGACATAAGCAGCATTCTAGATGGCATGTATCAATGCCCTATATCTCTATGCATAAGTCCATTTCCTAAACCCAGAACCCAAGGATGCAATAAACATGAGGTTGAATGAACAAGGCCACTAACCTTGACAATGTCAAGACAACCAAGAGAAAACAACAACACAAGCTTAGACAAAAAATACAACCTATGATCTTAGGACATTGTTACGACCTCCTACAATACTGCTTAGACAAGCAAGGTGGATAGTGGCCCTTTTGGATGATAGCTTCTGAGGACTTTCCACATGCTCCCCACTATTAAAGCCAAAGGCAACTCCTCTTTTGTTGCAAGAGAAGAATAGTGAGAAGATCGAGGGCTCCCCCTCCACTATAACCACCTACTCGGATAACCACTCATAACTTGACATAAGAAGCATTCTAGATGGCATATAACAATACTACTTAGACAAGCAAGGTGGATAGTGGCCCTTTTGGATGATAGCTTCTGAGGACTTTCCACATGCTCCCCACTATTAAAGCCAAAGGCAACTCCTCTTTTGTTGCAAGAGAAGAATAGTGAGAAGATCGAGGGCTCCCCCTCCACTATAACCACCTACTCGGATAACCACCTACTCGGATAACCACTCCTAACCTAACATAAGCAGCATTCTAGATGGCATATAACAATGCCCTATATATCTATGCATAAACCATGGCGTATGCATAGGCCGTATGATGTATGCATATGGCCTATGCATAAGGCCTATGCATATGGCCTATGCATAGGCCATATGCATACGGCCTATGCGTATGGTTGTATGCATACCGCGTATGCGTATGGCCTATGTGTAGGCCTTATGCATAGGCCGTATGTATACGGTCTATGCATAAGGCCTATGCGTATGGCCTATGCATACGCGGTATGCATACAGCCATACACATAGGCCGTATGCATACGACCTATGCGTATGGCTGTATGCATACCGCGTATGCGTATGGCCTATGTGTAGGCCTTATGCATAAGGCCTATAGGCTCTTGACCTAAACCTAATCCCCGGCACCCCCCAAGGGTGAAAAAACACAAAGAGAAGAAGCAAAAACAAAGAAGGCTTACCTCTACTAGCCGAATCCGTATGGGTTTCTGCATGGCCTATGCCCTTTGGTGGTTGTTCGTTTGAATAGACCTACAAAAGATTATCATAATAAATAAAAACATTAGCTCATTAGTTTATAGCCCTATTGCATAAGATGGCTATGCATAAGGGTATGCATAAGCCCTATGTATAAGGGTATGCATAAGGCCTATGCATAAGCCCTATTGCATAAGAGGGCTATGCATAAGAGGGCTATGCATAAGCCCTATGCATAGCCTAGCCCTAATGCATAAGAGGGCTATGCATAGGGTTTTTGCATACCCTATGCATATCCTATGTATAAGCCCCCTATGCATAAGGATATGCATAAGCCCTATTGCATAAGAGGGCTATGCATAAGCCTATTACATAGCCTAGCCTTATTGCATATAAGAGGGCTATGCATAAGCCTATTACATAGCCTAGCCTTATTGCATATAAGAGGGCTATGCATAGGGCTTATGCATACCGTATGCATAAGGCCTATGAATAAGCCCTATTTCATATAAGAGGGCTATGCATAGGGCTATAAATAGGGCTATAAATAGGGCTTATGCATAACGTTATGCATAAGTCCTATGCATAGCTCTATGCATAAGGCTATGCATAAGCCCTATACATAGACCTATGCACAATAGGGCTTATGCATAGCTTATGCATAAGGTTATGCATAAGTCCTATGCATAAGGCTATGCATAAGCCCTATTGCATAAGGCCTATGCATAAGCCCTATGCATAAGGGAATGGCATAAGCCCTATACATAGACCTATGCATAAGAGGGCTATGCATAAAAGAATCCTATTTCCTATTGACCTAACCCTAATCCCTGGCACCCAAGGGTAAAAAAACACAAAGACAAGAAGTAGAAATGAAGAAATAGGGCTTATGATATGAGAGGCTATGCCCAAAACCTTGCTCACTTGAATAATCCTACAAAAAAGAAACATAATGAATAAAAAAGATAGTCATTAACACATTAGTAAGCAAGAAGAACAAGAGAAAAAAGAGTGAGTACCCTAAACCCTACTCTTAATGCATAAGTGAATGGAAAATCTAGTTTATGTCAAGCTTAAACCCTAGCATAATGCATATAATGCTTAATAGAAAGCTTTGATGGTGAGCTCTCCATCAAAGCTCTCTATTAGAGCTCTATGCATTATGTTAGGGTTGGGTGGTTGCAAGATCAGGGTGCCCAGTTTTGTCCACTCAGGCACCCTGTAAATAGTAAAAAAATAGGCATTTATTTACCTTTAGTGGCTAATCTCTCCTAGTAAATGAAGAAATTTTGTTTCAAGTTCTTTTGTTGAAACATCATATTCAAAGTTGGAAATATAGTTGCATAATTTGATTAAGCATTAGATAGTCAAAAGTCCTCATTTTCTTAGGTACAAAGTCAATGTATAGACCCTGTCCCAAATTTGAACTAATTTCATAAAATGCTAATATCTTTTACATATAAACTCATATGAGATTCCCACTTTGTACCTTAGATCTTCACATAATATGGAGCTTAACTTGATTTTTTGAGAAAATTTTAAGATATTTGTCTATTTTCTTTAAATATTTCAAGGTCTTTAAAGTGTTATAATATACGCCACTTTTTGTACCCACAATAGCTACCACTTAAAATCCTCAATCTTGTAGATCAAAAGAGTGGGTAGATATCGAGACATTAGTAGAATGTGGTAGTTAGGAAAAATTTCAAATCTAATGGTTGGATTTTTAATGATCTCTTTTTCAAAATTCTTCCAAACTATCAGAAGGCCTGCAAATATTAATAATCTAATTAGTAAAATTGTATTTTTGATGTGAATCATCTAAAACCTATAGGGACTAGTGGACTTGTAATGGTGCATCTATGGAAAAATAAATTGGACCACTCTAAGTATGGAAAGATCATTTGTTTATCATTTCATCATATTTTTTATTAATTTTGATTAATTAGACTAATTTATATTAATTTAAGTTATATTGGGTTAATTTAAGAGCAAGCCTATTTTCTATTATTTGCTTGATCTCATTTTAAGTACCTTGCCTCCTAAAATTTTATCTCCAAGCATTGTCCCAATCCAGCATAAACTGGATAAAACTGGACACCCTGATCTTGCAACAATCCGGTTAGGGAAAGGGAGAGGAAAGAGAGGGAAAGGGAGAAAAGAAGAAAGGAGAAGGAAGAGAAGCTTACATAAAACTCTGTCCAAGCTTTCCATGAAAGCTTGGAAGAAGACATGAAACCATTGATAGCCCTTTTTTCGACTATTCACATTGCCACAGGGAGCTACCTCGGCCAAGGAAAATCACATAAACTCTTTGTCATAAATACCTTTTCACTGTAAATACGCGTGTGTGCGTTAGGGACTTTACCCATATCTTCTATATATTTTTTATATTATTAAAAAAAAGTTTTTGCTAGCTACTCATAAAAAAAAAAATTTATTACGGCCCATTTTGTGTAAATATTTCATTTTGTGTAAATATTTCATTTTATATAAGGGCCTAAATATGGGGGTCTCTATTTTCTCAAATATGTAAATACTTCATTAGGTGTGTGTATTACAAAACCTAAGTATATTTTATTTATTATTATTATTATTATTATTCATATTACTTTTAGACCATCATTGTACATATGCTTCAACTTCACCATGCATAAGTAAATCCTATGCCCTCACATTTCTACCCACATCCTGTAGAAAGCCTACTACCCAAATCACTTTTTTCCTTAGACTATTTTATCTTTTATTCTCTCATCTATCCTAAAATAATGAGGGTCTCCCTCCCTTTTGACTTCCATAGTTTAGTATTTTTGTATATATTTTTTACTATTAAATATTTTATATATTTTCATTAAATACTTTTTCATATATCAATTATTTTTGTATATTTTATTTTAGTATTTTTATTCATAATTAGATCTCGTTGTTTATTTTATTTTCCTATCATAAATGTTGTCATGATATGTTGACTAGTTAAAGTACTAGCTTGTTTTTTTATATCTTTATAAAATGGAAAAAATCTCCTCCATGCAAGTGTCCACATACACTTGAGTCTCTAAGGTCAGGGTATGATGTATTGGGGGGCTCACTCTTGCAGCTATCAAGAAATTCCACCAATGGGGACCCACACAAAGATTTTAAAAATTCAAAAAATACATGATTCTACTGAATTTTTTGCGCCTGCCTCCACTCTTAATTTGGACTGGTCATCAAACGACAAAAGTTAGCTCGGGAGCTCAGGAATATGCTCAAATGTTTTGAGAATTTTTGGAGCTAATGGTGGTGAGATATGAATTTTTTATTGGACCCCAGTCTGCCCACTTTTTGGCAAGGTTAACCTAGTCTCTTCTCACCTCCCTTACACATTCATCACCTACACACTTACTCATTCCTTTCTCACTCCATCAAACCTGTAAACTTCATGTCCTCTCTCACCCTCTCCATCTTTTCCCTCTCCTTCCATCTCCATTTGCTCTCATATCTACTCTACACCCATACCTCATCTCCATTTCTCTCCCTACTACTCCCATATTACTAAATTATTTTTCCAATCTCAAAAAATACATAAAAATTCAACATGAATGTATCATATTAGCCTCTACAAATATGGGGTTTCCATCTATAAAAACCCCCATGTTCTTCACCTCAATCAACTTTTGTGGTGTCGAATGCAAGAAGGAGACCGGTGGTTAACTTAAAGATCTACACATGGGTGAATCCAAGCTTCTTCGAGCTTTCAACCACACAAAGGATCTTTCTAGATCTTTACTCCTCTCACTCAACCTATCAGCCCTTCTCACCCATTTGTACATTGTACTACTAACCTTTTATAGTGATTTACTAACTACTAACTACTAACATATGTAAATAAGCACCCACTCTACTACTTTTTGAGTAGGCATTACTACAAGTTATTTGCTCAAACCTCTACATCACACTCTCCTCTCATCTTCAATAATTCTCTCACCTTGAGCCCACATCCATGTGACTCAAGGGATAAGAAGAGGCCCACTCTCATTGCAAAATAAAAAATCCATGATGTATGATTTTTCATAATAAAATTGATTAGGCTTAATCCTAATTGGGGCTTCTCAAACCTATAAATAGAGCCTCTCCATTCCTTGTGGAGCAAGGAGGATAACACACATTGTACACCACTCCCAACTCTAGTGTGTAAGGAGATATTAAACTTGTGAGCTCTCTCTATACATCAATACCTTTGATTGCATAGAGAAGCTTGAAGCTAGTTATGTCATTGTGAGGGCTTGAGTGATGCCATACTCCCTATCATAATTGTATCTTGCCTTTGTTGCATAAATAAGATTAGTAGTTTGGGTGCAATTGTGTACAAAATCTTGGACTCCTATATCTCCAAAGTTGATTTAGCAAAGCGGTCCGATGTTTGATTTAAGGTCAATTCGATTCTCGTATTTTGTGGTGTGATTTTATGCTTGGCGGCGGCTTGAGGGCCTGTTTTTGATTTGTTGCCTTTCATTCCATGGTAAGAGGGTTGTATGGTGAGGGGGCTCCCATAACCTTAAGACCATGTGTATACCGACAACAAAATCAAGCTTATATTGTCTCTCTAAGTTCCTCTCCAAGTTTGGTGTGCATCTATTTGTGTTATGCTAGTCTCCTCCACACACAATACCATATGTTATGAGAGTTTGTTGAGGGTGTGTGTGCCTTTTGATTGATGTATATGGTTAGCTTGTATTGATCGGCTACAAGGAAAGATCTTTGGTGTCCTAGTTCACACACATAACTAGGTGGTGTCCCTTTCTTGTTGAGTGTGCGGTTTTGGGGTTCTTATGTTTGTGTTGCGTTGTGTCCCAAGCCCATTGAGCAACCCGGGAGCCTTGTGGAGTGCTTAGAGGCTGCTCTTCTTGTTGCCCGCCCCGAACTGCCTCAATTTTGGTGCCCTCTTTTTGAATGGGTATTTAAGGTACATCGATCTCTTTAACACGTAAATTTCCTTGTGTGCTTGTTGGGTATCATATTTTAAGAAGGAAAGTTGGTACTTTTGTGTGATCTTTCATGAATAATCCATCTCCTCCTAATCCTCTGGGGATCCAATTCAACCAGTTTCATTGGGTGCGCTTCATTAGAGTGAATGTTTGCATTGATAGAAAAATTTTCTACCAACAATGCATGGTTCTTCTTTTTGGTCTCTAGAAAGACTATGCGAGGTTTTAGCATTACCTAATCCTGTCATACTTCCCATTGTAGATTACACCATTTCCTTTGATGTGCATATTTTCATCTTGTTTTAGCTTAGTTTTATGAATCAAGAAGACTTATACCGTAGGCTAATTTCTTATGCTAGGCAAGAAATACACATAGTTGTTGGTAGTAAGTTGCAATTTTAGCATGTCATTCATCGTATGTTTAGACCTAGGCAAGTAGCAGTCATTAATGCCTTAGTTAACACATTTATTTTGCCTTTGATTTGTTATGACATAAGCTTTGACGTCTACATTTTCATCCTACTTTTTTTAAAAAAAAGAAAAAAGAAAAAAAAAGAGTGAGAGAGAAAGAGAGTGAAGAAAGACCTTTGTGCAATCATATTTGTGCTTCTTCTTCTTAAGCATGGATACCACTAGGCAAATGAGTGGCTACCCCTTATTCTTTGGAGAGCTCGGTGAGGATGCCGAGTTGTTCTTATCAAACTTTAGAATGGCACTCCACATAAAGAGAGTGGTAGGAGACCAAGAATTCTTAGACATGTTTGAGTTGGTCCTACGAAGAGATGCTTCCACTTGGTTTCAATCTCTACCTGCACCCGCACGAGTAGATTACAAGGGGGCCATACAACTTTTTAGAGACAATTACTTCACTCCTTTGAACACACAAAAGCTATGGCAAGAAATAGTTGCTCATAAGCAAAAGGATCTAGAGGACTACTTGAGTTATAAGCAAGAATTCTTACGTCTTTGGACTCTTTGGTTGCGTAGTCTTCCTAACCTTGGAGATGGTGCAGAATTCTTAAAGAAGGAGAGATTTATTGCAGGGATGTACCCATTACTAAAATTGCAACAAGTAGAGTCAGGAGAGCCCACAACATTTGATGTTGTTGAGGCTAGGGCTACCAAGAAACTCCAAAAGATGAGGTGTATGCTAGGGGGGGCTTTATCTTTGATGATTCAAAGCCTAGGGAAGAGGTACAGTCTTGC
Source organism: Cibotium barometz (assembly GCF_041138505.1). NCBI lineage: Eukaryota > Viridiplantae > Streptophyta > Polypodiopsida > Cyatheales > Cibotiaceae > Cibotium > Cibotium barometz. The sequence continues at coordinate 40,871,979 of NC_141072.1, forward strand.
ACTCATAGAGAATTAACTGAGGTCACAGTCGAGGTGATAGAAAAGTTAAATGAGTCTTTAAATAACTTATCTATCCACTTTGCACAAGCTGTGGAACAGAAGGGCTAGGCCAAAAGGGTTGAAGAACGAGAGCCACGACCTAGGTGACTCTTGCAATGTTGGAATTGCGGAGAGTCAGGGCATGGGATGTATAATTGTCCTTGGCCTCATGGGGAGCCAGGGAAGCCTAACATGAATTATCCCGTGATGAATGCATGTGAGGGCACTAGTCAACAACAACCGATGATTTTACAGAGGCCCAATGCAACAAGACCACCTCCACGGGGAGTGGAAGGAATGCCGCCCTTGCCGGACCCAAATGTACATGTGGTAGAGGTAACAAAGGCCAAGGAGGTAGACATTGAAGCAAATGGTGTCAAACGAAGGCGTGGAAAAGAGAAGGAAAAGGAGGGTGTGGTATCACAAAGTGACCATGGACAAGGAAATAAAGTGAAGGAAAACAAGGAAGTCAAGAGGAGACGACGTCGTATAAACCTCCAAGATTTTCCCCTTGGACATGGTATCGCTCCATATAACCTTTCGGAAGACATGAGAGGTAAGGGTCGTGATATCTTGTGGCTGCAATTTCTAGCCTTATGTCCATAAGTTAGGAGAGAATTAACAAAGTGCCTGAGCACTAGGAGAAAAACAAAAGAGAATGTGCTTGTTGTAAAAATTTCACAAGCCGAGATGGATGAGGACATTACACCTATATTAGATTGCTACATCAAGGGAAGGCTAGTTAAGAAGGGTCTAGTAGATGGGGGTGCACAAATTTGCATCATGACAAAGGACCTTATGCAAAGACTAGGCATGCATATTCATGAAACAATTGAAATTAAGGTGAAAATGGCAAACAATAGTAAAGCAAAGTGTCTTGGGATTTGTAAGAATGTTTTGTGGAAGTTTTTGGCATTAAGAAGGTTGTTGATTTTTATGTTATGTCTACCAACAATGGGAAGTGGTTATCCATTTATCCTAGGTAGACCATGGCTAATAAGAGCTTTGTAGGATTGGAAAAATGGAAAGTTAATATCCATTTATCCTAGGTAGACCATGGCTAATGAGAATGCGAGCTTTGTAGGATTGGAAAAATGGAAAGTTAATTTGCAAGAATGAAAATCATAAGAAGATTATCTTTGACATGAAGGAGCAACGACGAGAGGAGGTAAATGAAGAATCTTCTCAAGGTGAAATAGAGGAGGATTGGACCGATAACACCTCAGAGGAAGAAAGCAACAGTAGCACTAGGGAAGAGGAGTCTTCCATTGAAGTCATGGGGATAAGATTTAGAGCAAAAGACAAAGAGAAACCCTGTCAAGGTTTGGAGGAGGTAGGCTCTCAAGAAGACCAAATTATGCATGATGAAGAAATGTTTGATGCTATTCTCTCAAAAAATCTTACATCGCAGGAAGGAGAGGAGTTTAAATGTGTACTAAGGAAATTTCTTAGGTTTTTTACTAAAGATTACACAGATGTGCGTGGCGTAGAGGCCATTCAACACAAGATCGAGCTAAAGCCAGAAGCCAAACCTAAGGCACAAAAGCTACGAAGACTAGGAGTCATCAAGGAGCAAGCACTACTCAAAGAGGTGAGGAAGCTTCTAGCAACGGGGTTCATATATCCTGTAGAAAATTCAAAGTGGGTCTCTCTCGTCGTGGTCACTCCCAAGAAGAACGGCAAATGGAGGGTGTGTGTGGACTATCGTCCACTCAACGAGGTGACAAAAAGGGACCACTTTCCTCTCCCATTTCAAGATGAGATCCTAAATGAGGTAGCAGGTCATGAGAAGTATACGATATGTGATGGCTACTCGGGTTACTTTCAAATTGTGGAGGATCAATTGAAAACAACCTTCATCACTCCTTGGGGTTGTTATGCTTTCAGAGTCATGCCATTTGGTTTGACCAATGCTCCAGCGACATTTGAACGTTTCATGAACATGGTGTTTCAAGCATTCTTTGGGAAAGTATTCATAGATGATTTTTGCATCTATAGCTCTAGTCATTGCATGTGCAGAGGGTGGAAGAAGGCTTGAAGAAGCTCTATGACATGGGAGGCCAACTCAATCCCGACAAATTTCATATTGGTGAGGATGAAGTAATCTTGCTTGGTCATACGGTTTCTTCCAAAAGCATTGAGGTGGATCCTACAAAGGAAAAGGCTCTTATCGACCTACCATCTCCAAAGAGTCTCAAGGAGGCCATCTCATTCATTCAAAAGGTGAAGTACATGAATGGCACGCTTCATTCACTTAGCCTCAGAGTTACTTCACCCCTTGCAAAAATTGACTCAACAAGTAGAGTTTGCATGGTCTAATGAGCTTGAGGAGTACTTTTGTAACATTAAAGTCATTTTGTCAGAGCTACCAACACTCATGCCTCGTTGTTGGGAGTACACTTTATTTGTTAGCTCTTGTGTTGGAAAGGAAACAGTAGGTGCAGTTTTGTTACAGCAAGATCCCCACGGTACTAGGATGCGGCCCATCTACTTTGTTAGTAGGGTCATGAATGTCTTGGAGAAAGGCTACACGGAAGCGGAACTCGTGATGCTTGCTCTCATCTTTGCAGTGAGAAAATTTAGATCCTACTTGTTACCAAAACCTTTTGTAATTCTCACTGCAGAAAATTTGTTTCCTTGGGTGTCTTCTCAAATGACTATTAGTGCTAGAATCACAAAGTGGGTTATGGAATTGCAAGAATTCCAATACTCTTTCAAGGTAGAAGATAGTGTGCATGCACAATTGGCAGGGATTCTCACTTATAGAGTGCATGAAAAGGAGATTAAGGTGCCTGAAGTAAAGACCCTACCATTGCCACCACCCAAAACTATACCTAATGCATTTACCTTATTCTTTGATGGAGCTTTTAGAAAAGCCACAGGTAAAGCAGGGGGAGGGCTGGTGCTGCTCAACCCAAATGGAGAGGTGGTTATGAAGGAGAAGGTCAACTTGCCAAGTTCTACTAGCAACAATGAAGCAGAGTACGACATACTACTTACTTCATGGCTTTAAGGTGTGCATCAATCAAGGGATACAACGTCTCCTGGTAAAAGGGGATGCACTTCTTATTGTTGTAAGGCAAATTTTAGGCATTTGGGCATGCAAGAATGAAAGATTAAGGAAAAAGGTTCATGCTATCCGTAGGTTGTTTAATCAATTTGAGGAGGTGCAATTGTATCATATTCCTAGTAGGAAACAAAATGAGGATGCTGATCTACTTGCACAATAAGCTGTTGCATGTGTTAAAGAAGGAAATGTAAGTAGTCTTGGCTGCATCGGCTATTAAGCAACCACGGTACCAAGGAATGGAGACACTGGCTCCCATAGTGAGCTACATCTTGGAAGGTGAATTCCCACAAGACTTCACAAGGGCACAAAAGAGGAGGCTCATGAAGAGGGCAAGTTCTTTCTTGTTCTTAGAAGGTGCCCTCTACCAAAAAGGAAAAGATCAAGTGTGCAAAAGAGTACCAACAACCAAGGAGATTCCAGCCATTTTAGAAGGTTTGCATGAAGAAGCATGTGGTGGCGTGATGTGATGTGAATCGGGATAGATGTGAATGGATGAGATGTGATGTGAATGGGATGTGAATCGGGATAGATGTGAATGAATGAGATGTGATGTGAAAGGGATGTAATGTGATGTGATGTTGATCGAGGTAGATATGAATGGATGAGATGTGAATGAATGTGATGTAATGAGATGTGAATATGGGTAGATGTGAGTGGATGAGATGTGATGAGGATAAATGTGGAAAGATGTGATGAGATGGAAAATGATGTGATTGAATGAAGGAATATGGGAATACACCCCACGGTCGAGATGATGATTAAAGCTTTCCTCAAATCTATTAAATGCATAACTACCTCAAATTTGTGAAATCTTGTTTCTGATAAGTTTTACGTGCATCCAACAAAGAATGCTGCCTCATGATGAAACCTCATTGAAAGAATATGTATATTTTAATATATTTAAATTAATTATTATAATAGTAAAAAAATGAGCCGAATTGCAAATTTGGATATGTTTTAAATCTTTTTTATTTTCTCTCTCTAAGCTGAGTTGGCACTTCTTATCAGGGTCCAAAATTAAGTCCACATTTCTGCTAATGAAGCATTACATGTTCACGCTTGGAATTGTCCAATCCATCCATATAGGAGAGAACTCATGGAACTTTGCAGGCTTAGCTTGCTTGTGTGGCACCTTGGGTGAAGCCGCTCTCTCATGTTCACTCAACATCTAAATAAAAGATAGCCTCATTAATAAAAAGCATGGACCAATAAGTTACAAAAGCGTAAAGATAAGGTTCTTTACTAAATTATGGGAGTATAGTAATCTTGATGTCCCTTCCCAGGAGGAGGGACATATACTCTTGATGTTCATTCTAGAAGAGGCATTGTCTTCATGCGCCTCCTTAGGATAGCCATACCTCCCCTCGATCTCCTTTCTTCTCTGTCAGATATGACATACAAGAGGGAAATTAACGTCATGCGCCTCCTTAGGATAGCCATACCTCCCCTCGATCTCCTTTCTTCTCTATCATTTATGACATACAAGAGGGAAATTAACTTGCAAACTCTATGTGGAAGAAGAGTTTTCTTTTCAATGCTAAGAGAAGAAGATTGCTTACCAATGCGTGATAGCCATGGTCGACATGCCTTTGCATAGTGACTAAGTGACTAGGCATATCTCCCTCCCATTTCTCCATCTCTCTCTTTAAATAATCAGAAAGCCACTCCTCAAATGTAATCCCCTCATACAAAGGTGTGTTTGCCTCTCTATGCAGGGTTTCCTCCTCTTGTGACATTGGAGCTTGCTCACAATCATCTATGACCTCCCGACCAAAGAAGTCATTCACCATGTCGACCATGATGAGATTCTCTTCCTCCTCATGTGGCAATGGTGGAGGCACCTCATTCATTGGTTGGGGAAGGTGAGTCTCAGCCATGCTTTCCATATGAAGCCTTGCCACCTTCTGCACTCTCCCCAATGTCACCGAATGGTGTGGCATGTTACCCAGAACTCTCCTATGGTTCTCCTCCATGTCATCATCAGTACTTGGTCATTCCATTGCCTGATGAAGACCATATGTTCGGACATGCTCAATTCTTATATGACATTGTCGTATATATTCACACACCAAATGTTTTCTCTCAACCATGCCTTGGATCCAACTTCCGGCCCTTGATGATCACTATCAAACATCTTTAACCTGGCCAAAACTGATTTAGGATTCATACAAAACACACAATAACATCTAGTATTGCAAACAAAAATTTACCTAGGTTTTTGTTGCTAGACAGCAACCACATCAACGTCATTCCTCACTAGCGAAGCTAGTAGCAAAATTTTGGTACTCAACAATGACTTGCAAAGCTGTGACTCTCGCCGAGTGTCAATACCTACCTACTTTCCCTATCCTGCACATGCACATGCTATGCCTATAGCCCGAGTTTTCCTCCCACCTTAACTCATCCCTCAAGGGTGTTGGATCAATCATGTCTCCCTCTCCAAGGTGAACACTCTCTTGCTTTCTTCATGGTTTCAGTCCAGGGGGGCAAGCAATAAGAAGAGCGGCCTCTAAGCACTCCTCAAGGCTCCCGTGTTGCTCAATGGGCTTGGGACACAACGCAACACAAACATAAGAACCCCAAAACCACACACTCAACAAGAAAGGGGCACCACCTAGTTATGTGTGTGAACTAGGACACCAAAGATCTTTCCTTGTAGCTAATTAATACAAGCTAACCATATACATCAATCAAAAGGCGCACATACCCTCAACAAACACTCATAACATATGGTATTGTGTGTGGAGGAGACTAGCATAACACAAATAGATGCACACCAAACTTGGAGAAAAACTTAGAGAGACAATATAAGCTTGATTTTGTTATCGCTATACACATGGTCTTAAGGTTACGAGATCCCTCTCACCATACAACCCTCTTACCATGGAATGAAAGGCAACAAATCAAAAACAGGCCCTCAAGCCGCCGCCAAGCATAAAATCACACCACAAAATGCAAGAATCGAATTGACCTTAAATCAAACATTGGACCGCTTTGCTAAATCAACTTTGGAGATATAGGAGTCCAAGATTTTGTACACAATTGCACCCAAACTACTAATCTTATTTATGCAACAAAGGCAAGATACAATTATGATAGGGAGTATGGCATCACTCAAGCCCTCACAAATGACATAACTAGCTTCAAGCTTCTCTATGCAATCAAAGGTATTGATGTATAGAGAGAGCTCACAAGTTCAATATCTCCTTACACACTAGAGTTAGGAGTGGTGTACAATGTGTGTAATCCCCCTTGCTCCACAAGGAATGGAGAGGCTCTATTTATAGGTTTGAGAAGCCCCAATTAGGATTAAGCCTAATCAATTTTATTATGAGAAATCATACATCATGGATTTTTTATTTTGCAATGAGAGTGGGCCTCTTCTTATCCCTTGAGTCACCTGGATGTGGGCTCAAGGTGAGAGAATTATTGAAGATGAGAGGAGAGTGTGATGTAGAGGTTTGAGCAAATAACTTGTAGTAATGCCTACTCAAAAAGTAGTAGAGTGGGTGCTTATTTACATATGTTAGTAGTTAGTAGTTTAGTAATCACTATAAAAGGTTAGTAGTACAATGTACAAATGGGTGAGAAGGGCTGAGAGGTTGAGTGAGAGGAGTAAAGATCTGGAAAGATCCTTTGTGTGGCTGAAAGCTCGAAGAAGCTTGGATTCACCCATGTGTAGATCTTTAAGTTAACCACCGGTCTCCTTCTTGCATTCGACACCACAAAAGTGGATTGAGGTGAAGAACATGGGGGTTTTTATAGATGGAAATCCCATATTTGCAGAGGCTAATATGATACATTCATGCTAAATTTTTATGTATTTTTTGAGATTGGGAAAATAATTTAGTAATATGGGAGTAGTAGGGAGAGAAATGGAGATGAGGTATGGGTGTAGAGTAGATATAAGAGCAAATGGAGATGGAAGGAGAGGGCAAAGGTGGAGAGGGTGAGAGAGGACATGAAGTTTGCAGGTTTGATGGAGTGAGAAAGCAATGAGTAAGTGTGTAGGTGATGAATGTGTAAGGGAGGTGAGAAGAGACTAGGTGTACCTTACCAAAAAGTGGGCAGACTGGGGTCCAATAAAAAATTCATATCTCACCGCCATTAGCTCCAAAAATTCTCAAAACATTTGAGCATATTTGTGAGTTTTCGAGCTAACTTTTGTCTTTTGATGACAAGTCCAAATTCAGAGTGGAGGCAGGTGCAAAAAATTCAGCAGAATCATGTATTTTTTGAATTTTTAAAATCTTTGTGTGGGTCTCCATTGGTGGAATTTCTTGATAACTCCAAGAGTGAGCCCTCCAATACATCATACCCTGACATTAGAGACTCAAGTGTATGTGGACATTTGCATGGAGGAGATTTTTTCCATTTTATAAAGATATAAAAAAACAAGCTAGTACTTTAACTAGTCAGCATATCATGACAATATGGTTATTATGATAGGAAAATAAAATAAACAAAGAGATCTAATTATGAATAAAAATACTAAAATAAAATATACAAAAATAATTGATATATTTAAAAGTATTTAATGAAAGTATATAAAATATTTAATAGTAAAAAATATATACAAAAATACTAAACTATGGAAGTCAAAAGGGAGGGAAACCCTCATTATTTTAGGGTAGATGAGAGAATAAAAGATGAAATAGTCTAAGGGAAAAAGTGATTTGGGTAGTAGAATTTCTACACGATGTGGGTAGAGATGTGAGGGCATAGGATTTACTTATGCATGGTGAAGTTGAAGCATATGTACAATGATGGTCCAAAAGTATTATGAAGAATAATAATAATAAATAAATAAATAAAATATACTTAGGTTTTGTAATACACACACTTAATGAAGTATTTACATATTTGAGAAAATAGAGACCTCCCTATTTAGGTCCTTATATGAAATGAAATATTTACACAAAATGGGCCGTAATAATTTTTTTTATGAGTAGCTAGCAAAAACTTTTTTTTAAATAATATAAAAAATATATAGAAGATATGGGTAAAGTCCCTAACGCATACACACCTATTTACAGTGAAAAGGTATTTACGACAAAGAGTTTATGTGATTTTCCTTGGCCGAGGTAGCTCCCTGTGGCAATGTGGATAGTCGAAAAAACGGCTATCATTTAGTTCTCCCCCTAGATGATGGTATATTCATGTACCATCATCTAGTAGGCCTTCTAAAGCAAGTGATGTAATGTGGTTCTCTTATCCATCTTTCTTATGTTGTTCCTCGTGTTTTGCACCACAGACATTACTCAAACCACAGAACTTACATGCCCTTTTATCTCCTTTTTGTGGGTGCTTTTGTGAGTCTGTCGGTAGAATACGACTCAAGTATGGCTTGAGTCTGTAGCCATTAACCTTCTTAGAATGTTCTTTGCCATCCAAATCCATGAGCTGATAATAGCTAGAGTTGAAAACCTTCTTGACAATGTATGGTCCTTGCCATCTAGTTTCAAACTTGGCATCAAACCGGTTATCAAGTCGATTGTCATACTTTAGCACAAAATCTCCTTCTTTGATGCCCTTGTCTTTCAAAGTTGCATTGAACTTCTCCGCTGCTTGCATGGCTTTTCTTCTATAACACTCATATGCAGCTTCTCTTTTCCACTATCTTAACTAAAGTGAGAAGTCGATCCACCCATGCATCTTGATCTCCTAGTCCACCTTTTCCATGTAGCTACATTGTTGGGATGTTGAGCTCAATAGGCTGCAATGCTTCTTGACCATAAACCAAGTGAAAGGGCGTAAACCCCATTGCTTCTCGACAGAGGTAGTCTGGTATGCCCATAGTGCTCCATCAAGGAACTCGTCCCAAAGCTTCGTCTTGTTCTCCACCATCTTCCTTATGATTCCTGCAATGACACCGTTAGACTTCTCTACTAACCCATTTGATTGGGGATAGTAGGGTGTGCTATGACGATGTGAAATATGAAGCTCTTCACAAACTTCGGTGAGCAAACCTTTTCTAAAACCTGGACCATTGTCAGAAACAATCTCCAAGGGTGTGCCAAATCTGCAACATATATGAGTGTAAACAAATCTGCTTACAGTCTTTTCATTCATCCTTGCCACACTTTGAGCATCCACCCACCTAGTCATGTAGTCTATGGCCACTAAGATGTACAATTTTCCATTTTTAGTTCTAGGTAGTGGACCCATAGCATCAATGCCCCATTTTTCAAATGGACCACTTGCAATGACTAATTGGCGTGGACCATGTAGCAACCTCTTATTACCATTGACTTGGCAGTTATGACAGCTCCTACACCAATGTTGGACATCCACATGTAAGCTTGGCCAAACATACCCAGCAAGCAAAATATTTTTCACAGTTAGTTCTTGAGCAAGCAAAATATTTTTCACAGTTAGTTCTTGAGCAAAATGGCCACCCATTCACATCACATATTTTGCTCAAGAACTAACTGTGAAAAATATTTTGCTTGCAATGGAGAGCAGCAAGAACAAGCCGATATCAACAATGAAGAGGAGCAAGCAAATGAAGAGAAGCAACTAGAGCAAGATCCAAATGAAGAGGTGCAAACCAAGGAAGCTGAAAAACAAGTTGAGGAAGAGGACATAGATGATGAAGACATCCTTCATCAAGGGACTTTTAATGATGAGGATGCTGAAATGTACATAGACATAGATCTCTTTGGGGCTACTGATCTTAATGAGGATGATAGAATAGATAATGATTTTTAAAATGATGTATCTCCATGATTATGCAAATAGTTATGACATATTTGTAATGGTTTTATGACATTGAAGGTCCATTCATTGTTTACCATAGTTAATGTTTACCATCATAATCACTACTGTAGGAGCAAGTTGATATAGTTTTACCAATGTTGTTTATCATTGTTAATGTTTATCTTATGGTTCTTTCATTCATTGTTTACCGTGTAATTTTCATTCCGTACAAGTTTGTCATATGGTTTTTTGTCCAACAGGCCATGGGTGACTCACTGCCCTACGACTACAGTCCAGATTTCTCATTTAATCCTACACCGCAGGGCATGAGTCCCCAGCAGTTATATGGTTTTCTTTCGTCCATGACTCCAGAGCAGAGAGCCATGGCTCAGAGTTATCGGGGTTCTGGAGCAGGGACATCTGCCTCACCATCTGGCTTCCCGACGCCAGTTCCCACACCCGTGGGTACGACAGCAGCTCCCACACCTCATACCACACAGCCTTCCACTCCTCTTACAGCTCGATCTACCACCTCTTCACATAGACGGCGCTCACGTAGTAGGTCTTCAGGGGGAGGTTGTTGTGGTGGTAGTGCCACAGATGCTGTGACACCACCACCACGTGAGCGTCGTCCTTCGCTCTCATCTGTTGATAGCACACCCATAGGGTCACCTTCCACTCCCTGGGGTGCACATGACCATGACAACAGCAAGATTTACACAATTAGGGATGGGGCACCAATAATGGATAGTGCAGGGAAGGCAATGAAGACACGCATTCGACAATTGTGCACTATACAGTTTCATGACTCTGTCATGACTAAATGGGATCAGCAAGACAAGGGGAAGAAAAATTATATAAACACAAAGATAAAGCAAGAGTTCCAGCCATCTGACCCTATGAATGTCGTCTCTAATGAGTGGATACAGTATACAGCTCGCATTTTGATGGGGCATCATAGGTCAGAGGCGAGGGACGCATTCAGAGAGGGAAAGGAGAAACCTGTTTGGCTAGATGACAGGGAGTGGGCAGCCATTGCTCAGGAGCTCACCGAGACACCAGACAGGTTTCAACAACAAAGAGAGGCGGCAAGGGCAAGACTCCAAACAGTAGGGGCTTCTCATCTCGGGAGTGGTGGTTACGAAACCATGCGCCATGAATTCGTAAGTGTTTGTAGCAATTTTATTTATTTAAATGTATGTATGTGGGCTAAATGTTGATTTTTTAAAAGTTATAATTGTTAATCGTGTGTGCAGGAGTTGGCCATGAATCGCCCACCAAGCAGGCGAGAGGAGAAGTACGCTCACAAACATGGCCTTGTGGCCTTGTTTGAGATGCTTGAAGAAGAAGGAGAGACCGTCAATTGGGAGGCATTACCATGATGTAAGATGACCTTCAAACTAATGAAATATGATCAAAACATTCTTGAGTATTAATGTTTAATTTAATTTCTTGTTTGTCGATCAGGAAAATATGCAAACGAGCACGGTTGTTTTTGTGCTCTATTGTAGACAGAATGGTGCTGTCTGTTTGCTGTTGTTGATCCTGCTCATTGCAGGCAGCTAGGCAACAGCCAGGCAGCACTATTCTGCCCAAAAAAAAATTTCTGCTACAGCGTCGGTATATGCCCCGGTATCAGCGTCGGTATATGCCCCGGTATCAGTGTCGGTATATGCCCCGGTATCAGCGTCGGTATATACATTGGTATACATGCCGGTTTACACCTCGGTATATAATCCGGTATAGACGCCGGTTTATTCGTCGGTATATGAACCGGTATAGACGCCGGTTTAAGCGTCGGTATTACCCCCGGTTAGCGTCGGTATAGGCGCCGTTATATGCGCCGGTATTAACACCCGACAGTTATACCGACGCTACGATACCGGCGCTTATACCGATGACGAGGCTTTTTTAGACCCCGTTAAATAGCGCCGGTACAAGCCCCGGTATTAGGCTAATATGCAGTAGTGTCCATACCCTTTTGCATGTCCATTACTTGTGGGGATAATGGGGTGCCCATGAGGAGGGATCGAAAAAATTCTTTTGCAATGGCTCTCACATGGGGGGTTAGAAACAATAGCTCCATCTTGACCTCGCACCCCTACGAATACTCTTCGCCTATGGGGGCCTACAATTACGGGGGGGAGGGGGAGCTACTAATAAACCCTATGTATCACATGCATTCAAGGGGTATTAAAAAAATCCCTTGCCTGGGAATATTTTATGAATAATATGACCTCTTTTTCTTTAAGGACTTACGTTTTTTTTTTCAAAATAGATTTAAAAAACCCCCTTTTGTAAATGTATTTCTATAAATTTGTGTTAAATTTTTGAATTAAAAAACCCTTTCATTTGAACTCACATGGTATACTTACATATTTTTAGGTGAACCCCCTAGGGCTCCATCCTAGCCCCAGGGGCCAAAGGTGGGTGAGAACATCGATGATGTGAAGATCATGAAGATGGTATGAGAGCTCTACTACTTGCCCCTGAGAATGGCGACAACCCCACCGACTCCGAATCCCATTCCATCCCTCGAGTTGCGCTGAAGGAAAATGAGAAGATCATCGTGCCAATTTCTGGCATAGAAGTTTTGGAATGATAAAACACCACACCACAGATCCGAATGGGAGCCACTCTCCTTAAAAACAGTAGTTCCTTCCACCAAAAGGCATCGAAAGAAAATGTTATCAACAAGAAGTCCCAAGATTCTAAGGGCCCCTCTAGGGACTCTGATGGAAAATGCCTCACTAAGGAAGCAATGATGGTCATCTCTAATGGCTCCGAGAATCAATGAATCAAGTGACGGATAGAGCTCTCTAGCTGTCTCCGCTCTAGGTTGGGTATTGCAGGAGGGCGACGGGAGCACTCTGGAGAGGTGGAGGGAGGGGGAAGAGCCGACTTAGAGGAAGATGGGGAGGCAGGGGGAGACTATTATAGGTTGAGTCTGAGACGATGATGGAGGATGAGAAGGAGGGGGGAGGAGGCGGGGGATGGGAAGGCAGAGAAGAGGGAGACAGGAGTGAGTAGGAGTGTTCCATTGGAGAGGAAGAGTGCTGGGAGAGGCTCGCCCAACGAGGGTTTAATGGGGACAGTTGGCCTCATTGGAAATTGAGAGCTAGAGAAGGAGTCTTGGTGGGGTATCATTAGCCAAACTGAGGGGCTAGAGGGACCCTTGCAGTCACTAGAGGAGGCCCTTCATCGATGGGTGGGTGCTACGAATAAATGCTCAAAACAGTTCTCTCATAGAATCGAATCCTCTTATACTCTACCAGCCTAGCACACAACAGGACAATGTTGAGGTTGAGTAGTCGGCTGATGACATTGGCATTGGCCAATGGTCTACCACTCTTTGATAGTAGCGGAGTCGTCTGCGGTTGGATCCTAGTGCTCGGCTAATTGAGAGCTTGCCTCTCGCTCTACCCTTGGTGAAGATCTAAATGAGGATCGGAGACGGAACCACTAGGCTGGCGCCAAGTGCAAGCTCTAGCAAGGTGGCCCATCTGCCTACAAATGAAACATTGGCCAGGAAGGCTTAAGTACTCCACTCCATGAATGATGGGTCTCCTTCAAGGCATGGAATGGATATAACATGAGGCATTGTCTCTGGTGAGGCAATACAGATGCGAAAGAATGGAATCTTCGTCGCTCGTGCAAGGGATGAAGCGGCACTGGGGGGGATTCCATCACTCTCCCAATGGCTCCACTGATCACTGGGAGAAGAGGAAGATATTCCTTCCTGAGGCTTGGAAAGCAGACTGTCTTAGAAAGCCTTATATGCTAGCCAAGCGGCTAGACGTGGGGTCAAAGCCATGTTGCCACTACACAAAGAAGGCCTAGGCCATATGCAAGGCAATGAGGTTTAGTAGCATGACTTGATCTTACGTCGCTGGTGAGTCGAACTTTACCTAGTAGTAGCCAAGCTCCAAAGGATGATCTTTGTAGGCCCACAAAAGATGCTAGCCGAAAAAAAATCTCTTAGTTGTCCGCGAATAGGGCGACTACCAACAATCTTGCATACCAAATTGGAGGCCTCTAACGATGCAACAGTTGTATAGCAAGGAGCTGAAGGTCTGCTTCAAAGAAAGATAAGCAAGTAACACCAGCCTCGATTGGGATGACGAAGCGACTGCCGTGTTGTCCTCCTAAGGGTGAAGACCAGAATAGGCAGAGACTTGCCAAAGGAAAATGCCCAAGAAGTGAGAATGTTGCCAAGAAAAGGACGGAAGGGGCGAAGAAGTCGGAGGTTAGCGAAGCGGCTATGGAGGAGGAAAGCGAGGAGGGTTGCGGTGAGACCAAGGAGGGAGACACGGGAACGGGCGGAAGGAGGGAGGAGAGGGGGGGTACGGATGAGGAGCAGGGCGAGGGGGGTGGCGAGAGAGCTGGATGCAGCACAAGAGAGAAGGGGCGAGGGGGGTGGCGAGAGAGCTGGATGCAGCACAAGAGAGAAGGGGCGCTGGGGGCGGAGGGCGCAGATGGAGCAACCAGCGGAGGGAGAGGGGGGCCCAACGTGGAGGATGGAGGAGGGGCCAGGCAGAACAGGGGGTGGATAGGCTGAATGAGGGGACAAAGGGCTGCAGGCGGATGGCAAGGGGGCTGGGCAAGGAGGGGAGGCGCTGGTGAAGGTTAAATGGGGAAGGAATATAGGCACACAGGTCATAGAGGGGGGCGCTCGTAGATCCACGCACAACTCGGATCACTTAAAGAGGTATGCAAATATTTACACAAATGCAAGAAAAATGTTAACATATAAAGTTTATGTAAAACTTTCTTGTCAATTATGCATGTGTGTTAAAGAGTTGTATTTCCACTCTTTTAGCATCAAAATCTCATAAAAGTTCTCCCTTGGTAGATAGTTCTTTAAGAAATGTGGCTAAATATCTGTTTTCTACAAGGAAACATTCATCGTAATCCCAAATTTATTGATATAAAAAAATGAGCTTATTTATCTTTGATCATGAACTATCACAATTCTCTTTTAGTTAACCATTTGAGGTTAGTGGAAGACTGAATATCAACCCACATCCTAATATTCTTTCTAAATTGGTATGCCACTATGTTGAATTTATCTTCCACAACTGATTGTTTCTTAAGGAGCCACCATAAAGAGTCCAGCGGGTGGAGTCCAATAGAAAACCTAGGGTTGAGGCTAATATTAACTAAGGATTTAATGTTGTTCTAGATAGCCCATAAGCTTTTAACCAAGAGGTTGCCTTTAGGGCTAATCCTATGAGGATCAAAGAGGATGGTGGATACAAGCAAGATTTAATGTTAGAAGCACCCTGAAGGGTAAGCTCGTTTAGGTTCTTGTTTGAGAGATTTGACTATTTCATTTCATGAGAGATAATCCATTTAGAGGCCACTCTATTTACAAGGTGCTGTATACTAGTAGTAGCTGGTCCTCCTTTAGTGGTGGTTACAAGGATACATGTCTCCTAACTCTATTGTGGGAGGTTGACTTGAACCCATAAATATGATTGTAATGAATAAAATATGGGAAAATAAATAGAAAATAATAATATACTCAAGATTGGGTCCTACCCCCCCACAAAAGTGAGCCATGCTTCCTCTTGGTGTACTTAAATATATTTCATGCATAGCCTTTGGGGCTAAAGAATAGTACAGTTTTATAAAAATGTCAACTTTGTCAAGATTAGTATTCTCAAAAGTGGCTTGCTTCAAAAATAGTTTTTTTGAATATGCAAGCTAGGATTCCTCTTAAAAATAGGTGTGAGACTTGAACCTTATAAAAGTGGACATGCCTTGAAAATTAAAATATGCACTAGGGAGATTTCATATGTCCCAACTAACATATATGAAAAGATGCAGGGGAGAAGGGAGATTGAGCTCTTGCAAGCACACACCCACAAACACACACACACACACATAAGCCGTAGAAGAGAACACACAAGGTAAGAGGATGAAAACCTATTAACCCTAGAAGAGAACACACATGGTAAGAGGTTGAAAACCTGAGTCTTTTTCTTCTTCACAACAAAAAGGGTTCTTACAAAAAGAAAAGAAAAATGTAACATAAGTACTAAAGTACTATGTACATGCGATCCTTAGTGGGAACACGCTAAGTGGAGTGGGTAGGTGTGGACTAGTCGGTGTAGTACAGCCTGTAAAATCTCTAACGAAGATATATCAGTATGCTAGCTATCAAACCGGCCAGTGATGTGAATGTCAACAGTCATGCAGGCTCCTCAGGAGTGTCATCTCATGTTGATTTTGATGTAATACATCAAAAAACTTTATCAGGTTTCTTGCCACTGAATTTTTCCTTTGGCGTTACATCATGTATGGCTAAAATAGGAGTCCTGTTCCTGATATAAATTGTTGTAGAAACAGCTTCAGCCCAAAAGCTATGCGGCCTATTCTTCTTTGTCTTTCAATGGTCGTGCTATCTCTAAAATGTGCCTTTTTTTGCTCAACAGCTCCATTTTGCTGTAGAGCGTATCCACATAAAAATTGTCTCTGAATGCCATTCTTCCACAAAAGAAATCAGAGAACTCATTGGAGAAATGTTCTCCCCCTCCATTTGACCTTAGGAACTTTGCATGCTTCCTTGTCTGCTTTTTAGCCACCCATCACTCTGAAATTCTCGAAATGAGTGAAAACTTCACTCTTCTCCTTCATGAAATGCACCTACACTTTCTTCATGAATGTTACATAATACCTATAGCCACTCATTAGGGGAAGGTTGAGGTCTATAGGGACCCTTTAAGCTACCAATTATGATTTTAATGACTTTTTGTTAAAATGTTAAGTTTCTTTGACTTTAGATACCTTCTTATTCTTCAAATGGCTAGAAGTTTGAATTTCAAAGTTTTCACCAAAATTAAATTTAAAATTGAGTGGGCAAAACCATATCATGTGACATCTATGGAAAGAGCTCAGCGAGTAGATTCTAGATCTCTAATCTATGACAAATTTTGAGCTCATATGTAGAAGTTATGGATGTCCGAAATTTCAAAAACTTTTCCCCCTACTTTTTGGGAATGAAAAGTACAAAAAGGCATCTTCTAGAGAATCTTTTGACCACCTTTAATCACCCAACATTTTTGTATACATGGCATCACATGATTGGTCCTTTTCCTTAATAATAACCTTTTAATCACATGGCATCTTAAAGGGCCCCTATAGACCTCAACCTTTCCCTAATGCATGGACGTAGTTTTCGTAGGACCCCGTACATCTGAATACACAACATCTAGTTTCCTGCTCACATTTCTGTCATGTGGAAATACATGCTTTGTTTGCTTTCCAAATTGACATGCTTCACATACTTTCTGCATACCTTTAACCTTAAACTTAGGTCACATACTTTCTGTATACCTTTAACCTTAAGCTTAGGTCACAATTTCTTTAGTCTGCATAGATTTCATTCTTTGCACATTTACATGCCCAATTCTCTTATGCCAAATGTCTATTTCTACAACAACTCCTAAACCATTTACAAACATTGTAGAACTCACTTTAGGCATATTTACTTAAGTGTAAATATTTTGCCCGCTCTATTGCCTTTAGCAACTAAGCTGCACTTATCTTTAAAGTCTTGTACATAACAACCATCAGGGTTAAACCGCACTTGTAAACCCTGCTCAATCATCTAGCCAATAGAAATCTGCAAAGTCTTTGTAATGTTTGGAACAGGAAGTACATCTACAAGGTACTTCACCTTACCATTCTACATTTGATAATGGAATATCTCCAACATGGGCACTCAGATGAGCAGTGTCATCCCCTGTTTCAACAAAACCTAGTCTTTCAAGACTCTTCATTTCCTTGAACCACTCACAGCTTGTCATGTGGTTCGAAGCACCTGAATCAACATACCATACATCATCCTTACATGCTGCTACATAATTTCTAGACATGTCATCATTAACTACATGTTGCATAATAAACAACCTCTCATTATCTTCATTCTAGAGGATGGAAAGTTATTTTGCTGCACTTTTCTATTTCTCATCTCATTCTGCTTCTTATAGAAATATACCTGCACATCTCCATGCTTACCACAATAAAAACAACCTGCCAATCATTATGCTGCCTTTGCCAATTACCACAACCTCTTTGACTCCCCTTGTCTCTAAACTAGTCTCTTCCACTTGTGTTTTGTTGTGAATCCTGGGACTATTTGCTGCTACTGATGACTATAATTATGATTACATGTTCAGCCCACCACCTTGGTCACGGCCTCGGCCTCTACCTACACTTGTGTATAGAAGGCTTACTGCTCTGAATTGCCTTTGTTTTGTGAAGACTAGTCTTCACCCAAACTCTTTTCTTCAATGATCAGCATTGACACCAAGTTTGTAAAGCTAGGAATGTTCTCCCGAGTCTGCATAGACTTCTTGAATGCCTTCTATTGTGGCCTAATACCATGTAGACATACTTCCACCTTATCATCATCATCAAATAGAAACACCAATAGATGCAAGGGATTCCACAATGTCCTTGATCTTCAGAGCATAATCATTCATAGACATATTTTTCTTCTCCACAGTATGAAAGTCATTCTTCAACTGAATCTTTTCTGCCTTGGTGTTAGTTTTATAGAGCTTTACCAAGGTGTCACATGCCTCCTTGGGTGACTTGGCATCCTGTATATGCCCAATCATAGTGTCTTGTATGCTAATAGAAAGCTAATATATGACTTTCCTTGCTCCTTGATTCTAATCCTTGTATTCTTTTACATCTGCCACACTTAGGTTAATCTTTGGTATCTCTGGTGCCTCCTCATGTTCACCTTCAATGTAGTCCCAATAGCCTTTTTCCATCAGAAAATTTGTTAATCTAAACCTCCAAGCATGGAAGTTGTTTTTGTCAAGCTTTTCTGCAACAATCTAGTTAATTCCATCATTTAACATCTTGTCTGCAACACAAACTCACCAAAAACAGTACTCTTGTTTGACCCGCACAAATTGTTGTATTCTCTACAGCGGTACTATACTGCACTAAAATCGCAATGCATGCGAATGCCTATGAATTGAAAAACGAAGGTCAAGCTGATGCGCCAAAAGCGCATTTTCAGTTTGAAATTTTGGTCCAAAGGACATAATAGTTGCCTTGCAGCTTTGCTCTTGCAAAGACAGCTCCTCAATCGGAGTTCATTTGTAAGTACCTCCCAAAGAGCTTCTAACAAGGGTGTAGTAGCCAACACAAAGAGGGAAGAGTAAATGAAGCTCTTACCCTTGTATTTCTTCCTGTGCTTCTCTTGCTTGCCACGCTCAGCTCCTTAGCGGCGTGAACCAAGCTCTTAAACCATGAAAAGATGCAGGGGAGAAGGGAGCTTGAGCGCTTGCAACAAGCATACACACACACACACAAATCCTAGAAGAGAACACACAAGGTAAGAGGCTGAAAACTTGTTCTTCTTCTTCTTCACAACAAAAAGGGTTCTTACAAAAGATAAGGAAAATAGAACATAAGCACTAAATTCTTATGTACATGCGGTCCATAATGTGAACACGCTAAGTAGAGTGTGTAGTTATGGACTAGTCGATGTAGTCTAGCTGTAGAAGGTGAAGATATGTCGGTGCTTGCCACCAAACCCGCCAGTGATGTGAATGTCAAATGGTCACGTAGGAGCCTCGTGAGTGTTAGCTCATGTTGAGCTTGACATCTCAATAATATACACATTGTGAATACATCCAAATAAATTAATGGCACTTGTCAAAATCAAATATTACTTGTTGATTTCTAAAATTTGTCATCTCAAAGTATATTTCCTGATTGTCACCAGCTCGCCTCCATTATCTGGTCCAATTATCTACACTTATCAACTAGCCAATCAATTAATAAATTAATTGATTAAATTAAATATCCATGTAAAATTTCATATCAACAAGATGACGCAACCATTACTTTCCACGCATGTACGGATTCACCCGTGTACATGTAAAATAAGCTACGAATCGCCTAGGTTAGAAAGGCGCCCCAATCTAAACCTGTCTAAGAGAATTTGTAACACAAAAACTTGGGAATATAATATTCCATGAGAATCCATAATTCACACAACATATGAATATATAAAATATTCCATGAGAATCCATAATTCACACAACATAGGAATATATAAAATATTCCATGAATTCATCCTCATAATATGCCTCGAGGGTGACAAGAAACTATCCTTAGTTGTGACAAAATCATTAATAATAATTATGGGATAGAACCCTGTAAGATTTAATCAAGGATAGATAGGCAATGAGGGCATGATCAAGTAACTATTGAGAATCTTCAATTAGGTGACCTTTATCTCGTCATGTAGTCTACTGCCCAATGATGTACTTCTTCCTCCCTGTTTGATTCCTTAGAAGAGGCCCAATGGCATCAACTTCCCATTTTTCAAATGGGCCAAAAGATAATATTGGGGTCCTAGGCTCATAAGTTAGCCTCTTCTTCCCTGCCATTTGATATGCATTGCAAGCTTAGCACCAGTGCTAGACATCCCTATGCAAACTAGGCCACACAAATCCTACTTGAAGTATTTTCTTGCTAGTGACCTCCTCGGCAAAGTGACCCCCACGTACCTCATCATGGCAAGATTTTAAAATATGAACTATCTCTTTGGAGGATGGAACCCTTCTCAAGACTAAATCTTTTCCTTTATGGTAAAGGTCCTCCCCTATGAATTGATAAGATATGGCTTTCTTTGCCAGCCTAAGTTTTTGAACCTTGGATAGGTTCTTGGGACACTCACCTGTCTGGAGGAAATAGGTTATGTCCTGGAGCTCCTCCTGTCCCTGGAATTTTGGTTTCCTGAAATTTGATTACTCCCACTACCACCGCAAATTGGTCATTGGCTAAAGCATTTTCTTCCTTATTTTTCATCCTAGATACATGATTCACTTGTATAGCTTCAATTTTTTGCATTTAACCTTTAATTTGCTTCAATTTTTTGCATTTAACCTTTAATTTGCTTGACCCATGTAAATAGATTAGCATTTTTGCAAGACCAAACTCCTTGTAGCTGCTTCACCATTAACATGGCATATCCTTTCAACCTCTTAATACCATGCTCCAAGCACCATTTTCACCCAAACTATAGAGTGGCATATTCTGCTTCATTATTGGAATGGATCCTAGGGAGAATTTTACCTTGTCTAGTGACCTCCTCACCTTGTGGGTTGTAGATGATGACCCCACTTGCTGCTTGATCACTTTGTCTCCTACAGGCTCCATCAAAATGCTTAATGAAGGCACCTTCCAGCTCTTCTTAAATTGTGGGCTTTGTCTCCTCACCGTTGCGCTTCATGGTGATCTTCTTTTCATGGGACCTGTAGGTGAGAATGTCTATCAAATTTTCCCTAGTGTTATCCTCCACTATAAAAGTGTATTCATACTCGTGAAGCTCCAAAATCCATTTTGCTATCATTGGGGAAGTGGTCATGTGTTGTACAACATTTGGAAATGTATGCTCCATTGTTAAAATTATAAACTACTTGAGCAAGAGATAAGACCTGAACTTTCTTAGTGAAACCATGAGGGCTGAAACCATTCATTCTACTTCTTTGTAGCCTTTCTCTGCTTGTGTCATAATCCTACTAGAAAAATAGATTGGCCTCATGTAGGAGCTCTTTGGGTCCTTATGCATGAAGACTGCCCCAATAGCCTCAGTCCCCATACTTAGAGAAACATAGAACACTTCATTCCATATTGGTGGCATTAGGGTTGGCAATGAACTAAGAACCTTATTTATTTCTTGAAACTAAATTTCACACTCCAAGGTTCCTTTATGTGTGCTAACTTCTGCAATGGTGAATCAATTTGTGAGAGAAGATGGATGAACCAAGACATGTACCTAGTTTTTTGAATGAATGTAACAGCTCCCTTGGATTTTTGGGTGAAGGTAGAGCTAAACAATCTTCAATCTTGGTTGAATCCGCTTCAATTCCTCTTGCTAAGATGATGTGTCCCAAAATCTTCACTTCACTTTGAGCTATCTGGCACTTGTCAGAATTCAATTGTCCACCTAATCGGTACAACCTTTGTAACCCTTCTTCCACTCTTTGGAAATACAATTCCCTGCTACTATATATGCAGAAATCATCCATGTAGGCCTTAATAGAGATCCCAAAGAAGGGCTAAAAAACATAATTCATGAACCTCTGGAAGATGGGAGGTGCATTTGTGAGGCCAAAAGGCATTACTTTGTAAGCAAAGCATCCCCATGGAGTGGTGAAGGTGGTTTTGCATTAATCCTCCTCTGCTATCCTGATTTGGAAGTAGCCAGAGTAACCATCACATACTGTGTACCTTTCATGGCCTAATACTTCATTCAAGATTTCATCTTGGAATGGGAGGGGGAAGTGGTCCCTCTTTGTGACAGCATTTAAGGGCTTGTAATCTACACAAATCCTCCATTTTCCATTCTTCTTAGGGGTACAAGAGAGACCCAATCTGAGTTTTCCACCACTGGGCAAATAAAACTTGCTTTCAAGAGCCTCTTTACCTCCATTAGTAAAGCCTCCCTCTGGACCACTCCTAACCTTCTTAATTTTTGAGCCATAGGCTTAGCATCAAGCTTTAGTTCTATATGATGTTTTATGATTTCGACTCCTCTTACCTGGGTGTAGTCGGTGATGAAGAGGTTGGTGTACTTCTTTAGCATGGTGATGTAAGCTCCTTCCTCCTCTCTGATGTCAAATCCTTTGCTATCATCTTCTTTATTTATTGTCCTCAACCAATAGAGAATCACCATCCTTTTCTTGGTCTCCCTTTGTTGTGGTGGCCTCCTTCCCTTGAAAGATAAGTCCCATCACCTCCATAGAGGAATCCTCCCCACCACTAGTACCTGATCCTGACTCTGTTTCTAAGTAATCATATGAGCTTTCTTCATCCCAAGATAGTTTCATACCTTAGGTCCACTTTCCTTCCTTTTTTCATGTCAGGAGGTGATATTCTTCCTATTGGCACCATTCTCTCCCTCTGGCTTGAGAACAAGTAGACCTGTCCTCCATTTTTGGTCTACCCCAACAGCTACTGTGAGCCAAGGCCTACCTAAAATAATGGTATATCCCTCCCCCTTTGATGGGATCAAATACATGTCTACCTATACCTCAACACCACAAACAATTGCCTTTACACCCTTGATGACTCCTAGGCACTTGATGCATACATTATTGGCTAGTTTAGCTTTATAGGGAGCTAGAGCATTGACTTATAACCCTAATCTATGCATGGTTTTCTCTAACCTTCTGAGCTGTAGGAGTCTCATCACCCTTCTTCTTCTTTCTCTTTCCTTCTCTTGCTTCCTAATCTCCCCTACTCCTTTCTTAGCTTTGGGGAAAGTGCAAGGAGTTGGCTAAATGTCGATGAGAAGATCATAGCTAAGGGATCCTTGTCCAAGAGGAAAATTAGATTGGCTAATTTTTCTCCTAGATGACTTCTTCTTCTTCCTATGATTCTCTTTCTCCTTCATCCTCTCATCTTCCTTTGCTTCTTTTCCCTCTTGACTCCTTGTTCTATGTTCCCTTTTAGCTATTAGTGGAATCAAAGTCTCATTATCTCCCTCTAAAGATGTGCCCTATAGTAATGCCACCCTCTTATCCTCCTTCTGTTTCAACTTTGGACACTCAGGGTGATAATGACAAGTCTTCTCTTAGCACTCATAATAAGTGATACTACTTTTATCCCTTGTTGGCTTATCTCCCACTCTAGGGGGTCTAGGTGGGCTAGCATTTACTAAGTGAAGCTTAAGATCAGTAAACTCAGCCCCATAAGTTGTGTAATATTGTGATCTAATATAGTGGATGAAGGTACCTTTGATGTTGACGAAGTAGTTGAAGGGATATCCACTTGAGAAATTGGAATTGCCATAGTTATGGAAGCTTGAAGTGTTGACTCAATTCGAAGGGCAGCCTCCTTCTTCATAGCAATCTGAAGGGCTTCTTGAAAACTTTTGGGGTCTTTGCTTAAGACCTTTCCTCACAAAAGAAGGAGCCAAGGCCATGCCAAACCGGCTCATTTTTAGGTGCTCCATTGCCAAGGAGCTCTTAGAATCCACCATGGAAGAAGAAGGAGAAGAAGAAACTACATGTAAGGAGGAATGCAGGTATTTGTTGAACAAGGCTTCATACCTCATCAAGAAAGCACAAACCGACTCCCTTCTTTTTGAGACAGTTGATCCAATTGTAGAAGCAAAGCATTTGGTGACTCCACTAACCCAAACCTCTCCTTCATTGCCCTGGTTAGCTCTTCCCAATCCTTTAGATAATCTTCTAGCAAGCCTTCATACCATTCCAAAGATGCACTTC
Source organism: Cibotium barometz (assembly GCF_041138505.1). Taxonomy (NCBI): domain Eukaryota; kingdom Viridiplantae; phylum Streptophyta; class Polypodiopsida; order Cyatheales; family Cibotiaceae; genus Cibotium; species Cibotium barometz. The sequence continues at coordinate 40,896,054 of NC_141072.1, forward strand.
CAAGAAATCAGAAAGTATCTCTACTCCTGCTCCAATGACCAACTTGCTATCCTACATGCTCGACTAAACTCTCGCAGGATCTTCTCCTTCACTTCCATGAAATACTATGTTAAGCATATTTACAATTGGGAAAGAAATGCATAAGCCTTGGCACTTTGTTACAAGCATAATAATAACTTGTGACTATGAATCCATTCATAAATTCGTTCCACCATGTGATCTTTGAAAATATCATTGAACCTGAATGACTCACAAGTATGAGGAATCCATTGGGTGTGAATCCAATTCAAGTGAATCCTTCTTACAAAACGGGTAATGCACATGGCAACTTGAGAGCATGATACTCCTCCTTGTTTGCATTACAAAAGAAGAAAAAAACATCAACATGTACATTCTCAAAGGTATCATCAACATTGACCCACCAACTTAACTTTTCTACACATCATGAAGCTATTGTAGTCACCAAACCCCATGCTATCATGGTATATCTTGTTGGCATCGACGACTCATGAGAGTATTCAATAAGGAAAACATGAAAGCAATGATTATGATTACTAATCGAATTGCTTGATGAAATCCTTCACTTTCTTCCAATTCTCGAAGCTGGGTGGAAATCTCCTCCAATGGTGTCCTCACCATTATGAAGTCTTTATTGACCCATTCACAAAGACCATTAGGTAAGCGGGTTTTAAAAAAACCAAAGCCAAACTTGCCCACCGTCTCTGTCGAAAGATGTGACACAAAATTGGGGGTTTTTTTGGTCACTTCTTAAGATCATGTGTTGAAGAAGGAAGAAGAGATTTTGGTGTTAAATGAGGAAAAGAGACAATCTCACTTCCTATCTTCCTAGAGCAAAACAAAGATATAGACATCAAAAGTGAGGTTGTAATCCATAGATGGAAATAGAAATGTCTTAGGGAAAGCATCAATTTGGCCTAACCGATCAGTCCCAAAAGCAAGGGCAAGTCTCTGTTGGAAGACAATCTTTCGGCTTAGCACTATGTGAATAGAGAGGTGAAAGGGGTGTATTGATATGGCTCATTTGGACGTATTTCTCGATTTGGACGCAGCATTAATGGGAAGTAAATGGTATTAGAAATAGGTTACAAATTATTTAAATACATGGGGTTTCACATGGGCAAGATAATTAAGAGGAAATAATTGTGATTAAGGAGAGGGATGACCAAATATGCAAAAAAAAGTAAAAAATAGAGAATTGCTATTTTCAATACTTATGGCTGCACTCAAATAAGACTACATAGATGCGTAGATCGCGAAGAGAGATTCATGCCTATATAAAAACTTTTGAAAATGGATAACCGAGTGGAAAGTTATGGGCATTTTACTAATGGCATTTGGGCACCCCCATCCACATACACCTTAGGAATCTTATATCCCTTAATCCAAGCATCCACTAGAGGAACAACATCTTCATGAGGGTTAGCTTTAATTAACTTGATTGATTTTGTCTGTTTTCTTCTAGTTCTAACTATCTTTGACCATTGCCTTCTCAGATTAGGTGCTATTTGTAAGAGTTGTGGCCATGTGATGTTGGGATGTTGAGTTCTCACATCAGAGATAAGATTATGGGGCTCAAAAACTTTACCTAGTAAGAAATCCTCCATATTGATCTTCCTCCTTGGTCTCCAAACTTTCTTGCTTGTTCCTTCAGGGCCCTTTCTTCCCCTCCTCTTGGTGTCTAATTCTTCATCTTTGGCCTCTTCTTGAACTCTTGCCCTTATGATTGGCATGGAATCCATCTCTTCTATCATTTCTTCTCCTTCAAGCAAGTCTCCAAACTCTAACACATTCACTGTCCTCTCTTCTCCTTGTGTGATAGAGGTGGAATGTCAGTTAGTTGTTAAGAAGGTGGTTGTCGTTAAGGAGCACCTGGCTGTTGTCGAGGTTGCACGAGCCTTTGTGGTGGATAAATGTCACTTGGGATCCTTCTTAGATATGGGCAATTATACATTCCATGCCCTCTCTCATTCCATGTTAAGAAGGTGGTTGTCGTTAAGGAGCACCTAGCTGTTGTCGAGGTTGCACGAGCCTTTGTGGTGGATAAATGTCACTTGGGATCCTTCTTAGATATGGGCAATTATACATTCCATGCCCTCTCTCATTGCAATCATAACAAATATATTCTTGTGCTTGTCTTATTTATGCTCGACCTTCCCTTGGTAGTTGTGTCCTAGGTGCTTGGATTAGGTTTAGGGTGAGTTGGTCCAGCTACTCAGTCAGCTTTTGGAGAAGATCTTGATGTGTAGTGCCTCCCACTTGTGTAGATGGTGCTCTAGGTAGAGGTGGATCTTGAGACTGACTCTCCCCCATCTCCCCTATTTGTCTTTCTATCTTAAACTTTTGGTTTTGATACCTTAATTTGCGATCTTTACCCCTTGCTACCTCTAGTGCAATCTCAAAAGTTGAAGGGAATTTTGACTCTACTTTTTCAATGCTCTTCACATCTCTAAGATTCGATGCAAAAGGTTGCAAATCGTAGAAGAAAATGCACAGCAAAGTCACCTTCACTTCATGGCCGAAATCACTCCCATGCCACCTCTATTATGGTTAATGTCAAGATTAGGCTTAAGATAAGCTTAAGCTTTGGTTGCCATTAGCCAAAAATGCCACAAATGACTGTAGAAATGCAGCATAACAGCATCGGCACACAAATCGCAAAATTCACTATTGTAGACCTTGAAATCTTACTTGAGACTTGACTAATTAAGTTCCCAAAGCTATTCCTTGCAAGATCAACTCTATAATCCTGTAGTAGACTCTTTGAAATCAATCAAGAAGGGAAAAATGATTTTGGATTAGCACTAATCAAGGTTACCTAATCTTTCCCAATTTTGGTCCTACCTTTTCAAATTTTGGAGCGACTACCTCAAAATTTGGTCTTCAGTAAGCACATGCCCACAAAACTTAGGGAAAATAAAATCAAGAAGATTAAATTCACTCAATCAAGATCACCACATCCATCTTTTTGATCAAGAAAATCAAGCATATGCACAAAATTCAAGAAAAATATAAAAAATTCAAGAAAAATGGATCAAAATAAGAGCTGTGATACCACTGCAAGAAACTAGGGTTGCCACTCAAAGCATGGAATGACAACATGAGTGTGAGTCACCATCCTAAGGAAATATCCAAGAAGGCCATAAAAGCCTGGGCATTCATGAGCGCCAAGAAGACATATTTGTCTATAGAGTGACTATGATCAAACAATGTACAATGCCCATGAGCCCTATGTCTAATATAGCCCAAGGCCCCCAAAAGTACACAATGTCATGTAAATGATCCTAAGCCCAAGTTCTTAGGCCCCATCCCCCATGTGCACGTGCAACCAAATCCACTTCATTATAGACTTACATGTAAATATTCAAACTTTTGATACTTGAGATGTCAATATGTCTAGCCCACAAGAAATCTTCTCAAAGCATCTATTCTTATTATGATTATTAATCAAAATAGGTTGTGAAATCTTCTATCTTGTGATTTATTACAAATTACTTATTGTCATTAATGGTGACAAGTATAGTTTTCTCCTTCAGAAGACATAAAATAATAATAACCATTGTAAATTATCGTCAAATTTAGAACCCAAAAATTTAATATTTTTTTCCACATCTCATGGATGTATTTGTGTAACATGGTACTTATTTAAGCTTTTAAATTATACTTAAAAAATGAAGTCCTTTTTGAATAAGTTGATGATGTTATTTATGTTTTGAAATCATGGATTACTTCTCTCTCTCTCTCTCTCTCTCTCTCTCTATATATATATATATATATATATATATATATATATCCCTCCCTCTCTCCCTCTCTCTCTCTCTCTCTCTCTCTCTCTCTCTCTCTCACACACACACACGCGCGCGCGCGCGCGCGCACCCACGCACACACACACACACGCACACACACACACATACACACAGAGATAGAGAGGAAAGAAAGTTATATTAATGTCCTTGGGATGTCTTTAAGGCATATGGGACAAGAGTTCGTACATCCAAACTTGATACAATCCACTATGGGTAGGGGGAAAGAGAGAGAGATTGGGGGGCAGGGGGGGAGGGGGGAGGGAAAGGGGGGGATGGGAATGGCTCCTCTTGAAGCAGGAGTGGTTGATACAACTAGGCAAGGATCTGTAGGTCAATCATACTTGAGAAGGATACGTCAAGTTGGGGGGAACAACCTTAGGCGATGAAAGGGAAACTAAGGGGTATGGGCAATGTTAGAGAGAGAGAGAGAGAGACAGAGATGATGTTAAAAAGAGCCATAAACTAATCCAAATGAACCATTGCCATAAATGTTGTAACCATGTGATGAATTGTCCTTTATTTTTGCGCATAACTAGTAAGTCCTTGTTCATGGCATTACATGGACCTCCTCCCTTTCATTTTTATGATTTAAAGTATACATACACAAGGGGTTTATGATTTAATGTATACATAAGTCCATGTTCGTGACATTACATGGACCTCCTCCCTTTCATTTTTATGATTTCAAGTATACATACACAAGGGGTTTTTAATCTCAAAACATAAATTATTTCATTTTTATGATTTAAAGTATACATACACAAGGGATTTTTAATCTCAAAACATAAACTATTTCATACATAAATGGTTTTTTAATCTTCTTAGAACTTAAAAAGGGTTTCATATATAATATAAAATGCTACATAGATGAGGTTTTGAAATAGCCTATTGATTCCATGTGCTCTAGTATAGTTAGTGTTTACATATTGAAAACCCCTAGGGAATAGCCTACATTTATTTGAATACCTTTTGAAAAGATTGTACAAACAAGTTTTAAAAGGTCCCTACCAAGGACTTTAACAAAATTCTACACTAAAGCAACTTTTTGTTAGAGATTATGTATGTGGTGAGGAAAAAAATACAAAATTTCAATTTACAAGATTAATGAACCCAACCCCAACTTTCTTTTTTAAATCGATAAGATAAGAATGATTTAAGAATTTGTTATAGAAACATATATACTTTGAAACATTGTTTTCTTACCACTAGCAAGGTAATGACCATTGTTTTCTTACCACTAGCAAGGTAATGACCATTAATTTCTTACCACTAGCAAGGTAATGACCACTAGCAGTAATTTCCACCCAAAATTTGTAAAACATTTTTACCTTTACCTAGGAGGCATGATAATGTTTTAAATTCTTGCACTAAAATTTGATATGTAGTCTCCATATCTCATATAATTAGTTTCAAGATAGGGGGATGAGAACAATTGAAGAAATGCATAGAGAAGTGCACATGGATTTTACTTTATCACATTTACATGAGTAAAAGTGCATGTGGTTAGGAAAGTGAATCATTATAATATCATTTGTGTGGTGAAAAGGTTTACTAAGATTTTCAGCTCCAATTGCCTTGACACTCAACTTTAAATAAAATACTTATTTGAAAATTAAAATTTGCAAGAGTTAAACTAAAATTTTATTAAAATCATTCACCCTTATCTAGATTTTTTTGGTATAAAGAGTGTCATAATTAAGGTTAAAGGGAAAGCTAAATCAATATTGAGCTTTGCAAGCATAATTAAGATTATAATTACAGTTGAAGGGCAAGCTAAATCAATAGTGAGCTTGAGAGAATAATTAGTTTTTTATTTCTCAAAGTAAGCATGATGGTGGACACATGGCTAGCTAGCACACTGATAGCAAGTGCAGAAGAATTGACATGATTATCTTGAACTATGTTTTTGATTGGAGGTTTTAGAGCCATCAAAGAACACACTAAAGCTTGCATTGTGGGCCTCATGAAGAAAATAGATTTTTAGAATTTGATTAAAGGGGGCTTTTGAAGAAGACACTTTTCTTACAAATTTTTTTACAAGCTCCTTATATTTCTCAAAGTTATAATGACCAAAATACAAAGAACTAAGAACATGGGCGATAAGCAAGGCCAAACTTTGATTGTTGTCGTATCGATATGGGCATATTGATATGGTCAAAATTTGATGATTGGCATACAGATACGGGCATATTTACCTATCAAAGAAGAATAGAAAATAATATACATGCCAAATGACATGCATGATATGGAAGTTTGCATGTTGTTCTCAATAGAAACAATGCAATACTTTTTATTATTATATGTTGATGAGTGGCATTGAAAAGGTTGAAAGACTGCACTAAAAGTTACATTGTTTTTTATGACAAAGTTTTGTCGGCATGACAAACAACCCTTAAAGATAGTGGGATATCAAGAAAGGTCAAAGTTCCTCCATTTGATACCTTGTTGACACGAGCCCCATCATTTTCTAAAGAATAGGTGCTTAAGTGTGGTTCAGAAAGTTAGAGAAAAAGTGAATCATTATATTATCATTTGTGGTGAAAAGGTTATAATTAAGGTTGGAGGAAAGCTAAATCAATACTGAGCTTGCAAGCATAATTAAGGTTGAGGGGCTATGGAGAGAGTGTATTAAGCAGAGAACTGCCAAATTAAGACTAGATACGGAATTCTCTAGTCAAAATTCTTAGTCCTTCCCATCTATAATAATTCTAAATCCATTTTATTTTAATGGGTAAGTCTCATACAGGAGGGCTATGAAGATTTGTTGATTAAACTTTACTTCGTAAGTATTTAGTATTTCAAATAGTGTATTGTAAACATGGAGGGTAATTGGCTAAAGTATGTTATGTTTTAACTAATTTATGCTAACACGGAGCTGTCCAGCCAAGGCTATACTTCAAAACTAGAGAAGCAACTTACTATAATGAAGAGGACCACTATAAGAAGAGAGCACAAATCCATCATGTAGCTTTGATTCAGAAAGAGGGCCAGTTGTTGGGGTTCGAGAGCAACAAGATTCATCTTAGGTTAAATTCCAAACTCTTACCAATACTCAATCCAAGGTTTTACTATTTTATGTAAGCTACTTCTTGTGAGGCCACTCCTTGCTATTTCAAGTTAATCTCTCTTGTTTAATTCCTTTTAGGTTATTTTCAAATATCTCACCAACAATACATTTTGTGAAGATATAAACTTATTGAAATTTAGAGTTCAAAGTATGGGAATGGTCAATAGAAAATTAGTAGTTCTAATGTACAAACATGCTCATACATTTTTTTTTGTGATAACTAGGCCCTAAACACACTGCTACACTTAGTTCAAGTAGGGATCTTTCCAACTTGGTATAGTGAATGTTATCATGCACCTTTCTAGGCATAGTTGCAACTTAGATGCATGGGAGCACAAGCAAGGACAAGCTTTTCAATCTCCCATCAATGGGGAAAGTTGGGTTGAGTCCTCTACTATATGCACATACTAGCGTATGTGTGCACGTTGTCTCAATGTGTAAATATGCAAGACTTAAGTTGGTATAGGACCAAAGAAAGTAGAGAGGTAACAATAATTCTCATTCATTGTGTAGCCTAATTTATGCACTGTAGCCAAGCAACCAAAGTGGGTCAAGGTGGCATGCCATTTCCACAAAGGAGGGAAATTTTGAAAGAAAAGTAGAGTGTTTCTTAACCATAAGAAAAGTTTGTGGGAGTGTTTTCACACTAAGTTTCTAGTAAGTTGTGGAAGTAACTTCCATATTATAGATTTTGTGGATAGTACGTCTTTGAAATGTGGGGTTTTACTACTCTTCTAATTTAAATAATTTTAAACATTCGGAATAGGTTCTATTAAAAGTTTTTGAGTATGTATTGCCTACTTACCAACAAGTACATGCTCATAGTAGTAAAGTTGATAAATGTTTAATAATAATAATCATATAAGGTTTGATCATTGTTTAATCATCATAACCATATAAAGTTTTGATAAAAAGTCTATGATTGGAAGGTACGGAGTTGTGTAAGAGGATGACATTTTTGGGGATAGGGCTAAACTTACTCACCTACTTGCATGGCCAAATGTATCTATCCATCTCAAGGTTTGAAAATATTGTCATCAACTTCATGGGAACCTCTTACTTGACGTGCCTTTTGGGGGACTTCATACTCGGGGGGTGCACTACTAGAAAACCCTAGGTATCACGTGCGTTCAAGAGGTATTAAAAAAACCCCTTAGCTAAAAAATTTCCTCCAATAAATCAACCCCTCTTTACTTATGAACTAAATGATTTTCTTTCTAAAGCTGAATTAAAAAACCCCTCCTGTTAATGTAATAGTGTTAATTTTTCTCAATGTATCTAATCAAAAAACCCCTCCTGTTGAACTCAAGTGGTACACTAACATTTTTTGAGGTGAACCCCTCGAGACTTCATAGCCGACACGTATTTGGGTCCGTATGGAACCATAGTTGTTGAATGTTGTATTCAACTATTTGTGAGTAGCTACATCACTTTGAACTACATTTTTCATCCTTGATTTCATCCATTAAAATCACCAAGAGTTTGCTAATGAGATTTTATGGTGCTAAACACATGAATTAGGATAAATTTTAGAAGGTGTTTTTGTCCTCTTTTACACATGTAAGAAAGGGATGAAGTTCAAAAATTATCCCTTTTGGGCCGATGATCCATGACACACATTTTTGTAGGGAATGCTGTTAATGGTACTTTCATCCCTGCTGGGGTGTTTGAAGCTAATATATTGTGAAGAGGTAGCAGAGAGGGGCAATATGCGAGAAAGCAAGCGGGAGAAAAATAGTGGTATTATACATAGCATTGTATATGATAGAATTTAGGACATGGAAAGGCTAGGAGAGAGGATTGAGCCCAGCTCCGCATGGGGGTAAACATGGTTCACCACACTAACCAAGCCACTCGGGGGGGTCACTATATGTAAAATATCCCTATCGCGTGCATTCAAGGCCTATATTTTAAATCCCTTATTTGTGAATTTTTTAATCTATATAATATCCCCTTTTCTTTATGAATCTGTAAATTTTTTTGAAAAAATTTTAAATCATACCCTTATGTAAATATATTTCTGTAAGTTTCATAAATTAAAATTATGCTTCTATTGAACGCACGTGATATTCACATTTTTTTGTGAGTGACCCCCCCGAGCCAAGCCATCATTTGGTAACATAATTCTTTTGGCCTTGAAGTTTTTCAGATATATTTCATTGCTACATACTTCTTTCAGCCTTGAAGTTTTTTAGATATAATTCATTGCTACATACTTCTTTGAAAGCTTGCAAATAGATTAGCATGCTTATCAAAGTAAAATAAAAGAATACCTTGAGGTCTATTTCCTTGGAACATATTTCTTTAAAAATTGTGTAAGGTCTTTGTGTATGTTATCTTGTTTTCTTATGCATTATGAAAGTTGCGAGTTTAAGTTGTGCTTTTTGTTTTCCAAATTTCTCGACAAGGCCTCACTTGTACCAAATTTTAGGCATTAAAAAGTCCATGGAGGCTTTGTTCCATTGAGAAATTAGAGAAGTGAAGATGAAAATACGTTTCTTCCCCATTCTCGCTACTACTCAAGCTACCACTATTGTGTTTTGGGCAGGCAATGGAACAAGCACTAACGTTTTTCATTAAGCAAGGTGCTACATTAGACAAGAGGCTTGGTAAAAGTTTAAAATTTCCTCTAGCTTCATACCTTGTCTTCTTTCAATTAGGCATGATTATCACAATATCGTTTTGAGGAGTGTGTGTCATTCCTTGGCAACCCCACACACACATACACACATGCACACATGCACTTGCACACACACACACACACACACACACACACACACACACACATAGAAAGAGTTTTGGTCCTTGAAAATAACATTTTAAAGCCTCCATGTAAGTGTATGCAAACTCTCCCAAGGCAAAGCTTCCTCCAGACGATCCTTTCACTTCACTAAACACTCATAATAAATTGTGTGCCAAGTTTGCTGAAAACCCGAATTCCTCTCTTGTTCATGTGGAGAAAACGATGGCCCTCCTTCCACTTCACTAAACACTTATAATAAATTGTGTGCCTAGTTTGCTAATTTTGAAAACCTAAATTCCTCTCTTGCTCATGTGGAGAAAACGATGACCCTAGGAACTCAACTAGGATGTTGGGAACAACAATATTGTCAAACTCCCTTAACACTTTGAAATACACAACCATGCCAGTTTAGGATTGGAATTCCCCACTTAACACATATCGTTCTTACCATGGGGAACCAATTAGTTTTGACCTGGCTAGCACATAGAGGTATTCCAAATAGGACTTTAAAGAAGCAAGCCTTGAGCAGACTCTTGTTTTCTTATGCATTATGAAAGTTGCAAGTTTAAGTTATGTTTTTTTTTTTCAAATTTCTTGACAAGGCCTCACTTGTACCAAATTTAAGGCATTAAAAAGTCCATGGAGGCCTTGTTCCATTGAGAAATTAGAAGAAGTGAAGATGTTAATACCTTTGTTCTCCATTCTTGCTAATGCTCGAGCTAGCACTATTGTGTTTTGGAAAGGCAATGGGAAAAGCACTAACATTTCTCATTAAGCAAGGTGCTACATTAGACACGAGGTTTGGCAAAAGTTTAAAAATTCCTCTAGCATCATTCCTTAGAAAGACCACATTAGGGAGTTTGGGAAAATCCCAAATCTCATTTTTCAAGATAAGAAAAGATGGGGTACGATCAACCCTTTTAAGATTTTTTCAAAACCCCCTCATGTAACATATCATTGGAAAGCTCTTGAAGAGTAGGTTCTAAATCCACATTCTCCGACAACTTTGGAGTTGGTATACACAAGATGTACCAAAATTTAGATTAAAAATCAAATTCCCAAAGTCATGGGATTCTCCCAAACTCCCTAATATGATCTTCAGGACAGTGTTTGGCATGATTATTTTACAATACCTTTTGGAGGAGTGTGGGTCATTCCTCGGCAACCACCCCCTACACACACACACACACACACACACACACACACATGCACACAGAGAAAGAGTTTTGGTCCTTGAAAACAACATTTGAAAGCCTCCATATAAGTGTATGCAAACTCCCCCAAGGTTAACTTTCCTCCAGACGATCCTTCCACTACGATCCTTCCACGTCACAAAACACTCATAATAAATTGTGTGCCTAGTTTGCTAATTTTGAAAACCCAAATTCCTCTCTTGGTCATGTGCAGAAAACAATGGCCCTAGGAGCTCCACTAGGATGTCAGGAACAAGAATATTGTCACACTCCCTTAACACTGTGAAATACAAAACCATGCTGGTTTAGGATTGGAATTTCCCACTCAACACATATCATTCTTACCATGGGGAGACAATTAGTTTTCACCCGGCTAGCACATGGAGACATTCCAAATAGGACATTAAAGAAGCAAGCCTTGATAAGACTCTGAGAAAAGAAAAGAAAAGAGGTAATTCCATTGACCGACAACCTATCCCCCAACTTCTCTGCATCTAACTACTGACACTTGTGCATGCAAGCTTGCATATGCTGGTTTCTATGGCACGAGCTATCAAGAATGAATGCATGACACACACATGATGCAATAGAGAGGTGCACACACTCTAGACTCACACATATACATGCACACAAAAGAAAAACATACACTCATGAAGAGAACACATAAGCATGATTGGAGCAAAGAAAGTAGAAAGAAAGAGAAGCAAGAGCCTTTGCAAGCTAAAGGGAGCGTCACTCTTCTTCTTCACCAAGGTGAGCACTCAAAGAATGCACCCAAGTAATTTACAAGTTTCCTTTTATACCTAGGGCTAGGTTTCGACAATTCCCAAGCACCCAAGGCCTTTTGGGAGCCTAACTTTGGTTTTAGATTAACCTAGGCTACTTTGTCCAGCCTTGCCCATTACAATTTGGAACTTGTGTAAGCTTGATAACCACCATTACAACTCACCTTGGAAAAATCATGATGGGTCGTTACAAAGGTTTGGCGTAATATATGCAAAAATATGATGGGATTTTAAGTGGCTAAAACTCCCCCTTTCCTAGACTAGCACATGTCCTCAAGCACCGAAGACCTTTTGGGAGCCCAACGTAGGCTACTTTGTCCAGCCATGCCATTATAACTTAGAGCTCATGTGAGCTTGATAACCATTACAGCTAGCCTTGCCAAAAATATGATGGGTCGTATTGAGGTTGGGCATAATGTTTGCAAGAATGATGATGGGATTTTGGGCAGCTAACACTCACCCCTTCCTAGACTAGAGCACGTCCTCATGTGTAATTTGTAGAAAAGATATTTGCAGGTGTGCAACTGCTGAGACAAGGATTTTCTTTGTTTGGTGAGGGCAAGGTAGTGATGTTTAGAATTAAGCTATTGAATAGGATTACTTCATGGTTGAAGCCATCGCTTTAAAGTAATATCTATATGAAAGGATTTAAAAAAACTGATAGACAATATGAATCATGAAAAGTATGTTCACATGTTGACTGCATAAGAGGGTTAGTAGAGAACAAGAGATGTGATGAGAAAAATGTGTTAGTGGCATATGGCATGTAGAGCAAGGGCATGCTCAAGAGGGTTAGTAGAGAACATGTTGACTGCATAAGAGGGTTAGTAGAGAACAAGAGATGTGATGAGAAAAATGTGTTAGTGGCATATGGCATGTAGAGCAAGGGCATGCTCAATATGCTTCTTTACTTTGTGAATTTAGCTTTCTTATTTGAGAAGCTGATCATTTACCACAGGATGTTCCTATACTTAAATTTAAATTGAATGAGTCAATAAAGAGGTGGAGATTGATGGTGTTACTATATAGAATAAAACCTTATAGCTTTTCCATGTGAGGAAGTATTTGTTGAATATTAGATCAAGCGTAGCTATATAGTGGATGTGAAAATAGATTAAGACATTCACAATGCCGTAGTACGGGTGGATTTGAAATGACGTTAGTATGCACGGGGAAAGGTTAGTGGAAACCAACCTATGAAATGGCATTCAAATGATTGTAGTTGCCTACTGAATCCTTGATTCAAATCTAGCAATGAGGAACTTGATATTTCCTCTTGGGAGAGTGCCCCTTTTTCTCCTTAGAGAATGGATATTTATTGGTTGGTGTATAGGCAAGTCTTATGAAGCTAGTTGAATGATGTCTTCTTCTTATTCATTTGGCATTGTAATTCTCTGTTGAAATATACAAATGAATAGGGCATGTGTGGGAACAAACCCTTAGCAAGAGGCTATAAAAAAGAATTTGTAAATGTGAGAGAAGCTGTGAAAAGGTGAGAAGTATCTACTGGGAGAGAATAAAGGGTAGCATGAGGAGAATAAAGGGTAGCATGAGAATAAAGGGTAGCATGAGGAGATTTAGGAGGTGTGGAGATATTCTGGGAAGAGGTGGAGAGAATCAAGCAAAAGAGGTGGAGTGAATCAAGGAGAGATCAGTGGGATTAGATGCTTGGATGTAAACTCTATAAATTGAGGCATTGGCCTAATGAGAATTTGCTAGTTTTTTATTATCCATGCCTACATTAAGCTATCAGTTAATTGCTAATCACGTCTTAATTATCATCTAATCTCTTTGTTAATGATGTTGATTCTAGCATTTGATCCACCATAGCTCATCACATTGCTGCAAATTTAATATGGTATCAGAGCCTAGCCTAGAATCCATCAATTTGTGAGCCTATTATCTTGCTAATCACCTAGCTAATTAGAATTGGTAGATAATTAAGATTTCTACCTCCTTTCAACTAGCTCTCTGCACACCCAGCCAGTGGAGGGGCTTGATCTCCCTCCAAGAGAAACATTAGGGCAAAAGTTTTTAGCCAAGCATAGCTACACTCCTCACACATAACCTTGTCAAGACAAATCGCGAAACTGCCAAGGGAAGCTACAGAAATTTATGATTTTTCCAGCGCCTCTTTTTTTGAAGAAAATGGAGATCTTGTCTTCCACAGATGCAATGGCTCTAATTCCTCTTAGCCCTAGGGGTTTTTAAGGGTGCTCTACAAGCTGGTGAAGATAGTTTTTGATTTGATCAAGTCTATAGTGAGATCCAAGCTCTTCATATCAAATCTACAGGTCACTTTGGTATAATAGAGATTAAGCATTCAATGTTTGGTCAAATCTTGTGTTTCTTAGCTTAATCCTCCACTAGACTAATTTCTATTGATGGCCTTGGAAGAATTTGAGCTCATTTGAACTCTAAGGCCTAAGATCTGGACTCCCCGCATACTTTGTTTTTTGCACACAAAATAAAGGATAAATTTGCTAATCAATGATTAATCAATACTAATCGTTGTATTTTGGTACAATTGAGGGCTCAAATTAACCATTAGGTATCTGATACAGATCCCTATAACTTCAAATTGCAATTCGAAGATGGTTTGATACTCCAAGCATTCCGTACAGATTTGTTACCCTTGGTTTAATGTAATTTTTTGTAAAATTATGCTGATAAATCTATTGTAATCATCACCTAAACACCAGATTGAGTTGTAAAAGGGTACACACTACCCTTGAATCTTGAAACTGGATCAAGAGGTAAGACCCCCTTCACATCATCATGAATACGGCACAAGAGATAGCCAAATTTAATGGGGAGGAGCAGTTTTACACATGGCAGACAAAAAGCATGTATCTGCTCATGAGGGAAAATCTGTGGTGGGGGCTAGTTGAAGGAAGAGATGAATGCCTAGAGGTGAGAGGGAAACATGAGCAAAAGAGCAGGAATGAGAAAGCATTAGTACTTATCGCACTCAGTTTAAATGATGAAATCATTCTTCACATCACAGGGATATAGTGGGCAAAAGATGCATGGGATGAACTCAATAAATTATTTGGCATACAAGCTAAAAATTCAAAGATAAATCTGTTAATGCAACTCTACAAATTGGATATGAAGGAAAGCGAACCTTTAATCACACACTTGAGCAGATATAAAAGCATTAAGCAACAACTGGCAGGTATACTGTCAAAAAGGTAGAAGATGATGAGGCACTAGCAGTGCTTCTGAAGAGTGTGGACAAAGGTGAATATGAAAACATTGTAGCAACACTAAAGAATGTACCTAAATTGAAGCTACATGAGATAGAAAGAGCTCTACTAGAGCAAGAGACCAGAGGAAAAGAGAAGAAATGGTTGGACTCAACAAAAGGAGAAGAAAAAACATTCTTCACACGAGGAGGATTCTCTCGAGGACGAGGACAAGGAAGAGGAAGAGTAGGAGGAAGAACCTTTACTTGCCACAACTGTGGAAAGCCTGGACACATGGCAAGAGACTGCTACCGCAAACCCAGGGGAGAAGGAACGACATCGACAAACTTCATGTAGGCTCTTAAAGAAGTGGAGTCAAATCATCTTTTCTGAGAGAGAGAGAGAGAGAGTAAAACCCCACAACCCAATGTAACCTGCCCCAACAGAGTAAAACCACCTCTAAGCCACTGCCGATGATGTAGGCCATGTGGTAGATGTATGTGTGAGCACTTTAGTCAAGGTCACGGCGGCAGTAGCCTTGGACACATAGAGAGAGAGAGTGTCAAGGACTATGAGTTTAGGGACTTGAGGCACTGGTCGCGGACAAGTAAGAGGGAAACTTGGTATAGGGTCCAAGTGTGCTAGGAAGTATTCACTTGAGGGGAGGTGTTGAAATATACAAGTGAATAGGGTGTGTGTGGGAACAAGCCCTTAGCAAGAGGCTGTAAAAGAGAATCTGTAAATATGAGAGAAGCTGTGAAAAGGTGAGAAGTATCTACTAGGAGAGAATAAAGGGTAGCATGAGGAGATTTAGGAGGTGTGGAGATATTCTGGGAAGAGGTGGAGAGAATCAAACAAAAGAGGTGGAGTGAATCAAGGAGAGATCAGTGGGATTAGATGCTTGGATGTAAACTCTATAAATTGAGGCATTGGCCTAATGAGATTTTGCTAGTTTTTGATTATCCATGCCTACATTAAGCTATCAGTCACTAATCATGTCTTAATTATCATCTAATCTCTTTGTTAATAATGTTGATTCTAGCATTTGATCCACCATAGCTCATCACATTGCTGCAAATTTAACATTCTCTGCCATCATTGTATATTGGGCAAAGTTCTACTTCAAAGGGTGAATCCCACAAATGGGAGTGTGCTTAGAAATTGAGACCAAAAGTCATATTTTTGTAAACCATGGATTGGGCTTTGATCACAAGATTGTAGATCACATACTTTGCAAAGTATGAGTTGTGCCTTATATTTGGCCTAAGATCTTGCTTTACCATTCTGAACGCTGACCGGGGAAGCTTTGTGATTGAAGTGGCCCTATCTAGCCAGATTGGCATCACATACTTTGCAAAGTATGAGTTGTGCCTTATATTTGGCCTAAGATCTTGCTTTACCATTCTGAACTCTGACCGGGGAAGCTTTGTGATTGAAGTGGCCCTATCTAGCCAGATTGGCAATGATTTGGGTTCTCTTACTTCACATTTTTAAATATTTAATAAAAGTATGATAAATATATACATATTAAAAGGTCAAGAAAAAAGACAAAAGCTTGAAACTAAGCAAGTTAAGGTCTTAAACTTGGATATGTCAAAGGGAAAAAACCCAGTGGTGGAAAAAAAGTACCTTTGACTTACGCTCTTATTAACATATATATGTCTATAAGAATATAGCGAGTAATATTAGACAATATATATGTGTATAGAAAGAGTTTGGTGCTAGAGACTAGCTTGCAAGGATATTCTCAACTAGAAAATACAATATTGTGTGCTGGGGTGGAACAAAAAAGAGTGCCTAATGCTTGTGTTCAAGGGTGGGACACCCTAATATGTATACAAATCATTGAAAATCAACATGCTCTGCAAGATAAGAGATCAGATGGGTACTTCAAGGAAAATTTGTAGTATATAAGACACTTATGTGTATCATTAGCTACGAAACTTTCAAGAGGGGTTTTCATTATTGAAGCTCTACCTCTCATCTCATGGTGCACTAGTGCATGTGTGTAGGACACTTGTCTAACCACCAATGCATAATAAATAGACTTGAACTCTTATGCTCAGTTCATTAAGCATGAGCGACACATTTAGATAAGCTTAACTCTCTAGCTTGAACATAAATCCTCTTCACTTACGACTCTTAGCATAGGAAATATATGACTGGAAACTCTAGGACAAGAGTTCATGCATGTATCCAAGTTTGATACAATCCATTTTAGGTGGGGGAAAAGAGAGAGATATTGGAAGGGAGATGGCTCCTCTCGAAGGAGGAATGGTTGATACAACTAGGCAACGATCTGTAGGTTAATCATACTTTAGAAGGATACGTCAAGTTGGGGGAAACAACCTTAGGGGGGGTGAAACGAAAACTAAGGGGTATGGGCGACCTTAGAGAGAGAGAGAGAGAGAGAGAGAGAGAGAAAGAGAGAGAGAGAGCTCGAGGGTGCACTACTAAGAAACCCTACGTATAACATGCGTTCAAGGGGTATTAAAAAAACCCCCTTACCTGTATAAATGACCCCTTTTTCTTTATAGACTTACGGGTTTTTTTTAAATGCATTTGTAAATGTATTTCTGTAAATTTACCTTAAAATTTTGAATCACGAAACCCCTTCATTTGAACTCACGTGTGGTATACTTACATATTTTTAGGTGAAACCCCCTGAGAGAGAGAGAAAGATGATGTTAAAAAGAGCCATAAAATAATGCAAATAAACCATTGCCATAAATGTTGTAACCTTTGATGAATTGCCCTTTATTTTCGCATACAACTAGAAAGTCCCTGTTCGTGGCATTACATGGACCTCCTTCCTTTCATTTTATGATTTAAGTATATATACACAAGGGGTTTTTAATCTCAAAACATAAACTATTTCATACATAAATGGTTTCATATGTAATATAAAATGCTACGTAGATGAGGTTTTGAAATAGCCTATTGATTCCATTTGCTCTAGTATAGATAGTGTTTACATATTGAAAACCCCTAGGGGAATAGCCTACATTTATTTGAATACCTTTTGAAAAGATTGTACAAACAAGTTTTAAAAGGTCACTACCAAAGGCTATAACAAAATTCTACACTAAAGCAATCTTTTGTTAGAGATTATTTATTTGGTGAGAGGAAAAAAATATGAATTTTAAATCTATAAGATTAGTGAACCCAACCCCAAATTTCTCTTTTAAATAAATTAGATGAAAATGATTTAAGTAATTCTTGTAGACATTGTTTTCTAACCACTAGGAAGGTAATGGCCATTCTTTTCCAGCCAAAATTTGTAAAATATTTCTAACTTTACCTAGGACGCATGATAATGTTTTAAATTCTTGCACTAATATTTGATATGTAGTCTCCATATCTCATGAGATTAGTTTCAAGATATGGATAAGAACAATTAAACTTTAAGGAAAAGTATAATGAATAATGACTATAAGACTAGACAAACTAGAACTAAGACCATGTTAGGGAGTTTGAAAAAATCCCATTACTTTGGAAATTTTCTTTTCAATCTATTTTTTGGTGTATCTTGAGCATACCAATTCCAAAGTTGTTGGAGAACATGGATTTAGAATCTACTCTTCAAGAGCTTTCCAACGATATGTCACATGAGGGGGTTTTGCCGAAATCTTAAAAGGATTCACCATGTCCCCCCCTTTTTTAATCTTGCAAAATGGGAATTGTGATTTTTCTAAACTCTCTAATATGGTCTTAGGTCATTCTTAGATGTACTGTAAATCATAAAATTCATGGGGCAATTCCCGATGTGTTTGTATCGAAGCTTTAATGGTATGTATATATCATGGAAGTGGTGATGAAGAGCTCATTATAAAGCTTATGCCTTACCTATTATTATGTAAAATAAATAAATAAAAATATAAGATGCATAATAAGCAACACACCTCAAATCGACCACCACTATATGCATATTTAATTTTTGAGGAGGAGGAATGCTCATGCAATAAACAAGAATACTTAGTTACAGAGGCACACACTTTTTGTCTACTAGATATGAAATGCATGTAGAAGTGCACATGGCTTTTCCTTTATCATAATTACATGAGTTATGAAGTGAAAGTTTGAAATTACAAACTCTAGTAAAAGAGGAGAGTGGAGAATTTAAAGGAGGACTTTTGATGTTATTAATTGGAGGTTTAAGAGCCATCAAAGGACGCACTAAAGTCTAGATTGTGGGCCTTACTAAGAAAGTAGAATTTGAGAATTTGAATAAAGGGGGCTTTTGAAGAAGAAACTTTTCTCACAAAAACTCTTTACAAGATCCTTTGATTTCACAAAGTTGTAATGACCAAAATACAAAGAACCAAGCACATGGGTGAGAAACAAGCCCAGGTGTCATACACCAATATGGGCATATTGATATGGTCAAAATTTGATGATTGTTTGGCATACCGATATGGGCATATTTACCTATCAAGAAAGAAGAGTAGAAAACAATCTACATGCCAAATGGCATGCATGATATGGATGTTGTTCTCTCAATAGAAACAATTCAATACTTTTTATCATTATATATTGATGAGTTGTCATTTTGAGAAGGATGAAAGACTACCCTAAAAGTTACATTGCACTTGAGTTTTTTACTTACTTTTGTCTAGCGTGACAAGCAACTCTTAATATCACAAAGATAGTGGGATATAAAGAAAGGTCCAAGTGCCTCCATTTGATACCTTGTTGACAGGTGCCCCATCATTTCTTAAAGCATAAGTGCTTACGTGTGGTTAGGAAAGTGAATCATTGTAATATCTTTGCAGCTCCACTCGCCTTGATACCCAACTTTTAGAGATCAAACTTACAAGAATAAATAAAATAGTCATTTGGAAATTGAAATTTGCAAGAGTTAAAAGAAAATTTTATTAAAATCATCCACCCCTTGTCCTAATTAAGGTTGAAGGGAAAGCTAAATTAATAGTGAGCTTGCAAGCATAGTTAAGGTTATAATTAACAAGCTAAATAAATAGTGAGCTTGCAAGCATAAATAAGGTTATAATTATGCTCTCAAGCATAATTATAACTGAGAGCATAATTATAACCTTATTTATGCTTGCAAGCATAAATAAGGTTATAATTATGCTCGCAAGCATAATTACAACTGAGAGCATAATTATAACCTTATTTATGCTTGCAAGCTCACTATTGATTTAGCTTGTTAATTATAACCTTACTGCTTGAGAGCATAATTAATGTTATAAAATTGTAAAGCGTGATGGACACCTGGCCAGCTAGCACAGTGATAGCAAGTGCACCAGAATTGATATGATTGTCTTGAACTATAGTACCTTTAGCTCTTGTATATATAAGGACCAAGCTAATGAATTAACCGTCAAGAGAGTGCATTAAGCAGATTCAAGGTTATTTACTCACAATTTAGAACTACCAGATTATCACTAGATATGCAATTTGCTAACCAACATTCTTAGTCCTTCCTATCTATAATTCTAAATCCGTTTTATTTTAATGGGTAATTCTCATAAAGGAGGGCTGTGGCGAGAGTGTATTAAGGAGAGAACTGCCAAATTATCTCTGCATATGCAATTTGCTTGTCAACATTCGTAGTCCTTCCTATCTAGAATAATCCTCCATCCATTTTATTTTAATGGGTAATTCTCATAAAGGAGGGCTGTGAAGAGTCGTTGATTAAGCTATACTTCATAAGTATTCAGTATTGCAATTACTGTATTCTAAACATGGAGGGTAATTGGTTAAACTGTGTTATGTTTTAGCTAATTTATTCTAACATGGAGCTATCCAACCAAAGCTGTAATTCAGACCCAGAGAAGCAGCTTAGTAATGAAGAGGACCACCTGAAGAGCGCAGTTCCATCATGTAGCTTTGATTCAAAAAGAAGGTCAGTTGGTGGTTGGAGAGCAGCAAGATTCATCTTAGGTTAAATTCCAAACTCTTTCCAATACTCAGTCCAAGGTTTTGTTGTCTTATGTGAGCCGCTTCTTGTGAGGCCACTTCTTGCTATTTCAAGTTAATCTCTCCTGTTTAATTCATTTTAGGTGATTTTCCAAAACCTCACCAATACATTTTTTGTGAAGGGTATAAAACTTATTGAAATTTGGAGTTCAAAGTATGGGAATGGTCACGAGCAAATTAGTAGTTCTAAAATGTATCATAATCATAATTAGTTGATAAATGTTTAATAATCATAATCATGAATATAAGTCTTTCATCAAACGTCTATGATTGGCAGGTATGGAGTTGTGTGAGAGGATGGCATTTTTGGGGATAGGGCTAAACTTGGTCACCTTCTTGCATGACCAAATGCATCTATCCATCCCAAGGTCTGCAAATATTGTCACCAACTTCATGGGAACCTCTTACCTGACGTGCCTATTGGGGGGCTTCGTAGCTGACACCTATTTGGGTCGGTATGGAACCATAACTGTTGGATGTTGTATACAACTACTTGTGAGTAGCTTCATCACTTTGAACTACATTTTTAATCCTTGGTTTCATCCATTAAAATTGCCAAGAGTTTGTCTAACATTAATCCTAGTAATTTTGGACCATTGAGGGTTTCATCCATTAAAATCGCCAAGAGTTTGTCTAACATTAATCCTAGTATTTTTGGACCATTGAGAGTTCAACCCTACCATTGGGGACTTGCTCTACAGCTTACGGTTCTCGGTATGTGATGAGATGAGGCTAATTAAGGTGAAGGAGAGTGGATCTAGGCTTTGATACCATGTAACATAGTGACACATGATCATGACCAGGGTAAAAAATAAGATGCATCCATGAATATACAAGTGTAGGTGGGTTGATGATTATTCTTTCTGTATAAATCTAAAAGTATAGAAAATGGGACGAATGTTCTCAAAAAATGGCCTAAAATGTCCAAAATTAGCCGAATATTTTCTAAAATCCTTCAAAACGGCCAAAATTTGGGCGAATGTTTTAAGGCAATGTCCAAAATTAGACGAGTATTTTCTAAAATCCTGCAAAACAGCCAAAATTTGGGCTAATGTTTTAGGGCAGTGGGCGAATGTTTGTGTAGGAAAGTCCATAAAAAAATAATCAATTGGCGAAAATTAGCCCCTATTTTTTTTTCCTTGTTGATGATGACACACATTTTTTTATTTTGCACAGGGAATGTTGTTGATGGTGCTTTTATCCGTGTTGGGGACCTTGAAGCCAGCAGAATGCGAAGAGGCATCAGAGAGGAGGTCAACATGCGAGCAAGCAAGCGAGAGGCAGATGGTGGTATTATACATAGCATTGTATATGATAGCATTTGGGACAGGGGGGATCAAATCAAGCGTGTCCGGGCTAGGGGCGGACCAATTTGAGGAGGCGGAGGAGGCGGGGAGGATGCAGATGCAGTCATATTTCAATTGGTTTGGGGCAAGCGTGTCGGCAGGGGCGGTGCTGGCGGTGACGGCGCTGGTGTACCTGCAAGACAATGAGGGGCGAGGGGTGGGCTACGGCGCCTCCGCCGCTTGCATGCTCCTTTCCCTCCTCCTCTTCTTATGCGGCTCCCCCTTGTATCGATCCAAGCCCCCCTCTGGTAGCGCCTTCACCCGTATCGCCCACGTCCTCGTTGCGGCCTGGCGCAACCGCCACCTTCCGCTCTCCAACCCCTCCTCCTCCTCCCTCGAGCTCTACCATGATCATCCATCCTCTGCGCTCATCCACCATACACGCCAATTCTCGTAAGTCGCCTTTCCCCTCTCTATTTGTCAAGCACACATATTTTGCATGCAAGCTTCACAACAAGAAGTGAATGTAAATAGGTGCCCTCACATTTGGGAACTCTCTACTTTGCAAAGCACACACATTTCCTCCTGTAGGGGAGTGTGTGCACGTGTGGGGTGCATGTTCACAGTTCCTATGTATCTATGTGTGTGCGTGTGCTTGTGTGTGTGCTCGTGTGTGTGTGTTTGTGTGCGCGTGCACGTGTGCATGCACATTGTGCTGAAAAAGTGTGTCCGAGCTTAACACTTAGTCCTATTATAAACATGCACATTGTGCGAGACAAGTGTCTTAGCTAACACTTGGCCCTACTACAATCCAAAATTGATGGTTAAATTTGAAGGTAGAAGGAGCTAAATAAAGCATAAGACGTTTAAATTATAAAAAGAATGGCATGTTTCTCAAAATTTATTGTTGTGTGTGTGTGTGTGCATATAAATGCTTGACACGCAAAGGATGCATGCCTAGGAACCCAACCCTAAGACATATTGTCTGCAAATAAGAAGGTGCAAGAGGAATTCAATTTTTAAAACCAAGTAAGATGATCTTAATACTTCATCCACGTGTTTCTCGGCATAATTTGTTGCATTTTAGCTCATTTCTAGTGAATAAATATTAACATTAAAAATGAGATTTAATTTTGATTTCCAGATTTCTCGACAAGGCCTCACTTTTATCCTATTCAAGTACCAAATTTGAGGCATTAAAAAGTCCATGGAGGCTTTGTTCCATTGAGAAAGTAGAAGAAGTGAAGATGCTAATACGTTTCTTCCCCATTCTTGCCACTACTATTGTGTTTTGGACATGCAATGGACAAGCGCTAACGTTTTCCATTGAGCAAGGTGCTACATTAGATAGGAGGCTTGGCAAAAGTTTTAAAATTCCTCCTGCTTCATTCCCAGTCTTTTTGCAATTAGCCATGTTGATCACAATACCTTTGTATGATCAAGTGTTTATACCTTTAGCAAGAAAATGGAGAGGCAACGAGCATGGAATAACAAGTCTACAACGCATTGGAGTGGGCTTATTAATTTCCACTTGTTCCATGGTAATTGCAGCATTGGTAGAAAAAAAAAGACTCAACTTAGCTCATTTGATCAACTTGGAAGGTAGTGTTGATATGGGGCTCCCAATGAGCATTTTCTATCTTACCCCTCAATATGTCCTTATAGGAATAGGAGAAGCTTTTTCATACATTGGACAAATAGATTTCTTTTATCGAGAGTCTCCACACGGAATGAGAAGTTTGAGTACTGGACTATGCCTTAGTACTCTTTCATTTGGGCTTTTCCTAAGTAGTGCACTAGTTAGCGGGATCAATAGATGGACAAAGCATGGCTCCAGTATGGGATGGTTGGCAAATAACCTAGATCATGGAAGATTGGACTACTTTTATTGGTTTCTTACACTTCTTAGTTTTTTGAGTTTCATAGCTTACCTCTTATGTTCCCATTGGTACAAGTATAATCACAAATGGGATATGGATATGGGTGCTCCAAACAAATGATTATGTGATGACAAACCTATGTAAGTCATAAAATGTTTTGATCAAAGATCATAACTATTTGATGGATACATCCTTGATTTAGTATATGAACACTCTTTATACTCTAGCAATTTAATCTTTTAGTGTTTAGAAAGTATTGATTTGTCTTGTTGCCTATTTTGAATAGTTGTGGAGTTCATAGGTATTTAAGAGATATAGGTAACTTGCTTCTATAATTTCATCACCTATTTATCAAGATTGTTATCAAGTGTACATGTAAGTAATCTAATTTGAAATGTTTTATGTACATCAAACCTAAAGGAAAAGTTTATGTAATTTGTACCATGCATGCAAAGGCAGACATAGAAAGATTAGTTGCTAAATGCTCTAGTTACGGTTTTCTTGATTGATTTCAAAATTAAAGTATCAAACCTTTTTTTAAAGGAGTATGGGTCCTACCTCAGCAACCCCACACATAAACACACATTCACACTTATTTCTTTTTGACTATGAAGAACTCTAGGTTTTTTGCTATTAAAGGCCTTAATACGAACCACATATGGTTTGGCTCTATCATAATCAATAGCATTGTCAAACTTCTATGGCCGCATGCGATTGGGCCACTCTACACATGATCTCTTTGCAGATTCCTCATCAAAGACGATGGCAGTGATAGCTGGCTTTCTATGCTCGGCTCTGACTATAAAAGGGCCTTTATCTTGGTGAGTTAGACTCACTTAGCTTGTACTTTGAATCGTGGGTGTTTTTTAGCATGTCGCTTGTTCTAGCTTCTACTGGGAGCTCATTCTCTCAGGTATTTTTCATTTAGCTATGGCTTGTTTACACTCTTTACGGTGTACAATAGTAGTTTTCTATGATATATTGAATTTCTGAATCCTAGAGAATGGATTTTTATGGGTTAACACTTTAATTTGGCATGCACAACTTGCTTTGATAAAATGTCGCTTCTCTGATGGATTCTAGGATATTATATTCCCCAAATCCTTTTGACACTTTACATGCATGTAAGCTATGTGAGTTTAGGGCATAGATACTTTGCTGCTTACATGACTTAGATAAGACTATGGTACACGGTGGATATTTTCCCTAGCATTACATATGCATGTCTGGAGAGGGTTATTAACATTGGTGATTTTCAAAAATGGTTTCTCTGCAGTTTAGGGCATACACATCTTGCTATTGCATGCCATGACTATGGTATTGTTTCTTTGAATTTTACAACTGAATACTATTACTCTGGATTTGATTTGGAGTTTTATGGGATAATGAGTCTCTAAATCCCAATTTAATGGGGCTTTTTTATGGAGATTAATGTGTGGCATATACATTTGTTCTCTGCATCCTGCATGCAAACTTTAAAGATATTAATACTTTGTTTGGGTATGAACATTCTAATTTGATGAAATGCTAAGCTCTTGCTTCTTTGATGGACCCTTGAATCCTTGGTGATGATGGGCTACCAGCATGATGGCTCTGAGAATTCAGAGCATTTGGATATTGCTGCTCACATATAAACTCTGGTTGTATGTTCTTACATCTCTAAACATGGTGTGACCGATTGCCCTATTAGTGCATAAACATAGGGTTCTTACATCAGTTATTATTGATATTTCTTGGTGACCTTAAGGGCATGCATATCTTCCTACTTTTGACTCGGTGATTTCCTTGGTTCTCTGATTTTTTGCAACAACGGTGACTCTGGTTATGGCTGAGTGTATATGGGATGATGATTGTAACGATTTATTCGGGGGTTAATGCTTTGACATATTCATATGCTATTAGTGACCCACAGGAAAACTTTAAAATAAACTTTTGATTTGCTTCTATGAGCATGGCTACTGTTAAACATTATTTCATATTAGACAACGGATTGTTAACTTATGTAATAACCATTTTTATGACCTAATTCATATCTAGAAACAAATATTTAACATCTGCTTTGTTAAATATCCATACTAGCTAAATCGATTTATGACTAGCACTGGGATAATTCTCTATGATTAGTGAACCCATTCATGAGGGGTCTTGTTTTGGAACTTAACCTTTTCATGAGGGGTCTATGATTAGTGAACCCATTCATGAGGGGTCTTGTTTTGGAACTTAACCTTTTCATGAGGGGTCTATGATTAGTGAACCCATTCATGAGGGGTCTTGTTTTGGAACTTATACATAACCTTTTGAGATTGGTATATTGCAGTGAGATCTTTGACCAGACTCGTGTGAGGCACCATAGACATGTACATTATGGCTGGACCTATTGTGAAAACAATCCATTAGCATATTGAATTAGCATCTACCTTTGTGCCTTTTTGTATTTACTGTAAGCCACATAATCTTTTGAATACTTCGTTGTATACTAATCACGTGTGTACCAATAATGACTTCTAGTAAAGGGGTCCCGAGTCTTTGCCCAAAATCTAGGCCCTAACTTTACTTTATCAAAAGCACCCAAAATTTGGGCTCTTTGTCAAAAGTGTTAGAAATTTTGTTTCTTTGAAAACGCCAAAATTTTTGAGGCTTAAAGACATAGTTATGATTATAAAAAGGTAGTCCCATACTTACAATTGTTTTACAAAATATGGGTCCTTTAAAGTCAATTATCATACCTTAAGTATACAATTCCATGCCTAATACACAGTATTGCATGATTTAATTTCTAATATGATCTTAAATCCCAACTCCTATCTTATACTCACAAAAGTTTAAAAGTTTTAAAATTCTATGTAAAAAAGAAGTCTCAAGTTTTTTTCTCATGCATATCTTCATGTAACACATCCAAACTTGAATAATACTTTGGTTTGATATGAAAAAAATATCAAGGTACTCATAAGTACAAAATTAGTACCAAAATAATACCATTTACTTTTGGCCAAAAGAGTACTTTTTTAGATATGTGTCATGCACGCCATAGTATTGGGAGCAAGGACTCATACTAGCTGCAATCCTTGTCTATAGAGAGTACACATGGAGGTTTGTGCTTAGACAATAGGTGAGAAATAGATTTAGTTTTCACTTAAATATAGGTGTAAACCGTCCTTGTCTGTGGAGTACACATGGAGGTTTGCACCTAGATAATAAGTGTAAAACATCCTTGTCTATAGAGTACACATGGAGGTTTGTGCCTAGTGTAAGGTCCCCCAACCTAAAAAGGGGAAACCTTAAGATAGTCTACTACATCTAATAAAAGAAAACTTTCCTGCTTATCGACACCTTAATCGTATAAAGATGTAAGGATACGACTAATAGGTAAGACCTAGTTCTATCCCGCAGGGTGAGCATGGTCTCTTAAAACACAATCACCCATACAGTGATTGACCTTAGCTTGGGCAACCTCTATTCTTGATTCCTAGAAACAACGCTTTTTTCCCCATCCACGTGAGGCACAATTGCTAGTCTAATCCTCTAGGGTAGAGTTACCCAAGGTCTTACTTACCTAACGTAGAGCTTTCAAAATCAATTTTGTTGGAAAGCTACCTGACTAATCGGGTCCACCTGTCCATAGGATGGTGTCATCAAGGCATTCCATCCTCCCACTTTCCACACAACTCACATGATAATTTTGTTTTCTAATTAGTCCTACCACGCTATGTGACATATATAAACAAGTTCCTTAATTAAATACCTTACACAATGGTCGTTAAAATAACCACTTAATAATGATACAACAATACTAGGAAACAAGGGATTAAAAAAAACTTGATACAATGTTCAAATCTATCCATAGCTAGATCAAGGCTTATTTTATCTCGTCGATAATCTACAATTAGGCCTTCCAATCTCCATAAACTAGGCAATCCCTATGAGACCATACACCTCGTCATTGGTAGTCCACAAATGACAAAAGCTGGCTTGTCGCCCCTTCAGGCTCCATCGCTTGACCCTCTCACTCCTCGGAGAGATGTCTACATGCTAGGGTGGGCTTATTTACCACACTAGCTTGGGCCCACAGCACTAGGTAGCATTTTGGTGTCTTTGAGGGGAGGAGCCACACTATTGAGCTTCTTGTAGCTCACATTAAGACAAACTCAACGCTTTAGTGAGATTGCAATTCGGAGTTCGTTTCAATTGGATTGCAATTCATGGGAACCACCTTTAAGAGCTTGGGTGTGCTTACTTATATCTCTGCAAAAAGGGGGGGGGAGTAGAGTGTCCTTAAGGTGGGGGCAAGGCTAAAAATTGAACCATCGGGGGAAGAAGGAGAGCCCCACCTAAAGTCTATTCACACAGGGGGATGGGGAGACAACAGTGTAGGAAACCCCCTCCACTAGAGAAGGACTGGAAGAAATTCAGCAAAGCCTACTTGGACATGGGTTGAAAAGGGCTTCTTGGGAGATGGACTATAGAGGGCTATCAAGTACAAGTTGCAAAGGGCTATTGGGTACAGTCTCCACTCAGAGTGTTGGGTGTTGGCCATGGAGGAGTACTCGGGGATCTATATAGGGGCTGGTAACACACACACACACACACACACACACACACAGAGCAAAGTGGGGTACAAAGGATGGTGTACGGTGAAACTACAGTGGTTTGTGGCTGCATGAGTCTGGGAAAAGGGGTGGTGCTTGTAGGCAAGCCAAAGGTGGGGTACACATGTACCTTTCGAGCCAGTGGTTGCATGGGTATCTATTAGAATATAGGCATTGTAACCATTAATCTTGGGCACAATATTGGATGGTTGAAATTAAGGTCGTGTGTAAAGGCACCCCAGAGGAGTGGCCTCCTCCTATTTAAAGGATGGGAACTCTTCACAATTTGTGTGAGAGTAGAGCCCAATTGCATTTGTAAGCAATTTAATAAGCAAGACATTTCTTGTATGACTTTGTGTCTTCTCTCTCCTCCACTTGTGTCACCTAGCATGAGCACCACAAATTCTTAACATGGTATCTAGAGCTTAGGTTTACTCTTGTGGTGTTAAATAGGTTGACTTCAAGCCAATCTGTGGGAGATTTGGGCCAGATTTGGGCATTTAATGCCATTTTTGCTTTTTTCACTAGCTTCCAAACTGGCCAGCCCATACCACAGCTCATTGGAGGTCTCATAGCACGCATTGTAGGCGTTTTTGGCTTGAGGTTTGCTCTAGGGTTTTGTAGATTAGGTCATTGCTAAGCTCCATGGCCCATCAATGCCTCTGATTAGCCCCTAGAGTGGCCAATTTCTTCCACACCCCCAAATCAGCCTGTTTTTCTGCTGCTTTGTGGTCGTACGGTCCATACGCATTGCTTGTGCACAATTGGGACAAACCCTCTTACGTGTAGGGGTGCCATGATGTGCTAAAGCTACCTGTAAGAGGGTTTGGTATTTGGTGGACCACAGAAGGAGAGCCAAGCAAAAGAGCAGGCTGCTGTCCAGAGGTGCCATAGCCAAAGCTTCACCAAGCTTATAACCTCACCAAAAGCTTGTTTAAAGCGGGATGTTTAAAGTGGGATTAAGGTGTTTTTAAACACTAAAAAGTGTTGCTAAACACTAGTGGTGGCCCAACTGAAGAGGAGTGGAGTCCCTTGGCTCTAAGGGGAGGTGGTTGCATCAAAAATCTCTAAAGGTGGCGTCTTCAACAACAATTTACTCAAGCAATAAAGCTCCAGGTGTGGTGACTATTAGCTTGGAGAGTGTTTTTAAACACTAACGGTGGGCATAACCATCAAAGCGGGAAGTTTTTGCAACTAAGGAGGAGTTCTACATCAGCTTCTTCATCAGCAAATCTTCTATTATGAAGGTTTTTGGTAAGCACATCAATTTTGGGTGCTTCTATTCAACTTCCGCTTATTTCTTGAGCTTGTTCCATGCAAGTATGGTGCAATGGCATCCCATAAGCCATGTGCAACCCATGAATGGTTCAATGCATTCTTATTCCGCTATGAACTCATTGTGTTTAGCATGTAAGCTGAACCTAAGAAGAGGTCAATGCATCCTAACATGCCTCTATTTCATTTTTTTAGTGACATTGCATGAGCTCTCTTGGCATTGTTTATGTAAGAGACATTGGCACATGTATAAGCCATGTACTCATGAGTCAAGAAGAGTGTTTCTTGTCATTGTGAGCCATGAAATCAGCTCCTTAATCACTCTAAATAAGCTTGTACCTTCTCATTGTATTAGTGGAGTAGACACTGCTCTTGTCAAATCATTAAGACAAGTGGTAAGACCCTCCCAAACCCATTCCCTTGAACACTTGTTTGAAAGGTCAAAGTGGAAAGATGAACGAGCAAGCATAAAGAGTGGAGTGCACCCGAATTAAGGTGTACATCATCATCGATAACAACTAAGGACTCAAAGGCCATTATTAACCTTTGAAGCTCTAGGGTATTTGGTAAACCCTAGTAAATCACATCACCATGAACACCATTGTACGCCTATTTATAAAGGCATCTCCATCCATAGATTAAGGGGGGGATTCTATGTGCAATACCACCCATTCCAAGCATTCATAGCTGGTATTGAGGGGGGGTACACCTCAAATTCCCTGGTGAAATCAGGAAGTTTCAGGAGTGGTGTGCTAAGGTAATGATGGATTTGAGTTGATCAAAGTAGACTCGATGGATTGGCAACCACGCTATTTTGCAATCCTTCTTAAAGAAGCTCGGTCAACGGTGCAACTACCAGGGAGTAATCTTTGATGAAAATCCTGTACCATCCTATGATTCCCAAAAATCCATGAACTTCGTGGACTGAACTAGGGGGTGGCCATTCTAGTATATTCCTGACCTTGACAGGATCTACTAAGATACCATCTTGGGAGAAAATGAATCCAAGATACTCAATCGGGTGAGTAAAGAAGGTACATTTATGTTTGATATGATAACTAAGCTATGAAGATTGATCAAAACATATTCAAGGTGGATCAAAGATTGTACAAGACATCATAAATATGAGGGACAAAAATTGGTATATGCAGAAAATTGATATGAGATTAACACAAGAAGACACTAACTGTAATTAGACATGAATGAAACTTACATAACCACTTGTCAATCACGACTTGTACCTTATTTAGAGACTCCTCTACCCTATTTTTAGTTGCATGAGTTGCATGAACAACATGCACCAACCATTTATAGGCTTTACACACCAACAACACTGACCACTAGCCTATCAACCACATATTAATTTGGACTAAGGAGTTGGGATTACATTATCCAACAATCCCCCCTTAAGACCAACTACTTACAAAACATGAATCAAGTTTTACAAAACTCCTTGACACAATGAGTAAGAGTCCCCCCTTAACAACAACATAGGGTAGTGTACTCTCCTCTACAACTCGTCAAGTTGGAACAACATAAGTCTTGACTCAACCACATACATGACATAATCTAAAAAGCATACTCCTCATCTACATCTTTTATACTGAGACTAGAACAAAGATTTGTTTCTTCTTGTTGGTTGACTTCTTCAACCACATGTGCCTTTGGTTGCTTTTGATCTTTTTGGTAGCACTTTGAGGATGGATGATTCGTCTTTCCACAATACTCACAAGGATGTTTTGAGAAACAATCCTTAGTAAGATGATTTGTACGACCACAAATAGTGCACTTCTTCTTTGCCGATGTCGTAGTAAAAGTATATGCATAAGGATCTATCACATCCTTTGTAATCTTCTTGTCTTCTTCCTGCAAAGAATTTATGATACTTTCCAAAGAAGGGACTGGCTCCTTCTCTTTAAGTACTGTCAAAATTTGTCTAAAGCTTGAAGGTAAGCTTTTAAGTAGGATAGCAATAGCATCTTCTTGAGGAACAGGAGATTTAACATAAACCAACTGTGTCATTAAGCTCTTCAACCTGTTAATCAAAGCTGCTAAATTTTCATTACTCTCCATGGTCAGATCAAAGAGTTGCATCTTCAAACTGATCTTGGAATGCTTTTTACCTTTGCACCAAAAGTACGTTCTAATAATTTCCAAGCTTCCATAACTGACTCAACATCATCAATATAATGAATAAAATCATTTTCTAAAGCAGTATAATGATAATGCCAAGTGCTTTCTCATCTTTTGCTTGAAGTGCAGCCATTGTAGCTCTTGTAACTACAGCAGAAATACGTGTTTCATCATCAGAAATTGGCTTGACCATACTCCACAGATTTTTCTTCATGAGGTAGCCCTTCACCTTGATTTACCAGGTATGGAACCGAGTTCCGTTTAATTTGTCGGAAAATTTGGGACTCATGATGATGAAATATGATGATTAATGTTGAGAATTTGCTCACATAGATTATTTAAGCCCAAATAGTAAAAATATCATCAATATAAATCAAAATAGGTATCACCATGTAGTTGGAGCAGAAACTGCAGAAAAGAGGCGACTGAAAAAATGATGCGTGCAGCTGCTATAGTGGACCATATGCCTCCAAATTTTGTGTGCTGAATCTTCACATAATGGACTTACATCACGTCAAAGGAATTGGCTCAATTTGTACAGACGATGGCGAATTGCTGCGCTGAACAGGAAACAGGCGATTTGGATAGCGATGACAAATTCGCACAACTGCGTCAAAATTGGGCGATGAGTTTCGAGTTAGGGTATGCATGGGACCAAGGCAAGAAGGCTATATCATAATATTAGGGTTTCATCCCCTCAGGTGCAAGCACAGAAGCAATCTACAGCAAGTGGTTCAAACAGAGAAAAACTGGCTATGGTGATTAAGAAATTGATTAGAGTGTTTGCTATTAAACTAAACCTAATTGAGTCAAGCTGTGATACCAAATGTTAGATATGATAACTAAGCTATGAAGATTGATCAAAACATATTCAAGGTGGATCAAAGATTGTACAAGACATCATAAATATGAGGGACAAAAATTGGTATATGCAGAAAATTGATATGAGATTAACACAAGAAGACACTAACTGTAATTAGACATGAACCAAACTTACATAACCACTTGATCACGACTTGTACCTTATTTAGAGACTCCTATACCCTATTTTTAGTTGCATGAGTTGCATGAACAACATGCACCAACCATTTGTAGGCTTTACACACCAACCACTGACCACTAGCCTATCAACCACATATTAATTTGGACTAAGGAGTTGGGATTACATTTATCCAACAATTTACTTTTCTTAGCATAGAGTTTATGTCTACATAGTAATTACAAAACTCTACGCACATGCTCCTCATGCTCTTCCACCGACTTGGAGTAGATTAAGATGTCATCAAAAAAGACAAGCACAAATTCATCCAAGTAGGGACGAAATATATCTTGCATTAGGCGGTTGAAAGTTGTAGGAGCATTAGTTAACCCGAATGACATTACAGTGAACCCATAGTGGCCATAACGGGTATTGAAATCTATCTTGTGTATATTTGCTTCCCTCACTTTGATCTCGTAGAAGCCAAACCTCAAATCTATTTTTGAGAAAACCTTGGCCCCACGAAGCCTGTTAAGAAGCTCGTCGATATGCGAGGGATAGGATACTTGTTCTTGATAATGACTTTATTTAGCCCCCCATAATTAATCTAGAAACAAAGAGTGTCATCCTAGGGCCTACAAATCCTTGCTCAATGAGTTAGGAAAGCTACTCCTTGAGCTTTATGGCTTCAGGGAGAGACATCTTATAGGGTGTTTTTGAGATAGGTTGAGTACCAAGAATTGCTCGATGTGACTTCTTGAGGAGGTGCCTGTACGCTCGTCACTCAAGAAATATATCAGAGAATTCTTGGAGCAAATAGGGTTCTAATTCTTTACTAGGCTCAACAAGTTTGTTGAGCTTAACTAGGAAAAATTGTTGTCCCTTACATGCTCCCTTGAGAAGATGTTTTGCTTTGACTACCCTAGACTTAGGTTTACCTATCTTCCCTTGAACTAATACTACTTAGGCGTGCTCATTTTAAAAGTGATACTTCTCTGGTTACAGTGAATACTAGCATTGTTTGTTGCGATTAACCAGTCCATCCCAAGAATCCCATCATAAATACCTAATGGTAAGACACCCTAAAATGGCCATGAGTTTGTTCACTACCCAATTCAAAGTTAAGGTTTCCTACAGAGTGGTGATATGCTACTTCCTTCCCAACACTAGATAGTTCTACCACCATTTTACTAGCTGGTTTTTGACCCAAGTTTAATTTTTGTAAGCACCTTGGAGAAAGAAATGAATGGGTGCTATTGCAATCAATTAAAAGGTGGAATATCTTACCATGATGAGTGACTAGGATTTGAATAAAATCAAATTTTTGGTTAGGACCTTGATGTTCTATTGCTGCATGGATGATGGCATGCTCTTCTTCAGCTATTTCCAAAGTTGGTTCTTCATTTATAGCACAGGCTGCACGGGAAACTCCTCTGCAACATCTGCCACGTCCACCACCTCTTGCACCTTGGTGGATGGCGGGTTCCACGAGCCTGATTTGCTCGACCACTTTGAGGAAAGGATGTTGCTAGGTTGGGGCAATTAGCCTTAAAGTGTCCTAGCTCATTGCAATGAAAAAAAACAAGGGCCTCTCTAGTAGAAGAAGCAGCATGTGAGCGGGGAACAAAGGAGTTGGCCTCGGTTGTAGTAGGGAGAATTTTGCTCAGGTTTCTTGTAAGACTAATCCTTAGGGTTTGAATCTTCTGGCGCCTAGATTTTCCAGACTTCAACTCCTTCACAAGAGGTTTGGCTCGTATTATGAAAGCATGTTGCAATATACTCGGCCTCATTGCTTTGAGGCGGGAATCTAAAGGTTCATTTAGGCCTTGGAAGAAGTGAGCAACTTGTTGGGAGGTAATCATGGATGGGGTATACTTCCGGAGAGTGATGAACTTAGAGTAGTATTCTGCCAAGGTTAAACTGAGCTGCTTGAGGCTAAAGAACTCATTCATCTTTATAGATTCATGAGATGGGAGGAGATATCCCTCCACAACTTGTTTGAGGTCATCGTCGCAGGTTTAGGAGTGTTCGGTGACTCCTTTACACCATTGCTTCCACCACATTTTAGCATCCCCCTAGTGAGGAAAAATCATGCAAGCATGGATTGGTTCGCCGCTCCAGTCCCAGTAGCTAAGAAAAAATCATCCATTACTTCAATCCATACTTTGGCATACTTGAATCTTCCCCCTTAAAGGAGGGAGGTTGCATCAGTTTAAGTATGAGCTTCTTCTCATGGATATTTTTGTATAGCGCATTAGGGGGAGCATGCTTGAAAGATCCTTGCACCCTCCGTGCAACGAATGTGTCAGCTCATGTTGAGCTTAACATCTTAACACTCCCCCTCAAGCTCAACTCCATCTTGTGAACTCCAAGTATATCTTGAAATCTACAAAGCTTCTCATCTCCCAAGGCCTTTCATGAAGATATCAGCTTCTCATCTCCCAAGGCCTTTCATGAAGATATCAGCGACCTAATCCTGTGTGTTGATGTAGGCCAAGTCGCTTCGCTGTGCCAAGACTCTCTCCCTCTCTGATAAAGTGGTAGTGTACGTTAATGTGTTTCATCCGCGCATGGAAAATTGGGTTACTAGCCAGCTAGATAGTGCTAAGATTGTCAGAATATATGACAACCTTTCTCTCCACATACAACCGCAAATCAAGTAGCTTGTGTAGCCAAAGCTACTCACACGCTGCCACCATAGCTCCTCTGTACTTGACAAGGCAATTGCAAGCTACTTCTTTCTACTCCATGTCACAGCAACACTCCCCAATGAAAACATAAATCCATTGTTTGGTAGATCTTGTGTCTGAGATGCTACCTACCCAATTTGCATCTGTGTATCCCTATAGCATAAAACAATGCATAATCAATAGTGGCCCTCAAATACCAAAGTATGCATCGCACACTGTCAACATGTGGTTTGCGCGAAAACTGCATAAACTAGCCCTATAAGCCAACAATGTAACTCAAATTTGGCCTACTGATCGTGACATAGATCAAACTCCCCACAATCTTCCTATACATAGTGGGGTCCTCCAACACAACCTATATCCGCTTCTTACCATTTTTATCTAATGGCACCAAGATGGCTTACAACCAGCCATCCCATACGTGGACAACATGTCCAACACATACTATCTTTGTGATAGCCAAATACCATTAGGTGAGCGAATGACCTTAATGCCCAAAAAGTAGCATAGATCTCCCAAATCCTTCATGTCAAACTTCCTTTTGAGAAGACTTTTCACATGCTCAATCTCTTCCAAATTGTCACCCCCAACAATAAGATCATCTACATAGATGGTGATGATCACAATACCCTTATCACTCTTACACACATAGAAAGAGTTATCTGCATCTGCCATATGAAAACCAATAGTGACAAGATACTCAGCAATCTTGTCATGCCATGCTTGTGGAGCTTTCTTCAGCCCATACAAGGCCTTACGAAGCTTACATACATACTTTGGGTGACGTGTATTCTCAAAACTAGGTGGTTGATCCATATACACTTCTTCTTTACAAGTCACCATCCAAGAACATATTTTTTACATCCATCTAATGTAAAATCCATCCTTTAGCTGCAGCCACCGTAATCACAGCTCTCATAGTCGCCATCTTTGTAACCGGGACAAACGTCTCCTCATAATCAATCCCATGTGTCTGTGCATATCCTTTGGCTACCAATCTAGCCTTTTACGTGCTTATGCTACCATCATTGTTATGTTTCACCTTATACACCCACTTGCATCCAATAGCTTTATTGCCTTCAGGCAATGGCACCAAATCCCAAGTCTCATTTCTATACAATGCATCCATCTCCTCATCCATAACTTTTTTCCAATACACATTTCCAATAGCCTTATCAAAACATGTGGCCTCTATGATATGCACAACTTTTTCCATGTAAGCATAGTGATGTGCAACATAACCATCGTAAGTCAACCTCTGCATAGGGTTTTTAACTCTTCCAGATCTTTGTAACTTTGCATTCATGGTTCCAAAGCCTTCTTTACACCAGGTGTTTGCATTGTTGGAATCCCAAGATCCTCATCAAGGCTTATCTCTGAGCCACTAGACTCTCCATCAATAAGAGAATGCCTTGTGGAAATATTAGGCATACCAAGGGGCTCAACCACTTCCTCTTTGCCTTTATGTGATGTAGCAACTACATTTCCAAGACTAATATTATGACGTAGCCTGCAACTCCATGGTTTTTCAATAGAATCATTGCATGATGAGGACTCTCTTCATTCACTCAATGACTGTGATTGCTGACTTGAATTTTGTGTAACCATATTTCCACTTACATCAGCCCTAACAACATATTATTCAGCAACATACCAACTACTTGTATCATCAATTACAATCCTTGCTTACCCTCAATTCACATGTAGTAGGATTATAGCATCTATATCCCTTTTGCTCAAGGGGATACCCAATAAATACACATTTTGTTGCCTTTGGAAGTACGCAACTCATCTGGCACATGCGCATATGCAATACATCCAAAAACTTTCAAGTGACACAAATCAGGTGTCTTGCTTGTAAACTTCTCCCCTAGCATTACATCGTGTATGGCTGCAGGTAGGAGTCCTGTTCATGATATGAACTATTGTAGACAGCCTCAGCCCAATAGCTATGTGGTATATTCTTCTTTGCCATCAATGCTCATGCTATCTCTACAATGTGCCTGTTTTTCCACTCAGCAACTCCATTTTTCTACAGATTGTATCTACATGTAAACTGTCTCTCAATGCCATTCTTTTGTAAGAAATCAGAGAACTCATTGGAGAAGTATTCTCCCCCTCCATTTGAGATTAGGCACTTCACGTGCTTTCCTGCTTGCTTTTTAACCCCATCACTCTGAAATTCTAAAAATGAGTGAAACATGAAATACACCCACACTTTCCTTGTGTGGTCATCAATGAATCTTACATAGTACCTGTGGCCACCCGAGAGGCACCCATAGACACAACCTTCGTAGAACCCTATACATCTGAATTCACAACAGCTAATACATTCCTTCTCACATTTTTGTCAGGTGGAAATATATGCTTTGTTTGCTTTCAAAATTGACATGCTTCACATAGTTTCTGCATACCTTCAACCTTAAACTTAGGCAGCCCTATCACAATTTCTTTACTCTGCATAAACTTCATTCTTTGCACATTTACATGCCCAATTCTCTTATGCCAAATGTTTGTATCTACAATAACTCCTGAACCATTTATAAACATTGCATCACTCACTTTAGGCATATTTACATTCAGTGTAAACATTCTGCACTTTGTTCCCTTTGGCCAACCAACGTGCACTTATCTTTAAAGTCTTCTACATAACAACCATCAAGGTTAAATCACGCCTACAAACCCTGCTCAATCATCTGGCCAACAGAAACCAAATTTTTTGTAATGTTTAGAACATAAAGTACATCTACAACAAGGTACCTCACATTACCATCCTGCCTAGACAATGGCATATCTCTAACATGGGCAATCGAATGAGCAGTGTTATCCCCTATTTCAACAAAACCTCATCTTTTTCTGAAAAGATGTCTTGAATGCCTTGTATTTTTGCCCGAGACCACATAGACATACTTAAACCTGATCATAATCATCAACAAAAACACCAATAGATGTAAGGGATTCCATAATGCCCTTGATCTTCAAGGCATAATCATTTACAAACATGTATTTATTCTCCACACACTTACAAATTGACATAACTATAAAGGACCAATGCTCATTTTAAAACATAGATTGAATGAAACATAATGACAAATTATGAAAACTTAATATTAATAACACATTGCAATCAAAACTCATAGTCGATAAAGAGCCCATCTCCTACCTTGAGGTTACATATAGATTCAGCATAAACGTATCCATATTCAAGGTTATTGATTGACATGTGAGTTTGTTTATGCCAAGGTGGCAAAGATGGAGAAAACACGTATCTCACATTTCCTTTCTCATTGGAACCCCTACAACTATTTACGAAACTTGCCACATTTCTATCTCTAACATCACCCACTATATAGACTCGATCCTCTTCAATGTCAACTGTTGGGTCCTCAACAATGGAGTACCTCCTTGATCTGAGGTGCATGGAACATAACAAATTCCATTCATCATCATGAAGAAATTTAGATCCACAATAGTGCAAAAAATCTCAACCAAGAGAAACACTTGATTGGATGAATGGCCCTTGACCAACACCCACAATTGTCGAGTTATTAACCATGAAGGAAACCTCATTAATGTAAAAGACTTCACGATTATGAAATGGACAATGAGATGGCTATAAATGGTCGCCATTTCTATCGTAAAGGCAAAGTGGAGAAACTTCAAAATATCCTTACCGCTAAAAATAACAAAAATTCATGATCACTAGTGTTTACACTAGGATAAACAATATAAAAGAACCCAATTAGTGTTTGCACTTGTAGTATGCTTGAAGTTGTGATATGAAACCCTTAGCTATAGCTCCTCTGATGAACCTTTTCTTATAACCTAGTTGTTCTACATAGTGCATTGCAATCATTTCATTTAGTTTTGACATTGGTGGTATTTTTTTCAATATCTTTAATTGTGCAGTAGTTAGAGTAGAATCATGTGTTGCATGTTTAATAACACCCTGGCATGAACTGAATACGTCATTTGCATCACATGTTGATCCTACATATTCTTTGAATTCATCCTTGTACGTCTCCTCCCACTCTATAATCACACGACGTTGAAAGTATTCATATATACAAGGTATGTCCTTGTTGGACTGGCAACTGTCCATATCTATCAAAAGAAATCATTGTACAAATGTCTCCAGCTATATCCAAATGGCACAAGTATCTGTATAAGTCTTCCAATGTGTTGTCATATGCATTAATGTCAAATTTTTTTGGAAAAATATAATTCTCTGGTGGACTTACACATCCTTTGTATGGACTCTCATCAATGAGAACTGTCCTTGTTACATAGCATTGTGCATTACATTGGTGCCAAACCTTTTTGAGTGGTTTGAAAATGGCCTCCACACCCATCTTGTCTGGCCGAAATATCTTCTCATGATCATACACATAACACTGCTCTTGTCCCCACACAATAAAAAATGGTAATTGTCTCCCTACATACAATTCTAGAGTTTCCACCATATGCACCACATTTTTGTGCAAAATTGTGGACCATATCCCAACATGGAGCTTTATGAATAGATTAGCTAGAAACTCTATGCATCCTAGACGAAGTACAATCCATTGTTTCCCCCCACAACGCAAGCTTGCATGCTCATTTGACTTTGTGAAGCAACGTTCTAACAATAATCCATTCAAATCCAATATTACAGACATATGGCATGCCACATTCCTTGTATCCAATCCTATATTATCATTATCTTCGTTAACACACATGTGATGCACTTTATCTGTAGAAAAAAAAAACATGAAAGACATGTTATTAATCAACCAAAACTTAATCAAAAAATCACACGTAAAATGTCTCATAAATATATTTTTTTTTCACTATAAAAATCAAATTTGGTAATATGATAAATTATCCTCATATTGTGGATGGTTTTGAATGTTGAATTTATTTAATTATCCAAATCTCACTAGATAATGTCGTGCATGCGTGTTATAGGGAAAAGAAAAGATAGAAGACATAGAGCCAATCGACCAAAACTCAACTAGAAACTCACAAACACATGATTTAATTACAATTAAAGTAAATGATATATCTCTAAGTAGATAAAAATAAATTTGGTCATAAAGTTAGTTGTTCACATATTTGGATAGATTTGAATGTTGGATTTGGTCAGTTGTCCAAATCTCACTAGATGACAATAGACATCTTGTGTAAGGGTGTAATTGGCTAGATTCAATTACTTGTGGCTATATTCAATTGCTTTTGCATGGGTGTTATTGGCTAGATTCAATTACTTGTCCAAATCCATGTTAAGGGTGGGTAATGCTAGAGGTCAAATCTTATAGATGGATGTCAATTTCTAGATTTACTCACTTGTTCAAATCTATGTCATGGGTGTAAATGCTATAGATGTGACCAATTGTCCAAATCTTATATATGACTAGAAACTTTATGTAGCCGCATACCCAAACGATCAACTATATGTAAGGATTAAATTTGAATAAGTGTCCAAATCTTTGTTTGGGGTGTCAATAAAAAAATCATAAACACATGGTCTAATTGATCTAATGTGAGCATGGAATTATTTTACTTTATAACAATGAACAAACTATGATGTAGTCAAATTAGCTCAATAATAGTGTCTTTCAATTTTACAAAATGAAATAGAAGTTTTTCTACTAAGTTAAGATCATAAGTACCATACATAAAAATCTAACTGATGATATTCCTAGAGCAGCTAATTACATTTCACAATGGAAAAAACTATATTCCTAACAATAAAATGAGAACTAAATATGTTTTTTAAACACTTGTTGTGTCTGGATCATCAGGAAGAAGTTGATCAACAAAGTCTAACATTTCTCCTTCATGCTCCTTTGTAAGTGTAGCTATATGCTCTGGTGCGGGGCCTTCTATCAGAAGCTTATCATTTGTAAACAAAGAATCATGTCCTTGCTTTATGATTCTAGACCATGAAAGAACTGATTTCAAGATTCCCCTTAACAAAGCTTGAACACATTGATTCAATCTCACATAATTCTTGTAAGCTTGGAACCATTTGTCTCTGTCTTTTGTTTGTTTGCAAAAGCCATTCTACATGCACTTCCCAATGTGAATACATCAAAAACATAGTCATCCTCCCTACAAAAAGATTGTATAGTTGCGGAAATAACATCTTCCATCTTTAATAATAGTCTTTATGGCACTAGTTTGCTCTTCATGTCCATCTAAGTCAACACTATCACTATGTCAAAAGTATCTAAAATATATGGTCTATGCTCCAAATCTTGGTAGCGACAATTGTCCATGAATTCCTTCTCTTTACTCACTACTACATGTGCTAAAAAAGTATCGATTGATCCATCCACATGATCTGTATTAGGAGGGTTAATATCCACGCTACCAATTGTCATCTTGTGTTTTCCATTTACCTTCTCTAAAGCACTCTCCAGGGCTATAGGTTGCTTGAATGTTACAAATGCGATGAGGACAAATTGTGCAAGTTCAACATCTAGTTTTAACAATCCATGCAACATCATCTCAAACCTGTTTGAGCTCCATATCATGCTATTATGAACCCCATGAACTGCATCAATCACCACTATGCCGATGGTAATTGGTTCCTTGAATGTGTTGCACATGAATTCCATCCCTTCCATGTCTGGTCCAACCTAGTATACACTCCAAGGATACTTATCATAATGCAAACTAGTTCCCTTATTTTGGTTTATAATCCATTGAATGTACGCTTGTGATGATGGAGGCAATGCATCTTTATGATCTCTACGAGAAAGCTTCTTTTTCAGCCATATTTGACTTGATCCAACTATCTTTTCATAGTATTCTGGTTGGATGTTATAGTAAGTCACACACTCATCCCATGGCCTATCATTCTTGTCACTTGACTTTTCCTTGAACTCCTTCACAAGCTCTTCCTGCAACACCTTATCCTCCTTCATTTGATGTGCTCTTTCTACCATATCCATCTTGTCTATATCATTCTTTGCCCTAACTAGAACAATCTTGGGATCCAATATTTCTTCTTTAATGATGATCTTGATATTCTCCTCATCTAAACCTTGTAAACACCTGAACACGCCAGCAGTCAGTTGTCTCCCACCCTTATTGATATCATTATTATGCTCAACACGATAGGGCAATGATCCATCTCTGTATGCATCCATAATCATCATCCATGTCTCAAACATGTCATCTGAGAAATATTATCATGTGTGCATCCTTTGTTGCAACGCGATCACCAAATGCAACTCGTGCTAGCTCGATAAATTGCTGCACAACATTCTCAACATTAGGCAATATTACAAACTAATTTATCAATGATAACCAATAATATATTGAGGTATTTCTAAGAACACCAAATATTGAAGGTTGATAGCTACTTACATCCCATTCTACACGTTGTTCACTTCCCTTTGCAACTCCTTGGTGAGGCTTTGCAGGACTATTGAATACAATCCATTGATCCCTTACTTGCTTTAGATTATCATGATATTTCTATTGTTGCATTATATTTTGAGATTCTAAGTTTGTCATTTGAGATAATTCCACACTCTCCTTTGGAGGGCAATTTTACACTATCCTCGCCACCCTTTCCATATAGTACTTCTTTCTTTGATTCATGGCTTCATCAATCACACCATTGATGACCCAAGGTCTTGAGATCAAATCCTCTTTTGTAGATAACATTTTGCTCCAAATTTTTCTAAGTTCCAAACCCAAATTCACCCTTATCCCATGATGTAAGCTATGAGGTAAACTATGAGTTTTTGTATAAACTATGTCTGCTTAGTAAACTACGATCACTTAGTAAACTACAAAGTAAACTAAGATAAAATTTTCCCAATTTACTTTATAGTTTACTCAACGTAGTTTACTTCATCCAACGGCCCAAAAAAGGCATCACGAATTAGATCAATGCCATCCATTGATTCCACACCTGATAAAGGTCTTTAAGACCCCATGGTAGATAGTATTGAGGGCGGTGGCATGGCACGTACATTACTGGACCATGGGTCTAGTTAAGCACCTTGGCTATGCCCTCAATGCAACTGGCAAGCGACGATCAAGGTGGCTAGGTAGCAAGGTACAAAAGATATGAGCAGTTGGTACCATAGTTGCACGTGGCATTCAAAGCAGGTACGAGGTTGTCGGGACTCGGAATGCTATGCGCCCCAATACACACTAGAGGGGCACCTGAGTTGAGTGCCTAAAGCATGCAAAAATACACATAGGCATCCAAGGACAGGCACCCATGTTACACACTCATAGCTGCCCATCTAAAAAGTGTCATTTCATAAAAAAACTAAAAACTAAAAAGGGAAATTTTGATTGGTTGGGAAATGGGGTGCCCATCTTTGGGTAGCCTCAAGTGGCTACTGAAGTTTTTGAAAAAATATAGCAATAGGTGGTAGAGCTAACTAGGATTGAAGACCATTATTCAACTTGACAGCGTATAAGGGGGGGAGTGCCTACCAAGACATTTTTGGAAACCTTATTGGCTACATCAAAAACTTTTTGGCGGGCAACCGCCAGTGTATCAAGCCTAAGTTGGTAAGTGGATAGTGCATTTCAGGTATTCCATGCAAGGAGTGTGCGACAATGCATACAATAGATGTATAGGGGTGGGTGAGGCAAGAGCTCTTCAAGGTAGGGCAGTTGGGCAGTTATGGGGGCAGAGTGTAATAGATGGGTACACAGGTGGTATGGGGCTCTTCAATGCTTTGGAGGGATGATTATATTATACTATATTTTTATTTATGTTCTTTATTTTCCCTTTTGTAAATGAACCAATCTCTTCCTGAGTCAATCACTCATGCTTCATAATGAGCCACTCGTTTTGATTTTTTAAGGCCTGGGAATTAAAGGGTAGCTGCCAAAAAATTAATTTTCATGCTCATCTACCCTGTTCATAGCACTATGTAGCCGATCGT
Organism: Cibotium barometz; assembly: GCF_041138505.1. NCBI lineage: Eukaryota > Viridiplantae > Streptophyta > Polypodiopsida > Cyatheales > Cibotiaceae > Cibotium > Cibotium barometz. The sequence continues at coordinate 40,940,526 of NC_141072.1, forward strand.
TCTGATAACCAATGTCGATGCTAGATGTGACTAATTATGGTCACCTTTGCAAACTCCTTCTCCCTTGCACAAACTGATGCACTTGATTGCAACCTTGCTTCCATGCTAGATGCGATTGATTATGGTCATCGATGGCCTTCTCCCAAAGGAAAAGCTTATCCGAGTTGTATAAACAGCTTGCGCTCAGCTGCACAGAGTTGGGCTGAAAGAATATGTTGTCCTCACTAATAAGGGATTGCACAGCTGAGACGCTCCTAATGGACTGTAATCAAAGATAAGCGAGAGTTTGGGCACACATAGTCCTGAAAAAAAACATGAGAGCAAAAACAATAGAAGAAGACGATGACAGGGGCTTTCCATATAGCAACGAAGACTAGCTTACCCTGAACAGAAACACTATAACACCCTAAATAGAAACTTTTTGAAAAGCTCTCAAAGGTTGATTTTGTGTTGTGGTATGTATTGCTAGTCATCCAGAAGAAGCTACCTCTTTCACAAGCTTGTATATGCTTGAGAATCCCCAACTACCTCACGCACAAGACGTCTTGGTGCATTAACGCAAGCAGGTACTCTCTCTCTCTCTCTCTCTCTCTCTCTCTCTCTCTCACAGACACACACACATCATCATCATCAAAACCAAGTGCACTCTATGCTCATGAATTTAAAAGCATACTTGGAAGCAATTCTAGACCGACATCCGTAATCTATGAGCTTAAAGCCTTTTCTTATGTTCGATGGGGATTTAAAAGTACCTCGCAAATTAGAAAATCACAAATTCATTACCACATTTGAAAATGAGTTTTGTATCATGAATCAATACACGTAGGACTAATGACCACCTTCAACAGTGAAGGTGTTTTGGTCCACTTTCGATATAGAAAGTGCTATTTGGGAAACAGGAGAAGGGCAAGTTCTCCTATGTTTATAAAAATTTGGGGAGAAATGTGCCAACTCCCCGCCATACTTTATGTATGGTATTGTTTTTAAACTTCACTCACACAAATGAGAACAAAAATCCTATGACTTGATGAATGACGTATAACTTAGATTCAAATGTGGTAATGCATTTGGAATTATCTACCTTGCGATGTACTCTAAGATCTCTGTCGATGTCCATCGATTCCTCACATCGAATATGATCATAGCCTTGATGTTCATGCTCGTTTGCGCTCTATAAGCTATTCATCTAAACTTGAGAAAGATATGCATACAAAGAGGACTTGCTACAGAAATGATATGGGTTGCAATATCCATCTTCATTCAAGCGCTTCAAGATGTTTATACATCACGTAAACCCACCTTAAATCCATCGATTTCTCCAACTCGATGGAGAAAATCTATACACTCTAAACTTTCTTATACTCCACTAGCTAGGGAATGCTTGGGAGCTATGCTCGACTGTGACAAGGTTTTTTTTCTTCTTAATCTTAATGTCTTGCTACACACACCTAAAATCCATCAATTTTACAACTGGATAAAGCATATCTATACAATCTAAACTTTCTTCTACTCCTATAGGTAAGGCATTCCTTGGCAACAACACTATTGTAAAGTTTAGCCTTGTTTCTAACCCAAAAGAAATGAGCCTTGGGACGGGTCGAGCCACCCGGTTGTCATCTGTAATGTCCAAGAGAATAACCGTAAGGACCTGGCTATGAGCATGGTAACATCTCGAAGGGGACAAGTAGCGAAGGGGGATTGGAGCGGACTCTTAGCCTCGCAATTGAAAAGAGGAGAAGCTATGGAACAACTACCTCTCTCAACTACACCTCATAGTCTTCATTCACTCTCTCTTGCACTCACAAGCATGCATGAGTGTGCTCAAGAATGCAAGCTAGAAGGGCATGCATGATGCAATGCAAAGCAAGCAAGCTTAATTAATTTCAATGCACACACTAGCAATGCAATGCAAGCAAGCTAATTTCAACGAACACACTAGCAAGTAAGAGCACATAATCAAGGAAGCATACACACATACCAAGAGAGCAAGAAGACAAGAGAAGAAGAGGCCAATTGATATCCTTTACAAGCTCAAGGGAACTTCTATATTACCAAGTCAAAGAATGAGCCAGAAACCTAAAAGTTTAGCCTTTATACATATGCTTTGCTTTCACATTATCTGGCCGCCCAAGGCCTTTCAGGCACCTCTTTTTGTAGTATCACTTTTCAAACTAATGAAATATAGCAAATTTTTGTAGTATCATTTTTGAAACTAATTAAATACCTCACATTTGTGTACATGTGTTATTGCCATGTGATTGTCATTACTTGCGTTTTCATTACACATTGCTGCATTTGTATATGTAGTGTCTTTAAGTGATTGCATGCACCTTGGAAAATTTATTTTGATTTTTTGTTTCAAGGAAATATATTTTTGATATTTGTAGAATTTATATATCTAAAAATATCTCAATATTGAATTACCACTCTCTAGAATTTTTCATCTCACTAGGCAAAAACAAGGAACAATAATATTTTCTTGTATTTAGAAACAGGGAATGATTACAGGGGTTTAAAATGAAGGCTTATTCATTATTCAGGCTGAGGAGGAATCTTACATTGTGGATGTTAAAGCTTCCTTCTCGTTGCAACTCTTGATAATAGTGAGAGGTGGTAAGGGTTTATGAGTAGAATGTTCAGCCGTGGCTTCTCCGATAGAGACACATCTTGTCGACCAATTAATCATACGTCTAGTAGCCTTCATCCATGTACAATCAAGTATTACCGATCTAGGTAATATTTTGGTAGGCATAACCATGAAGTCTCCCACCATGTGCTTGTTTCCATCACAATATGTCTCTATCTATAGTAGCCCAAGAACCTTGGTATTTCTACCATCGATACCTTTCACTTTTAAAGAGGTATCTACAAGTTGAGGTTTTCCCAACTGATTCTATGCATTGAAGGAAATTAGATTGTGACTAGCCCTTGTATCAAGTAATGCATTATAAAGCACTTTACCCCATAAGGGCTAGGCAATTAAATGGATGTTCGTAGAGGTGATATGTGCTCCTCTGTGTCTCCTTCAACTTCTCGATGGTAGGACATTAGAAGAAGTGCAAGTGGTAGAGGCACTGATCCAGGCTAGTAGTCGAGCAAAGGAAGAAGAGACTTTGCAGATGGCACAACAACGATTAGCAGCCCAAATAGCCTAATACACCCAAAATTAGTCCCAATCTAGGACTACGCAAGTAGTGCCTGATAGTCTCGACACAAGAAATACCATTGTGTCTACCTCAGTGAAAGAGCTAGGCTTGCAAATCATGGATCAACGTCTTCTCACAAATGGTTGGGAGTATGATGCATCAACTAAGACTCTTGTGGATTTTGTTGCATGCCAAGCTCATGGTGTTAGTTGGGAAGGGATTGTCCAATTGATATCTGGGACCACAATAGAGGAGGAACGATTGCAAGGTATCTGCAATTACATATATAGAGTCATTGAACATGGAAGGATCCAAAGACCTATGGTGCAAGTTGGAACATTCAACGCGAGAATGCCCACAGTGAGCAAAATGGTAACACCTCCTTTGCGCCCAACAGGGATCCTACTTTTGTAGTATCACCTGGCTATACCATGGACCAACGTAAATTTTCTAACCCATAATGCCATGCTGCAAGGACTCAAGAATATACGAGCATAAGCTTCACCTTCTTATATCCTAGAGCTACCCCCACCCAACACAATACTAGCACACTGCCTCATCGAGTGGCAACTTAAGAGTGACTATGTCTGTATTAATCCAACACCAATTGCATTCCATAACTAATCACAACTAAGAAAACCATTTTAATGAAATTAATGGCATCATTAGGGGAAGGTTGAGGTCTATAGGGGCCCTTTAAGCTGCCATATTATGATTTTAATGACTTTTTGTTAAAATATTAAGTTTCTTTGACTTTAGATACCTTCTTATTCTTCAAATGGCTAGAAGTTTGAATTTCAAAGTTTCTCACCAAAATTGAATTTAAAATTGAGTGGGCAAAATCATATCATGTGACATATCTATGGAAAGAGCTCAGTGAGTAGATTCTGGATCTCGTCTGCCGACAAATTTTGAGCTCATATGTAGAAGTTATGGATGTCCAAAATTTCAAAAACTTCCCCCCCCCACTTTCTGGGAATGAAAAGTACAAAAAGGCATCTTCTAGGGAATCTTTGGACCACCTTTAATCACCTAACATTTTTGTATACATGGCATCACATGATTGGCCCTTTTCCTTAATAACCTTTTAATCACATGGCATCTTAAAGGGCCCCTATAGACCTCAACCTTTCCCTAATGAAAATTGATTTTAATGAGATTAATAACATATAATTGATTGTATTGAATACATAAGGAGCTTCTAATTTCACATATCCCAAGGTATCACTTATTTCACAAAGAAGTTTAATATTTAAAGTGATACCAATTTGACTAAACATCAAAAACCTTCACAACCTAGGAGAAATTACAATCCAAGGCATAATAGAGAGAACAACTTACAATGATACAATTGCCATTGGACTCTAATACAAATAAAGATGAAATCTTATTATGCAACTCTCTATCTCTCTAGCAAAAGCTTCTTTGGGGAGAAGCTTAACTCACTCATTGTCCTTGGGGAGCACAAAATTCTAATCATAGGCTGGGTCTTCATCATCAACCAACCCGTAGTCTGTGGCAAACTCGCCCATTGTCCTTGAGGATGGAACTAGAGAGTGTGCATTTGAGGGGCTTTGAATCTTTGTTGCATTAAAGGGTGCTACATACTTAGTGACTTTAGCTTTTTCCTCATCATCCTTCTACTTTAACTCTTTCTCCATTTTCTCCATGTCCTCCCAAACCCTAACATGTAGACCTGATCCCTCTAATACCATTAAATAAGAAAAGATATTGTCTAGATGAGAGGTGTCTAGATGAGAAGGAGAGAGATCACAATTGAGTGGGGGAGGTAGAGGGAGATAGATTGTTAAGAGTAACAGTTTTTTGGAAGTATGAGATTGAGTGGGTAAGAGAGAGAGAGAGAGAGAGAGAGAGGGTATAGTGAGAGAATGTGTTGAGAGTGAGAGTTTTGGAGTGATCATGGGAACGGTTATGTGCGAATTTGCGATGGGTATGTGGGAGAGAGAGAGAGAGAGAGAGAGAGAGAGAGAGAGTCAAAGTTTAGGAGTGATGGTGGGAGTTACTGTGGTGGGGGAGTGATTATGAATGATGTCATGTATAAAACCACACCATAATTTTACAGTCTTTAGTCATTTTCTACATTTAGAGCCCTTAAAGGCCATGCAAACAGCTAGCCAAATATATGTGGTCTCCAAGAGAGTCCATTTTCTACATTTAGAGCCCTTAAAGGCCATGCAAATAGCTAGCCAAATATATGTGGTCTCCAAGAGAGTCCAAAGTTATATCTAAAACCTAAATTATTTATTCAACAACTTTCTTAGTTCCATAGACTAGCTAGTATTTGTGAGTTGGGTGCCCATTTTTAGTTTTGGCTCGCCAGTAGTAAGTGAGTATATTAGCCAACTAGAGAAATGTGGATCTTCATTCTATTGTATTCTAATATATTCTATACATTCTACAATTTTAAGCACTCTTGCTCTCTATCATAGAGCTTAACCCTCTTGTAAAGAGCTTATGAATTAATAAAATCTATCTTCATGCTCCATCTATGATCATTGCTTTAATATTCTTGTTTTGTGATGCTTGCTTGCTTGCCATTCTTTCATGTTTCTAGTGTATGCTTGCTTCTATGGAGAGCTAGAAGTGGTGCATGCTTTACTAGTTACATTCTTGCTTGCTTGGTGTGAGGTGAAAAAAAGAAGAAAGAACCACTGCCTCTATAGCCCTTCACCCCCCAAACTTGGAAACAACAACACGAACGGAGGCACCACCAGCCACCACCGGCTGGAACACTCTCTCACACTTCACCACCCACCCACGCCAGAAAGACAGCACAAAACACGGGCACCATAGACAAAGCAAACACCCGGCAATTATATTCCCAGTCAAAACATCATACAAGCTTCTCCCGACACAGAAGTCTTACTCACACAACTCACAAACACTTAGACCTGTCACTGCCGAGTCTACATCACATCCCCAATCACCACGAACCTCTCGCCTGCCTGCTGTACCAACCACACCAGAATGAACCCGGCCACTCTCACTTCTTCAGAAGGCGCCCCACCAGCTAACCCTCAACTCTCTCTGCAGCCCATCACTTCTGCATGTGTCGCCAGCAGCAGCTACACAAACATCTCTCTCTCTCTCTTTCACTGTGCTGATCCTCTGTCACCTTTAGCTTATCTGCAGTGCTACTGGCCCACCACCAAGCAGCAACACCTGTCTCTCTGCTTCACTCGGCACCCTGCTCTCTGTCCACTCTGACTAACCGAACCAAGGCCATACCACCTCTGTCCGTCCACGCTCCAGTCTTCACTTACGCGGCCCACACCAGCCAACGCTTTGCTCTCCCTAAACCTTCCTTTGTCTTGCATCCAGCTGCACCTGCAATTGCACATCCAGCTCTTCCTCACCTCAAAGGCGGCCTCCCAACAGCTATGCACTGACCACCTCCACGCATGCCTTCAGCTTACCAGTTCCTCTATGCTTGCCAGCAAGTGCCACCTTGATGCCAGCACTCTCTTTTCCACAGGCAGCGCTCCACACTTGCCTTGCACCTTGACGCCTTTGTTTCAGCAACGCTGGCGGGCCCCTTGCGCTTCCATGCTTCTTTTGCTCTTTGCCAGCCCGTTGCAAAGGCTTCCACTTACACGTCCCTACACTTCAGAAGCCCGTTAGCCCTGACGCCAGCTGCTCTCACCAAAGCGCCTGCACATACGGCTGCGCATCAACCTTGCATCTCCACGCTCACCTTTCCCAACCCACACGTCTCTCTCTTCTTACGCTGTCCGCCTGTCAGCCCTTCAACCAGCACCTCCAGCTCACCCTTTGGAGCCTTTTACGCCCTGCACTTCACAAACAGCTACCTTTGACGCCAGTCCTCACAGCTGCGCCCAGTCGACCAGCACTCCTCTGCACTTCACAAGGGGGGCCCCTTTCACGGCGATTCTGCTCGCTGCTCCAGTTACCGCCACTAAAGCTTCCACGCCAACGTCTCCAATCGCCCGCAGCTTCCTTCTCAACCACGTCGGCCCTCTAGGCGCCCGTAGCCACGAACACACGAACCATCAATGCTTCCCTTGGCTCTATCTTGCAGCTGTGCCAGAGAGCAAAAATCAACAAGGCGGTCACTCTCCTCTTCACTTGTAGGCTGCGCATCTCCCGCCAACTTTCCAACTTCTGCAGCCTTCCAGAACTCCTCGCATCTTCCTTTCACATGCTAACCTCTACGTGGCTTTTGTTTTATGGGCCACGTTTATTATATTTTTTTTCCTTAAGAGCTTCAATAATGGCTACCATAACATCCCGTTTCACACCATGTCCAAGTGACCTTGGCCCCTTCACCTCTAAATGCCCATGCTTTCCACACACCTTCAAATGCAACTTAGTGCCCGCTGTACTTGGACGCATACACATTTCAAGGCAACATTAATCCCCCATGCTTCCACATCTTCAAACACAACCTGGTGCCCAGTCCATTATAGGATGCGTACACATTCAGACGGCCGAACACTTGAAACCATCTCCAATGAACCACGTTCTGGACAGGCCTGCAAAATAGGCTCAAAACCAAACCCTCCATCGTGTACACCTGGCGACACCCTCCATAGCAAAACCTTTATTCACACCATGCACACGTATGTACACAAGCCCGAAATACCTCTCAGAAAAACGCTTGACATACTTTGCCAACCCCCCATATGCTAGAGCATTCATGCTCAGCAGCAAAAGATAAAATCCAATAGCTATCCACCAGGATCAAAAGGAAACATCTGTAATTCACCATCCCATTTCCCAATATCTGTAAAACACAATGGCTGCATCACTACATACCAAAAACCCACCATATGCATCAGAAAATCATTTTTGTCCACTTCACCCAAAACAAACCTCCCTGTCTTCAAAACCTATGGCATTACAACATCTAGCATCACATTCACCATTACTAGTGAAGGCCAGGTTCCAGCATCTTGACCCTTATCCACACAAAAATCTACATCCTTTCCAACAGCAGTGTCTACAAGCACTTCCAGCTCTTGTAATTCAGGCATCTCCTCACAACCATACAGCTCAACTGGTTCAGAATCCTTGTCCTCCAGGGACTTTGCCTTTAGCATTTCAGCAACACGCAAAGAAGCCTTAGCTACACTCTCAACCATATCTGCATCCATGTCTATCTCTGGCTCCTGTTCATCAAGGCTAGAAACTTCTTGAGTGTTGCCAACCCCCCTGGTATCATTGTCCAAAGACTCCCCAGCACATAATGCATCCAATGGAAAAACATCCACATCATCTATCGCAGGTACCATACCACTATCTAGCTGTCCAAGAAAATCCATAATAATAGGATCTTCCTCCATGCTCTCCACATCCGCATCACAAACCGTCTTCACTTCATCACAAGTCTCTACCCCATCCTCCTCCCTTGTAGAATCTGGCAAAGAATCATCCTTAAAGCATCAAGTATCCAACTCCTCTTCCTTCTTATCATCAGCCAATCCCAAGGCATCATCCCCTTTACTTCCATGTGCATGCATATCATCCAGATCCGAATGCAAATGATCTCGAATAGAGCCTTCCAAATCACTGTCATGTACAGCCATGACGTTCCCATCCACCAAAGGAGAATCCATTGGCAACTCCTCATCTGCACTTTGCTCCTTCACCTGCTTTTCATCCACCTGCACCTGCTTTAAAGACTTTGGAAAAAAATCAGAAGGCATATAAAACATCCCCTTTTGCACCTGTATCGGCCTTTGAGGTTCCTGTCTAATCAAACCTTGCATAGAACTCTTATCCACCTCAACCAAATTCACATGCATATCCCTTGCAGACACAACACCTTCATACGGATAAATACCCATCCCCTTTTGCACCTGTATCGGCCTTTGAGGTTCCTGTCTAATCAAACCTTGCATAGAACTCTTATCCACCTCAACCAAATTCACATGCATATCCCTTGCAGACACAACACCTTCATACGGATAAATACCCATCCCCTTTTGCACCTGTATCGGCCTTTGAGGTTCCTGTCTAATCAAACCTTGCATAGAACTCTTATCCACCTCAACCAAATTCACATGCATATCCCTTGCAGACACAACACCTTCATACGGATAAATACCCATCCACCAAAGGAGAATCCATTGGCAACTCCTCATCTGCACTTTGCTCCTTCACCTGCTTTTCATCCACCTGCACCTGCTTTAAAGACTTTGGAAAAAAATCAGAAGGCATATAAAACATCCCCTTTTGCACCTGTATCGGCCTTTGAGGTTCCTGTCTAATCAAACCTTGCATAGAACTCTTATCCACCTCAACCAAATTCACATGCATATCCCTTGCAGACACAACACCTTCATACGGATAAATACCCATCTCCATCTACTTCAAAACCTTGCCTTCCTTTTCCCTAGCAACCCTAACCGCATCATCAAATGACTTGGGATTCTTTAACTCAACCCTGACCTTTAAATGAGGTAACAGATCATCAATAAACAAACTCTTCTTCAGAAACATAGGAGGAACTTCCTGCTTCAATGTCATACACCACTTACTCCACAAACATGTAAATACCTTCATGAAATCGTCCAGTGATTGCCCATGGACCTGCTTCAAGATGCTCAACTCCTGCCAAAGCATACTAGAATCCTCCGCTTGCTGAAAACGCTCCAAAAGCCCTTCTTTCAACCTGTCTAAGGTCAAAACACCATGTAGCTCATATGCCGCATCCTGTGCTTCAAAATCCTTAAACCAGCTTTGGGCATCTCCCTTCAAGAAAATCTTTATCAGCTTCAGAACCTGCTCTTCATCTATCACATGATTGCTAATGCATACCAACTCCATCTGCTCCAAGAAATCAACCACATCTTCACCCTTCCTGCCATGAAACTCCGGATAAGACCACACCATGACAACCTGTACCCAATCCCAGAGCTCTCCTCAATGGAACATACGCCCTTCTAGGCAAAGAACAACACCAGAGCTATCCTCAGTGGGGGCACCAAAAGAATGTGAGGTGAAAAAAAGAAGAAAGAACCACTACCTCTATAGCCCTTCACCCCCCAAACTTGGAAACAACAACACGAACGGAGGCACCACTAGCCACCGGCTGGAACACTCTCTCACACTTCACCACCCACCCACGCCAGAAAGACAGCATAAAACAGGGGCACCATAGACAAAGCAAACACGCAATTATATTCCCAGTCAAAACATCATACAAGCTTCTCCCGACACAGAAGCCTTACTCACACAACTCACAAACACTCAGACCTGTCCACTGGGCCGAGGATACATCACATCCCCAATCACCACGAACCTCTCGCCTGCCTGCTGTACCAACCACACCGAAATGAACCCGGCCACTCTCACTTCTTCAGAAGGTGCCCCACCAGCTAACCCTCAACTCTCTCTGCAGCCCATCACTTCTGCATGTGTCGCCAGCAGCAGCTACACAAACATCTCTCTCTCTCTCTCTTTCACTGTGCTGATCCTCTGTCACCTACAGCTTATCTGCAGTGCTACCGGCCCACCACCAAGCAGCAACACCTGTCTCTCTGCTTCACTCGGCACCCTGCTCTCTGTCCACTCTGACTAACCGAACCAAGGCCACACCACCTCTGTCCGTCCACGCTCCAGTCTTCACTTACGCGGCCCACACCAGCCAACGCTTTGCTCTCCCCAAACCTTCCTTTGTCTTGCATCCAGCTGCACCTGCAACTGCACATCCAGCTCTTCCTCACCTCAAAGGCGGCCTCCGAGCAGCTCTGCATTGACCACCTCCATGCATGCCTTCAGCTTACCAGTTCCTCTATGCTTGCCAGCAGTTGCTGCCACCTTGATGCCAGCACTCTTTTTCCTACAGGCAGTGCTCCACACTTGCCTTGCACCTTGACGCCTTTGTTTCAGCAACGCTGGCGGGCCCCTTGCGCTTCCACGCTTCTTTTGCTCTTCGCCAGCCCGTTGCCAAGGCTTCCACTTACACGTCCCTACACTTCACAAGCCCGTCACCCTGATGCCAGCTGCTCTCACCAAAGCGCCTGCACATACGGCTGCGCATCACCCTTGCATCTCCACGCTCACCTTTCCCAGCCCACACGTCTCTCTCTTCTTACACTGTCCGCCTATCAGCCCTTTGACCAGCACCTCCAGCTCACCCTTTGGCGCCTTCTGCGCCCTGCACTTTACAAACAGCTACCTTTGATGCCAGTCTCACAGCTACGCCCAGTCGACCAGCACTCCTCTGCACTTCACAAGGGGGGCCCCCTTCACGGAAATTCTGCCCGCTGCTCCAGTCACCACCACTAAAGCTTCCACGTCAACGTCTCCAGGTGCCTGCAGCTTCCTTCTCAACCACGTCGGCCCTCTAGGCGCCCGCAGCCACGAACACACGAACCATCATGCTTCCCTTGGCTCTATCTTGCAGCTGCGCCAGAGAGCAAAAATCAACAAGGCGGTCACTCTCCTCTTCACCTGCAGGCTGCGCATCCCCCGCCAACTTTCCAACTTCTGTAGCCTTCCAGAACTCCTCGCGTCTTCCTTTCACATGCTGGCCTCTACGTGGCTTTTGTTTTATGGGCCACGTTTATTATATTTTTTTTCCTTAAGAGCTTCAATAATGGCTACCATAACATCCCGTTTCACACCATGTCCAAGCGACCTTGGCCCCTTCACCTCTAAATGCCCATGCTTTCCACACACCTTCTTCAAATGCAACTTAGTGCCCGCTGTACTTGGACGCATACACATTTCAAGGCAACATTAATCCCCCATGCTTCCACATCTTCAAACACAACCTGGTGCCCAGTCCATTTATAGGATGCGTACACATTCAGACGGCCGAACAGCTGAAACCATCTCCAATGAACCACATTCCGGACAGGCCTGCAAAACAGGCTCAAAACCAAACCCTCCATCCTGTACACCTGGCGATGCCCTCCATAGCAAAACCTTTATTCACACCATGCACACGTATGTACACAAGTCCGAAATACCTCTCAGAAAAACGCCTGACACTTGGCTTATGTGTGCTTGATTAACAGAGAGAGTGAGGGGGATACTGGAGATTAGAGAAGAACAAGCCTTTCCCATGGCCTTGCCTTTCATTATTTCAATGAGTGTGAGGATAGAGTGGATCACGTACCTTTCTCCCTCATTCATTACTCTCCCATTTTGGGATTAAAGCCTTTATGTCCTAGCCAGACTATTCAATAGCTCTTTGGTCTTTTACAACTAGAGTTAGTCGGGTTCTAAGCAAGTTATATCCCTTCCCTTCCACGACTCTTCAATGGCACCAGTGTCGAACGAGGAGCAAGCAATTCTTTCTTTTTTACAAGACAAATATCCTACTATTAGTTAATAAAAAATAGCCATGAAGGGCTAGATAAAAACTCGCCTCCATGTACGAGGCAGGGATCAAATAATCAAGAGGTGGAGGAAGATGCTCTTCTCCTCCAATTGGCTACGCTATGAGGAGAAGGATATCTCATACGCGGGGAGGAGGGAAGTAACCACACAGGTGGTCTGTAATGCTAAGTGGGATCACCACCTCTATCAGTGAGAAAAGGGTCAGGCTTCTAAAGCCTCAAGAAAGCTTACCACTACTGCTTTCATATGCCACCTTCCAACTTCCCCTACTAACTGTGGGAGTCGAGCCAAAGTCTCCTGATGGACTTTGTAGGAGAAGTGTGGGTAACCTTAGTGGATTTGCTACCTCTAGCTCTCCATATGTGCTAGGCTGCAATGCTACTCTACAAATCTCCCATCTCTGCTGCCGTGAGCTCGGTCTCCAATGGTCAGTAGATGGGGTTGGGGTTGGTACTGCTCAAATGCGAAGGTAAGAGACCTCCAGGGCTATCACCCCACCTTCCTCCTCATAATCCTTGAAAACCACATCCTCTATGTCGTCCCAAGAAACAATGCCCTATGTGATGATATGGGTCAAGGTCCTGTTCATTGTGAAAATGCTGAGAATCCACTGCCAAATATACTAAGCCTTAAGGCAATCCCAAAGACAGTGTCGTTTGAGACTCTTGACGGTGGCCGCACCTCAGTGGTCGACCACTAATGGCCAACCATGTGCCAACCACCAAGCTCTTATGTGCCATTAGCCAAAGAAATAGGGTGACCTTTCGAGGCTAAAAAATGTCCTAGAGTGCCTCTTCCAAAAATCTGAGAGAAAATGCTATGATTGAAAGGCCCTAGGTCTGTCAATGTACTCTCGTGCTTGCCGGGGTACCATCAACATCCGACATCTGATTTTGTGACCTAGCCATGTTGTGTATGTTAAAAAGGGGGTATCCAGATTCTCCTCTTCATTTGCAGGATCCTGCAAATTCCACTCCCTTGAGTCCCACTAGAGGTGCATGAGGGGCTGGCTCTCCCAAATACATAACTGCTAGAATCTCTCCCTGGCCACATTGGCTGGTGGGGGATCTATGTGCCACTCATGTGCATGAAATCCGATCACCCTCACCCTGTGTAAGGTGAAACCACTGGAATACCCCAAAGGGGACTCTGATCTCTCTAATCTGCCATGGGGACCAATATAAAAAGTGAGCAAACCATAGCCCTCATCTGCACCAAGAACTACCAAGAGTATATCATGCGTAGTAAACATGCCTAGCCACTATGGGGGGGTCGGCGGGTCTCGAATAGGTGTCAGCCACTTTTGGGGAATGGCATAGTTGATGTCGAGGCTAAGTTTGTCTCTACCCCCCTGATCCTTGCCAAGCCTATGTTCCTGAGCCTCCGGGGTAGCTACCTGTGTGCAAGTCAATCTCCAAGGGACCTAGCGGGTCCTATGCTCAATGCTCCCCCCATGATACATTAGGTCGGGCCTCCAACATATGGGCATGGTGGGTAAATGGATTAGGGGGGTTCCAGATTAGGGGCTACCAAAGATGCTCCTCTAAGGCTACTGCCGGTGCTAACTGCCTAAGGGTTGGCTTGAGGTGATCCCAAACTCAAAGTAGGCTGGTTGCAAATCTCTCCTCAAAAGCTAGACTAAATCCACGAGCTCACATCTCAGTGAAGATCTGTCTAGTGCTTTACGGTCAAGGGCCTCGCAAGCTCGGGGTATAAGCTAAAATCTAGGCCAAGAGGAAGTCCTTCCAAGGCTCACAATCGGGAAGAAGGAGTCCTCTAACAATCAGCTTGCCTAGCAGGGCATGGCTCTGAATGGCTAGGTCATTGATGCCAATGCGCTCTTTACATCGTATGTGGCTGATGATCACTCTCCAGGTCACCTTTGCCCGAGCCGGCGGCCTCCCATCTCACTATCGGCCCACAAGAAGTTCGGATAAACTGGTGTACCTGACCAATGCATACTCGAGAAAAATGCCCAACAAGAAGTAATGTACCACATGGTATGGCAAGAAAGACCTGGTTCTCCACCACTTCTCAACTAGGTAAGGACAGCCTCACAAAGCTCCAGTATAAAATCTTCTTCTGAATTCTTAGAAGAAGAAGAGGGACAGCCTCACAAAGCTCCAGTATAAAATCTTCTTCTGAATTCTTAGAAGAAGAAGAGGGTCAAGATACTCCGAAGAGATATCGATGCCCACCTGGCATCCTAGATAGCGGACTGGAGTGCCCCTCGGGATCCGTTAGAGAGCCTCAATCAGGTGCCAAGTCGGGGCAGGTGCAAATCCTACCTAGAAACCATATGACCTGTACCAGTTGATATGCTCCTGATGTTCAACAAAAGATCTCAATCCCCTTACCAAATCTCTAGAGATTTCCCACATCTTTCTGTGGGCGCGGCACTAACTAGCTAGGTCAATGATGCGAATGCACCCTTCACATCATATAGCTGAATGATCACTCTCCCAGGCCACCTTGGCCTAGGTGGGCCTCCCATCTCTATTGGCCCACAAGAAGTTCTGGATAAACTGTTGTACCTGACCAATGCACGCTTGGGAAAAGTCCCAACAAGAAGTAATGTACCTTCGAGTCTAGCATCTCCTCTTGATTACGGAGGGAGGGACGCAATCCCTGGACTCTCTCTTAAGCGGAGAGAAAACTGCTCATGGCCTTAGCAACTCATAGGAAAAGGTAAGCTGCAGTGGGGTTAACCCTACCGGACCGAGTGGGAAAGGGGAAATCTATCACCTCGGGCTCCCTAAATGAGAACTTAATTGAGAGGCTGAGTAAAGGCCTGAAACACCACAGATCCACTCCACTAGGAGTCCCATATGATGCATCGTGCCCTCAAGGAAGCTCCAATTAGCCCTATCATAAGCTTTCTCAAAGTCTAGGAGGAGCACTATAGGGTCCTACTGTTGTAGCCTGCTGACCGAAGTTGTTGCCTCCCCAAAAGTGATGCTGTTGTCTAGAATGCTTCGATCCTAAACAAAACGAGTCGGAGTGGGTGTCATAGATCAAGTCAAGGACGAAAGTCTAAAGTATCCAGTTGATGGCCTTGGCCAAGATCTTGTAGGTCGTCCCAAGAAGGGTGACGAGTCTCCACAGCTGGATCTCCAATATGTCACCACCCTAGGGATTAAGTGTATCAAACCCTCTGATAGCCTTACTGACATGGCACCTATGATCATAATCTCATTGAGGGCTGCTCAAAGGCCACCTTCGATGAGATCCCAATGGTGAAGAAAGAAGGAAACTGGTAGCCCATCCGCCCCCAGAAATTTTTCCCTAGGAAGAGCCATCAATGCCTCAGTCATCTCCTTTGCTGTTAAGGGAGTCAATAAGAAGGAGCGGGAAGACACACCTCTCATGTGCTTCCATACCCTTTTGCATGTCCATTACCTGTGGGGATAATGGGGTGCCCATGAGGAGGGATTGAAAAAATTCTTTTGCAATGGCTCTCACATGGGAGGTTAGAAACAATAGCTCCATCTTGACCTCGCACCCCTACGAATACCATCTCTTCATCTATGGGGGCCTACAATCGTGGGGGGGAGGGGGAGCTACTAATAAACCCTATGTATCATGTGTATTCAAGGAGTATTTAAAAAATCCCTTGCCTGGGAATATTTTATGAATAATATGACCTCTTTTTCTTTATGGGCTTACGTTTTTTTTTTCAAAATAGATTAAAAAAACCCTTTTTGTAAATGTATTTCTATAAACCCTTGGTGAAGATCTAAATGAGGATCGGAGGCGGAACCACTAGGTTGGCGCCAAGTGCAAGCTCTAGCAAGGTGGCCCATCTGCCTACAAATGAAACATTGGCCAGGAAGGCTTAAGTACTCCACTCCATGAATGATGGGTCTCCTTCAAGGCATGGAATGGATATGACATGAGGCATTGTCTCTGGTGAGGCAATACAGATGCGATGGAATGGAATCTCCATCGCTCGTGCAAGGGATGAAGCGGCACTGGGGGGATTCCATCACTCTCCCAATGGCTCCACTGATCACTGGGAGAAGAGGAAGATATTCCTTCCCGAGGCTTGGAAAGCAAACTGTCTTAGAAAGCCTGACATGCTAGCCAAGGGGTTAGATGTGGGGTCGAAGGCATGTTGCCACTACACAAAGAAGGCCTAGGCTATATGCAAGGCAATGAGGTTTAGTAGCATGACTTGATCTGACGTCGCTGATGGCACGGAAGCGGTAGAGCTGTCTACGCCCTTATAGCATGCCACACTTCCACACACGCATGCAAACACACCAGAACACCAGACCAAAGAGCACGAACAAGACTCATATTTCAGAAAGGACCTTGACCTTTACAGAGTCGGATATCCCAAGATATCCTAGACACCAGCTACACCAAGCACCCGCTCGCAATCAGCTTGCTCCAGCTCCTGGTCGCTCCAAATCCCTTCGCTCTTGCTTCTCTGCAGTCGACCTCTGCACTCTCTGCTTTGCACTTCAGCTGAGGTCCCTCTGCTACACCATCAACTCACTGCCAGTCCTCAAGGCAAAACCCAAATCCAGCCACTGCTCTCAACTTCACTAGCCAGTCTTCTCTTTTCTTCACGGCGATCGTCCACTATTTGCGAGCCTTCCTGGGCATCCAGTAAACACACTAGAACTGCCTCTCTAGAATTACCTGCCAGCACTTCGTCTCGCACAAGCCTGCAGCTGCTTCCACTGCAGCTATCACCAGCCCTTCTCAAACCACAAGCTGTCAACTTGCAAGAGCACCTCACCCGCGCTTCCTTCTCCGGTCTAGATCTCTCACCAGCAGCTGTGCTCCTACAGCTGCGCTCCGGCTTTGTCCACCAGGCGGCCACCTCCTTTATATCTGGTGACGTTTTTGCTCTCCATCAGCCCATACGTTAGTGCCAGCCAACCTTCTCTCTTTATCGCCCAGCTCCTCTGCAAACCCTTCCTTACACGTGCACTCTCCCATGTTCAGCAGCCCATCGCTGCTCCAGCGCCTGTAGCCCCTCACGTTGGCTCCAGCAGTATCACCTGCGTCAGCTCCCAGCTGCCACCCAAACGCACACACAGGCTCCTCTGTCCTGTCGCCCAGCAGCTGCGCCCCACACTAAAACCCACGGGGCTTCCTCCCCGTCGGCTCTTCCCGCCGTCTTCTTGTCAAGCACACACACAGCGGTGGCCTCCTGCCCCCCGTCTCTGTGTCCACTTCTCTCCCCGCTGCTCTTCTCTGCAGCGCCTCAGAGCCCCCCAGCCCTTCCTGTGGCTGCAGCAGGCCACCCAAATCACACACGGGCTTCTCCTCTTCCCCGTCAGCTCCTCGCCGTCTCCACAGTCCCGGCTGCCCCTGCTCAGCAACTACCCACGAACACACCGGGCTCCTCTGCCCTGCGCTCCAACGAGACCCCAGAGAGTCCCCCCTCTCTGCACTTCACACCCCGGCCAACACTCTGGCGACTTCTCCCTTCGGCTTCTCTCCCTGGCGACTCACACCTTCGCCAACTCTCCAGAAGAACTTCGCTGGCGGCTCCATTGGCTGCTACGTGGCCATTCCTTTTGCAGCCATGTTTGTATTATACCATATATATATTTTAGAATTTCAATAATGGCCACCATACTCCCTTTCATACCAATGACCATGGCACATGGCCCCATCATCAATTGCTCCCCCAATCTCCACATACCTTCCAACACAAACTCCCAAATACCCATTGTATTTTTGACGCGCCCACACATTCGATGCCAAGTAGCTGATATCTTCTCCAGCCGAGCACGCTCCAGACGAGCCTGCTTCCAGAATTTTACCATTGTCCCTGCACATACACCTCCATCAAAACCCTATGCCTGACTGCTGCATCCACGATGCCCACACCGAGTCAATGGGTGTTCCCACGACTTCACCACAACACGAACAACACTCATGTACACATGTACAAGTTGATTTTGAGGTTCCCACAAAACATCACACATATTTAGCAACCCCCTTTCTTCTGCTGAGACATTTATGTCCAGCAGCTGCACAATTAGAAACCACTTATCCCCCTGGATCAAACAAAAACCTCGGTGCATCTTCCCTCCAATCCTTCACGCATTCCCCTCCATCAAACAACCGTTGAAGCACCCTGTCATAGCCTTCCTTCAGCAACCCCCTGGGCTCTTCACATATGGCCTCATCACCATTAACTATTACACTTTCTCCTCTAGACCAGCTCACACAGCCTTGTAAGGGAAACATCCATCCCTTACCTCTACTTCCCTCTGTCACATCTGACTCCCACTCATAGTCATGTACCGAAATAACAGATATCTCATCATCAACCCCCATCTCGCGGTCATCCAATTTGCCACCCACATCACTGGCTTCCAACCCTTCCTCTGGGCAATCTGCCAGACTCGAACTATAACCAAACCATTCATCCATATGCTGAGCATCCACATGTGGTGTGTCCACCATACACTCACTTCCTTTCAGCCCATCAACATCACACACAGCAACCTCATGCACTGTAGACTCATCATTGTCGCTTTCCTGCAGTTTCTCCAGCTTCAAGACCATTGGCGATCCTGCAAGATTCTCCACATCTTGCACAGGCATCCCTACCAAGTCCAAGCTCCCCAAACTCCCAGGCAAAGCATCCTGGTCCCCCTGACCAACAACAATAGTCTCACATGCATCCTCACCACTCACAACCACCAACTCATTCTCCTGGGCATGACAAGGAACACACACCTTTTGATCAGCATCCACACCTGCGAAATCTATCGCACCATCAACCAAAGGAGCATTCAGCTCACCATCAGTCACACCATCACTCCCTTCCTGCTGCAGAACTGGCATGCAAGCACTCTTCTCCAAGGAAGCCATCTCCAACAGATCATCTAGTGCACTATCAAGTACACTGTCCAGCTCATCATCCACACTCTCACCACCATAGGCTGCAATATCCAACTCATCACCCGGATCATCCACATGCACTCCATCCACAGCACCTTCATTAGTGACACCTTGATCATCACACTCCACCTTGACTGGCTGAAGTACTGGCACCTGCTCACAATCCACAACATCATCAATAATCTCATCCTTCTCCTTCTCACCTTCTGAAAGCTCTTCAGGGCTGATTCCAGAAACCTCACCCTTCTCCATTTCCAACAGGCTAACCTGTCCCATACCCTGCTCTCCAAATGTGACCTCACGGACCTCACAAACACTGGGCTGAATTGCATCTTTCACCTGCATATTAGGGCCACTCACCCTATCACTCATTCCCCAAGACAATTGATATATGCCACCATTAGCTTTGGCTGGTCTCTCACATTGTGGACTGATATGACCCCACTCACCACAATTCCGGCATTGCACATCACACAGATACCCTTTCCCTCTTCCAATATCTGCTGAATTTCTTTCAAAACCAGATGATGCATCAATCTTTCTTCCCATGACACCTATGCCTCGTTCTTTTCCTGTGGACTCTATCCAATTCAAGCTTAAAGACTTCATGAGCTCCACTGCATCATGAACCTCCCTCTTCAATGAGTCCTCCTGCCTAGGAACAACATCAGCTTTTCTTCCAGGATGCATACTCTCAATCTGTGGCACCTTCACAAACCTCTTCGGCTCTTCCCGCATTCCCATCTGCCTCAAACGTTTCACCTTCCACTCCTTCTCACGAGCTACTCTGACAGCCTCCTCAAAGCTACCCAGGTTCTTCAGCTCCACCTTCAATCGGATCGTTGGCTCCAAACCTACCACAAACCGCTCCCTCTTTATCATCTGCGGGGGTACTTCAGGAATCAAAGCCTCACACCATAGACTCCACAGTCTACCAAACTCTATCAGATACTGATCCACATCCTGACCATCCTTCTGCTGAATGTTGCACAACTCCTTCCACACTTCATTTGGACTCTTCACCTGGACAAACTGTGCCAAAAAGGCAGCTCTGACTACACGGTACTCAGGATCCTGTCGTCGATGAACATTCCTGTGTGCAGTCACAAACATCTGCAGCCATACTTTTGCATCACCCTGCAAGCAATAAGTCAAAATCCGAGAAAGGATCTCCGGGGTTGCCCTGTCTTTCATCAAAGCTGTAAACTCCATCTTCTCCAGAAACCTGGTTGCATTTTCCTGTGGCAATCCCCAATACTCCGAAAAATCTTGAGCCATCTTCAAATCTCTCTTCACACAGCCCTATCTTCTTCCACAAACCAGAGGAAATCTGTTCCTCTGTGGAGGCACCAAAAAGTGATGGCACGGAAGCGGTAGAGCTGTCTACGCCCTTATAGCATGCCACACTTCCACACACGCATGCAAACACACCAGAACACCAGACCAAAGAGCACGAACAAGACTCATATTTCAGAAAGGACCTTGACCTTTACAGAGTCGGATATCCCAAGATATCCCAGACACCAGCTACACCAAGCACCCGCTCGCAATCAGCTTGCTCCAGCTCCTGGTCGCTCCAAATCCCTTCGCTCTTGCTTCTCTGCAGTCGACCTCTGCACTCTCTGCTTTGCACTTCAGCTGAGGTCCCTCTGCTACACCATCAACTCACTGCCAGTCCTCAAGGCAAAACCCAAATCCAACCACTGCTCTCAACTTCACTAGCCAGTCTTCTCTTTTCTTCACGGCGATCGTCCACTATTTGCGAGCCTTCCTGGGCATCCAGTAAACACACTAGAACTGCTCTCTAGAATTACCTGCCAGCACTTCGTCTCGCACAAGCCTGCAGCTGCTTCCACTGCAGCTATCACCAGCCCTTCTCAAACCACAAGCTGTCAACTTGCAAGAGCACCTCACCCGCGCTTCCTTCTCCGGTCTAGATCTCTCACCAGCAGCTGTGCTCCTACAGCTGCGCTCCGGCTTTGTCCACCAGGCGGCCACCTCCTTTATATCTGGTGACGTTTTTGCTCTCCATCAGCCCATACGTTAGTGCCAGCCAACCTTCGCTCTTTATCGCCCAGCTCCTCTGCAAACCCTTCCTTACACGTGCACTCTCCCATGTTCAGCAGCCCATCGCTGCTCCAGCGCCTGTAGCCCCTCACGTTGGCTCCAGCAGTATCACCTGCGTCAGCTCCCAGCTGCCACCCAGACGCACACACAGGCTCCTCTGTCCTGTCGCCCAGCAGCTGCGCCCCACACTAAAACCCACGGGGCTTCCTCCCCGTCGGCTCTTCCCGCCGTCTTCTTGTCAAGCACACACACAGCGGTGGCCTCCTGCCCCCCGTCTCTGTGTCCACTTCTCTCCCCGCTGCTCTTCTCTGCAGCGCCTCAGACCCCCCAGCCCTTCCTGTGGCTGCAGAGCAGGCCACCCAAATCACACACGGGCTTCTCCTCTTCCCCGTCAGCTCCTCGCCGTCTCCACAGTCCCGGCTGCCCCTGCTCAGCAACTACCCACGAACACACCGGGCTCCTCTGCCCTGCGCTCCAACGAGACCCCAGAGAGTCCCCCCTCTCTGCACTTCACACCCCGGCCAACACTTTGGCGACTTCTCTCTTCGGCTTCTCTCCCTGGCGACTCACACCTTCGCCAACTCTCCAGAAGAACTTCGCTGGCGGCTCCATTGGCTGCTACGTGGCCATTCCTTTTGCAGCCATGTTTGTATTATACCATATATATATTTTAGAATTTCAATAATGGCCACCATACTCCCTTTCATACCAATGACCATGGCACATGGCCCCATCATCAATTGCTCCCCCAATCTCCACATACCTTCCAACACAAACTCCCAAATACCCATTGTATTTTTGACGCGCCCACACATTCGATGCCAAGTAGCTGATATCTTCTCCAGCCGAGCACGCTCCAGACGAGCCTGCTTCCAGAATTTTACCATTGTCCCTGCACATACACCTCCATCAAAACCCTATGCCTGACTGCTGCATCCACGATGCCCACACCGAGTCAATGGGTGTTCCCACGACTTCACCACAACACGAACAACACTCATGTACACATGTACAAGTTGATTTTGAGGTTCCCACAAAACATCACACATCGCTGGTGAGTCGAACTTCACCTAGTAGTAGCCTAGCTCCAAAGGATGATCTTTGCAGGCCCACCAAAGATGCTAGCCTAAAAAAAATCTCTGAGTTGTCCGCGCATAGGGCAACTACCAACAATCTTGCATACCAAATTGGAGGCCTCTAACAATGCAACAGTTGTGTAGCAAGGAGCTGAAGGTCTGCTTCAAAGAAAGATAAGCAAGTAACACCAGCCTCGATTGGGATGACGGAGCGACTGCCACCAGCCTCGATTGGGATGACGGAGCGACTGCCGTGTTGTCCTCCTAAGGGTGAAGACCAGAATAGGCAGAGACTTGCCAAAGGAAAATGCCCAAGAAGTGAGAATGTTGCCAAGAAAAGGACGGAAGGGGCGAAGAAGTCGGAGGTTAGCGAAGCGGCTATGGAGGAGGAAAGCGAGGAGGGTTGCGGTGAGACCAAGGAGGGAGACACGGGAACGGGCGGAAGGAGGGAGGAGAAAGGGGGGTGCGGATGAGGAGCAGGGCGAAGGCAGGGGGGTGGCGAGAGAGCTGGGTGCAGCACAAGAGAGAAGGGGCGCTGGGGGCGGAGGGCGCAGATGGAGCAACCAGCGGAGGGAGAGGGGGGCCCAACGTGGAGGATGGAGGAGGGGCCAGGCAGAACAGGGGGTGCATAGGCTGAATGAGGGGACAAAGGGCTGCAGGCGGATGGCAAGGGGGCTGGGCAACGAGGGGAGGCGCTGGTGAAGGTTAAATGGGGAAGGAAAATAGGCACACAGGTCATAGAGGGGCACAACTCGGATCACTTAATGGTTTAATCATTTACTCGGTTGCAATAAAGCAAGCGGTTCTTATACGCTAGGTGAGTTGAGAAAAGAAATTGGCTAATCTAATTATGCAAAATCATTGGATTTAGATGTGGTTTTGTGTATGTTTATGTTTATGTTTACATGTGTGTGTGAGAAGGAATTAGAATTTAGATTAAAAACCCCTTTGCTTTGGTCAAGCATTGCTCCTAGAAGGTCAAGATATCTCCCTCACCACTGTAACTTTCACTAATTACTAACTTTTAATGGATAAACTCCATAAAAGTTTGCTTCATTTGGAACCTAGGATGGTTAATCAGCCATTAATCTTGCTAATTTGCTAATTTTTGAAGGATTCGGTAGACATTTGCAAGCTTCAACCCCCGACAAAGAGTAAGTATATAATCACTCCTTTTGCCAAAAATTGGGAAAATTTGATGTTTTTGGGGACAATCGAGGGTTGAGTATACTTTCCCTAGGTTGTACAAGCCCTGAGGATAAGTTTTCTAGCCTCTAGAACTTCTCTATAAAAATGATCTAGAGAGTAGGAGAGATAACAATCCAAATTTTTAGGTTTAGGATCACAATCCCAAACTCACACAGGTGGTAGCATTCAATTCACGAGCCAAGAATATTCACCTACTTCACCTAACTCTGACAAAAATTCAATTTTGATGTGGGATATTCAAAACTTGGGAAATGGTGCATTAACTAAAAAAGGACAGAAAACATTCCCAAAATAAAATCAAATGTGTTAGAAAATCTCACACAAAATCTAGGAAAATATTCCTTGACAACTAAATGATCCCAATCCTTAATACAAGAGTGCAATCCTAAATTTTAAAAATAATCCAAATCCTTAATACAGGAGTGTAATCCTAAAAATAATCCAAGTGGGACACTAAGCCTGACAAACACCCTTTTGACACTATGGTAGACACTATGACCAAGTTTGACCTCAAGCTAAGAGAGTGATCTTGGAATATGGTGATTTGATACCCAAAGTCCAAGATTGTGATCATAGAAAAGTAGTGACTTGAGTCATAGATTTCATAGTTTCGTAGAATTGAAAATTGTATAGAGCACGAACTTAGGATACACCTATTCAAGTCCATTTGTACACTAAAACCTCTAGAAAACTCAAAGAAAAAAAAACACAAAGACGAGGAAAAACAAGACAAAAACACAAACAAGAGAAACTTAGAAGCAAGATTTGCATAAAAACTTTGACTCCCTAGCTTAGTTCTATGAACTTAAGGTCAAGTAGAACACTTAGATCAAGTTCTTGATTCAATACAGTATCTCAAGTACCTAATCAAGGAAGTGGTATCACGAGCAAAAACATTTGAAATAAATCCTCAAAGAGTCTTCAAGCTCTTACCTAGAGTTAGAAAGAGAATCTAAGGATTCTAGCACATCCTCAATTGGCTTTGGAAAGGAGTATATGGACGATGAATTATTACAGCCCTACCATAATTGGCATTTACCTATGACTTCGACAAGGCTTGGACTCGGCTTGGATAGTAAGGACAATGTATATAATGGCATCAACCACCTTGATCAATCTAATCAAAGCCTACGATATCCACTCGAAAGTGTATTGGATATGCTTGTGGAAATTAGATAGACAAGCATATGTTACATTCGAGCACTATCGCTTGTCTATCGCTTGTCTAAAAGGCATGTTGCGTGATAACAAAATAGGTTTAGTTTACAAAATTGAACCTAAGTGACAATTACTTGCTTTATGCAATTAGTGAGACTATTCTTATACTTTGGCTGGCCAAGTGCGTATCCAATGGGCCCTCAATGGGCCAAGTATAAAGGGTATTTTTTGAACTAAACGACTCACGATCGTTACCTCTTAGTTCCGCATAGTTCAAAGAGATGAATATAGGACAAACAGATAGTACCCACTCTTGTTACATTACCCAGGCGATGTGGCAGCCATTAGTGGGAGCACATGATTTGTTTTGCTTGTATGACAGGTTAGGTGGCCGTAGAGTCACCGTCATGATTAATGATGGAGCCACTCACAACTTCCTTAACTATACGTTAGTTAAGAAGTTGCGACTGCCAGAGACCAAGAGAAACCATAAGTACACTGTATCATTGGCTAATGGTCTTGATAAGATTGTTTGAAAATAGTGGTCTTGGGGGTACCGTTAGCTATGTAGGGCTCTGAGGAGGCCAGTTTGGATTTTCAAGCCATGCATTTGGCCAAAGCCAATATTTATCTAGGCAAGGAGTGGTTGTATAACCTTAGCCCTACCCTGAGTCGTAGCTACCAGGGAAATAGCTTGGAGTTTGTGTATGAGGGGAGAGTGGTGAGGCTACATGGTGAGCTGGAGGTTCCAGCTGCAACCATGATTTCATCGCTAGAGTTGTGCCATGCCATCGATGTAGACGATATACAACAGGTATATATTTGTACTCTCTTCCATCAATTTGTTCTCATAGATGAAATAAATGTGATTGATAAAGTTCTTGTAGTTGAATCTAATATAAGTTATGATAACTTAAATCGCCTTAGTCAAGACCATTGTTTTCCAAAACCTGTTTTGTCTTCATGTGAACAAAACATAAATACCAAGGCTAAAACCAAGATGACAAAACAAAAGTATGCAGTTGCTTTGAGTGATTTATTGCAAAATTTTAGGGATGTGTTTCCTGATGATCTCCTAGATGGTGTCCACTATCTAGGGAGCTTAACCATGGCATTGATGTATGTGCTACCACGTTCAAAACCTATAAGCAAACCTGGTCACAGGTTAAGCCACTCGGAGGTAAAGGAAGTGGAACAGCAATTAGCCGAGTATATGAAGAAAAGATTTATGGAATGGCCTGTAGCTTTGGGCCAGCCATCCTAAAACACCAGCCGCCTCAGCACTTCCTTCCATCTACAACATAGAAAGTTGCTAAATGAAGAACCTATAATTTTTCGAGGCGCATAAGATAACAACTTATCTTTCTAGTTTAACCCCAACCATTTGCCTTTTATAAGGATATGAGAGTCTTCCACTAATTCCCTTATTAGTTGTTTGGCCCATGTCTCCTCTTGGTGTAGACACTTGGGGAGGTACAGAGCCGCTCTGGCTATAGCATGGGTCGGTAGATGAAGGATACCAATTCCTCCTTCACTCATTGGCATACTTAGTTTGTCCCAAGCAAGCCAAGCTACCACTCTCTAGCTACTACTCCTATTTCTCCACAGAAAATCCCTTACAGGCCCCATAATTGTCTTCCAATGACCCTTACCAAAGTTAAGCACTCGGCATAGGAACATGATGTAGGCATTTAAAACAACATTACAAAGTTTTTAAGGACATTCTATTCTAAGAGTCTTATTAGCGTAGTCAATATCTTTTACACCTTTATTTGGACGGAATATATGTAAAGATATAGCATGGATTAGTGGTAAAATCTTCATGGCCAATTTGAGCATCTATACTTTTTCTACAATGTATTATGTTTATAACTTGATGATGTACTTTGCAAATTTTTGGTTTTTATGAAGGGCCACAAACAAAGCCCATCTTGATTAAGAAAATACAATGTTTCATTAAATGATTTGGTATAGGACCTTGTATCCATAACTCATGGAGGCTTGAACATTTTGATGATCTTTCTTGGAGATATGCTTGCACATAGGAAAATTTTGTTGATGACATTTTTTGATGCCTCATCTTCAACAAGGGTGCTATTCCTTTACAAGAAGTCATCTATACACTATCTCATATGATATCTTTTTACCCTTTCTTGAATATGCCTACTAAATGCCTCACCAAATAATGCAGTCGATTGGAAATGTCTCCTAGTCTTTGCTTCTTGGGGGCCTAGCAAGCTATAACACTATAATAGAATGAGGGTCTAACAATGAAAATAGCAGTGTTTTTATAACTAGAAGGGTAGTTAGGTGTCGGGACATTAACACTGCTATTTTCGCTGCACAACAGGTTCACTGCTCAGTAGCAAAATTTCTCTGCTAAGCAACGACTTATATTTTCGCTGTGCTGCTGAGTAGCGAACGCTCTATAAAAAAACAAGAGCTAGGGTAGACTAGGGAGTCTGGACAGGACTCCCCAGTCTGCCCTAGCTCTTAAAAAAATTAAAATAGAGTCACAGTTTCAGATTTGTAACACAAACACAAATATAAGAAACACATACATTGTGGAGAATGCAGTTGAGCCCAAAAAGTTATTATATTTCAGAAATTGTTGGGCCTTTAGCCATATATACATAAAGTTTTTACAATGAAAGGTTTAAAGAGGTGTCTAACTGGAATCCTCATCGGATTCCGAGTGACTTTCATCATCCAATTCCTTGTCCTCTTTACTTGCTTCACACTGATAATATGGATCCTCCTCTTCTTCTTCCCCTTCATCCTACATACATCCTACATACATGCCATCAAGAGGTTTAAAGAGGTGTCTAACTCGGAATCCTCATCGGATTCCGAGTGACTTTCATCATCCAATTCCTTGTCCTCTTTACTTGCTTCACGCTGATAATATGAATCCTCCTCTTCTTCTTCCCCTTCATCCTACATACATCCTACATACATGCCATCAAGCATAAGGTAAGCAAGAGAATTAAAATACAATTAGACATAGAAAAGAGAATGGTTTAGAAAACACATTACCTCATCAGCTTGAGTCCCTAAAATGGTCTCATCCAAGTGTACACATCGCGTAAACATCCACACCCACAATTATAGATGGGGGACTCTATACCCATAGACATATTCCTCCTTTGTTGGGTCACGCCTAACAACCTCCCTCTACAAAAAACAATTAAGAAAATATATAATTATTTCAACAAAACAATATAGTGCAAAACAAAATGAAAGGAGAGAAGAAATGATACTTACGAAAGGAGCAAGAAAGGAGGATTTCCCGCCGGAGCTGAAGTGCAAAGCCCCTCGCTCCCGTAATCAAGACGCACTCGCCGCTTGTTGTTGAAAAGCACCTAGGTGCTTTCTCACATGAAGCTGTGTGTGTCTCTCCACTCCTTGGCCGTACACATGCTAGGCTTCTCCAAATTATTCTTTGCTGCTCTCTTGATATTTTCCCTCCTATTAGAGAGCAAAAGCTTGATGCACCCCTTCATCCACTCCTCGGAGAAGCAAAGACCTGCATGTGGCACTGGGAACTCCGACTTAAGCACATCGATAACATATTGCTTAGAAATTTCATCTTGTGATTTCCACTTTTTGAAGGGGCTCACGAACTCCAGGTTTGCAAGTACATGCATATGATTCATGACTTACTTTCTTTGTGCATCCATCACCACGAGGGCACCATTCGCATCCATGGTGTATGGTAGGACGTGTGGATCAAACGAAGGAATGGGTCTCTTGGGAGCTGGCTCATAATGTGTAGATGAAGAGCTCCCCTATTCGGGAGACACATTCGGGAGACCTAGTGCTACTTTTGCCAAAGCAAAAGTAGCTTGCTCCCCCCCGTTAGCACGTCTACTACCCCCAAACTCCCTACTACTTCATCGTCATGGTGAACATGGACGTGAGAGAGCGGGGTTGGGTCTAGTAGAGGAAGGTGGTGTAGGCTCATCACAACCATATCTTGATGGGCCTACACCACTTGGCCCCGCACCTATCAAAGGCGTGGTCTGCCTTGACTGAGCAAGTGAGGTCGATTTCCCCCACCGCGTTGACTGACCAAGTGGGGTAGTCTTCCCCCATGGCATCGACTGGCCTGACTGTAAGCCTGCCTACATATAAGATTAAGATATAAGATAAATAGAATGCATAAAAGATTAACTTTGTGTATGTGAAAAGATTTGATGGAACCATACCTGTGTTTATGTAAACTGCAACCAAGCTTGTTGCCCATATCGCTCATTTATAATGGGACAACAGATTGCCCACATCGGGATCTTATGACGGTTTATGTAAACTGCAACCAAGCTTGTTGCCCATATCGCTCATTTATAATGGACAAGAGATTGCCCACATCGGGATCTTATGATGGGTCAATGGACATTGCTGCTACATACACGTATAGGTAACAAAACACGATTTCTCTAACCCAAGCCATACTTAAAGCTTAGACAAAGAATACATGTGATATTAGAACATTGTTAAGACCTCCTACATGTTGGAGCTCTATATATGGCTCACTCTACCTAACTTGGTCTCACCTATATATATGTACCTTGTCCTCAATATGAATCAGTCTTTGGGAGCGTACATGATGTGTCTCTTGTCTCGTCTCTTTCTCTCTACATTTCAACATGGTATCAGAGCAGCATCCATTAGGGAAAAACGGAGCTCATTTTGGGGCCCTGTAAGAAATTCACTATTTTTCGATTTATTTCTCTCCTAAAAGATCTCAAAAATAATAAAATATGGAAACGTGGCTCAGAACTGTCAGTAAGGACCACTGAACTGTCAGTTCAGAAAAGAATAGGATAATCTTTTGTCTAACTAACACGATTTTGCATTAAATATCTCCTTAATTTTTTTTGTTTCTCGAAGATTTCGCATCTCTTTTGACGACGTGTGCAGGCCTCTCATAAAGAATCCATCACTGAACTTAATGATTGTATGGATACCGCCACACTTCCACAATTCATGTTACAAAAAGACTATGAGATTGAGAAGCCAACTTTGCAACCTCAGAAGCACAAAAATGGCCGATACTAGTGAAGTACAATCTCAGAAGAAGCGATTATATCATCTTCACATCGACTTAGAAGAACAATATGCTCCAGCACAAAAAAGACGAAAGGATACGGTGCTAAATGCTCAACAACGGGAAAATATGAGAAGAGAAGGGCTCCAACATATTGACTTATGGTGTGATGGAAGTATATATCCAAAATGTCCAGTACAAAACTCTACACCTCCATTTGTCAATCCAACCACACTATTGAGGTTTGCGGGCGATGGACAAAATGGACTTCTTGGTTATATTTCAGCATAGTCTGCATTTGCAGAAACATATAAAACAATGTACCTACAAGAAAAGGGAGCCAGGATTCAAGAGATAGCTATTCGTGCAAAATTGGAGCAGCAGTTGCAGAATGAAATTGAGGAGCATTCAAAGAGTAAAAAAGAGTTAACAAGATCAAGAAGGAAGAGAACCATGCTTGGAGATAGACAACGAAGTAGGAAGATTAAAAACATTGCAAATTTGAAGGCTGGGACTGGTGGATGCAAGCGAAGAATTCAGGAAGCAAGGTTAGTTTGCAATTTCTTATTTTTTAAACTCAAAAATGCTCTCAAATGACTATATGTATTTTGTCCATTATTGCAAAACAGGATTGGAAGTGTTGAATAATATAGGCATATTGTGTTGTTACTATATTGTTACTATAGGAAATTATTGGAGCCTGCAAAAGAAAATATGGATCCCAACCTTCTTCCAGTTAAACAAATGAAAGGATTGCTTTCTTGTGGTGTAGCAAAAGGTTTGATTGAAGAAAAAAAATATAAAACAATCAAACGCAATGTTGTAGAGGACTTTATATCCAATAATCAAGTTGATGGTACTACAATCCAAGAGGCTCTTGATGTTAGTGGAGTTAGCAGGAAGGGATATAGTTCGATTTTCCATGCGATATCCTCAACTTTGAGAGATCAAAGGATTAAACGAGTTTTACTGCCAAATCCAGCAACAGTGTGGAAGATAAGAGGTCATTTGAATGAAAGTATAGATGAGTTTATTGGACCATATATCCATATTGAAGATATATTTCATGGTGCTAAAGGAACCACTGTGTATGACCCTTGGAACAATATATTTGTAGATCTACAACAACTTCAAAGAAGAATGGTCGAGTTTTATGGAATAACATTTGAAGAGTGCAAAGGCATTTTGAAATTTGTTATCAAACTGGATGAGTGTGAGGTTGTAAAGGAAAAGAAAATGGAAAGGATTACTATCACATTGATGAATGGAGCACTTGATACATCATTGAATGAAGCGAGTTCGAAGTATTTTAGTGTGCAGTCGGAGAAACACATATGGTGGTTGGGCTCATTCCAGGTATGATCATTTTTTATTTCGTACTTGATTTTAGTCAATGTTTTCAAATCTTTTATAGTAAGACTTTTGTTTTGTATAATCACAGGTAAAGACAGAAGACCATGAAACACTAGATTGGGTGTTTCACCACACGGAAATACCAAGAATAATTAAAAGACAGGTGCAAGGAGAGAATCTCCATGTTGCAGGAAAAGGTGATTTTCAAGTAGAGTGGCACATGGCGGGGGATCTTAAAACACTTAAGTGCATGTATAACGTTAGTAAAGGAGGTAACTCAAAGTCTCCTTGTCTTTACTGCAAAGAATCAGCGCAAGTAATGGATTCTAAATGGTGGAAGAGAGCACCTAATAGAGATAAAGTTGACCCTGACTTCAAGGCCATTCTTGACATTCCACTATGTAATGTTCACATATGCACATTGCATGCTCTATGTCGAATTATTGAGAAATTGGTATTTTTGTATATTGGATTTGCTTGGAAACTCCGTCCCGAAAGAAATAGAAAGGATGCTCTTCATGCATTGGAAAAAGTGTTATCCGATATAGGTCTGCATGGAGGTGATGTTCATATCACAAAGGATTTTAAAAAGTCTAGCAATGGCAAGGAGGTACCAATCAAGCCCTCTATTGGTGGTGTTAAGGCAAGAAGATTCTTGTCTCGACCCAAACACAATAGTAAGCAAGTAAGGCAAGGTAAAACAGTTTCAAGGATTAGTTATGGATTGTGGAAGCAAGTCCATAATGCCGTGAAAGATCATGAGGCAGATGGGGAAGCACGAAATGTGAAGGCAGAGGTGTGGAGGTCTCTTGATCAACTCTTCATGTTCTGTGACAATGTAACATGGACAAAGAGTGATTACAAGAACTTTGAAGAGGCAATAAAACATTTTGGGAAGTCAATGAAAGACGCATGGACAGCCTGCAATATAACTCACTACATGGTAAAGTGATGTCTTCTTCTTTTACTTAAGTGTGATCCTCTTTTCTTTTATAACTTACTATGCATTCTTATGTCTTTGTGAAAACAGCATATTATCTACAACCACCTTCCCTATTTTGTCAAAAAGTATGGATGCCCAGCAATTTGGTCTACCCAAGGCATGGAGAAGTCTCACTACATTGCACGTAATGCATTTTTCAGACACACACAACACTATGGAGGGAGTCAAAAGGCAAATAGTCTGAAGGAAGTCTTCCAATGGTTTTACCGAGGCATTCTACAAAGGCTGCATGCTCAAAGAAAAGTTGCTAGCTCCAAAGTCAAGCTTGCTTTTATTCTAGCCCAAAAGCAAAGACGAAGACAAACTTTGGACAATTCAATGGCAGCAGAGAGACATAGACAGTGGAGGGATTCGAAGATATTTAGAAACCATAAATGGACAAGTAAACATGAATAGCAGTTTGTAACTTATTGGTATTATGTCCACATGTTTTCAAACTCAATCAATAGATTTTTATTCTGTGGAACAAGTGACTCTTGGTGTAATGCCTATATGTTTTGAGACTCTATCAAAAGTAAGTCTTTTGTGAAACATGTGATCTATATTAACAAGCATCAATACATCCATATATTAACACACAAAAAATTCAATCAATACTACTTAATTATGCTAGACATACTGTTGATCCTTACCAATAAAATACTGAGTGTCAAACACTTTTAGAAGCTTTTGAGTGTGGGAAGAGTACTGAAGTGTCGTACAATGATGGGACAAATGCAAAAGGGTACTGATCGTCCGTACGGACAAGGAACTGATGAGGATCAAAGACTTTGTACAAATCAGTTCAACTTCAACATAATGTTTGTGCTATATTTGATGACTAAATCCTATTACTCCCAAGGCTTGCGAGTCGGAACTCTCTTTTTGAACTTGATTGGACTCTTTTTCTTCCTTATTGGCTTGATGTCAACTTTCTGTTTATCAATGCTTGCCTCTGTTGCTTGTGTGAGAGGGGTATCCTTGTCTTCAGCTATCTCCACGTGTTCTTCTTCTTGGATTGTGTGGCCTGATGCAATCATGGGTGGCTCTCGGAACCTTATGAGCTTGTGTTTTCCATAGCCCTCTAGACATTTGGGCTCCTTAACACCACATGCTAATGCATAAGAAGTGTAAGACAAAAAGTAAGAGGCCCTAGAGGCCTGCTTATTCACATAATCCCCAAATATATCTATGGCGGACAACCTCTCTATTAAAATGATCTTTTCCTTTTGCCATGGAAGATCATGTCCACCTAATACCCTAGACAAACATTTAAAGAAGTAAACAATGGCTTCTCCATTGTTGCTCAACTGCCTATGGTAAATCAAGATCTTAGCACTACCTAGATCATGAATATAATGAGCTAGGCTTGACATTTTGCCAAACCCAGCTGGCCTGCTTCCACTTGATCTCTGGAGGAATGTGTCATCCTCAATTTGTAGCTGCCATGTATCAAAAGATTATAGTGAGACAATGATACATAACTACAAAACATTTAAACACAACATAAAGTATTTGATTTGATAATAATATCATACCCTCTCATTTTCATCAGCAACAAGAAGTTCATCTTTCCAAAGATTTATTCCTCTCCCCTCCAGTCCAGCCTCTTCTTTAAGTTTTTCCTTATGAAGTGATGAGAGATTCATAGCTTCCTGGGTGAGCTGGAAGGCAGCTTCATCTGGCTCTTGGAAACTTTCAGCCTCTTTCAAACAAATAGTAAGGGCCTCTGCAGGATCAAAGGTTGTTTCCAAAGCTAGCAGTGAATGGTCATCCTCTATGCCAACCTCCTTGTCAAGCCTTGAAGCCTGGGCAATAAGGGAAATGGCATAGTCCTCCCTCAAATTGAACATACACTCTATATCATGGAGGAAAACATAATCTTTACCACCAATCAAGACACCTGGAAGCATGGGCACTGCATAGTTGCTGCTCTGAACATCAAAGTCTTCAACTGGCTGTGCTGCCCTAAGAGTCTTAGTCCTTAGTTGAACAAGGTCAAGAGCAGCCACTTGCAGCCCCTCATCCTCGAGGTTGATATCTTCTTCCTGCTCTGCTATATCTGTTGCCATAGGAATATTCTCTTTTACCTCTGCCACAGATATATCTTCTTCTTCAGTCTCCTGCCCTTGCTCTTCTAGAGATTGCTGTTGAAAGACAATGTACATGAGGAATGCCATGTTTTCCTCAAGCACTCTACACTTTCTGGTGTGCAAGTTACAACTGAATTTATATTCCTCAGGCAGGCTGTCAAACCTTCTATTCACATGATACCTCAGCTTCTCAATGGAGACAATATGATTTAAATGCACAAAAACCTTTTCACCTTCCACAATCCTTCCTGCCTCTGTCAGTTGTTTGAAGGTATCCCAATGGTCTGAAAGGAAATCTCTGTGATGGTCCAAAAGAGAGCTCATAGTGAACTCCCTGTTGAAAATACTGTGGTATATGTGGAAGTTCCTTTGAGCCTTGCACTTGTGAAGAAAGTCAAATAGGAGCAAATCTGGAGATTTGTCCTCTTCTGGTTCCCTTTGTTTTGAAAGGGAAGACTCACCTTTCTGCTCTAGTCTCTTGCTTTTGCCTGAAGCAAAATTTATATAACATGAATTCTATATGCTCACATATGCAATCAGATAAAGTATAGGATATCACCAAACAAAACTCTTCATCAGCACACATGAATCACCTGGTGATTGCTGTGGTCTGAGTATAGCAGCAGAGAAGTCCAACTTCCTCTTGAAAGGAGGGGCCTGAGGATCAACTGTTCCAAAGCAGAAACATTTCTCATCATCAAGAAAGACATCTCCATGGACATAGAAAGCAAAACAATGAGCAAACAGTAAAAACCAAAAGAGACACAAGACTTTGCAACAAAACGCGATGCAGACCCATTTGAAAAATGTAAAGTGCTCTCCTCGCATTTTGTTGCAAATTCTGAATTTCTACTGACATCCATTTCCAATCAAATGTTAGGGATATCTCACAATGTTGAGGACAGTAAATGATGCAAGGAGGAAATCCCCAGTGCAAAAGAGATTAAAAGAAGGAGAAAAAATAAGAACCAGAACAAATATCAGAATTTGCAGCAAAACGCGATTTGGAGCATTTGGAAAACATAAACCTTTCTAATCGCATTTTGTTGCAAAATTCCAAATCCTACTCATATCCATCTCTAATCAAATCCTAGGGTGATCTGCCAGATTCTAGGCACTGAGATTTAATAATTCTACAGATGGAAGAAATATATGTCAGAAAACATTGGAAATGGTATAGATCTCTGACCTTTCTTTTCCTCTTCCATACTGATGGAATAGCCCTGGAGATTGTCCTGCTCTTTTCCAAAACTGAGCTGTAGCACTGGTAACCTGGAGATCTGGTAATGGTAGTAGTCTTCAGACAGGTTGCAGAGTGGATGGAGTGTGTTGGGTAGAAAGTGGTCAAAGTGGGAGAGAAGAGGATGATGGGAGGGTGCTGGCAGGGATGGAATACGGGGAGGGAAAAGTGTTAATGGATCTAATTATGAAATCATGATTGGCACAAGTTCCAAGGCAAAAAGTGACCCACAAATTTCAAATCCCAAAAGATTTGGTGGGACCCACACGTGTTAAAAAACGACTATATCTCACACGTGTGGTATTAATAACTCCATTATTTGTATTTTGTAATAATCTACTCTCCTAACTCAGTTCTCTTGCATCTCTACCTCCCTACTCCACACCATCAGCATCCAGACCAGCAGCAGCAGAGGTTCACACCCAGCACAGGATACTCATCATCAGCACAGAACACTTGCAGATACCTTCCAGGTTAGTAAGAAAATCTTTTTCCTCTCCTTCTTGTTTAATAGTATATTAGGGTAAGGAATTGATTGATGTGATGTAGGTTACATATTATGATAAATATTATATGCATTTTTTAGATTTTCTCCACTGCATGTAGAAGCAGGAAGACTTTTTATTTGGCCCTGTTGAATGAAGTTTGATCACTTCTTGATGTCCATAGGCTCAATCTATGTTGCACCAAGCTGCATACACACTGAAATGACTAAAGGCATGCTGAAGTATGTTGTCTCTAGAATTTGCAGCAAAACGCGAAGAGGGGATTTTAGAAATCTCAAAATAGTGCAAATCGCATTTTGTTGCAGATTTTAAAATGCTTCTTTATCCACCCATTTCAGGCCTGCATAGCTCTTCTATAAACACAATACATATTGTTTGTAGTTGGAAAGATAGAGAATTCATCATATGAATGCAAAAGCATGTTGTTTCAAGCATTTGCAGAAAAACGCGATTCTGAGCTGTTACAAATTTCAAATCTTCATAATCGCCTTTTGTTGCAAATTGTTCAATTTTGCTTCATCCAAGTTGTCATCACCTTCTTTAATCATTCTATGTTCTCCATGTTTCTTATCTTTTACTATTGCTTTGTATGGACCTTTTCAAAGTGATGGCAAGAACCAAGGCAACTGCAAGGAGGTCTGGCAAGGGGCCAGGGCTTGCAGCAGCAGCAGCTGGGGCTGATGTCAAGGAATCTACTGTGCCTACAAAAGGAAGAGTTGCACATGGCAGGAAGGGGAAGCCAATGAGCATGCTACAGCAAAAGTCCAAGAGGTTAAAGCATTCTGCTGGTGTGCTAAAGGAGATCAGGAAACAGCAAAAAGCTATAGGCTTTGCAATCCCCAAGGCACCTTTTCAGAGGCTAGTGAGAGAAATCTGTGATAGCTGGCACCTTGGTTTCAGGTGGAACAGGACTGCCATTCTTTCCTTACAGGAAATGGTAGAGGATTACCTGGAGAAGTACTTTGAAGATGCAATGCTTGTAGCAGCCCATGCTCACAGGGTAACTCTGATGGCCAAGGACTTCAACACATTGTCCAGAGTGAGGTGGAGGTATGACAAGCTGGTCCATCCTGTGGAATGGCAGGACATTAAAATGAGAGACATATTATTAATTCCACCTACAAGGAAATTGAAGGCAGACAAGGTGAAGGTTGTTGAAGTGACCCACTCAATGAGCACCAGAGGGAAAGCTGCTTATGAGGAGTCACTGAAGCAGCAAATAGAGAAATCCAAGTCTGCTATAAATGTGGAGACTGTACAGATGGAGCTACAGATACAGAGAAGGTTGCAGGAGCTGGGCCCTAACATAGTTGTCCATATTGAAGATGATTTTTCAGAGAATAATTTTGACTTGACAAGAGCATGCTTGGCAGCATTGGCTCATAAGAATGAGTATTGCTCAGATACTATCATTCTTGCAATGCTCTAGTAAGTGTCTTTTATTTTACATTTGTTTGCAAAACAATCCTTATTGTACCTCCTCCCTTACACCTTACCTTAATTATTGTTTTGTCCAATGTAGCATGATGAGAAGCTGGCTGAACCATGCTGTACAGCATACAGTTTATATTATTGATCCTGCAATTTCCTTCAAGTTAAGAGATCCAAAGGAAACTCCCATGGATATTTCCAATTGGTTCAGACACTGTGATTTTGATCATGTTGATATTTTGCTACTTCCATACCATAACAAGTATGTGTGTGGCTGCTTCTTTTGGGATTTTCCTTCAAGATTGAGTACTCTTGTAGCCTTTGATTTCTTAATGCTTTTTTCCTTATGCAGTGACCACTGGAGCTTTGCTTCTATTGACATCCAGCAGAAGCAATGCTTTTTATTCAACTCTCTTAGAAACACACACAGAGAGGTTAAATTGTAAGTGGTTTGTGTGCTATTTTTAACTTTAAACTTCATTATTTGGATTTAATGCAAACTAACTGAATTATATGTATTGCAGTTGTATTAGAAGACTTCTAGATGCATTGGATCAGTGTCCTCCTAATGTCAATCTTTTGGATTCAATAGAGCCAATAGATTTAGAGGTAGAAAGTTGCTCCCTCTACTGATGTCTATTTCATGCTATGCCTTTGAACTTATTGAATAATTTTATTTTGTTCAGACATTAACAGTTTCTAACATATCTTTCCAACTATCCAGACACCACAACAAGATGATTCAAGTAGCTGTGGCTGGAGAGTGCTGATTAGTGCCAAATATATACTTTCAAGCTATTTTGAGATAGGACAGCCAGAGCTTGTAAGAAAAAATAATTTTCATTTAGCTTCAAAAAATTTGATATTGGTACAAAGTGTTCTAAATCATCATATCTCATTGCAGATGAGAGAAGATAGCTTCAACTCGAGCTACGTGTATAGTTTCAGAGCTGATATAATTTGGAAGTTTTTGAAGTATGCCTTCCCCAAACCTATTGTACCAGCTACTGTCGAGTTAGGTGAGAGCTCTAAAGTCCGAGAAGGTGTCATACACCTTGATGACACAGATGATGCAGATGTGGTGCCACAAGAACAAGGACCTAGTGCTGATGAGGAGAAGCCACAAGAACAAGGACCTGTTGCTGCTGATGTTATTGAGGAAATGATGGAGCAACAGCAAACAGATGCTCCAAGGGTAGTAGAGGAGACAATGGAGCAGCACCAAGAGACTGTACACGACAAGATGGAGCAACAGAAAGTAGATTCTCCAAATAAAGATGATACGGTGAGGTTGGACCATGTAGAGCAGCCTCTAGATCAACCTGTAGATAAATAGAAAATTGTTGTCAAGAATATGTTCTACATATGTAATTAAACACTTCTGTACAGAATTTTACATTTCTGAATATAATACCTTTGTTTATGGAGTCTGTGTTATCTCAATTTTAAAATTTTCAATGTCTTTGCATTTTATTGATCTCTCTCTTCTTTTGAGCACCTGCAAAAAAGCAATATGAAACAATAGGGTAAAGTAAACTAATAGCAGTGCTTAATGAGACTAGGATAAGTCACATGGTATACCTTCTTATTGTTGTAGATAAATAAAAAGTCCTTTGAAATAGAACCTTCTGTCTCAAATAGAATGTTATTGCGCAATTGAGCTAGGGAGCAGCATTGTCTTAATGTGATATTGACTAGCACATCACCATTCTCAACAACATCAATAACAAGAAGTTTATTTTCTGCACCAAAAGAATCTTCATCTTGATCCATAGGGACTAGTTTTGTACCTAGCATTCGACTGCGCTTATAATAAAAAGAAAAAATGAAATTTTGTGATGCAACCATGTACTTCAGTTGCATAGAAGGTTGGACAACCTCACAAAACACTGAACTACATGTCTTCTTATCCCAACCTTTATCCAAAAATTGTGGCATGCATGCCAGACTTGTTGCTTTAACTGTGAACATTGTTTTTGAAACCTTCACTGGAAAGGTATTAAACAAGTCTACAAAAACTGTGAGAGGCATGCACAAAGAAATTTTTATTATCCTTGTGGCAATATTGGGCCTAAGAGCTTTCTGTACTTCTTTGAAAAGCTTGGCTCTGTATGCCTCTGTAACACTAAAATGTGGGAGAGGCCAATCCACTGAATTCCATGCTGGAAGGTCTTGTTTTCTTAACACACCATGTGTGTTTGCATTGTCCAGCAACTGATAAAAATGATCAGTAAAAAATATACCGGATTGAGCTAGCTCTGTTGCACATCGACCTTCGTA
Source organism: Cibotium barometz (assembly GCF_041138505.1). Classification (NCBI taxonomy): domain Eukaryota; kingdom Viridiplantae; phylum Streptophyta; class Polypodiopsida; order Cyatheales; family Cibotiaceae; genus Cibotium; species Cibotium barometz. Next base: position 40,980,320 of record NC_141072.1, read on the forward strand.
TTGTTGTTCTCCTATCGATCCATGGAAAACATCTATAAATCCCAGAATACAATCGATGTTTTGCCATGTCTCATACGATGAAGGGTATAAATCTGAAATAAAATATCACAAGAATATCAATAAGCAAAGAAAGAAAGCTTTGTCTTAAAAATCCATGCACCTCATAAAGAACCAAACCACAATAGAAAAATATACAATTAGGCCTGTGTTGCGGAAGATCATTTGGATAGTCTCGCAAGACAAGTTCTTTATGCATGTACACATGCTGAATCAAAACTTCTTTCACCGATATCTTTCCTCTGGTGATTTTAAAATCTCGTACTCTTCCCTTCCATGATGCCAAGAAAATATTTTTTGTCTGGGGTCTCTTTCTTTTTCTAGGTTGCATGAGCACCCATGCTCCTTTCGAAACAGTAAACCTTTCCCAAGTTCCTTCCGTTTTGACTGTACTTGAATTGTCTACCGAAGAAATAGAAGAAGCAGGTCGACGGGGTAAGGATGTGTGGTATAATTCTGCCTTCATAGCATTATCATCCACAGAACGTCTTCCACAAGAACGACCATAGTTTTTATTCACCATGGATACCTTGTGAATCTGTAACCACAGCAAAGTAATGTAAACAAGATAACAAAGTGAAGTTTCAAGAAAGAGAAAGTAGGCAGACAGATAGTTGACAAGAAACATCTTATTCTAAGCCAAACTGGATCAAGGGAGCAGTTTTGGAAAAGAAGAGGTTACTGCACAATGAGGTAGTGGTGTAGAATGGTAGACCTTTCGAAGGAAAGGCAGCACAACAATTCAAAGTTCAAAGGGAGGTGGAAGCGGGAAGGCCCTTGTCAGAGAAAATGTCAGACTAGATTCTATCTTCATGTCCAAAGATCTTGTGAGAATAAAAAACCAATCTCCACATTAATGTAGCACGCTTGTACCTACATAAAATATTGTTTCTTTTATCTATTTTCTTTTATTTTTGTGAATTTCCAACGTTACGTTGGCCCTCTGTTCATTGGTTGAGAGCTTATTTTTCCAAACCGTAAAAGGCCCCAAAATGAGCTCCCTTTTTCCCTAATGTATAAGGAAAGCATCTATGTCTTCTTGTTAAATTCATGATTATAATTTGATGTCTTACAAGATTATTCTTCGATTATGTGTTGTCTACATGATTTTATAGCTTAACTTGTTGCAATTAGAGTTGTTTCTTAATCGCATCATTAAAACCAAAACGGAGTTGTGAGTCAAAAGTTTGTCAAACGGAGTTGTGAGTCAAAAGTTATGACAGTTTAGGCAAACTACATCTGTATAACAGCAAAACAGGTTCTTTGAATAAGCAAATAGGTTCTTTGTGTGAGCACACAGGTTTTGTCTTCGTTAAGCGTCTTTAGCAAACCGCCAAATCTAGCTTCTTCGTCGTCAAGCATCTTTAGCAAACCGCCAAATCTAGCTTTTTCGTCAAGCGTCTCTTATTATTTTGCTATTTTTAGCAAAACGACCAATATAGCTTTTTCATCAACAATCTATCAATGAATCTTGCATCCCACGTCTCTCTATTTTGAGGACTCATTTATTATTGACGTCTCCTATCTCTTGCGGTCGTCCTTGTCTATGGTGTGCAGATTTTGTGATTTTATCTTATACGTCTTCTCGCAGATATGGCTATGACTGTTCTCGTCAATGGTTTTCCTTCTGGCCAACGTTCTATTCCTTCTTTTCAAGGCCAAGGGTTTCCCGGTTGGAAAGCAAAGATGCTGTTAATTCTTGAAGGCAATGAGCTCTCAGACGTTGTTATTGGCGATTCTCTATGTTTGTCTCAGCCTACTATTCCGGATTCTGACAACGTTCTTATTACGGAAGGCCCTGTTTTTGATGCATGGCATCTTGCTTATATGGATTGGCAACGGCGTGATAAAGCAACTCATCGGTACATTCTTTCTGCTCTTAGTGATTCTCTCATGCTTGATGTGTATGACTTTCCTACTTCCCATGACATATGGGAGTATCTTATAGCAAATTTTCAGAAAAAGTCTGTTTTACAGAAACACTTTATTTGAGAGGTTTGCTTTCAAAGTTACAGTATGAAGTTGGTACTGCTATGACGGGGCATATTGATTCTTTCAAATCTATTATTAATCAACTTGCTGCTGCGGGTGATCCTGTTCCACGAAAACAACTTATTACAATTCTTCTTGATACGATAAAGGATCCGTCTTATGACAACATTGTTACCATTCTTTCTAACAAGGACGGTCTTGATTTTGACCAAACTTGCATATCTTTGATTGAGTATTCTCAACGTCAACACAATGACGTAGCGTTGGTCATGATGCAGCTATGTTTTCACAACAAGAGGAGCCTGAGTCACAACAGTTGGAACGGGCCTTTTATGTGCAAAGGCATCCTTTTCAACGAGGCAACCGTAGAGGTGGTCGTCGTGGACTCGTGGTGGTAGTTTCTCTCGTCTCAAATTTCCTAACAAGCATTGTTCTTACTGCAATAGGAATGGTCATACTGAAGATGACTGTTGGGCACGTCAATATGATGAAGAACACAACATTACCACAAAACAACCACGTTTATCTAGAGATTCTTCTTCTTGTGATTATTGTGGAAAATCTGATCATCCCTCTTCCATGTGCTTTAAGCGTTGATTTGATGTAGATCGAAATCGAGCATATGCAGTCGAGCATCGTGATAATGTTGTTCCTGAAACAAGTTGTGTTTTATGTTCAGTTCTCCCGGACAGAATACTTCATGTACGTGATGGTTCACTTTTCATTATTGATTCTGGTGCTACAGGAAATATGACATATGAATCTAAGTGGCTACATAACTATTGTTCTTTACCTGTTAAGCATGTTGTTTATCTTTCTAATGATACAACTTGCCAAGTCAAGGGCATTGGAGATTTATATCTTGGCACCTTATCTTCTTCAACTCGAGTTTTACGAGGGGTTTTACATGTCCCAGAACTTCAACATAATCTTCTTTCAGTTGTAAGACTTGTTGATCTTGGTTTGTTTGTTGGATTTGACCACATCAAATGCCGCATTGAGAAAGATGGACAGATTATTGCAACTGCTTCTCGTAATGGCAATTTGTTTGAGCTCTCTCTTAATGATGCTGTAGCAAATGTTGTCATTACTCCAGGTGATCATGATTGCAAGATATGGCATCATCGCTTTGTTCATGCTGATTTCTCAAAGCTTCTTGATCTTCATCGTCAAGGTCTTGTACGCAGCATGGACCTTAAAGCTCATCCTCATATGGGAATCTGTGAGTTTTGTGCTCTTGGCAAACACAATCGTAAACCCTTTCCTCTCTCGAATTCAGTTCATTCTCATGATTTGTTGGATCTTATTCGTACCGACATTTGTGGACCTTTGCCTCCATCGAGAACACAACATCGTTATTTCATTACGTTTATTGATGATTACTCACGGTATACAGTTGTTTTCTTGCTTCGACAAAAATCTGAGGCGTTATCTATTTTTAAGCAATTTCACAAGGCTGTCGAACTTCAAACTGGTCATCGCCTCAAGAAACTTCGCAGATAATGGTGGAGAATATGTGTCTCGTGAGTTTGAGAGTTATTGTACGGACCATGGTATTCATCATTAACATACTATTCCATATTCACCTCAACAGAACGGTGTTGCTGAACGTAAGAATCACACTATTATCAATGCTATACGATGTATGCTGATTCATTCTGGGCTATCTCGTGTTTTCTGGAGTGAAGCTCTCTGGACAGTAGTCTTTGTTCAGAATCATCTTCCTACTACTGCTCCTTCGGTAAGATACCCATCACAGCATGGACAGGTGAAATTCCTTCTGTATCTCATTTTCGAACCTTTGGATGTATTGCTTATATTCATGTTTCTAAAGAAACACGAGCAAAGCTTGATGCTCTTGGGCTTAAAGTTATTTTTATTGGGTATTCTGACACTTCCAAAGGCTACAAATTCTATGACGCATCCTCCAAGAAAGTGCTTGTGAATCGTGATGCTATTTTCAATGAACAGCTTATGGGCGGTACATGGTCCATGGATGATTAAGATGATACTAAATCTTTGCTTCAAGCTTTTCCATTCTTGTGTGATGATGAATCTTCTTCTATAGAGCAACTTTCCTCTTCACAACCATCTAAAGAGCAACTTTCCTCTTTACAACCATTGATGCCGAATGTTGTCATTGATGATGTTGACATTTTTATTGATCTGCCTATTGATTTTGATCATGGTTCTTGTCATGTTTATGATGAAGATTTTGAGGCTAATGTTTTCTCTACTTCTGAAGATCCTGCCACGTACAGTGATGCTATATGTTCTCCACAAAAGGATCAATGGCAAGAGGCTATGGAACAGAGTACGATTCTCTTATCTCTAAAGGTATATGGATACTCACTGAGCTGCCTCCTGGCCGTACTCACATCAAGTGTAAGTGGGTATATAAGACAAAATTTAAAGCAGATGGATCCTTTGACAAATTCAAGGCACATTTAGTTGCCAAAGGTTATTCTCAAGTTGCTTGCGTTGATTATCGTGAAACCTTTTCACCAGTTGTTCGCATTACTAGTATTCGGGTTTTATTGGCATTTGCTATTCAATTAGACTTAGAAATTCATCAGATGGACGTGCACACAGCTTTCTTGAATGGAGATTTGAATGAAGAAATTTACATGGAACAGCCAGAAGGATTTGTTATTGCAGGTAAGGAAGATCTTGTTGCTTGTCTTCATAGGGCTTTATATGGTCTTAAACAAGCCTCACGGGCCTGGTACATCAAGTTTGATCTTTTTCTTACCTCCCATGGCTTTCTCTCTTGCTCTTCTGATCCCAACTTATTTACCAAACACCAAAATGGTAGTTTTGTAATCCTTGCCCTTTATGTGGATGATACAATCCTTTTTTCCAATGATTTGGGATTTCTACACCAAAGTAAGCAGTTGTTATCTTCGGCATTTGATATGGTGGATCTTGAGAGCTTCACTTGTGTCTTGGCATTCGAATTCAAAGGGATCGCAGCAAAGGTATTTTATTACTTCAACAGTCAAAGTTTATTGAAGATACTATTAAGAAGTTTGGTTTGGAATCTGCACATTCAGCAACTACTCCTTGTCTTGCGAGTTCCATGAAAAATACTTCTGATGGTGGTGGCCAGCTTGTTACAAATCAACCATATGCTAATTTGGTTGGATGTCTTCAAGTTGTTGGTTTGAACACTCGTCCTGACATTTTGTTTATTGCTAACTATCTCGGGCAACACTTGCATGTCCTTCTCTTAAGCATTGGTCTCTTCAGCAAAGCGCATGTTGAAATACTTGAAAGGCACTGCAGATTATGGTTTGGTTTATCAACGACAACTCACATCCGACTCCATTCCATCTCTTTCTCTTTTGGGTTACACAGATGCAGATTGGGCTAGCTCACATTTATCTATGCGATCTACTAGTGGCAATTGTTTCTTCATTAATGGTTGTCTTATTTCTTGGACCAGCAAGAAACAACGTTGTGTTGCAGTTTCTACAACCGAAGTTGAATATGTTGTGGCATCACTTGCAGCTCGTGAACTCATTTGGCTTCGACAAGTGTTGACAGATATTGGCCATTCTCCTCTTTCTAGTACACCCTTGCGGTGTGATAATCAGAGTGCTATTAGTCTTGCAAAAGACTATGTCCAACATAACAAGTCAAAACATATTGCTATGCATTACCATTATGTTCGATACGAAGTACGCAAAGGCACTATCATGATTGAACATTGTCCAAGTGACCAAATGATTGCAGATATTCTTACCAAAGGTCTCAACGAGTCACGCTTCATTCTCTTGCGCTCAGAGCTTGGAGTTGTCACTCTTTCTAGATTAGGCTCTTTACTCTTATGGTAGCTTTGTACATATATCATTGTAATCTTCTAGACACCATGCACTTTGCACATTTCACAATTGCACACTATGACCTCTTGGTCCTTTTGTATATTTGTACATAGATGCACAATGCACTTTCACATCACTACTTCTGGTTCATATTTTCACATTTGTATAGGGGCTTGGGTTTTTCCCTTTACTCCCCAAGGGTTTTTTCATCCATAGCTAGAGATCCTTGTTTGAGTGGGGGTGTTGGAGCTCTATATACGGCTCACTCTACCTAACTTGGTCTCACCTATATATATATATCTTGTCCTCAATATGAATCAGTCTTTGGGAGCGTACATGATGTGTCTCTTGTCTCGTCTCTTTCTCTCTACATTTCAACACTACAATACTAAGATAAGTAGGGTGGATAGTGCCCCCTTTCGAATGATAGCTTCTGAGGAGTTTCCACATGCTCCCCACTATTAAAGCCAAAGGCAACTCCTCTTTTGTTGCAAGAGAAGTATAGTGAGAAGATCGAGGGATTCGCCTCCACTATAACCACCTACTCATGGTGGATAACCACTCCTAACTTGACATAAGCACCATTCTAGATGGCATGTATCAATGCCCCATATCTCTATGCATAAGTCCATTTCCTAAACCTGGAACCCAAGGATGCAATAAACATGAGGTTGAATGAATAAGGCCACTAACCTCAACAATGTCAAGACAACCAAGAGAAAACAACAACACAAGCTTAGACAAAAAATACAATCTATGATCTTAGGGCATTGTTACGACCTCCTACAATACTGCTTAGACAAGCAAGGTGGACAGTGGCCCTTTTGGATGATAGCTTTTGAGGACTTTCCACATGCTCCCCACTATTAAAGCCAAAGGCAACTCCTCTTTTGTTGCAAGAGAAGAATAGTGAGAAGATCAAGGGCTCCCCCTCCACTATAACCACCTACTTGGATAACCACTCGCTTCTGAGGACTTTCCACATGCTCCCCACTATTAAAGCCAAAGGCAACTCCTCTTTTGTTGCAAGAGAAGAATAGTGAGAAGATCGAGGGCTCCCCCTCCACTATAACCACCTACTCGGATAACCACTCCTAACCTGACATAAGCAGCATTCTAGATGGAATATAACAATGTCCCATATCTCTATGCATAAACCATGGCGTATGCATAGGCCATATGATGTATGCATATGGCCTATGTGTAGGTTGTATGCCATATGCATAGGCCGTATGCATACGACCTATGCGTATGGCTGTATGCATGCCGCGTATGTGTATGGCCTATGTGTAGGCCTTATGCATAGGCCATATGTATATGGTCTATGCATAAGGCCTATGCGTACGGCCTATGCATACGCGGTATGCATACAGCCATATGCATAGGCCGTATGCATACGGTCTATGCGTATGGCTATATGCATACCGCGTATGCGTATGGCCGTTGTGTAGGCCTTATGCATACGGCACTGCATATAGGGCTATGCATAAAAGAATCCTATTTCCTATTGACCTAACCCTAATCCATGGCACCCAAGGGTACAAAAACACAAAGAAAAGAAGCAGAAATGAAGAAATAGGGCTTACGGTATGAGAGGCTATGCCCAAAACCTTGCTCACTTGAATAATCCTACAAAAAAAGAAACATAATGAATAAAAAAGATAGTCATTAACACATTTGTAAGCAAGAAGAACAAGAGAAAAAAGAGGTGAGTACCCTAAACCCTACTCTTAATGCATAAGTGAATGGAAAATCTAGTTTATGTCAAGCCTAAACCCTAGCATAATGCATACAATGCTTAATAGAAAGCCTTGATGGTGGTGAGCTCTCCATCAAAGCTCTCTATTAGAGCTCTATGCATTATGTTAGGGTTAGGGAAAGGGAGAGGAAAGAGAGGGAAAGGGAGAAAAGGAGAAAGGAGAAGGAAGAGAAGCTCACATAAAACTATGTCATAAAACTTTGTCCAAGCTTTCCATGAAAGCTTGGAATAAGACATGAAACCATGAAACCATGAAGAAAGCAAGAGAGTGTCTACCTTGGAGAGGGAGACATGATTGATCCAACACCCTTGAGGGATGAGTTAAGGTGGGAGGAAAAGTCAGGCTATAGGCATAGCCTGTGTATGTGCAGGATAGGGGAAGTAGGTAGGTATTGACACCTGTCGCTCGACAGTGAATTAGGCGGGAGTCACAGCTTCGCAGGTCGTTGAGTAGCAAAATTTTGCTACTAGCTTCGCTAGTGAGGAATGTATTTTTGCTCTACTGTGCAGCAAAAAAACGTTGATGTGGTTGCTGTCTAGCAGCAAAAAACTAGGTAAATTTTTGTTTGCAATACTAGATGTTGTTGTGTGTTTTGTATGAACCCTAAATCAGTTTTGGCCAGGTAAAAGATGTCTGATAGTGATCATCAAGGGCCGGAAGTTTGATCCAAGGCATGGTTTGAGAGAAAAATTTTTATGTGTGTGAATATATACGACAATGTCGTATAACAATTGAGCATGTCCGAACATATGGTCTTCATGAGGTAATGGCATGACCAGAGGTAATCTTTAACCAGCACAACAATATTTTGAAGCTTTGCAAAGGTACGGAGTTCAGTTCTTTGAGATTAGTCAATATTTTCTTTGATCTTGAAGCTTTGCAAAGGTACGGAGTTCAGTTCTTTGAGATTAGTCAAGAAGAATGTGAAGGAGTTCTAAAATTTGTTTTGAAACGGGATGAGTGTGAGATTTTAAAGAACAAAAAAATGGAGAGGGTTACTATCACTCTAATGAACAGGGCCTTTTTCACATCAATTACAAAAGATGATGCAAGATATTTCAATGTTCAATCGGAGAATAACATATTGCCACTTGGATCTTTTGAGGTATCTTCTTTATCATTGAATATGACTGTGTATTACGTTAAAATAATTTAAACACGAAACTTGTATTAAACATGAGCTTCTTCCTAATGACACGGGTGGATAAAGAAGACTTTGAAATTTTACATTGGGTGTTTCATCAAACTACAATTCCATCATTGATTAGTGAGCAAAGAAATGGAAGGGCCCTTCATGTGCTTGGGTTTGGTGACTATAAAGTGGAATGGCACATGGAAGGTGATTTGAAGACTCTAAAATGCATGTATAACATAAGCAAAGGTGCAAATGCAAAGAGTCCATGTCTATATTGCATGTCAAGTTCCAAGAATTTAGATTGTGTACTATGGAACAAAGCTCCGATAGGCATTAAAAGATAAATATTTCAAAGCAGCGCTTGATATTCCTCTATGCAGAGTGCGCATATGCACATTGCATGAACTATAGAAGCTAGTGTATTTGTACATATGCTTTGCATGGACGTTAAAGCCCAAAAAATAATCTTTAAAAGCAATAGAAAAGTGCTATTAGACATTGGTTTGCATGGGGGGCATGTTAAATTGAGGAGGAAGACAAACGGTCACAAGGGCTTAGCAAAGTACTAAAACAACCATCAATAGGTGGTGTGAAAGCTAAAAGATTTTTGTCATACTGCCTCAAAGCCTGTCGAGATAAAAACAAGAAAAAGATGTTTAATTTGATGGAAATATCTACATAATTCAGTCAAGGACATTGGAAATGAAGGTTCAATCCAAAATTGGAAGGCAGATGTGTGGATTTCACTTGACAAGATCTTTGCATTCATGGAGAAAAAGAGTTGGAGCAATAGTGAGATAAAGTTTCTTGAAAACATATTAGAGACTTGGAGGAAGGCATTCATTGCAGGATGGATTGATCAACATGTAACTCATTACATGGTAAGAACTTTAAAAACTGCTGCAATCTCAATAATGTGGTGGCCATGTATATAAGTGAATATCTCTCATAATAAAAGGACTCTCCGATTGTGCAATAGAGTCTTGCTCTTGCTAATCCTCTGGCTAACCTCTTTCTCTAATGCATGCTAGTGAGTGTGTGTGAGCGATTTGAGGTGAGAGGAGGGATGAGTACACGTAGTGCAACATGATAGTTTTATAATGCTCGGTCGCGGGAGACGTGGTGGAATTGCTTCTCAAGGAGTTGTAGAGCATAGGAGACCTCAAGGATTACAAACTCGACCATTGGAAAGATCCTTATGACAGTTACGGTTTACCAGGTAATCTCTTGTTGGATGTGTTTCAAGGAGGGTTAGGGTGAGACATAACACCTCGCGAGAGAGAAGGATACATGTGTGAGTCAAAAGCAAAGACAAAGCTACATATATGGCTGAAGTACTCCAACAAAAGTGAAAAAATCTATCGATGTCGAGCATCTCCATGGGTCTTCTTGAAGCAATAGCATCTCCATGGTTCTTCTTGAAGCAATAGCATGCAAATGTATTAGAATGAATCAAGAGAGTGTGAACACCTTGTGGCCAGGGAGCCTCATTCCATAACATCTTTACCAAAGATAATGTAAGATCTTAGGCCTCAAAAGTTATAACTATCGTAACTTAATACAAGTATGTGTGATAAAAGATGTAGAGGTAGCTACTAAGTCCTTTATTAGTGTTAGTTATATCATATTTCAAACATGATATATAGCACTTCATGACACATTCTTCCTTTATTAATTAAGGGCTTCCTGTTGATACTTGAACTTGTAATTATTTGTAACCGTTTGGGGATCTTTAGCCGCTAGTGTGTATGCATGCGTGTGTATGCATGCGGCCAACATTATCCTCATGAAAACAACCGCCATCTCCTGCTTAGCATTGCTATTGTGGCCTGTACAAGGACACCTTCACATTTTTGAGAAACAAATTCATGATCGAGATTAATATTTCACATCTCGAAAAGTGTTGAGGGAAAATCTATGTTTCCATGTTTCCATGGGTGATCCCATTCCTATCATGAAAAATGGGATCATGATAAACTCGTAAACCCATCCGCATGACCACGGTGTGAATCTGGCACAAAAGGTATCCGCTGAAGAAGCTCAGAACTCCTGGTCAGAATGTCAAATGGTCCTGGCACAAAAGAATCATCATGTAGGCGAAGACTGGAATATGTCATAGATGCATCTAAATGTCGAGCCACATATCCAAAAACTATGCTCCTCAAATGGCAAAGAATGCATCCAAAGGAAAATGTCATGGCTCCAAAGAACATAGGCACTTGTTGACATCTGTAGGAGCTAAAAGAACATATCTCAAGGTCGGCCTCATGTAGAGTCAAATGTGAAGTCATGCCACCGTCACATGTAGCACCACTCGAAAAGTTAAAGGCATGATCCACCATATCAATGTATGTATGAGTATGATCCGACACATGCATAATATCTCCATGTGCAAGACAATTATATGTGTGTGTCCCTCAAAAATAAAAGCCGGGTCATCATAAAGATCATCATCACTAAGTATTGACAAAGTGTCTACACAAGAGAGATAAGTGGTATCAAGCAACTCACTATCAATGGAATCTTCAAGGCCACTAAGGTCGTCCCCAAAAGTATAGACAATGTCCATCAATGGTGTCCCTACATGACCTAAATCCCATGATATATCAATCTCCAATAACACTGGATCTAAGAAAATAGCTAGATCAAATGTAAAACTCTTGAGGTCAATCTCATAGGATATGTTAAAAATATGATCGATATGCATACTGCTACAATGTCTCGCCTCTACAAACGCATCATTACTCTCATGCATTATCCCTGACTGCTCAATCACAACAACTCGATCCACACGAATGCTACCATATGCTTTGATGAAAACTAGGAGTGATGGTCATATCAAAAATCTCTCCACATGTGATAACTCTAGAGGAGTAGCCAACATATCTAATACTAGAACCTTAGGTCTATGCTCCTCATGGTCTATGATGTGCTCAGCAACATGTGAAGTGTCAACCCCATGTGTAACTAGGGATGTATGACTAGCCGAATGATCATGACTAGTAAAATATCCACCAAGATCATCAAATGCATCACTATGGTCATCTAATGTATCCCTATGATCACTAGGGATAGAGATAGGTAGCTCTGTGATGCTCCTCATGCTCGCTGCCATCTCTTCCTTGAGATCATGCCCACATGATCTAACTCAGACACATCATCTTCACTATCACTATCACATACATCATCATCATGTGCATATGTGTCAGTGGCATCATGTGCATGTGTATCACTATCATCATGTGTATGTGTGTGCGATACATCAATATCATCATGTGTATGTGTGTGCGATACATCAATATCATCATGTGTGTGTGTATAATACAGCATCATCCTCATCATCCCCATCATAATACAATGAATGAGTTGGTCTATGTAAATGAAAATCAATGAGATGATGGCTAGTCAATTTCATGGGTAAGTCATAGAAGCTCTTAAGGCCCATGCAAACACAACTATGATAGCAATGAAAGTGGCAGCATGCTCAATCCACGTCCTCCAAGGATCCAAACTTGTTATGACATAACTCAAAAAATGTGTCCCATGAATGATCACTATGATCATCATCACCCATATAATAGTATGTGGTCATATCATGAACATCATCATCCATATCCACATCATCATTCCTTGAATGCATGTCATAATGATACCCATCCTTAGTTATATAGTCATCTATGCTCACAAATGCAGAGCACCCACTCAAGTCCCCAGATAAATCATCCCATGCAAGAAATGCCGAATCATCCCTGTAAAGATAACCATAAAGATCCTCAACAAAATCACCATGTGTAGAACATGTGGACCATCTGGCATGGACATCCCCCTCATCAACAAAATCACCATGTGTAGAACATCTGGACCATCTGGCATGGACATCCCCCTCATCAAATGAGTGTCTAAACTGGCTAGGCAACAACAACATCTCAAGCTTAAACATCCATAAGTGACATGAATATAATGTGTCATATGTCATAGGATGATGTCCATGAAGAAGGATCTAGAGGTCAAAGCCGCGATGTGCCAAATGTATGTATGAAATCGACAAATGATATGCATCTCCTTAGCTGAGATGGCAAATCAAGATGATGGGCATAGAGATAGAGTAATAGGGTATGAGCAGATACGGCATGATCATCATCTGGGATGGAGTCGTAGGAGTGATGTCGATGATGATGATGGTGGGTAGCACGCTGATTATAGGCAAGGTAGAGGTAATAATGGATCCCCATGTCGTCTCCCCAATGCCCAAAACTATGGAAACACTCCCAAATGTTCTCAAGAATGCCACATCGCGTGTGGAAAAAGCACCAATATGCTCAAATGGCCAAAAATGTGTGTGTGAATGCCCAAAAATGAACCAAATGGCCAAAAGTGTGTGCGCGAATGCCTAAAATACACTTAATGGCTGAAAGTGTGGGCGTGAACGCCCAAAAAACAACCAAATGGCTAAAAGTGTGCACATGAACGCCGAAAAACGAACCAAATCGACCACATGAATGGCACACTAACCACCTCCGCGAAGAAGGTCAAAGCATATGCACAAGCCCTGAATACATCTTGAAGAGTAGAATCTAAATCTACAATCTCTCACAAATTTGGAGTTGTTATGTTTAAGATATGTCCAAACCTATATAGAAAAGTTGATTCCCAAAATATGAGATTTTTCCCAAATTGCCTAATATTAACTTGTCTCTCATCATCAAACTCTACTTTTGGTATTTATTTTCTATCTCTTGGTATCAAAATCATTACTTGTGTGATGATGTGAGGCCTTGCTTTTCATGATGGTACTTTCAATGAGGGAAACCATGTTGTTTGGATTCCACAGAGATCCTCTGGGAGAGTGATTGATGACCCCAAGGAGAAGTGTAATGGAAAGAAACCCTCATATGGAAATCAAAAAGGATTGTCACATTGTCATTAATCCTCACACACTACAAGACAATGCTGCCATACACGCGTTTCATACACGCGATAAATTACGAGCGCGTGTATGGTCGCGCCTGTATTTGAATAGAAACGGGCACGTGTATTTTAGCATTTAAATTCGCGTGTATATTTGCATTTATTAACGCGTGTATAAACGCGTTTATATACACGTAGTAATACACGCATCTATACACGCTAATATTCACGGATTAATACACGCTATTATACACGGATTAATACACGCCACTATACACGGATTAATACACGCATGGCAGAGAAAAACTGAATTCCTTTACAAAATTAAAAACTATTTTCTTTAAACCATCTCATAGTACATTACAGTATACATCATTACACAATCCCACTACATGCATTTACAACAATGAAATATATTCAAAAATAAATCATGCATATGAGATGATAGAAATGTCATCAATTTAGAATGTACAGTGACGGATTGGTTAGGGTTCGATCTCATCTTCAATAAGATCCATCCTTGTCAAACGATCAACATCAATATCCATTTGATCAATTTGTAAGGCTACGATTAAATTTATTCCACTATCGATATTCTGTACTCCATTGATAATGGTATCGATGTCCTGATCATCCTCATCAACATCACAATCATCCTCAATGGTAGGGTCATTCTCATGATCATGAGAAATGGCATGCTCATCCTCATTATCATGATCATCTCTTATTTCTTAATTATCGATCACAACATCTTCAATGGCATGTTCGACATCATCTTCATTGTGGCTTGTTACATCCTCCATATGCTCCATATCAGTGAATGTATTATACATCACTTTGGAACGTGGTACAATAGGGATGACGTACCACCATTTAATGTCATGCACCATTGGTAGATAGATAACCTACTTAAACACACATAGTACAGTAATTAATTAGCATATCAAAAGTCAAGGGGTACGCGAGCTTAGATATATATGTACATGAAACACATTAGTAAAAAAATGCATACCTGCTCACATTGTTGTGGCAATACGAGCCTATCTTTCTTTGTTTGCCAAAACTTTGTAGAGTCAATAGTTACATATCCACTTGCATGGCGTTTTATCGTTGCATGAGGCCCTTTTTCCACCACGTTCATTTGCCATTTGACATCCAAAACATACACAAAGAAGGGACGAAAGTCAAGCCTAAATATATCTTGGATTATGCCACAATAATCATCCATTTTTCCATTAGCTCCCTCAAAGCTACTAATGACACCGCAATCTTGTGTATTTCTCTTTTCATCAATTCTTTGTGTTCGAAAATGCTTGCCTTCACACCATATAGCATTGAACATAGTGCACTGGACCAAAATAGAAGCAATATTTGTGTAAGCAATGTGAATAAATATTAAAAGCAAATCACTTACAACTAATGCAAAACATTAGTTCTATGTACCTTTGACATGCATCCTCGTGCATACTCCCATTCTTCCGCCGTGATATGCAGCCCCTCGTCGCTCTCTGCTCTCTCCATTTCCTCATGCAACCAATCAACATGGATATCATTCGGAAGTGTTGCTAGATGCTTAGGGTACGCCTTCCGAGAGCCATGTTGCCTCCGAAAGAGAGCTCTTTCTGCTTGCCTTTTTGTCTTTGCATCCTCATATCTTGTAACCCATCTGCTCATCACATCACTATTAAGGATACAAGTGAAATTGAGATCATCAATCAATGTTCTGTCAATTACTTTACTCTGTCCTTTTCCTTGAGGCACAATAGAGGTCATCCTCAAGTCCTCTTCATTGCTCCATAGTCGTGGCAAAGAGCTGTCCACCTGACCAAGAAATTCTGAAATATATACAAGAGACTCTTGTATCAACCAACCCTCGGCCATGCTTCCTTCAGGCCTTGCACTTTGCCTCACAAAGTCTTTTAAGGTCTTCATGAAGCGCTCTAGGAAGAACATCCAACGTGCATGCACAATACCACATAAAGCGATCTCGTCCACTAAATGCACAATGAGATGTAGTTGACTTGTGAGAATGGTTCGCGAAAAATTCTCCTCTACCAAACAAACCACCTCCACTGCCATAACATGCACATCATCCAACGTGGCTGGATCAATTGCTTTGGAACTAACATATCTAAAAAATAAATAAATAGTACGTTATACCTCATGCACGTTCATTTTGCAAGGTATAATGAAGAGTGATCTGACATGGGTTTTACATACCTCACAAGCTCGCCCATCTTATAAATACATTTTTTCAAACTCTTATTTGCACAATGGTCGATGCTAGTAGGTAGTATGAACTGCGCACATAAGAGCACATGTATGTATGGTTTATGGCATTACAAAATTTAATTTCAACGTACGTACAAGACTTGGAAAACACTTACTTGAAGCATCTTGTGCCAATCGTGGGACTTCAACCCATATAGTTGCTCAACGCCTCTTTTCTTAGTGGTTGTAAAGGCTCCCTTCAATGATCTCATGCATCCAGTGGGAGTACGCAAAGTGGTGATGGCCTGCTTTACCTGCTTCTCCTCTTTCTTTGATATAATCCATGGTGCAGGCGGAAGACGAACGTGCCCACCCACCTCTCGTGGCCAAGCTTGACGCATACGTCCTGCGCCCGCAAGTCCTCACGTACACTAACATTGTCTCGTTTACCAATAATATGTTCCCAAATACCAGATCCCACATTCTTGATGGTTGATCTTAAGATGGGTCCAATATGGCAGCCGAAAAAAAATGGAGTACCTACACAAGGGATTGCTCTATGTGACCTTTAATCCAATTAGAGACTACACAAAATAAGATTGAAAAAACATTACTATACCTGTTCATGCCATCTGGAGGAAGAATAGTTGTAGACTCCCAAATACGCTTCCAATCTTTTGCACGAAGTGTTTGTGGAGGAAGAATAGTTGTAGACTCCCAAATACGCTTCCAATCTTTTGCACGAAGTGTTTGTGGAGGAATGTTACTCTTACTAGTAACATATTTAGGATGATCTGAGGGGAGAAATCGATGATGATTATCGAATATAGTCTTACACAAACCGTCAGCATACTCATGTACTAACGAAGGGCCACAAACAGGACATGCATGTTTACCCAATGTTTTCAAACCTGTTAAAATATAAATAAAAGTTAGAATAATAAAGTCAATATGTATAATTAATATATATAGCTAATAGTAATAGAGTAGGCAGGTAATTAGAATTCTTACCAGAACAATCGTTGTATCCTAGAAAGTCATGCATTGTCCACATCAACACTGCTTTTAAGTCGAAGTGTCGAGAGGAGGGAGGCCTACTAATGTCCACCACCGCAACACCTCTCCATAGTTCCTCCAACTCATCAATCAATGGTTCAAGATAAACATCCATATGCTTGACTTTATGTTTCCCTAGAATTAGAAGGGATAACATAAGATATCCCTTCTTGATCGCCATTGATGGTGGAAGGTTGTAATTCACCAACACAACTGGCCACACGCTGTATGCGGTGCTTTTGAAACCAAATGGATTCACTCCATCCATACCTAGGCCAAGTCTCAAGTTTCTGGGCTCTGTTTTAAAGCTGGGCCACTCATCTTCAATATGCTTCCAAGCAGGAGTGTCTGCGGGAATTCTCCACATGCCATCATCCGATCGATGTGAGGAATGCCATGACATGAGCTCTGCTATGGATTTGCACTTGAACATGTGTTTGATGCGAGGAATTATAGGAAAGTGTCGCAAGACTTTACGAGGTACATCAAAACTCTTCATATCTGTTCTATACCTTGCTTCACCACAAGTGGGACAATGTCGAGCCTCCTTATGCATCCCACGAAAGAGAATGCAATCATTGATGCATGCATGTATGCGATCATAATCCAGTCCTCCAAGAGATGTCACATAGCGCCTCGCTATGTCTCTTGAGGTGGGTAGGCTATTTTCCTTTGGAAGCATGTTTGATAATAGCCTGCATCCAATATCATCAATTATAATTAGTCTTAAATCCTAAACCTTAAACCACTAATTCAAATTTGTAAGTTAGAATGCTTACTTCAATAATGCGTCAAGACTTGCATTGCTCCATCCATAAACTGTTTGTATATTGAGTAGTTCAAGTGAAGCACGTAAAATAGAGAATGTGCACCCTTCAAACACCAGTGTCGATGAAGCCTTGTAAAGATGCTCTTGTTCCATATCATCGTCATCCATACCTTTGGGATCATCCTTAAAAAGATTCCGCACCATATCATCAAGCACCTCCTCTTCCACAACTTCGTGGGGTGCAGGGCTATTGTCATCCCTTTCCCACTCATCTCTGACAATAGATCCCGAAGCTCCAGCATCATCTCGTCGACGCTTTGCGTGCTCTCGTCGCGCGTAGGGTACCATGTTAGGGTGTGGTACTGCATCCTTCTTCAATTAGAGTTTATATATTACAACTCTATTAATTTAATTTGGATACCATGAGTCATTTGAATACCATCAATTTACATCTACTCACCTCTAAACCTGTTTGATTCCATTCTCCATACATGGAGATGCGATTCAAGGTAATTTGACGTGCTCGTACAATGCATCCTTGACATCGATTACACATACATTTGATTTGTTGTCCCAACCACACATTGCGATTACGATGACGCATTGTCTCATCTTCCCTAGAACTGCTTGAAGAGGTTGATGACATCCTATGTACAAACCAGAAAACACAAAATCATAATATGTTTTTAATGAAAGTATAAAAATTGCGTGTATTGACGCGGCTATTTCCTAAAAATTGCGTGTATTAACGCGGCTATTTCCTAAAAATCGCGTGTATTAACGCGGGTAATTTCTGCAAAAGGCGTGTATAAACGCAGCTAAAATATCATACACGCGAACATACACGCGTTTATAAACACGACGGTCTGTTTAAACTAAAAATAGCCCGCCTTCCCCAAATATAGATTTTGAACTAACATATCAACACTGCTTTCGTTTTCGCCTCTTCCAACAGAAACGAAACCTAAGTGCAAGGAGGGAGCAGAGAAGGAGCACACACGGGAGGAAACCGAGCAAGAAAGAAGACTCACTTTTTCAGAGGTGAGTCAGTTTGTCCTGTGCCTTGTGTCCTTCCTCAGATTTGTTTATGCTATTTGCTCTTTGCTTTTTGGGTTTGTCTCCGTCCTTTTGCTTCTGTGCACACGATTGGGTGAATGATTCTGATAGGGGCGACAATGGTCCTTTTATAAGGACACTTTGTCTTTGTCGGAGGTCGGTCCCTTTGAAATTTTTTTTTGCGCAGGTCGCGTGTAGAAACGCGTGTATCCTGTCTGTAGAGTCTGTTCACGCGGATATACACGCGTTTCTGGACAGGTGTATACACGCGTTTTTTGACGGGTGTATACACGCGTTTCTGCGGCACGGGTGTATACACAAGACTGCGTTTCCTGTTTCTATGGTTTGCAGGCAACACAACTGACTTGAATGATGATATTTGTGTGAGTCAAGAGACAGCCCATGATGTACATGAGGATTATTTTTGCAGGTTCTTTATGGATATTCCAGGTTCTTCATCCGATCCATTTGCGTACAGCAATTGGCTGATGGAGATGCTGAATCATTTTGGGTGCCATCTTGGTCCAGTTGAGCTTACAGAGTATATGTATGCCCATCCCCCTCCTTCCCTGCCTGGTGTCTATACCCCTACCGCGAGTATCCAGGGCACTCCAGTGCCGTCTATTCCTCCGAGTCCGACGAGAGGGCATGCAGCTTCTCCTCTTCCACGTCCACCGAGGAGACATACCTTGTCCCAGACACACTCACGCACACCCTCACAGCCACCATCACGTGCTCCCTCATAGCCACCATCACGTCAGGGCTCACAGCCACCGTCACGTAGACAATCCCCCAGTCGTGACTCCACCCGCACAGCAGTAGGAAGAGTGGGAGTGGAGGATGCGGCGGGTGCTTTGGGGGAGGTGGGGGAGGTGGGAGAGGTAGTAGGGCACGCGGTGAGAGAGGAGATAGAGGGAGAAGAGTTAGAGGAGACAGTTCGGAAGAGGAGAAGATGAGAGAGATGGAGAGAGTGGTCTGCTATGATGTGACGGATAGGGGCGAGATAATGATGGATGCGAGGGGGAGGGAGGTAATGGAGTACATGCGTGGGGTAGTATCAAACTCATATAGAAATTGTTTTATTAAATTTAAAGATCAAAATAACCGATTAGTTGGGGAGGTGATAGAGGCTGTACATAGTCGGTACCCCAATCCCCCACATGCTACATTCTCGGATGTATGGGGAAGGATGCGAATAAGGGAGATCTTAAGTAATAAAAGATCTCACCTTAAAAAACTCGCGTACGATGACCGGCTAAATGTAGCTGCGGCGGGTGGCTATCCTGCCGAGAAACCTACCACTATGCACAAACGCGAGTGGAAGGAGGCAAAGAAACGAGCAGAGGGTGGCGTGAAGAGCAGGCAGCATGTGGAGGCACGACGGATCCAGATGGAGACCATTGGATCTTCGCATTTCAGATCTGGCGGCGTCGAGTCATGGGAGGCAGAGTTCGTAAGTATCTTGCCACTTTATTTGATTGTTTACTTAATTCATTGATTCTATGATTGTTTTAATCTTACAAATTGTGTTGATTATGATACAGCGACGGGTTACGGGGAGGAAGCCCACAACCCACGATATTGCGTATGCTCGTCGGCATAGCAGACGTGACACGTGGGCCATCTTCAGAGCCGAGGGACGTATTACGGACGCGCAGTTTGAGATGGCCATGAGACCATACGTGTAAGATTCCTCCCCCAACCCCTTTTTGATGTCTAGTATATTCTCCTGTAATCAATTCCTTTTCTGAAATATAAGAGATCTTGTTTGTAACTGTTTTAGCCTAGAGAGAGAAAAATATGCTAGAGAGAGAATATTCAGATTATGAATATTTTTGGATAGAAAATTAACTCATCTTATTAAAATAAGTTCCCCTGAAATAGAAATTCAAAAAGAATTTTCCAATGTGCAATTGGAATTAATTGGAAATAAGTATAAAGAACCTTAGTCTAAGGGTCTAGATTTTCAGAAAACTTTAGATTATGGTCCAATTAAGGTTCCTATGGGCCAATAGCATCAATCCATGTGTAGGGAGGAGATAAATCCAATTTGTAAAAGAAGATACCCAAAAATGAGTAAATGCTCACATAAGATGAAGAGTTGAAAATGTACAAGATTTATTAGTAAAAAAAACTATGAGCAATATTAAAAATATGAGATATTTTGGGTATCCAAAAATGAGTAAATGCTCACATAAGATGAAGAGTTGAAAATGTACAAGGTTTATTAGTAAATAAACACATATGTAAGGAAGAGGAGTTCTTTAAAGGAGGTGCACATTTCACATAAGATGAAGAGTTGAAAATGTACAAGGTTTATTAGTAAAAAAACTATGAGCAATAAAATTTTGACACATATGTAAGGAAGGGGAATTCTTTAAATGAGGTGCATATTTCACATGCTTGAATGAGTTTTAAACTAAAAAATAATGTGATATTTTTATCTCTCATCTCTCTTGAACCAAACCAAATCAAAATGGAACCAAACCGAATCAAAAAGTAACCAAACTAGGTCCAAATCTAGTCCAAATTCAACCAAACTGACTTGGAAAATTCTAGAATCAGTTTGTTTGGTTAGGAGCTCAAATTTTCCTATAAATAGAAGCCTCCCCTTGTTGAAAAAAATATAGTGTCTTATGCCTTGTCACTCTACTCCACCTAAGCCAAATTAGATAGAGTCTTATGCTTTGTTACTCTACTCCACCTAAGCCAAATTAGATAGAGTCTTATGCCTTGTTACTCTACTCCACCTAAGCCAAATTAGATAGAGTCTTATGCTTGTTACTCTACTCCACCTAAGCCAAAATATAGAGTGTCTTATGCATTGTTACTCTACTCTACCTAAGCCAAGAGTTGTGAATTCTTTAATAATTCACTAGTTTTGATACTTCTCTCTTTCTTCAATCCCCATTGGTGGCTCCATCAACATACTAAACCAATTGATTGGTTGGGGGCCTCTACCGTGAATAAAGAATCAAGCAAATCATAAGGTAAGTATATTGAATTTTGATCTTTTCTATGATTTCTCAATGATTCTCTCTTCTCAACCCCTCTCAAGCTTGAGAAGTTTAATTGGTATGGTTTTTTTTTAAATGCTATTGAAGTTAATTGGTGAATAGTAGTGAAGAGTTACATAATTTAATAAATGCTATACAAGTTAATTTCCACTTATATTTAAATTCTAATGGTTTTTATAATTTCTCTCTCTCACTCAAGAAATGGTCATACTCATGACCCATTCTCAATCCAAATGAAGCTTTTCATAAAGCTTTTCCTTAATCCAAGATTAAGCTATGCTTGAGGCCAAATTAATGGCTTTTGCTATGCTTTTAGTTTATGCACATTGATGATTCAATCCATTATGGATTGATGACCCAATTAGAGACCATTCTAATTGTTTTCTTAATGATCCAATTAGAGACCATTATGGATTGATGATCCAATTAGAGACCATTCTAATTGTTTTCTTAATGATCCAATTAGAGACCATTATGGATTGATGATCCAATTAGAGACCATTCTAATTGTTTTCTTAATGATCCAATTAGAGACCATTATTGGATTGATGATCCAATTAGAGACCATTCTAATTATTTCTTTAATAATGAGCTTTATCCCTTAGAAAAAAATTGAGATTTATCAGTCATAGTAGCGGAGCTATGGCAAAATTTTTATAGAAATTACGCATAAAATAAATTCATTCAAAGCATAAAAAGAGGACTTCCTACCATATTCTAGGAACTATCATCCTAGATTAATTAAAAGAATTTTATTATGCATGGAGATGTGGATGTTTGCATGTAGATGTAGATGTATAGATGTAGATGTGGATGTGGAGGTGGATGGATGCATGTAGATGTAGATGTATAGATGTGGATGTGGATGTATACATGTAGATGTAGATGTATAGATACGGATGTGGATGTGGAGGTGGATGTATACATGTAGATGTAGATGTATAGATGTAGATGTGGATGTGGAGGTAGATGGATGCATGTAGATGTAGATGTATAGATGTAGATGGGAATGGAGATATAAATGTATGCATGTAGATGTAGGTGTATAGACGTAGATGTGGATGTAGAGGTGGATGTATGCATGTAGATGTAGATGTATAGATGTGGATGTGAATGTGGAGTGGATGTATGCATGTAGATGTAGATGTATGGAGGTGAATGTGAATGTGGATGTGGATGTATGCATAGGGATGTAGATGTATGCATGTAGATGTGAATGTACGCATATAGTTGTGGATGTATGGATGTGAATATACGATTGTGATGTGAGGGAATCTGAAGTGATGAGATGGAAATGATGTGATGGGATGAGTATACATATAAATGGAATATGGAATAAGTAATGTAGATTGAGGAGGGATAATGTGGAAAAATGAAAGTTAAAATAGAAATTGTATTGTAAACTGTTTGTAAATGCTGTTTGTAAATGATTGTTTTATGTCAAGAATGCTGGGGGGAGCATTTTGACCGTCTTGTGATTAAGGTCGTGATGAGAAAGTTGCAACTGCTGACGGGGAGTCAATGAAGGACGTCTCGCGTAGCAAGGTCGGCCGAGGTCTTGACCAGCCTCGGTGCGATTAAAATGGTGAGCTTCCGGTACGGTGGATGAGGGGCCAAGGAAGCGGCCTATGCGTGAAGCGCTAGGTTACCTGCGAAGGATCCTAGAGGGTGCTGACCATACGGTGCTCGGGCTCTGGGTTGCCTAGGATACCCACGCGTGCGTCGAGGAAGATATTGGAACAGAGTTGGAGTTGTTTTCTGAAATCGAGCATGGATCTGGTTGATTGACCTTGCTGGTCTTCAATGGATGAGTCCATGGCTCCTTATATGGATCTGTTGGTTGATCTTGCTGATCTTCAACGAGAGTCCATCTTGTTAAGTGATTATATTGCCAAGTATTATGGGCTAGGAACTATCGAAACGGCTCCTGAGCGTTCTAGTTGCCAATGATGCCATAGATACTCTGATGAAGGAATGATGGGAAATTAAGAATCAATTGGATAAATTGGAAGATGGTGATCAATGATACTATGGTTTTATTAAAAGATTGTTTTAAACTGGTTGAATCTGGTTGAAAAAGGCAATTTCATATTGGGTGTGTGAGTGGTGTGACTAGTTTTATTTTGCATGAACATCCGGCTAGGGGGCCTTGGAACTCTTTTCCTTGGTACCCGGGACAAAACCTAACCAAATTTTTAATTGGATCCCATCACTACAGTGGTTGGGTGGTTGGCTAACCCATGGGATTGGATGGGGTTAGGATGGACTGATGGATCCGTAAATCGAGACTCAAACTTTTGTTTTTACGATAGAAAAAATAATAATAATAAATCCCGGACAGAAACTGTTCTATGGATAGGAATCAACGGCTGTGCCTCTTGAATGGGGAAAAAAGCGTTGATCCCAATGATCCAAGTGCAAGTTTCTTCCTTGAACTGACTAAGTATCTTATAGATGTAATCGGATCATCTCGATCAGAAATGATCTTGACTACGTTAGAGTAAAAAGTTATCCTGGTGGAATCGCCTGTGCTTTCCGGTAAAGGAAGTTTTTCCGGGTTCGGTTTTGGAACAACCGACGGATTAGTCTCTTATCCGGATATCCGTGGGCGAGGCCCCGAGTGTGGGACCCCTGTCCCGCGCGAGAAGCGCTACTTCCGCTGCCAGTACCCCGAATCCGTTGCTCGGTGGGAACAGGGATCTTACAGTTGGTATCAGAGCATTTGGTTAATAAAGATCAACTGAGAAGACAAATATGTCAAGAAATTATCAAGAGACACCAAAAGGTTATAATTGTGTGATATAATTCATACAATTTGATATTCAAACTGAAATTCATAATTTGGTAATCGGTTCTTCAGATGGAAGTACCGCAATTATATAGAATCCCTGACTTGCTTGAGGCCTAGACATGATAGTATTTACTTTATAATTCCAAGGGCCGTGACTACCCGTATATACCGAGAGTATACTGCAGCTCTTTACTGACAGTATATACGAGTAAATCTAAGACTTGAAATTATAAGCGTTAATGCTATCTAGATGATGATTTCGAATGTGATTGATATGATTTTTAATTCTGTTTGAGAATTGATGAATTGATTTGGATTCTGATTGAAAATGTTGACTGAAAAAAAAAAATATTGATTTTTAAAAAATTAGTTGAAATATAATGTTGAACTATAGATAGAATACCTAATGTTTACCTAATAGCTGTTTAGTCGGATATATGTATCTTTGCTCAGTCGGATTGTTGCTCAGTCGGAATTCTACTCAGTCGGAATTCTACTCAGTCGGAATCTACTCAGTCGGATTATTGATCAGTCGGAGTTTGTTATGATCTGGTTAGTCGGATATTATCTGTTAATGTCTTGTGACATTCTAGTTACAACTGTTTAAACTGTCTGAAGTCACCTATTTATAGGGACTTCGTAATCGTCTTTTTCAAGTAGTGAGTAGCAAGTACTAAGAGAAGAAGGAGAAAGCAATGTATGACTTATCTTGATCAATCAGATATGGTATTTCAGTTCTGTTCTGTTATTCTCTATCTTGTTTAGCGAATTTCTATTCAATTTGTGTTCTCTATGCTCAGTTTATGTTTAGCCTGATGTGGGAATTGAAGTCAGTGTTACTTAATGGGGGTGTATTTGCTGTGTCAGTAGTATCTAGTCGTGTTGTGTTTGTGAACCCCAAACACATTGGCGATCCTGCTGGTCCCGTTCTGTTACGAGAAGGGAGATGAATGTCAGACGGGGACAAAAGAGTAGGAAGGGTTTACTATACCAGGGCTCAGGCCCGAATAGGTAACCCTGACCCGTTTCATTATGCTGACGAGGGTGAAGATGATCAGGAACACCAAATCCCTGAAGAAATTGTTGTAGGCCAAGGGGGGGAAAGTTCAGTTGCACAAGAGAGGAGGCTAGTGGGGGGACTTCTAGGCGCCCTAATCCTGACAGGAAGGTCTGTAGGAGTTAGAAGGAGTCTTCAGTTCAACCCATTAAGGGGGCTACCAGGCAAAGACCTAGGAAACCACCTCAGCCACATCCCATGGCTCAACAACTACCCAACCCTAGGGTGAAAGCAGCTAAATTCAGTGGAGGATCTAAGGAGGATGCTGATTGTCATGTAGCTCAGTTTGAGACAAAATGGGAAGCAAATGGTTATACTGTGTTGTACAATGATGCAGTTAAATTGCAGCAATTTGCAGCAACTCTAGAAGGGAAGGCCATGAGTTGGTTTAGCCAATATGGCATACCACACTTCCCAACATATGATGATCTTAGAATAGCCTTTTTACAGAGATTCAGGAGGGAAAAGACTCCAACAGACATTTTAAGAAAACTCCGAGACATCAGACAGAAGAAGATGCTTGTAGAGGACTATGCTCAGAAATTCAGAATTCTGGTTGAAAGGTTACAAGGAAATGAGAGACCCACCAATGAGATGCTGGCCGGTTATTTTCTGAAAGGATTGAGAAGTGGGCTGAAAAATGCAGTGGCTAGCATTGATATTGCAGGTGGAATTAATGATTTGGTTATTGCAGCTGCTAGAGTAGAGAAAAGACTTGGAAGCGGCAAGGGCAAACACACCAGAAAAAATGATTCGGATTCAGATGATCAGCCAGAGTCAGCATCAGATTCTGAGCAGGAGGATTCAGAAGCAGGATCCGACAGTGAGGAAGAAGAGGTGAAGACAAAGAAAAAGCACAAGACCAAAGCCAAGCAATCTAAAGAGGAGGATTTGGTAAGTAAATTGAGAAAGATTGGTTATTCTGTTGCAGCACCAAAAGAAAAGAAGTTCTGTGAAATTTGTGACAAGGATGGGCATACGACAGCTTTATGTTGGTATAATCCCAAGAACAGGGGCCAGACTACACCTTATGCAGGAAGAGGCAGGGGTGAGGTTGCAGTAAACCAGGCTGTTCCAATTCGGGGCAGAGGAGGATTTCAGAGACCAAGAACTGATAGACCACCATTAAGGGAACAGGAAAACAATGAAGGAAGGCAGGCAAGAGTCATGCCTTGTGTTTATTGTTCAGCACCAGATCATTGGATAGGGCCAAATTGTGCCTTATGGGTAAAACATAGAGAAGAAAGAGGTGTCCCAGTGCTTAGGTATAATCAGAATAACCAGCAGGGGCAGCAGCAACCTCAGAATCAACCAGCAGCTCAAGCAAATGTAATCATGATTCAATTAGAAGATGACCAGGTACAGCTCCAGCAAGGTCAAAACATACCCGAGCAGCAAAGTAAAAAGCATACTGAGGATACTGAGGGTATTGAGGATATTGAGGTATTGGCTGTTACCAGGTCTAAACAGAAAGGACCAATTGATTGGAAGGAACAAAAAGGCATCAGGGACCAGGTACAAAGAAGAATTTTGAAGAATCAGGACAAGCAAGAAGAATCGGGGTTGGAGGATGAAGAAGAGTTAGTTCTGCATCAGTCCGAAAGTAATGTGAAGATGAAGGATGAAAGGGATAAAGATTGGTTTGAGGTACTCATAAATTCTCCCTTGCAATTGTCATTAGATCAGTTGTTAGCTTTGGTTCCAGCATTTAAGGAAAGATTGCTTAAAAGACTTCAGGATCAGCAGTCAGGAGATAATCCGACTTTGGTTCCAGCAGTTAATAGCATTGATCCAGCAGATGTTGACTTTGTGGTTCCTGTCATTAAGGTTGAGTACCAGGGCAGGGTGTTTGATGAAGTTCTTTTGGATGGAGGATCAGGGGTTAACATTCTCCCTGAAAGTGTATACAAAGAAATGGGTGCAGCAAAGTTAGCCCCAGCACCATTTCAGGTGAAAATGGCAGATCAAACCAGGGTGCAACCATTGGGAATTTTGAAGCAGCAGGAAATTGAAGTTGCAGGTATGGGATTTTTGGTAAATTTTGTGGTAATCAGAATGTCAGAATCACTATCACCTTATGAAATGTTACTGGGTAGGCCTTGGTTTAGAATGGCTAAAGTTAAACAGGATTGGGGATTGAATGTGGTGGTTCTGACCAAGGGGAAAAAGAAGATTACTGTAACCATGCAGGGTAAGAGAAATATGTCTCTTAAAGAAAAGCCATTGTTTGCACAGACAATTAATCTTGCTGAAGAAATAGAAGATGATGAGGAGGAACAGTTTTTAATGGCTAATCCAACAGTGGTGCCACTATTTGATGTTGATGTAGAGAGAATATTGCAGCCTGTGGAATATCAGACTCAGGAAGAGTCTGAGTTCTTGCCAGGTCAAGAGATTGAAGGGACAGTATTCAGACAGTTGCTGGAACAGCAAACTGAGATTGCTACCAAGGAACAGATGGAACAAGAGCAAAAGGAGGCAGGAGAGATGGCTGTAAGGATTTATGACAAGAAGTATGGCACGTCCAGTCGGGTTAAAGAAGATGATCTTAAGGAATTGAATTTGGGTACAGATGCTGCACCAAGGATGGTGAAAGTAAGTGTGCAGGTGGAAGGACAATTTTTGGAGGATCTTTTGCAGTTGTTACAGGACTATATAGATGTCTTTGCTTGGGAGTATTCTCAGGTCAAGGGTATAGATCCTGCATTACATCAGCATCGGATTAATTTAAGAACAGATGCAGTTCCAGTGGTGCAGCAAAGGTATAGGATGAATCCAAATTTTGCATTGCAGGTGAAGGAAGAAATAGATAAGTTGTTAGCAGTAGGGTTCATTAAACCTGTGAGCCAGGTGACATGGTTATCTCCAATCATTGTGGTGCCTAAGAAAAATGGGAAGCTGAGAGTATGTGTTGATTACAGGAAACTCAATGCAGCAACCATAACAGATCCTTTTCCAATGCCATTTTGTGATGCAGTGTTAGATGCTGTAGCAGGTCATGAAATGTATAGCTTTCTGGATGGATTTTCAGGTTACAATCAGATTAGTGTTGCTGAGGAGGATCAGCATAAGACTGCTTTCATTACTGAGTTTGGTGCATATGATTTTACTGTCATGAGTTTTGGTTTGAAAAATGGCCCACCATCCTTCAATTATGTGGCACATAAGGTTTTTGAGCCACACTTACAAGACTTCATGAGAGTATTTGTTGATGATTTCTCTGTTTTTGGTAAGAAGGACTTACATCTGATGCATCTGAAGTTGTGTTTGGAGAGGTGTAGGCAGTTCAGACTGGTCTTGAACCCTTTCAAGAGTGTGATTGCTGTGAAGAGTGGGATTTTGTTGGGCCATGTGATCTCACAGGAAGGCATGGCAATTGATGTGAAGAAGGTTGAGGCTATTCAAACAGCAAAGTCTCCTACTAATGTGAAGGAAGTAATGAGGTTTGTGGGTCAGATTAAATGGCATGCCAGGTACCTCAGATATTTAGCCAATATTTGTGCACCATTGACCCATTTAACTAAGAAGGATGTACCTTTTGTGTGGGCTGAGCCTCAAGAGAAGGCCTTTCAATTGTTGAAGAAGATGGTAGCTGTTGCACAAGTTTTGCAGCCACCAGATTGGACTCTACCTTTCCATATTTTTGTTGATGCCTCAGATGTAGCAGTAGGGGAAATTCTGATGCAGGAGAAGGTGAAAGGATGGTACAGGCCAGTATTTTATGCCAGTAGGATATTATCATCTGCAGAAAGGAATTATGCTGTGACTGAAAGAGAAGCTTTGGGGATGGTATATTCCTTGAATAAATTCAGGCATTATTTGTTGGGGAACAGGGTAATATTTCATGTGGATCACCAAGCCCTGCTGTATCTGATTAAGAAGCCATTGTTGACAGGAAGATTAGCCAGGTGGATGCTTTTGTTACAGGAGTTTGACTTTGTGATTGTCCATACTCCAGGGAAAGAGCATGCTATTGCTGATTATTTTAGCAGGTTGGAAACTGGAGAAGCACCAAGTGGGGTGGATGATGATCTACCAGATGCCCCATTGTTTGAGGTTCAGGCTGCTGAGTCGGATTCCTGGTATGATCAGTTTTTGACCTTTTTAACTGAGGGATTTATGCCAGTAAAATTTACTCCAGATCAGAGAAGGAAGTTTGCTTTGAAGAGTAGACCATTCTTAGTGATTGCTGGAGCATTGTACAAAAAGGGAATTGACCAGGTGATAAGAAGATGTGTACCTGAGTATGAGCAGAAGGCAGTAATTCAGGAAGCACATTCCGGAACAGCAGGAGGACATTTCTCAGGGGATATTACAGGAAAGAAAATATTGCAGGCTGGTTTGTGGTGGCCTACAGTTTTGAAAGATGCCCATGACTATGCCAAGAGATGTGTGATTTGTCAAAAGCTTGGACAGCCAGATAATTCAGATAGGATATCAGATCATCCTATTTTGCCTTTGGAACCATTTCAGAAGTGGGGAATTGATTTTGTGGGACCTGTCAAGCCAACAACTCCAAGAGGTAACAGGTATATCCTTGTTGCTACTGATTATTGTACAAAATGGGCTGAGGCTGTAGCTCTGAAGGATAACAAGGCTGCAAGTGTTGCCAAGTTCTTGTATCACAACATCGTGACCAGGTTTGGGTGTCCTGTAGAATTGGTCAGTGATAGGGGAACTCACTTTCTGAATGATGTAGTTTCTGAACTAACAAGAACTCATATGATTATGCACAAAAAGTCTACAGCTTATCATCCCCAGGCTAATGGACAAGCTGAGAGTACCAATAAGACATTGGTAAGGATCCTCAAGCAGATTGTGCAGGATAACCAGAAAGATTGGGACTTGAAGTTGGACTCTGCTTTGTGGTCTTATAGAACAGCTTTTAAAGTTACCACAGGGATGACACCATTCAGGTTGGTATATGGATTAGAAGCAGTTGTGCCTATGGAATTTGTGGTACCAAGTTTAAGAGTAACTGCTGAGAAAATGTCTCCAAGTTTGTCAGTGAAGTACAGGAGCAGGTATTTGATGCAGTTGGAGGAGGACAGATTAGTTAGTTCTTACATCACTGAGGTGATTCAAAGAAGAAGACAGGCTTGGGTGACTATGAATGTCAAATTTAAGGTGTTTCAGGTTGGTGATTGGGTGATGGTGTACAATTCCAGGTTGGGACCTCATCCTGGTAAGTTAACACTGAGATACAAAGGGCCTTATCAAATTGTTGAAGATCTGGGGCAAGGAACCTTTATTGTGGCTGATGTTTTTGGAACTAGGGTTGAGAAACCAATTAATGGGTTCAGGTTGAAAAAGTTTCAAGGCACACCACCACATTTGGATTGGGCAAGTTCAGCATTGATACAGGTAGCACAGGTGAAAATAGATCCAGAAGAAAGTCCGACAATACAGGGATGTGGGTCTGCATCGGATTCGGACTCAGTCGGATTTTGCTGGGTCGGATCTCAGATAGTCGGAGTTTTTGAAAATTTTCAAAATTTTGCATGGTGCCTTGATTTGAGTGGTGAGTGGACACTTACGGAGAATATCATTTCGAGGCAGCCGGAGTTTGATCGCACTTTTCGCGCGTACCAGAGTGTGCGAGGTCCTTTCTTTCCAGCATCCATGCAAGACCATTCGCGCATTTTCTCTGCGCTCTCCTTGCACTCGCCCATCGCCATGCCGAAAGCTAAGAGCTCTGCAGGCATGCAACCACCAGCGGAGGACGAGCAGAGGGATGTTCTGAAGAAGAGGCTTCGAAGGAAGGGAGCACCCATGAGAGTTGAGGTTAGCAGCTCTGAGGAAGAGGAGCGTGCGGCTGAGGAAGACGATGAGGTTCCTACACCGTTGTCTACCGGCAAAATCACACAGTCGCTGATGGATCCCTACACCGATTTCAAAGTCGAGCTTGACAAGGCAGCACCCGCGAATGCAACATGGTTGAAGCAGGTCGGTTTGCGGGAGTTTGCAGGCTTGCCATGGGATGACTGGAGAAATAATTTCTATGCTAAAAGTCAGGTGGAGATACTCCGAAAAACAAAAGGCGCAATTTCTTCAAAGGTGAGTCTTACTGTGGAAATGGTTGCAGAAGTATTTCAATTACCCTATGTTTCGGATACTGTGATCCCGAAATGTCGTGATGAAGTCTTGAAAAAGGAGTTTGGTCCTAGAGAAGGGGGTAGACAGTATTATATGTTAAGGAATGTTAACTATGCTAGGAGGGAACAGCTCAAATGGTATCTTGAAAGACTGTGCTCTATTATCAAATTTGATTACATGTCAAAGGAAAATTATGCACCATTGTCTTGGGCAGAGAAAGGAGAAGAGGTTAGTTGGGCACATTGGTTATTTGACAAGCTTCATGGAGAAATATTTGGGTCGGATAAGAGAAAGACACAATCCAATAGCAGGTTGAGTGCTTATGTAGCTGCAATGTTTCAGTATGCACAGAAAGTGGAAGTGGGAGAGATTATGTTGCCAGATAAAGAAAAATACAGCAAAATAGAGAGAGAACAGCAGTCTGAGAAGGTGGTAGAGCAGAGGTCGGAATGTGATGAGTTGGAACCTGACAAGAAGGAGCTGTATCAGAGTATGCTTACAGTTGGGTACAGTCCGACAGAGGCCTTTAAGGTAATATATGGAGCTCCGAAAAAACCGTATGTTGAGGATGTAGAAGTGCAGCCTTTGATTGATGTATCAGGTTCACAAACACCCAAGATGTTGGGGAAGAGTTTCACACTGTCCAAGAAGAGGAAACTTGAATTGGGGGGAACCAAGTTAGTTGCAAAACTTGACTTTGGAGCACAGGTGGTGAATCAACCAGGGTGTGTAGTGAAGGATGTAAGTACTGCTCAGCAGTATTTGAAGGAACTTCAGTATTTCATCGAGAGTCAGCAGGAGAAGATTGAGCAGCAGCATCTTCTGAATGAGATAGTAACTTCAGATGATTACCAGGATAAAAGTGCGCAGGTGAAGCAGCTTGAGGAGGAATTGAAGCAGACAAAGGAGATGCATATTGCTGAAAAGGCTCAGTTATTGGAACAACATGCATTGGAGATAGCTAAGGCTAAGATGTCTTTAGGAATTTTCAAGGAATGGACAGCAAAAATGGATGAGAGGGTTACATCCGAGTTGGATAAAATGGCTAAAGATAATGCAGAAATGAAGGTTGATAATGAAGTAATGCAATTGAGACTTCAGCCTTTACAGGTGTTGGAAAAACAGATGTTGATGAATGAAGAGTTGGATGTAAATGGAGTGCTGATGGCACAAGGGGATGTACAGATTCTGAAGCAACAAATGCATAGCACTATGCAGGATTCTTGGGGAATGATCAAGGAGAGGATGTCAACAATGATAAATTATCCCTATGAGGTTATGACAACAGGGTTTGTTACTCAGCATGAGGCAAGTTTGATAGAAGAGGTTGGACAGATAAAGAAAGAACGTGAGTATTGGATTCAGCAGGTACAGGAACTGAAAGAGATGCAGAGTGTGAAGATTCAGAGTGATAGGACTGTGGAGGAAATCTTTCAGGACCTAGAAGTTCAGGTGGAAGTACCTATTATCAATTTAAGTGTGCAAACAGTAAGTCAGAGTGAGCAGCCAGTGGAGATTTCAGTGGAAGATAAATCAGCAGAGATGACTGAGGTTTTGAAGGAGGTTCCAGTTGTTGAAGGGATGCAGGCTGAGCAGCAAAGTGATGTAGTACCTGATATTTGAAGAAGCAGCATCAAATTTTGTTATGTGGCCAGTATTTTCTGATCAAGGGATTGTGAATTCAAGTCCGATTTCCTTGAAATCAACCACCGGGCTGTGCCATGTGTTGAACTATAGATAGAATACCTAATGTTTACCTAATAGCTGTTTAGTCGGATATATGTATCTTTGCTCAGTCGGATTGTTGCTCAGTCGGAATTCTACTCAGTCGGAATCTACTCAGTCGGATTATTGATCAGTCGGAGTTTGTTATGATCTGGTTAGTCGGATATTATCTGTTAATGTCTTGTGACATTCTAGTTACAACTGTTTAAACTGTCTGAAGTCACCTATTTATAGGGACTTCGTAATCGTCTTTTTCAAGTAGTGAGTAGCAAGTACTAAGAGAAGAAGGAGAAAGCAATGTATGACTTATCTTGATCAATCAGATATGGTATTTCAGTTCTGTTCTGTTATTCTCTATCTTGTTTAGCGAATTTCTATTCAATTTGTGTTCTCTATGCTCAGTTTATGTTTAGCCTGATGTGGGAATTGAAGTCAGTGTTACTTAATGGGGGTGTATTTGCTGTGTCAGTAGTATCTAGTCGTGTTGTGTTTGTGAACCCCAAACATATAATGAAACCACAATGAGTGGGAATGGGACGAGTCCCTGTGATGATATTCATAACTAGAATGATGATAACGAATTCAGCAAATCACTATGAGATTAGTGGATTGTGCTGTCAGATTGCTACTGTTAATACTTGACCGGTAGATCAAGTTAAGGGATGTCAAATTGAGAACTTGCTTGACTGAAATTTCCGTGGGGAGGAATGTTCCGAAGGAAACTTTTCGGTCTAATGGACCTTTATCATGTTAAAGATATGAATGATATGATCTGAATGAATTGTTATTTAATGATGAGTTCTATATAAGGGATATTTATCCCAGTGTTCTGTTGGGTTGACCAGAATATAAGGAAACCCAGAATAAAATTGGATCTTAAGAATAAGAGCTGTCCTCTACCTTGCGAGATGAGGACATCTTGCACTTTTTAAGTGGGGTAGGATGTAAGATTCCTCCCCAGCCTTCGCGGTATATAGGAGTAAGAATCTCCCTTTCGGATCTTATAATTATTCCCTCTCTAAAATAAAAGAAAGTTTCTGTTTAAAAAAGGAAGACCCTTTCCCTAGAATACTTCTCAGGAGTCCCACCTGTTTTAAGGCTTTAGAACAATGAGTCCAGAAGTGAGAATCGGTGTTTTGGATACCAAGGTTTTGGTTTTCATTCGAGTATGGCCCAAAAGAAGTTCTTTATCTCTTGGGGAGTATAAGAAGTTATCCCCCAGATATTGTGATCCTTATATCTGAATTCAATGAAAGTAGGTGACTTAGCCTACAAGTTTCTTTTATCTCCTCATCTCAAAATTCTTAATGCCTTCTATAGAAAAATGTGTCAAACACAAATCATGGAAAGACGGTAAAACTTCAGTGGCAAGTTACCGTTGGCTTCTAGGTTACGCTAGCTCCTTCCTTTATATAAGTCGTAACTTTTACTTGTCGCTCACAGTAATCTTACTTCCATCGTTCTCCTTTCTTTCTTAATCTCCTTCATGGCTTGGCAACAAGAACTAGTTTTATCCATAATGATTCCTCACCTTCAAGACGCAAGTGAGTCTGTGAAGAAGGATTTTATAGAACAGTATGAGCGCTCACTTTTCCCTCACTTGGGAACTTCTGTAGCGCAGACCAAATGGCGGACCTATCAAGACATAACTAGGGTAACACCCTGGGGTCAGCAGCACTTTCGTAACAATGTCCGCTTGGCCATGGTTATCGAAGCCTTGGGTTTGGGTCCCCGATACTACTGCGTCATGAGATCAAGGCATCTTGGGTTTTCTGAGCGGGTCTTCTTACTGGCGTGTTTTCTTCCTCATGAGAAGATATGCCTTTACCCCGTTTTTGGCTTGCCTCTCAGAGGTCCTTTTGTTAGATCACCTCATACCACTGAGATAGGTGCGGCAATAACCAGCAGAATCATTCCCATAGATGAGTTACCCTATACTTGTGCAGCTTGTGAGGACTGCTTTTGTGACCATATGATGGACGGGCTTATGGAAGTGTAAAGAGTTTCTCTATCTTTACTGTATAAGTTCCGAGAATGAATAAAGTTTAAATCTTGTTATTATTTTGAATCTTGCTCTCTTTAAGACTTTTCTTGGTGGTTAATCGTGATTAAAATTTTTCTCTAAGTCTCATATTCGTGCATCTTGCGAAATTATTCCAAGTTGCGAGATGAGGACATCTCGCGTTTTTTAAGTGGGGTAGAATGTAAGATTCCTCCCCCAACCCCTTTTTGATGTCTAGTATATTCTCCTGTAATCAATTCCTTTTCTGAAATATAAGAGATCTTGTTTGTAACTGTTTTAGCCTAGAGAGAGAAAAATATGCTAGAGAGAGAATATTCAGATTATGAATATTTTTGGATAGAAAATTAACTCATCTTATTAAAATAAGTTCCCCTGAAATAGAAATTCAAAAAGAATTTTCCAATGTGCAATTGGAATTAATTGGAAATAAGTATAAAGAACCTTAGTCTAAGGGTCTAGATTTTCAAAAAACTTTAGATTATGGTCCAATTAAGGTTCCTATGGGCCAATAGCATCAATCCATGTGTAGGGAGGAGATAAATCCAATTTGTAAAAGAAGATACCCAAAAATGAGTAAATGCTCACATAAGATGAAGAGTTGAAAATGTACAAGATTTATTAGTAAAAAAAACTATGAGCAATATTAAAAATATGAGATATTTTGGGTATCCAAAAATGAGTAAATGCTCACATAAGATGAAGAGTTGAAAATGTACAAGGTTTATTAGTAAATAAACACATATGTAAGGAAGAGGAGTTCTTTAAAGGAGGTGCACATTTCACATAAGATGAAGAGTTGAAAATGTACAAGGTTTATTAGTAAAAAAACTATGAGCAATAAAAATTTGACACATATGTAAGGAAGGGGAATTCTTTAAAGGAGGTGCATATTTCACATGCTTGAATGAGTTTTAAACTAAAAAATAATGTGATATTTTTATCTCTCATCTCTCTTGAACCAAACCAAATCAAAATGGAACCAAACCGAATCAAAAAGTAACCAAACTAGGTCCAAATCTAGTCCAAATTCAACCAAACTGACTTGGAAAATTCTAGAATCAGTTTGTTTGGTTAGGAGCTCAAATTTTCCTATAAATAGAAGCCTCCCCTTGTTGAAAAAAATATAGTGTCTTATGCCTTGTCACTCTACTCCACCTAAGCCAAATTAGATAGAGTCTTATGCTTTGTTACTCTACTCCACCTAAGCCAAATTAGATAGAGTCTTATGCCTTGTTACTCTACTCCACCTAAGCCAAATTAGATAGAGTCTTATGCTTGTTACTCTACTCCACCTAAGCCAAAATATAGAGTGTCTTATGCATTGTTACTCTACTCTACCTAAGCCAAGAGTTGTGAATTCTTTAATAATTCACTAGTTTTGATACTTCTCTCTTTCTTCAATCCCCATTGGTGGCTCCATCAACATACTAAACCAATTGATTGGTTGGGGGCCTCTACCGTGAATAAAGAATCAAGCAAATCATAAGGTAAGTATATTGAATTTTGATCTTTTCTATGATTTCTCAATGATTCTCTCTTCTCAACCCCTCTCAAGCTTGAGAAGTTTAATTGGTATGGTTTTTTTTTAAATGCTATTGAAGTTAATTGGTGAATAGTAGTGAAGAGTTACATAATTTAATAAATGCTATACAAGTTAATTTCCACTTATATTTAAATTCTAATGGTTTTTATAATTTCTCTCTCTCACTCAAGAAATGGTCATACTCATGACCCATTCTCAATCCAAATGAAGCTTTTCATAAAGCTTTTCCTTAATCCAAGATTAAGCTATGCTTGAGGCCAAATTAATGGCTTTTGCTATGCTTTTAGTTTATGCACATTGATGATTCAATCCATTATGGATTGATGACCCAATTAGAGACCATTCTAATTGTTTTCTTAATGATCCAATTAGAGACCATTATGGATTGATGATCCAATTAGAGACCATTCTAATTGTTTTCTTAATGATCCAATTAGAGACCATTATGGATTGATGATCCAATTAGAGACCATTCTAATTGTTTTCTTAATGATCCAATTAGAGACCATTATTGGATTGATGATCCAATTAGAGACCATTCTAATTATTTCTTTAATAATGAGCTTTATCCCTTAGAAAAAAATTGAGATTTATCAGTCATAGTAGCGGAGCTATGGCAAAATTTTTATAGAAATTACGCATAAAATAAATTCATTCAAAGCATAAAAAGAGGACTTCCTACCATATTCTAGGAACTATCATCCTAGATTAATTAAAAGAATTTTATTATGCATGGAGATGTGGATGTTTGCATGTAGATGTAGATGTATAGATGTAGATGTGGATGTGGAGGTGGATGGATGCATGTAGATGTAGATGTATAGATGTGGATGTGGATGTATACATGTAGATGTAGATGTATAGATACGGATGTGGATGTGGAGGTGGATGTATACATGTAGATGTAGATGTATAGATGTAGATGTGGATGTGGAGGTAGATGGATGCATGTAGATGTAGATGTATAGATGTAGATGGGAATGGAGATATGGATGTATGCATGTAGATGTAGGTGTATAGACGTAGATGTGGATGTAGAGGTGGATGTATGCATGTAGATGTAGATGTATAGATGTGGATGTGAATGTGGAGTGGATGTATGCATGTAGATGTAGATGTATGGAGGTGAATGTGAATGTGGATGTGGATGTATGCATAGGGATGTAGATGTATGCATGTAGATGTGAATGTACGCATATAGTTGTGGATGTATGGATGTGAATATACGATTGTGATGTGAGGGAATCTGAAGTGATGAGATGGAAATGATGTGATGGGATGAGTATACATATAAATGGAATATGGAATAAGTAATGTAGATTGAGGAGGGATAATGTGGAAAAATGAAAGTTAAAATAGAAATTGTATTGTAAACTGTTTGTAAATGCTGTTTGTAAATGATTGTTTTATGTCAAGAATGCTGGGGGGAGCATTTTGACCGTCTTGTGATTAAGGTCGTGATGAGAAAGTTGCAACTGCTGACGGGGAGTCAATGAAGGACGTCTCGCGTAGCAAGGTCGGCCGAGGTCTTGACCAGCCTCGGTGCGATTAAAATGGTGAGCTTCCGGTACGGTGGATGAGGGGCCAAGGAAGCGGCCTATGCGTGAAGCGCTAGGTTACCTGCGAAGGATCCTAGAGGGTGCTGACCATACGGTGCTCGGGCTCTGGGTTGCCTAGGATACCCACGCGTGCGTCGAGGAAGATATTGGAACAGAGTTGGAGTTGTTTTCTGAAATCGAGCATGGATCTGGTTGATTGACCTTGCTAGTCTTCAATGGATGAGTCCATGGCTCCTTATATGGATCTGTTGGTTGATCTTGCTGATCTTCAACGAGAGTCCATCTTGTTAAGTGATTATATTGCCAAGTATTATGGGCTAGGAACTATCGAAACGGCTCCTGAGCGTTCTAGTTGCCAATGATGCCATAGATACTCTGATGAAGGAATGATGGAAAATTAAGAATCAATTGGATAAATTGGAAGATGGTGATCAATGATACTATGGTTTTATTAAAAGATTGTTTTAAACTGGTTGAATCTGGTTGAAAAAGGCAATTTCATATTGGGTGTGTGAGTGGTGTGACTAGTTTTATTTTGCATGAACATCCGGCTAGGGGGCCTTGGAACTCTTTTCCTTGGTACCCGGGACAAAACCTAACCAAATTTTTAATTGGATCCCATCACTACAGTGGTTGGGTGGTTGGCTAACCCATGGGATTGGATGGGGTTAGGCTGGACTGATGGATCCGTAAATCGAGACTCAAACTTTTGTTTTTACGATAGAAAAAATAATAATAATAAATCCCGGACAGAAACTGTTCTATGGATAGGAATCAACGGCTGTGCCTCTTGAATGGGGAAAAAAGCGTTGATCCCAATGATCCAAGTGCAAGTTTCTTCCTTGAACTGACTAAGTATCTTATAGATGTAATCGGATCATCTCGATCAGAAATGATCTTGACTACGTTAGAGTAAAAAGTTATCCTGGTGGAATCGCCTGTGCTTTCCGGTAAAGGAAGTTTTTCCGGGTTCGGTTTTGGAACAACCGACGGATTAGTCTCTTATCCGGATATCCGTGGGCGAGGCCCCGAGTGTGGGACCCCTGTCCCGCGCGAGAAGCGCTACTTCCGCTGCCAGTACCCCGAATCCGTTGCTCGGTGGGAACAGGGATCTTACAATACGGTCGATAGGTACTTGAAAATTCTAAACGAATGATTTTGGTTTATTGAATTACATATATATATACTTATATACTATATATTACTTGAACAGGCACAAGCTGCTGATGATCCACCCGCCGCCACTGCAGAGGGTGGACGTGAGCACTACTCATCGGACATTCCGACCGATGTGAGCTCATCTGAGCATGGAGGGAGCACCGAGTCATCATCTAGGTCTGAGTAGTACTGAGACTTATAGTATCACATTCCATATTGAGGATGTGGTTGTATATATTTTTTTGTAAACTGAAGCCATGGGCTACTTCGAGATATGGACTCCCTTGTATACATGTATGAAATTTTGATAGTAATATTGAATCGTGAATCGATAGTATTACATTCATGTCTGTCTTGAATCGTGTATTGACAATGTATGCATTCATGTCGTTCTTGTCTTAATCT
This sequence comes from Cibotium barometz, assembly GCF_041138505.1. Classification (NCBI taxonomy): domain Eukaryota; kingdom Viridiplantae; phylum Streptophyta; class Polypodiopsida; order Cyatheales; family Cibotiaceae; genus Cibotium; species Cibotium barometz. The sequence continues at coordinate 41,020,462 of NC_141072.1, forward strand.
CCCTCGTGCATATGTTCTTCATGGATGGTCTAATGCACAAAAAAAAAAATCCAGAGAGTGTTATTGGGTGCTGGAATGCTGGAACAGTATTCAGGTACCAAATAGCACTCTTTGGATTTTTTTTTTTGCTCTCTGTTCGCGTGTATAAACGCGTCAGAACTGCTAAAAATCGCGTGTATATACGCGGATAATCTGTAAAATACCCGTGTATTAACGTGTCAAAATTGTCAGTTACGCGTGTATAACCGCATCTAAATTAAAGAAACGCGTGTATAGACGCATGTATCAACGCGTCTAAGTACATCTGAACTGAACAGAACGCGGCTATACACCCGTGTATGAGCGCGTCTAGCAGGTCCTATACACACGCTTTTACACGCATGTCTGTGGCCGCGATGATACACGCACTGATACACAGGCCCGCTACTTTTTTTCACAAGTCATTTTTAGCGGCTAGGAGCGCGGGTATGAGCCCGATCCCTTGTAGTGACAAAGGTGGTGGGTGTGTCAAAGTGCCTTTGACGATGCACAACAAGGGTATTATGAAGCTAATTGATTTATTTGGTTTCCCATAAATGCAAAGTTTCTTCAAAAGGAGACAACAAGTAAATTCAAGTGATTGGATGGGGACTTTCTACCAATATCACTTCATCAAGCTAACGGAACTATCATGAGCACACAATCAATCCTCCACATCAAAAAGGTATGACATCAAGAAACATAGAACCACAACCACAGTCATCATCAAAGAATAATTATCATGAGCACAGAATGAATCCTCTACATCAAGATTAAGGTACGACAAAAACACACAACCATGACCAAATTATTCATCACCATAGCAAGACTGGTGACCTAAACATGGAGAATATAGAAATATAAGCACTTTCTTCATTTTCAAACAAGGATAATCATAAGAACCTGCTTTAACTGCTAGCCACTCTTCAATGGGAAAAGGAAAGCTCCATAAAAGCTTACTGTCAAGATAAGGGTAAAGGGAAGGAACTAACATCGCACCACAAGAACCTCCCGGCCATTCCATCTTCATCAAGGGTAACACCCTATCCATGGAAATTACCGCCAAGGTCTGTTTACTGCAACTTGGACGTCTTAACAATCACATAATTTTAGTAACATGGCTTCAATATTAATACAACAATCTCCTTGGTTTAGACAAGATTGGGTGAAACAACTATTATGATGGTAACACATTTTTTGCCAACAATTCAATTTAAAAGAGTCAAATTGGAACTATATTGTCACATTCTCAAAATTCCTCAGTATACGTGTCAAAGTGGCTACGACTTAATGCACAACAACTACACTACGATTTAGCTAATAAAAGATTTATTTTATTTCCAAAATGTGTAAAGTTTTGTCCACAAGAAGACAACAAGCTAATTCAAATTATTAGATTGGGAATTTCTACTAATATCACTTCATCAAGCCAACACAACTATCATGATCACACAACCAATCCTCCTATCAAAAAGGTATAACATATTTTAGAAACATAGAACCGCAACCACAGGGTATAACAACCTTCTTGATTTTAAAAGTGAGATAATCATTGGACCAGGGGTTCACTATATATAAACTCTATATATCACGTGCGTTCAAGGCCTAATTTAAAAACCCCTAATTTGTAAATTTTAATGAATACAACATACCCTTTTTCTATTCAATCTGTAAATACTCCCTTTAAATGGTATGCTTCTATATGTAAAAAAAATTGTAAATTTGGGATTTTAAAACCCACTTTTGTTGAACCCACGTGCTATGCTTACATATTTATGAGTAACCCCAGCCCCCCCCCCCCCCGGGAGAGGATAATCACAAGAATTTTCTTGTACTACTAACCACTCTTGAAAGGGAAAATTAAAGCTCCATAAAAGCTTGCTCTCAAATCACAGGAATAGTAGAGCAGGAAGAGTAGAGCATAGATGTTAGGGTGCATAGAGGACAAGACCAATGTGCATGCCAAAACATCCCAAGCCTAAGGTGTCCTCAAATGTGCTCAAGTGGATTTGAACCCAAGGGGATTCGAAGCCAAGACCTCATGAACGAGAGTCCTAAGCTCAAACCACTTGAGCTATTCCTCTTGAGCCAAAGAAGAAGAATAGTGTAAGCTCTCAAATCCCTTAGTATACCACAAGTAGACCTTAAACTTAGTGGTCTTTGTTATTTCAATTATGTCTTCTTATATGATTAATATCGAACTAGGCCATAAACACACTAGTCTTGGATGCAATTATGTCTTTTTATATCATAATATCGAAGTATTTTGTTTCTACTCAACTTCTTGCAACAAAGAAGAATAGTGTAGGGTCTCAAATCTCTCAAAATAATGTCTTTGTTATTGGAATTATGTCTTCTTATATGATTAATATATCGAACTAGGCCATAAACACACTAGTCTTGGATGCAATTATGTCTTTTTATATCATAATATTGAAGTATTTTGTTTCTACTCAACTTCTTGCAACAAAGAAGAAGAAAGTGTAGGGTCTCAAATCTCTCAAAATAATGTCTCTTTACATACCTTAGATAACCCATAAACATAGTGGTCTTTGTTGGAATTATGTAATTTTATGAGATTAAAAAATGTAAACTATTAGGTAGAACCAAAAGGGACAAACACCACACAAAATTGAGACCCATGTGGAAACTTGAAGCCTTACACACTTTGGGATAGGAATGACCCCTAGAGGATGCATAATCATGACTTTTAATCAGTCAAGACTGAGCCATAGACTAGTTACAGTTAGACTTAAACCAAAGGTTGCCAAATGATTCACTACAAATATCAAATATCGACACTAATACTAAGAATATATATTAAGTTAGACATTATTTGGCCCAAGAAGGTGGTCAACATGGTAAGTATTTCTAGCTTAGTGTAGCCTTCCACCACATTTATCCATATTTCTAGCTTAGTGTAGCCTTCCACCACATTTATCCACATTTCTAGCTTAGTGTAGCCTTCCACCACATTCATGCATCAAGAAAGAACACTTACTTTTTAGTCTCTTGCCATCCTCATAAGTTGGTCGGGCTGAATTTATATTGTGCATGTATAAGAAATCGTAATTAAGGTCAACTATTTAATAATTTTGATACTTGTGATGCATTAGGAAACTGAGAAGTGAAGGATACAAATGTGTACTTAGCTCCATTGAATGGACGTCGAGCTAAAAGGATCTTTGCAGGAATGGTTTTGAAGGTCATGATGCATGTAGGGATGGGAATTTTACCTTATGTGGCATACTTTCTTGAACTATCCATGCTATTGGGGATTGTCACCATGTTAAGGTTTGTTTTGATAATAATCACAAAGTCTATCAAAATGTAATAACAATGTAAATATCTCATATATGTTTTATCTATTACGTACAATGATAGTCTAGCTACAAAAGGCTATAATGGATGCCCTACTTGTGTGATGAAACTTGTTTCAAAATGGAGGTATAGCTTGAAGAAGTGTGGTATCCACAGTATAAGAGGTTGTTGCATATGGATGTTTTTTACTACTAAAGCACTATTGTACCATGCATGATGGGACACTCAAGGAATGGAGACTCTTTATGGAGGCACATCATGTTAACCCATTCTTAGGGTTAACAAGAGCTACTACCATTATCTTATATGAGTCAAGGTAGATACACCAAAAGTTTGTACATACAAGATTTGAAGCAATGGTGTCCAAATCTACAACTTGGATGGGAGCCCGTAATGTTCCTATGGAATACTTATGGCTGTTTCCGCTTCATAAGCGTGTGGTAGCAAGTTAGGATGACATACCAAGTGATGTGCTTCATGTGTATATTATGAGAGTAGTCATTGTAATAGAGTTAGGCCTCTTATGAGCTTAAAAAGCCCGGCCGGCCACCACAGTTTAAGTGAGTGTGAACACTTATGGCCATGTATATAAATGAATATCTATAAAAGGACTCTCCGATTGGGCAATAGAGTCTTGCTCTTGCTAATCCTATGGCTAATTACTTTCTCTAATGCATGCTAGTGAGTGTGTGTGAGTGATTTGAGGTGAGAGGAGGGACGAGTACACGTAGTGAAATGCTCGGTCTCACGGGAGACGTTGTGGAATTGCTTCTCAAGGAGTTGTAGAGCTTGGAGACCTCAAGGGTTACAAATTCGGCCATTGGAAAGATCCTCATCATGACAGTTACAGTTTACCAGGTAATCTCTTGTTGGGTGTGTTTCAAGGAGGGTTAGGGTTAGACATAACATCTCGTCCTCGCGAGAGAGAAGGATACATGTGTGAGTCAAAAGCAAAGACAAAGCTACATATATGGCTGAAGTACTCCAACAAAAGTGAAAAAATCTATCGCTATCGAGCATCTCCATGGGTCTTCTTGAAGCAATAGCATGTAAATGTATTAGAATGAATCAAGAGAGTGTGAACACCTAGTGGCTAGGCAGCCTCATTCCATAACATCTTTACCAAAGACAATGTAAGCTCTTAGGCCTCAATAGTTATGACTATCGTAACTTAATACAAGTATGTGTGATAAAAGATCTAGAGGTAGCTACTTAGTCCTTTATTAGAGTTAGTTATATCATATTTCAAACATGATATATAGCACTTCATGACAAATTCTTCCTTTATCAATTAAGGGCTTTCTCTTGATACTTGAAATACATGATTATTTATTGGCCCAAGAGCGCTCGCTCGATAATGTTGAGTTATTCATGACTCTTGCAATGACATTGGCGAATTTCATTGTAAATTATTTTTTCCATTTAGATGAGTGGGTCCTTCCGCCGCTCCCTTACCTATTTCTTGTAGCTTCACACACACCCTATAGCTAGTGTGACACCTCATTTGGTACCCTAACAGTAACACTAACCACACGCACACACACTCTAGGATTACAAGGGGTACCACCCTTCCAAATATTGGGCACATTTAAGGAAGTGGGTAAGCCTTCAGACAAACCCGACAAGTTAGCTCAGGGGGGTAACTTATAAATATGTAAGCCTATGACGTATGACGTGGGTTGAACAAAAGAAGTTTTTTAAATCCCTTTTTCACACATTTTTTACGTAGAGAAGGTTACCATTTAAAGGAGGTATTCACAGAAAAGGGTGTGTTTTATTCATGAAAAAATTAAACATAAGGGTTTTTATATTAGTCCTTCAACGTACGTGATATAGAGGGTTTACAAATAGTGACCCCCCTCCCCAACAAGTTAGTAGCTCGACCAAAAGGAAGGAACACCATGCACACTTGAAAAACTGGGTGCCACGCATCGTGGGTTGAGATGTTCCACGCATCGTGACTTATTGGATCCAATGCACATTTCAAGAACATCGGAGACTCTTTATGGAGGCACCTCATGTTAACCCATTCTTAGGGCTGACATGAGATACTACCGTTATCTTATATCAATGAGTCAAGGTAGATACACCAGAAGTACGTATATACACGATATGAAGCAATGTTGTCCAAATCTGCTTCACAAGCGTGTGCTAGCAAGTTAGGATGATGTCCCACGTGATGTACTTCATGTGTATATTATGAGGGTAGTCATTGTAATAGAACTAGGCCTCTTATGAGCTTAAAGTGCTCGACTGGCCATAGTTTGAGTGTGAACACTTATGGCCATGTATATAAGTGAATATCTCTCATAATACAAGGACTCTCCGATTGTGCAATGGAGCCTTGCTCTTGCTAACCTCTCTCTCTAATGCATGATAGTGAGTGTGTGTGAGTGAACTGAGGGGAAAGGAGGGACGAGTATATGTAGGAATGACCCTTAGTGGATGCTTAATCATGACTTTTAATCAGTCAAGATTGAGCCATAGACTAGTTAGAATTAGAATTAAACCCAAGGTTGCCAAATGATTCACTACAAATATCAAATATCAAGACTAATACTAAGAATATATATCAATTTAGAAATTATTTTCCCCAAGAAGGTGGTTAACATGTTTAGTATTTCTAGCTATTAAGTGTAGCCTTCCACCATATTTATCCATCAAGAAAGAACACTTACTGAGTTTTAGTCTCTTGTCATCCTCATAAGTCATTCGGCTGAATTTATATTGTGAATGTATAAGAAATCCTAATTCAGGTCAACTATTTAATAATTTTGATACTTGTGATGCATTAGGAAACTGAGAAGTGAAGGATATAAATGTGTACTTAGCTCCATTGAATCGATGAGCGAAAAGGATCTTTGCAGGAATGGTTTTGAAGGTCACGATGCATCTAGGGATGGGAAATTTACCTTATGAGGCATACTTTCCCCTGAACTATCCATGCTATTGGGGATTGTTACCATGTTAAGATTTGTTTTGATAATAATCACAAAGTCTATCAAAATGTAATAACAATGTAAATTTCTCATATATGTTTGATCTATTACGAACAATGACAGTCTAGCTACAAAAGGCTATAATAAATGCCCTACTTGTGTGATGAAACTTGTTTCAAAGAGCTTGAAGAAGTGTGGTATCCACATTATAGGAGGTTGTTGCATATGTATGTTTTTTTACTACTAAAACACTATTGTACCATGCGTATTCTCTTGTACAGACGGGGCGCTCAAGGAATGGCCACCACCACATAGGATGACTCCATGTGATTGGGAATTACACTAGGATGATTTTGCAAACTCCCAATCATCAGATACAAGGGATATGAGTGAAGGAATGAAGATAAAAAACTCCATTTTCTAATGAGCTATAATATTCGAGAAAGCTAAAAATGTGACTATTGGATCCAATGCACATTTCAATAACGTCCGAGACTCTTTAGGAGGCACCTCATGTTAACCCATTCTCAGGGTTAACAAGAGCTACTACCATTATCTTATATTAATGAGTCAAGGTAGATACACCAAAATTTTGTACATACAAGATATGAAGCAATGGTGTCCAAATCTACAACTTGGATGGGCGCCCGTAAATGGTCCTATGGAATACTTATGCAAGTTAGCATAATGTCCTAAGTGATGTACTTTAGGTGTATATTATGAGAGTAGTAATTTTTATAGAATTAGGCCTCTAAATGAGCTTAAAGTGCCCGGTCGGCCACAATTTAAGTGAGTGTGAACACTTGTGACCATGTATATAAGTGAATATCTCTCATAATACAAGGACTCTCCGATTGTGCAATAGAGTCTTGCTCTTTCTAATCCTCTTACTAATCCTCTTACTAATCTCTCTCGCTAATGCATGCTAGTGAGTGTGTGTGAGTGAGCTGAGGTGAGAGGAGGGACGAGTACACGTAATGCAATGCAGCGGAATGACAACGCTCACGAGAGACGTGGTGGAATTGCTTCTCAAGGAGTTGTAGAACTTGGAGACCTCAAGGGTTATGAACTCGGCCATTGGAAAGATCCTCACGACAGTTGCTATTCACCAAGTGATCTCTTGTTGGATGTGTTTTAAGAAGGGTTAGGGTAAGACATAACACCTCGCGAGAGATAAGGATACATGTGTGAGGCCAAAGCAAAAACAAAGCTACATATATGGCTTAAGTACTCCAACAAAAGTGGATTTTTTTTTTGCTATTGAGCATCTCCATGGGTCTTCTTGAAGAAATAGCATGCAAATATATTAGAATGAATCAAGAGAGTGTGAACACCTAGTGGCCAAGGAGCCTCATTCCATAACATTTTTACCAAAGATAATGTAAGCTCTTAGGCCTCAAAAGTTATGACTATCGTAACTTAATACAAGTATGTGTGATAAAAGATCTAGAGGTAGCTACTAAGACCTTTATTAGAGTTAGTTATATCATATTTCAAACATGACATATAGCACTTCATGACACCTTCTTCCTTTATTAATTAAGGGCTTTTTGTTGATACTTGAAATACATGATTATTTATCGGCTAGGAGTGCTCGCTCGATTATGTTCGGTTATTCATGACTCTTGCAATCACATTGGAGAATTTCATTGTAAGTTATTTTTTCCATGGTCCTTTCGTCGCTCCCTTACCTATTTCTTGCAGCTACACACACACACCTATAGCTAGTGTGACACCTCATTTGGTACCCTCACAGTAATACTAACCACGCGTATGCACACCCAAGTATTACAAGGGAGCGCCACCCTTCCAAATATCGGCCACATTTAAGGAAGTGGGAAAGCCTTGAGACGAACGTGACAAGTTAGCTCAGGGGGGTCACTTATAAATATGTAAGGCTATCACGTTGTCGTGCCATGGCACGTCTATGGTGTGAAACCATGCATATGAGACTATCAAATGCAAATCCAGATGCATGGGATTAAGTGCTATGACGAGTCATTATATGATGCCCATGTATATATGTTCATATTGTAAATGAGGTTCAATAAGACGAGCCAAGGCTGTGTCGGGTCTCGAAGCTTCTGTACATGAGTGTGGTGTGAATTATGGAGCCTTATGCTTATGGTAGACCTTGCAGTAGGGAACACCCTTCTCAACATGTATGGAAATGTGAGAGCATATATGATATAAGGATTGGTTTTGAAGAATACCCTTTGGAGATATCGTGTCTTGGAATGCCATGATTTCAGTTCTTACTCGAAATGAGCAAAACAAGAAGAACTTTAATAAGATACTGCACACATTCAAAGTCTTTGTGTGTCCTCATAAGCAGAATGGTCCCTTCAATAATATCTTCATGCCCATGGATGGTGAATCTAGTGGCAACTATGCTAGTAAGAACTATTTCAAGATGGCTCTTGTGAGTAAGGTGGTGGTGGTTCTGCTGTTACTCAGACTTCATGGGTAAGTGGGAAACACTCAATTATGTACATGGTCTACGTGGCTATGTAAATGATGGTATGGGTGGCTCGTCAAAGAGCTATGTGAATGATGTAAATGGCTACCCATGTGCATGATGTGTAGTAGCTTCTCTATGGTATCGATGAGCCGAGTCAATGATTACCTCTTATGGGAGTGCAAGCATGATGCATGCTTTAGTAGGCTTATGATATGAATATGATATTCGATGCTGCTTTGGTCCAAGCATATACATATGAGGAGTAGATATATCATGTGTATAGAAGGTAGTAAAGACGACAGCTTGCGTGGCAGTAACCAAAAGAGATATCCGAAATTAATACAAAAAAAAAGGTGGCGCAAGTGTTTTTGAAACTTGGGAAATAGGAAAATTCAGCTGCAAAAGGTGGGGAGCGCCCGAATCCCTTGCGGGAAGGAAAGAAAAACCAGAGAAGGAGCGCATATCGAAGGTGTGCAGAAAATGAGAACCAGGAGCGCCATCTAACCAGTGATTTCAAAATCAAAAAGGAGACTACTGTTTATAGCTTCTTGGGGTTAGAATTAAAGAGGGTATTGAGTACTATCAAAGGAGATGATTTTCAGAATTCTCTTCCTTGCGCAGTCAACAACGAAGCAGCCGTATAGGAATTAGCGAAAATCAAAGAAAAATTCGCTTTGTTTTACTTTCAGATAAGTGATTTTAATTTTTGTTTATTATTACTTACGATTTGGAAAATCGTATAGCTTATAAAACCTTTAAGGTTTTGGAGAATGAGAAGGTTTTGGATTTGGAGAATCGTGGAATAAAAAAGCATCAAAAATACAACCTGAAATTTGGGTTTTATTTTCTACTTGATTGGATTTGGAATGCTAGACATGGAGATTCTTAAAATCACATGAGTATTGTATAGATATGCTATATGTCATCTTTTGTTTGTGAGTTGTTGGAACCTAAAAAGCAGGTTTTCAGGAGATAAAGAGACACCTTGAAATGATGGTATTGGTGTCACTTGATGTATGTGATGTGAATGGTCACATGTATATGGGATTATTTTGAAGATTATGTTGTGCCTACATGTGATTGGTTTGAGGCATTTGGAAAAAGAAGTCAGGAAATCTATGCTTGGAACTGGATATGCTCTGGATACACAATTTATGTGCAATCATCAGGCTAAATTTGGGGAATGTATTGAAATGAATTGACACGTGTATATGTCATAAAAAATGGAGATGTTTTATGCTCCTTGGAGAGTTATGTGTGTAAGTTTCCTTGTGGGAATTAGAAGCTACTCTCATAGCTAGAAGTCTCGTACTTTCCCAGCGACACCGTCCATGTCACGACAGCTCTTTGGTGAACCCGACGTGAAACTATTGGGGTGAGAGGGTGGTGAAATACACAGGGAAGCTATGGCTGAGAATCCTGAGGGTCAGGGGGTTCATTTTGACCCCGGAGCTATGCAAATGTTTCAGATGTTTACTATGTATATGCAACAGCAGCAAGCTGCTGAGAGGGGACAAATTTCCACGACCAAAGCACTGCAATCAATTGTGAAAAAGGTGGATCAATTTGATGGTAAGGATATCACAAAGTACCTGCGCAATTACACAAAGGAAATGGAGCTAAACAGGGTGACTGAGGAGGATATGGTTCGAAGCTTTGAGCTGGTATGTGTTCCTGAAATAAGAGAGCGCATAAGAGGATTGCAGACAGCACATGGTGGCAGAAATTGGAAGGAGTTCAAGCTTGCTTTAAAGGATGAATATTTCATGGAGGATTCCGAGCGAGTGACCAAACGAACTTTCTTGGAATGGGTCACAAAACCCAAAATGGGAATTTCTGCCCACAGAGTTGCTAAGAGAGTTTGAGAAGCGCTATGCCCAGCTGAGGATAGAGCGCACAACTTTGGACAGAGAAAAAACAGAGCTCTTCTTACAAGTAGCTGGAAAAGATCTCTAAGAGAAACTGGAAATCCTCCTTGAGGATAAGGATACAGAGCAGGGGCTAAAGAATGATTGGAATGATGTCGAGGATGCGGTTACCATGCTAGCAAAGCGGCAGCGAAGGAGGGATAAAATGGTGATGAGCTCGGCAACTCCTATAACTGCTGTTACCTCTGAGAATCTACCAAAACCAGCTGCTACAATCCCAAAGGTAGAAGGGCCGATGGATGAGCTTATTAAGGGTATGCGAGACCTAAAATTGAAGATGTCTAGGATTGAGGAAAAAGGGCTACCATTAGGGCAGGCTTCTATGCAAAGGCCTCAAAGCAAAGAAGGGTTTACATTCAGATGTATATGGTGTGATGACCCAGAACATGCAAAGAAAGATTGTGCTAGCTATAAAGAAGCCCTCAGAAATCAACTTGTGTTTTTCAAAGATGGGAAAATCCACCTTATAGAGACTGGTCTTCCATTAAGCACAAACTTTGGGAAAGGAGGGATGAAAAAGCTGGTTGAGGATATGGCTGATGCTATCTCTATGGTTGAGGCAGCAACCTATGGGTTAAAGGCTGGTCAATCAAAGTAGGGATCTGAGAATGATGAAGATTATGAGAATGAAGATTTTTAGCCATCAACAATGGAATTAATTGCGTCAAAGAAGGTGTCTAAGCAAGCTTTGCATGAGGCAGGTGACTGTATACGTCTTGAGACTGGCTGGGAGGAGCCTGTGGATTCTTTATCTGTTCATGCCTACATTGCAAAATGCCAAAATAATGAGGCACAGGTAGAGAAAAAGCGTAAGAGGGAAAATGAGGAAGGAGGGCCATCAAAAAGGGTCACTCGTGGTAGTGAAAAGAAGGATCTTGGGCCATCACATATGCCTCCACCGCATAGCAGACCTCCACAGGAAGTATCAATGGAAGAAGTGCCAGCAAAAATGAAGCATGAGAAGGAGAAGGGTAAAGGGAAAAGTCCACTCTAAAAGCTTCAATCTGATATTGAAGCCGCAACAGATCTCAAAAAGGTGCTTGAAGAGAGGATTCTAAATAGCAGGGTAGAATTTACACTAGGGGAAGTCTTGGGGATTGCAAAGAAAGAATTCCATGATGAGATAATTGATATTATACGAAGGAAAAGGCAGTCCATAATTGAATCTATTCCATCACAAGGGGAGGCAAGCACTTCCAAGACTCATGGAGTACAGGTACAGCAAAAGGAAGAGAGAGAAAATGTGGTGGAATGTAATCACTCTGCTGAAGGGGCACGACACGTGCGCTTTGTAGAAGAGGATGATGAAAAAGAAGTTCTTACAAAGAATCATTACTCCAAGAGCCATTGGGTAAGGGCCACCACTGAAACCCTTGTCAAGATAGGTGACTTGGAAGAGCCGTATGTCGCTCTAATCGACCATGGGTCTGAAATAAATCTTATGGCTAAAAATCTCTACAACAAATGTAAGTGGCCAATGGATGTAGATCATGGGTGGATGATTAAAGCAGTTAATAACTCATCTGGAGAGCTCTATGCAGCATGTCCAAATGTAAGGGTAACTATAGGGGATGTGAAAGATGATCAAAACTTCTTTGTTCAGGAGATGTCATCGTATCCCCTCATCCTTGGGCAACCCTACATTACAGCTGTGAGGATGGAAACAAAAGTTTTGGATGATGGCTCGGCATATGCAAGAATAAGGAGTAAAGATGGCAAGAAAGCTGTTCAGTTCTTGACAGTTTGCATTAACCATGAAAGGAACCGTGAATCTCTTCAAGCACAGTCACTCCCAAAGATAAATAGAGAATTCATGAACTACAGGGAGATGAGGGATTTTGGCCAGGTGCCATTGTAAAGCAGGATTCCAATGGTACAAGGGAAAATAAGTTCTCGCAGGACTCAATCAATGTAAATAACTTTTCAGCAAATTTTCAAGGATTTTCTAGCTATGGGTCACTGGTCTTTGTAAAAAGCAAGGATTTGAAGCGTGGCATGCGTAGACATGTACAAAATGAACGAAAAAGTCTTGAGCAGTGTGGTCTTTTGGAGAACAACCGCCTTCTCTTGTTTAGCATTGCTATTGTGGCCTGTACAAGGGCACCTTCACATTTTCCAGAAATAAATTCATAATCGAGATTAATATTTCAAGCATCCCGAAAACTGTTGAGGGAAAATCTGTGTTTCTATGTTTCCATGGGTGGTCCAATTCCTATTTTGAAAAATGGGATCATGATAAACTTGTCCAAATTTTTTTTCAAAACCCCCTCATGTGACATATCACAAGGAATATCTTGATGACTAGAATCTAAATCTACAATCTCCGAGAAATTTGGAGTTGTTATGTTTAAGATATGTCCAAAACTATATAGAAAAGTTGATTCCGAAAGTATGAGATTTTTCCCAAATTGTCTAATATTGACTTGTCTCTCATCATCAAACTCTACTTTTGGTATTTATTTTCTATCTCTTGGCATCAAAATCATTACTTGTGTGATGATGTGAGGCCTTGCTTTTCATGATGCTACTTTCAATGAAGGGAACCATGTTGTTTGGATTCGAAAGAGATCCTCTGGGAACCATGTTGTTTGGATTCGAAAGAGATCCTCTGGGAGAATGATTGATGACCCCAAGGAGAAGTGTAATGGAAAGAAACCCTCATATGGAAAGCAAAAAGGATTGTCACATTGTCAAAAATCCTCACAAACGTGGTGGGTGTGTCAAAGTGCCTACGACTTCATGCACAAGTAGACAACAAGTAAATTCAAATGATTGGATGGGGACTTTCTACCAATATCACTTCGTCAATCTAACGCAAGTATCATGAGCACACAACCAATCCTCCACACATCGAAAAGGTATGACATCAAGAAACATAGAACCACAACCACAGTCATCATCAAAGAATAATTATCATGAGCACACAATGAATCCTCTACATCAAGATTAAGGTACGACAGAAACACACAACCATAACCGAATTATTCATCACCACAGCACGACTGGTGACCTAAACATGGAGAATATAGATGTATAAGCACCTTCTTCATTTTCAAAGAGGGATAATCACAAGAACCTGCTTTAACTACTAGACACTTTTCAATGGGAAAAGGAAAGCTCCATAAAAGCTTGCTGACAAGATAAGGATAAAGGGAAGAAACTAACATCGCACCACAAGAACCTCCCCATTCCATCTTCGTCAAGGGTAACACCCTATCCATGGAAATTAGCTCCAAGGTCTGTTTACTGCAACTTGGAGGTCTTAACAATCACATAATTTTAGTAACATGGCTTCAATATGAATACAATAATCTCCTCGGTTTAGACAAGATTGGGTGAAACAACTATTATGATGGTAACACATTTTTTGCCAATAATTCAATTTAAAAGAAGAGTCAAATTGGCACTATATTGTCACATTCTCAAAATTCCATGAATGTGGTATGTGTGTCAAAGTGCCTACAACTTAATGCACAAGAACAGTACTACGATTCAGCTAAAATATTTATTTGATTCCCAAATGTGTAGAGTTTTATCCACAAGAAGACAACAAGCTAATTCAAATTATTGGATCGAAAATTTGTGAAATAAAATACTTCGATATTATGATATAAAAAGACATAATTCCATCCAAGACCACTGTGTTTATGGCCTACTTTGATATTAATGACATACTAAGAAATAATTCCAATAACGAAGACCACAATAGCTTTGCTAAGCAAGAGAAAGCGGTTGTTTTCACACGAGGATAAGGTTGGCCGCATGTATACATGCAAGCGGCTAAAGATCCCCAAATGGTTACAAATAATTACAAGGCTATGATAATGTTATCTTCGTCAATGGTACCAGCACACACTACGTGTAGTATCACCATTCTCTCTACTTCCTCTAGGTGGCTCCTATCTTCTAGTGGAGTGTGATGTTGGTAAATTGTAAACCGAGCGTGTATGTTATTTGTTTAGATTAAAATTCATATTATTGGCATAAAATCCCTCCTTCTTGGGCAATAATCATGTATTACAAGTATCACCAGGAAGCCCTTAATTGATAAAGGAAGAAGGTGTCATGGAGTGCTATCTATCATTTTTGAAATATGATATAACTAACTGTAACAAAGGACTTTGTAGCTACCTTTAGTTCTTTTATCACACATTCTTGTATTAAGTTATGATAGTGATATCTTTTGAGGCCTAAGAGCTTACATTCTCTTTGATAAAGACGTTATGGAATGAGGCTCCCTGGCCACTAGGTGTTCACACTCTCTTGATTCATTCTAATACATTTGCATGCTATTGTTTCAAGAAGACCCATGGAGATGCTTGATTGCGGGAGATTTTTCCACTTTTGTTTGAGTACTTTAGCCATATATGTAGCTTTGTTTTTGCTTTTGACTCACACATGTATCCTTCTCTCTCGCCGCCGCGAGGTGTTATGTCTCATCCTAACCCACCTTGAAACACAGCCAATAAGAGATTACCTAGTGAACCTCAAGTGTCGTCAGGATCTTTGCAATGGCCGAGTTCATAACCCTTGAGGTCTCCAAGCTCTATGGGCACCTGTCCAAGTTGTAGATTTGGACACCATTGCTTGATATCTTGTATGTACGAACTTTTGGTGTATCTACCTTGAATCATAAATATAATATAATGGTATTAGCGCTTGTTAACCCTAAGAATGGGTTAACATATGGTGCCTCCATAAAGAGTCTTTAACGTTCTTGAAATGTGCATTGGCTCTAATAGGTCACAATTTTAACTTTCTCCAATATTCTAGCTCATTAGAAAATGGACTTTTTTGTCTTCATTCCTGCACCCTTATCCCTTGTATCCGATGATTGGGAGTTTGTAAAATCATCCCAATGTAATTCCCAATCACATGGAGACATCCTATGTGGTGGTGGCCATTCCTTGACTGCCGCATCAGTACAAGAGAATATCCATGGTACAATAGTGCTTTAGTGGTAAAAAAACATCCATATGCAACAACCTCATATAATGTGGATACCACAATTCTTCAAGCTATACCTCCATTTTGAAGCAAGTTTCATCACACAAGTAGGGCATTATAGCCTTTTGTAACTAGACTGTCATTGTATGTCATTGTACGTAGTAGGTAAAGCATATATGAGAAATTTACATTGTTATTACATTTTGATAGACTTTGTGATTATTATCAAAACAAACCTTAACATGGTGACAATCCCCAATAGCGTGGATAGTTCAAGAAAGTATTCCTCATAAGGTAAATTTCCCATCCCTAGATGTATCATGATCTTCAAAACCATTCCTGCAAATATCCTCTTAGCTCATCGATTCAATGGAGCTAAGTACACATTGATATCCTTCACTTCTGAGTTTCCTAATGCATCACAAGTATCAAAATTATTAAATAGTTGACCTTAATTACAATTTCTTATACATTCACGATATAAATTCAGCCGACCAACTTATGAGGATGGCAAGAGACTAAAAAGTAAGTTTTCTTTCTTCATGGATAAATATGGTGGAAGGCTACACTTAATAGCTAGAAATACTAACCATGTTGAACACCTTCTTGGGCCAAATAATTTCTTAATTAATATATATTCTCGATATTAGTCTTGATATTTGATATTTGTAGTGAATCATTTGGCAACCTTGGGTTTAATTATAATTATTCTAACTAGTCTATGGCTCAATCTTGATAGATTAAAACTCATCCACTAGCGGTCATTCCTATCCCAAAGTTTCCACATGGGTCTCAATTTTGCATGGTGTTTGTCCCTTTTGGTTCTACCTAACAATTTACATTTTTTAATCTCATAAAATTACATAATTCCTACCAAGACCACTATGTTTGTGGGTTATCTAAGGTATGTAAAGAGATTATTTTGAGAGATTTGAGACCCTACACTATTCTTCTTCTTTGTTGCAAGAAGTTGAATTGAAACAAAATATTTCAATAATATTATGAGATAAAAAGACATAATTCCATCCAAGACCACTGTGTTTATGGCCTACTTTGATAGTAATGATATAAGAAGACATAATTCCAATAACGAAGACCACTAAGTTTAAGGTCTACCTACGGTATACAAAGGGGAGTTATACTAAGGGATTTGAGATATTACACTATTCTTCTTCTTTTGCTTAAGAAAAATAGCTCAAGTGGTTTGAGCTTAAGACTCGAGTTCAAGAGGTCTTGGCTTCAAATCCCCTTGGGTTCAAATCCACTTGAGTACATTTGAGGACACCTTAGGCTTGGGATGTGCTTGCATGCACATTGGTCTTGTCCTCCACACACCCTAACATCTATGCTCTAGTGTTCTTGCAATTTGAGAGCAAGCTTTTATGGAGCTTTCCTTAAAGTGGTTATTAGTACAAGCTAGTTGTTGTGATTATCCTTGGGGGGGTACTCATAAATATGTAAGCATAGCACGTGGGTTCAATAAAAGTGGTTATTAAATCTTAAATTTTAACATTTTTTACATATAGAACCGTACCATTTAAAGGGAGTATTTATAGATTGAATAAAAAAGGGTATCTTTTATTCATTAAAAATTTACAAATAAGGGGTTTTAAAATTAGACCTTGAACGCACGTGATATATAGAGTTTACATATAGTGAACCCCCCGAGTGATTATCCCACTCTTCAAATCAAGAAGGTTGTTATACCCTGTGGTTATGGTTCTATGTTTCTAAAATATGTCATACCTTTTTGATATGGAGGACTGGTTGTGTGATCAGGATAGTTGTGTCATACCTTTTTGATATGGAGGACTGGTTGTGTGATCACGATAGTTGTGTTGGCTTGATGAAGTGATATTGGTAGAAATTCCCAATCCAATAATTTTAATTAGCTTGTTGTCTTCTCTTGGATAAAACTTTACACATTTGGGAATCAAATAAATGTTTTAGCTGAATCGTAGTACTGTTGTTGTGCATTAAGTCCTAGTAAGTACATTGACACACATACCACATTCATGAGAAATTTTGAGAATGTGACAATATAGTGCCAATTTGATTCTTCTTTTAAATTGAATTATTGGTTAAAAAAATGTGTTACCATCATAATAGTTATTTCACCCAATCTTGTCTAAACTGAGGAGTTTGTTGTATTAATATTGAAGCCATGTTACTAAAATTATGTGATTGTAAAGACCTGCAAGTTGCAGTAAAGAGACCTTGGCAGAGTGTTACCCTTGACGAAGATGGAATGGAGAGGTTCTTGTGGTGCCATGTTAGTTCCTTCCCTTTATCCTTATCTTGACAGCAAGCTTTTATGGAGCTTTCCTTTTCCCATTGAAGAGTGGCTAGTAGTTAAAGCAGGTTCTTGTGATTATCCCTCTTTGAAAATGAAGAAGGTGTGTATATATGGATATTCTCCATGTTTAGGTCACCAGTCTTGCTATGGTGATGAATCATTTGGTTATGGTTGTGTGTTTCTGTTGTACCTTAATCTTGATGTAGAGGATTCATTGTGTGCTCATGATAATGATTCTTTGATGATGACTGTGGTTGTGGTTCTATGTTTCTCGATGTCATACCTTTTTGATTTGGAGGATTGGTTGTGTGCTCATGATAGTTGTGTTAGCTTGCTGAAGTGATATTGGTAGAAAGTCCCCATGTAATCATTTGAATTTACTTGTTGTCTCCTTGGGGATAAAACTTTGCATTTTTGAGAAACCAAAAAAATTAATTAGCTTTATAGCACCCTTGTTGTGCATGAAGTCGTAGGCACTTTGACACACCCACCATGTTTATGAGGATTTTTGACAGTGTGATACTCCTTTTTTATTTCCATATGAGGGTTTCTTTCCATTACACTTCTCCTTGGGGTCATCAATCACTCTCCCAGAGGATCTCTTTCGAATCCAAAACAACATGGTTTCCCTCATTGCAAGTAGCATAATGAAAAGCAAGGCCTCACATCATCACACAAGTAATGATTTTGATGCCAAGAGATAGAAAATAAATAGCAAAAGTAGAGTTTGATGATGAGAGACAAGTCAATATTGGACAACTTTTGTATATAGTTTTGGATATATCTTAAACATAACAACTCCAAATTTGTCAGAGATTGTAGATTTAGATTCTACTCTTCAAGATATTTCTTGTAACATGTCACATGAGGGTGTTTTGACAAAAATTCTAGACAAGTTTATCATGATCCCATTTTTAAAATAGGAATGGGATCACCCATGGAAACATAGAAATAAAGATTTTCCCTCAACAGTTTTTGGGATGCTTGAAATATTCATCTCGATCATAGATTTGTTTCTCGAAAATGTGTGAGTGCCCTACCTAATACTTTATATTTTTCAATCTCATAAAATTACATAATTCCAACCAAGACCATTAGCTCTACTTCCTCTAGGTGGCTTCTATGAGTGTGATGTTTTTTAATTATAAACCCAACGTGTATGTTATTTGTTTAGATTAAAATTCATATTATTGGCATGAAATCCCTCCCTCCTTGGCAAAAAAAAATCTAAATAATATAAATTCTTGGTATTAGTCTATCCATTTATATTTGTAGTGAACCAATTGCAAACCTTGGGTTTAATTCTATGGCTAACTAGTGTATGGCTCAATCTTGACTGTGGTTAAAGTCATGATTATGCATTCAATAGGGGTCATTCCTATCCCAAAGTGTATAAAGCTTCTACTTTTCCCATGGGTCTCAATTTTGCATGGCGTTGAGTCCCATTCGGTTCTACCTAATACTTTATATTTTTCAATCTCATAAAATTACATAATTCCAACCAATACCACTATGTTTATGAATTCTCTATGGCATACAAAGAGAAATTATGTTGAGAGATTTGAGACCCTACACTATTCTTCTTCTTTGTTGCAAGAAGTTGAATTCAAAGGCGATACTTCTTTGTTGCAAGAAGTTGAATTCAAAGGCGATACTTTCTTATTATTGATATAAAAAGACATAATTCCAACTAGGACCACTATGTTAACTATGGTATACAAAGTGGAGATAAATTGAGGGATTTGAGAGTTTCCACTTTTCTTCTCCTGGCTCAAGATGCACAGCTCAAGTGGTTTGAGATTAGGACTCTCATTCATGAGTTCTTGGGTTCAAATCCCTTTGAGTACACTTGAGGACACCTTAAGCTTGAGATGTATCTGCGTGAACGTTGGTATTGCCCTCCACACACCCCAACATCTATGCTTTGTTGAAATTTGAGCATAATGATGAGCTATGGTGGATCAAACACTAGAATCAACATAATTAACAAAGTGATTAGCAAATGATTAAGATGTAATTAGTGAATAATTAGCAAATAGATTAATGTAGGCATGGATACTCAAAAACTAGTAAATTCTCATTAGGGCTATGCCTCAATTTATAGAGTTTACATCAAGCATCAAATCCCATTGATTTCTCCATGATTCACTCCCTGAATATCTCCACCTTTTGTCTGATTCTCTCTACCTCTTCTCTTTTCCCTGATTATCTCCCAGAATATCTTCACACTCCTAAATTCCCTCATGCTACCCATTATTCTCTCCCAATAGATTCTTCTAACCTTTTCACAAGTTCTTTCACAATTACATCTCCTCTTTTACAGCCTCTATCCAAGAGCTTGTTCCCACACACACCCTATTCACTTGTATATTTCAACATAATCATGGAGAAATCAATGGGATTTGATGCTTGATGTAAACTCTATAAATTGAGGCATAGCCCTAATGAGAATTTGCTGGTTTTTGAGTATCCATGCCTACATTAATCTATTTGCTAATTATTCACTAATTACGTCTTAATCATTTGTTAATCACTTTGTTAATTATGTTGATTCTAGTGTTTGATCCACCATAGCTCATCATTATGCTCAAATTTCAATATGGTATCAGAGCCATGCCTAGAATCAATCAGATTTATGAGCCCATTAGTGAATTAATTAGGATTAGTAGGTAATTAGCAAAAAAATCAATTTTTAGTGAGTTCTTCATCTTCCCCTTCACCCCCAGCCAGTGGAGGATCTCTAGCACTATGCACACATCAAATTAGGGCAAAATAGTCTAACCATAGCTAGCTAACATCCTTGGCTTCAAGCCCATCAAGAAAACGCAGCAAACCGCCAGCGGATTCATGAGAACTTCACGTTTTTTCCAGCGCAGGTTTTTCTGACAGTTTTGCAGATCTTGTGCTCATCAAGTCAAATTGCTTCAATTCCTCTTAGCCCAAGGGGTAATCAAGCATGCTCTACAAGCTGGTGAAGACAGAATTGAGTTTCATCAAGTCTACATTGAGATCCAAGCTCTTCATCAAATCTGCAGGTGACTTTGGTAAAACAGAGATTAAGCTTTCAATATTTGGTCAAATCTTGTGTTTCTTGGCTTAATCCTCTACTAGACTCATTGCTATTGATTCCTTTGAAAGCATTTGAGCTCATTTGAAGTGGAAGGCACCAGATCTAGACTCCCCGCATACTCTGTTTTTTGCACACAAAACAGACCATTAATTTGCTAATCAGTGATTAATCAATGCTAATCACTGTATTTTGGTGCAATTGAGGGTTTAAATTAACCATTAGGTATTTGATACAGATCCCTATAACTTCAGATTTCAAATCGGAGTTGGTTTGATACTCCAACCATCCCGTACAAATTGGTTACCCTTAATTTAATGTAATTTCTGGGAAAATTGTGCTGATAAAAATTAAGAAAATCATCATTTTGCATTTAACCCTTGGTTAATGCCTGTAAATATCACTGAAATTCAAGATTATTCATAGCCAGAGTTGCATTTGGAATGTGCCGTAGGATGGATGCTATACGCATTATGTATTGGGCACATTGCATCAGTGTAAAAATGGGAACAGACACTGCCCTTGTCCAGAATAAGGCAAGAGGTAAGACCTCCCGCATGAATTTGGGTTTGCATTGCATAATGATACAAAATAAACATAAAAAGCCCAAAGGAACTGTCAGCAGAACATTGAAACATGTTGCTCACATGGAGCAAAATGACCTGACGGAAGCTCATGGCCCCAGCCATGAAAGAAGAAGAATATCTCTTCCCAAGAAGAGGATCCACACCAAGAAGATATGAAGGAAGACATGGACACGAGAAGAGAAGCTGCCACAAGAAGAGAAACTGTCCCGAGAAGACTGAAAGAAGAGACGGACGCATGGAGAGAAGGTGCCACGACAAGAAGACTGAAGACAAGAGAAGATGTGAGGCTCCAAAGAGTGAGGAGCCATGTGAAAATCTCTGAGAAAGAGAGAGAGAGAGAGACCCCACAACCCAATGTAACCTGCCCCAATAAAGTAAAACCACCTCTGAGCCATCGATGATGTAGGCCACGTGGTAGATGTATGTGTGAGCACTTTAGTCAAGGTCGCGGGCACTTATAGTAGCCTTGGACACATAGAGAGAGAGAGTGTCAAGGACTATGGAGTTTAGGGACTTGAGGCACTGGTCGCGGACTGTCAAGTAAGAAAGAAACTTGATACAGGGTCCAGGTGTGCTGAGATAACTTGAGGGGAGGAGTAGACACTGGTCGCGGACTATCAAGTAAGGGGAGGCAAACTTGGTATAGGGTCTAGGTGTACTAGGAGTATTCACTTGAGGGGAGGTGTTGAAATATACAAGTGAATAGGGTGTGTGTGGGAACAAGCTCTTGGAAAGAGGCTGTAAAAGAGGAGATGTAATTGTGAAAGAACCTGTGAAAAGGTTAGAAGAATCTACTGGGAGAGAATAATGGGTAGCATGAGGGAATTTAGGAGTGTGGAGATATTCTAGGAGATAATCAGGGAAAAGAGAAGAGGTGGAGAGAATCAGACAAAAAGTGGAGATATTCAGGGAGTGAATCATGGAGAAATCAATGGGATTTGATGCTTGATGTAAACTCTATAAATTGAGGCATAGCCCTAATGAGAATTTGCTGGTTTTTGAGTATCCATGCCTACATTAATCTATTTGCTAATTATTCACTAATTATGTCTTAATCATTTGCTAATCACTTTGTTAATTATGTTGATTCTAGTGTTTGATCCACCATAGCTCATCATTATGCTCAAATTTCAACATGCTTGAGTGTTCTTGTGATTTCCTCCCAGTTCCTCTCTACGTTCTTGCGGCGGTGACAGTGGTGTGCAATGCCAATCCCTCAAGGTCAAGCTTTGGATTAGATATGGCGGGTGGCTGTTGGAACATCTCAACCCACGATGCATGGCACTGAGTTTTGCAAGTGTGCATGGTGTTTCCTCCTTTCGGTCGAGCTACTAACTTGCTGGTGGGGAGGGGGGGAGGTCACTACATGTAAAGCCTCTACATCACGTACATTCAAGGCCTAATATAAAAACACCTTATTTGTAACTTTTTCATGAATAAAACACAACCTTTTCCTATTCAATCTTTAAATACCCCCTTTAAATGGTAACGTTCTGTATGTATAAAATGTGTAAAAAAGGGATTTAAAAAACTCCTCCTGTTGAACCCACGTGATAGGCTTACATATTTATAAGTGACCCCCTTGAGCTAACTTGTCGGGTTCGTCTCAAGGCTTGCCCACTTTCTTAAATGTGGCCAATATTTGGAAGGGTGGTACCCCCTTGTAATACTTGGGTGTGCGTGCATGTAGTTAGTATTACTGTTAGGGTACCAAATGAGGTGTCACACTAGCTATAGGTGTGTGTGTGTGTAGTTGCAAGAAATAGGTAAGGGAGTGGCAGAAAAACCACTCATCTAAATGGAAAAAATAACTTACAATGAAATTTGCCAACTTCATTACAAGATTCATGAATAACTGAACATTATCGAGCGAGCACTCCTTGCCGATAAATAATCATGTATTGCAAGTATCAATAGGAACCCTTAATTGATAAAGGAAGAAGGTGTCATGAAGTGCTATATAGTATATTTGAAATATGATATAACTAACTCTAATAAAGGACTTAGTAGCTACCTCTAGATCTTTTATCACACATACTTGTATTAAGTTACGATAGTCATAACTTTTGAGGCCTAAGAGCTTACCTTGTCTTTGGTAAAGACGTTATGGAATGAGGCTCCTTGGCCACTAGGTCTTCACACTCTCTTGATTCATTCTAAGACATTTCCATGCTATTGCTTTAAGAAGACCCATGGAGATGCTCGATAGGAGCAAATGTTTCCACTTTTGTTGGAGTACTTCAGCCATATACGTAGCTTTGTTTTTTCTTTGGCCTCACACATGTATCCTTCTCTCTCGCGAGGTGTTATGTCGTCTCACCCTAACCCTCCTTGAAACACATCCAACAAGAGATGACCTGGTGAACCGTAACCATTGTGAGAGGATCTTTACAATGGCAAAGTTCGGAACCATTGAGGTCTCCAAGCTCTACAACTCCTTGAGAAGCAATTCCACCGCATCTCTCGACGAGCGTTGTCACAGCGTTGCATTGTTGTACATGTACTCTTCCCTCCTCTCACCTCAACTCACTCACACACACTGACTAGCATGTAGTGTATGTATTTTATTTACTATTTTCCCCTCTTAACCAGTTGTCCTTGTCCTGCTCTATTGCGTTCATGTAGGCAGGTAGTTCAGGTGGATCAAAGGGTGCTCCTCCTCCTAACACTTCAGATGCATTAGAGGGATCTCCTCCTCCTAGTAGTTTAGGTGGATCAGATACCATTACAAATCATGGTTAAGAGCTATCCCCCCATTACCACATCTGTATTTTTGCTTACTCTTTTTCCCCTTTTTCTCTCTTAAATAGTTGTCTTTTTTCTAGGGGGTCACTAAAAAATATGCAAGATAGCACATGAATTTAACAAAAGGGTTTTTTTCCCTTGAGTTACAAAAAATTTACATATATAAGGGGATTTTCGATTGAAATGTTAAAACTTTTGGTACATAAGGGGTACTTTTTTGTAAAAAGTGTTATAGAAGGGGTATTTTCAAGATAAAAAATCCATTAGTAGGGGGTTTTTTAAATACCCTTGAATGCAACTGCTACATAGGGGGTTAATAGAGAAAACCCCCCCTCTAAGTGTCCTTTGTTTTCTCTTTATGGGCCATGGAGGCAGACAATTTAGGTGGATCAAGGGCACTCCTCCTCCTCACAGGTCAGGTGCATCAAAGGGTGCTCCTCCTTCTCACAGATCAGGTGCATCAAAGGGTGCTCCTCCTCCTAGTAGTTCAGGAAGATCAAATACCATTGCATCCCTTATATGAGAGCTGGTCAGTACGATTCATAGCACTGGTGTGGACTCAATCCCACCACCATTTGGTCTCTGGCCTTGAGAGGATGCAAACTCTCTTCTTAGCATCAACTATAAAACAAAGGTGGACCAATGGGCTATAAGAGAATCGATCGCGCATCCATTGTGTGGGTGGATTATCCTACAAGGAGGTGGATTATCCTACAAGGAGGTGGATGTGATTCTTGAAGTTTGCACGAGGGAGCTGTGTAAAGGCTTTTTGTGGATAAACAAGGACCCTTGCCTTCGCAAGGAGAGAACTCACATATCTAGGTGCTCTCACCCCTAGATGGTAGCCCACATTTACATCCACTACTTGAGCGTTTACAGTGGAAATTTGTTGCACAACCACCAAATTCCGATATACTTCATGAAGAAGTTGTATTTCAAGCTTGTTTTACGGAGGTACGTTGACTATTCTGGTGTTAGTCCTGGCGATGGAGCTAGGAGAGGCCGCATGGGCAGGTAACAACATTGTAGGACACTTGATAACTACATTTGTCCCTATGTTTATAGTACAAGCATTGAGAACACACGTTAGGCATGATGTACATGTTAGCCACAATCTATAAACCATGTGTCTGCCTTTTTCATAGTCATAGCCACAATAAAGAGACATAAAGCAGTTGGTGTAGGTTAGAGCTGAGATGAGGAAACAATCGAGGTGTAAAGAAGAGGATGTAATAGAGGCTCTCTCTTCTGAGTTGTAGTAGGTCAAATTGGAGCTGGAAGAAGTTGAGCTAGACAAGACCAGAGCTGAGGTGGTCTCAGCAACATCTTATGTAGAGTAGTTGAGAGGTCAGGTAAATTTCTTGGAGGTAGTAACTCGTTAATGAGGTGATGCACCAGCGAAATTGTAGAGAAAAAAGCCAAGCATTATGTACATCAGATATTTCTTAGTGATCATGCCTATGGCATTCACACTCATCCATATGTTTCTCTTCATCTTTTGCCAGTACAAGAGGTTAGAGAATATCGTTGGCGGTTGGCCAGCTATGCTTCAGAGGACTGCCTACTTTACATGGTTCCAATTGATGGGATAGCTGTCTACATGCTTACATGTGGCCATATCTTCCACATGGGTTGCATCATTGTGGCCATCTCTTCGACATGGGTTTCCCACCACTATGCCGATACCCTATGCATGTGGCCACATATAGGGTATTGGTGGGGGCATGGATGATATCTATCTAGACGTGATTTTTATGTATGTAGATAAATCACTCCATCATAATTAAAGTAATGATGTTAACTTAAGCAATGTTGTGAACTTCGTGAATTGCTATGATCTTGTTTTTCTTCTCTTGGATCCCTCCTTAGCTGGGTACAATGTGGAGAAATATGCCCCTCTCCCCAGAGTTAAAACATTGGAAGTTCTCCATTCTATTTCATAATGGTTTGTCAACCTATGGTCTTCTAACTTGATTCCAAATTCCATGCATAATAAGGTTCAAGTTCCCAATCTACTTAGTCATCCTCTGGATTTTGTATGCAATCCCTCCTAACCTGTGTCTCCAACCTCAATAGCCCTAGGAATCTCAGCACGACAGTTTCTTTCTACATGTACTTCAACCGAAAATGGCTCAACAACATGCCCACAAGTACCATGTTTATATATGGCTGTCAGAGCTGACTCTATCTCTTTAACGGGCCATCTCTTGCCTCTCTGCACCCTATTCTTTCACTATTCTAATGCAAGCCTGACTACCTCAATGTAGGTATCATGGTCTTTGATATGGCTCACCCTAACCCTCCTTGAAACACTATGTCAGATCTGTATGTTGACTAAGTCCTCCTGGATCCTCTATAATCCTCTAGTATCAACCAATCTTATAGCCACAACCCCAAGGGATTACCAAACTCTTGGATGTCCCTCTTCTGACTTTCTGCTAATAGAAAAATTGAGTGAAAACTGCCTCAGATGACTCATGTAGAAATGAAAAAATTCTTATTGTATTTTAAAGATGGGTGCAACGGATTCCAAAAAGAAACATGTCCTCCTGATCTCCATAATGTCCTCTAGTGTCAGCCAACTGCAGATACTTGATCATGAACTTCTTAGAACAACCCGTGGAATCTCCCTTGCTGACACCCTATACACTCTAGACTACCCAACTACTTGTAAACTGGCTCGTATGTCTGACCTAGAATCTGACCCCAATATGCATCCTTCTCGATCTCTTATTTCCTCCTAGTCCAGCTAGCCTCAACTCCCAACCCCAAAACTATGTTGAAAATTCCCCTAAGCTCTACGAATCTTCCACGAACATTAATCCAAACGGTTTTGACTGTTACCAAATCTTCTTTCGAAGACATAGCCAACCGACTCGGAAGTCCTACTAAGATTAGGAACTTTCTCTTTTATGTTTGTAGAATCCTTCTAGCCCATTAGGCTTCCTTAATTTCATGAAGATAAAACTCCTAAGACTCTCTGTTGCCCACAGCTAACTTACTATTAACTGATCTGACCGATGATGTTGATTGCTAAAGCTGACTCAACTCGAGCAGACTTTCTTAGCTCTCAGTCCTCTAACACCTTTAAACCCTCTAAACACTCAAACCACATAAAGATATAACTCTAAAGCAATCCAAGTGATCATAATGAACTCGTAGAGCTAATTAGGAACTACCAATTTTCCCCCAAACCCATCTGACTTTTGTTTCGCTCGTAACTCTGAGACTCAACCCACAATAACCTCCCTTGAATCCAAATGATTAAAAAAACACTTCTACCTCATCAGCCACCCCCTACACACATAACTACTTGTCGATGACTCTTTTTTGACCTTATTTGGCTACATTCTCTTGACAGAAGATGGTTTCTTCTATTGTGAGATAGATCTGATTTCCTTGTCATCAGACATACCTTCACAATTGCACTCTCTCATCAAAGAAAATTGAAAGAACTCATACCAAGTTCCATATCTCAAATTCTCATCAAATGAACTCTCAGTTTTCTTCACAAAATAAAGGCAAACTATCTTAAGACCCCTAAGATAATGGGTCCAAACATATGAGAAGAACACACTAAAAAACCTGGGGTTTTTCATAGGTAGGCTCCAACTATAACTCTCCCTATCATCAGTTTCTCTCACAAATTTGAATTGCGCTGAATCTACAACTACAAACTATAGGTTCTTCCCAAACAGATACAAATCAACACACAACTGATTGTCAGCATTAGCAATTGAGCATGAATTGAATTAAAGAGAGTCTCTAATAGAGTTGCTTCTCCCAAAAATCATCAAGGAAACATCTCCTATCTGATTCTCTGGACTGTTGCACATTCTCTGCTCTAATTTACCCGATTCCCCCACGTCTACAACTTTTAAAAATTAGAAGTCCTTATGTCTGCAGCTAGTTTCTTCAATGTAGGTACTTCACACTTCACCCACTCTCCTATTATTTCTTCTCTCCGTCTACTTGTCTCTCTCGTATAAGCTATGTCAATTCCCCCCCTTTTTGCTTGTTGTCACTGCCTCACCACCTTCTTAAACAATTGCGTCGGCTTTCTAGAGTCATCCATGATCCTTCTATTTTGGTTTTCTAGCACTTACGCTTATCCTCCTCACTGCCATGCTGTCCCTCCCACCTAGGATTCACCACTCACACTCTTATGTACATTAGATACTTTCACATCTCATGTTTTTTTAAGTTCTAGGCTCCTCTCACAACATTTAAGCTTTACGTATAGAGCTTAATGCAAGCTTTAAGTATATGCTTTAAAGCTCAATGCATAATCTTATGCATAAAGCTCTATACATGGAGTATACACATAATAGATATGTTTTTTAAGTCCATAATAGATATGTCACTTGTTTGAAAAAGTTTTTAAAGCTTATATTCTTTTGGTTTTAGAAGCTTTTAGAATTTATCTTATTTATATTTTAATATTACTTAATCTTATGTGATATAACAAGATGAAGAAGAGGCAATAAGCGAGGAGGATGAGAATGATGATGATGAGGAGGAGGATGAGTAGAGATTTGCCTATTTTATTTTTATGTGTTTTACCTTTATCATAAATTATCCTCCTTTTCTCCCTTTAATTCTCGTCCTATACATATACACACACAACTTCATACACTTATGTCATACATCAGTAAGCAAAGGGTGTGGATGAAAGAAGTTTACATGGACATAAACATATTGGTTTGTCCTCATGTTTGGCGTTAACCAGAACAAAATATTCATCTTAAAAAAGAACATGTTAAAGCCAACCTCAGTGTTCAAGGGTAACATAAAGTTCAACACTGTGTCAAACCTCTCTTATAGAAAGGGAGTTTAAGAACACATGAACAAAGAAGTAGTATTCCTCAACTAAAGGAAGTGTTTCTATAATTGAAATACTTATTAAAAAAAACTTATTCCAAGTTGAGTGGCTACATTAAAGAAAAGTTTTCCTAAGTTTGTTTTCGAGGATAAAAACTTTTCTTCCAAGGGGAGGAAATGTTATGAGATTGACATGAAACACTATAAGGTAAGACTAGAAAAGATTATTTATATGTAAAATGTTTGTATATAAATAAGGTTCAGGGGATTTCAAATTGGAAATACCTAAAGCAATGGTTAATAAACAATAAGGTCAATATAAAAGGGATGTAGATGGTGCATAAGGGAAGCCCAAAGGCCACAGAAGTAGGCGCCTCTAGGGGGAGTTGAGGAGGCATTGGAAATTGAGAGGATCATGCCTAGCCATTGAAAGGTCAAGGGGCTGAAGTTGGAAGGTCATGCATCACCTAGACCTATATAACCATGTGTTTAAGGTCCATTTGGGATATGGTTAGATGGAGAATCAAAGTTCTAGTCTTACAAGTCCTCAAGCTATTGATACAAGGAGCATTACACTTGTAATATGTGATTATTTATCAGCTCGGAAGT
The DNA here is from genome assembly GCF_041138505.1 of Cibotium barometz. NCBI lineage: Eukaryota > Viridiplantae > Streptophyta > Polypodiopsida > Cyatheales > Cibotiaceae > Cibotium > Cibotium barometz. Next base: position 41,050,201 of record NC_141072.1, read on the forward strand.
GTAATGCAATAGCATTACACTTGTAATATGTGATTATTTATCAGCTCGGAGCGCTCGGTTGATAATGTTTAGTTAGTCATGAATCTTGCAATAACATTGGCGAATTTCATTGTAAGTTATTTTTCTCATTGAGATGAGTGGGTCCTTCCCCCACTCCCTTACCTAGCCGTACAACACTAGGATTTCATGTGGCTAAACACACACCCCTATAGCTGGTGTGACACCTCATTTAGTACCCTCATAGTAATACTAACCCCACACTGACACACCCCATTATTACGAGGGGTTACCACCCTTCCAAATATTGGCCACATTTAAGGTAGCGGCAAGCCTCGAGATGAACCTGGCAAGTTAGTAGCTCGACCGAAAGGAGGGAACACCATACACACTCCAAAGCCTGGGCACCATGCATCGTGGATTGAGATATTCCAATAGCCACTATCTCTAATCCAAAGCTTGACCTTGAGGGATTGGCATTGCACCCCACTGTCACCCGCAAGAACACAGAGAAGAACTGGTAGGAAATCATAGGAACACTCGAGTGTAGATGTTGGGGTGTGTGGAGGGTGAGACCAACGTGCACGTGGATACATCCCAACCTTAAGGTGTCTTGAAGTGTACTCAAGGGGATTTGAATGCAAGACCTTATGAATGAGAGTCCTAAGCTTGTCTCAAACCACTTGAGACAAAGAAGAAGAATAGTGTAAGTTCTCAAATCCCCCGATATAACTCCACTTTGTATACCATAGGTAACACATTGGTCTTGGTTGGAATTATGTCTTTTTCTATCAGTAATATCAAAGTGTCACCTTTGAATTCAACTTCTTGCAAACAAGGAACAAGAACAGTGTAGGGTCTCAAATCTCTTAACACAATTTCTCTTTGTATACCATAGATAATTCATAAACATAGTGGTCTTGGTTAGAATTATGTAATTTTATGAGATTGAAAATTGTAAAGTATTAGGTAGGACTGAATGGGACAAACACCACATGCAAAATTGAGACTCATGGGAAAACTAGAAGCTTTATACATTTTGGGATAGGAATGACCCCTATTAATGTATAATCATGACTTTAACCATAGTCAAGATTGAGCCGTAGACTAGTTAGCGTTAGAATTAAACCCAAGGCTGCCAATTGGTTCACTACAAATATAAATAGCTAGACTAATACCGAGATTTTGTAATATTTAGATTTTTCTTTTGCTAAGGAGGGAGGGATTTTATGCCAATAATACGAATTTTAATCTAAACAAATAACATACACGCTGGGTTTATCATTAACCAACATCACACTCCACTAGAAGATAGAAGCCACCTAGAGGAAGTAGAGCGAATGGTGATACACGTAGTGTGTGCCGGTGCCATTGACGAAGGTAACGATGTCATAGCCTCGCACGCCCCGGAAGGCACCGATGCCACCTAGCACGACGATCTCGTTGGTGGCCTGATTGATGAGGCGCTGCAGGCTGATGGTGCCGTTGAGGGAGACGTCGTCGTAGGAGAGTATCTCCACATCCACCTGTGGACGTGTATCTGGCATGGACGGTGTAGCCCCGGATGATGCCCAGCTGTGTGGAGGAAGGGTCAGTGCCCTCCGTTACGTTGGAGGCAAACGCCTCCGTCTCACCGAAGCTGTAGGTAGCGTTGGTGTCAAGGCCGTGGATGAGGTAGCCAGTGTCATCCCTGCCAACCTCCACCTTGTAGGAGTTTGTGAGAGACCCCCAAAATCTATAGTACATGCAGTAGACTGGTTGTTACGCCATAGCCACAGAGATGCGAAAAGAGAGAGCGCTGAACGGCCTCGCGAAACCGATTTCTGTTATTCTATTTAAATGATGAATTACATTGTTATTAAATGGTGCAGTTCAGCCTGTCCCCAGACATGTGGACGGGTACCTAATATCCAATATTCCTCCCGTTTTCTCAAACGAAAATTTGAGAATTTGGAGTTTGCTAAGGATGCATTTATTGTGCATCTAATGTGCCTAGCATGCATGACACCCTTTTTTGTAAGGTGTGGTGAACACTCTAGTTGCATGTGCATGTGCATGTGCATGTGCTTATGTTATAATTGATTACATCATGAAGCATAATTCAACCAGGATCTATGATGACTTTTATGTTGATGTAGAGAAACAAAGCCGTCTTCTTTTTCATCTTCACTTTTGATTGCGGCTTCCGCTTTAGGAGAACAGCACCACGATCATAACCTTTGTTTTCTAGACCTTGATCTCCAATTCCCCCCCAACAAGGCGCAGAGAAAAGTAACACCATATATATTTTGACGCCATCACATCCAGCATCTTGATTTTCAAGAGACTTATCAAAGTCTTCAAAAAAATGATTAAAATTACCCAAATTACCACCGGTCGCTTTGTTGAGGACTACGTAGTCTTTGTTTTGTGGAGCAAGTTTTAGGCCCTGCGGCATCAACGACGGTAGACGGCAATACGAGAGCACTAATGAGAAGAAGAAAGAAGGTGGTGCACCAGCTAGAACTCATCAAAGGCACGTGGAGAAGGCTGAGGAGCGTCGGTTGGATGAGAACTGGAATGGGGATCAGGTGCTCTTCATTGCCATTGGATCAGGTGTCGTTGCCTGCTGGGAGAGGGAGGTAGATTCGTGAGTTGAATGGAACCATTTGTAGCCTTTTTATGAGGATATGCATAAGAGAGATGCCCACAACACTGGCGCGGGCGTCCTGCAAGGACCCAGCTCTTTGCCCTCAGTAGTGTGCACTGTGTGTATGCGTGTTGCTGATATCTCAAACGCCGCATGGCCATGAAAACGACTGGCTTGTTGACCATTGCTTTTGACCCCTAGTAGGTCGCCACACAAATTCAATTCTCACCTTTTAGAGTAATCATTTGGGAATCTCTAGCATGTATGCATAAGTATTTTGACCTTTAGTGTAATTTTCTCGGTTTAAATTGAGAAAAACCCGTTGTAATTTTGCCTACTCTTAATATATTTTTTATGATTCAAATTTCTTAAATAAAATCTACTGGCTTGTTGACAATTGGTTTTGATCACTAGAAGACAAATTGAATTCAAATTTCTTAAATAAAATCTACTGGCTTGTTGACAATTGCTTTCGATCACTAGAAGACAAATTGAATTCACCCAAAATTGCTGGAAATCAAGCACCAAAGAACTTGTAATTATTTGTAACCATTTGGGGATCTTTAGCCGCTAGTGTGTATGCATGCGGCCAACATTATCCTCATGAAAACAACCGCCGTCTCTTGCTTAGCATTGCTATTGTGGCTTGTACAAGGACACCTTAACATTTTCGAGAAACAAATTCATGATCGAGATTAATATTTCACATCTCCAAAAGGGTTGAGGGAAAATCTATGTTTCCATGTTTCCATGGGTGATCCCATTCCTATTTTGAAAAATGGGATCATGATAAACTTGTCTAGAATTTTTGTCAAAACCCTCTCATGTGACATATCACAAGAAATACCTTGAAGAGTAGAATCTAAATCTACAATCTCCGACAAATTCAGAGTTGTTATGTTTAAGATATGTCCAAATCTATGTAGAAAAGTTGATTCCCAAAATGTGAGATTTTTCCCAAATTGTCTAATATTGACTTGTCTCTCATCATCAAACTCTATTTTTGGTATTTATTTTCTATCTCTTGATATTGAAATCATTACTTGTGTGATGGTGTGAGGCCTTGCTTTTTTTCATGATGCTACTTTCAGTGAGGGCAACCATGTTGTTTGGATTCCAAAGAGATCCTCTGGGAGAGTGATTGACGACCCCAAGAGAAGTGTAATGGAAAGAAACTGTCATATGGAAAAAAAAAGGATTGTGAGATTGTCAAAAATTCTCACGAAGGTGGTGGGTGTGTCAAAGTGCCTACCACTTCATTTACAACAAGGGTACTATAAAGCTAATTGATTTATTTGGTTTCCCAAAAATGGAAAGTTTTATCGACAAGGAGACAACAGGCTAGGTAAATTCAAATGATTGAATGGGGACTTTCTACCAATATCACTTCATCAAGCTAACACAACTATCATGAGCACACAACCAATCCTCCACATTGAGAAGGTATGACATCAAGAAACATATAACCACAACCACAGTCATCATCAAATAATAATTATCATGAGCACACAATGAATCCTCTACATCAAGAAGGTACGATAGAAACACACAACCATAACCAAATTATTCATCAGCATAACAATAATGGTGACCTAACATAGAGAATTTAGATATATAAGCACCTTCTTCATTTTCAAAGAGGGATCATCACAAGAACCTACTTGTACTGCTAGCCACTCTTCAATGGGAAAAGGAAAGCTACATAAAATCTTGCTGTTAAGATAAGGGTAAAGAGAAGAAACTAACATTGCACCACAAGGACCTCCCCATTCCATCTTCGTCAAGGGTAACACCCTCCCCAAGGTTTGTTTATTGCAACTTGGAAGTCTTAACAATCACATAATTTTAGTAACATGTCTTCAATATTGATACAACAATCTCCTCGGTTTAGACAAGATTGGGTGAAACAACTATTACAAACGGTAACACATTTTTGCCAATAATTCAATTTAAAAGAAGAGTCAAATAGGAACTCTAGTTTTTAGCAACAACCCTCATGTAGAAATGCCAATCTAAGAATAATGGCTAAAGCAGATATGTCAAGGAAACTAGAAATGCTATAGAAAAAATGTCAAAGAAAGTGGAGGTGTTGGGGAAAAAATGCAAATGAAGAAAAGATGTTGGAGTAAAAATGTCGAGGAATGTAAACATATTGGAAAACATTTAATGAAATAGTAATGTTTGGCAAAGGTCTAAATAGTGTTAAAGTTACGACCAAACCTATAGCAACTGCAAGAGACTAGGGTTGGCCACTCAAAGCATGGAGTGACAACATGGGTGTGGGTCACCATCCTAGGGTAATAACTAAGAAGGCCATGAACGCTTGGGATGAGCACCAAGAAGACATGAATGTCTATAGAGTGAATATCATCAAAAGGGTACAATGTCCATGAGTGACAACATGGGTGTGGGTCACCATCCTAGGGTAATAACCAAGAAGGCCATGAATGCTTGGGATGAGCACCAAGAAGACATGAATGTTCATGAGTGACAACATGGGTGTGAGTCACCATCCTAGGGTAATAACCAAGAAGGCCATGAATGCTTGGGATGAGCACCACGAAGACATGAATGTCTATAGAGTGAATATCATCAAAAGGGTACAATGTCCATGAGCCCTCTGCCTAATGTAGCCCAAGGCCCCAAAAGTACACATGTAAATGTCCCTAAGACCAAGTGCCTAGGCCCCACTCCCCATGTGCATGTGCACCCAAAGGTTCTTCATTACAAACCATCCCCTTCTACAATTATTTCATCCTCAAAATCGAAGGGTGGTCGTGCCCAAAGAAAAGACATATACAAGTGGCTATGTAAAAAATCCAAAAATCACATCCATGATTGAATATTGATGTAGCGAAAGACTCATACATGAATCATGATTGAATATTGATGTAGCGAAAGACTCATACATGAATCATGCCCCACTCCCCATGTGCATGTGCACCCAAAGGTTCTTCATTACAAACCATCCCCTTCTACAATTATTTCGTCCTCAAAATCGAAGGGTGGTCGTGTCCAAAGAAAAGACATATACAAGTGGCTATGTAAAAAATCCAAAAATCACATCCATGACTCAATATTGATGTAGCGGAAGACCCATACAAAAATCATATGACCCCCCTGGGTCAAATGGAAAGGATAAAGGGCTCCCGTCAATGATGAGGCTATCTATGCAACCACCTAGATCGAAAGGAAATCCGAGGCATGCAAAATACAAGGCAATGGTTCCATGATAATCAGGTGCAAGTGGAGAGGATAAGGAACCATTGTCGATCATAAGACTAGTCAAGTATCCTCCAGGATCAAAAGGATATGTATCATATACATCCCAGACCGTCGAAGCTTAAATGGTAGTAGCTCTTGGGTCAAAAGAGAAGCTCCTCTCCAAAGAGATAGTAGCTCCAAGATCAAAAGGAAAACCCATAAACCCATCCTCATGACCACGGTGTGAATCTGACACAAAAGGTATCCATCAAAGAAGCTCGAAACTCCTAGTCAGAATGTGAAATGGTCCTGGCACAAAATAATCATCATATAGGCCAAAACTAGAATATGTCATAGATGCATCTAAATAAACTAGGAGTGGTGGTCATATAAAAAATCTCTCCACATGTGATAACTCTAGAGGAGTAGCCCAACACATCTAATACTAGAACTTCAGGTCTATGCTCCTCATGGTCTATGATGTGCTCAACAACATGTGAAGTGTCAACCCCATGTGTAACTAGGGATGTATGATGCTGAATGATCATGACTAGTCAAATGTCCATCAAGATCATCAAATGTATCACTATGGTCATCTAATGTATCCCTATGATCACTAGGAATAGAGATAGGTAGCTCTATGATGATGCTCATAATGCTCGCTGCCATCTCTGCCTTGAGATCATGCCCACATGATCTAACTCAGACACATCATCCTCACTATCACTATCACATACATCATCATCATGTGCATATGTGTAAATGGCATCATGTGCACGTGCATCACTATCATCATGTGTATGTGTGTACGATACATCAATATCATCATGTGTGTGTGTGTGTACAATACAACATCATCCTCATCAGCCCCATCATAATACAATGAATGAGTTGGTCTACGTAAATGAGAATCAATGAGATGATGGCTAGTCGATGTCATGGTGGGTAAGTCATAGAAGCTCTCAATGCCCATGCGAACACCACTGTGATAGCAACAAAAGTGGCAGCATGCTCAATCCACGTCCTCCAAGGATCCAAACTTGTTATGACATAACTCAAAAACTGTGTCCCATGAATGATCACTACGATCATCACCCATATAATAATATGTAGTCATATCATGAACATCATCATTAGTATCCACATCATCATCCCTTGAATGCATGACATAATGATAGCCATCCTTAGTTATATAGTCATCTATGCTCACAAATGCAGGGCACCCAATCAAGTCCCTAGATAAATCATCCCATGCAAGCAATGCCGAACCATCCCTGTAAAGATAACCATAAAGATCCTCAACAAAATCATCATGTGTAGAACATCTCGACCATCTGGCATGGACATACCCCTCATCAAATAAGTGTCTAAAGTGGCTAGGCAACAACATCTCAAGCTCAAACATCCATAAGTGACATGAATATAATGTGTAAGATGTCATAGGATGATGTCGATGAATAAGGATCTAGAGGTCAAAGCCGCGATGTGCCAAATGTATGTATGAAATTGACAAATGATATGCATCTCCTTAGCTCAGATGGCAAGTCAAGATGATGGGTATAGAGCTAGAGTAATAGGGTATGAGCAGATACGGCACGATCATCATCTGGGATGGAGTCGTAGTGATGTCGATGATGATGATGGTGGGTAGCACGCTGATTATAGGTAAGGTAGAGGTAATAATGGATCCCCATGTCATCTCCCAAGTGCCCCAAACTGTGGAAACACTCCCAAATGTTCTCAAGAATGCCACATCACGTGTGGAAAAAACACCAATATGCTCAAATGGCCAAAAATGTGTGTGAACGCCCAAAAATGAACAAATGCCCAAAAATGAACAAATGGCCAAAAGTGTGCACGCGAATGCCCAAAATACACTTAATGGCTGAAAGTGTGGGCGTGAATGCCCAAAAATAAAACAAGTGGCTAAAAGTGTGCACATGAACGCCCAAAAAAGAACCAAATTGACCACATGGCACACTAACCACCTCCGCAAAGCTCAAAGCATATGAACAAGCCCCGAATATATCTTGAAGAGGAGAATCTAAATCTACAATCTCTCTCAAATTTGGAGTTGTTATGTTAAGATATGTCCAGACCTATATAGAAAAGTTGATTCCCAAAATATGAGATTTTTCCCAAATTGCCTAATATTAACTTGTCTCTCATCATCAAACTCTACTTTTGGTATTTATTTTCTATCTCTTTTGGTATCAAAATCATTACTTGTGTGATGATGTGAGGCCTTGCCTTTCATGACGGTACTTTCAATGAGGGAAACCATGTTGTTTGGATTCCAAAGAGATCCTTTGGGAGAGTGATTGATGACCCCAAGGAGAAGTGTAATGGAAAGAAACTCTCATATGGAAATCTAAAGGATTTTCACATTGTCAAAAATCCTCACAAAGGTGGTGGGGTGTCAAAGTGCCTACGACTTCATGCACAACAAGGGTATTATAAAGCTAATTGATTTATTTGGTTTCCCAAAAATGTAAAGTTTTTTGCACAAGGAGACAACAAGTAAATTCAAATGATTGGATGGGGACTTTCTACCAATATCACTTCATCAAGCTAACGTAAGTATCATGAGCACACAACCAATCCTCCACATCAAAAAGGTATGACATCAAGAAACATAGAACCACAACCACAATCATCATCAAAGAATAATTATCATGAGCACACAATGAATCCTCTACATCAAGATTAAGGTACGACAAAAACACATAACCATAACCAAATTATTCATCACCATAGCAGGACTGGTGACCTAAACATGGAGAATATAGAAATATAAGCACTTTCTTCATTTTCAAAGAGGGATAGTCATAAGAACCTGCTTTAACTACTAGTCACTCTTCAATGGGAAAAGGAAAGCTCCATAAAAGCTTGCTGTCAACATAGGGTAAAGGGAAGGAACTAACATCACACCACAAGAACCTCCTGGCCGCACCATCTACATCTCTTTTATATTGACCTTATTGTTTATTAACCATTGCTTTAGGTATTTCCAATTTGAAATTACCTGAACCTTAATTATATACAAACATTTTACATATAAATAATTTTTCTAGTCTTACCTTATAGTGTTTCATGTCAATCTCATAACATTTCCTCCCCTTGGAAGAAAAGTTTTCATCCTGGAAAACAAACTTAGGAAAACGTTTCTTTAATGTAGCCACTCAACTTGGAATAAGTTCTCTTTTATAAGTATTTCAATTATAGAAACACTTCCTTTAGTTAAGGAATACTACTTCCTTGTTCATGTGTTCTTAAACTCCCTTTCTATAAGAGAGGTTTAACACAGTGTTGAACTTTATGTTACCCTTGAACACTGGGGTTGGCTTTAACATGTTCTTTTTTAAGATGAATATTTTGTTCTAGTTAATGCTAAACATGAAGACAAACCAATATGTTTATGTCCATGTAAACTTCTTTCATCCACACCCTTTGCTTACTGATGTATGACATAAATGTATGAAGTGGTGTGTGTATATGTATAGGATGAGAATTAAAGGGAGAAAAGGAGGATAATTTATTAGATAAAGGTAAAACACATAATAATAAAATAGGCCAATCTCTACTCATCCTCCTCCTCCTCATCATCATTCTCGTCCTCCTCACCTATTGCCTCTTCTTCATCTTGTTATATCACATAAGATTAAGTAATATTAAAATATAAATAAGATAAATTCTAAAAGCTTCTAAAACCAAAAGAATATGAGATTTCAAAACTTTTTCAAACAAGTGACATGTCTATTATGGACTTAAAAAACATATCTATTATGTGTATACTCCATGTATAGAGCTTTATGCATAAGATTATGCATTGAGCTTTAAAGCATAAGCTTAAAGCTTGCATTAAGCTCTATATGTAAAGCTTAAATGTTGTGAGAGGAGCCTAGAACTGAAAAGAACATGAGATGTGAAAGTATCTAACGTACATAAGAGTGTGAGTGGTGAATCCTAGGTGGGAGGGATAGCATGGCAGTGAGGAGGATAAGCGTAGGTGCTAGAAAACCAAAATAGAAGGATCATGGATGACTCTAGGGAGCCGGCGCAATGGTTTAAGAAGGTGGTGAGGCAGCGACAAGCAAAAAGGGGGGGAATCGACATAGCTTACGAGAGAGACAAGTAGACGGAGAGAAGAAATAAGAAGAGGAGAGTGGGTGAAGTGTGAAATACCTACATTGAAGAAACTAGCTGCAGACATAAGGACTTCTAATTTTTAAAAGTTGTAGACATGGGGGAATCGGGTAAATTAGAGCAGAAAATGTGCAACAGTCTAGAGAATCAGATATAGGAGATGTTTCCCTGATGATTTTTGGGAGGACTTCTGAGTCGGTTGGCTATGTCTTCGAAAGAAGAATCGGTAATAGTCAAAACCGTTTGGATTAATGTTCGTAGAAGATTCGCAGAGCTTAGGGGAATTTTCAACATAGTTTTGGGGTTGGGAGATTGAGGCTAGCTAGACTAGGAGGACAATAAGAGATCAAGAAGGATGCATATTGGGGTCAGATTCTAGGTCAGACATACGAGCTAGTTTACAAGTAGTTGGGTAGACTAGAGTTGATAGGGTGTCAGCAAGGGAGATTCCACGGGTTGTTCTAAGAAGTTCATGATCAAGTATTTGCAGAGTTGGCTGACACTAGAGAACATTATGGAGATCAGGAGGACGTGTTTCTTTTTGGAATCTGTTGCACCCATCTTTAAAATACAATAAGAATTTTTTCATTTCTACATGAGTCATATGAGGAAGTTTTCACTCAATTTTTCTATTAGCAGAAAGTCAGAAGAGGGACATCCAAGAGTTTGGTGATCCCTTGGGGTTGTGGCTATAAGATTGGTTGATACTAGAGGATTGTAGAGGATCCAGGAGGACGCAGTCAACATACAGATCTGACATAGTGTTTCAAGGAGGGTTAGGGCGAGCCATATCAAAGTCCATGATACCTATGTTGAGGCAGTCAGGCTTGCATTAGAATAGTGAAAGAATAGGGTGCAGAGAGGCAAGAGATGGCCCGTTAAAGAGATAGAGTCAGCTCTGACAGCCATATATGAACATGGTACTTGTGGGCATGTTGTTGAGCCATTTTTGGTTGAAGTACATGTAGAAAGAAACTGTCGTGCTGAGATTCCTAGGGCTATTGAGGTTGGAGACATAGGTCAGAAGGGATTGCATCACAAAATCCAGAGGATGACTAAGTAGATTGGGAACTTGAACCTTATTGTGCATGGAATCTGGAATCAAGTTAGAAGACCATAGGTTGACAAACCATTACGAAATAGAATGGAGAACTTCCAATGTTTTAACTATGGGGAGAGGGGCATATTTTTCCACATTGTACCCAGCTAAGGAGGGATCCAAGAGAAGAAAAACAAGATCATAACAATTCATGAAGTTCACAACATTGCTTAAGTTAACTTCATTACTTTAATTATGATGGAGTGATTTATCTACATACATAAAAATCACGTCTAGATAGATATCATCCATGCCCCCACCAATACCCTATATGTGGCCACATGCATAGGGTATCGGCATAGTGGTGGGAAACCCATGTCGAAGAGATGGCCACAATGATGCGACCCATGTGGAAGATATGGCCACATGTAAGCATGTAGACAGCTATCCCATCAATTGGAACCATGTAAAGTAGGCAGTCCTCTGAAGCATAGCTGGCCAACCGCCAACGATATTCTCTAACCTCTTGTACTGGCAAAAGATGAAGAGAAACATATGGATGAGTGTGAATGCCATAGGCATGATCACTAAGAAATATCTGATGTACATAATGCTTGGCTTTTTTCTCTACAATTTCGCTGGTGCATCACCTCATTAACGAGTTACTACCTCCAAGAAATTTACCTGACCTCTCAACTACTCTACATAAGATGTTGCTGAGACCACCTCAGCTCTGGTCTTGTCTAGCTCAACTTCTTCCAGCTCCAATTTGACCTACTACAACTGAGCAGAGAGAGCCTCTATTACATCCTCTTCTTTACACCTTGATTGTTTCCTCATCTCAGCTCTAACCTGCACCAACTGCTTTATGTCTCCTTATTGTGGCTATGACTATGAAAAAGGCAGACACATGGTTTATAGATTGTGGCTAACATGTACATCATGCCTAACGTGTGTTCTCAATGCTTGTACTATAAACATAGGGACAAATGTAGTTATCAAGTGTCCTACAATGTTGTTACCTACCCATGCGGCCTCTCCTAGCTCCATCGCCAGGACTAACACCAGAATAGTCAACCTACTTCCGCAAAACAAGCTTGAAATACAACTTCTTCATGAAGTATATTGGAATTTGGTGGTTGTGCAACAAATTTCCACTGTAAACGCTCAAGTAGTTGATGTAAATGTGGGCTGCCATCCAGGGGTGAGAGCACCTAGATATGTGAGTTCTCTCCTTGCAAAGGCAAGGGTCCTTGTTTATCCACAAAAAGCCTTTACACAGCTCCCTCGTGCAGACTTCAAGAATCACATCCACCTCCTTGTAGGATAGTCCACCTCCTTGTAGGATATGTGAGTTCTCTCCTTGCAAAGGCAAGGGTCCTTGTTTATCCACAAAAAGCCTTTACACAGCTCCCTCGTGTAGACTTCAAGAATCACATCCACCTCCTTGTAGGATAATCCACCCACACAACGGCGGATGCGCGATCGATTCTCCTATAGCCATTGGTCCACCTTTGTTTTATAGTTGATGCTAAGAAGAGAGTTTGCATCCTCTCAAGGCCAGAGACCAAATGCAAGGTGGTGGGATTGAGTCCACACCAGTGCTATGAATCGCGCTGACCAGCTCTCATATAAGGGATGCAATGGTATTTGATCTACTTGAACTGCTAGGAGGAGGAGCACCCTTTGATGCACATGACCTCTGAGAAGGAGGAGCACCCTTTGATGCACCTGACCTATGAGGAGGAGCGCCCTTGATCCACCTGAATTGTCTGCCTCCATGGCCCATAAAGAGCAAACAAAGGACACTTAGAGGGGGGGTCACTCTATTAACCCCCTACGTAGCAGTTGCATTCAAGGGTATTTAAACCCCCTACTAATGGACACTTAGAGGGGGGGTCACTCTATTAACCCCCTACGTAGCAGTTGCATTCAAGGGTATTTAAAAAACCCCCTACTAATGGATTTTTTATCTTGAAAATACCCCTTCTATAACACTTTTTACAAAAAAAGTACCCCTTATGTACCAAAAGTTTTAACATTTCAATCGAAAATCCCCCTATATATGTAAATTTCTTGTAACTCAAGGGAAAAAAACCCTTTTGTTAAATTCATGTGCTATCTTGCATATTTTTTAGTGACCCCCTAGAAAAAAGACAACTATTTAAGAGGGAAAAAGGGGAAAAAGAGTAAGCAAAAATACAGATGTGGTAATGGGGGGATAGCTCTTAACCATGATTTGTAATGGTATCTGATCCACCTAAACTACTAGGAGGAGGAGATCCCTCTAATGCATCTGAAGTGTTAGGAGAAGGAGCACCCTTTGATCCACCTGAACTACCTGCCTACATGAACCCAATAGAGCAAGAGAAGGACAACTGATTAAGAGGGGAAAGTAGTAAATAAAAATACATGTTGTCAGTGTGTGTGAGTGAGTTGAGGTGAGAGGAGGGAAGAGTACGCGTACAGCAATGCAACGCTATGACAACGCTCGTCGAGAGACGCGGTGGAATTGCTTCTCAAGGAGTTGTAGAGCTTGGAGACCTCAAGGGTTACGAACTCTGCCATTGGAAAGATCCTCTCACGATGGTTACGGTTCACTAGGTCATCTCTTGTTGGATGTGTTTCAAGGAGGGTTAGGGTGAGATGACATAACACCTCGGGAGAGAGAAGGATACGTGTGTGAGGCCAAAGAAAAAACAAAGCTACATATATGGCTGAAGTACTCCAACAAAAGTGGAAAAATTTGCTCCTATCGAGCATCTCCATGGGTCTTCTTAAAGCAATAGCATGGAAATGTCTTAGAATGGCCGAGAGACGCGGTGGAATTGCTTCTCAAGGAGTTGTAGAGCTTCGAGACCTCAAGGGTTACAAACTTTGCCATTGGAAAGATCCTCTCATGATGGTTACGGTTCACCAGGTCATCTCTTGTTGGATGTTTTTCAAGAAGGGTTAGGGTGAGACGACATAACACCTCGTGAGAGAGAAGGATACATGTGTGAGGCCAAAGAAAAAACAAAGCTACATACACTACTAGTCCATGAGCTCGTAGCAACTATAGAAGCGATGCAAAAGCGTTGCTTAAGCGATGCTACGATCCCTCGCTACAGGCGTCGCTGTTGTACGTCGCATAAGCGACGAAATAGCGACTCCTGTAGCGATGCATACTCGGGGGGGTCACTATATATAAATCCTCTATATCACGTGCATTCAAGGCCTATTTAAAAAGTCCCTTATCTGTGAATTTTTTAGTGAATATAATGTATCCTTTCCTATTCAAATCTGTAAAATTTTTTTAAAATACAATAAATAAATCCCCTCTGTAAATATATTTCTATAAGTTTTAAATATTTAAAATGTCCTTCTGTTTAACCCACGTGATACTTACATATTTATACGAGTGACCCCCCCGAGGATGCATATGCGTTGCATAAGCGACATAATTTTAATAAATTATTTAACGTCGCTTAAGCGACGGTTACATTGCTTCAGCGATGACGCGCAACGAAAAAAAAATAGACAAATATACAATTTATATACCGGTTGATTCATTTATATTAAACATAATGTTTGTTTATATTTTCTCATGATCTACCTACTGTTGCTCTCTTTGTTGCTTGCTTTCTTGCAATTGTGATTGCACTCCGTGCTGTCGTTGTTTTTACGGAGATTGGTCAGACACCGGTGCATAAACGAATATGAATTCTGGTAAACAGCGCTATCTAGCTCTCTTTTATTGCTAATTTTTGAAATTGAAACTTTACATTAAATAAAAATCGGACTATATATACCTCTCACTCCTACTCTCTATCCCCGGCACACAATATAGTCGCATGGGACGGGGAACAGGAATGGGGATAGGACCATCCCAGGGATGGGACAAAAAATGACAATTAAAATCTTTTCTAACTTTAACTATTTTCAAGCCTTACTTTATCTTTTTAATACATATACATACACCCTCCTCCATGGCTTCATGAGGTAATGGCGGAGGGCTACTATCACCATCACTCCATGCATTCGTAACGGTCCCTCCTAAAGATCCCACCTCATATCGCCGACGCTTTGCCTCCTCACTCACGAGCGATGAGCATAGGGCAACATATGCGGGTGTGGCACTGCATCCTATATCAAATTAAAACGGGATCATAACTCAAACATATGAACACCCATAGGTATCTCAATCAACCTTAACTCCTTAACACTTACCATGTTTATGGTCGCATCCCATTCTCCATACTTTGAGATGTGATTGAGTGTAATCCTGCATGCACGATACATGTTTCCTCGACATCGATCACACATACATTTGATTTTTACTAGTCTATGGCTCATTCTTGACTGATTAAAAGTCATGATTTAGCATCCACTAAGGGTCATTCCTATCCCAAAGTGTGTAAGGCTTTCAATCTTGACTGATTAAAAGTCATGATTAAGCATCCACTAAGGGTCATCCCTATCCCAAAGTGTGTAAGGCTTCAAGTTTCCGCATGGATCTCAATTTTCCGTGGTGTTTGTCCCCTTTTGGTTCTACCTAATAGTTTACATTTTTTAAACTCATAAAATTACATAATTCCAACCAAGACCACTATGTTTATGGGTTATCTAAGGTATGTAAAGAGACATTATTTTGAGATATTTGAGACCCTACACTATTCTTCTTCTTTGTTTCAAGAAGTTTAATTGAAACAAAATACTTTGATATTATGATATAAAAGACATAATTCCATCCAAGACCACTATGTTTATGGCCTACTTTGATATTAATGATATAACAAGACATAATTCCAAGAATAAAGACCACAAAGTTTAAGGTCTATCTATGTTATACAAAGGGGAGTTATACTAAGGGATTTGAGAACTTACACTATTCTTCTTCTTTGTCTCAAGAGGAATATCGCAAGTGCTTTGAGCTTAGGACTCTCGTTTATGAGGTCTTGGCTTCGAATCCCCTTGGGTTCAAATCCACTTGAGTACATTTGAGGACACCTTAGGCTTGGGATGTGATCACATGCACATTGGTCTTGTCCTTCACACACCCTAACATGTATGTTCTAGTGTTCCTGCGATTTGAGAGAAAGCTTTTATGGAGCTTTCCTTTTCCCTTTCAAGACTAGTTAGTAGTACAACTCGAGGGTGGGGGGTGGGAAACTCATAAATGGGTGGTTGCAAGATCAGGGTGCCCAGTTTTGTCCACTCAGGTACCCTGTAAACAGTAAAAAAACAGGCATTTGTCTACCTTTAGTGGCTAATCTCTCCTAGTAAATAAAGGAATTTCGTTTCAAGTTCTTTTGTTGGAACATCATATTCAAAGTTGGAAATATAGTTGCATAATTTGATTAAGCATTAGATAGTCAAAAGTCCTCATTTTCTTAGGTACAAAGTCAATGTATACACCCTGTCCCAAATTTGAACTGATTCCATAAAATGCCAATATCTTTTACATATAAACTCATATGAGATTCCCACTTTGTACATTAGATCTTCAAATAATATGGAGCTTAACTTGATTTTTTGAGAAAATTTTAAGATATTTGTCTATTTTCTTTAAATATTTCAAGGTCTTTAAAGTGTTATAATATACGCCACTTTTTGTACCCACAATAGCTACCCCTTAAAATCCTCAATCTTATAGATCAAAAGAGTGCGTAGACACTGAGACATTAGTAGAATGTGGTGGTTAGTAAAAATTGCAAATCCAATGGTTGGATTTTTAATGATCTCTTTTTCAAAATTCTTCCAGACTATCAGAAGGCCTGCAAATATTAATAATCTAATTAGTAAAATTACATTTTTGATGTAAATCATATAAAACCTATAGGGACTAGTGTGCTTGTAATGGTGCATCTATAGAAAAATAAATTGGATCACTCTAAGTATGAAAAGATCATTTTTTTATCATTTCATCATATTTTTGATTAATTTTGATTAATTAGACTAATTTATATTAATTTAAGTTATATTGGGTTAACTTAAGGGCAAGCGTATTTTCTATTATTTGCTTGATCTCATTTTAAGTACTTTGCCCCCCAAAACTTACTCTCCAAGCATTGTCCCAGTCCAGCGTAAACTGGATAAAATTGGACACCCTGATTTTGCAACAACCCAAATATATAAGCATAGCACGTGGATTCAATAGAAGTGGTTTTTTAAATCCCAAATTTACACATTTTTTACACATAGAAGCGTACCATTTAAAGGGAGTATTTATAGATTCGATAGAAAAAGGGTATCTATTATTCATTAAAAATTTACAAATAAGGGGTTTTAAAATAAGGCCTTGAACACACGTGATATATAGAGTTTACATATAGTGAACCCCCTTGAGTGATTATCCCACTCTTAAAATCAAGAAGGTTGTTCTACCCTGTGGTTGTGGTTCTATGTTTCCAAAATATGTCATACCATTTTGATATGGAGGATTGATTGGGAGACTAAAAAATATAAAGTATTAGGTAGAACCGAATGGGACTCAACACCACGCAAAAATGAGACCCGTGGGAAAACTACAAGTTTTATACATTTTGGGATAAGAATGACCTCTATTGAATGCATAATCATGACTTTAACCACAGTCAAGATTGAGCCGTAGACTAGTTAGCCAAGGTTGCCAATTGGTTCACTACAAATATAAATGCCTAGACTAATACCAAGAATTTATATTATTTTATCCCAATAATATGAATTTTAATCTAAACAAATAATATACACGCTGGGTTTATAATTAACCAACATCACACTCCACTAAAAGATAGGAGCCACCTAGAGGAAGTAGAGCGAATAGTGATGCACGTACCGTTGACGAAGGTAACGATGTCATACCCTCGCACACCCCTGAAGGCACCGGTGCCACCTAGCACGACGATTTTATTGGTGGCCTGATTGATGCGGCTCTACAGGCTGATGGTGCCGTCGTCGTAGGAGAGTACCTCCACCTCCACCTCCACCTCCACCTCCACCTAGTGGCTGGTGGACGTGTCGCTGGCCTTGACGGTGTAGCCCCGGATGATGCCCAGCTGTGTGGAGGAAGGGTCGGAGCCCTCCGTTACGTTGAGGGCGAACACCTCCGTCTCACCGAAGCTGTAGGTGGCGTTGGTGTCAAGGGCATGGTTGAGGTAGCCAGTGTCATCCCCGCCGACCTCCACCTGGCCGTAGTACTCCAAGGAAGCCTCATCCGAGGAGCTCGAGTTGGCAGTGATGCTCCAGCGCTGGTTGCTAGCAGGCAATACGAGAGCGCTTATGAGAAGAAGAAAGAAGGCGGTGCACCAGCTAGAACTCATCGAAAGCACATGGCGAAGGCCGAGGAGCGTCGGTTGGATGAGAACTGGAATGGGGATCAGCTGCTCGTTGTTGCAGTTGGAAATTGGGTTCTGTATACTTAATGCCGCTGCTGCTGCCTGCTGTTGGGAGGAACCATTTGCAGCCTTTTTATGAGGATATGCAAGAGAGACGCCCACGGCACTGGCACGGGCGTCCTACGAAGACCCAACTCTCTGCTGGACCAGTAGTGTGCACTGTGTGTATGCGAGTCGCTGATATCTCAGACGCTCCATGGCCATGAAAACCACTGGCTTGCTGACCATTGCTTTTGACCCACACAAATTCAATTCTCACCTTGTAAAGTGATCATTTGGGGATCTCTAGCGTGTATGCGTGAATCAGTATTTCGACATTTAGTGTAATTTTTCCGGCTTATTCAGAAAACCCGTAGTAATCTTGCCTATACTTAATATATATTCTTTATGATTTAAATTTCTTAAGAAAAATCGACTGGCTTGCTGAAAATTGCTTTTGACCACTAGAAGACAAATTCAATTCGCCAAAATTGCTGGAAATCAAACACCCGTGACCTTGTAATTATTTGTAACCGTTTGGGGATCTTTAGCCTCTAGCGTGTATGCATGCGGCCAACATTTATTGTCCTCATAAAAACAACCACCTTCTCTTGCTTAGCATTGCTATTGTGGCCTATACAAGGGCACCTTCACATTTTCGAGAAACAAATTCATGATCGAGATTAATATTTCAAGCATCCCGAAAATTGTTGAGGAAAAATCTATGTTTCCATGTTTCCACAGGTGATCCCATTCCTATTTTTAAAAATGGGATCATGATAAACTTGTACATAATTTTTGTCAAAACCCCCTCACATGACATATCACAAGATATATCTTGAAGAGAAGAATCTAAATCTACAATCTTCAAAAAATTTGGAGTTGTCAAAACTATATAGAAAAGTTGATTTCTGAAATATGAGATTTTCCCCAAATTGTCTTATATTGCAAGAAACATGAATAACTCAGCTAAAGACGTTATGGAGAATGAGGCTCCCTGTTGGCCACTAGGTATTCACACTCACCTATTGCTTCAAGAAGACCCATAGAGATGCTCGATAGTAGCGGGACAGATTTTTCCACTTTTGTTGGAGTACTTCAGCCATATATGTAGCTTTGTTTTTGCTTTTGACTCGCACATGTATCCTTCTCTCTTGCGAGGTGTTATGTCTCATCCTAACCCTCATTGAAACACATCCAACAAGAGATTACCTGGTGAACCACAACTGTCATGAGAATCTTTCCAATGGCCGAGTTCATAACCCTTGAGGTCTCCAAGCTCTACAACTCCTTTAGAAGTAATTCCACTGCGTCTCCGCGAGCATTGTTACACTGCCGCATTGCACTACATATACTCGTCCCTCCTTTCACCTCAGTTCACTCACACACACTCACTATCATGCATTAGAGAGAGAGATTAGCAAGAGCAAGGCTCCATTTCACAATGGGAGAGTCCTTGTATTATGAGAGATATTCACTTATATACATGGCCATAAGTGTTCACACTCAAACTATGGCCGGTCGAACACTTTAAGCTCATAAGAGGCCTAGTTCTATTACAATGACTACCCTCATAATATACACATGCAGTACATCACATGGGACGTCATCCTAACCTTCTAGCACACGCTTGTGAAGCAGAAAAGTATTCCATAGGAACATTATAGGCGCCCGTCCAAGTTGTAGATTTGGACAACATTGCTTCATATCGTGTATATACGTACTTCTGGTGTATCTACCTTGACTCATGGATATAAGATAACGGTAGTATCTCATGTCAACCCTAAGAATGGGTTAACATTAGGTGCCTCCATAAAGAGTCTCCGATGTTCTTGAAATGTGCATTGGATCATTAGGGCCAAAAATGGCTAGAAAAGGGCTGTTTGTTAATCTAAGGATTAAGAAATTGTCCAATTGTGAATTGACACGTATACAAAAGTATGGCATTCTTGTCTCCTCTAAATGTCTTCTTAACGGTTCTATTTTAGTGGCGAACAGCTAGAACGGCTTAATTTAGACGTTTACGATGGCTAACATTAAAGTTTGGGTCCAAAATAGTGACATCTTGTTCCATTTTATATTTCAAAAAATCAAGCAGGAAGATACGAAATCTTCTCTTTTCAGGCTCTGAAAACAACGCTATTAATGACAAATCACCAAATTTTTTCAAACGTCTACTTTTCACCTTCCCTCCATTTTGGTATGGCTCATTCCCTTTTCCACCTTCCCTCCATTTTGGCATATGGCTTATTCTCCTTTCTTTGCATTTTCAAAAGACTCACTATTTTTCTCTCATTTGTGAGCTTCTATGGCGTCCTCACGTCGTCCTTCTCATAATATAACTTCTTGTGATTTTCATAACACCAGAGAGGATGGTGTTTGGAAACCCATGTCTTTTCGTGTGAATGATTGGGTAACAATGCTTCCCTCTTGCAAATGTGCCCACAGGGTGAAAAGAACCAAGCAAAATGAAGTGAAATCCCATTGGAAAGGTCGTGTTCTTGCCTTCAAAGTGACCGATGCAAAAGTTCAACATGTCTACATGGCCAAAGACATGGTGTTGAACTTGGATGAACATCCAATTCTCCATTCTTACTGTAATTTAACAAAACTTTATCTATTTGATACAACACAATATTTCTCCTTCTGCTATATTTGTTGTTTGTTTAATTTCAGTTATCTTTCCATCAACAGCTGTGGAGTGGCAGCCTGTTGAGAGCTTAAGTGGCACATTCAAAGCAATTCACAAGGGGATTGCAGATGTAATGTATGCAGACAAACCACCTTCATTTTATAAATCAGTGGATATATTTGTGTATTTTGCAGAATAC
This sequence comes from Cibotium barometz, assembly GCF_041138505.1. Lineage (NCBI taxonomy): Eukaryota > Viridiplantae > Streptophyta > Polypodiopsida > Cyatheales > Cibotiaceae > Cibotium > Cibotium barometz. The sequence continues at coordinate 41,071,381 of NC_141072.1, forward strand.
AGGGTTCCATCAAGAGAAAGTGTTTATGGAGAATTATATGACATACCTATTCCCACATTAATGTCACTCGAATGGGAAGTTTCTGATCCAAATACCATAACAAGCTTCAAATCCAAAATCAAAGATGATATTCTTAAAGCTATGTCTCCTGGAAGGATTTCAAGAAGGATAAAAATTCAATGGTTCTTGCCTATACATGTCTTTGTGGCATGTTTCAATACAATGGAATTGGAGAGGACAAGAACGATGTAGCTTAATAGAAGACTATCTACGACTGATCTGGACATTGTACTTGGAGAAGGATGGAGTACCAAGGAAACTTTTCATATTGGCGATAATATCAGTTGTAGAGTAAGCCCAAATTCTATGTCTATCTCATACCAACTATGTCGTCAATCCTTAGTTTTGGGCTATGACTATAGGAGATGGAAAAGCAAGCTTGGTAGTTGGGTCCCTTTGGATTCTGAAGAGAATTGTCCAGAGTTTGAATTTAACATCATAGTCCATCCATTCATAGATCCTAGGAACCTTATAGTAATATCAAACTGGAGACTACAACATGTAAGAGAGTCGCTTGAGTTTCTGGATGAAACATCACCTGAATATAGATTCAAAGTAGATGATATTGCTGTCAGTACAAGGATGGAGAGTGTAATCTCATGCATCACATGTCTTCCCCCAAAAAAAGTTGTATTTGAGCCACTTGCAAGGGCAAGTTTGTTAAGCTGAAAAGGATCTCTCCAATAATGTAATCAATATATTCTGCTAAATTTCGTCTTGACTTCTTCACAAAAATGGTCAACATATTGTTCGCAACACAAAACAAGGTTTAACAGTTGAATATCAAATTGTTGATACTGAATTTAAGTACAGAATATAGTCCCAAAAAGGGTGTGTTCATATGGACAAAATGAACAAAACAAAAGCCAATTTGTGGAATCACTCAACAAAATCAACTTTTCTTTTGGCATGGGATGACCCTGGATCTTTAGAGAATCCTTCTCTCTTCTGTTTGTTTTGATCAAATTTGGCTGATTGAGATTCAAGTTCTAGTGTTTTGAGCTCTTGAGGTGTTGGAAAGGAAGACTTTGCAGTGGATTCCTCAACTGGTGGTAAGTTGGGCTCTTCTCTGAGATCTTTAGGTGTTGGCGAGGGAGATTTGGCAGTGGGGTCTGGTTTTGGAGAAGGTTCTTTGGAGGTTGGCTTTGGAGACTTGACAGTCTTCTTGGGGGCATTGAAAAAGAAATTGAATGGAGAGCCAACATTTGCCCTCTTACTTTCTTTGTTGGATGAACGACGCTTCTGAATTTTAAATTTCACTGGTGAGTGAAACGGAAGACCTTTAGTAGCACTCTTCTCTTTGACAGGGGTCTTCTCTTTGATTGGGGTTTTCTCTTTGACAGGGGTCTTCTCTTTGGTAAGAGTCTTCTCTTGAGCTGGTGAAGAGCTCTTCTCTTTAGCAGGAGGGCTAGGAGTCTTCTCTTTAGCAGGACGGCTAGGGTTCTTCTCTTTAGCAGAAGGGCTAGGGCTCTTCTCTGTAGCTTGAGGGCTCTTCTCTTTAGAATGGGTCTTCTCTTTAGTAGTGCTCTTTTTCCCCTTGGAAGATCTGCTCTTAGTAGGGCTCTTCTTTCTTTCCTTCTTCTCTTTGGCATAGGTCTTTTTCTTTTTGGATGAGCCATCCTTGACATGGCTTTTCTTCTCCTCCTTTTTTCTTTTCTTTGAAGTTGTACCCTTGGCTCCTTTCTCAGGTGGAAAGGGGGAATCAGGATTAACTGGATTAATAGATCTTTCCAAAACCATAGACACTGCCTTCTCCCTTACCCAACTTACCCAACAATCTGGATATTCATGCAACTAAGGCAAAAGAAAATGATAAAATTTCTTAATATGAGAAAGTCACTAAATGTATTGATCCAATCAATCAATGCTATTATTACATGAACTTAGAGTAAGTGTTGTCATTCTAAATCTTGACTCAAGATATCTCCAAGCATTAGCAAGCACCATCCATCCACAAGATGTTGAGTCTTTCTGCAAAGGAACTTCCTGATTGTAGTACTTAAAATCTTCAAGTTTGTAGTCTTCATAGGTGGAACCTAGAAAACTCAAGATAAGTTTGACAACACTGCAAGCAGAAAATATTGAGGGTCAACCAAACAATTGAAAACTTACAAAATATTTCTCTAGAACATAAACCATGGTAAAGTTGATTCTTACATTTTACTTCTCCCATGAATGGATGCTAAAGAATTCATAAAGATTACATCTCTATCCAATAGATTGAAGATAATAAGACTCCAATGGCCTCTGTGATAAGATGAATACTGTAATTAGTTGTGAATATTGTAATGATGGACAAATGAGTGTGAGTCTTACACTTCAACATAAGGGTATACAATATAATTGCATGTCAGCATATCAAAGTGCTTTAGAAAACTTGCAAGATCCCCTTGCCTATTGAAAAGACACTGTGTAACAAGGGGATCAAAAATGGTCACTTGCATAGCCATTGAGTCAGGAAGATCCCTCATAAGACATCTGGAGACATAAACAAAACATATCAATAAAATATGGAATCTGAGAAATTCATCAAGAAAGAAAAAGGAAATCCACACAAACCTCAGAAAGATGAAGAGAACTGTGTCAAATATCTCAATATTGTGATTCACAAGCATACTTGTGTCTTCAGGGGCAATGTCACAATAAACCTCATCCTCTCCATGCATGGAGACATCTACTATCATTTGACCTGTTACATTCTAATAAAGTTCTGAATTGGATGCATGAAGAATTTCAGCTTGCTGAGAAAGAATGGCATCCTCTCTAATCTTCTCCTGCTCTCTCTCTTTCTCCACTTCTTCTTTAATATCTTGAGCTTTTCATGTACTATAAGTATGCGAAACATCTTCAATAACAGCTCATTGTTTGGGTTGTCTTGCTGGAGGAATATTTAAAATTTCAAAAGTCCTCATATCTTGACTTGGAATGGGTTCCAAAGCTTTGTTAAACTTGTATCTAAGTCTGGACACAAGCACAAAATCTTTGCTCATGAGAGTGATCCTATGAGCAAATGCAGCAGCAATGTATATCATTCATAAAGTCGATCAAAAAATCCTCAGCAACCTCTTGAAGACACATAAGGGCCTGTGACTCCCATCGGACTTTATCAAGATTTGTGTTTCTCATTCTGCCAACTAACCTTTCTGATATGTCCTTGACAACCCGCATAAATGGCAGTCGAGGGATGAGAAGATTGGTAGATTTCTGTGCCGCTCTGATCTCTCTTAGTGACTTCACCTGATAGTTTAATCTCTTTCTTGCTGTTGCCCTAGCACGAGGCTTTGGAGGAGGCTTTTCTTGCTTTTCATCGAAAACGAGCTTTTTGGAAGATCCTGGTTTGTCTTGAGCTTTTTCAGTCTCCAAAGGGGTGTAGACTTTCCTTGCAGTCTGTTTTGTCCTCGCCATTGAAGTTAAAGAAAAAGAATAGACCCGATCGGGGTGATTTGTGAATCGAGAAAAAAAAACTAACAAAGGCCCGAACTAAGCGATGGGGCGGATCCGAATTGTTTGGATTAGTTTTATTGCTTGATTCGGGGTGATTTGTGAATTGAGAAAAAAAAACTAATAAAAGGCCCGAACTAAGCGATGGGGCGGATCCGAATTGTTTGGATTAGTTCTATCGCTTGATTCGGGCTGAGGCTACAAGAGATGGAACTAAGCGATGAAAAGCTTCCAAAAGCATTGGAATAGCTCAATCGCTTGATTCAGGCTGAGACTACAGGAGATGGAACTAAGCGATGAAAAGCTTCCAAAAGCATTGGAATAGCTCAATCGCTTCATTCGGGGAATTTCCAAGTGATAGGGGAGGATCCGGAACCAAGCGATGAAGAAGGTCCCAGATGTTTGGATGAGCGTTATCGCTTGATATGGGTGAGAAGGGTAAAAGCAGATTCCAGGAATTTCGGAGGAGCAATTTCGCTTGATACCGTGTCGATGAAAAATAGAAATGTTTTCAAGAAAATTAAATTTTTATACCTCGAATCCGTCGTACATAGGACCATTGGATACACGTGTCATGCAATCATTTTTGCCACATGGCATGAATGGTCACTATTTAAGGTATTTTTGTAACGCTCCACGTGCTACGTCGGATATTCTAAAAATTCTCTCGTTTTTTTTTTGCCAAAGCCCGCACCAGATGTTAGAAACATTCCTTTACTTTTGGACCACTTACTTTTGGACCTCTATTTTGCAAGCTCTATTTTGTAAAAACTCTCTCAAATTGCCAAAGCCGGCACCAAGCGATAGAAGCATTCCAAATATTTTAGACCACTTATTTTCGCTTAGTTTGGGCTCTGCCATATAGTGACTTCCAAGTCTTCTTCAGAATTGTTCCAGCGTTTTATTCAAATATCACAATGAGTAAAAGTGTTGAGGGAAGACATGAACTTGTTGAAGAAAGCCCAAGTGAAAGACTCTTGAATGCTATTTTGCAAGATGGTCATGACATGAAGGTATACGCAGATGCAGTGGAGATATTCAATCCAAGGTTTGTTCTTTCAGATGTTTTGATGAAGCTTAAGGACATTCTTGAAGAGGAGTACAGACAATTTGAAATGTCAATTGAAGGTCATTGTTTTCATATCGGAGACAATGATTTTTGTCACCTTACAGATTTTACTCAGCTGTCAGTGGAGAAAGCCGAAGTTACAAAGAGGTTCAGTAGATTTTTAAATAGAATCTCGTTCACATGCCCTTCATCCATTTCTTGTCGAATTCATAAGAAGCTTTGTAACCTTGTCTTCAAAGATGTCTCCTTTCTTTTCTTTCTATTTTTGAGAGCAGAAATAAAAGATAAAGAGAAAGAATCAGATATTGATGCAGAGAAGGAGGAATAAAACTTAAATGTCACCAAAGTCTCAAAGCTAGAGAAAAGTGAGATTTTAGAAGAGGAAGAAATTGATGTTCAAGCTGAGGAGAAAGAAAGTGCAAATCTTGATATTGCTGAATTTAGGGCTTTCACTGTTACTGAAGAGCCCTCAAAGGAAGCAAGCATATCTGAATCCTCTGTTACTGTTCCAAGCCTTCCTTTCTTCTATATCAATGAGAAAGATTTTATTCCTTTGTCCTATCTTCAATGTCTCTTCAATATCAGGGAAGACTACTGTATTGCAGCAATTTCAGAAGCTTGTGAGGAGACCAAAGACTTTATTGATACAGAAGTAGAGTCAAAGGAAGAGTTTTTGGCACTTGATTTGCAAACATCTGACCACTCATTTATCCCTGCTCCTGATGCACTTGCCTTGTGCCTTAAAAGAGTGGATGAGGAGAAACCTTCCCTTAGAGTCTACAGGGATTTAATATTCACGTGATCACAAGATGTTTTGTGATAATAACACATGTGAACAAGTTATTCACATGTTCTGGTGTTACCGTTCACAAAATAACAGGTCACTTGCCATTTGGGAACCCCTTAAAAGCTTGGCTACACATGGGAATAAGCTATTCACATGTTCTCATATTACCATCTTCACATAATAGCAGGTCAGTGGCCACCTAAGAAGATTTTTTATGCCCGACAAAGATAATTTTTTTAGGCCCTTGTGAAAGCTTTGTGAATATAACATGTGATCACAAGATTTTTTGTGTTATTAACATGTTCACATGTTTTGGTTTACGTCAGTGAAATCCCTGCTTAGAGATGAGGATTTTGAGAACAGGCTTATTGAGTTAGGTGTAGAGTCTTTTGGCAGAGATTTCAAGCTTCAGGTAGATTCTGATAAAGTGGAAAGGGTTGGCTCATGCAACTTGATGAAAGACAAAGTAGTAAGTGAGGATGAGTTGTAGAAGGTAGTTTCCTTTTAATCTTTTGCAAAATGTTATTGTGATTGTAATTTTTTTAAAGTGAGGTTTTTGTCTTGCAGATTGAATTCCTTGATAAGGATGATTTTCTAAGAAGAGCTAAAGGCAGCAGAGTGAAAGCTACAGAGACTAGGTCAAGAAGGCCTTCATCTGCTCTCATGCACTACTTACCTACATTGGATAAGGCTGTGTTCTGTGCATTCCACATGAACTTCTCTGAAGATGCTGAGTTGCCAATATTTACCTTGAAGGTGTTGTCAAGGTTCATGGGATACACTCCCCTTAAAATAAATGCTAACAAGGTCTTGCTTCTAGAGAGAGCTGCTGCTCTTAGAATCTTTGGATATGCTGCATGTTTCAATGCCTCAAGAGCAGGATACTTGCTTTGCTAATCTAGCTATGCAGCTGCAGCTGAGGAGTCAAATATCAATCTTCTTGGAGGTTATAGAAGGAGAAAATTTTTGAGATATAGAGGTGACATGCCGAATAGTCCCAAGAGAATCAAAAACTAATGTGCACACAATATTTTCCAAGGATTGATTATAATTCAGCAAATATTTTGTAAGAGGTACAAATGTGTTAGTAAATCATTAGTCTCTATCTTGAGGTGTTTGTGTAGTTTCAGATTGCCGGTTCTTTGATCTCATCCTTTGTAATTGCCTTCTGTAGAACCAATTGAATAATTCTTTAAGTGCATTGCTTCTTCTTTGACCACCTCCTCTTCTGATACATCTGAAAAAGGAAGTTCTCACTTGATAGTGAGACTTTTCCATTCCTTGTGTGTTCCATGTTGCAAGGGGTCCTTTTGTAGCAAAATATGGTCCATGCAAGTAAAGAATATGCTAAAAAAACAATTCTTTGTTAGTAAATTTAAGAAATTACACTTTAATTTTAACTGTTTTGATAAGTCTGAACACTCACCAAGTAATAAGTTATGTCTTTTTCTCCCCAAGCATCTATGATAGCTTTTATTAAAAGCTTTATTGCTTTTTTGAAATCATCTGCATAAGTATTTGAACCAACTTGTTGTCTTTGGACTTCGAAAAAATTGTCGAGTTTTTTCCAAACTTCCATACGTTACATTTGGTCTACTTTTGACATTTGTGGTAATGACACATAGATGTTTCCAACAGTTCCACATTGCATTGACTTGTTTGGTGTCATGGTTGCTCAAAAATCTTCCTGCTTTTGCTCCTCCCATTGAAACATCTTGCAGAACATCACCTGTACCTCTAGAAAGAACAGGATCTTTTTTAAGATGCACTTCGCCACCATGGAAACCCATTTGAGAGAGCAAGGCTTCGCATTTTTCTATGCACTCATCTGCAAGTTTAGTCGGCTTAATAGAATATGCATAGTCCAGATGAAGTCGGAGCAATTTGTCCAAGATTCTTATCTCTGCATGCAATGTACATATATGCACATTTTTTAAATGTATTGGTAGAATTGGATCCCAAATTTAACAGAGTTGGATAATCGACAACATTCACATTATTTTTGGATGGTGGTTTTCCAATCTCATTTTCTGCAATCCATTCTCTTGTCCCTATGCTTGCCATGCAATAAAGACATGGATATTTGGTATTTGCTCCTCCACATACACCAAACATACACTTCAACGCCTTAAGGTCGGCACTCAAATGCCATTCCACAATGAAATCACCTATGTCGTCTACATGAAGATGTTCACCTGCATTTTGGCTCTGAATAACTGAAGGAATGTCTATATGTGAAAAGAGCCACTTTAATGTTTCATGACTCTCTACTGGCACATGAGCTGATCCAATCCACCATAGCTCCATTTCTGATTGAGTTTTATGGTATGGAGAATCAAGCTTACCTTGACTATAGTCCAATGCTTTATTCATTAGGGATATAGATATTCTTTCCATTTTTTGACATTTTTGGATTTGAGCTTCATCTAATTTTATAACAAATACAAGTTTTCCTTCACAATCTATTTCTCGAATGCTGTAATATCTCACCATAAAAGATTGGACTTTTCTAATGTTCATCCAAATATTATTATAAACGTTATATTCAAAAGACGATTTTTTTTTGTCTCTCATATGGCATTGTTCCCTCAATATAGAAATACTCTCCGAAATGTTTGGAAATTTCCTCATTTAACAGAGTTCTATATTTTCCAACATTGTGAGGTCTAGGCAACCCAAAAGCTTTGATTTTGTAATACTTAAGGACCCTGAACCAGGTTTTAGAGATGGCTCTGTATCCCTTTCTACTCACTCCCACTGTGTCACAAACTTCTTGCATTTGGGAAGGCTGGACCAATAAGTCCATATCTTTTAGTAGATGTTGAAAGACTAGTTTTTTTTTAGTTTGATTTTCAGGAAGTTTCAAAAGTTTCAAGATATCCGACCTATTCATAAGCTCATTCAAAAATCTTACCCTTTCCTGAGCATTAGACATGTCAAATCCTAGAAGGGTAGTAACATGATCTCTTACAAGTTTTAACCTCTTTTTCCTTTGTCCAGATCTCTCTATCAAGTTAACTACATCCCGCATTCGTTTTACTCGTGCTCTTAACCCTATTGGAGTTTCTTTTAAGGTTTTCAATTGATCATTTTCTTGTTTCAAAGACACTATTTTGTTTTCAAGTTCTATAATTTTTGTTGCATTCAAAGATAAAGTATTTTGAAGATATGTAATATGTTCTGCATGTGATTGAGATAGTCTTGAACTATAACCAAGTAAGCCATCCACCCCATCACCAACAAATCTCATCAAATCATGTGGTGTGTAAAAAGAAGGATACCTTCCTGTTCTAGGATCCGGTGGATATAGACTTCTATCTGTCCATAGGTCAATATGCTTCTTTCCTTCGTTTGCGAAGATGTTGAGCTTCATTCGCACATGAAAGGGGTCTTTGGTAGACACTCCGTGTAGTTGCATACTCTTGGTTGAGCTTGATATTCAAATGAAACTTACGATTAGATGTATCACTCATTACTAACAGAGCTAAAAATATTAGCAGAGCTATTAGAAGATGAGAGATGCAGAAGAATGAGAATGAGATGTAGCTTGTGAAATTCTTAGAGAAGCAGAGGAGTGAAACTAAGAATAAGCTTGTGAAATTTTTTGGAGAATGGATGAGAGCGCGTTCGGAGGGAATGGTCATTCAAAAGTAAGAGAAATAAGTATTTGCCGCGAAGTCACTAAAAGAGGATGAATTTCGAGACGAGCCATTAAAGAGTAGCATGAAAACGATATATTTTTTTAGATTTTAAAATATGTACTTAGATACGTGTTCAATCACATAGATACACTTTAAATATCCAAAACAACCAAATTTGGAGCTGTTTTGACCGTCAACATTCTACTAATTAGCAAGTTAGCGAATTCCTTACACAGCCCATTTTGAGACGTTTTTGGCCCTAATGCCAATAAGTCACGATGCGTGGAACATCTCAACCCACAATGTGTGGCACCCAGTTTTTCAAGTGTGCATGGTGTTCCCTCCTTTTGGTCGAGCTACTAACTTACTCGGGAGGGAGGGTCACTATTTGTAAACCCTCTATATCACGTACGTTGAAGGACTAATATAAAAACCCCTTATGTGTAATTTTTTCACGAATAAAACACACCCTTTTCCTATTCAATCTGTGAATACCTCCTTTAAATGGTAACCTTCTCTATGTAAAAAATGTGTAAAAAAGGGATTTAAAAAACTTCTTTTGTTCAACCCACGTCATAGGCTTACATATTTATAAGTTACCCCCCTGAGCTAGCTTGTCGGGTTTGTCTCAAGGCTTACCCACTTCCTTAAATGTGGCCAATATTTGGAAGGGTGGTACCCCCTTGTAATCCTAGAGTGTGTGTGCATGTGGTTAGTATTACTGTTAGGGTACCAAATGAGGTGTCACACTAGCTATAGGGTGTGTGTGAAGCTACAAGAAATAGGTAAGGGAGCAGCGGAAGGACCCACTCATCTAAATGGAAAAAATAATTTACAACGAAATTCGCCAATGTCATTGCAAGAGTCATGAATAACTCAACATTATCGAGCGAGCGCTCCTGGCCCGATAAATAATCATGTATTACAAGTATCAACAAGAAGCCCTTAATTGATAAAGGAAGAATGTGTCATGAAGTGCTATATATCATGTTTGAAATATGATATAACTAACTCTAATAAAGGACTTAGTAGCTACCTCTAGATCGTTTATCACACATACTTGTATTAAGTTACGATAGTCATAACTATTGAGGCCTAAGAGCTTACATTGTCTTTGGTAAAGATGTTATGGAATGAGGCTCCCTGGCCACTAGGTGTTCACACTCTCTTGATTCGTTCTAATATAAGAAGACCCATGGAGATGCTCGATAGCGATAGATTTTTCCACTTTTGTTGGAGTACTTCAGCCATATATGTAGCTTTGTATTTGCTTTTGACTCACACATGTATCCTTCTCTCTCGCGAGGACGAGGTGTTATGTCTAACCCTAACCCTCCTTGAAACACACCCAACAAGAGATTACCTGGTAAACTGTAAACTGTCGTGATGAGGATCTTTCCAATGGCCGAATTTGTAACCCTTGAGGTCTCCAAGCTCTACAACTCCTTGAGAAGCAATTCCACCACGTCTCCCACGATCGAGCATTGCACTACGTGTACTCGGCCCTCCTCTCACCTCAAATCACTCACACATACTCACTAGCATGCATTAGAGAAAGAAATTAGCCATATGATTAGCAAGAGCAAGACTCTATTGTCCAATCGGAGAGTCCTTTTATTATGAGAGATATTCATTTATATACATGGCCATAAGTGTTCACACTCACTTATACGATCGGGCTTTTTAAGCTCATAAGAGGCCTAACTCTATTACAATGACTACTCTTATAATATACACATGATGCACATCACTTGGTATGTCATCCTAACTTGCTACCACACGCTTGTGAATCGGAAATAGCCATAAGTATTCCATAGGAACATTACGGGCGCCCATCCAAGTTATAGATTTGGACACCATTGCTTCATATCTTGTATGTACAAACTTTTGGTGTATCTACCTTGACTCATTGATATAAGATAATGGTATTAGCTCTTGTTAACCCTAAGAATGGGTTAACATGATGTGCCTCCATAAAGAGTCTCCGACATTCTTGAAATGTGCATTGGATCCAATTAGTTACAATTTTGGCTTTCTTCAATATTCTAGCTCATTAGAAAATTGGCTTTTTTGTCTTCATTCATTCATTCTTATCCCTTGTATCCGATGATTGGGAGTTTGCAAAATCATCCCAGTGTAATTCCCAACCACATGGGTCATCCTATGTGGTGGTGGCCATTCCTTGAGTGCCCCATCATGCATGGTACAATAGTGCTTTAGTAGTAAAAAACATTCATATGCAACAACCTCCTATAATGTGGATACCACACTTCTTCAAGCTATACCTCCATTTTGAAACAAGTTTCATCACACAAGTAGGGCATCCATTATAGCCTTTTGTAGCTAGACTGTCATTGTACATAATAGATAAAACATATATGAGATATTTACATTGTTATTACATTTTGATATTGTTATTACATTTTGATAGACTTTGCAATTATTATCAAAATAAACCTTAACAGGTGACAATCCCCAATAGCATGGATAGTTCAAGAAAGTACACCACAAAAGGTAAAATTCCCATCCCTAGATGCATCATGACCTTCAAAACCATTCCTGCAAAGATCCTTTTAGCTCGTCCATTCAATGGAGCTAAGTACACATTTATATCCTTCACTTGTCAATTTCCTAATGCACGATAGTTGACCTTAATTAGGATTTCTTATACATGCACGATATAAATTCAACCCAACCAACTTATGGAGGATGGCAAGAGACTAAAAAGTAAGTGTTGTTTCTTGATGGATAAATATGGTGGAAGGCTACAATAAGCTAGAAATACTTACCATGTTGACCACCTTCTTGGGCCAAATAATGTCTAACTTAATATATATTCTCAGTGTCTATATTTGATATTTGTAGTAGTGGATCATTTGGCAACCTTTGGTTTAAGTCTAATTGTAACTAGGCTTTGGTTTAAGTCTAATTGTAGTTACTAGGCTTTGGCTCAGTCTTGACTGAGCCAAAGCCTAATTGTAACTAGGCTTTGGTTTAAGTCTAATTGTAACTAGGCTTTGGTTTAAGTCTAATTGTAGTTACTAGGCTTTGGCTCAGTCTTGACTGAGCCAAAGTCATGATTATGCATCCACTAGGGGTCATTCCTATCTCAAAGTGTGTAAGGCTTCAAGTTTCCACATGGGTCTCAAGTTTGTGTGGTGTTTGTCCCTTTTGGTTCTACCTAATAGTGTACATTTTTTAATCTCATAAAATTACATAATTCCAACCAAGACCACTATGTGTATGGGTTATCTAAGGTATGTAAAGAGACATTATTTTGAGAGATTTGAGACCCTACACTATTCTTCTTCTTTGTTGCAAGAAGTTGAGTAGAAACAAAATACTTTGATATTATGATATAAAAAGATATAATTGCATCCAAGACCACTGTGTTTATGGCCTATTAATGATATAAGAAGACATAATTCCAATAACAAAGACCACTAAGTTTAAGGTCTACTTATGGTATACAAAGGGGAGTTATACTAAGGGATTTGAAAGCTTACATTATTCTTCTTCTTTGGCTCAAGAGGAATAGCTCAAGTGGTTTGAGCTTAGGACTCTCGTTCATGAGGTAGACTTTGCTTCAAATCCACTTGAGTACATTTTAGGACACCTTAGGCTTGGGATGTTCTCGCATGCACATTGGTCTTGTCCTCCACACACCCTAACATCTATGCTCTAGTGTTCCTGCAATTTGAGAGCAAGCTTTTATGGAGCTTTCCTTTTCCCTTTCAAGAGTGGTTAGTAGTACAAGCAAGTTCTTTTGATTATCCTCTCCCGGGGGGGGAGGGGGGAGGGGGTTACTCATAAATATGTAAGCATAGCACGTGTTTCAACAAAAGTGGTTTTTAAAATCCCAAATTTACAAATTTTTTACATATAGAAGAATACCATTTAAAGGGAGTATTTACAGATTGAATAGAAAAAGGGTATGTTTTATTCATTAAAATTTTTAAATTAGGGGTTTTTAAATTAGGCCTTGAACGCACGTGATATATAGAGTTTACATATAGTGAACCCCCGGAGTGATTATCCCACTTTTAAAATCAAGAAGGTTGTTATACCCTGTGGTTGTGGTTCTATGTTTCTAAAATATGTCATACCTTTTTGATATGTGTGATCATGATAGTTGTGTTGGCTTGGTGAAGTGATATTAGTAGAAATTCCCAATCTAATAATTTGAATTAGCTTGTTGTCTTCTTGTGGACAAAACTTTACACATCTGGGAATAAAATAAATCTTTTAGCTGAATCGTAGTGCTGTTGTTGTGCATTAAGTCATAGCCACTTTGACACACATACCATATTCGTGAGGAATTTTGAGAATGTGACAATATAGTGCCAATTTGACTCTTCTTTAAAATTGAATTATTGGCAAAAAAATGTATTACCATCATAATTGTTGTTTCACCCAATCTTGTCTAAACGGCAAGGAGATTGTTGTATTAATATTGAAGCCATGTTACTAAAATTATGTGATTGTTAAGATGTCCAAGTTGCAGTAAACAGACCTTGGTAGTAATTTCCATGGATAGGGTGTCACCTTTGACGAAGCTGGAATGGCCGGGAGGTTCTTGTGGTGCGATGTTAGTTCCTTCCCTTTACCCTTATCTTGACAGCAAGCTTTTATGGAGCTTTCCTTTTCCCATTGAAGAGTGGCTAGTAGTTAAAGCAGGTTCTTATGATTATCCCTCTTTGAAAATGAAGAAAGTGCTTATATTTCTATATTCTCCATGTTTAGGTCACCAGTCCTGCTATGGTGATGAATAATTTGGTTATGGTTGTGTGTTTTTGTCGTACCTTAATCTTGATGTAAGAGGATTCATTGTGTGCTCATGATAATTATTCTTTGATGATGACTATGGTTGTGGTTCTATGTTTCTTGATGTCATACCTTTTTGATGTGGAGGATTGGTTGTGTGCTCATGATACTTGTGTTGGCTTGATGAAGTGATATTGATAGAAAGTCCCCATCCAATCATTTGAATTTACTTGTTGTCTCCTTGTGCAAAAAACTTTGCATTTTTGGGAAACCAAATAAATCAATTAGCTTTATAATACCCTTGTTGTGCATGAAGTTGTAGGCACTTTGACACACCCACCACCTTTGTGAGGATTTTTGACAATGTGACAATCCTTGGCCTATATGATGATTATTTTGTGCCAGGACCATTTGACATTCTGACCAGGAGTTTCGAGCTTCTTTGACGGATACCTTTTGTGCCAGATTCACACCGTGGTCATGAGGATGGGTTTATGAGTTTTCCTTTTGATCTTGGAGCTACTATCTCTTTAGAGAGGAGATTCTCTTTTGACCCAAGAGCTACTACCATTTAAGCTTCGACGGTCTGGGATGTATATCATACATATCCCTTTGATCTTGGAGGATACTTGACTAGTTTTGGAGGATACTTGACTAGTCTTGTGATCGACAATGGTTCCTTATCCTCTCCACTTGCACCTGATTATCATGGAACCATTACCTTGGATTTTGCATGCCTCGGATTTCCTTTCGATCCAAGTGGTTGCATAGATAGCCTCATCATTGACGGGATCCCTTTATCCTTTCCATTTGACCCAGGGGGGTCATATGATTCATGTATGGGTCTTCGGCTACATCAATATTCAGTCATGGATGTGATTTTTTGATTCTTTACATAGCCACTTGTATACGTCTTTTCTTTGGGCACGACTACCCTTCGATTTTGAGGACGAAATAATTGTAGAAGGGGATGGCTTGTAATGAAGAACCTTTGGGTGCACATGCACATGGGGAGTGGGGCCTAGGCACTTGGTCTTAGGAACATTTACATGTGTACTTTTGGGGTCTTGGGCTACATTAGACAGAGGGCTCATGGACATTGTACCCTTTTGATGATATTCACTCTATAGACATTCATGTCTTCTTGGTGCTCATCCTCCCAAGCATTCATGGCCTTCTTGGTTATTACCCTAGGATGGTGACCCAAACCCATGTTGTCACTCATGGACATTCATGTCTGCTTGGTGCTCATCCCAAGCATTCATGGCCTTCTTGGTTATTACCCTAGGATGGTGACCCACACCCATGTTGTCACTCATGGACATTGTACCCTTTTGATGATATTCACTCTATAGACATTCATGTCTTCTTGGTGCTCATCCCAAGCATTCATGGCTTTCTTGGTTATTACCCTAGGATGGTGACCCACACCCATGTTGTCACTCCATGCTTTGAGTGGCCAACCCTAGTCTCTTGCAGTTGCTATAGGTTTGGTCGTAACTTTAGCACTATTTAGACCTTTGCCAAACATTACTATTTCATTAAATGTTTTCCAACATGTTTACATTCCTCGACATTTTTACTCCATCTTTTCTTCCTTTGCATTTTTTCCCCAACACCTCCACTTTCTTTGACATTGTTTCTATTACATTTCTAGTTTCCTTGACATATCTGCTTTAGCCACTATTCTTTGATTGGCATTTGTAAGTGAGGGTTGTTGCTAAAAACTAGAGTTCTTATTTGACTCTTCTTTTAAGTTGTACGTGAGGGTTGTTGCTAAAAACTAGAGTTCTTATTTGACTCTTCTTTTAAATTGAATTATTGGCAAAAATGTGTTACCGTTTGTAATAGTTGTTTCACCCAATCTTGTCTAAACCGAGGAGATCATTGTATCAATATTGAAGACATGTTACTAAAATTATGTGATTATTAAGACTTCCAAGTTGCAATAAACAAACCTTGGTGCTAATTTCCATGGGGAGGGTGTTATCCTTGACGAAGATGGAATGGGGAGGTCCTTGTGGTGCGATGTTAGTTTCTTCCCTTTACCCTTATCTTAACAGCAAGATTTTATGTAGCTTTCCTTTTCCCATTGAAGAGTGGCTAGCAGTACAAGTAGGTTCTTGTGATGATCCCTCTTTGAAAATGAAGAAGGTGCTTATATATCTAAATTCTCTGTGTTAGGTCACCAATATTGTTATGCTGATGAATAATTTGGTTATGGTTGTGTGTTTCTATTGTACCTTCTTGATGTAGAGGATTCATTGTGTGCTCATGATAAATATTCTTTGATGATGACTGTGGTTGTGGTTCTATGTTTCTTGATGTCATACCTTCTCAATGTGGAGGATTGGTTGTGTGCTCATGATAGTTGTGTTAGCTTGATGAAGTGATATTGGTAGAAAGTCCCCATCCAATCATTTGAATCTACTTGTTGTCTCCTTGTCGATAAAACTTTCCATTTTTGGGAAACCAAATAAATTAATTAGCTTTATAGTACCCTTGTTGTAAATGAAGTGGTAGGCACTTTGACACACCCACCACCTTCGTGAGAAGTTTTGACAATCTGACAATCCTTTCTTTTTCCCATATGACGATTTCTTTCCATTACACTTCTCCTTGGGGTCGTCAATCACTCTCCCAGAGGATCTCCCATATGACGATTTCTTTCCATTACACTTCTCCTTGGGGTCGTCAATCACTCTCCCAGAGGATCTCTTTGGAATCCAACATGGTTGCCCTCACTGAAAGTAGCATCATGAAAAAAAGCAAGGCCTCACACCATCACACAAGTAATGATTTCAATACCAAGAGATAGAAAATAAATACCAAAAATAGAGTTTGACGATGAGAGACAATTTAATATTAGACAATTTGGGAAAAATCTCACATTTTGGGAATCAACTTTTCTATATAGATTTGGACATATCTTAAACATAACAACTCTGAATTTGTCGGAGATTGTAGATTTAGATTCTACTCTTCAAGATATTTCTTGTGATATGTCACATGAGAGGGTTTTGACAAAAATTCTAGACAAGTTTATCATGATCCCATTTTTCAAAATAGGAATGGGATCACCCATGGAAACATGGAAACATAGATTTTCCCTCAACACTTTTCGAGATGTGAAATATTAATCTCGATCATAAATTTGTTTCTCGAAAATGTGAAGGTGTCCTTGTGCAGGCCACAATAGCAATGCTAAGCAAGAGATGGCGGTTGTTTTCATGAGGATAATGTTGGCCGTATGCACACACACTAGCGGCTAAAGATCCCCAAATGCTTACAAATAATTACAAGTTCTTTGGTGTTTGATTTCCAGCAATTTTGGGTGAATTCAATTTGTCTTCTAGTGGTCGAAAGTAATTGTCATCAAGCCAGTAGATTTTATTTAAGAAATTTGAATCATAAAGAATATATTAAGAGTAGGCAAAATTACAACGGGTTTTTCTCAATTTAAGCCGAAAAAATTTACACTAAAGGTTAGAATACTGATGCATACACGCTAGAGATTCCCAAATGATTACTCTAAAAGGCGAGAATTGAATTTGTGTGGCAACCTACTAGGGGTCAAAAGCAATGGTCAACAAGCCAGTCGTTTTCATGGCCATGGGGCGTCTGAGATATGAGCAACACGCATACACACAGTGCACACTACTGGCAGAGAGCCGAGTCCTCGCAGGACGCCCGCACCAGTGTTGTGGGCATCTCTCTTGTGCATATCCTCATAAAAAGGCTACAAATGGTTCCATTCAACTCACGAGTCTACCTCCCTCCCAGTAGCAGCAGCGGCACCTGATCCAATGGCAACAAAGAGTAGCTGATCCCCATTCCAGTTCTCATCCAACTGATGCTCCTCAGCCTTCTCCACGTGCTTTTGATGAGTTCTAGCTGGTGCACCACCTTCTTTCTTCTTCTCATCAGTGCTCTTGTATTGCCGTCCGCCGCCGTCGATGCTGCAGGGCCTAAAACTTGCTCCACAAAACAAAGACGACGTAGTCCTCAACAAAGCGACCGGTGGTAATTTGGGTAATTTTAATCATTTTTTTGAAGACCTTGATAAGTCTCTTGAAAATCAAGATGCTGGATGTGATGGCATCAAAATATATATGGTGTTACTTTTTTCTCCCTTGTGGGGGGGGGAATTGGAGATCAAGGTCTAGAAAACAAAGGTTATGATCGTGGTGCTGTTCTCCTAAAGCGGAAGCCGCAATCAAAAGTGAAGATGAAAAAGAAGACGGCTTCGTTTCTCTACATCAACATCACAGTCATCATAGATCTTGGTTGAATTATACTTCATGATGTAATCAATTATAACATTATAAGCACATGCACATGCACATGCAACTAGAGTGTTCACCACACCTTACAAAAAAGGGTGTCATGCATGCTAGGCACATTAGATGCACAATAAATGCATCCTTAGCAAACTCCAAATTCTCAAATTTTTCGTTTGAGAAAACGGGACGAATATTGGATATGAGGTATCCGTCCACGTGTCTGGACAGGCTGAACTGGACCATTTAATAACAATGTAATTCATCATTTAAATAGAATAACAGAAATCGGCTCCGCGAGGCCGTTCAGCGCTCTCTTTTTGCATCTGTATGGCTATGGCGTAACAACGAGTCTACTGCGTGTACGATGGATTTTGGGGGTCTCTTACAAACTCCTACAAGGTGGAGGTTGGCAGGGACGACACTGGCTACCTCATCCACGGCCTTGACACCTACGCTACCTATAGCTTCGGTGAGATGGAGACGTTCGCCCCCAACGTAACGGAGGGCGCCGACCCTTCCTCCACACAGCTAGGCGTCATCCGGGGCTACACCATCCAGGCTAGCTACACGTCCATAGGTGGAGGTGGAGGTACTCTCCTACGATGACGTCTCCCTCAACGGCACCATCAGCCTGCAGCGCCTCATCAATCAGGCCACCAACGAGATCGTCGTGCTAGGTGGCATCGACGCCTTCCGGGGGGTGCAAGGCTATGACATCGTTACCTTTGTCAACGGCACCAGCACACACTACGTGTATCACCATTCGCTTTAGGTGGCTCCTATCTTTCTTCTAGTGGAGTGTGATGTTGGTTAATTATCTACACGCTACGTGTATCACCATTCGCTCTACTTCCTCTAGGTGGCTTCTATCTTCTAGTGGAGTGTGATGTTGGTTAATGATAAACCTAGCGTGTATGTTATTTGTTTAGATTAAAACTCATATTATTGGCATAAAATCTCTCCCTCCTTAGCAAAAGAAAAAATCTAAATATTACAAAATCTCGGTATTAGTCTAGGCATTTATATTTCTAGTGAACCAATTGGCAACCTTGGGCTTAATTCTATCGCTAACTAGTCTACGGCTCAATCTTGACTATGGTTAAAGTCATGATTATGCATTAATAGGGGTCATTCCTATCCCCAAATGTATAAAACTTCTAGTTTTCCCATGAGTCTCAATTTTGCATGGTGTTTGTCCCATTCGGTTCTACCTAATACTCTACAATTTTCAATCTTATAAAATTACATAATTCTAACCAAGACCACTATGTTTATGAATTATCTATGGTATACAAAGAGAAATTGTGTTAAGAGATTTGAGACCCTACACTATTCTTGTTCCTTGTTTGCAAGAAGTTGAATTCAAAGGTGACACTTTGATATTACTGATAGAAAAAGACATAATTCCAACCAGGACCAATGTGTTACCTATGGTATACAAAGTGGAGTTATATCGAGGGATTTGAGAACTTACACTATTCTTCTTCTTTGTCTCAAGTGGTTTGAGCTTAGGACTCTCATTCATAAGGTCTTGCATTCAAATCTCCTTGAGTACACTTCAAGACACCTTAAGGTTGGGATGTATCCACGTGCACGTTGTTCTCACCCTCCACACACCCCAACATCTACACTGGAGTGTTCCTATGATTTCCTACCAGTTCTTGTCTGTGTTCTTGCGCGTGATAGTGGGGTGCAACGCCAATCCCTCAAGGTCAAGCTTTGGATTAGAGACAGTGGCTATTCGAATATCTCAATCCACGATGCATGGTGCCTAGTTTTTGGAGTGTGTATGGTGTTCCCTCCTTTCGGTCGAGCTACTAACTTGCCAGGTTCATCTCGAGGCTTGCTCTGCTGCCTTAAATGTGGCCAATATTTGGAAGGGTGGTAACCCCTCGTAATAATGGGGTGTGTCAGTGTGGGGTTAATATTACTGTGAGGGTACTAAATGAGTTGTCACACTAGCTATAGGGGTGTGTGTTTAGCCACATGAAATCCTAGTGTTGTACGGCTAGGTAAGGGAGTGGGGGAAGGACCCACTCATCTAAATGAGAAAAATAACTTACAACGAAATTCGCCAATGTCATTGGAAGATTCATGACTAACTAAACATTATCGAGCGAGCGCTCTGAGCTGATAAATAATCACATATTAAAAGTGTCATGCTCCTTGTATCAATAGCTTGAGGACTTGTAAGACTAGAACTTTGATTCTCCACCACTACAAGGGATTGGGCTCATACCCGCGCTCTTAGCCGCTAAAAATGACTTGTGAAAAAAAGTAGCGGGCCCGTGTATCAGCGCGTGTATAATCGCGGCCAGAGACATGCGTGTAAAATCGCGTGTACAGTACCTCTCAGACGCGCGTATACACGGGTGTGTAGCCGCGTTTTTTTTCACAGACGCGTTAATACACGCTAGTATACACGCTTCTTATTATATTAGACGCGGTTATACACGGGTGTATAGCCGCATCCTGTTCAGTTCCAATGTCCCAGACGCGTTTTTACTTGCGTCTATACACGCGTTTCTTTAATTTAGATGCGCTTATACACGCGTTATTGCCAGTTTATACGCATTAATACACGCGTAATTTCCAGAGTATCCGCGCAGATACACGCAAGTTTTAGCAGTTTTGACGCGTTTATACACGCGAACAGAGAGCAAAAAAAAAAATCCAGAGAGTGCTATTTGGTGCCTGAATACTGTTCCAGCATTCCAGCACCCAATAGCACTCTCTGGTTTAGGGTTTTTGGTGCATTAGACCATCCCATTAGACCATCCACGAAGAACATATGCACGAGGGAGATTAAGACAAGAACGACATGAATGCATACATTGTCATTACACGATTCAAGACAGCCATGAATGTAATACTATCGATCAATCAATTCAATATTACTATCAAAATTTCATACATGTATACAAGGGAGTCCATATCTCGAAGTAGCCCATGGCTTGAGTTTACAAAAAAATATATACAATCACATCCTAAATATGGAATGTGATACTACAAGTCTGAGTACTACTCAGACCCAGATGATGACTCGGTGCTCCCCCCATGCTCAGATGAGCTCGCATCGATCGGAATGTCCGAGGAGTAGTGCTCACGTCCACCCTCTGCAGCGACGGCCGGTGGATCATCAGCAGCTTGTGCCTGTTCAAGTAATATATAGTATATAAGTATATATATATGCAATTCAATAAACCAAAACCATTCGTTACGAATTTTCAAGTACCTGTCGACCGTATGGTCTCATGGCCAACTCAAACTACGCGTCCGTAATACGTCCCTCGGCTCTGAAGATGGCCCACGTGTCACGTCTGCTATGCCGGCGAGCATACGCAGTATCATGGGTTGTGGGCTTCCTCCCCGTAACCCGTCGCTGTATCATAATCAACACAATTTGTAAGATTAAAACAATTCATAGAATCAATGAATTAAGTAAACAATCAAATAAAGTGGCAGGATACTTACGAACTCTGCCTCCCATGACTCGACGCCGCCAGATCCGAAATGCGAAGATCCAACGGTCTCCATCTGGATCCGTCGTGCCTCCACATGCTGCCTGCTCTTCACGCCACCCTCTGCTCGTTTCTTTGCCTCCTTCCACTCGCGTTTGTGCGCAGTGGGTGGCAGGTTTCTCGGCAGGATAGCCACCCGCAGCTACATTTAGCCGGTCATCGTACGCGAGTTTTTTAAGGTGAGATCTTTTATTACTTAAGATCTCCCTTATTCGCGTCCTTCCCCATACATCCGAGAATGTAGCATGTGGGGGATTGGGGTACCGACTATGTACAGCCTCTATCACCTCCCCAACTAATCGTCTATTTTGATCTTTAAATTTAATAAAACAATTTCTATATGAGTTTGATACTACCCCACGCATGTACTCCATTACCTCCCTCCCCCTCGCATCCATCACTATCCCGCCCCTATCCGTCACATCATAGCAGACCACTCTCTCCATCTCTCTCATCCTCTCCTCTTCCGAACTGTCTCCTCTAACTCTTCTCCCTCTATCTCCTCTCTCACCGCGTGCCCCCCACCTCCCCCACCAAAGCACCCGCCGCATCCTCCACTCCCACTCTTCCTACTGCTACGGGTGGAGTCACGACTGGGGGATTGTCTACGTGACGGTGGCTGTGAGCCCTGACGTGACGGTGGCTCTGAGGGCGCACGTGATGGTGGCTGTGAGGGTGTACGTGAGTGTGTCTGGGACGAGGTATGTCTCCTCGGTGGACGTGGAAGAGGAGAAGCTGCATGCCGTCTCGTCGGACTCGGAGAAATAGACGGCACTGGAGTGCCCTGGATACTCGCGGTAGGGGTATAGACACCAGACAGGGAAGGAGGGGGATGGGCATACATATACTCTGTAAGCTCAACCGGACCAGGTTGGCGCCCAAAGTGATTCATCATCTCCATCAACCAATTGCTGTACGCAAATGGATCGGATGAAGAACCTGGAATATCCATAAAGAACCTGCAACAAACATCTTCATGTACATCATGGGCTGTCTCTTGACTCACACAAATTAAATCATTCAAGTCAGTTGCTTGCAAATCATGAAATCTGAAACGCCGCAGTTTTTTGTCTGCAGAAACGCGTGTATACACCCGTCAAAAAACGCGTGTATACACCCATCCAAAAACGCGTGTATATGCGCGTGAAAAAACTCTGCAGACAGGTTACACGCGCTTCTACACGCGTTCGTACACGCGACTTGCGAAAAAAATTTCTCGAAAAGACCGACCCCCCGACAAAGACAGAATGTCCTTATAAAAGGACCAGCCATTGTCGCCCCTGTCAGGATGCAGTAACCCAATCGTGTGCAAAAAGACAAACCCAAAGAGCAAAGAGCAAAGTAAACAAATCTGACAAAAGAGACAAGGCACAGGACAAAGTGACTCACCTCTGAAAAAGTGAGTCTTCTCTGCTCCTTCTCTGCTCCCTCCTTCTCCCGTGTGTGTGCTCCTTTCTCTGCTCCCTCCTTGCTGTTGGAAGAGGCGAAAACAGGCGAAAACGCATGCACTGTTGATTTCTTAGTTCAAAATCTATATTTGGGGAAGGCGGGCTATTTTTAGTTTAAACATACCGCCGCGTTTATATTCACGTTTATAAACCCGGGTATATTCGCGTGTATATGATTTTAGCTGCGTTTATACACGCGTTTTGCAGAAAGTAGCCGCGTGAATACACGCGTTTTTTAGGAAGTAGCCGCGTGAATACATGCATTTTTTAGGAGATAGCCGCGTGAATACACGCGATTTTGTACTTTCATTAAAAACATATAATGATTTTGTGTTTTTTGATTTGTACACAGGATGTCATCAACCTCTTCAAGCAGTTCTGGGGAAGATGAGACAATGCGTCATCGTAATCGCGATGTGTGGTTGGGACAACGGATCAAATGTATGTGTAATCGATGTCAAGGATGCATTGTACGAGCACGTCGAATTACCTTGAATCACATCTCCATGTATGGAGAATGGAATCAAACAGGTTTAGAGGTGAGTAGATGTAAGTTGATGGTATTCAAATGACTCATGGTATCCAAATTAAATTAATAGAGTTGTAACATATAATTTGATAAATTGAAGCAGGATGCAGTACCACACCCTAACATGGTACCCTACGCGCGATGAGAGCACGTAAAGCGTCGACGAGATGATGCTGGAGCTTCGGGATCTATTGTCAGAGATGAGTGGGAAAGGGACGACAATAGCCCTGCACCCCACAAAGTTGTGGAAGAGGAGGTGCTTGATGATATGGTGCGGAATCTTTTTAAGGATGATCCCAAAGGTATGGACGACGATGATATGGAACAAGAGCATCTTTATAAGGCTTCATCGACACCGGTGTTTGAAGGGTGCACATTCTTAGTTTTACGTGCTTCACTTGAACTACTTAATATACAAACAGTTTATGGATGGAGCAATGCAAGTCTTGACGCATTGTTGAAGTAAGCATTGTTACTTACAAATTTGAATTAGTGGTTTAAGGTTTAAGATTTAAGACTAATTATAATTGATGATATTGAATGCAGGCTATTATCAAACATGCTTCCAAAGGAAAATAGACTACCCACCTCAAGAGACATAGCGAGGCGCTATGTGACATCTCTTGGAGGACTGGATTATGATAAAATACATGCATGCGTCAATGATTGCATTCTCTTTCGTGGGACGCATAAGGAGGCTCTACATTGTCCCATTTGTGGTGAAGCAAGGTACAGAACAGATATGAAGAGTTTTGATGTACCTCGTAAAGTCTTGCGACACTTTCCTATAATTCCTCGCATCAAACACATGTTCAAGTGCAAATCCATAGCAGAGCTCATGTCATGGCATTCCTCACATCGATCGGATGATGGCATGTGGAGAATTCCCGCAGACACTCCTGCTTGGAAGCATATTGAAGATGAGTGGCCCAGCTTTAAAACAGAGCCCAGAAACTTGAGACTTGGCCTGGGTATGGATGGAGTGAATCCATTTGGTTTCAAAAGCACCGCATACAGCGTGTGGCCAGTTGTGTTGGTGAATTACAACCTTCCACCATCAATGGCGATCAAGAAGGGACATCTTATGTTATCCCTTCTAATTCTAGGGAAACATAAAGTCAAGCATATGGATGTTTATCTTGAACCACTGATTGATGAGTTGGAGGAACTATGGAGAGGTGTTGCGGTGGTGGACATTAGTAGGCCTCCCTCCTCTCGACACTTCGACTTAAAAGCAGTGTTGATGTGGACAATGCATGACTTTCCAGGATACAGCGATTGTTCTGGTAAGAATTCTAATTACCTCCCTACTCTATTACTATTGGCTATATATATTAATTAGACGGTTTGACTTTATTATTCTAACTTTTATTTATATTTTAACAGGTTTGAAAACATCGGGTAAACATGCATGTCCTGTTTGTGGCCCTTCGTTAGTACATGAGTATGCTGATGGTTTGTGTAAGACTATATTCGATAATCATCATCGATTTCTCCCCTCAGATCATCCTAAATATGTTGCTAGTAAGAGTAACATTCCTCCACAAACACTTCGTGCAAAAGATTGGAAGCGTATTTGGGAGTCTACAACTATTCTTCCTCCAGATGGCATGAACAGGTATAGTGATGTTTTTTCAATCTTGTTTTGTGTAGTCTCTAATTGGATTAAAGGTCACATAGAGCAATCCCTTGTGCAGGTACTCCATTTTTTTCCGGCTGCCATATTGGACCCATCTTAAGATCAACCATCTTCTTGATCCCATGCACATCTTCAAGAATGTGGGATCTGGTATTTGGGAACATATTACTGGTAAACGAGACAATGTTAGCGTACGTGAGGACTTGCGGGTCGCAGGACGTATGCGTCAAGCTTGGCCACGAGAGGTGGGTGGGCACGTTCGTCTTCCGCCTGCACCATGGATTATATCAAAGAAAGAGGAGAAGCAGGTAAAGCAGGCCATCACCACTTTGCGTACTCCCACTGGATGCATGAGATCATTGAAGGGAGCCTTTACAACCACTAAGAAAAGAGGCGTTGAGCAACTATATGGGTTGAAGTCCCACGATTGGCACAAGATGCTTCAAGTAAGTGTTTTCCAAGTCTTGTACGTACGTTGAAATTAAATTTTGTAATGCCATAAACCATAAATGTGCTCTTATGTGCGCAGTTCATACTACCTACTAACATCGACCATTGTGCGAATAAGAGTTTGAAAAAATGTATTTATAAGATGGGCGAGCTTGTGAGGTATGTAAAACCCATGCTCAGATCACCCTTCATTATACCTTGCAAAATGAACGTGCATGAGGTATAACGTACTATTTATTTATTTTTCAGATATGTTAGTTCCAAAGCAATTGATCCAGCCACGTTGGATGATGCACGTGTTATGGCAGTGGAGGTGGTTTGTTTGGTAGAGGAGACTTTTCCGCGAACCATTCTCACAAGTCAACTACATCTCATTGTGCATTTAGTGGACGAAATTGCTTTATGTGGTACTGTGCATGCACGTTGGATGTTCTTCCTAGAGCGCTTCATGAAGACCTTAAAAGACTTTGTGAGGCAAAGTGCAAGGCCTGAAGGAAGCATGGCCGAGGGTTGGTTGATACAAGAGTCTCTTGTATATATTTCAGAATTTCTTGGTCAGGTGGACAGCTCTTTGCCACGACTATGGAGCAATGAAGAGGACTTGAGGATGACCTCTATTGTGCCTCAAGGAAAAGGACAGAGTAAAGTAATTGACAGAACATTGATTGATGATCTCAATTTCACTTGTATCCTTAATAGTGATGTGATGAGCAGATGGGTTACAAGATATGAGGATGCAAAGACAAAAAGGCAAGCAGAAAGAGCTCTCTTTTGGAGGCAACATGGCTCTCGGAAGGCGTACCCTAAGCATCTAGCAACACTTCCGAATGATATCCATGTTGATTGGTTGCATGAGGAAATGGAGAGAGCAGAGAGCGACGAGGGGCTGCATATCACGGCGGAAGAATGGGAGTACATGCACGAGGATGCATGTCAAAGGTACATAGAACTAATGTTTTGCATTAGTTGTAAGTGATTTGCTTTTAATATTTATTCACATTGCTTACACAAATATTGCTTCTTTTTTGGTCCAGTGCACTATGTTCAATGCTATATGGTGTGAAGGCAAGCATTTTCGAACACAAAGAATTGATGAAAAGAGAAATACACAAGATTGCGGTGTCATTAGTAGCTTTGAGGGAGCTAATGAAAAAATGGATGATTATTGTGGCATAATCCAAGACATATTTAGGCTTGACTTTCGTCGCTTCTTTGTGTATGTTTTGGATGTCAAATGGCAAATGAACGTGGTAGAAAAAGGGCCTGATGCAACGATAAAACGCCATGCAAGTGGATATGTAACTATTGACTCTACAAAGTTCTGGCAAACAAAGAAAGATAGGCTCGTATTGCCACAACAATGTGAGCAGGTATGCATTTTTTTACTAATGTGTTTCATGTACATATATATCTAAGCTCGCGTATCCCTTGACTTTTGATATGCTAATTAATTACTGTACTGTGTGTATTTGAGTAGGTTATCTATCTACCAATGGTGCATGACATCAAATGGTGGTACGTCATCCCTATTGCACCACGTTCCAAAGTGATGTATAATACATTCACTGATATGGAGCATATGGAGGATGTAACAAGCCGCAATGAAGATGACGTCGAACATGCCATTGAAGATGTTGTGATCGATGATCAAGAAATAAGAGATGATCGTGATAATGAGGATGAGCATGCCATTTCTCATGATCATGAGAATGACCCTACCATTGAGGATGATGGTGATGTTGATGAGGATGATCAGGACATCGATACCATTATCAATGGAGTACAGAATATCGATAGTGGAATAAATTTAATCGTAGCCTTACCAATTGATCAAATGGATATTGATGTTGATCGTTTGGCAAGGATGGATCTTATTGAAGATGAGATCGAACCCTAACCAATCCGTCACTGTATGTTCTAAATTGATGACATTTCTATCATCTCATATGCATGATTTATTTTTGAATATATTTCATTGTTGTAAATGCATGTAGTGGGATTGTGTAATGATGTATACTGTAATGTACTATGAGATGGTTTAAGGAAAATAGTTTTTAATTTTGTTAAGGAATTCAGTTTTTTTTTCAGTTTTTCTCTGCCATGCGTGTATTAATCCGTGTATAGTGGCGTGTATTTATCCGTGTATAATAGCGAGTATTACCCCGTGAATATTATCGTGTATTTATGCGTGTATTACTGCGTGTATATAAACGCGTTTATACACGCGTTTATACACGCGTTTATAAATGCATTTATATACACGCGAACTTAAATGCAAAAATACACGCGCCCGATTCTATTCAAATACAAGCGCGACCATACACGCGTTCGTAATTTATCACGTGTATGAAACGCGTGTATGGCAGCATTGTCTTGTAGTGCACCCAACCATATCCCAAACGGACCTTAAACACATGGTTATATAGGCCTAGGTGATGCATGACCTCCAACTTTAGCCCCTTGACCATTCAATGGCTAGGCATGGTCCTTTCACTTTCCAATGCCTCCTCAACTCCCCCTAGAGGCACCTACTTCTGTGGCCTTTGGGCTTCCCTTATGCGCCATCTACATCCCTTTAATATTGACCTTATTGTTTATTAACCATTGCTTTAGATATTTCCTTGAAATCCCTTGAACCTTATTTATATACAAACATTTTACATATAAATAATCTTTTCTAGTCTTACCTTATAGTGTTTCATGTCAATCTCATAACATTTCCTCCCCTTGGAAGAAAAGTTTTCATCCTCGAAAACAAACTTAGGAAAACTTTTCTTTAGTGTAGCCACTCAACTTGGAATAAGTTCTCTTTTATAAGTATTTCAATTATAGAAACACTTCCTTTACTTGAGGAATACTACTTCTTTGTTCATGTGTTCTTAAACTCCCTTTCTAGAAGAGAGGTTTGACATAGTGTTGAACTTTATGTTACCCTTGAACACTGAGGTTGGCTTTAACATGTTCTTTTTTAAGACCAAGTTCACAAAATTGCTTAAGTTAACATCATTACTTTAATTATGATGGAGTGATTTATCTACATACATAAAAAATCACGTCTAGATAGATATCATCCATGCCCCCAATACCCTATATGTGGCCACATGAATAGGGTATCGGCATAGTGGTGGGAAACCAATGTGGAAGAGATGGCCACAATGATGCAACCCATGTGGAAGATATGGCCACATGTAAGCATGTAGACACCTATCCCATCAATTGGAACCATGTAAAGTAGGCAATCCTCCCTTTGTACTCGCAAAAGGTGAAGAGAAACCTATGGATGAGTGTGAATGCCATAGGAATAATCACTAAGAAATCTCTGATGTACATAATGCTTGGCTTAATTCTCTACAATTTCGCTGGTGCATCACCTCATTAACGAGTTACTACCTCCGAGAAATTTACCTGACCTCTCAACTACTCTACATAAGATGTTGCTGAGACCACCTCAGCTCTGGTCTTGTCTAGCTCAACTTCTTCCAGCTCCAATTCGACCTACTACAACTGAGCAGAGAGAGCCTCTATTACATCCTCTTCTTTACACCTTGATTGTTTCCTCATCTTAGCTCTAACCTGCACCAACTACTTTATGTCTCTTTATTGTGGCTATGACTATGAAAAAGGCAGACACATGATTTATAGATTGTGGCTAACATGTACATCATGCCTAACGTGTGTTCTCAATGCTTGTACTGTAAACATAGGGACAAATGTAGTTATCAAGTGTCCTGCAATTTGTTACCTACCCATGTAGCCTCTCCTAGCTCCATCGCCAGGACTAACACCAGAATAGTCAACCTACCTCCGCAAAACAAGCTTGAAATACAACTTCTTCATGAAGTATATCGGAATTTGGTGGTTGTGCAACAAATTTCCACTGTAAACGCTCAAGTAGTTAATGTAAATGTGGGCTGCCATATAGGGGTGACAGCACCTAGATATGTGAGTTCTCTCCTTGCGAAGGCAAGGGTCCTTGTTTATCCACAAAAAGCCTTTACACAGCTACCTCGTGCAGACTTCAAGAATCACATCCACCTCCTTGTAGGATTTATTATGAGAGAGATTCATTTATATACATGGCCATAAGTGTTCACACTCACTTAAACTGGGCCGGCCGGGCTTTTTAAGCTCATAAGAGGCCTAACTCTATTACAATGACTACTCTCATAATATACACATTAGGCACAGCACTTGGTATGTCATCCTAACTCTATTACAATGACTACTCTCATAATATACACATGAAGCACATCACTTGGTATGTCATCCTAACTTGCTACCACACGCATGTAAAGCGGAAATAGCCATAAGTCTTCCATAGGAACATTACGGGCGCCCATCCAAGTTGTAGATTTGGACACCATTGCTTCATATCTTGTATGTACAAACTTTTGGTGTATCTACCTTGACTCATTGATATAAGATAATGGCAGTAGCTCTTGTTAACCCTAAGAATGGGTTAACATGATGTGCCTCCATAAAGAGTCTCCGACGTTCTTGAAATGTGCATTGGATCCAATAAGTCACAATTTTGGCTTTCTTCAATATTCTAGCTCATTAGAAAATTGACTTTTTTGTCTTCATTCATTCATGCTTATCCCTTGTATCCCGATGATTGGGAGTTTGCAAAATCATCCCAGTGTAATTCCCACATCCTATGTGGTTGTGGCCATTCCTTGAGTGCCCCATCATGCATGGTACAATAGTGCTTTAGTAGTAAAAAACATCCATATGCAACAAGCTACTATAATATGGATACCACACTTTTTCAAGCTATACCTCCATTTTGAAACAAGTTTCATCACACAAGTAGGGCATCCATTATAGCCTTTTGTAGCTAGACTATCATTGTACATAATAGATAAAACATATATGAGATACTTACATTGTTATTACATT
Organism: Cibotium barometz; assembly: GCF_041138505.1. Taxonomy (NCBI): domain Eukaryota; kingdom Viridiplantae; phylum Streptophyta; class Polypodiopsida; order Cyatheales; family Cibotiaceae; genus Cibotium; species Cibotium barometz. Next base: position 41,101,912 of record NC_141072.1, read on the forward strand.
TTGATAGACTTTGTGATTATTATCAAAGCAAACCTTAACATGGCGACAATCCCCAATAGCATGGATAGTTCAAGAAAGTATGCCACAAAAGGTAAAATTCCCATCCCTAGATGCATCATGACCTTCAAAACCATTCCTGCAAAGATCCTTTTAGCTCGTCCATTCAATGGAGCTAAGTACACATTTATATCCTTCACTTGTCAGTTTCCTAATGCATCACAAGTATTAAAATTATTAAATAGTTGACCTTAATTAGGATTTCTTTTACATGCATGATATAAATTCAACCCAACCAACTTATGAGGACGGCAAGAGACTAAAAAGTAAGTGTTGTTTCTTGATGGATAAATATGGTGGAAGGCTACAATAAGCTAGAAATACTTACCATGTTGACCACCTTCTTGGGCAAATAATGTCTAACTTAATATATATTATTAGTATTAGTGTCGATATTTGATATTTTTAGTAGTGAATCATTTGGCAACCTTTGGTTTAAGTCTAATTGTAACTAGAGTCTTGACTGATTAAAAGTCATGATTATGCATCCACTAGGGGTCATTCCTATCCCAAAGTGTGTAAGGCTTCAAGTTTCCACATGGGTCTCAAGTTTGTGCGGTGTTTGTCCCTTTTGGTTCTACCTAATAGTTTACATTTTTTAATCTCATAAAATTACATAATTCCAACCAAGACCACTATGTGTATGGGTTATCTAAGGTATGTAAAGAGACATTATTTTGAGAGATTTGAGACCCTACACTATTCTTCTTCTTTGTTGCAAGAAGTTGATTAGAAACAAAATACTTCGATATTATGATATAAAAAGACATAATTGCATCCAAGACCACTGTGTTTATGGCCTAGTTTGATATGAATGATATAAGAAGACATAATTCCAATAACAAAGACCACTAAGTTTAAGGTCTACTTATGGTATACAAAGGGGAGTTATACTAAGGGATTTGAAAGCTTACATTATTCTTCTTCTTTGGCTCAAGAGGAATAGCTCAAGTGGTTTGAGCTTAGGACTCTCGTTCATGAGGTAGACTTTGCTTCAAATCCCCTTGGGTTCAAATCCACTTGAGTACATTTTAGGACACCTTAGGCTTGGGATGTTCTCGCATGCACATTGGTCTTGTCCTCCACACACCCTAACATCTATGCTCTAGTGTTCCTGCAATTTGAGAGCAAGCTTTTATGGAGCTTTCCTTTTCCCTTTCAAGAGTGATTAGTAGTACAAGCAAGTTCTTTTGATTATCCTCTCCCGGGGGGGGGGAGGGGGGGTTTACTCATAAATATGTAAGCATGGCACGTGGTTTCAACAAAAGTGGTTTTTAAAATCCCAAATTTACAAATTTTTTACATATAGAAGAATACCATTTAAAGGGAGTATTTACAGATTGAATAGAAAAAGGGTATGTTTTATTCATTAAAATTTACAAATTAGGGGTTTTTAAATTAGGCCTTGAACACACATGATATATAGAGTTTACATATAGTGAACCCCCGGAGTGATTATCCCACTTTTAAAATCAAGCAAGTTGTTATACCCTGTGGTTGTGGTTCTATGTTTCTAAAATATGTCATACCTTTTTGATATGGAGGATTGGTTGTGTGATCATGATAGTTATGTTGGCTTGATGAATTGATATTAGTAGAAATTCCCAATCTAATAATTTGAATTAGCTTGTTGTCTTCTTGTGGACAAAACTTTACACATTTGGGAGTAAAATAAATCTTTTAGCTGAATCGTAGTGCTGTTGTTGTGCATTAAGTCATAGCCACTTTGACACGCATACCACATTCGTGAGGAATTTTGAGAATGTGATAATATAGTTCCAATTTGACTCTTCTTTTAAATTGAATTATTGGCAAAAAAATGTGTTACCATCATAATTGTTGTTTCGCCCAATCTTGTCTAAACCAAGGAGATTGTTGTATTAATATTGAAGCCATGTTACTAAAATTATGTGATTGTTAAGACATCCAAGTTGCAGTAAACAGACCTTGGCGGTAATTTCCATGGATAGGGTGTCACCCTTGACGAAGCTGGAATGGCCGGGAGGCTCTTGTGGTGCGATGTTAGTTCCTTCCCTTTACCCTTATCTTGACAGCAAGCTTTTATGGAGCTTTCCTTTTCCCATTGAAGAGTGGCTAGTAGTTAAAGCAGGTTCTTATGATTATCCCTCTTTGAAAATGAAGAAAGTGCTTATATTTCTATATTCTCCATGTTTAGGTCACCAGTCCTGCTATGGTGATGAATAATTTTGCTATGGTTGTGTGTTTTTGTCGTACCTTAATCTTGATGTAGAGGATTCATTGTGTGCTCATGATAATTATTCTTTGATGATGATTGTGGTTGTGGTTCTATGTTTCTTGATGTCATACCTTTTTGTTGTGGAGGATTGGTTATGTGCTCATGATACTTGTGTTAGCTTGATGAAGTGATATTGGTAGAAAGTCCCCATCCAATCATTTGAATTTACTTGTTGTCTCCTTGTGCAAAAAACTTTGCATTTTTGGGAAACCAATAAATCAATTAGCTTTATAATACCCTTGTTGTGCATGAAGTCATAGGCGCTTTGACACACCCACCACCTTTGTGTGACAATGTGACAATCGTTTTTGATTTCCATATGAGAGTTTCTTTCCATTACACTTCTCCTTGGGGTCATCAATCACTCTCCCCAAGGATCTCTTTGGAATCCAAACAACATGGTTTCCCTCATTGAACGTACCATCATGAAAAGCAAGGCCTCACATCATCACACAAGTAATGATTTTGATACCAAGAGATAGGAAATAAATACCAAAAGTAGAGTTTGATGATGAGAGACAAGTTAATATTAGGCAATTTGGGAAAAATCTCATATTTTGGGAATCAACTTTTTCTATATAGGTTTGGACATATCTTAAACATAACAACTCCAAATTTGAGAGAGATTGTGGATTTAGATTCTACTCTTCAAGATGTATTCGGGGCTTGTTCATATGCTTTGAGCTTTGCGAAGGTGGTTAGTGTGCCATGTGGCCAATTTGGTTCGTTTTTGGGCGTTCATGTGCACACTTTTAGCCATTTGTTTTATTTTTGGGCATTCATGCCCGTACTTTCAGCCATTAAGTGTATTTTGGGCATTCGCGTGCACACTTTTGGCCATTTGGTTCATTTTTGGGCGTTCACACACATTTTTGGCCATTTGAGCATATTGGTGTTTTTTCCACATGTGATGTGGCATTCTTGAGAACATTTGGGAGTGTTTCCACAGTTTCGGGCACTGGGGAGACGACATGGGGATCCATTATTACCTCTACCTTACCTATAATCAGCGTGCTACGCATGCTGATTATCTCTACCTTATCTATAATCAGCGTGCTACGCACCATCATCATCATCGACATCACTACGACTCCATCCCAGATGATGATCGTGTCGTATCTGCTCATACCCTATTACTCTAGCTCTATACCCATCATCTTGATTTGCCATCTCAGCTCAGGAGATGCATATCATTTGTCGATTTCATACATACATTTGGCACATCGCGGCTTTGACCTCTAGATCCTTCTTCATCGACATCATCCTATGACATCTGACACATTATATTCATGTCACTTATGGATGTTTGAGCTTGAGATGTTGTTGCCTAGCCACTTTAGACACTTATTTAATGAGGGGTATGTCCATGCCAGATGGTCCAGATGTTCTACACATGGTGATTTTGTTGAGGATCTTTATGGTTATCTTTACAGGGATGGTTCGGCATTGCTCAATGCATGGGATGATTTATCTAGGGACTTGATTGGGTGCTCTGCATTTGTGAGCATAGATGACTATATAACTGAGGATGGGTATCATTATGACATGCATTCAAGGGATGATGATGTGGATACTGATGATGATGTTCATGATATGACTACATATTATTATATGGGTGCTTATCGTAGTGATCATTCATGGGACACAATTTTTGAGTTATGTCATAACAAGTTTGGATCCTTGGAGGACGTGGATTGAGCATGCTGCCACTTTCATTGCTCTCACAATGGTGTTCGCATGGGCCTTGAGAGCTTCTATGACTTACCCATGACATCGAGTAGCCATCATCTCATGGATTCTCATTTACGTAGACCAACTCATTCATTGTATTATGATGGGATGATGAGGATGATGCTGTATTGTACACACACACACATGATGATATTGATGTATCGTACACACATACACATGATGATAGTGATACACGTGCACATGTGCACATGATGCCACTTACACATATGCACATGATGATGATGTATGTGATAGTGATAGTGAGGATGATGTGTCTGAGTTAGATCATGTGGGCATGATCTCAAGGCAGAGATGGCAGCGAGCATTATGAGCATCACAGAGCTACCTATCTCTATTCCTATTGATCATAGGGATACATTAGATGACCATAGTGATGCATTTGATGAGCTTGATGGACATTTGACTAGTCATGATCATTCGGCATCATACATCCCTAGTTACACATGGGGTTGACACTTCACATGTTGTTGAGCACATCATAGACCATGAGGAGCATAGACCTAAGGTTCTAGTATTAGATGTGTTGGGCTACTCCTCTAGAGTTATCACATGTGGAGAGATTTTTGATATGACCACCACTCCTAGTTTTCATAGCATTCATGGTAGCATTCATAGCATTCATGGTAGCATTTGTGTGGATCGAGTTGTTGTGATTGAGCATTTAGGGATAATGCATGAGAGTAGTGATGCGTTTGTAGAGGCGAGACATTGTAGGAGTATGCATATCGATCATATTTTTAACATATCCTATGAGATTGACCTCGAGAGTTTTACATTTGATCTAGCTATTTTCTTAGATCCAGTGTTATTGGAGATTGATATATCATGGGATTTAGGTCATGTAGGGACACCATTGATTAATATTGTCTATACTTTTGGGGATGACCTTAGTGGCCTTGAAGATTCCATTTTGTAGTGAGTTGCTTGATACCACTTATCTCTCTTGTGTAGACACTTTGTCAATACTTAGTGATGATGACCTAGCTTTTATTTTTGAGGGACACACACATATAATTGTATTGCACATGGAGATATTATGCATGTGTCGGATCATACTCATACATACATTGATATGGTGGATCATGCCTTTGACTTTTCGAGTGGTGGTACATGTGACGGTGGCATCACTATCACTTCACATTTGACTCTACATGAGGCCGACCTTGAGATATATTCTTTTGGCATACAGATGTCAACACGAGCCTATGTTCTTTGGAGCCATGACATTTTCCTTTGGATGCATTCTTTGCCATTTGAGGAGCATAGTTTTTGGATATGTGGATCGACATTTAGATGCATCTATGACATATTCTAGTTTTGGCCTATATGATGATTATTTTGTGCTAGGACCATTTGACATTCTCACCAGGAGTTTTGAGCTTCTTCAATGGATACCTTTTGTGCCAGATTCACACCGTGGTCATGAGGATGGGTTTATGAGTTTTCCTTTTGATCTTGGAGCTACTATCTCTTTGAAGAGGAGCTTCTCTTTTGACCCAAGAGCTACTAGCATTTAAGCTTCGATGGTCTGGGATGTATATCATACATATCCCTTTGATTCTGGAGGACACTTGACTAGTCTTGTGATCGACAATGGTTCCTTATCCTCTCCACTTGCACCTGATTATCATGGAACCATTGCCTTGGATTTTGCATGCCTTGGATTTCCTTTCGATCCAGGTGGTTGCATAGATAGCCTCATCATTGACGGGAGCCCTTTATTCTTTCCATTTGACCCAGGGGGTCATATGATTCATGTATGGGTCTTTCGCTACATCAATATTCAGTCATGGATGTGATTTTTGGATTTTTTACATAGCCACTTGTATATGTCTTTTCTTTGGGCACGACCACCCTTCAATTTTGAGGATGAAATAATTGTAGAAGAGGATGGTTTGTAATGAAGAACCTTTGGGTGCACATGCACATGGGGAGTGGGGCATGATTCATGTATGGGTCTTCCGCTACATCAATATTTAGTCATGGATGTGATTTTTGGATTTTTTACATAGCCACTTGTATATGTCTTTTCTTTGGGCACGACCACCCTTCGATTTTGAGGACGAAATAATTATAGAAGGGGATGGGGAGGAGTGTGGCCTAGGCACTTGATCTTAGGACATTTACATGTGTACTTTTGGGGCCTTGGGCTACATTAGGCAGAGGGCTCATGGACATTGTACCCTTTTGATGATATTCACTCTATAGAAATTCATGTCTTCTTGGTGCTCATCCCAAGCATTCATGGCCTTCTTGGTTATTACCCTAGGATGGTGACCACACCCATGTTGTCACTCATGGACATTCATGTCTTCTTGGTGCTCATCCCAAGCATTCATGGCCTTCTTGGTTATTACCCTGGGATGGTGACCCACACCCATGTTATCACTCATGGACATTGTACCCTTTTGATGATATTCACTCTATAGACATTCATGTCTTGTTGGTGCTCATCCCAAGCATTCATGGCCTTCTTAGTTATTACCCTAGGATGGTGACCCACACCCATGTTGTCACTCCATGCTTTGAGTGGCCAACCCTAGTCTCTTGCAGTTGCTATAGGTTTGGTCGTAACTTTAGCACTATTTAGACCTTTGCCAAACATTACTATTTCATTGAAATGTTTTCCAACATGTTTACATTCCTCGACATTTTTACTCCAACATCTTTTCTTCCTTTGCATTTTTTCCCCAACACTTCCACTTTCTTTGACATTTTTTTTATAACATTTCTAGTTTCCTTGACATATCTGCTTTAGCCACTATTCTTTGATTGGCATTTGTACATGAGGGTTGTTGCTAAAAACTAGAGTTCCTATTTGACTCTTCTTTTAAATTGAATTATTGGCAAAAATGTGTTACCGTTTGTAATAGTTGTTTCACCCAATCTTGTCTAAACCGAGGAGATTGTTGTATCAATATTGAAGACATGTTACTAAAATTATGTGATTGTTAAGACTTCCAAGTTGCAATAAACAAACCTTGGTGCTAATTTCCATGGGGAGGGTGTTACCCTTGACGAAAATGGAATGGGGAGGTCCTTGTGGTGCGATGTTAGTTTCTTCCCTTTACCCTTATCTTAACAGCAAGATTTTAGCAGGTTCTTGTGATGATCCCTCTTTGAAAATGAAGAAGGTGCTTATATATCTAAATTCTCTGTGTTAGGTCACCAATATTGTTATGGTGATAAATAATTTGGTTATGGTTGTGTGTTTCTATCGTACCTTCTTGATGTAGAGGATTCATTGTGTGCTCAAGATATTTATTCTTTGATGATGACTGTGGTTGTGGTTCTATGTTTCTTGATGTCATACCTTCTCAATGTGGAGGATTGGTTGTGTGCTCATGATAGTTATGTTAGCTTGATGAAGTGATATTGGTAGAAAGTCCCCATCCAATCATTTGAATTTACTTGTTGTCTCCTTGTCGATAAAACTTTACATTTTTGGGAAACCAAATAAATCAATTAGCTTTATAGTACCCTTGTTGTAAATGAAGTGGTAGGCACTTTGACACACCCACCACCTTCGTGAGAATTTTTGACAATCTGACAATCCTTTTTTTTTTCATATGACAGTTTCTTTCCATTACACTTCTCCTTGGGGTCGTTAATCACTCTCCTAGAGGATCTATTTGGAATCCAAACAACATGGTTGCCCTCACTGAAAGTAGCATCATGAAAAAAAGCAAGGCCTCACACCATCACACAATGATTTCAATACCAAGAGATAGAAAATAAATCCCAAAAGTACAGTTTGATGATGAGAGACAAGTCAATATTAGACAATCTGGGAAAAATCTCACATTTTGGGAATCAACTTTTCTATATAGATTTGGACATCTTAAACATAACAACTCTGAATTTGTCAGAGATTGTAGATTTAGATTCTACTCTTCAAGGTATTTCTTGTGATATGTCACATGAGAGGGTTTTGACAAAAATTCTAGACAAGTTTATCATGATCCCATTTTTCAAAATAGGAATGGGATCACCCATGGAAACATGGAAACATAGATTTTCTCTCAACACTTTTCGAGATGTGAAATATTAATCTCGATCATGAATTTGTTTCTCAAAAATGTGAAGGTGTCCTTGTACAAGCCACAATAGAAATGCTAAGCAAGAGACGACGGTTGTTTTCATGAGAATAATGTTGGCCGCATGCATACACACTAGCGGCTAAAGATCCCCAAATGGTTACAAATAATTACAGTTCTTTGGTGTTTGATTTCCAGCAATTTTGGGTGAATTCGATTTGTCTTCTAGTGGTCGAAAGCAATTGTCAACAAGCGAGTAGATTTTATTTAAGAAATTTGAATCATAAAGAATATATTAAGAGTAGGCAAAATTACAACGGGTTTTTTATCATTTTTTTGAAGACTTTCATAAGTCTCTTGAAAATCAAGATGCTGGATGTGATGGCATCAAAATATATATGGTGTTACTTTTCTCTCCCTTGTTGGGGGGGAATTGGAGATCAAGGTCTAGAAAACAAAGGTTATGATCGTGGTGCTGTTCTCCTAAAGCGGAAGCCGCAATCAAAAGTGAAGATGAAAAAGAAGACGGCTTTGTTTCTCTACATCAACATCAAAGTCATCATAGATCCTGGTTGAATTATACTTCATGATGTAATCAATTATAACATAAGCACATGCAACTAGAGTGTTCACCACACCTTACAAAAAAGGGTGTCATGCATGCTAGGCACCCGTCCACGTATCTGGACAGGCTGAACTGCACCATTTAATAACAATGTAATTCATCATTTAAATAGAATAACAGAAATCAGTTCCGCGAGGCCGTTCAGCGCTCTCTCTTTTTGCATCTCTGTGGCTATGGCGTAACAACCAGTCTACTGCGTGTACGATAGATTTTGGGGGTCTCTTACAAACTCCTACAAGGTGGAGGTTGGCAGGGACGACACTGGCTACCTCATCCACGGCCTTGACACCAACGCTACCTACAGCTTCGGTGAGACGGAGGCGTTCGCCCCCAACGTAACAGAGGGCGCCGACCCTTCCTCCACACAGCTGGGCGTCATCCGGGGCTACACCGTCCAGGCCAGCTACACGTCCACAAGTGGAGGTGGAGGTACTCTCCTACGACGACGTCTCGCTCAACGGCACCATCAGCCTGCAGCGCCTCATCAATCAGGCCACCAACGAGATCGTCGTGCTAGGTGGCATCGGTGCCTTCCGGGGCGTGCGAGGCTATGACTTCGTTACCTTCGTCAACGGCACCGGCACACACTACGTGTATCACCATTCGCTCTAGGTGGCTCCTCTCTTTCTTCTAGTGGAGTGTGATGTTGGTTAATTATCTACACGCTACGTGTATCACCATTCGCTCTACTTCCTCTAGGTGGCTTCTATCTTCTAGTGGAGTGTGATGTTGGTTAATGATAAACCCAGCGTGTATGTTATTTGTTTAGATTAAAATTCATATTATTGGCATAAAATCCCTCCCTCCTTAGCAAAAGGAAAATCTAAATATTACAAAATCTCGGTATTAGTCTAGGCATTTATATTTGTAGTGAACCAATTGGCAACCTTGGGTTTAATTCTATCGCTAACTAGTATACGGCTCAATCTTGACTATGGTTAAAGTCATGATTATGCATTAATAGGGGTCATTCCTATCCCAAAATGTATAAAGCTTCTAGTTTTCCCATGAGTCTCAATTTTGCATGGTGTTTGTCCCATTCGGTTCTACCTAATACTTTACAATTTTCAATCTCATAAAATTGCATAATTCTAACCAAGACCACTATGTTTATAAATTATCTATGGTATACAAAGAGAAATTGTGTTAAGAGATTTGAGACCCTACACTATTCTTGTTCCTTGTTTGCAAGAAGTTGAATTTAAAGGTGACACTTTGATATTACTGATAGAAAAAGACATAATTCCAACCAGGACCAATGTGTTACCTATGGTATACAAAGTGGAGTTATATCGAGGGATTTGAGAACTTACACTATTCTTCTTCTTCTTTGTCTCAAGTGGTTTGAGCTTAGGACTCTCATTCATAAGGTCTTGCATTCAAATCCCCTTGAGTACACTTCAAGACACCTTAAGGTTGGGATGTATCCACGTGCACGTTGGTCTCACCCTCCACACACCCCAACATCTACACTCGAGTGTTCCTATGATTTCCTACAAGTTCAACGCCAATCCCTCAAGGTCAAGCTTTGGATTAGAGACAATGGCTATTGGAATATCTCAATCCACAATGCATGGTGCCTAGCTTTTGGAGTGTGTATGGTGTTCCCTCCTTTCAGTCGAGCTACTAACTTGCCAGGTTCATCTCGAGGCTTGCGCTGCCTTAAATGTGGCCAATATTTGAAAGGGGTAACCCCTCGTAATAATGGGGTGTGTTAGTGTGGGGTTAGTATTACTGTGAGGGTACTAAATGAGGTGTCACACTAGCTATAGGGGTGTGTGTTTAGCCACATGAAATCCTAGTATTGTACGGCTAGGTAAGGGAGTGGGGGAAGGACCCACTCATCTAAATGAGAAAAATAACTTACAACGAAATTCGCCAATGTCATTGCCAGATTCATGACTAACTAAACATTATTGAGCGAGCACTCCGAGCTGATAAATAATCACATATTACAAGTGTAATGCTCCTTGTATCAATAGCTTGAGGACTTGTAAGACTAGAACTTTGATTCTCCACCCAACCATATCCGAAATGGACCTTAAACACATGATTATATAGGCCTAGGTGATGCATGACCTTCCAACTTTAGTCCCTTGACCTTTCAATGGCTAGGCATGGTCCTCTCACATTCCAATGCCTCCTCAACTCCCCCTAGAGGCACCTACTTCTGTGGCCTTTGGGCTTCCCTTATGCACCATCTACATCCCTTTTATATTGACCTTATTGTTTATTAACCATTGCTTTAGGTATTTCCAATTTGAAATCCCCTGAACCTTATTTATATACAAACATTTTACATATAAATAATCTTTTCTAGTCTTACCTTATAGTGTTTCATGTCAATCTCATAACAATTCCTCCCCTTGGAAGAAACGTTTTCATCCTCAAAAACAAACTTAGGAAAACTTTTCTTTAATGTAGCCACTCAACTTGGAATAAGTTCTCTTTTATAAGTATTTCAATTATAGAAACACTTCCTTTAGTTGAGGAATACTACTTCCTTGTTCATGTGTTCTTAAACTTACTTATTATAAGAGAGGTTTGACACAGTGTTGAAATTTATGTTACCCTTGAACACTGAGGTTGGCTTTAACATGCTCTTTTTTAAGATGAATATTTTGTTCTGGTTAACGCTAAACATGAGGACAAACCAATATGTTTATGTCCATGTAAAACTTCTTTCATCCACACCCTTTGCTTCTGATGTATGACATAAATGTATGAAGTCGTGTGTGCATATGTATAGGATGAGTATTAAAGGGAGAAAAGGAGGACAATTTATGATAAAGGTAAAACACATAATAATAAAATAGGCCAATCTCTACTCATCCTCCTCATCATCATCATTCTCGTCCTCCTCGCCTATTGCCTCTTCTTCATCTTGTTATATCACATAAGATTAAGTAATATTGAAATATAAATAAGATAAATTCTAAAAGCTTCTAAAACCAAAAGAATATGAGCTTTCAAAACTTTTTCAAACAAGTGACATATCTATTATGGACTTAAAAAACATATCTATTATGTGCATACTCCATGTACAGAGCTTTATGCATAAGATTATGCATTGAGCTTTAAAGCATAAGCTTAAAGCTTGCATTAAGCTCTATACGTAAAGCTCAAATGTTGTGAGAGGAGCCTAGAACTTAAAAAAAACATGAGATGTGAAAGTATCTAATGTACATAAGAGTGTGAGTGGTGAATCCTAGGTGGGAGGGACATCATGGCAGTGAGGAGGATAAGCATAGGTGCTAGAAAACCAAAATAGAAGGATCATGGATGACTCTAGGGAGCCGGTGCAATTGTTTAAGAAGGTGGTGAGGTAGCGACAAGCAAAAAGGAGGGGAATCGACATAGCTTACGAGAGAGACAAGTAGACGGAGAGAAGAAATAAGAAGAGGAGAGTGGGTGAAGTGTGAAGTACCTAAATTGAAGAAACTAGCAAACATAAGGACTTCTAATTTTTAAAAGTTGTAGACGTGGGGGAATCGGGTAAATTAGAGCAGAGAATACATGTGCAATAGTCCAGAGAATCAGATAGGAGATGTTTCCTTGATGATTTTTGGGAGAAGAAACTCTATTAGAGACTTTCTTTCATTCAATTCATGCTCAATTGCTAATGCTGTCAATCAGCTGTGTGTTGATTTGTATCTGTTTGGGAAGAACTAATAGTTTGTAGTTGTAGATTCAGCGCAATTCAAATTTGTGAGAGAAACTGATGATAGGGAGAGTTATAGTTGGAGCCTACCTATGAAAAACCCCAGGTTTTTTAGTGTGTTCTTCTCATATGTTTGGACCCATTATCTCAGGGGTCTTAAGATAGTATGCCTTTGTTTTGTGAAGAAAACTGAGAGTTCATTTGATGAGAATTTGAGATATGGAACTTGGTATGAGTTCTTTGAATTTTCTTTGATGAGAGAGTGCAATTGTGAAGGTATGTCTGATGATAAGGAAATCATATCTATCTCACAATAGAAGAAACCATCTTCTGTCAAGAGAATATAGCCAAATAAGGTCAAAAAAGAGTCATCGACAAGTAGTTATGTGTAGGGAGTGGCTGATGAGGTAGAAGTGTTTTTTTAATCTTTTGGATTCAAGGGAGGTTATTGTGGGTTAAGTCTAATTTGAGATATGGAACTTGGTATGAGTTCTTTGAATTTTCTTTGATGAGAGAGTGCAATTGTGAAGGTATGTCTGATGATAAGGAAATCAGATCTATCTCACAATAGAAGAAACCATCTTCTGTCAAGAGAATATAGCCAAATAAGGTCAAAAAAGAGTCATCGACAAGTAGTTATGTGTAGGGAGTGGCTGATGAGGTAGAAGTGTTTTTTTAATCTTTTGGATTCAAGGGAGGTTATTGTGGGTTAAGTCTGAGAGTTATGAGCGAAACAAAAGTCAGATGGGTTTGGGGAAAAATTAGTAGTTCCAAAATTAGCTATGAGTTCATTATGATCACCTAGATTGCTTTACAGTTGTATCTTTATGTGGTTTGAGTGTTTAGAGGGTTTAAAGGTGTTAGAGGACTCAGAGCTAAGAAAGTCTGCTCGAGTTGAGTCAGCTTTAGCAATCAACATCATCGGTTAGATCAGTTATAATAGTAAGTTAGCTGTGGGCAATAGAGAGTCTTAGGAGTTTTATCTTCATGAAATTAAGGAAGCCTAATGGGCTAGAAGGATTCTACAAACATAAAAGAGAAAGTTCCTGATCTCAGTAGGACTTCTGAGTCGGATGGCTATGTCTTCGAACGAAGAATCGGTAATAGTCAAAACTGTTTGGATTAATGTTCGTAGAAGATTCGCAGAGCTTAGGGGAATCTTCAACATAGTTTTGGGGTTGGGAGATTGAGGCTAGCTGGACTAGGAGGACAATAAGAGATCAAGAAGGATGCATATTGGGGTCAGATTCTAGGTCAAACATACGAGCCAGTTTACAACTAGTTGGGTAGACTAGAGTTGATAGGGTGTCAGCAAGGGAGATTCCACGGGTTGTTCTAACAAGTTCATGATCAAGTATTTGCAGTTGGCTGACACTAGAGGACATTATGGAGATTAGGAGGACGTGTTTCTTTTTGGAATCTGTTGCACCCATCTTTAAAATACAATAAGAATTTTTCATTTCTACATGAGTCATCTGAGGCAGTTTTCACTCAATTTTTCTATTAGCAAAAAATTAGAAGAGGGACATCCAAGAGTTTGGTAATCCCTTGGGGTTGTGGCTATAAGATTGGTTGATACTAGAGGATTGTAGAGGATCCAGGAGGACTCCGTCAACATACAGATCTCACATAGTGTTTCAAGGAGGGTTAGGGTGAGCCATATCAAAGACCATGATACCTATGTTGAGGTAGTCGGGCTTACATTAGAACAGTGAAAGAATAGGGTACAAAGAGGCAAGAGATGGCCCATTAAAGAGATAGAGTCAGCTCTGAAAGCCATATATAAACATGGTACTTGTGGGCATGTTGTTGAGCCATTTTCGGTTGAAGTACATGTAGAAAGAAACTGTGGTGCTGAGATTCCTAGGGCTATTGAGGTTGGCGACACAGGTCAGGAGGGATTGCATCACAAAATCGAGAGGATGACTAAGTAGATTGGGAACTTGAACCTTATTGTGCATGGAATTTGGAATCAAGCTAGAAGACCATAGGTTGACAAACCATTACGAAATAGAATGGAGAACTTCCAATGTTTTAACTGTGGGGAGAGGGGCATATTTCTCCACATTGTACCCAGCTAAGGAGGGATCCAAGAGAAGAAAAACAAGATCATAGCAATTCACGAAGCTCACAACATTGCTTAAGTTAACATCATTACTTTAATTATGATGGAGTGATTTATCTACATACATAAGAATCGTGTCTAGATAGATGTCATCCATTCCCCCAATACCCTATATGTGGCCACATGCATAGGGTATCGGCATAGTGGTGGGAAACCGATGTGGAAGAGATGGCCACAATGATGCAACCCATGTGGAAGATATGGCCACGTGTAAGCATGTAGACACCTATCCCATCAATTGGAACCATGTAAAGTAGGCAGTCTTCTGAAGCATAGCTGGCCAACCGCCAACGACATTCTCTAACCTCTTGTACTGGCAAAAGATGAAGAGAAACATATGGATGAGTCTGAATGCCATAGGCATGATCACTAAGAAATCTCTGATGTACATAATGCTTGGCTTTTTTCTCTACAATTTCGCTGGTGCATCACCTCATTAACAGTTACTACCTCCGAGAAATTTACCTGACCTCTCAACTACTCTACATAAGATGTTGCTGAGACCACCTCAGCTCTGGTCTTGTCTAGCTCAACTTCTTCTAGCTCCAATTTGACCTACTACAACTGAGAAGAGAGAGCCTATATTACATCCTCTTCTTTACACCTCGATTGTTTCCTCATCTCAGCTCTAACCTGCAGCACCAACTGCTTTATGTCTCTTTATTGTGGCTATGACTATGAAAAAGGCAGACACATGGTTTATAGATTGTGGCTAACATGTACATCATGCCTAAAGTGTGTTCTTAATGCTTGTACTATAAACACAGGGACAAATGTAGTTATCAAGTGTCCTACAATGTTGTTACCTACCCATGCGGCCTCTCCTAGCTCCATCGCCAGGACTAACACCAGAATAGTCAACCTACCTCCGCAAAACAAGCTTGAAATACAACTTCTTTGTGAAGTATATCGGAATTTGGTGGTTGTGCAACAAATTTCCACTGTAAACGCTCAAGTAGTTGATGTAAATGTGGGCTACCATCTAGGGGTGAGAGCACCTAGATATGTGAGTTCTCTCCTCGTCTCGCGAAGGCAAGGGTCCTTGTCTATCCACAAAAAGCCTTTACATAGCTCCCTCATGCAGACTTCAAGAATCACATCCACCTCATTGTAGGATAATCCACCCACACAACGGATGCGCGATCAATTCTCCTATAGCCATTGGTCCACCTTTGTTTTATAGTTGATGCTAAGAAGAGAGTTTGCATCCTCTCAAGGCCAGAGACCAAATGCAAGGTGGTGGGATTGAGTCCACACCAGTGCTATGAATCGTGCTGATGACCAGCTCTCGTATAAGGGATGCAATGGTATTTGATCTGCCTGAACTGCTAGGAGGAGGAGCACCCTTTGATGCACCTGACCTGGAGAAGGAGGATCACCCTTTGATGCACCCGACCTGTGAGGAGGAGGAGCGCCCTTGATCCACCTAAATTGTATGCCTGACCTGGAGAAGGAGGAGCACCCTTTGATGCACCTGACCTGGAGAAGGAGGAGCACCCTTTGATGCACCTAACCTATGAGGAGGAGGAGCGCCCTTGATCCACCTAAATTGTGTGCCTCCATGGCCCATAAAGAGCAAACAAAGGACACTCAGAGGGGGGGGATCACTCTATTAACCCCCTATGTAGTAGTTGCATTCAAGGGTATTTAAAAAAACCCCTACTAATGGATTTTTTATCTTGAAAATACCCCTTCTATAACACTTTTTACAAAAAAACCCCTACTAATGGATTTTTTATCTTGAAAATACCCCTTCTATAACACTTTTTACAAAAAAAGTACCCCTTATGTACCAAAAGTTTTAACATTTCAATCAAAAATCCCCCTGTCTATGTAAATTTTTTGTAACTCAAGGGAAAAAAAACCCTTTTGTTAAATTCATGTGCTATCTTGCATATTTTTTAGTGACCCCCCTAGAAAAAAGACAGCTATTTAAGAGGGAAAAAGGGGAAAAAGAGTAAGCAAAAATACAGATGTGGTAATGGGGGGATAGCTCTTAACCATGAATTGTAATGGTATCTGATCCACCTAAACTACTAGGAGGAGGAGATCCCTCTAATGCATCTGAAGTGTTAGGAGGAGGAGCACCCTTTGATCCACCTGAACTACCTGCCTACATGAACCCCATAGAGCAGGACAAGGACAACTGATTAAGAGGGAAAAATAGTAAATAAAAATACATACACTACATGCTAGTCAGCGTGTGTGAGTGAGGTGAGAGGAGGGAAGAGTACACGTACTGCAATGCAACGCTGTGACAAAGCTCATCGAGAGACGCGGTGGAATTGCTTCTCAAGGAGTTTTAGAGCTTCGAGACCTCAAGGGTTACGAACTCTGCCATTGGAAAGATCCTCTCACGATGGTTACGGTTCACCAGGTCATCTCTTGTTGGATGTGTTTCAAGGAGGGTTAGGGTGAGACGACATAACACCTCGCGAGAGAGAAGGATACATGTGTGAGGCCAAAGAAAAAACAAAGCTACATATATGGCTGAAGTACTCCAACAAAAGTGGAAAAATTTGCTCGTATCGAGCATCTCCATGGGTCTTCTTAAAGCAATAGCATGGAAATGTCTTAGAATGAATCAAAAGAGTGTGAAGACCTAGTGGCCAAGGAACCTCATTCCATAACGTCTTTATCAAAGACAATGTAAGCTCTTAGGCCTCAAAAGTTATGACTATCGTAACTTAATACAAGTATGTGTGATAAAAGATCTAGAGGTAGTTACTAAGTCCTTTATTAGAGTTAGTTATATTATATTTCAAACATGCTATATAGCACTTCATGACACCTTCTTCCTTTATCAATTAAGGGCTTCCTGTTGATACTTGCAATACATGATTAATTATTGGCAAGGAGTGCTCGCTCGATAATGTTCAGTTATTCATGAATCTTGTAATGAAATTGGCGAATTTCGTTGTAAGTTATTTTTTCCATTTAGATGAGTGGTTCTTCCACCACTCCCTTACCTAATTCTTGCAGCTACACACACACACACCTATAGCTAGTGTGACACCTCATTTGGTACCCTAGCAGTAATACTAACTACATGCACGCACACCCAAGTATTACAAGGGGGTACCACCCTTCCAAATATTGGCCACATTTAAGAAAGTGGGCAAGCCTTGAGACGAACCCGACAAGTTAGCTCAAGGGGGTCACTTATAAATATGTAAGCCTATCACGTGGGTTCAACAGGAGGAGTTTTTTTAATCCCTTTTTTACACATTTTATACATACAAAAAGTTACCATTTAAAGGGGGTACTTAAAGATTGAATAGGAAAAGGTTGTGTTTTATTCATTAAAAAGTTACAGATAAGGTGTTTTTATATTAGGCCTTGAATGTACGTGATATAGAGGCTTTAGATGTAGTGACCTCCCCCCCTCCCCACCAGCAAGTTAGTAGCTCGACCGAAAGGAGGGAACACCATGCACACTTGCAAAACTCGGTGCCATGCATCGTGGGTTGAGATGTTCCAACAGCCACCCACCATCTCTAATCCAAAGCTTGACCTTGAGGGATTGGCATTGCACACCAGTGTCACCGCAAGAACGTAGAGAGAAACTGGGAGGAAATCACAAGAACACTCAAGCATAGATGTTGGGGTGTGTGGAGGGTGATACCAACGTTCACGCAGATACATCTCAAGCTTAAGGTGTCCTCAACCTAAGAACTCATGAATGAGAATCCTAATCTCAAACCACTTGAGCTATGCATCTTGAGCCAAAGGAGAAGAAAAGTGGAAACTCTTAACATAGTGGTCCTAGTTGGAATTATGTCTTTTTATATAAGTAATAAGAAAGTATCACCTTTGAATTCAACTTCTTGCAACAAAGAAGAAGAATAGTGTAGGGTCTCAAATCTCTCAACATAATTTCTGTTTGTATGCCATAGAGAATTCATAAACATAGTGGTCTTGGTTGGAATTATGTAATTTTATAAGATTGAAAAATATAAGATTGAATTCATAAACATAGTGGTCTTGGTTGGAATTATGTAATTTTATAAGATTGAAAAATATAAAGTATTAGGTAGAACCGAATGGGACTCAACACCACGCAAATTGAGACCCGTGGGAAAAGTAGAAGCTTTATACACTTTGGGATAGGAATGACCCCTATTGAATGCATGATCCCTATTGAATGCATGATCCCTATTGAATACACTTTATACACTTTGGGATATTGAATGACCCCTATTGAATGCATGATCATGACTTTAACCACAGTCAAGATTGAGTCGTACACTAGTTAGCCGTAGAATTAAACCCAAGGTTGGCAATTGGTTCACTACAAATATAAATGGATATACTAATACCAAGAATTTATATTATTTAGAATTTCTTTTTGCCAAGGAGGGAGGGATTTTATGCCAATAATATGAATTTTAATCTAAACAAATAACATACAAGTTGGGTTTATAATTAACAAACATCACACTCAACTAGAAGATAGAAGCCACCTAGAGGAAGTAGAGCTAATGGTCTTGGTTGGAATTATGTAATTTTATGAGATTGAAAAATATAAAGTATTAGGTAGAACCGAATGGGACTCAACACCATGCAAAATTGAGACTCGTGGGAAACACCATGCAAAATTGAGACTCGTGGGAAAACTAGAAGCTTTATACACTTTGGGATAGGAATGAACCCTTTTGAATGCATAATCATGACTTTAACTACAGTCAAGATTGAGCAGTAGACTAGTTAGCCATAGAATTAAACCCAAGTTGGCAATTAGTTCACTACAAATATAAATGCCTAGATTGATACCAAGAATTTATATTATTTAGAATTTCTTTTTGCCAAGGAGGCAGGGATTTTATGCCAATAATATGAATTTTAATCTAAACAAATAACATACACGCTAACATCACACTCCACTAGAAGATAGGAGCCACCTAGAGGAAGTAAAGCGAATGGTGATACACGTAGTGTGTGCCCGTACCGTTGACGAAGTTAACGATGTCATAGCCTCGCACGCCCGTGAAGGCGCCGGTGCCACCCAGCACGGCGATCTCATTGGTGGCCTGATTGATGAGGCCCTGCAGGCTGATGGTGCCGTTGAGGGAGCCGTCGTCGTAGGAGAGTACCTCCACCTCCACCTCGTGGCTGGTGGACGTGTAGCTGGCTTGGACGGTGTAGCCCTGGATGACGCCCAACTGTGTGGAGGAAGGGTAGGCGCCCTCCGTTACGTTGAGGGCGAACGCCTCCGTCACACCGAAGCTGTAGGTGGCATTGGTGTCAAGGGCGTGGATGAGATAGCCAGTGTCGTCCCCGCCAACCTCCACCTGGACGTAGTATTCCAAGGAGGCCTCATCCGAGGAGCTCCAACGCTGGTTGCCAGCAGGCCGCCCGGCATCAACGGCGGAGGGCAATACGAGAGCGCTGATGAGAAGAAGAAAGAAGGCTGAGGAGCGTCGGTTGGATGAGAACTGGAATGGGGACCTTCTAGGCGTCGCTTTTGACGCCTAGAAGGTCGCAACACAAATTCAATTCTCACCTTGTAGAGTAATCATTTGGGGATGTCTAGCGTGTATGCATGCATCAGTATGCATGAAATCGACTGGCTTGCTGTCAATCGCTTTTGACCACTAGAAGACAAATTCAATTCGCCCAAAATATTGGAAATAAAACACCTGTAATTATTTGTAACCATTTGGGGATTTAGCTGCTAGCGTGTATGCATGCGGCAAACATTATCCTCATGAAAACAACTGCCTTCTCTTGCTTAGCATCGCTATTGTGGCCTGTTCAAGGGCACTTTCACATTTTCGAGAAACAAATTCATGATCGAGATTAATATTTCAGGCATCCCGAAAAATGTTGAGGGAAAATCTCTATTTCTATGTTTCCATGGGTGATCCCATTCCTATTTTAAAAAATGGGATCATGATAAACTTGTCCAGAATTTTTATCAAAACACCCTCATGTGACATGTCACAAGAAATATCTTGAAGAGTAGAATCTAAATCTACAATCTCTGACAAATTTGGAGTTGTTATGTTTAAGATATGTCCAAAACTATATAGAAAAGTTGTCCAATATTGACTTGTCTCTCGTCATCAAACTCTACTTTTGCTATTTATTTTCTATCTCTTGGCATCAAAATCTTTACTTGTGTGATGATGTGAGGCCTTGCTTTTCATTATGCTACTTGCAATGAGGGAAACCATGTTGTTTTGGATTCGAAAGAGATCCTCTCGGAGAGTGATTGATGACCCCAAGGAGAATTTTAATGGAAAGAAACCCTCATATGGAAATAAAAAAGGATTGCCCCATTGTCAAAAATCCTCATAAACATGGTGGGTGTGTCAAAGTGCCTACGACTTCATGCACAACAAGGGTGCTATAAAGCTAATTAATTTATTTGGTTTCTCAACAATACAAAGTTTTATCCCCAAGGAGACAAGTAAATTCAAATGATTACATGGGGACTTTCTACCAATATCACTTCAGCAAGCTAACACAACTATCATGAGCACACAACCAATCCTCCAAATCAAAAAGGCGTGACATCAAGAAACATAGAACCACAACCACAGTCATCATCAAAGAATCATTATCATGAGCACACAATGAATCCTCTACATCAAGATTAAGGTACGACAGAAACACACAACCATAACCGAATTATTCATCACCATAGCAAGACTGGTGACCTAAACATGGAGGATATCAATATATAAGCACCTTCTTCATTTTCAAAGAGGGATAATCACAAGAACCTACTTTAACTGCTAGCCACTCTTCAATGGGAAAAGGAAAGCTCCATAAAAGCTCGCTGTCAAGATAAGGGTAAAGGGAAGGAACTAACATGGCACCACAAGAACCTCTCCATTCCATCTTCGTCAAGGGTAACACCTTATCCATGGGAATTAGTGCCAAGGTCTATTTACTACAACTTGCAGGTCTTTACAATCACATAATTTTAGTAACATGGCTTCAATATTAATACAACAATCTCCTCCGTTTATTTATTTTTTAATATAAAGAAAACCATCCTTCTATTAGTTAATGAGAAAACGCCATAAGGCTACAAAGCTCACCTCACAAGGAGGGATAAAAAACACACAGTGAACACCTGAGCTCCACCCCCATGGCTGGCCGCTCTCTGGGGGGGGCTACCTAGTAGTACATGTGGGAGGTGAGAAAAGCCAAACTGGAGGCCTATAGTGCCAAACTGGAGGCCTATAGTGCCAAGTGACATCCTCGCCCCTCGCGATGAGGAAAGGGCCAGGCTGCCAAGTGTGGAGGAAAGCCTTGCGGCGACCTCTCATGCGATCCGAGTCGAAGTTTCCCCCACAATGTCCTCTCAAGGTGTGAATGATGTCCACCCAGAGGGCCTGTATGACCTCCGTCGGTGGAGTCGCCTGGCGGTCGATGGCCTCCCTGCATCGGGCTCTCCATATGTGCCAAGCCATCATGCTGCTGATCATCTCCCATCTGTGCTTGAGGGACTGCCGAAGAGAAGTCTGGCGTCGGAACCACCGCCATCGCCCTGTCAGAGACCTGGATGGTCGCACTGCCAGGGACGTCCTCATATCCAAGGGCCGGGCTGCTGCCCAAGCCACCGCACCCCACGTCACCAGCATCTCACCTGGCGAGCCTGCAAAAACCATCCTGAGAGCGCTGTCATGACGTGGACGGTGTCGCTGGGAAAGTGCGAGACTTCTGGCTGTGAGAGTAGCTTCAAATCCTAGCAAAGAAACAGAATATTTATTTCTTCAAGGGGCATCACCTGCAGAAGCTTGATACATGGCTTTAGCACATGGTGTACAGGAGATCATTTGGTTTCAAACCTTTCTCAATGAAACTAACTTGCTCATCGTTGCTGTTTACATAGACGATCTCATTATCATCAGCAATCATATGCTTACCATCATGCAGAGCTTCAAAAACCTCATGAGTAACCAATTCTGCAAGACTGATTTAGGCCCGATAACATACCGCATTGGCATCAATATTATTCATGACAGAGCACAACACACCCTCATCATGAACCAAGCCATTACATACAGCATATCCTTCATAAATATAACATGTATGAATGCACTCCTGACCCCAACACAAAGCTCCTCCCATACACATCTGGCCAATCTCACATTAGCACCATTTCGTCACCTTGTTTTGACAATCTTATGTGATGCAGACTGGGGAGGCGACACTAGCAGCCAACACTCCACAACCGGCGTCGTCATCTCACTCAACGACACATCCATACGCTGGAAGAGCAAGCGGCAACAGATACAATCAAAGAAACTCGCCACTGTGCTACCAACGAGCAGCTAAATAAACAAGCAACACATCTGTACTCAGAGGTGGCAACCCAAACAAGAACACATATATCTGTCTTTGCTCTGCTCACACTTGCGGCTGCTTCTCAGAGCCCCAGCAGCTCTTTTTTTACGAGGCGGCCTTCTTCAGAGACCTGTTCGCCAGCTCTTCCCACTAGATGCTCCCGTCTTCGCCAGCTCTCCTCTTTTTCCCCGACGACTTCACATACCAAGCTTCAGCAGCCTCCCCTCTTGCGCCTTGTGCCAGCAGCCTCACTGTGCGCTATGCCCAGCCCCCAGCTCTTCTCACGAACCGGACCCTCCGTGTATACCTGCCCAGAGAGTCTCCCCTCAAACTACACAGCCCAATCTCTGCTGAATTCCCCCCCAGGTGATTTTCACGTGCCCAGCGGCCGCCTTCCTTCCTGCACCCCACCACTTTCACTCTTACCCCGGCCCTCCTTTCCCCACGTGCCCTCTGCGCCAGTCAGCTGCGCAGCTCTTCTGAGTTGCCTTCCAGCACCAGGCGGCTCGCTTTCCTTTTTCCTGCCCCCTGACGACGTTCAGCAAGCCCCTTTCTCACCTTCACTGTTTGCAGCCGGCTCCCCTCTTCGACCCAGCAGCCAGGCGATTTTCTTCTCTCCCCGTCTCTGTCACCAGGGCTCCAACCAGATCTTACTGCACACCAGAGCCGCCCCCCCACTCCAGCCACCAGTCTGTCGACCAGCAGTGCCACGTTCACCAGGCAGCTCACCTTCACGTGCATGCTAATATAGGCATTCGACACGGCCTTCATTCAACGTGTCTCATTATATCATGCTTACCTCAAAGCATTCATGAGGTGGTTCCCATGCGTAGTGGCCGACATGCTTCTCATCCATGACCAGTACAGCATGTGAACACTTTTCTAGCAAACCCTTTTTACACAAGACCCTTGCTCCGGGTATAAGTCCCAAGTGAGGCCAACATAGCATCTAGCTGGCCCATCACGTTTATCTAGCTTTATTGCTCGTTTAAAAGTCCATCTCCTAGCATCATCTTCTGCCCATTTTTCGCTTGGCACCCAAGAGGTACGCCAATCCTTGTCTTCATGCCCCTAAGGTCAACCATGCCAGTGTAATATTTGTCTTGGATCCACATCCATAATTGAGCTCATATTCATAGGGAGTGCTTGGTCTTTTGCTAGTAGATCTTGGTGACTACACATATTAACTGCTCCAACACATGTCACTGTATCTGAGTGGATACCTTCCATATCTATCCTTGCTGCTCAGGGCCCAGATTCCACATAAGTTGTTCCATGAACATGCTTTCACTGCATAGACGTGCCACAGCACGACAGCGCACCGCCAGACTGCTGTGCCTGTGGGCAATCCCATAAGCAGTGCCGCTGCGACTCCTGTGCATGGCCGCACCGAGGGCAGGACGCTGGGTGTCTGCCAAAAGCTAGCCAGGGGCCCCCACAGCCAGTCCTCTATGCGCTGTGAGCCAGAGAAAAAGCGTCACCTTCCGGGGCCGAAAGCTGGCCCAAAGGCGCTGCTAGAAGTCCCTAAGAAAGGCAGGGGAGAGCCCCTGTCGTCGCCAATGCTCGGCCGCCACCGGGGTACTCGCTATCCTGTGCCTTTGAATCCGCCACCCCAGCCTCGCTGTGTACTGAAAAAAGGGGATGCCTGGACTGGTAGGGGCCGAGTAGGGATCTCGCCAAAACCACTCACCTGGATCTCTCTGAAGGCGAATAAGAGGCCTGCTGTCCCAAGCCCATAATCTCTAAGAACAGTCCTCCCCTATTGAGGCCGGAGAGGGGTCTACATCCCACTGTCTCTGATGAAAGCCGACCACCTACACCCTCTGAAAAATACAACCCTGGAGCTCATCCAAATCTAGTCGTGTCCTCTGAAGCTGGCCACCCTCTCCCACCTCGAAAGTGAGTGGGGCGACTCTCTCCACTGTGCCGCAGACCGCTAGAAGGATCTCATGCCGAGTAAAGACGCCCATCCACTGTGGAGGTGGAGGGTCATGTACTGGGGTCCGCCACTCCCGGGGGATGGCCGCCTCAATGTCCTGTCTCATCAACTCTCTGCCACTCATCCCACTGAGTCTCCTCTCTTGAGCCTCTAGAGGCAGCTGCTGAAAACATATCCAGTCGTCTCTAGGGACTGGGCTGGGCCGGAGCTCAACGGGCCCCACGACACGTGAGACCGCGATCCGACCATATGGCCACTGGGAAGTCGAATCAAGGGGTTCCAGATCAATGGCTACCTCAGGCGCTCCTCATCGGTGCCCAGGGGAGTCTGGAAGAGTGACGGCCTCAGATGCGCCCAGGCCCTCAGAAGGCTAGCTGCAAAACGCTCCTCGAAGCCAAGGCCCACTCCTCTGGATCGCTGCTCTATAAAGATCCACCTGATGCTGGGGGTCCAGGGGCCGCTAAGAGAAGGAGTGCGGCTGAGCATCCTGGAAACAAGAAACTCCTTCCACGGCTCAGCGCGTGGTAGGAGGCCACGAACCACCAACTTGCCAAGCAAAGCTCGGCTTTGGCAAATAGGATCAACAATGCCCAGGCCTCCTCTCTCCCTCGGCTGAGTGATCACAGGCCATGCCACCTTGGCCCTGGCGGGCCGCCCGTCACCACCGGACCAAAGAAAGTTCCTGATGAGCCTCTGCACCTGGCCAATGCACGCCTGAGAGAAGGCCCAGCAAGAAGTGATGTACCACATGGTAGCAAGCAGAACCTGGTTGGCCACAACTACTCGGCCAGCCAGAGATAAACGAGCGGTACTCCAATACAGAAGCTTCTTCCGAATGTTTAGAAGAAGGGGAGCTATCTGCTGCTCCGGAGATATGTCAATGCCCACATAGCATCCCAAATAACGCACTATAGTGCCGGGGGGTAGCCACTGAAAACCATCAACTGGCCTCCAAGTCGGGGGGGCATAGAACTGACCCACAACCCACACGACTTGTGCCAGTTGATCAAAGCACCCGAAGCTCTGCAAAACCTGTCCATGGCTGAGGCGAAGCGGTGGAGGTTCTCCTCTCCTCCCTGAAGATAGACAGCAGTGTCATCCGCAAACTCCGAGTCTAGGAGCTCCTCCGAGGTGCGGATGGGGAGTTGGAGGCCCCACAAACCTGTATCCTGTGCTGTCAAAAAAGTGCTCATGGCCTCCGCCACAAAAAGAAAAAGAAAGGGCGCCAAGGGGCACCCCTGCCACACCGAGCGCGAGAGCTGGAACCTGTCTCCGCGCACGCCCTGAATCAGCACCTGGCTATGGGACGATGTGTAGAGTGCAGAGACCCCACGGATCCACTGAGGGGGGAAGCCCATCCTCTCCATAGTGCCTTCCAAGAAGGCCCAATCCACCCGATCATATGCCTTCTTGAAGTCGAGAAGGAGCACTGCCAGATCCTCCTGCCGAAATCTAGCCAAAGCCGTAGCCTCCCAGAAAGAGAAGATGTTATCCAGGATGCTCCTATCCTGGATGAAGCCTGTCTGCGTGGAGTCGATGATGTCTGGAAGGTGAGGCTAAAGCTGCCTACTGATCGCCTTAGCTAGGACCTTGTAGGCCGTGCCTAGCAAGGTGATCGGTCTCCACTGTCTAATCTCCAGTCTGTCTCCTCCCTCTTTGGGGATCAAGTGAATCAACCCCTCTGCCATGTTGTCCGGCATGACTCCCGACTCCATAATCTCCTGGAATGCTAATCTAAAACCCCTATGTAAGAGACCCCAGTACCTCTGGAAGAAAGGCACTGATAGACTGTCCTCTCCTGGGCATTTGCCCCGAGGAAGTGCCTGAAGAGCCTCCTCCAGTTCCGTATTCGAGAAGGGGGAGAGAAGGGAGTGCTGCAAATGGGCCGGCACAACCGGTCTCGTGAAGCTCCAGACTGCCTCCTGAGCCTCTCTCACCCTGTCATCTGCTGGCTCAGCAGAGAGCAGATCCCTGTAAAAATCTGTGGCTATCGCCCGAACCCTTGGGGGGATCCACCACAACCTAGCCATCAGCCTGCCGAAGACGCCTGAGACCCTCTCGTCTGAAGCGAGGCCCTGTCGCCTCAAAGAAATCACGAGTCACTCTGTCTCCAGCCTGTGTCCAAAAAGAAGTCCGAGCATGGAATCGGAACTCCACCCTCCTCTCCTCGATGGATCTCATCTCTGTGCGAGCTGACTCCATCTGCTCTGAGATCCAAGGGCTCATAGGATCCCTCTCCTGGAGTCTCTAAAGGGACGCTAGACTCCTCCACAGGCTCCTCTCCTTCTCTCTGAAGGTCTCCAGACGGTCCAGGGCAGCCTGCCTGAGCATCCGACTGATCTCCTGCAAGCCCCTGGCAAGATCGCTGGCTGCCGATCCTCTCTTGAACTGCAGCTCCTGCCATACCTGCTCAACTCTGGTCGCAATCTCGGGCTCCTCTATGAGACAATCTGGAATCCGGACGCTCTGGCCTCGCTCTCCTCTCGTAGGGTCCTCGATCTGGAGAAGCACTGGAAAGTGGTCTGAAAACGAGGAGCCTGCAAGTATGCCCACAGTGCCACCTCTATCACAAGCCCACTCATCAATGTAAAACCTGTCGATGCGGGAAAGGTTAACTCCTGTGGCCCGTCTATCCGAGCGCGAGAAAGATAAACTCCCCTGCAACCTGCCAAACTCCGGGAGAGTCCACGGATCCTGGCCTCTCACCTATAGCACTAGTTCCTCCCAGGCAGCGAGCTCCGGCCCATGAATGGTCTCCTGGCTGCCCCCCATCCTGTCCTCTGCATCCTCCAGCATGTTGCAATCCCCCCTAGGCACCAGTGGTCTACCAAGGGGAGGGACTGCCTAATGGTGCTCCAGAACTCGGCTCTCCCGATCGCCCCATTAGGGGCGTAGAAGTTGAGGAAGCCAATGCGGTCTTCCCCAACCCGAAGGATGATCCACTGCGCTCGACCCTGGACCAGAGTGCCAGAGTCCACAACCTCGGATAGAAGCTGCTCGCTGACTGAGATGCATACTCCACCTTGGTTCCCTTGGGAGCCATATGCCGGTGACCAAAAAGTGTGACTCCTGCCTGGCAAGATCTTCCCGCAGGTGCGAGTACGCCCGGCAGAAAGGTGGTGCTCTTGGATGAAGAGGATATCTATGGGTCCTCCAACGAAAGCCCTCTGGATCTCCTAGCGAAGTCTACCCCGACCAATGTAGCAGCGATGTCCACCGAGACCCTGGATGTTCCATGAGAGGATCCTCATGGATGAGCTATGGCAAGTGAATCAATCGCCACTGGCTCACCCCTCTCAACCGGCCCGGATGATCTGCCCTCCACTCTTTGAGTCTTGGGCGCCGGCTTGGAGGGAGAATAGTCACTGTCTGTCCGGGTGCGGAGTCTCTCCAAAAAGAGGGTGACCTGTCTCTGTGTCCAGCCCCACTCCGCCTTCGCCCTGTCCAGGGCATAGGCGTGAGACCAATCCTCTGCATATATGTATCTAAAGGTAGGCTGCCCCCTCGGGGCGGCATGGAGGAGAATCAGTAGCACCGCCTCAAGTGAGGTGTGGACCGGGTCCGCCCGCCAATCTCCTATACCAAACAAGCTCATGCGGACTGAGTGTAATCAGGTCTGCAATAGGTCCGTGAGCCCCAAGTTACTGAAGTGGTGAGAAAACTCCAGTATCTGATCACGCAAAACTTCCTCTACATAGTTGCAATCCCATGCTGTGTCTGGGGCAACATTGAGAGGAAAGGAGAAGGCCACCATGCTGCTCACCACTGAAGGAGAACGAGAGGGATGGCAAACCACGCAAACTCGCAAGGGCCCGACTAGTGTCTCGAACGGGCCAGCATCCAGCTGGTCCAGCTGGAGGCACCTGAAAAAACCGTAATCCACTGGGAGCTCCATCACTCGCGGGGGCCCCCCAGGCGAGGCTCGAGAGAACTCTGTGGCAGGCGAAGCTAGGATTGCCATCTCCACCGGCCCTGAGTGGCGGTGGAACAGCCGCTGGACAGAACTCTGGCCTACCCAACTGCGCTGCCCTCGGGCAGTGGGTGGTCTGGCGAAGTATCCTGGAGAGGCTGAGGGAGGGATAGGGGCTCGCAGAGAGGAGGGGGGAGAGCGAGGAGAGGATGGAGAGGCATCTGTCAGAGGATAGGTGTCAGGGGGGGCCGCCGGGGGAGGCGGGAGGGGGGGCTGTGGGGGGGAGAGGGGGGGTGGAAGTAGTGCTCTCCGGGTGAGGGGAAGAGGAGCCGGGGTTGCAAAGTGTGGCCCGGGATCCTCAAGAATCTATTCCATGGAGGGGGCAGGACCCCCACGGGGGGAGGCAGGAGCGGGGTCTCCACGTGGGAGGCTCCACCGGCGGCCTCAACGGGCACTGAGTCTGAATCCTCGTCCATCGGGGTGGGACCTACTGGCCACCTATCCCTGATTGGAGCATAAGTGCGGGTAGGTGCCTGGACGCGAGCCGGAGTCGCCTGTCCGCCAGCCTGTCCGCCAATCTGTGCTGCCTGCTCTGGCGTCTGCGAGGACGGTCCCTGCGGACTGGGCGTTTCCGTCGGCGAACCTCCTTCCATCCGCCAGCCTTCTCCTGGGTCTGCGCGGCATGCTCCGCCGGGGCCTGCTCGTCAGATGATGGCACCTGCTGAGGCGAGCCAGGGATGTCCGGTCTCTGAGGCGGATGGCCACCCCTTGGGTCTCCTGCAGGGGGTCCAGAGGCGGCATAGCGTGAAGGGTGAACCCCCTTGTGGGGACAGGCGCGTGCGAGATGGCCCATCTCCCGACAGGTGTAGCACTGGCC
The DNA here is from genome assembly GCF_041138505.1 of Cibotium barometz. Taxonomy (NCBI): domain Eukaryota; kingdom Viridiplantae; phylum Streptophyta; class Polypodiopsida; order Cyatheales; family Cibotiaceae; genus Cibotium; species Cibotium barometz. The sequence goes on from NC_141072.1 coordinate 41,131,453, forward strand.
GGGGAGGCCCGAATACTCCACGTGCTGTATCAGATGTCCTCCAGAAAGACAAGGGAGGAGGATCTTCTTCGGGAGGGACTCCGGTGATGGAACCACAACACGAATGGCCGGGAGTCCTGTTGCCCGAGCTATCACTGAAGACGCTATCTGCGTCTCCACCACCTGCCCGAACGCCTTGCCAATGGATGACAAGAGGGGCAAGTACTCCCTATGGAGTCCAGGAAAGCAGATAGTGACGGGGAAACCTGTCGCGCCTACTAGCGGGTCAGAAGCGAGGTCGAAACTATGAGTCCATCGCGCCAGGAACGCCCGGGATGAGCGGAGGGCAATGGGGCTCCGAGCCAGCACCATCTGAGCTGCCTGGGGGGACTCGAAATCCACCTGGTAGTAGCCACGTCCCAAAAAATCTACGCTGACGATCTTGGCAGGCACGCCAACAAGGCTGCCTTGCAGAAGGTCGCGAAGCTCTCTCCGCATCGGACGGCTACCCACTATCTTGCAGACGAAGGAGGAGGCCTCAAGAGCGGATATTGTGGAAACAAACAACTGATGATCTTCAGCTGTGAACTCCAGACGGAGACCGAAATCGGCAGGGGTAGTCGGAGCGGCTTCCATGGAGTCCTCCAGAGGGAAAAGGCCAAAAATCGGGGTCACCAACGGGAGGGACACAGCCCTACGAGGAAAAGGAGAGGCGGAGGGTTACAGGATAGCGGGGGCGGGGGGGGGAGGGGGGAGCTGAGGCGGGGGCGCTAGCGGTGGGGGGAGGGGCGAGACGGAAGTGGAGGAGAGGGAGAAGGCAGGGGGGAAGAGCTGTGCAGCGGGCGGAGAAGGCGGAGGGGGTATAGATGGCGGGGGAGAGAAGCGAGGCGGAGGAGAAGGAGGCGTGGGGGGTAGAGAGGCAGGGGAAGGAAGCGAGGAAGAAGGCGGGGGAGGAAATGTGGAAGGAGGCAGAGGAGGAGAAGGCGGGGGAGAATGCGAGGAAGGAGGCGGGGGAGGATGCGAGGAAGAAGGCGGGGAGCGATGGCGGGGGAGAATGCAAGGCAGAAGGCGAGGGAGAGATGGCGAGGAAGGGAGCGAGGAAGTAGGCGGGGGAGAAGACGGAGGAGAAGGCGGGGGACAGGCGGGGGGGAGGAGGGGGGCGCGATGGCGAGAAGCAGCGCGGGGAGAGGTGGAGCTCGCAGGCGCAGATCACAGTCGTTCAATCTCCTCCATTTAGACAAGATTGGGTGTAATAACTATTATGATGGTAACACATTTTTTTTACCAATAATTCAATTTAAAAGAAGAATCAAATTGTCACTATATTGTCACATTCTCAAAATTCCTCACGAATTTGGTATGTGTGTCAATGTGCCTATTAGGACTTAATGCACAACAACGGTACTACGATTCAGCTAAAACATTTATTTAATTCCCAAATGTGTAAAGTTTTATCCAAGAGAAGACAACAAGCTAATTAAAATTATTGGATTGGGAATTTCTACCAATATCACTTCTCATCAAGCCAACACAACTATCATGATCACACAACCAATCCTCCATATCAAAAAGGTATGACATGTTTTAGAAACATAAAACCATAACCACAGGGTATAACAACCTTCTTGATTTGAAGAGTGGAATAATCACTCGGGGGGTTCACTATATGTAAACTCTATATATCACGTGCGTTTAAGGCCTAATTTTAAAATCCCTTATTTGTAAAATTTTAATGAATAAAAGATACCCTTTTTCTATTCAATCTGTAAATACTCCCTTTAAATGGTACGCTTCTATATATAAAAAATGTTAAAATTTAAGATTTAAAAAATCACTTTTATTGAACGCACGTGCTATGCTTACATATTTATGAGTACCCCCTCCCCCAAGGATAATCACAACAACTAGCTTGTACTAATAACCACTCTTGAAAGGGAAAACGAAAGCTCCATAAAAGCTTGCTTTTAAATTGCAAGAACAGTAGAGCATAGATGTTAGGGTGTGTGGAGGACAAGACCAATGTGCATGCAAGCACATCCCAAGCCTAAGGTGTCCTCAAATGTACTCAAGTGGATTTGAACCCAAGGGGATTCGAAGCCAAGACCTCTTGAACGAGAGTCCTCAGCTCAAACCACTTGAGCTATTCTTCTTGAGCAAAAGAAGAAGAATAGTGTAAGCTCTCAAATCCCTCAGTATAACTCCCCTTTGTATACCATAGGTAGACCTTAAACTTAGTGGTGTTCATTATTGGAATTATTTCTTCTTATATCATTACTATCAAAGTAGGCCATAAACACAGTGGTCTTGGATGGGAATTATGTCTTTTTATATCATAATATTATTGAAATATTTTGTTTCAATTCAACTTCTTGCAACAAAGAAGAATAATAGTGTCGGGTCTCAAATCTCTCAAAATAATGTCTCTTTACATACCTTAGATAACCCACAAACATAGTGGTCTTGGTTGGAATTATGTAATTTTATGAGATTAAAAAATGTAAACTATTAGGTAGAACCAAAAGGGACAAACACCATGCAAAATTGAGACCCATGTGGAAACTTTGGGATAGGAATGACCCCTAGTGGATGCATAATCATGAGTTTTAATATATCAAGATTGAGCCATAGACTTGTTAGAATAATTATAATTAAACCCAAGGTTGCCAAATGATTCACTGCAAATATCAAATATCAAGACTAATACCGAGAATATATATTAATTAAAAAATTATTTGGCCCAAGAAGGTGTTCAACATGGTTAGTATTTCTAGCTATTAAGTGTAGCCTTCCACCATATTTATCCATGAAGAAAGAACACTTACTTTTTAGTCTCTTGCCATCCTCATAAGTTGGTCGGCTAAATCTATATCGTGAATGTATAAGAAATTGTAATTAAGGTCAACTATTTAATAATTTTGATACTTGTGATGCATTAGGAATCTCAGAAGTGAAGGATATCAATGTGTACTTACCTCCATTGAATCGACGAGCTAAGATGATATTTGCAGGAATGGTTTTGAAGGTCATGATACATCTAGGGATGGGAAATTTACCTTATGAGGCATACTTTCTTGAACTATCCACGCTATTGGGGGATTGTCACCATGTTAAGGTTTGTTTTGATAATAATCACAAAGTCTATCAAAATGTAATAACAATGTAAATTTCTCATATATGCTTTACCTACTACGTACAATGACAGTCTAGTTACAAATGGCTATAATGGATGCCCTACTTGTGTGATGAAACTTGCTTCAAAATGGAGATATAGTTGAAGAAATGTGGTATCCACATTATATGAGGTTGTTGCATATGGATGTTTTTTACTACTAAAGCACTATTGTACCATGCATATTCTCTTGTACAAATGTGGCACTCAAGGAATGGCCACCACCATATAGGATGACTCCATGTGATTGGGAAATACATTGGGATGATTTTACAAACTCCCAATCATCGGATACAAGGGATAAGGGTGAAGGAATGAAGACAAAAAAAGTCCATTTTCTAATGAGCTAGAATATTGGAGAAAGTTAAAATTGTGACCTATTGGAGCTAATGCACATTTCAAGAACGTTGGAGACTCTTTATGGAGGCACCATATGTTAACCCATTCTTAGGGTTAACAAGGCCTAATACCATTATATTATGTTTATGATTCAAGGTAGATACACCAAAAGTTCGTACATACAAGCAATGGTGTCCAAATCTACAACTTGGACAGGTGCTCATAGAGCTTGAAGACCTCAAGGGTTACGAACTCGGCCATTGGAAAGATCCTCACGACACTTGAGGTTCACTAGGTAATCTCTTATTGGATGCGTTTCAAGGTGGGTTACGGTGAGACATAACACCTCGCAGCGAGACGAGAGAGAAGGATACATATGTGAGTCAAAAGCAAAAACAAAGCTACATATATGGCTAAAGTACTCAAACAAAAGTGAAAAAATCTCCCGCAATCAAGCATCTCCATGGGTCTTCTTGAAACATTAGCATGCAAATGTATTAGAATGAATCAAGAGAGTGTGAACACCTAGTGGCCAGGGAGCCTCATTCCATAAATTACCAAAGAGAATGTAAGCTCTTAGGCCTCAAAAGATATCACTATCGTAACTTAATACAAGTATGTGTGATAAAAGAACTAGAGGTAGCTACTAAGTCCTTTATTATAGTTAGTTATATCATATTTCAAAAATGATATATAGCACTCCATGACACCTTCTTCCTTCTACACGTCCACCAGCCACGAGGTGGAGGTGGAGGTACTCTCCTACGACGACGGCTCCCTCAACGGCACCATCAGCCTGCAGGGCCTCATCAATCAGGTCACCAACGAGATCGCCGTGCTGGGTGGCACTGGCGCCTTCCGGGGCGTGCGAGGCTATGACGTCGTTACCTTCGTCAACTGTACCGGCACACACTACGTGTATCACCATTCGCTCAGGTGGCTGCTATCTTCTAGGGGAGTGTGATGTTGGTTAATTATAAACCCAGCGTGTATGTTATTTGTTTAGATTAAAATTCATATAATTGACATAAAATCCCTCCCTCCTTGGCAAAAAGAAATTCTAAATAATATAAATTCTTGGTATTAGTCTAGGCATTTATATTTGTAGTGAACAAATCGGCAACCTTGGGTTTAATTCTATGGCTAACTAGTCTACGACTCAATCTTGACTGTGGTTAAAGTCATGATTATGCATTCAATAGGGGTCATTTCTATCCGAAAGTGTATAAAGCTTCTAGTTTTCCCACGGGTCTCAATTTTGGGTGGTATTGAGTCCCATTCGGTTCTACCTAATACTTTATATTTGTCAATCTCATAAAATTAATTAATTCAAACAAGACCAATTCTCTATGGTGTACAAAGAGAAATTATGTTGAGAGATTTAAGACCCTATACTATTCTTCTTCTTTGTTGCAAGAAGTTGAATTCAAAGGCGATGCTTTGATATTACTGATATAAAAAGACATAATTCCAACCACGACCATGGTGTTACATATGGTATACAAAGTGGAGTTATAGTGAGGGATTTCAGAGCTTCCACTTTTCTTCTTCTTTGGCTCAAGTTGCATAGCTCAAGTGGTTTGAGCTTAGGACTCTCATTCATGAGTTCTTCGGTTCAAATCCCCTTGAGTACACTTGGAGGACACTTTAAGCTTGGGATGTATCCCAAGCTTAGGACTCTGATTCATGAGTTCTTGAGTTCTTGGGTTCATGAGTTCTTGGGATGTATCCCAAGCTTAGGACTCTGATTCATGAGTTCTTGGGTTCAAATCCCTTTGAGTACACTTGAGGACACTTTAAGCTTGGGATGTATCCCCGTGAACGTTGGTATCGCCCTCCAAACACCCAAACATCTATGCTCGAGTGCTCTTGTGATTGCCTACCAGTTCTTCTCTACGTTCGTGCGGTGACAGTGGTGTGCACTGCCAATCCCTCCAGGTCAAGCTTTGGATTAGAGATGGTGGCTGTTTGGACATCTCAAGCAACGATGAGTGGCACCGAGTTTTTCAAGTGTGCATGGGTGTTCCCTCCTTTTGGTCGAGCTACTAACTTGCTGGGGAGGGGGGGTCACTATATGTAAACCCTCTATATCACGTCCGTTCAAGGCCTAATATAAAAAGCCCTTATCTGTAATTTTTTCATGAATAAAACATACCCTTTTTCTATTCAATCTGTAAATACCCCCTTTAAATGGTAACCTTCTGTATGTAAAAAATGTGTAAAAAAGGGATTTAAAAAAACCCTTCTGTTGAACCCACGTGATAGCCTTACATATTTATAAGTGACCCCCTTGAGCTAACTTGTCGCGTACTCGGGTGTGTGCATGCGCATGGTTAGTATTACTGTGAGGGTACCAAATGAGGTGTCACACTAGCTATAGGTGTGTGTGTGTAGCTGCAAGAAATAGGTAAAGGGAGCGACGAAAGGACCCACTCATCTAAATAGAAAAAATAACTTACAATGAAATTCGCGAATGTGATTGCAAGAGTCATGAATAACCGAACATAATCGAGCAAGCACTCCTAGCCGATAAATAATCATGTATTTCAAGTATCAACAGGAAGCCCTTAATTGATAAAGGAAGAAGGTGTCATGAAGTGCTATATGTCATGTTTGAAATATGATATAACTAACTCTAATAAAGGTCTTAGTAGCTACCTCTAGATCTTTTATCACACATACTTGTATTTAAGTTATGATAGTCATAACTTTTGAGGCCTAAGAGCTTACATTGTCTTTGGTAAAAACATTATGGAATGAGGCTTCTTGGCCACTAGGTGTTCACACTCTCTTGATTCATTCTAATACTGTATTTGCATGCTATTTCTTCAAGAAGACCCATGGAGATGCTCGATAGCAAAAAAAAAATCCACTTTTGTTGGAGTACTTTAGCCATATATGTAGCTTTGTTGTTGCTTTGGCCTCACACATGTATCCTTGTCTCTCGCGAGGTGTTATGTCTCACCCCCCTAACCCTCCTTAAAACACATCCAACAAGAGATTACCTAGTGAATAGCAACTGTCGTGAGGATCTTTTCAATGGCCGAGTTCGTAACCCTTGAGGTCTCCAAGTTCTACAACTCCTTGAGAAGCAATTCCACCACGTCTCCCGCGAGCGTTGTCATACCGCTATGTTGCATTACGTGTACTCGTCCCTCCTCTCACCTCAGCTCACTCACACACACTCACTAGCATGCATTAGCGAGAGAGATTAGCAAGAGGATTAGAAAGAACAAGACTCTATTGTACAATCGGAGAGTCCTTGTATTATGAGAGATATTCACTTATATACATGGTCACAAGTGTCCACACTCACTTAAATTATGGCCGGTCGGGCACTTTAAGCTCATAAAAGTCCTAATTCTATAAAAATGACTACTCTCATAATATACACCTGAAGTACATCACCTAGGACATTATGCTATCTTGCTACCACACGCTTGTGAAGCGGAAATCGCCATAAGTATTCCATAGGACCATTTACGGGCGCCTGTCCAAGTTGTAGATGTGGACACCATTGCTTCATATCTTGTATGTATGAAATTTTGGTGTATCTACCTTGACTCATTGATATAAGATAATGGTAGTAGCTCTTGTTAACCCTGAGAATGGGTTAACATGAGGTGCCTCCTAAAGAGTCTTGAATGTTCTTGAAATGTGCATTGGATCCAATAAGTCACAATTTTAGCTTTCTCCAATATTATAGCTCATTAGAGAATGGGGCGTGCGAGGCTATGACATCGTTACCTTCGTCAACGGTACGGGCACACACTACGTGTATCATCATTCGCTTTACTTCCTCTAGGTGGCTCCTATCTTCTAGTGGAGTGTGACGTTGGTTAATTATAAACCCAGCGTGTACGTTATTTGTTTAGATTAAATTATTGGCATAAAATCCCTCCCTCCTTGGCAAAAAGAAATTCTAAATAATATAAATTCTTTGTATCAATCTAGGCATTTATATTTGTAGTGAGCTAATTGCCAACTTGGGTTTAATTCTATGGCTAACTAGTCTACCGCTCAATCTTGACTGTAGTTAAAGTCATGATTATGCATTCAATAGGGGTCATTCCTATCCCAAAGTGTATAAAGCTTCTAGTTTTCCCACGAGTCTCAATTTTTCATGGTGTTGAGTTCCATTCGGTTCTACCTAATACTTTATATTTTTCAATCTCATAAAACTACATAATTCCAACCAAGACCATTAGCTCTACTTCCTCTAGGTGGCTTCTATCTTCTAGTTGAGTGTGATGTTTGTTAATTATAAACCCAACGTGTATGTTATTTGTTTAGATTAAAATTCATATTATTAGCATGAAATCCCTCCCTCCTTGGCAAAAAAAAATTCTAAATAATATAAATTATTGGTATTAGTCTATCCATTTATATTTGTAGTGAACCAATTGCCAACCTTGGGTTTAATTCTACGGCTAACTAGTGTACGGCTCAATCTTAACTGTGGTTAAATTCATGATTATGCATTCAATAGGGGTCATTCCTATCCCAAAGTGTATAAAGCTTCTACTTTTCCCACGGGTCTCAATTTTGCGTGGTGTTGAGTCCCATTCGGTTCTACCTAATACTTTATATTTTTCAATCTCATAAAATTACATAATTCCAACCAAGACCACTATGTTTATGAATTCTCTATGGCATACAAACAGAAATTATGTTGAGAGATTTGAGACCCTACACTATTCTTCTTCTTTGTTGCAAGAAGTTGAATTCAAAGGTGATACTTTCTTATTACTGATATAAAAAGACATAATTCCAACTAGGACCACTATGTTAACTATGGTATACAAAGTGGAGTTAAATTGAGGGATTTGAGAGTTTCCACTTTTCTTCTCCTTTGGCTCAAGATGCATAGCTCAAGTGGTTTGAGATTAAGACTCTCATTCATGAGTTCTTGGGTTCAAATCCCCTTGAGTACACTTGAGCACACCTTAAGCTTGAGATGTATCTGCGTGAACGTTGGTATCGCTCTCCACACACCCCAACATCTATGCTTGAGTGTTCTTGTGATTTCCTCCCAGTTCCTCTCTACGTTCTTGCAGTGACAGTGGTGTGCAATGCCAATCCCTCAAGGTCAAGCTTTGGATTAGAGATGGTGGGTGGCTGTTGGAACATCTCAACCCATGATGCATGGCACCGAGTTTTGCAAGTGTGCATGGTGTTCCCTCCTTTCGGTCGAGCTACTAACTTGCTGGTGGGGAGGGGGGGAGGTCACTACATGTAAAGCCTCTATATCACATACATTCAAGGCCTAATATAAAAACACCTTATGTGTAACTTTTTCATGAATAAAACACACCCTTTTCCTATTCAATCTTTAAATACTCCCTTTAAATGGTAACTTTCTGTATGTATAAAATGTGTAAAAAAGGGATTTAAAAAACTCCTCCTGTTGAACCCACGTGATAGGCTTACATATTTATAAGTGACCCCCTCGAGCTAACTTGTCAGGTTCGTCTCAAGGCTTGCCCACTTTCTTAAATGTGGCCAATATTTGGAAGGGTGGTGTGAGGCAGCTCAAGAACACAAGAAGGCCACTATAGCTCGCCGACTCACCACCTTCAGAACACTCACAAGCATAAGGGGCAACACTTATGGCCATGTATATAAGTGAATATCTCTCATAATACAAGGACTCTCCGATTGTGCAATGGAGCCTTGCTCTTGCTAATCTCTCTCTCTAATGCATGATAGTGAGTGTGTGTGAGTGAACTGAGGTGAAAGGATGGACGAGTATATGTGGTGCAATGCGGCAGTGTGACAATGCTCACAAAGACGCAGTGGAATTGCTTCTAAAGAAGTTGTAGAGCTTAGAGACCTCAAGGGTTATGAACTCGGCCATTGAAAAGATTCTCACAACAGTTGCGGTTCACCAGGTGATCTCTTGTTGGATGTGATTCAATGAGGGTTAGGGTGAGACATAACACCTCGCAAGAGAGAAGGATACATGTGTGAGTCAAAAGCAAAAACAAAGCTACATATATGGCTGAAGTACTCCAACAAAAGTGGAAAAATCTGCCCCGCTATTGAGCATCTCTATGGGTCTTCTTGAAGCAATAGGTGAGTGTGAATACCTAGTGGCCAGCCGGGAGCCTCATTCTCCATAACGTCTTTACCTGAGTTATTCATGATTCTTGTAATATAAGACAATTGGGGAAAAATCTCATATTTCAGAAATCAACTTTTCTATATAGTTTTGGACATATCTTAAACATAACAACTCCAAATTTTTTAAAGATTGTAGATTTAGATTCTACTCTTCTTGTGATATGTCATGTGAGGAGATTTTGACAAAAATTATGTACAAGTTTATCATGATCCCATTTTTAAAAATAGAAATGGGATCACCCATGGAAACATGGAAACATAGATTTTCCCTCAACAATTTTCGAGATGCTAATCTCGATCATGAATTTGTTTCTCGAAAATGTGAAGGTGCCCTTGTATAGGCCACAATAGCAATGCTAACCAAGAGAAGGTGGTTGTTTTCATGAGGATAATGTTGGCCGCATGCATACACAGTAGCGGCTAAAGATCCCCAAATGGTTACAAATAATTACAAGGTCACGGGTGTTTGATTTGCAGCAATTTTGGCGAATTGAATTTGTCTTCTAGTGGTCAAAAGCAATTTTCAGCAAGCCAGTCGATTTTACTTAAGAAATTTAAATCATAAAGAATATATATTAAGTATAGGCAAGATTACAATGGGTTTTTCTAAATTTAAGACGGAGAAATTACACTAAATGTCAAAATACTGATTCACGCATACACGCTAGAGATCCCCAAATGATCACGCAATGGTCAGCAAGCCAGTGGTTTTCATGGCCATGGGGCGTCTGAGATATCAGCGACTCGCATACACACAGTGCACACTACTGGTCCAGCAGAGAGTTGGATCTTCGTAGGACGCCCGTGCCAGTGCCAGTGCCGTGGGCGTCTCTCTTGCATATCCTCATAAAAAGGCTGCAAATGGTTCCATTCAACTCACGAATCTACCTCCCTCTCAACAGCAGGCAGTAGCAGCGGCATTAAGTATAGAGAACCCAATTTCCAACTGCAACAACGAGCAGCTGATCCCCATTCCAGTTCTCATCGAACCGACGCTCCTCGGCCTTCGCCATGTGCTTTCGATGAGTTCTAGCTGGTGCACCGCCTTCTTTCTTCTTCTCATCAGTGCTCTCGTATTGCCTGCTAGCAACCAGCGCTGGAGCATCACTGCCAACTCGAGCTCCTCGGATGAGGCCTCCTTGGAGTACTACGTCCAGGTGGAGGTTGGCGGGGATGACACTGGCTACCTCAACCATGCCCTTGACACCAACGCCACCTACAGCTTCGGTGAGACGGAGGTGTTCGCCCTCAACGTAACGGAGGGCTCCGACCCTTCCTCCACACAGCTGGGCATCATCCGGGGCTACACCGTCCAGGCCAGCGACACGTCCACCAGCCACTAGGTGGAGGTGGAGGTACTCTCCTACGACGACGGCACCATCAGCCTTCAGGCCACCAATAAAATCAGGCCACCAATAAAATCGTCGTGCAAGGTGGCACCGGTGCCTTCAGGGGTGTGCGAGGCTATGACATCGTTACCTTCGTCAACGGTACCGGCACACACTACGTGCATCACCATTCGCTCTACTTCCTGTAGGTGGCTCCTATCTTCTAGTGGAGTGTGATGTTGGTTAATTATAAACCCAGCGTGTATGTTATTTGTTTAAAATTCATATTATTGGGATAAAATGAATTAAATTCTTGGTATTAGTCTAGGCATTTATATTTGTAGTGAACCAATTTGGGTTTAACTCTATGGCTAACTAGTCTACGGCTCAATCTTGACTGTGGTTAAAGTCATGATTATGCATTCAATAGAGGTCATTCTTATCCCAAAGTGTATAAAATTGTAGTTTTCCCACGGGTCTCAATTTTGCGTGGTGTTGAGTCCCATTCGGTTCTACCTAATACTTTATATTTTTTAGTCTCCCAATCAATCCTCTATATCAAAATGGTATGACATATTTTGGAAACATAGAACCACAACCATAGGGTAGAACAACCTTCTTGATTTTAAGAGTGGGATAATCACTCAGGGGGGTACACTATATGTAAACTCTATATATCACGTGTGTTCAAGGCTTTATTTTAAAACCCCTTATTTGTAAATTTTTAATGAATAATAGATACCCTTTTTCTATCGAATCTATAAATACTCCCTTTAAATGGTACGCTTTTATGTGTAAAAAATGTGTAAATTTGGGATTTAAAAAACCACTTTTATTGAATCCACGTGCTATGCTTATATATTTATGAGTTCCCCACCCCCACCCTCGAGGATAACACAAGAACTTACTTGTACTACTAACTAGTCTTGAAAGGGAAAAGGAAAGCTCCATAAAAGCTTACTCTCAAATCGTAGGAACACTAGAACATATATGTTAGGGTGTGTGAAGGACAAGACCAATGTGCATGTGATCATATCCCAAGCCTAAGGTGTCTTCAAATGTACTCAAGTGGATCTGAACCCAAGGGGATTCGAAGCCAAGACCTCATGAACGAGAGTCCTAAGCTCAAAGCACTTGAGATATTCCTCTTGAGACAAAGAAGAAGAATAGCGTAAGTTCTCAAATCCCTTAGTATAACTCCCCTTTGTATAACATAGGTAGACCTTAAACTTTGTGGTCTTTATTCTTGGAATTATGTCTTGTTATATCATTAATATCAAAGTAGGCCATAAACATAGTGGTCTTGGATGGAATTATGTCTTGTTATATCATTAATATCAAAGTAGGCCATAAACATAGTGGTCTTGGATGGAATTATGTCTTTTATATCATAATATCAAAGTATTTTGTTTCAATTAAACTTCTTGAAACAAAGAAGAAGAATAGTGTAGGGTCTCAAATATCTCACAATAATGTCTCTTTACATACCTTAGATAACCCATAAACATAGTGGTCTTGGTTGGAATTATGTAATTTTATGAGATTAAAAAATGTAAACTATTAAGTACAAGCAAAAGGGGACAAATACCACGGAAAATTGAGATCCATGCGGAAACTTGAAGCCTTACACACTTTGGGATAGGAGTGACCCTTAGTGGATGCTTAATCATGACTTTTAATCAGTCAAGATTGAAAGCCTTGCACACTTTGGGATAGGAATGACCCTTAGTGGATGCTTAATCATGACTTTAAATTAGTCAAGATTGAGCCATAGACTAGTTAGAATTAGAATTAAACCCAAGGTTGCCAAATGATTCACTACAAATATCAAATATCAAAACTAATACTGAGAATATATATTAATTTAGAAATTATTTTCCCCAAGAAGGTGGTTAACATGTTTAGTATTTCTAGCTATTAAGTGTAGCCTTCCACCATATTTATCCATCAAGAAAGAACAATTACTGAGTTTTAGTCTCTTGTCATCCTCATAAGTCATTCGGCTGAATTTATATCGTGAATGTATAAGAAATCATAATTAAGGTCAACTATTTAATAAATTTGATACTTGTGATGCATTAGGAAACTGAGAAGTGAAGGATATAAATGTGTACTTAGCTCCATTGAATCGACGAGCAAAAAGGATCTTTGCAGGAATGGTTTTTTGAAGGTCATGATGCATCTAGGGATGGGAAATTTACCTTATGAGGCATACTTTTTTGAACTATCCATGCTATTGGGGATTGTTACCATGTTAAGATTTGTTTTGATAATAATCACAAAGTGTATCAAAATGTAATAACAATGTAAATTTCTCATATATGTTTTATCTATTACATACAATGACAGTCTAGCTACAAAAGGCTATAATAAATGCCCTACTTGTGTGATGAAACAGGTTTCACAGAGCTTGAAGAAGTGTGGTGTCCACATTATAGGAGGTTGTTGCATATGGATGTTTTTTTACTACTAAAACACTATTGTACCACGCTTATTCTCTTGTACATATGGGGCGCTCAAGGAATGGCCACCATCACATAGGATGACTCCATGTGATTGGGAATTACACTAGGATGATTTTGCAAACTCCCAATCATCGGATACAAGGGATATGAGTGAAGGAATGAAGATAAAAAAGTCCATTTTCTAATGAGCTATAATATTCGAGAAAGCTAATAATGTGACTTATTGGATCCAATGCACATTTCAAGAACGTCCGAGACTCTTTAGGAGGCACCTCATGTTAACCCATTCTCAGAGTTAACAAGAGCTACTACCATTATCTTATATCAATGAGTCAAGGTAGATATATCAAAATTTCGTACATACAAGATATGAAGCAATGGTGTCCAAATCTACAACTTGGATGGGCGCCCGTAAATGGTCCTATGGAATACTTATGGCGATTTTCGCTTCACAAGCGTGTGGTAGCAAGTTAGCATAATGTCCTAAGTGATGTACTTTAGGTGTATATTATGAGAGTAGTAATTTTTATAGAATTAGGCCTCTAACGAGCTTAAAGTGCCCGGCCGGCCACAGTTTAAGTGAGTGTGAACACTTGTGACCATGTATATAAGTGAATATCTCTCATAATACAAGGACTCTCTCATTGTGGAATAGAGTCTTGCTCTTTCTAATCCTCTTACTAATCTCTCTCGCTAATGCATGCTAGTGAGTGTGTGTGAGTGAGCTGAGGTGAGAGGAGGGACGAGTACACGTAATGCAATGTAGCGGAATGACAACGCTCACGGGATACGTGGTGGAATTGTTTCTCAAGGAGTTGTAGAACTTAGAGACCTCAAGGGTTACGAACTCGACCATTGGAAAGATCCTCACGACAGTCGCTATTCACCAAGTAATCTCTTGTTGGATGTGTTTTAAGCAGGGTTAGGGTGAGACATAACACCTCGCGAGAGACAAGGATACATGTGTGAGGCCAAAGCAAAAACAAAGCTACATATATGGCTTAAGTACTCCAACAAAAGTGGAATTTTTTTTTGCTATCAAGCATCTCCATGGGTCTTCTTGAAGAAATAGCATGCAAATGTATTAGAATGAATCGAGAGTGTAAACACCTAGTGGCCAAGGAGCCTCATTCCATAACATTTTTACCAAAGACAATGTAAGCTCTTAGGCCTCAAAAGTTATGACTATCGTAACTTAATACAAGTATGTGTGATAAAAGATCTAGAGGTAGCTACTAAGACCTTTATTAGAGTTAGTTATATCATATTTCAAACATGACATATAGCACTTCATGACACCTTCTTCCTTTATCAATTAAGGGCTTCTTGTTAATACTTGAAATACATAGTTATTTATCGGCTAGGAGCGCTCGCTCGATTATGTTCGGTTATTCATGACTCTTGCAATCACATTGGAGAATTTCATTGTAAGTTATTTTTTCCATTCAGATGAGTGGGTCCTTTCGTCGCTCCCTTACCTATTTCTTGTAGCTACACACACACACCTATAGCTAGTGTGACACCTCATTTGGTACCCTCACAGTAATACTAACCACGCGCATGCACACCCGAGTATTACAAGGGGGTACCACTCTTTCAAATATCGGCCACATTTAAGGAAGTGGAAAAGCCTTGAGACTAACGCGACAAGTTAGCTCAGGGGGGTCACTTATAAATATGTAAGGCTATCACGTGGGTTCAACAGAAGGGTTTTTTTAAATCCCTTTTTTACACATTTTTTACATACAGAAGGTTACCATTTAAAGGGGGTATTTACAGACTGAATAGAGAAAGGGTATGTTTTATTCATGAAAAAATTATTGATAAGGGGTTTTTATATTAGGCCTTGAATGTACGTGATATAGAGGGTTTACATATAGTGACTCCCCCTCCCCAGCAAGTTAGTAGCTCAACCAAAAGGAGGGAACACGCACACTTGAAAAACTCGGTGCCACGCATCGTTGGTTGAGATGTTCCAGCAGCCACCATATCTAATCCAAGGCTTGACCTTGAGGGATTGGCATTGCACACCATTGTCACCGCAAGAACGCAGAGAAGAACTGGTAGGCAATCACAAGAGCACTCGAGCATAGATGTTTGGGTGTTTGGAGGGCGATACCAACGTTCACGGGGATATATTCCAAGCTTAAAGTGTACTCAAGTGTACTCAAGGGGATTTGAACCCAAGAACTCAAGAACTCATGAATCATAGTCCTAAGCTTGGGATACATCCCAAGCTTAAAGTCTCCTCAAGTGTACTCAAGGGGATTTGAACCCAAGAACTCATGAATGAGAGTCCTAAGCTCAAACCACTTGAGCTATGCAACTTGAGCCAAAGAAGAAGAAAAGTGGAAGCTCTGAAATCCCTCAATATAACTCCACTTTGTATACCATATGTAACACAATGGTCCTAGTTGGAATTATGTCTTTTTATATCAGTAATATCAAAGTATCGCCTTTGAATTCAACTTCTTGCAACAAAGAAGAAGAATAGTATAGGGTCTTAAATCTCTCAACATAATTTCTCTTTGTACACCATAGAGAATTCATAAACATACTGGTCTTGTTTGGAATTATGTAATTTTATGAGATTGAAAAATATAAAGTATTAGGTAGAACCGAATGGGACTCAATACCACCCAAAATTGAGACCCGTGGGAAAACTAGATACACTTTCGGATAGAAATGACCCCTATTGAATGCATAATCATGACTTTAACCACAGTCAAGATTCAGCCGTGGACTAGTTAGCCATAGAATTAAACCCAAGGTTGCCGATTTGTTCACTACAAATATAAATGCCTAGACTAATACCAAGAATTTATATTATTTAGAATTTCTTTTTGCCAAGGAGGGAGGGATTTTATGCCAATTATATGAATTTCAATCTAAACAAATAACATACACGCTGGGTTTATAATTAACCAACATCACACTCCACTAGAAGATAGGAGCCACCTGAGCGAATGGTGTGTACCCGTACCGTTGACGAAGGTAACGATGTCATAGTCTTGCACGCCCCGGAAGGCGCCAGTGTGGAAATCGACACTACTACATATTAGCCTAATACCGGGGCTTGTACCGGCGCTATTTAACGGGGTCTAAAAAAGCCTCGTCATCGGTATAAGCGTCGGTATAAGCGCCGGAACCGTAGCGTCGGTATAAGCGTCGGGTGTTCATACCGGCGCATATAACGGCGCCTATACCGACGGTCACCGGGGGTAATACCGACGCTTAAACCGGCATCTATACCGGTTCATATACCGACGGATAAACCGGCACCTATACCGGATTATATACCGAGGCGTAAACCGGCGTCTATACCAATGTATATACCGATGCTGGTACCGGGGCATATACCGACGCTGTAGCAGAAATTTTTTTTGGGGCAGAATAGTGCTGCCTGGCTGTTGCCTAGCTGCCTGCAATGAGCAGGATCAACAACAGCAAACAGACAGCACCATTCTGTCTACAATAGAGCACAAAAACAACCGTGCTCGTTTGCATTTTTTCCTGATCGACAAACAAGAAATTAAATTAAACATTAATAATCAAGAATGTTTTGATCATATCTCATTAGTTTGAAGGTCATCTTACATCATGGTAATGCCTCCCAATTGACGGTCTCTCCTTCTTCTTCAAGCATCTCAAACAAGGCCACAAGGCCATGTTTGTGAGCGTACTTCTCCTCTCGCCTACTTGGTGGGCGATTCATGGTCAACTCCTGCACACACGATTAACAATTATAACTTTTAGAAATCAACATTTAGCCCACATACATACATTTAAATAAATAAAATTGCTACAAACACTTATGAATTCATGGCGCATGGTTTCGTAACCACCACTCCCGAGATGAGAAGCCCCTACTGTTTGGAGTCTTGCCCTTGCCGCCTCTCTTTGTTGTTGAAACCTGTCTGGTATCTCGGTCCATACCTTTGTGGAGTCCACTTGGATGAGGCCACTCTTGTCTCTACGTACAGTTGCATGTGGCCCATTCATGATTACCTTGAACCACTTCACATCAAAGATAAACAACTCAAAACTTCTAAAGCCAACCTTTAATATATCTTGAATGGTTCCAAAGTAATCAAGCATTCCAGTAATTGTGTTATCATCACTTGCACTTGCACGACTTTCTTGAACAAACTGTGCTGTGACACCACAATCAAAGGTTGCTCTTCTTTGGTCTATTCGTTCTACTCGAAAATGACGTCCATGTGACCAAAACGCCCCATATTTGTGATACTACAAATAGCACAAAAAGTTTGTTGATGGAGAATCAAACACAGAGACATGTAGAGAAAAAAATGAGAGACATGTAGAACTTAAACACTTACATGCCAATCGCATCCTTTTGTAAGCTCCTCCTCCTCCTCTGTTATAGGTAAACCAGCACGTTTGGCTTCTAAAATTGTAGCTTCTAGCCATCTACCTGTGGGAAAGTCCGGAAGAGCTTGCATACCTTCTGGATATGGGAGATTTCTTGTAGTGCGATTCCTTCTGAAACTTAAACGATCTTGTACTCGCTGTCGCTTGAGAGCTTCATATGTCTCAATCCACTTCTCCATTACATGAGAGTTCAAGATGCAAAATTTGTTGATTTTTTCTCTCAAAGTGTTATCCATCTTTCTCTTAATGCCTTGGCCTTGAGGTTCCTCACCAATGACTCGCCTGTTGGACTCTTGAGACCATAGTCGAGGTATCTCTGGATCTGAGGAACTTAAATATTCAGTGATGTAAACAAGGGACTCTTGTATCAGCCACCCTTCTGACATACTACCCTCTGGGCGAGCCATTTGGCGAACAAATCCCTTTAATGTCTTCATAAACCTCTCCAAAAAGAACATCCATCTTGAATGGACTGTTCTAGCAACTGCAACCTCATCTACAACATGAACTAGCAGATGCATCTGGATTGTTAATAAACTTGTAGGGAAAAACTTCTCTACCATGCAGACTGCCTCTATGGAGTTTAAACGCGCTGTCTCCAAAGTGTCTCTCTTTATCTCTTTTGAAGAAATCCAGTGCACCAATGTGCCAATCTTATAGATAGTAGCTCTAATGTCTTCAGTGAGGCAATCTTTTATTGCTATGGGTAGCACAAATTGTAGAAACTTGTGCCAATCATGACTCTTGAGACCACTAAGATCATCATCCTTTGTAAATGCACTTTTCAAGCAATGCATACAACCTGTAGGAGTCCGAAACTCTGAAATTGTCCTCTTGACTTGTTGTTCCTTCATCTTGCTAAAAACCCATGGGGCTCTTGGAAGTAGCACCTTTCCATTGGGTCTAGTGCGAGCCCACAACTCTTGCATACAACCAATCTCTTCCAAGTCATCCCTTTGGCCTTTAGTATCCTTTTTTCCTGTCATGGTCTTCCACAGAATGTCAGCTACATTCTTGAAAATATGCATCGGGTCAAGCAAATGGTTTATAAGGAGATCACCCCAATAGGGGAGTTGGTGAAAGATAGAGAGCCTCTTCATCCCAGGACATGCCAAGTTGCCACATTCCTCCCATTTGATCTTCCAATCGCTTGCCTTCAATGCACTTGGAGGAGGTCTTCCTAGATTACCATCCCGCAATTCATGATTTTCTGGAAGATACCTAACATGTCCTTGGTAGACATTCTTTCGTAATGCTTTTGAGTATCTTGAATCAAGTCAAGGACCACATACAGGACATGCATTGTAACCCGATATAGACAAACCTGAGCATTCTCTATAGCCAGGCCAATCATGCATTGTCCACATGAGAATACCTTGCACAGTTGTAAGTCTTTGGCCACTCTGCTGCTTTGACATGTCCTTCACTTCAATTCCGTTCCACAAGGTGCGTAACTCATCAATAAGTGGTGCCAAATATACATCCATGTTCTTCACCTTGTACTTTCCTGGAACTATTAATGAGAGCAACAGATGACCTTTCTTTATTGCTAACCATGGCGGAAGATTATAATTCACAAGGCAAACAGGCCATGTGCTCCATGAAGAGCTCCTTAAACCAAAAGGGCTTACACCATCCATTGCTAGGCCAAGACGGAGGTTTCTAGGTTCTTCCTTAAAAGCCGGCCATTTCTCTTCAATGTGTCTCCATGCGGGTGAGTCAGCAGGCACACGCATCACTTCATCTGTGGATCGAGTTGTGGCATGCCATGTCATCAAGCTTGCTATTGATTTGCACCTAAACATGCTTTTTATCCTTGGGATGATTGGAAAGTGCCTGAGAACCTTTACCGGGACAGCTTCCCCCTGAACATCTTCTCTATATCTGTTAGAGCCACAATGGGGACATTCTTGCAAATGCTCATATTCATGGCGGAAGAGGCAACAATCATTGCGACAAGCATGAATATTATTGTAATCCATGCCTATGGATTTCAATAACTTCTTCGCATCTGCACGAGATGGAGGCATCTCGTTGCCAGGGGGCAATATTTGATCTTTCAAAAGCCTGCAAGTATGGCAATATCTGATCGTTACTATTAAGATTTTCTCAAATACAAGTTGATAATTTAACATTTCAACAGTAGGTGTAATCTCCAAAAAAAGACCTTACTTGAATAGTTCAGTGACACTTGTATTAGACCATCCAAAAACTGACTGCAAATTTAGCATCGTAAGAGATGCACGCAATACAGATATGTTGGCACCATTGTATAATGGAAGGCGTGGAAGTTTACGCATGGCCTCTTCCTCTGGTTCATAATTTGACCGTTGAGAATGTCGTGGTTGATGATCTTCATGTTCATGCTCCTCGAAGAGAGCTTCTTGTTGCTCGATGAAGGCATCCAACATTTCTTCCATTGGACCTTCTTCCATTTCCTGACCTTGTTCCATTCCCTCGGGTGCTGTTAATTGAGCTCCATCTGTCACTCCCTCCTGCGATATCCTCATCCTTTGTTGGGGACGAGAATTCACAGGCGCAATGTTATCAAGATGCGGCTGCACACTTGCTTGGTTGTACGATTGAAACCGTAAATTTTGCAAGCGCTCCATTGGAAATATGCCAGCGTCATGAACATGCTCGTTTTTTGCAAATCCTTCGTTTTCGAAAGATTTGGTACTTACATCGCATGCATGGACACGCTATTCTCTCTTCAAGATTGAGAGGCTCCATCTAGCAGGATAACATGTATATGCAGCTCATTAAACACAAATCAGCTTATCTCCTCTCCATACAAAATTAAATAGAATTTGAACAAGGATGGAGAGAGAAGCTATCTCTATTCATAAATAGCTGTTTATAAAGGCCTTATGCAATAATCTAAATGCATATTATAAGTATAAGCTTGCATAATAAGGCTGCAAGACTTATGCATAAGCTCTATGCATAAGCCTTATGCATAAGTCTTATGCATAAGCTCTATGCATAAGCCATATGCATAAGTCTTATGCACACGCTCTATGCATAAGTCTTATGCATAAGCCATATGCACACGCTCTATGCACAAGTCTTATGCATAAGCCATAAGCTCGGACCTAATCCCAAAAACCCTAGGATTGAATTACGGTTTTGTAAATTCCGCCAGAGTCTCCTTTGTAATTGGAACCAAATCTCAAATGAAAATGCAACTTCTTAAAACTTGTACGCAATACTCTTTGTATCCCACAATGTCATGAAAGATCATATGCATTTGCAATATCCACACAATATGACGGAAAAGGGGCCCCATTGCCCAAATGCATCCACAAA
This sequence comes from Cibotium barometz, assembly GCF_041138505.1. NCBI lineage: Eukaryota > Viridiplantae > Streptophyta > Polypodiopsida > Cyatheales > Cibotiaceae > Cibotium > Cibotium barometz. The sequence continues at coordinate 41,152,557 of NC_141072.1, forward strand.
GTCGATGGTGAGGATTGTTGAGGACGCGCGTTGAAGCTTGCCGATCTCCCGGCCAAGCTCTTCTCACCCCTTCACCGAGTTTTCCTCCAAGGTGAAGGTTGAGGCCATTTCTTCACACCGGTGTACCTAATCCCCCTTCGTACCGCTTTACCAAGCAATCACGGCACAAAGAGTTCAAGCCATTCTCCCCTTGGCCTCTCCAACCAATGCCAAGGTACCCTCACACATTGCTAGATTCTATAGAAACTTGAAGTGGTTGCAATGGTGAGTGTAGGTACAAAATGATGTGGATAATATCAAATGATAGAACAAGTTTGTTGGCTTACAAGTATTGAGCATGACTCATGCCCTTTTACAATTTAGAACTCATCAATAAAGCATGGACTCATGCCTCAATCCATCATCCAAAAGCTCCAACACAAACCAACAATTCACAATGCCCTCACCATGGCATTTGCATAAGCATTTGTTAACCACAATCAAGGCATTTGCAATTGCATTTCAACAATCCCTTTCACATAAGCCTTATGCACATGCTCTATGCAATTACGCTCTATGCAATTACGCTCTATGCATAAGCCTTATGCACACGCTCTATGCATAAGCCTTATGCATAAGCTCTATGCATAAGCCATATGCATAAGTCTTATGCGTACGCTCTATGCATAAGCCATATGCATAAGTCATATGCATAAGTCTTATGCATACGCTCTATGCATAAGTCTTATGCATACGCTCTATGCAAGACTTATGCATAAGCTCTATGCTATGTGCCTTATGCATTATGCTAACCCTTAATCCCTTTCACATAAGCCTTATGCACACGCTTTATGGAATTACGCTCTATGCATAAGCCTTATGCACACGCTCTATGCATAAGCCTTATGCATAAGCTCTATGCATAAGCCATATGCATAAGTCTACCTGCGTACGCTCTATGCATAAGCCATATGCATAAGTCATATGCATAAGTCTTATGCATACGCTCTATGCATAAGTCTTATGCATACGCTCTATGCAAGACTTATGCATAAGCTCTATGCATAAGCTCTATGCTATATGCCTTATGCACTATTATGCTAACCCTTAATCCCTTTCACATAAGCCTTATACACACGCTCTATGCAATTACGCTCTATGCATAAGCCTTATGCACACGCTCTATGCATAAGCCTTATGCATAAGCTCTATGCATAAGCCATATGCATAAGTCTTATGCGTACGCTCTATGCATAAGCCATATGCATAAACTCTATGCATAAGTCATATGCATAAGTCTTATGCATACGCTCTATGCATAAGTCTCTTGCATACGCTCTATGCAAGACTTATGCATAAGCTCTATGCTATATGCCTTATGCACTATGCTAACCCTTAATCCCATCACCCAATGGTGTAATAAACATGATCTTGTTTTACGTACATGGATAATAGAGATTGCAAGCTTATTATAGGTTTTATGCATAGATATTAAATTAATCCTATGTGTAAGCTTACAAGAACCCAAAACTAACCCCAAACCATAAAACAGAGATGCAAAAATTCATAGAAAATAGCATAAACAAGAAAAATCGAAAGAGGATCTACCTCTTTTTTGCAAAGTTGAAGGAGAGGATTGGTGAAAGATTGGTGAGGTGAAAGAGCTGCAAAACCAAATATTAAACAAACTAATTAGTAAATTAAACACAAGAAAAAGAACTAATACAAAACCCTAAAATCTCTATGCATGCATTAGGAGATCTATGCATACATAGAGAGCTCTCAACATGCATAGAGAGCTAAAAAAACACAAAACCCTAAACGTCCTAATTTTTAAATTAAAAACTAAAAGCAATTGCAATAACATGTTAGGAGAAGGAGAAGAGGAGAAAAGAAGAAAGAAGGAGAAAAGAGGAAAGAGGAAAAAAGAGGAGAGAGAGAGAAAGAGAAGAGGGAGAGAAAGCACCTTCTTCGCTTGTACTTGCGCTTCCTCTGCGAAAAAACCAGAAAATAGGCTCTCGGCTGTGAAAAACTTACGAGCGCCGGTATATGCTACGGAATATGCATCGGAATATACGTCGGTATATACTACGGAATATGCGTCGGTATAGGTGTCGGAATAAGCGTCGGTATAGGCGTCGGTATACGCGACGGGACACGAAAATTTAAAAAAACCCCGCCATGCTTGTCTCCTCCAACATGACGATGGACATACCGACGTTCGACATTTGCGTCGGTATTTTAGCGTCGGTAGGTCCTCAAGCTCTTGTAGTGCGAGGGGGAGGCTACAGCCATACTGGTGTTGCCATGGCTGTAGCATACACGAGATCGAGAGGGAAAGAGAGGCGCTAACAGTTATGAATTGTTATTGATTAATCGATTGACGTTGGTTACATTTATATACGAGTATAAGCACCCATTCATTTGCATCACTTCGTGATGGGCGTTCACACTCATATAGTGGACACGAGCATTAATTCCAACACTCCCCCTTAATGCGAATGTCCGCATAAGGGTAAGTGAGAGCATGCTATGTGTCTAGTGATGTATGTATTGTGAATGCATGAGACATGATATATTTTGTTTACATCATGAGTGAACATTTGAATGTGGTGAACAAGGTTTAAAAAAAAGTATATGTGTTGATGTCGATGTTGATGATGACGAAGACAACTTTAGGTACTCCATTGGAAATAATGATGTCGGTGATGCTTTATAGCCGCAACACTTTTGATTCTCTTTGTGAGCTTGAACCATCCATTGAGCTCTCCCCCTCAAGCACATAAAGGGAATAAAATGTAGTTGCATTTGTACATGTCAAAAGGAAATTAATATATGAGTATGAGTTGAATTATCAAAAATATAGATGTGAAACGATGTTATTTACAAGTGTGTATGTACAATTAAGTTTAATTTATCATCGCTCAGAGGCTAATTCGTTTTCGGCTTGTCGAAGATAATGTTTAATTTTGGCCTCATGGATGCTGTAGACACTCCAATGGGCTCAATTGCCTCTTTGGACATAGTTGTTTCCCTCTTGGGGATTCGTAATTCCCTGTTTGGGTTGTTGTTTCATGCCTCTTTGGGCGCTTAGGGTGGACGATTATACCACCCAGCACGGCGATCTCGTTGGTGGCCTGATTGATGAGGCCCTGCAGGCTGATGGTGCCGCGTTGAGGGAGCCGTCGTCGTAGGAGAGTACCTCCACCTCCACCTCGTGGCTGGTGGACGTGTATTTGGCCTGGACGGTGTAGCCGCGGATGACGCCCAGCTGTGTCGAGGAAGGGTCGGCGCCCTCCGTTACGTTGAGGGCGAACGCCTCCGTCTCACGAAGTTGTAGGTGGCGTTGGTGTCAAGGGCGTGGATGGGGTAGCCAGTGTCATCCCCGCCAACCTCCACCTGGATGTAGTACACCAAGGAGGCCTCATCCGAGGAGCTCCAGTTTGCAGCAGGCCGCACGGCATCAACGGCGGAGGGCAATACGAGAACGCTGATGAGAAGAAGAAAGAAGGCGGTGCACCAGCTAGAACTCATCGAAAGAACGTGGAGAAGACTGAGGAGCGTCGGCTGGATGAGAACTGGAATGGGGATCCGCTGCTCGTCGCTGCTGCTGCTGGTGGGAGGGAGGTAGGTTCGTGAGTTAAATGGAACTATTTGCGTCCTGCCAAGACCCGGCACTGGCGCGGGCGCCCTGCCAAGACCCGGCTATCTGCTGGACCAGTAGTGTGCACTGTGTGTATGCGTGTCGCTGATATCTCTGACGCCCCATGGCCATGAAAACGACTGGTCTGCTGACCATTGCTTTTGACCCCTAGAAGGTCGCCACACAAATTCAATTCTCACCTTGTAGAGTAATCATTTGGGATCTCTAGCGTGTATGCATGCATCAGTATAATTCTGTATTCTGACCTTTAGTGTAATTTTTCTTGCTTAAATTGAGGAAAACCCGTTGTAATTTTGCCTACCCTTAATATATATTCTTTAGAGGATAAGGTTGGCCGCATGTATACATGCAAGCGGCTAAAGATCCCCAAATGGTTACAAATAATTACAAGGCTATGACAATGTTATCTTCGTCTCAACGGTACCGGCACACACTACGTGTAGTATCACCATTCTCTGTACTTCCTCTAGGTGGCTCCTATCTTCTAGTGGAGTGTGATGTTGGTTAATTGTAAACCGAGCGTGTATGTTATTTGTTTAGATTAAAATTCATATTATTGGCATAAAATACCTCCTTCTTGGGCAATAATCATGTATTACAAGTATCACCAAGAAGCCCTTAATTGATAAAGGAAGAAGGTGTCATGAAGTGCTATATATCATTTTTGAAATATGATATAACTAACTGTAATAAAGGACTTAGTAGCTACCTCTAGTTCTTTTATCACACATACTTGTATTAAGTTACGATAGTGATATCTTTTGAGGCCTAAGAGCTTACATTCTCTTTGGTAAAGGCATATGGAATGAGGCTCCCTGGCCACTAGGTGTTCACACTCTCTTGATTCATTCTAATACATTTGCATGCTATTGTTTCAAGAAGACCCATGGAGATTCTTGATTGCAGGAGATTTTTCCACTTTTGTTTGAGTACTTCAGCCATATATGTAGCGCTTTTGACTCACACATGTATCCTTCTCTCTCGCCGCCGCGAGGTGTTAAATCTCACCCTAACCCACCTTGAAACACATCCAATAAGAGATTACCTAGTGAACCTCAAGTGTCGTGAGGATCTTTCCAATGGCCGAGTTCGTAACCCTTGAGGTCTCCAAGCTCTATGGGCACCTGTCCAAGTTGTAGATTTGGACACCATTGCTTGATATCTTGTATGTACGAACTTTTGGTGTATCTACATTGAATCATAAATATAATATAATGGTATTAGCGCTTGTTAACCCTAAGAATGGGTTAACATATGGTGCCTCCATAAAGAGTCTCCAACGTTCTTGAAATGTGCATTGGCTCCAATAGGTCACAATTTTAACTTTCTCCAATATTCTAGCTCATTAGAAAATGGACTTTTTTGTCTTCATTCCTTCACCCTTATCCCTTGTATCCGATGATTGGGAGTTTGTAAAATCATCCCAATGTAATTCCCAATCACATGAAGTCATCCTACGTGTGGTGGTGGCCATTCCTTGAGTGCCGCATCTGTACAAGAGAATATGCATGGTACAATAGTGCTTTAGTAGTAAAAAACATCCATATGGAACAACCTCATATAATGTGGATACCACACTTCTTCAAGCTATATCTCCATTTTGAAGCAAGTTTCATCACACAAGTAGGGCATCCATTAAAGCCTTTTGTAACTAAACTGTCATTGTACATAGTAGGTAAAGCATATATGAGAAATTTACATTGTTATTACATTTTGATAGACTTTGTGATTATTATCAAAACAAACCTTAACATGGTGACAATCCCCAATAGCGTGGATAGTTCAAGAAAGTATGCCTCATAAGGTAAATTTCCCATCCCTAGATGTATCATGACCTTCAAAACCATTCCTGCAAATATCCTCTTAGCTCGTCGATTCAATGGAGCTAAGTACACATTGATATCCTTCACTTCTGAGTTTCCTAATGCATCACAAGTATCAAAATTATTAAATAGTTGACCTTAATTACAATTTCTTATACATTCACACTATAAATTCAACCGACCAGCTTATGAGGATGGCAAGAGACTAAAAAGTAAGTGTTCTTTCTTCATGGATAAATATGGTGGAAGGCTACACTTAATAGCTAGAAATACTAACCATGTTGAACACCTTCTTGGGCCAAAATAATTTCTTAATTAATATATATTCTTGGTATTAGTCTTGATATTTGATATTTGTAGTGAATCATTTGGCAACCTTGGGTTTAATTATAATTATTCTAACTAGTCTATGGCTCAATCTTGATAGATTAAAACTCATGATTATGCATCCACTAGGGGTCATTCCTATCCCAAAGTTTTCACATGGGTCTCAATTTTACATGGTGTTTGTCCCTTTTGGTTCTACCTAATAGTTTACATTTTTAATCTCATAAAATTACATAATTCCAACCAAGACCACTATGTTTGTGGGTTATCTAAGGTATGTAAAGAGACATTATTTTGAGAGATTTGAGACCCTACACTATTCTTCTTCTTTGTTGCAATAAGTTGAATTGAAACAAAATATTTCAATAATATTATGATATAAAAAGACATAATTCCATCCAAGACCACTGTGTTTATGGCCTACTTTGATAGTAATGATATAAGAAGACATAATTCCAATAACGAAGACCACTAAGTTTAAGGTCTACCTATGGTATACAAAGGGGAGTTATACTGAGGGATTTGAGAGCTGACACTATTCTTCTTCTTTTGCTCAAGAGGAATAGCTCAAGTAGTTTGAGCTTAGGACTCTCGTTCAAGAGGTCTTGGCTTCGAATCCCCTTGGGTTCAAATCCACTTGAGTACATTTAAGGACACCTTAGGCTTGGGATGTGCTTGCATGCACATTGGTCTTGTCCTCCACACACCCTAACATCTATGCTCTACTGTTCTTGCAATTTGAGAGCAAGCTTTTATGGAGCTTTCCTTTTTCCTTTCAAGAGTGGTTATTAGTACAAGCTAGTTGTTGTGATGGGGGGAGGGTACTCATAAATATGTAAGCATAGCACGTGGGTTTAATACAAGTGGTTTTTTAAATCTTAAATTTTAACGTTTTTTACATAAAGAAGCGTACCATTTAAAGGGAGTATTTACAAATTGAATAGAAAAAGGGTATCTTTTATTCATTAAAAATTTACAAATAAGGGGTTTTAAAATTAGGCCTTGAACGTACGTGATATATAGAGTTTTTACATATAGTGAACCCCCCGAGTGATTATCCCACTCTTCAAATCAAGAAGGTTGTTATACCCTGTGGTTATGGTTCTATGTTTCTAAAATATGTCATACCTCTTTGATATGGAGGACTGGTTGTGTGATCATGATAGTTGTGTTGGCTTGATGAACTGATATTGGTAGAAATTCCCAATCCAATAATTTTAATTAGCTTGTTGTCTTCTCTTGGATAAAACTTTACACATTTGGGAATCAAATAAATCCTGGATAAGTACCGTTGTTGTGCATTAAGTCCTGGTAGGCACATTGACACACATACCACATTCGTGAGGAATTTTGAGAATGTGACAATATAGTGCCAATTTGATTCTTCTTTTAAATTGAATTATTGGTTAAAAAAATGTGTTACCATAATAATAGTTATTTCACCCAATCTTGTCTAAACTGAGGAGATTGTTGTATTAATATTGAAGCCATGTTACTAAAATTATGTAATTGTAAAGACCTGCAAGTTGCAGTAAACAGACCTTGGCACTAATTTCCATGGATAGGGTGTTACCCTTGACGAAGATGGAATGGAGACGTTCTTGTGGTGCCATGTTAGTTCCTTCCCTGTACCCTTGACGAAGATGGAATGGAGAGGTTCTTGTGGTGCCATGTTAGTTCCTTCCCTTTACCCTTATCTTGACAGCAAGCTTTTATGGAGCTTTCCTTTTCCCATTGAAGAGTGGCTAGTAGTTAAAGTAGGTTCTTGTGATTATCCCTCTTTGAAAATGAAGAAGGTGCTTATATATTGATATTCTCCATGTTTAGGTCACCAGTCTTGCTATGGTGATGAATAATTTGGTTATGGTTGTGTGTTTCTATCGTACCTTAACCTTGATGTTGTAGAGGATTCATTGTGTGCTCATGATAATGATTCTTTGATGATGACTGTGGTTGTGGTTCTATGTTTCTTGATGTCATACCTTTTTGATTTGGAGGATCGGTTGTATGCTCATGATAGTTGTGTTAGCTTGCTGAAGTGATATTGGTAGAAAGTCCCCATGTAATCATTTGAATTTACTTGTTGTCCCCTTGGGGATAAAACTTTGCATTTTTGAGAAACCAAATAAATCAATTAGCATTATAGTACCCTTGTTGTGCATGAAGTCGTAGGCACTTTGACACACCCACCATGTTTATGAGGATTTTTGACAATGTGGCAATCCTTTTTTATTTCCATATGAGGGTTTCTTTCCATTACACTTCTCCTTGGGGTCATCAATCACTCTCCCAGAGGATCTCTTTCGAATCCAAAACAACATGGTTTCCCTCATTGCAAGTAGCATAATGAAAAGCAAGGCCTCACATCATCACACACAAGTAATGATTTTGATGCCAAGAGATAGAAAATAAATAGCAAAAGTAGAGTTTGATGATGAGAGAGAAGTCAATATTGGACAACTTTTCTATATAGTTTTGGACATATCTTAAACATAACAACTCGGGTTTCACAGTGCTGCGTTGCAGTACGTGTACTCTTCCCTCCTCTCACCTCAACTCACTCACACACACTGACTAGCATGTAGTGTATGTATTTTTATTTACTATTTTTCCCTCTTAATCAGTTGTCCTTGTCCTGCTCTATGGGGTTCATGTAGGCAGGTAGTTCAGGTGGATCAAAGGGTGCTCGTCCTCCTAACACTTCAGATGCATTAGAGGGGTCTACTCCTCCTAGTAGTTTAGGTAGATCAGATACCATTACAATTCATGGTTAAGAGCTATCCCCCCATTACCACATCTGTATTTTTGCTTACTCTTTTTCCCCTTTTTCCCTCCCTAATAGTTGTCTTTTTTCTAGGGGGTCACCAAAAAATATGCAAGATAGCACATGAATTTAACAAAAGGGTTTTTTTCCCTTGAGTTACAAAAAATTTACATATATAGGGGGATTTTTGATTGAAATGTTAAAACTTTTGGTACATAAGGGGTACTTTTTTTGTAAAAAGTGTTATAGAAGGGGTATTTTCAAGATAAAAAATCCATTAGTAGGGGGTTTTTTAAATACCCTTGAATGCAACTGCTACATAGGGGGTTAATAGAGTGACCCCCCCCTCTGAGTGTCCTTTGTTTGCTCTTTATGGGCCATGGAGGCAGACAATTTAGGTGGATCAAGGGCGCTCCTCCTCCTCACAGGTCAGGTGCATCAAAGGGTGCTCCTCCTTCTCACAGGTTAGGTGCATCAAAGGGTGCTCCTCCTCCTAGCAGTTCAGGCAAATCAAATACCATTGCTCCCTTATACGAGAGCTGGTCAACACGATTCATAGCACTGGTGTGGACTCAATCCCACCACCTTGCATTTGGTCTCTGGCCTTGAGAGGATGCAAACTCTCTTCTTAGCATCAACTATAAAACAAAGGTGGACCAATGGCTATAGGATAATCGATCGCGCATCCATTGTGTGGGTGGATTATCCTACAAGGAGGTGGATGTGATTCTTGAAGTCTGCACGAGGGAGCTGTGTAAAGGCTTTTTGTGGATAAACAAGGACCCTTGCCTTCGCAAGGAGAGAACTCACATATCTAGGTGCTCTCACCCCTAGATGGCAGCCCACATTTACATAAACTACTTCAGCATTTACAGTGGAAATTTGTTGCACAACCACCAAATTCCGATATACTTCATGAAGAAGTTGTATTTCAAGCTTGTTTTGCGGAGGCAGGTTGACTATTCTGGTGTTAGTACTGGCGATGGAGCTAGGAGAGGCCGCATGGGTAGGTAACAACATTGTAGGACACTTGATAACTACATTTGTCCCTATGTTTATAGTACAAGCATTGAGAACACACATTAGGCATGATGTACATGTTAGCCACAATCTATAAACCATGTGTCTGCCTCTTTCATAGTCATAGCCACAATAAAGAGACATAAAGCAGTTGGTGCAAGTTAGAGCTGAGATGAGGAAACAATCGAGGTGTAAAGAAGAGGATGCAATAGAGGCTCTCTCTGCTCAGTTTTAGTAGGTCAAATTGGAGCTGGAAGTTGAGCTAGACAAGACTAGAGCTGAGGTGGTCTCAGCAACATCTTATGTAGAGTAGTTGAGAGGTCAGGTAAATTTCTCGTAGGTAGTAACTCATTAATGAGGTGATGCACCAGCAAAATTGTAGAGAAAAAATCCAAGCATTATGTACATCAGAGATTTCTTAGTGATCATGCCTATGGCATTCACACTCATCCATATGTTTCTCTTCATCTTTTGCTAGTAAAAGAGGTTAGAGAATGTCGTTGGGCGGTTGGCCAGCTATGCTTCAGAGGACTGCCTACTTTACATGGTTCCAATTGATGGGATAGGTGTCTACATGCTTACATGTGGCCATATCTTCCACATGGGTTGCATCATTGTGGCCATCTCTTCCACATGGGTTTCCCACCACTATGCCGATACCCTATTCATGTGGCCACATATAGGGTATTGGGGCCTATGGATGATATCTATCTAGACGTGATTTTTATGTATGTAGATAAATCACTCCATCATAATTAAAGTAATGATGTTAACTTAAGCAATGTTGTGAACTTTGTGAATTGCTATGATCTTGTTTTTCTTCTCTTGGATCCCTCCTTAGCTGGGTACAATGTGGAGAAATATGCCCCTCTCCTCACAGTTTAAACATTGGAAGTTCTCCATTCTATTTCGTAGTGGTTTGTCAACCTATGGTATTCTAACTTGATTCCATATTCCATGCACAATAAGGTTTAAGTTCCCAATCTACTTAGTCATCCTCTAGATTTTGTGATGCAATCCCTCCTGACCTGTGTCTCCAGCCTCAATAGCCCTAGGAATCTCAGCACCACAGTTTCTTTCTACATGTACTTCAATCAAAAATGGCTCAACAACATGCCCACAAGTACCATGTTTATATATGGCTATCATCATAGCTGACTCTATCTCTTTAACGGGCCATCTCTTGCCTCTCTGCACCCTCTTCTTTCACTATTCTAATGCAAGCCTGACTGGCTCAACATAGGTATCATGGTCTTTGATATGGCTCACCCTAACCCTCCTTGAAACACTATGTCATATCTATATGTTGAGACTGAGTCCTCCTGGATCCTCTACAATCCTCTAGTATCAACCAATCCTATAGCCACAACCCGAAGGGATTACCAAACTCTTGGATGTCCCTCTTCTGACTTTTTGCTAATAGAAAAATTGAGTGAAAACTGCCTCAGATGACTCATGTAGAGATGAAAAAATTCTTATTGTATTTTAAAGATAGATGCAACAGATTCCAAAAAGAAACACGTCCTCCTGATCTCCATAATGTCCTCTAGTGTTAGCCAACTGCAAATACCTGATCATGAACTTTTTAGAACAACCCGTGGAATCTCCCTTGCTGACACCCTATCAACTCTAGTCTACCCAACTACTTGTAAACTGGCTCGTATATCTGACCTAGAATCTGACCCCAATATGCATCCTTCTTGATCTCTTATTGTCCTCCTAGTCCAGCTAGCCTCAATCTCCCAACCCCAAAACTATGTTGAAATTCCCCTAAGCTCTGCGAATCTTCTACGAACATTAATCCAAATGGTTTTGACTAGTACCGATTCTGCTTTCGAAGACATAGCCAACCGACTCAGAAGTCCTACTGAGATCAAGAACTTTCTCTTTTATGTTTGTAGAATCCTTCTAGCCCATTAGGCTTCCTTAATTTCATGAAGATAAAACTCCAAAGACTCTCTGTTGCCCACAGCTAACTTACTATTAACTGATCTGACCGATGATGTTGATTGCTAAAGCTGACTCAACTCAAGCAGACTTTCTTAGCTCTGAGTCCTCTAACACCTTTAAACCCTCTAAACACTCAAACCACATAAAGATACAACTCTAAAGCAATCCAGGTGATCATAATGAACTCGTAGCTAATTAAGAACTACCAATTTTCCCCCAAGCCCATCTGACTTTTGTTTTGCTCATAACTCTCAGACTCAACCCACAATAACCTCCCTTGAATCCAAAAGATTAAAAAAACACTTCTACCTCATCAGCCACCCCCTACACACATAACTACTTGTAGATGACTCTCTTTTGACCTTATTTGGCTATATTCTCTTGACAAAAGATGGTTTCTTCTATTGTGAGATAGATCTGATTTCCTTGTCATCAGACATACCTTCACAATTGCACTCTCTCATCAAAGAAAATTGAAAGAACTCATACCAATTTCCATATCTCAAATTCTCATCAAATGAACTCTCAGTTTTCTTCACAAAACAAAGGCAGACTATCTTAAGACCCCTGAGATAATGGGTCCAAACATATGAGAAGAACACACTAAAAAACCTGGGGTTTTTCATAGGTAGGCTCCAACTATAACTCTCCCTATCATTAGTTTCTCTCACAAATTTGAATTGCACTGAATCTACAACTACAAACTATAGGTTCTTCCCAAACAGATACAAATCAACACACAGCTGATTGACAGCATTAGCAATTGAGCATGAATTGAATTAAAGAAAGTCTCTAATATAGTTTCTTCTTCCAAAAATCATCAAGGAAACATCACCTATCTGATTCTCTGGATTGTTGCACATTCTCTGCTTTAATTTATCCGATTCCCCCACGTCTACAACTTTTAAAAATTAGAAGTCCTTATGCCTGCAGCTAGTTTCTTCAATGTAGGTACTTCACACTTCACCCACTCTCCTCTTCTTATTTCTTCTCTCCGTCTACTTGTCTCTCTCCGTCTACTTGTCTCTCTCGTAAGCTATGTCGATTCCCCCCCTTTTGCTTGTCGCTGCCTCACCACCTTCTTAAACAATTGCACCGGCTCCCTAGAGTCATCCATGATCCTTCTATTTTGGTTTTCTAGCACCTACGCTTATCCTCCTCAGTGCCATGCTATCCCTCCCACCTAGGATCTCCCACCTAGGATTCACCACTCACACTCTTATGTACATTAGATACTTTCACATCTCATGTTTTTTTAAGTTCTAGGCTCCTCTCACAACATTTAAGCTTTACGTATAGAGCTTAATGCAAGCTTTAAGCTTATGCTTTAAAGCTCAATGCATAATCTTATGCATAAAGCTCTATACATGGAGTATACACATAATAGATATGCTTTTAAGTCCATAATAGATATGTCACTTGTTTGAAAAAGTTTTGAAATCTCATATTCTTTTGGTTTTAGAAGCTTTTAGAGTTTATCTTCTTTATATTTTAATATTACTTAATCTTATGTGATATAACAAGATGAAGAAGAGGCAATAGGTGAGGAGGACGAGAATGATGATGATGAGGAGGAGGATGAGTAGAGATTGGCCTATTTTATTATTATGTGTTTTACCTTTATCATAAATTATCCTCCTTTTCTCCCTTTAATTCTCATCCTATACATATACACACACCACTTCATACATTTATGTCATACATCAGTAAGCAAAGGGTGTGGATGAAAGAAGTTTACATGGACATAAACATATTGGTTTGTCCTCATGTTTAGCGTTAACCAGAACAAAATATTCATCTTAAAAAAGAAAATGTTAAAGCCAACCTCAGTGTTCTGGGGTAACATAAAGTTCAACACTATGTCAAACCTCTCTTATAGAAAGGGAGTTTAAGAACACATGAACAAGGAAGTAGTATTCCTCAACTAAAGGAAGCGTTTCTATAATTGAAATACTTATAAAAGAGAACTTATTCCAAGTTGAGTGGCTACACTAAAGAAAAGTTTTCCTAAGTTTGTTTTCGAGGATGAAAACTTTTCTTCCAAGGGGAGGAAATGTTATGAGATTGACATGAAACACTATAAGGTAAGACTAGAAAAGATTATTTATATGTAAAATGTTTGTATATAAATAAGGTTCAGGGGATTTCAAATTGGAAATACCTAAAGCAATGGTTAATAAGCAATAGGGTCAATATAAAAGGGATGTAGATGGCGCATAAGGGATGTAGAAGTAGGCGCCTCTAGGGGGAGTGGAGGAGGCATTGGAAAGTGAGAGGACCACGCCTAGCCATTGAAAGGTCAAGGGGTTGAAGTTGGAAGGTCATGCATCACCTAGGCCTATATAACCATGTGTTTAAGGTCCATTTGGGATATGGTTGGGTGGAGAATCAAAGTTCTAGTCTTACAAGTCCTCAAGGTATTGATACAAGGAGCATTACACTTGTAATATGTGATTATTTATCAGCTCGGAGCACTCGCTCAATAATGTTTAGTTAGTCATGAATCTTGCAATGACATTGGTGAATTTCGTTTTGTAAGTTATTTTTCTCATTTAGATGAGTGGGTCCTTCCCCCACTCCCTTACCTAGCCGTACAACACTAGGATTTCATGTGGCTAAACACACACCCCTATAGCTAGTGTGACACCTCATTTAGTACCCTCACAGTAATACTAACCCCACACTGACACACCCTATTATTACGAGGGGTTACCACCCTTCCAAACATTGGCCACATTTAAGGTAGCGGCAAGCCTCGAGATGAACCTGGCAAGTTAGTAGCTCGATCGAAAGGAGGGAACATCATACACACTCCAAAAACTGGGCACCATGCATCGTGGATTGAGATATTCCAATAGCCACTGTCTCTAAATCCAAAGCTTGACCTTGAGGAATTGGCGTTGCACCCCACTGTCACCACGCAAGAACACAGAGAAGAACTGGTAGGAAATCATAGGAACACTCGAGTGTAGATGTTGGGGTGTGTGGAGGGTGAGACCAACATGCACGTGGATACATCCCAACCTTAAGGTGTCTTGAAGTGTACTCAAGTGGATTTGAACGCAAGACCTTATGATACAGAGTCCTAAGCTCAAACCACTTGAGACAAAGAAGAAGAATAGTGTAAGTTCTCAAATCCCTCGATATAACTCCACTTTGTATACCATAGGTAACACATTGGTCCTGGTTGGAATTATGTCTTTTTCTATCAGTAATATCAAAGTGTCACCTTTGAATTCAACTTATTGCAAACAAGGAACAAGAATAGTGTAGGGTCTCAAATCTCTTAACACAATTTCTCTTTGCATACCATAGATAATTCATAAACATAGTGATCTTGGTTAGAATTATGTAATTTTATGAGATTGAAAATTGTAAAGTATTAGGTAGAACCAAATGGGACAAACACCATGCAAAATTGAGACTCATGGGAAAACTAGAAGCTTTATACATTTTGGGATAGGAATGACCCCTATTAATGCATAATCATGACTTTAACCATAGTCAAGATTGAGTCGTAGACTAGTTAGCGATAGAATTAAACCCAAGGTTGCCAATTGGTTCACTACAAATATAAATGCCTAGACTAATACCGAGATTTTGTAATATTTAGATTTTTCTTTTGCTAAGGAGGGAGGGATTTTATGCCAATAATATGAATTTTAATCTAAACAAATAACATACAGGCTGGGTTTATCATTAACCAACATCACACTCCACTAGAAGATAGAAGCCACCTAGAGGAAGTAGAGCGAATGGTGATACACGTAGCGTGTAGATAATTAACCAACATCACACTCCACTAGAAGAAAGATAGGAGCCACCTAGAGCGAATGGTGATACACGTAGTGTGTGCCGGTGCCGTTGACGAAGGTAACGATATCATAGCCTCGCACCCCCCGGAAGGCGCCAATGCCACCTAGCATGACGATCTCGTTGGTGGCCTAAGGTGTGGTGAACACTCTAGTTGCATGTGCATGTGCATGTGCTTATGTTATAATTGATTACATCATGAAGTACAATTCAACTAGGATCTATGATGACTTTGATGTTGATGTACAGAAACAAAGCCGTCTCCTTTTTCATCTTCACTTTTGATTGTAGCTTCCGCTTTAGGAGAACAGCACCATGATCATAACCTTTGTTTTCTAGACCTTGATCTCCAATTCCCCCCAACAAGGGAGAGAAAAGTAACACCATATATATTTTGACGCCATCACATCCAGCATCTTGATTTTCAAGAGACTTATGAAAGTCTTCAAAAAAATGATTAAAATTACCCAAATTACTGCCGGTCGCTTTGTTGAGGACTGCATCGTCTTTGTTTTGTGGAGCAAGTTTTAGGCCCTGTGGCATCAACGAGGGCAGACGGCAATACGAGAGCACTGATGAGAAGAAGAAAGAAGGTGGTGTACCAGCTAGAACTCATCAAAAGCACATGGAGAAGGCTGAGGAGTGTCGGTTGGATGAGAACTGGAATGGGGATCAGCTGCTCTTCGCTGCCATTGGATCAGGTGCCGCTGCTGCCTGCTGGGAGGGAGGTAGATTCGTGAGTTGAATGGAACCATTTGTAGCCTTTTTATGAGGATATGCAAGAGAGAGATGCCCACAACACTGGCGCGGGCGTCCTACGAGGACCCGGCTCTCTGCTAGTAGTGTGCACTGTGTGTATGCGTGTCGCTGATATCTCAGACGCCCCATGGCCATGAAAACGACTGGCTTGTTGACCATTGCTTTTGACCCCTAGTAGGTCGCCACACAAATTCAATTCTCACCTTTTAGAGTAATCATTTGGGAATCTCTAGTGTGTATGCATCAGTAATTTGACCTTTAGTGTAATTTTTCCGACTTAAATTGAGAAAAACCCGTTGTAATTTTGCCTACTCTTAATATATTCTTTATGATTCAAATTTCTTAAATAAAATTTACTGGCTTGTTGACAATTGCTTTCGACCACTAGAAGACAAATTGAATTCACCCAAAATTGCTGGAAATCAAATACCAAAGAACTTGTAATTATTTGTAACCATTTGGGGATCTTTAGCCGCTAGTGTGTATGCATGCGGCCAACATTATCCTCATGAAAACAACTGTCGTCTCTTGCTTAGCATTGCTATTGTGGCCTGTACAAGGACACCTTCACATTTTCGAGAAACAAATTCATGATTGAGATTAATATTTCACATCTCGAAAAGTGTTGAGGGAAAATCTATGTTTCCATGTTTCCATGGGTGATCCCATTTCTATCATGAAAAATGGGATCATGATAAACTCGTAAACCCATCCGCATGACCACGGTGTGAATTTGGCACAAAAGGTATCCGCGGAAGAAGCTCGAAACTCCTGGTCAGAATGTCAAATGGTCCTAGCACAAAAGAATCATCATGTAGGCCAAGACTGGAATATGTCATAGATGCATCTAAATGTCGAGCCACATATCCAAAAACTATGCTCCTGAAATGGCAAAGAATGCATCGAAAGGAAAATGTCATGGCTCCAAAGAACATAGGCTCTTCTTGAGATCTGTAGGAGCTAAAAGAACATATCTCAAGGTCGGCCTCATGTAGAGTCAAATGCGAAGTCATGCCACCGTCACATGTAGCACCACTCGAAATGTCAAAGGCATGATCCACCATATCAATGTATGTATGAGTATGATCCGACACATGCATAATATCTCCATGTGCAAGACAATTATATGTGTGTGTCCCTCAAAAATAAAAGCTGGGTCGTCATAAAGATCATCATCACTAAGTATTGACAAAGTGTCTACACAAGAGAGATAAGTGGTATCAAGCAACTCACTATCAATGGAATCTTCAAGGCCACTAAGGTCATCCCCAAAAGTATAGACAATATCCATCAATGGTGTCCCTACATGACCTAAATCTCATGATATATCAATCTCCAATAACACTGGATCTAAGAAAATAGCTAGATCAAATGGCGTCCTGCGAAGACCCGGCTCTCTGTTGGACCAGTATGTGTGTCGCTGATATCTCAGATGGCCCATGGCCATGAAAACGACTGGCTTGCTGACCATTGCTTTTGACGCCTAGAAGGTCGCCACACAAATTCAATTCTCACCTTGTAGAGTAATCATTTGGGGATCTCTAGCGTGTATGCATGCATCAGTATGCATGAAATCGACTGGCTTGCTGACAATCGCTTTTGACCACTAGAAGACAAATTCAATTCGCCATAAATATTGGAAATAAAACACCTGTAATTATTTGTAACCATTTGGGATCTTTAGCTGCTAGCGTGTATGCATGCGGCAAACATTATCCTCATGAAAACAACCGCCTTCTCTTGCTTAGCATCGCTATTGTGGCCTGTACAAGGGCACTTTCACATTTTCGAGAAACAAATTCATGATCGAGATTAATATTTCAGGCATCCCGAAAACTGTTGAGGGAAAATCTCTATTTCTATGTTTCCATGGGTGATCCCATTCCTATTTAAAAAATGGGATCATGAAGAATTTTTGTCAAAACACCCTCATGTGACATGTCACAAGAAATATCTTGAAGAGTAGAATCTAAATCTACAATCTCTGACAAATTTGGAGTTGTTATGTTTAAGATATGTCCAAAACTATATAGAAAAGTTGTCCAATATTGACTTGTCTCTCATCATCAAACTCTACTTTTGCTATTTATTTTCTATCTCTTGGTATCAAAATCATTACTTGTGTGATGATGTGAGGCCTTGCTTTTCATTATGCTACTTGCAATGAGGGAAACCATGTTGTTTTGGATTCGAAAGAGATCCTCTGGGAGAGTGATTGATGACCCCAAGGAGAAGTGTAATAGAAAGAAACCCTCATATGGAAATAAAAAAGGATTGCCACATTGTCAAAAATCCTCATAAACATGGTGGGTGTGTCAAAGTGCCTACGACTTCATGCACAACAAGGGTGCTATAAAGCTAATTAATTTATTTGGTTTCTCAAAAATGCAAAGTTTTATCCCCAAGGAGACAACAAGTAAATTCAAATGATTACATGGGGACTTTCTACCAATATCACTTCAGCAAGCTAACACAACTTTCATGAGCACACAACCAATCCTTCAAATCAAAAAGGTATGACATCAAGAAACATAGAACCACAACCACAGTCATCATCAAAGAATCATTATCATGAGCACACAATGCATCCTCTACATCAAGATTAAGGTACGAAAGAAACACACAACCATAACCAAATTATTCATCACCATAGCAAGACTGGTGACCTAAACACGGAGAATATCAATATATAAGCACCTTCTTCATTTTCAAAGAGGGATAATCACAAGAACGTGCTTTAACTGCTAGCCACTCTTCAATGGGAAAAGGAAAGCTCCATAAAAGCTTACTGTCAAGATAAGGGTAAAGGGAAGGAACTAACATGGCATTACAAGAACCTCTCCATTCCAGCTTCGTGAAGGGTAACACCCTATCCATGGGAATTAGTGCCAAGGTTTGTTTACTGCAACTTGCAGGTCTTTACAATCACTTAATTTTAGTAACATGGCTCAGTATAACTCCCCTTTGTATACCATAGGTAGACCTTAAACTTAGTGGTCTTCATTATTGGAATTATGTCTTCTTATATCATTACTATCAAAGTAGGCCGTAAACACAGTGGTCTTGGATGGAATTGTGTCTTTTTATATCATAATATTATTGAAATATTTTGTTTCAATTCAACTTCTTGCAACAAAGAAGAAGAATAGTGTAGGGTCTCAAATCTCTCAAAATAATGTCTCTTTATATACCTTAGATAACCCACAAACATAGTGGTCTTGGTTGGAATTATGTAATTTTATGAGATTAAAAAATGTAAACTATTAGGTAGAACCAAAAGGGACAAACAACATGCAAAATTGAGACCCATGTGGAAACTTTGGAATAGAAATGACCCCTAGTGGATGCATAATCATGAGTTTTAATCTATCAAGATTGAGCCATAGACTAGTTAGAATAATTATAATTAAACCAAGGTTGCCAAATGATTCACTACAAATATCAAATACCAAGACTAATACCGAGAATATATATTAATTAAGAAATTATTTGGCCCAAGAAGGTGTTCAACATGGTTAGTATTTCTAGCTATTAAGTGTAGCCTTCCACCATATTTATCCATGAAGAAAGAACACTTACTTTTTAGTCTCTTGCATCCTCATAAGTTGGTCGGCTGAATTTATATCGTGAATGTATAAGAAATTGTAATTAAGGTCAACTATTTAATAATTTTGATACTTGTGATGCATTAGGAAACTCAGAAGTGAAGGATATCAATGTGTACTTAGCTCCATTGAATCGACGAGCTAAGAGGATATTTGCAGGAATGGTTTTGAAGGTCATGATACTTCTAGGGATGGGAAATTTACCTTATGAGGCATACTTTCTTGAACTATCCTCGCTATTGGGGATTGTCACCATGTTAAGGTTTGTTTTGATAATAATCACAAAGTCTATCAAAATGTAATAACAATGTAAATTTCTCATATATGCTTTACCTACTACGTACAATGACAGTCTAGTTACAAAAGGCTATAATGGATGCCCTACTTGTGTGATGAAACTTGCTTTAAAATGGAGGTATAGCTTGAAGAAGTGTGGTATCCACATTATATGAGGTTGTTGCATATGGATGTTTTTTACTACTAAAGCACTATTGTACCATGCATATTCTCTTATACAGATGCAGCACTCAAGGAATGGCCACCACCACATAGGATGACTCCATGTGATTGGGAATTACATTGGGATGATTTTACAAACTCCCAATCATCAGATACAAGGGATAAGGGTGAAGGAATGAAGACAAAAAAAGTCCATTTTCTAATGAGCTAGAATATTGGAGAAAGTTAAAATTGTGACCTATTGGAGCCAATGCATATTTCAAGAACGTTGGGGACTCTTTATGGAGGCACCATATGTTAACCCATTCTTAGGGTTAACAAGCGCTAATACCATTATATTATATTTATGATTCAAGGTAGATACACCAAAAGTTCGTACATACAAGATATCAAGCAATGGTGTCCAAATCTACAACTTGGACAGGTGCCCATAGAGCTTGGAGACCTCCAGGGTTACGAACTACTACATGGTAGCCTAATACTGGCACTTATACCGACATCATTGAACGGGGTCTAAAAAAGTCCCGTCATCGGTATAAACGTCGGTATATGCGCCGGAACGACGACGTCGGTATAAGCGTCGCAGAACAATACCGGCGCCTATACCGGTGTCTATACCGACGTTTAACCGGCGCTAATACCGACGGCTGTACCGACGTTTATATCGGCCACGATACCAGCACTTATACCGGTGTGTATACCTATATCTATACCGACGTTCATCGGCATATATACCGATGGCGGCAGTATCGGCATGAATACCAGCACATATACCGGTGAATATACCGGTGTATATACGGGGAAATATACCGACAATGTACCAAATTTTTTTTTTGGCGGGAATAGTGTTGCCTGGCTGCCTGCAATGAACAGGATCAATAACAGCAAACAGGCAGCACCATTCTGTCTAAAATAGAGCACAAAAACAATCGTGCTCGTTTTTTTTATTTTTGAGATCGATAAACAAGAAATTAAATTAAACATTAATACTCAAGAATCTTTTGATCATATACCATTAGTTTGAAGGTCATCTTACATCATGGTAATGCCTCCCAATCGACGGTCTCTCCTTCTTCTTCAAGCATCTCAAATAAGGCCACAAGGCCATGTTTGTGAGCGTACTTCTCCTCTCGCCTACTTGGTGGGCGATTCATGACCAACTCCTACACAAACGATTAACAATTATAACTTTTAGAAATCAACATTTAGCCCACATACATACATTTACATAAATAAAATTGCTACAAATACTTACGAATTCATGGCGCATGGTTTCATAACCACCACTCCCAAGATGAGAAGCCCCTACTGTTTGGAGTCTTGCCCTTTCCGCCTCTCTTTGTTGTTGAAACCTCTCTGGTGTCTCTGTGAGCTCCTGAGCAATGGCTGCCCACTCCCTGTCATCTAGCCAAACAGGTTTCTCTTTCCCCTCTCTAAATGCATCCCTCGCCTCTGACCTACGATGCCCCATCAAAATGCGAGCTGTATACTGTATCCACTCATTAGAGACGACATTCATAGGGTCAGATGGCTAAAACTCTTGCTTTATCTTTGTATTTATATAATTTTTCTTCCCCTTATCTTGTTGATCCCATTTAGTCATGACAGAGTCGTGAAACTGTATAGTGCACAATTGTCAAATGCGTGTCTTCATTGCCTTCCCTGCACTATTCATTATTGGTGCCCCATCCCTAATTGTGTATATCTTGCTGTTGTCATGGTCATGTGCACCCCAGGGAGTGGAAGGTGACCCTATGGGTGTGCTATCAACAGATGAGAGCGAAGGACGACGCTCACGTGGTGGTGGTGTCACAGCATCTGTGGCACTACCACCATGTGGTTAAAGTCATGATTATGCATTCAATAGGGGTCATTTCTATCCGAAAGTGTATAAAGCTTCTAGTTTTCCCATGGGTCTCAATTTTGGGTGGTATTAAGTCCCATTCGGTTCTACCTGATACTTTATATTTTTCAATCTCATAAAATTACATAATTCCAAACAAGACCACTATGTTTATGAATTCTCTATGGTGTACAAAGAGAAATTATGTTGAGAGATTTAAGAACCTATACTGTTCTTCTTCTTTGTTGCAAGAAGTTGAATTCAAAGGCGATACTTTGATATTACTGATATAAAAAGACATAATTCCAACCAGGACCATTGTGTTACATATGGTATACAAAGTGGAGTTATATTGAGGGATTTCAGAGCTTCCACTTTTCTTCTTCTTTGGCTCAAGTTGCATAGCTCAAGTGGTTTGAGCTTAGGATTCTCATTCATGAGTTCTTGGGTTCAAATCCCCTTGAGTACACTTGAGGACACTTTAAGCTTGGGATATATCCCCGTGAACATTGGTATCGCCCTCCAAATACCCAAACATCTATGCTCGAGTGCTCTTGGGATTGCCTACCAGTTCTTCTCTGCGTTCTTGCAGTGACAGTGTTGTGCAATGCCAATCCCTCAAAATCAAGCTTTGGATTAGATATGGTGGCTGCTGGAACATCTCAACCAACGATGCGTGGCACCGAGTTTTTCAAGTGTGCATGGTGTTCCTTCCTTTTGGTCAAGCTACTAACTTGCTGGGGAGGGGGGGTCACTATATGTAAAC
Organism: Cibotium barometz; assembly: GCF_041138505.1. Lineage (NCBI taxonomy): Eukaryota > Viridiplantae > Streptophyta > Polypodiopsida > Cyatheales > Cibotiaceae > Cibotium > Cibotium barometz. The sequence continues at coordinate 41,175,329 of NC_141072.1, forward strand.
CCTCTATATCACGTACATTCAAGGCCCGTATCTGTAATTTTTTCATGAATAAAACATACCCTTTTTCTATTCAATCTGTAAATACTCCCTTTAAATGGTAACCTTCTGTAAGTAAAAAATGTATAAAAAAGGGATTAAAAAAAACCCTTCTGTTGAACCCACGTGATAGCCTTACATATTTATAAGTGACCCCCCCCTGAGCTAACTTGTCGAGTTTGTCTCAAGGCTTTCCCACTTCCTTAAATGTGGCCGATATTTGGAAGGGTGGTACCCCCTTGTAATACTCGGGTGTGCATGTGCGGGGTTAGTATTACTGTGAGGGTACCGAATGAGGTGTCACACTAGCTATAGGTGTGTGTGTGTAACTGCAAGAAATAGGTAAGGGAGCGACGAAAGGACCCACTCATCTAAATGGGAAAAATAACTTACAATGAAATTCTCCAATGTGATCGCAAGAGTCATGAATAACCGAACATAATCGAGCGAGCACTCCTAGCCGATAAATAATCATGTATTTCAAGTATCAACAAGAAGCCCTTAATTGATAAAGGAAGAAGGTGTCATGAAGTGCTATATGTCATGTTTGAAATATGATATAACTAACTCTAATAAAGGTCTTAGTAGCTACCTCTAGATCTTTTATCACACATACTTGTATTAAGTTATGATAGTCAACTTTTGAGGCCTAAGGGCTTACATTGTCTTCGGTAAAAATGTTATGGAATGAGGGTTCTTGGCCACTAGGTGTTCACACTCTCTTGATTCATTCTAATACATTTGCATGCTATTTCTTCAAGAAGACCCATGGAGATGCTCGATAGCAAAAAAAAATCCACTTTTGTTGGAGTACTTAAGCCATATATGTAGCTTTGTTTTTGCTTTGGCCTCACAGATGTATCCTTGTCTCTTACGAGGTGTTATGTCTCACCCTAACCCTGCTTAAAACACATCCAACAAGAGATCACTTGGTGAATAGCAACTGTCGTGAGGATCTTTCCAATGGCCGAGTTCGTACCCCTTGAGGTCTCCAAGTTCTACAACTCCTTGAGAAGCAATTCCACCACGTCTCCCGTGAGCGTTGTCATTCCACTACATTGCATAACATGTACTCATCCCTTCTCTCACCTCAGCTCACTCACACACACTCACTAGCATGCATTAGCGAGAGACATTAGTAAGAGGATTAGAAAGAGCAAGACTCTATTGCACAATCGGAGAGTCCTTGTATGATATTCACTTATATACATGGTCACAAGTGTTCACACTCACTTAAACTGTGGCCGGCCGGGCACTTTAAGCTCATTAGAGGCCTAATTCTATAAAAATTACTACTCTCATAATATACACGTGAAGTACATCACATTATGCTAACTTGCTACAACACGCTTGTGAAGCGAAAATCGCCATAAGTATTCCATAGGACCATTTACGGGCGCCCATCCAAGTTGTAGATTTGGACACCATTGCTTCATATCTTGTATGTACGAAATTTTGGTGTATCTACCTTGACTCATTGATATAAGATAATGGTAGTAGCTCTTGTTAACCCTGAGAATGGGTTAACATGAGGTGCCTCCTAAAGAGTCTCGGACGTTCTTGAAATGTGCATTGGATCCAATAAGTCACATTTTTAGCTTTCTCGAATATTATAGCTCATTAGAAAATGTACTTTTTTATCTTCATTCCTTCACTCATATCCCTTGTATTGGATGATTGGGAGCTTGCAAAATCATCCCAGTGTAATTCCCAATCACATGGAGTCATGTTATGTGTGGTGGTGGCCATTCCTTGAGCGCCCCATCTGTACAAGAGAATACGCATGGTACAATAGTGTTTTAGTAGTAAAAAAACATCCATATGCAACAACCTCTATAATGTGGATACCACACTTCTTCAAGCTCTTTGAAACAAGTTTCATCACACAAGTAGGGCATTTACTATAGCCTTTTGTAGCTAGACTGTCATTGTACGTAATAGATAAAACATATATGAGAAATTTACATTGTTTTATTACATTTTGATAGACTTTGTGATTATTATCAAAACAAATCTTAACATGGTAACAATCCCCAATAGCATGGATAGTTCAAGAAAGTATTCCTCATAAGGTAAATTTCCCATCCCTAGATGCATCATGACCTTCAAAACCATTCCTGCAAAGATCCTTTTCGCTTGTCGATTCAATGGAGCTAAGTACACATTTATATCCTTCACTTCTCAGTTTCCTAATGCATCACAAGTATCAAAATTATTAAATAGTTGACCTTAATTACGATTTCTTATACATTCACAATATAAATTCAGCCGAACGACTTATGAGGATGACAAGAGACAAACTCAGTAAGTGTTCTTTCTTGATGGATAAATATGGTGGAAGGCTACACTGAATAGCTAGAAATACTAAACATGTTAACAACCTTCTTGGGGAAAATAATTTCTAAATTAATATATATTCTCAGTATTAGTCTTGATATTTGATATTTGTAGTGAACCATTTGGCAACCTTGGGTTTAACTCTAATTCTAACTAGTCTATGGCTCAATCTTGACTGATTTTAAAAGTCATGATTAAGCATCCACTAAGGGTCATTCCTATCCCAAAGTGTGTAAGGCTTTCAATCTTGACTGATTAAAAGTCATGATTAAGCATCCAAAAAGGGTCATTCCTATCCCAAAGTGTGTAAGGCTTCAAGTTTCCGCATGGATCTCAATTTTCCGTGGTGTTTGTCCCGTTTTGGTTCTACCTAATAGTTTACATTTTTAAATCTCATAAAATTACATAATTCCAACCAAGACCACTATGTTTATGGGTTATCTAAGGTATGTAAAGAGACATTATTTTGAGATATTTGAGACCCTACACTATTCTTCTTCTTTGTTTCAAGAAGTTTAATTGAAACAAAATACTTTGATATTATGATATAAAAGACATAATTCCATCCAAGACCACTATGTTTATGGCCTACTTTGATATTAATGATATAACAAGACATAATTCCAAGAATAAAGACCACAAAGTTTAAGGTCCACCTATGTTATACAAAGGGGAGTTATACTAAGGGATTTGAGAACTTACACTATTCTTCTTCTTTGTCTCAAGAGGAATATCTCAAGTGCTTTGAGCTTAGGACTCTCGTTCATGAGGTCTTGGCTTCGAATCCCCTTGGGTTCAAATCCACTTGAGTACATTTAAGGACACCTTAGGCTTGGGATGTGATCACATGCACATTGGTCTTGTCCTTCACACACCCTAACATGTATGTTCTAGTGTTCTTGCAATTTGAGAGCAAGCTTTTATGGAGCTTTCCTTTTCCCTTCCAAGACTAGTTAGTAGTACAAGTAAGTTCTTGTGTTATCCTCGAGGGTGGGGGGTGGGGAACTCATAAATATATAAGCATAGCACGTGGATTCAATAAAAGTGGTTTTTTAAATCCCAAATTTACACATTTTTTACACATAGTGTTACCATATTATAGTAGTGATGTGTGTGAACACACTTAGGACCGCCGGGGCACTTTTTCCCTCACTAGGAGGTTTTTTCCCCCGTGCATTGTATATACGCCCATTATCTTCTAGGGCTTGTTATCTTTCATTTTTTTGGCACTCATAATACACTACTGTGTTGTGCTCAAACTTCCTCATCTTCTTGAAGTTGTGTGTGCATTCCTGCAACCCTAATTCCAACAATTGGTATCAGAGCAGGCTTCCTCCTCCCGGGCAGCATCACCGGCACCTGCCGCTTCATCTCCTCCGATTGCGACGAGGTTTCACGAGCGTCTGCAGGTTAGTATATGCCGTGGGAAAGCCCGTAGGGCTTGTTCGTTTCAGAATTTTGATCTGAAGTCATTTCGCCCTCCGTTTTTGCATTCCAAGTACTGCGCAGGCAAAATCGTCCTACCGTGCAGATTTTCTGTCAAGATTAAAATCTGCAGGACAGGTGCCCATTCGTCTGTTTTGGGTTGTGCTACATAGCACAGGTCGATTTTATACAGGTTTACCTCTTACAGACAGCATTTACATCTAGTAGTACACTCATTGGCCATGGCTGACAACAATGATGTATTCCGCATGTTGGCTGCTGAGGATAAGTTGGATGGCACCAACTATCCATTGTGGGCATATATGATGCGACATGTATTGGTAGCAAAGGGGTTATGGAACATTGTGCAGGGTATTGATGCACGTCCTATTGTGGCTGGGAATGCTGCAAACACATCAGAAACAGGTACTGTTGATGATGGTGCAGGCACAAGTGCTGTAGCAGCTGTTCGAGAACCACCACTTTCAGCAGAGCAGATTCGTTGGGATGGTAGAGATGCGCAGGCTCATGCCTTGATTGCGCTGTCTGTCAAACGTACCATTATCCCACATATTCGCTCCTGCAGGACTTCTAAGGATGCTTGGGATGTACTTGCCACATTGTATCAGGCAAGAAATGAGGCTCGTGTTGCTTACCTCCGAAAACAGTTGGAGAGTGAGCATATGAACGAAGGTGATTCTATGGATAGCTTTTTGACAAAGATCAAGGATTTCAAAGAGCAGCTCATTTCTGCAGATGAAATCCTGTCAGACAGTTCACTTGTGCAGATTGTTTTGAATGGTCTACCAGATTCTTATCAAGGTTTTGCTTCCACTCTTCGCTTGATGATGAAAGGCAATCCCAATGCCTTATCATTTGAGGAGTTAGTTTCTGTTTTGCTGCAAGAAGACCAGTCAAGGCAAAACAGGAATATTATGCGTGTCGCAGATCAAGCTTTCGTTGCTAGTCAGAGAAGCGGGAAAGGTAAAGCTGGCTTTTCTTCTAGTAAGCAGAAATCTGCAAATGCTGCGCAACCAAAGAAGGAAGACAAAGATGAGAAGAAGGGTGACAAACAGAAGACATTTTGCAAGTACTGTAAGGGAAATGATCATGTCATCAAAGCGTGTCCTAAGCTGGCTGCGAAAGAGGCTAAGAAGAAAGAGGCTGGTATGGCTGTTGCAGATGCCTCTCCTTCTAACAATGAATCTGCTAATGTTGTTCAAGATACAGAATGGGCATTCAATGCGCAGTGCAGTTATGACCCATCTTTGCATGACACATGTATGTCTGCAGTAGATTCAGATGTATGGTACTTTGACAGTGGTGCCACTAAGCATATCACCTCGCAGCGCAGTTTATTCACTTTCCTTGAGTCTGCTCCCACAGGGAATACTGTCACTTGTGCCAATAACTCCTCTTATCCCGTTAAAGGAGCTGGACAGATTGTGCTGAATGTTGCAAATTGCAACACCTTTACACTTTTTGATGCATTGTATGTGCCAGGGATCAAAAAGAATCTGCTGTCAGTCTCCGCATTTGCCAAAACAGGTTTGGTTGTAAAATTTGTGGATGACAGATGTACTGTTCATGATCTCTCTTGTGGTGACATCATTGTAGCATCTGGTTCACTATGTCGAGGGCTGTATAAGCTCAATATGGATGGCAAATGTGTAGAGGATTCAGCATGTGCTATTATGGATACGCAGGCTATTTCAAATGCAAAACTGTGGCATGCACGTTTTGGTCATCTGAATTTTGCAAGTTTGCTGCGCCTGCAGAAATCTGAAATGGTGTCTTCTTTGCCTAAGCTTGAGGCACCTGTCAAGCATGTTTGTGAGGGCTGCATATTGGGTAAAATGCAGCGTGCTTCCTTTCCCAAAGATGGATCAGTGAGAGCTGAACGCAGATTGCAGCTTGTTCACAGTGATGTTTGTGGTCCCATGCAAACTCCATCATTTGGAAACTACCTTTACTTCGTGACTTTCATTGATGATTTTACCAGGCATGCATGGGTATATCCTTTGAAGGCAAAGTCCGAAGTGTTTTTGTGCTTCAAACAGTTTTTGGTTATGGCTGAAAATGTGTCAGAAAGTAAGATGGGCACCCTCCGTTCAGATCGAGGGGGGGAGTATATGTCTTCAGAATTTAATGCATTTCTGGCTGAGCGTGGGATAAAACACCAATGTACAGTGCCGTATACACCACAGCAAAATGGTGTGGCTGAGAGAAAAAACAGGTCTCTCATGGAAATGGCAAGATGTATGGTTAAGAGTCAAAGTCTACCACATGGTTTTTGGCTTGAGGCTGTCATGTGTGCCACTTATGTACTAAACAGGTGTCCCACCAAAGCATTACAGGTTGTCACTCCATATGAGGCTTGGCATAGCCGCAAGCCATCTGTTGGCCATTTACGTGTTTTTGGTTGCCTGGCATATGCATTAGTGCCTGTGCAACATCGCAGAAAATTGGATGACAAAGCTGTCAAATGTATTTTTGTTGGATATAGTGCTGAGAGCAAAGGCTATCGTTTGTATCATCCACAGACAAAGCGCATTTTGGTTAGCCGTGATGTTGTATTTGTGGAAGATGCAGTTCAGCCCTTGGTTTCATGTACTAAGGAGACAGATATCAGCTCACGTGATGTCTATGATACATTGTTGCCTCTTTTCAGTGGTGCACAGTCAAGTGCAATACCTCATGAGGCAGTTTTTCAGCCTATGCAGGTTTTAAATGATGGCACAGATCAGCCTATATCTGATGCAGATGTGCATGATGCACTTGAGGATGAGAGACAAGAGATTGAGGGCTCTAGGAACATGCCTAGATGGCTGGTGCAGACTTTGCGTGACAGCAAGTTGGATGCCCCTTTGTCTAGTCGCACTCGTTCTGGCTCTCATGGTGCCTCTTATGCGTCAGATTGTTATGCATTGGCTGTTTCTAGTATGTGCGATGAAAGTGAGCCTGTTTCATTTGATGAGGCACAAAGTTCAGAAAATTGGATGGCTGCTATGCAAGCAGAATACGATGCTATTATGAAGAATAGTACATGGTCTTTATGTGACTTGCCCCCTGGCAAGAAGGCCATTGGCACTAAGTGGGTATACAAATTGAAGCGTAAGCCTGATGGCACAGTGGATCGCCATAAGGCTAGGCTTGTTGCAAAAGGTTATGCTCAAGAGAAGGGCATTGATTTTGATGAGACTTTTGCTCCCACATGTCGTATGACCACTGTTCGTAGCATCTGTGCATTAGCAGCTCATAATGGTTGGAATGTACATCAGCTGGACATAAAGACTGCGTTCTTAAATGGAGATTTGCATGAGGAGGTGTATGTATCGCAGCCTCGTGGTTTTGTTCAAAGAGGGCAGGAAAACAAAGTGTGCAGGTTAAAAAAGGCTTTATATGGTTTAAAGCAAGCTCCACGAGCTTGGTATGAAAAAATACATGCATATTTGACTGCACATGGGTTTCAGAATGGTCCAACAGAAAGCACTTTGTATGTTAAACGTGTGGATGGTGTACATCTAATCATTGCTCTCTATGTCGATGACATGCTGCTCACAGGACCAAATGAGAGTCATATTGCTGATTTTAAGGCTGATTTGAATGCCTCTTTTGAGATGTCAGATTTGGGGCATTTGCATCATTATTTGGGGATACAATTTAAGCAGTGTGATGGAGGTATTGCTTTGTGTCAGACAAAGTATATTGAAACATTGTTGCGGAGATTTGGCCTTGAAGACTGCAAGCCTATTGCTACTCCAATGGAGACAGGTTTGAAGTTGAGTCTTCATGATGCTGGAGATCACTTTGATGTCACACTTTATCAGACAGCTGTTGGTTGCCTCATTTATGTATGCATTACGAGGCCAGACATTCAGTTTGCAGTCTCACAGGTGAGCAGATTTATGCATAGCCCAGGCATTAAGCATTGGCAGGCAGTGAAGCGTATCTTTCGCTATTTGAGTGGTACTCGGCATCTTGGGTTGTTTTATCCCAAGGGGGGATCATTGCCACCAGATTTACATGTTTTTTCAGATTCTGACTGGGCTGGTTGTTATGACACACGCGTGTCCACGAGTGGTTTTTGCTTCATGCTTGGAAGCTCATGCATATCATGGTTGAGCAAGAAGCAGCCTACTGTGGCCACTTCTAGTTGTGAAGCTGAGTACAGGGCAGCTTTCACAGCTACGGTTGAGTGTGTGTGGCTCAGACGCCTTATGGCTGATTTGGGTGTTGGGCAGCCATCTGCCACCACCATCTTCACTGACAGTCAGAGCGCATTGGCAGTTGCGCGGAACCCAGTGTTCCATGCTCGTACGAAGCACATTGAGGTGCACTACCATTATGTCAGGGAGAGACTCTCTGCAGGAGAGATCAGTTTGGCTTATGTGCCAACACAGGATAACCTTGCAGACCTTTTCACAAAGGCTCTGCCTCGTGAGAAGTTCGAAGCTTTTCGCAAAGCTTTGGGCTTACTCCCTTTTGTGGATTCGTCCACATAGCTAGACACTTCCCTATACATGAGTGCTAGCTCTTGTTCACCGCATCACTCCAGGGGGGATTTGTTACCATATTATAGTAGTGATGTGTGTGAACACACTTAGGACCGCCGGGGCACTTTTTCCCTCACTAGGAGGTTTTTTCCCCCGTGCATTGTATATACGCCCATTATCTTCTAGGGCTTGTTATCTTTCATTTTTTTGGCACTCATAATACACTACTGTGTTGTGCTCAAACTTCCTCATCTTCTTGAAGTTGTGTGTGCATTCCTGCAACCCTAATTCCAACACATAGAAGCGTACCATTTAAAGGGAGTATTAAAAGATTCGATAGAAAAAGGGTATCTATTATTCATTAAAAAATTTACAAATAAGGGGTTTTAAAATAAGGCCTTGAACACACGTGATATAAAGAGTTTACATATAGTGAACCCCCTTGAGTGATTATCCCACTCTTAAAATCAAGAAGGTTGTTATACCCTGTGGTTGTGGTTCTATGTTTCCAAAATATGTCATACCATTTTGATATGGAGGATTGATTGGGAGACTAAAAAATATAAAGTATTAGGTAGAACCGAATGGGACTCAACACCATGCAAAATTGAGACCCGTGGGAAAACTACAAGTTTTATACACTTTGGGATAAGAATGACCTCATTATGAGCATCACAGAGCTACCTATCTCTATTCCTAGTGATCATAGGGATACATTAGATGACCATAGTGATGCATTTGATGATCTTGATGGACATTTGACTGACTAGTCATGATCATTCGGCATCATACATCCCTAGTTACACATGGGATTGACACTTCACATGTTGTTGAGCACATCGTAGACCATGAGGAGCATAGACCTAAGGTTCTAGTATTAGATGTGTTGGGCTACTCCTCTAGAGTTATCACATGTGGAGAGATTTTTGATATGACCACCACTCCTAGTTTTCATAGCATTCATGGTAGCATTTGTGTGGATCGAGTTTTTGTGATTGAGCAGTCAGGGATAATGCATGAGAGTAGTTATGTGTTTGTAGAGACGAGACATTGTAGGAGTATGCATATCGATCATATTTTTAACATATTCTATGAGATTGACCTCGAGAGTTTTACTTTTGATCTAGCTATTTTCTTAGATCCAGTGTTATTGGAGATTGATATATCATGGGATTTAGGTCATGTAGGGACACCATTGATTAATATTGTCTATACTTTTGGGGATGACCTTAGTGGCCTTGAAGATTCCATTTTGATAGTGAGTTGCTTGATACCACTTATCTCTCTTGTGTAGACACTTTGTCAATACTTATTGATGATGACCTAGCTTTTATTTTTGAGGGACACACACATATAATTGTATTGCACATGGAGATATTATGCATGTGTCGGATCATACTCATACATACATTGATATTGTGGATCATGCCTTTGACTTTTCGAGTGGTGGTACATGTGACAGTGGCATCACTATCACTTCACATTTGACTCTACATGAGGCCGACCTTGAGATATGTTCTTTTGGCCTCGGGGGGGTCACTATATGTAAATCCTCTATATCACGTGTGTTCAAGGCCTATTTAAAAAGTCCCTTATCTGTGAATTTTTTAGTGAATATAATGTATCCTTTCCTATTCAAATCTGTAATTTTTTTAAAAAATACAATAAATAAATCCCCTCTGTAAATATATTTCTGTAAGTTTTAAATATTTAAAATGTCCTTCTGTTGAACCCACATGATACTTACATATTTATACGAGTGACCCCCCCAAGCTTTTGGCATAAAGATGTCAACACGAGCCTATGTTCTTTGGAGCCATGACATTTTCCTTTGGATGCATTCTTTGCCATTTGAGGAGCATAGTTTTTGGATATGTGGCTCGACATTTAGATGCATCTATGACATATTCTAGTTTTGGCCTATATGATGATTATTTTGTGCCAGGACCATTTGACATTCTGACCAGGAGTTTTGAGCTTCTACAACGGATACCTTTTGTGCCAGATTCACACCGTGGTCATGAGGATGGGTTTATGAGTTTTCCTTTTGATCTTGGAGCTACTATCTCTTTGGAGAGGAGCTTCTCTTTTGACCCAAGAGCTACTACCATTTAAGCTTCGATGGTCTGGGATGTATATCATACATATCCCTTTGATCCTGGAAGATACTTGACTAGTCTTGTGATCGACAATGGTTCCTTATCCTCTCCACTTGCACCTGATTATCATGGAACCATTGCCTTGGATTTTGCATGCCTCGGATTTCCTTTCGATCCTGCATAGATAGCCTCATCATTGACGGGAGCTCTTTATCCTTTCCATTTGACCCAGGGGGTCATATGATTCATCTATGGGTCTTCCGCTACATCAATATTCAGTCATGGATGTGATTTTTGGATTTTTTACATAGCCACTTGTATATGTCTTTTCTTTGGGCATGACCACCCTTCAATTTTGAGGACAAAATAATTGTAGAAGAGGATGGTTTGTAATGAAGAACCTTTGGGTGCACATGCACATGGGGAGTGGGGCATGATTCATGTATGGGTCTTCCGCTACATCAATATTCAGTCATGGATGTGATTTTTGGATTTTTTACATAGCCACTTGTATATGTCTTTTCTTTGGGCACGACCACCCTTCAATTTTGAGGACGAAATAATTGTAGAAGGGGAAGGTTTGTAATGAAGAACCTTTGGGTGCACATGCACATGGGGAGTGGGGCCTAGGCACTTGGGCTTAGGGACATTTACATGTGTACTTTTGGGGCCTTGGTCTACATTAGGCAGAGGGCTCATGGACATTGTACCCTTTTGATAATATTCACTCTATAGAAATTCATGTCTTCTTGGTGCTCATCCCAAGCATTCATGGCCTTCTTGGTTATTACCCTAGGATGGTGACCCACACCCATGTTGTCACTCATGGACATTCATGTCTTCTTGGTGCTCATCCCAAGCATTCATGGCCTTCTTGGTTATTACCTTGGGATGGTGACCCACACCCATGTTGTCACTCATGGACATTGTACCCTTTTGATGATATTCACTCTATAGACATTCATGTCTTGTTGGTGCTCATCCCAAGCATTCATGGCCTTCTTAGTTATTACCCTAGGATGGTGACCCACACCCATGTTGTCACTCCATGCTTTGAGTGGCCAACCCTAGTCTCTTGCAGTTGCTATAGGTTTGGTCGTAACTTTAGCACTATTTAGACCTTTGCCAAACATTACTATTTCATTGAAATGTTTTCCAACATGTTTACATTCCTCGACATTGTTACTCCAACATCTTTTCTTCCTTTGCATTTTTTCCCCAACACCTCCACTTTCTTTGACATTTTTTCTATAACATTTCTAGTTTCCTTGACATATCTGCTTTAGCCACTATTCTTTGATTGGCATTTGTACGTGAGGGTTGTTGCTAAAAACTAGAGTTCCTATTTGACTCTTCTTTAAAATTGAATTATTGGCAAAAATGTGTTACCGTTTGTAATAGTTGTTTCACCCAATCTTGTCTAAACCGAGGAGATTGTTGTATCAATATTGAAGACATGTTACTAAAATTATGTGATTGTTAAGACTTCCAAGTTGCAATAAACAAACCTTGGTGCTAATTTCCATGGGGAGGGTGTTACCCTTGACGAAGATGGAATGGGAAGGTCCTTGTGGTGCGATGTTAGTTTCTTCCCTTTACCCTTATCTTAACAGTAAGATTTTAGTAGGTTCTTGTGATGATCCCTCTTTGAAAATGAAGAAGGTGCTTATATATCTGAATTCTCTATGTTAGGTCACCAATATTGTTATGCTGATGAATAATTTGGTTATGGTTGTGTGTTTCTATCATACCTTCTTGATGTAGAGGATTCATTGTGTGCTCATGATAATTATTCTTTGATGATGACTGTGGTTGTGGTTCTATGTTTCTTGATGTCATACCTTCTCAATGTGGAGGATTGGTTGTGTGCTCATGATAGTTGTGTTAGCTTGATGAAGTGATATTGGTAGAAAGTCTCCATCCAATCATTTGAATTTACTTGTTGTCTCCTTGTCGATAAAACTTTCCATTTTTGGGAAACCAAATAAATCAATTAGCTTTATAGTACCCTTGTTGTAAATGAAGTGGTAGGCACTTTGACACACCCACCACCTTCGTGAGAATTTTTGACAATCTGACAATCCTTTTTTTTCCATATGACGGTTTCTTTCCATTACACTTCTCCTTGGGGTCGTCAATCACTCTCCCAGAGGATCTCTTTGGAATCCAAACAACATGGTTGCCCTCAATGAAAGTAGCATCATGAAAAAAAGTAAGGCCTCACACCATCACACAATGATTTCAATACCAAGAGATAGAAAATAAATACCAAAAATAGAGTTTGATGATGAGAGACAAGTCAATATTAGACAATTTGGGAAAAATCTCACATTTTGGGAATCAACTTTTCTATATAGATTTGGACATATCTTAAACATAACAACTCTGAATTTGTCGGAGATTGTAGATTTAGATTCTACTCTTCAAGGTATTTCTTGTGATATGTCACATGAGAGGGTTTTGACAAAAATTCTAAACAAGTTTATCATGATCCCATTTTTCAAAATAGGAATGGGATCACCCATGGAAACATGGAAACATAGATTTTCCCTCAACACTTTTCGAGATGTGAAATATTAATCTCGATCATGAATCTGTTTCTCAAAAATGTGAAGGTGTCCTTGTACAAGCCACAATAGCAATGCTAAGCAAGAGACGACGGTTGTTTTCATGAGGATAATGTTGGCCGCATGCATACACACTAGCAGCTAAAGATCCCCAAATGGTTACAAATAATTACAAGTTCTTTGGTATTTGATTTCTAGCAATTTTGGGTGAATTCAATTTGTCTTCTAGTGGTCGAAAGCAATCGTCAACAAGCCAATAGATTTTATTTAAGAAATTTGAATCATAAAGAATCTATTAAGAGAGTAGACAAAATTACAATGGGTTTTTCTCAATTTAAGCCAAAAAAATTACACTAAAGGTCAGAATAATGATGCATACACGCTATAGATTCCCAAATGATTACTCTAAAAGGTGAGAATTGAATTTGTGTGGCGACCTACTAGGGGTCAAAAGCAATGGTCAACAAGCCAGTCGTTTTCATGGTCATGGGGCGTCTGGGATATTAGCGACACGCATACACATAGTGCACACTACTAGCAGAGAGCCGAGTCCTCGCAGGACGCCCGCGCCAGTGTTGTGGGAATCTCTCTCTTGCATATCCTCATAAAAAGGCTACAAATGGTTCCATTCAACTCACGAATCTACCTCCCTCCCAGCAGCAGCAGCAGCGGCACCTGATCCAATGGCAACGAAGAGCAGCTGATCCCCATTCCAGTTCTCATCCAACCGACGCTCCTCAGCCTTCTCCACGTGCTTTTGATGAGTTCTACAGCTGGTGCACCACCTTCTTTCTTCTTCTCATCAGTGCTCTCGTATTGCCATCCGCCGTCGTTGATGCCGCAGGGCCTAAAACTTGCTCCACAAAACAAAGACGACGCAGTCCTCAACAAAGCAACTGGTGGTAATTTGGGTAATTTTTATCATTTTTTTGAAGACTTTCATAAGTCTCTTGAAAATCAAGATGCTGGATGTGATGGCGTCAAAATATATATGGTGTTACTTTTCTCTCCCTTGTTGGGGGGAATTGGAGATCAAGGTCTAGAAAACAAAGGTTATGATCGTGGTGCTGTTCTTCTAAAGCGGAAGCCGCAATCAAAAGTGAAGATGAAAAAGAAGACGGCTTTGTTTCTCTACATCAACATCAAAGTCATCATAGATCCTGGTTGAATTATACTTCATGATGTAATCAATTATAACATAAGCACATGCACATGCACATGCAACTAGAGTGTTCACCACACCTTACAAAAAAGTGTGTCATGCACGCTAGGCACATTAGATGCACAATAAATGCATCCTTAGCAAACTCCAAATTCTCAAATTTTTCGTTTGAGAAAACGGGAGGAATATTGGATATTAGGTACCCGTCCACGTGTCTGGACACCATTTAATAACAATGTAATTCATCATTTAAATAGAATAACAAAAATCGGTTCTGCGAGGCCGTTCAGCGCTCTCTCTTTTCCCATCTCTGTGGCTATGGCGTAACAACCAGTCTACTGCGTGTACGATAGAATTTGGGGGTCTCTTACAAACTCCTACAAGGTGGAGGTTGGCAGGGACGACACTGGCTACCTCATCCACGGCCTTGACACCAATGCTACCTACAACTTCGGTGAGACGGAGGCGTTCGCCCCCAACGTAACGGAGGGCGCCGACCCTTCCTCCACACAGCTGGGCGTCATCCGGGGCTACACCGTCTAGGCCAGCTACACGTCCACAGGTGGAGGTGGAGGTACTCTCCTACGACGACGTCTCCCTCAACAGCATCATCAGCCTACAGCACCTCATCAATCAGGCCACCAACAACGAGATCGTCGTGCTAGGTGGCATCGGTGCCTTCCGGGGGTGCGAGGCTATGACATCGTTACCTTCGTCAACTGCACGGGCACACACTACGTGTATCACCATTCTCTATCTTTCTTCTAGTGGAGTGTGATGTTGGTTAATTATCTACACGCTACGTGTATCACCATTCGCTCTACTTCCTCTAGGTGGCTTTTATCTTCTAGTGGAGTGTGATGTTGGTTAATGATAAACCCAGCGTGTATGTTATTTGTTTAGATTAAAATTCATATTATTGGCATAAAATCCCTCCCTCCTTAGCAAAAGGAAAATCTAAATATTACAAAATCTCGGTATTAGTCTAGGCATTTATATTTGTAGTGAACCAATTAGCAACCTTGGGTTTAATTCTATCGCTAACTAGTATACGGCTCAATCTTGACTATGGTTAAAGTCATGATTATGCATTAATAGGGGTGATTCCTATCCCAAAATGTATAAAGCTTCTAGTTTTCCCATGAGTCTCAATTTTGCATGGTGTTTGTCCCATTCGGTTCTACCTAATACTTTACAATTTTCAATCTCATAAAATTACATAATTCTAACCAAGACCACTATGTTTATAGATTATCTATGGTGGTATACAAAGGGAAATTGTGTTAAGAGATTTGAGACCCTACACTATTCGTGTTCCTTGTTTGCAAGAAAGGTGACACTTTGATATTATTGATAGAAAAAGACATAATTCCAACCAGGACCAATGTGTTACCTATCATATACAAAGTGGAGTTATATCGAGGGATTTGAGAACTTACACTATTCTTCTTCTTCTTTGTCTCAAGTGGTTTGAGCTTACGACTCTCATTCATAAGGTCTTGCGTTCAAATCCCCTTGAGTACACTTCAAGACACCTTAAGGTTGGGATGTATCCATGTGCACGTTGGTCTCACCCTCCACACACCCCAACATCTACACTCGACGAGTGTTCCTATGATTTCCTACCAGTTCTTCTCTGTGTTCTTGCGAGTGACAGTGGGGTGCAACGCCAATCCCTCAAGGTCAAGCTTTGGATTAGAGACAGTGGCTATTGGAATATCTCAATCCACGATGCATGGTGCCTAGTTTTTGGAGTGTGTATGGTGTTCCCTCCTTTCAGTCGAGCTACTAACTTGCCAGGTTCATCTCGAGGCTTGCCGTTGCCTTAAATGTGGCCAATATTTGAAAGGGGTAACCCCTCATAATACTGGGGTGTGTCAGTGTGGGGTTAGTATTACTGTGAGGGTACTAAATGAGGTGTCACACTAGCTATAGGGGTGTGTGTTTAGCCACATGAAATCCTAGTGTTGTACGACTAGGTAAGGGAGTGGGGGAAGGACCCACTCATCTAAATGAGAAAAATAACTTACAACAAAATTCGCCAATGTCATTGCAAGATTCATGACTAACTAAACATTATCGAGCGAGCGCTCCGAGCTGATAAATAATCACATATTACAAGTGTAATGCTCCTTGTATCAATAGCTTCAGGACTTGTAAGACTAGAACTTTGATTCTCCACCCAACCATATCCCAAATGGACCTTAAACACATGATTATATAGGCCTAGGTGATGCATGACCTTCCAACTTCAGCCCCTTGACCTTTTAATGGCTAGGCATGGTCCTCACTTTCCAATGCCTCCTCAACTCCCCCTGGAGGTGCCTTTTTCTATGGCCTTTGGGCTTCCCTTATGCACCATCTACATCCCTTTTATATTGACCTTATTGTTTATTAACCATTGCTTTAGGTATTTCCAATTTGAAATCCCCTGAACCTTATTTATATACAAACATTTTACATATAAATAATCTTTTCTAGTCTTACCTTATAGTGTTTCATGTCAATCTCATAACATTTCCTCCCCTTGGAAGAAAAGTTTTCATCCTCAAAAACAAACTTAGGAAAACTTTTCTTTAATGTAGCCACTCAACTTGGAATAAGTTCTCTTTTATAAGTATTTCAATTATAGAAACACTTCCTTTAGTTGAGGAATACTACTTCCTTGTTCATGAGTTCTTAAACTCCCTTTCTATAAGAGAGGTTTGACACAGTGTTGAACTTTATGTTACCCTTGAACACTGAGGTTGGCTTTAACATGTTCTTTTTTAAGATGAATATTTTGTTCTGGTTAACGCTAAACATGAGGACAAACCAATATGTTTATGTCCATGTATTAAACTTCTTTCATCCACACCCTTTGCTTACTGATGTATGACATAAATGTATGAAGTCGTGTGTGTATATGTATAGGATGAGAATTAAAGGGAGAAAAGGAGGATAATTTATGATAAAGGTAAAACACATAATAATAAAATAGGCCAATCTCTACTCATCCTCCTCATCATCATCATTCTCGTCCTCCTCGCCTATTGCCTCTTCTTCATCTTGTTATATCACATAAGATTAAGTAATATTAAAATATAAATAAGATAAATTCTAAAAGCTTCTAAAACCAAAAGAATATGAGCTTTCAAAACTTTTTCAAACAAGTGACATATCTATTATGGACTTAAAAAATATATCTATTATATGTATACTCCATGTATAGAGCTTTATGCATAAGATTATGCATTGAGCTTTAAAGCATAAGCTTAAAGCTTGCATTAAGCTCTATACCTAAAGCTTAAATGTTGTGAGAGGAGCCTAGAACTTAAAAAACATGAGATGTGAAAGTATCTAATGTACATAAGAGTGTGAGTGGTGAATCCTAGGTGGGAGGGACATCATGGTAGTGAGGAGGATAAGCGTAGGTGCTAGAAAACCAAAATAGAAGGATCATGGATGACTCTAGGGAGCCGGCGCAATTGTTTAAGAAGGTGGTGAGGCAGCGACAAGCAAAAAGGGGGGGAATCGACATAGCTTACGAGAGAGACAAGTAGACGGAGAGAAGAAATAAGAAGAGGAGAGTGGGTGAAGTGTGAAGTACCTAAATTGAAGAAACTAGCAGACATAAGGACTTCTAATTTTTAAAAGTTGTAGACGTGGGGGAATCGGGTAAATTAGAGCAGAGAATGTGCAACAGTCCAGAGAATCAGATAGGAGATGTTTCCTCGATGATTTTTGGGAGAAGCAACTCTATTAGAGACTTTCTTTCATTCAATTCATGCTCAATTGCTAATGCTGTCAATCAATTGTGTGTTGATTTGTATCTGTTTGGAAAGAACCTATAGTTTGTAGTTGTAGATTCAGTGCAATTCAAATTTGTGAGAGAAACTGATGATTAGGAGAGTTATAGTTGGAGCCTACCTATGAAAAACCCCAGGTTTTTTAGTGTGTTCTTCTCATATGTTTGGACCCATTATCTCAGGGGTCTTAAGATAGTCTGCCTTTGTTTTGTGAAGAAAACTGAGAGTTCATTTGATGAGAATTTGAGATATGGAACTTGGTATGAGTTCTTTCAATTTTCTTTGATGAGAGAGTGCAATTGTGAAGGTATGTCTGATGACAAGGAAATCAGATCTATCTCACAATAGAAGAAACCATCTTCTGTTAAGAGAATATAGCCAAATAAGGTCAAAAAAGAGTCATCAACAAGTAGTTATGTGTAGGGGGTGGCTGATGAGGTAGAAGTGTTTTTTTAATCTTTTGGATTCAAGGGAGGTTATTGTGGGTTGAGTCTGAGAGTTACGAGCGAAACAAAAGTCAGATGGGTTTGGGGGAAAATTGGTAGTTCTTAATTAGCTACGAGTTCATTATGATCACCTGGATTGCTTTACAGTTGTATCTTTACGTGGTTTGAGTGTTTAGAGGGTTTAAAGGTGTTAGAGGACTCAGAGCTAAGAAAGTCTGCTCGAGTTGAGACAGCTTTAGCAATCAACATCATCGGTCAGATCAGTTATAATAGTAAGTTAGGTGTGGGTAATAGAGAGTCTTAGGAGTTTTATCTTCATGAAATTAAGGAAGCCTAATGGGCTAGAAGGATTCTACAAACATAAAAGAGAAAGTTCTTGATCTCAGTAGGACTTCTAAGTCGGTTCTTTGAACGAAGAATCGATAATAGTCCAAACCATTTGGATTAATGTTCGTAGAAGATTCGCAGAGCTTAGGGGAATCTTCAACATAGTTTTGGGGTTGGGAGATTGAGGCTAGCTGGACTAGGAGGACAATAAGAGATCAAGAAGGATGCATATTGGGGTCAGATTCTAGGTAAGACATACGAGCCAGTTTACAAGTAGTTGGGTAGACTAGAGTTGATAGGGTGTCAGCAAGGGAGATTCCACGGGTTGTTCTAAGAAGTTCATGATCAAGTATTTGCAGTTGGCTGACACTAGAGGACATTATGGAGATCAGGAGGACGTGTTTCTTTTTGGAATCTGTTGCACCCATCTTTAAAATACAATAAGAATTTTTTCATTTCTACAAGAGTCATCTGAGGCAGTTTTCACTCAATTTTTCTATTAGCAGAAAGTTAGAAGAGGGACATCCAAGAGTTTGGTAATCCCTTGGGGTTGTGGTTATAAGATTGGTTGATACTAGAGGATTGTAGAGGATCCAGGAGGACTCAGTCAACATACAGATCTGACATAGTGTTTCAAGGAGGGTTAGGGTGAGCCATATCAAAGACCATGATACCTATGTTGAGGTAGTCAGGCTTGCATTAGAATAGTGAAAGAATAGGGTGCAGAGAGGCAAGAGATGGCCTGTTAAAGAGATAGAGTCAGCTTTGACAGCCATATATAAACATGGTACTTGTGGGCATGTTGTTGAGCCATTTTCGGTTGAAGTACATGTAGAAAGAAACTGTGGTGCTGAGATTCCTAGGGCTATTGAGGTTGGAGACACAGGTCAGGAGGGATTGCATCACAAAATCCAGAGGATGACTAAGTAGATTGGGAACTTAACCCTTATTGTGCATGGAATTTGGAATCAAGTTAGAAGACCATAGGTTGACAAACCATTACGAAATAGAATGGAGAACTTCCAATGTTTTAACTGTGGGGAGAGGGGCATATTTCTCCACATTGTACCCAGCTAAGGAGGGATCCAAGAGAAGAAAAACAAGATCATAGCAATTCATGAAGTTCACAACATTGCTTAAGTTAACATCATTACTTTAATTATGATGGAGTGATTTATCTACATACATAAGAATCACGTCTAGATAGATGTCATCCATTCCCCCAATACCCTATATGTGGCCACATGCATAGGGTATCGGCATAGTGGTGGGAAACCGATGTGGAAGAGATGGCCACAATGATGCAACCCATGTGGAAGATATGGCCACATGTAAGCATGTAGACACCTATCCCATCAGTTGGAACCATGTAAAGTAGGCAGTCCTCTGAAGCATAGTTGGCCAACCGCCAACGACATTCTCTAACCTCTTGTACTGGCAAAAGATGAAGAGAAACATATGGATGAGTCTGAATGCCATAGGCATGATCACTAAGAAATTTCTGATGTACATAATGCTTGGCTTTTTTCTCTACAATTTCGCTGGTGCATCACCTCATTAACGAGTTACTACCTCCGAGAAATTTACCTGACCTCTCAACTACTCTACAAGATGTTGCTGAGACCACCTTAGCTCTGGTCTTGTCTAGCTCAACTTTTTCCAGCTCCAATTTGACCTACTAAAACTGAGCAGAGAGAGCCTCTATTACATCCTCTTCTTTACACCTCGATTGTTTCCTCATCTCAGCTCTAACCTACACCAACTGCCACTCCCTTACCTATTTCTTTTAGCTACACACACACACACCTATAGCTAGTGTGACACCTCATTTGGTACCCTAATAGTAATACTAACCACATGCACGCACACCCAAGTATTACAAGGGGGTACCACCCTTCCAAATATTGGCTACATTTAAGAAAGTGGGCAAGCCGTGAACTCGACACCTCATTTGGTACCCTAACAGTAATACTAACCACATGCACGCACACCTAAGTATTACAAGGGGGTACCACCCTTCCAAATATTGGCCACATTTAAGAAAGTGGGCAAGCCGTGAACCCAACAAGTTAGCTAGTGTGACACCTCATTTGGTACCCTAACAGTAATACTAACTACATGCACGCACACCCAAGTATTACAAGGGGGTACCACCCTTCCAAATATTGGCCACATTTAAGAAAGTGGGCAAGCCTTGAGATGAACCCGACAAGTTAGCTCAAGGGAGTCACTTATAAATATAAAACGTATCACGTGCGTTCAACAAGAGGAGTTTTTTAAATCCCTTTTTTACACATTTTATACATACAGAAAGTTACCATTTAAAGGGGGTATTTAAAGATTGAATAGGAAAAGGGTGTGTTTTATTCATGAAAAAGTTACAGATAAGGTGTTTTTATATTAGGCCTTGAATGTACGTGATATAGAGGCTTTACATGTAGTGACCTCCCCCCCTCCCCACCAGCAAGTTAGTAGCTCGACTGAAAGGAGGGAACACCATGCACACTTGCAAAACTCGGTGCCATGCATCGTGGGTTGAGATGTTCCAACAGCCACCCACCATCTCTAATCCAAATCTTGACCTTGAGGGATTGGCATTGCACACCATTGTCACCGCAAGAACGTAGAGAGGAACTGGGAGGAAATCACAAGAACACTCAAGGATAGATGTTGGGGTGTGTGGAGGGCGATACCAACGTTCACGCAGATACATCTCAAGCTTAAGGTGTCCTCAAGTGTACTCAAGGGGATTTGAACCCAAGAACTCATGAATGAGAGTCCTAATCTCAAACCACTTGAGCTATGCATCTTGAGCCAAACGAGAAGCAAAGTGGAAACTCTCAAATCCCTCAATTTAACTCCACTTTGTATACCATAGTTAACATAGTGGTCCTATTTGTTGGAATTATGTCTTTTTATATCAATAATAAGAAAGTATCGCCTTTGAATTCAACTTCTTGCAACAAAGAAGAAGAATAGTGTAGGGTCTCAAATCTCTCAACATAATTTCTGTTTGTATGCCATAGAGAATTCATAAACATAGTGGTCTTGGTTGGAATTATGTAATTTTATGAGATTGAAAAATATAAAGTATTAGGTAGAACCGAATGGGACTCAACACCACGCAAATTGAGACACGTGGGAAAAGTAGAAGCTTTATACACTTTGGGATAGGAATGACCCCTATTGAATGCATAATCATGACTTTAACCACAGTCAAGATTGAGTCGTACACTAGTTAGCCGTAGAATTAAACCCAAGGTTGGCAATTGGTTCACTACAAATATAAATGGATAGACTAATACCAAGCATTTATATTATTTAGAATTTTTTTTTGCCAAGGAGGGAGGGATTTCATGCCAATAATATGAATTTTAATCTAAACAAATAACATACACGTTGGGTTTATAATTAACAAACATCACACTCAACTAGAAGATAGAAGCCACCTAGAGGAAGTAGAGCTAATGGTCTTGGTTGGAATTATGTAATTTTATGAGATTGAAAAATATAAAGTATTAGGTAGAACCGAATGGGACTCAACACCATGCAAAATTGAGACTCGTGGGAAACACCATGCAAAATTGAGACTCGTGGAAAACTAGAAGCTTTATACACTTTGGGATAGGAATGACCCCTATTGAATGCATAATCATGACTTTAACTACAGTCAAGATTGAGCGGTAGACTAGTTAGCCATAGCCATTGACGAAGGTAACGATGTCATAGCCTCGCACGCCCCTGAAGGCGCCGGTGCCACCCAGCACGGCGATCTCATTGGTGGCCTGATTGATGAGGCCCTGCAGGCTGATGGTGCCGTTGAGGGAGCCGTCGTCGTAGGAGAGTACCTCCACCTCCACCTCGTGGCTGGTGGACGTGTAGCTAGCTTGGACGGTGTAGCCCCGGATGACGCCCAACTGTGTGGTGGAAGGGTCGGCGCCCTCCGTTACGTTGAGGGCGAACGCCTCCGTCTCACCGAAGTTGTAGGTGGCGTTGGTGTCAAGGGCGTGGATGAGATAGCCAGTGTCGTCCCCGCCAACCTCCACCTGGACGTAGTACTCCAAGGAGGCCTCATCCGAGGAGCTCCAACGCTGGTTGCCAGCAGGCCGCCCGACATCAACGGCGGAGGGCAATACGAGAGCGCTGATGAGAAGAAGAAAGAAGGCGGTGCACCAGCTAGAACTCATCGAAAGCACGTAGAGAAGGCTGAGGAGCATCGGTTGGATGAGAACTGGAATGGGGATCAGCTGCTCGTCGCTGCAGTTGGAAATTAGGTTTTGTATACTTAATGCCGCTGTTTGCTGCTTCTGCTGGGAGAGAAAGACCCGGCTCTCTGTTGGACCAGTAGTGTGCACTGTGTGTATGCGTGTCGCTGATATCTCAGATGCCCCATGGCCATGAAAATGACTGGCTTGCGGACCATTGCTTTTGACGCCGCACAAATTCAATTCTCACCTTGTAGAGTAATCATTTGGGGATCTCTAGCGTGTATGCATGCATCAGTATGCATGAAATCGACTGGCTTGTTGACAATCGCTTTTGACCACTAGGAAGACAAATTCAATTCGCCAAAAATATTAAAAATAAAACACCTGTAATTATTTGTAACCATTTGGGGATCTTTAGCTGCTAGCGTGTATGCATGCGGCAAACAACCGCCTTCTCTTGCTTAGCATCGCTATTGTGGCCTGAACAAGGGCACTTTCACATTTTCGAGAAACAAATTCATGATCGAGATTAGTATTTCAGGCATCCCAAAAACTGTTGAGGGAAAATCTCTATTTCTATGTTTCCATAGGTGATCCCATTCCTATTTTAAAAAATGGGATCATCATAAACTTGTCCAGAATTTTTGTCAAAACACCCTCTTGTGACATGTCACAAGAAATATCTTGAAGAGTAGAATCTAAATCTACAATCTCTGACAAATTTAGAGTTGTTATGTTTAAGATATGTCCAAAACTATATAGAAAAGTTGTCCAATATTGACTTGTCTCTCATCATCAAACTCTACTTTTGCTATTTATTTTCTATCTCTTGGCATCAAAATCATTACTTATGTGATGATGTGAGGCCTTGCTTTTCATTATGCTACTTGCAATGAGGGAAACCATGTTGTTTTGGATTCTAAAGAGATCCTCTGGGAGAGTGATTAATGACCCTAAGGAGGTGTAATGGAAAGAAACCCTCATATGGAAATAAAAAAGGATTGCCACATTGTCAAAAATCCTCATAAACATGGTGGGTGTGTCAAAGTGCCTACGACTTCATGCACAACAAGGGTGCTATAAAGCTAATTAATTTTTTGGTTTCTCAAAAATGTAAAGTTTTATCCCCAAGGAGACAACAAGTAAATTCAAATGATTACATGGGGACTTTCTACCAATATCACTTCAGCAAGCTAACACAACTATCATGAGCACACAACCAATCCTCCAAATCAAAAAGGTATGACATCAAGAAACATAGAACCACAACCACAGTCATCATCAAAGAATCATTATCATGAGCACACAATGAATCCTCTACATCAAGATTAAGGTACGAAAGAAACGCACAACCATAACCAAATTATTCATCACCATAGCAAGACTGGTGACCTAAACATGGAGAATATCAATATATAAGTACCTTCTTCATTTTCAAAGAGGGATAATCACAAGAACCTGCTTTAACTTCTAGCCACTCTTCAATGGGAAAAGGAAAGCTCCATAAAAGCTTGCTGTCAAGATAAGGGTAAAGGGAAGGAACTAACATGGCACCACAAGAACCTCTCCATTCCATCTTCGTCAAGGGTAACACCCTATCCATGGGAATTAGTGCCAAGGTCTGTTTACTGCAACTTGCAGGCCTTTACAATCACATAATTTGAGTAACATGGCTTCAATATTAATACAACAATCTCCTCAGTTTAGAAAAGATTGGGTGAAATAACTATTATGATGGTAACACATTTTTTTACCAATAATTCAATTTAAAAGAAGAATCAAATTGGCACTATATTGTCACATTCTCAAAATTCCTCACCAGGGATTTAATATTCACGTGATCACAAGATTTTTTGTGATAATAACACATGTGAACAAGTTATTCACATGTTCTCATGTTATCGTTCACAAAAATAACAGGTCACTTGCCATTTGGGAACCCCTTAAAAGCTTGGCTACACATGGGAATAAGCTATTCACATGTTCTCATGTTACCATCTTCACATAATAGCAGGTCAGTGGTGGCCACCTAAGAAGATTTTTTATGCCCGACAAAGATAATTTTTTAGGCCCTTGTGAAAGCTTTGTGAATATAACATGTGATCACAAGATTTTTTGTGTTATTAACATGTTCACATGTTCTCGTTGACGTCATTGAAATCCCTGTTTCTCACGAATGTGGTATGTGTGTCAATGTGCCTACTAGGACTTAATGCACAACAACGATACTATGATTCAGCTAAAACATTTATTTGATTCCCAAATGTGTAAAGTTTTATCTAAGAGAAGACAACAAGCTAATTAAAATTATTGGATTGGAAATTTCTACCAATATCACTTCATCAAGCCAACACAACTATCATGATCACACAACTAGTCCTCCATATCAAAAAGTTATGACATGTTTTAGAAACATAGAACCATAACCATAGGGTATAACAACCTTCTTGATTTGAAGAGTGGGATAATCACTCGGGGGGTTCACTATATGTAAACTCTATATATCACGTGCGTTCAAGGCCTAATTTTAAAACCCCTTATTTATAAATTTTTAATGAATAAAAGATACCCTTTTCCTATTCAATCTTTTGTAAATTTTCCTTTAAATGGTACGCTTCTATATATAAAAAATGTTGAAATTTAAGATTTAAAAAACCACTTTTATTGAACCCACGTGGTATGCTTACATATTTATGAGAACCCCCCCTCCCCCAAGGATAATCACAACAACTAGCTTGTACTAATAACCACTCTTGAAAAGGAAAAGGAAAGCTCCATAAAAGCTTTCTCTCAAATTGTAAGAACAATAGAGCATAGATGTTAGGGTGTGTGGAGGACAAGACCGATGTGCATGCAAGCATATCCCAAGCCTAAGGTGTCCTCAAATCTACTCAAGTGGATTTGAACCCAAGGGGATTCGAAGCCAAGACCTCTTGAATGAGAGTCCTCAGCTCAAACCACTTGAGCTATTCCTCTTGAGCAAAAGAAGAAGAATAGTGTAAGCTCTCAAATCCCTCAGTATAACTCCCCTTTGTATACCATAGGTAGACCTTAAACTTAGTGGTCTTCGTTATTGGAATTATGTCTTCTTATATCATTACTATCAAAGTAGGCCATAAACACAGTGGTCTTGGATGGAATTATGTCTTTTTATATCATAATATTATTGAAATATTTTGTTTCAATTCAATTTCTTGCAACAAAGAAGAAGAATAGTGTAGGGTCTCAAATCTCTCAAAATAATGTCTCTTTACATACCTTAGATAGCCCACAAACATAGTGGTCTTGGTTGGAATTTTGTAATTTTATGAGATTAAAAAATGTAAACTATTAGGTAGAACCAAAAGGGACAAACACCATGCAAAATTGAGACCCATGTGGAAACTTTGGGATAGGAATAACCCCTAGTGGATGCATAATCATGAGTTTTAATCTATCAAGATTGAGCCATAGACTAGTTAGAATAATTATAATTAAACCCAAGGTTGCCAAATGATTCACTACAAATATCAAATAGCTAGACTAATACGGAGAATATATATTACTTAAAAAATTATTTGGCCCAAGAAGGTGTTCAACATGGTTAGTATTTCTAGCTATAAAGTGTAGCCTTCCACCATATTTATCCATGAAGAAAGAACACTTACTTTTTAGTCTCTTGCCATCCTCATAAGTTGGTCGACTGAATTTATATTGTGAATGTATAAGAAATTGTAATTAAGGTCAACTATTTAATAATTTTGATACTTGTGATGCATTAGGAAACTCAGAAGTGAAGGACATCAATGTCTACTTACCTCCATTGAATCGACGAGCTAAGAGGATATTTGCAGGAATGGTTTTGAAGGTCATGATACATCTAGGGATGGGAAATTTACCTTATGAGCATACTTTCTTGAACTATCCTCGCTATTGGGGATTGTCACCATGTTAAGGTTTGTTTTGATAATAATCACAAAGTCTATCAAAATGTAATAACAATGTAAATTTCTCATATATGCTTTACCTACTACGTACAATGACAGTCTAGTTACAAAAGGCTATAATGGATGCCCTACTTGTGTGATGAAACTTGCTTCAAAATGGAGATATAGTTGAAGAAGTGTGGTATCCACATTATATGAGGTTGTTGCATATGGATGTTTTTTACTACTAAAGCACTATTGTACCATGCATATTCTCTTGTACAAATGCCGCACTGAAGGAATGGCCACCACCACATAGGATGACTCCATGTGATTGGGAATTACACTGGGATGATTTTACAAACTCCCAATCATCAGATACAAGGGATAAGGGTGACGGAATGAAGACAAAAAAGTCTTCTAATGATCTAGAATGTTGGAGAAAGTTAAAATTGTGACCTATTGGAGCGAATGTACATTTCAAGAACGTTGGAGATTCTTTATGGAGGCACCATATGTTAACCCATTCTTAGGGTTAACAAGGCCTAATTCCATTATATTATATTTGTGATTCAAGGTAGATACACCAAAAGTTCGTACATACAAGATATCAAGCAACGGTGTCCAAATCTACAACTTGGACAGGTGCTCATAGAGCTTGAAGACCTCAAGGGTTACAAACTCGGCCATTGGAAAGGTCCTCAACGACACTTGAGGTTCACTAGGTAATCTCTTATTGGATGTGTTTCAAGGTGGGTTAAGGTGAGACATAACACCTCGTGGCGACGAGAGAGAAGGATACATGTGTGAGTCAAAAGCAAAAACAAAGCTACACATATGGCTGAAGTACTCAAACAAAAGTGGAAAAATCTCCCGCAATCAAGCATCTCCATGGGTCTTCTTGAAACAATAGCATGCAAATGTATTAGAATGAATCAAGAGAGCGTGAACACCTAGTGGCCAGGGAGCCTCATTCCATAACGTCTTTACCAACGAGAATGTAAGCCCTTAGGCCTCAAACGATATCACTATCATAACTGAATACAAGTATGTGTGATAAAAGAACTACAGATAGCTACTAAGTCCTTTATTATAGTTAGTTATATCATATTTCAAAAATTATATATAGCACTCCATGACACCTTCTTCCTTTATCAATTAAGGGCTTCCTGATACTTGTAATACATGATTATTGCCCAAGAAGGAGGGATTTTATGCCAATAATATGAATTTTAATCTAAACAAATAACATACACACTCGGTTTACAATTAACCAACATCACACTCCACTAGAAGATAGGAGCCACCTAGAGGAAGTAGAGAGAATGGTGATACTACATGTAGTGTGTGCCGGTACCGTTGACGAAGGTAACCTTGTCATAGCCTTGTAATTATTTGTAACCATTTGGGGATCTTTAGCCGCTTGCATGTATACATGCAGCCAACCTTATCCTCGTGAAAACAATCGCTTTCTCTTGCTTAGCAATGCTATTGTGGTCTTCGTTATTGGAATTATTTCTTAGTATATCATTAATATCAAAGTAGGCCATAAACACAGTGGTCTTGGATGGAATTATGTCTTTTTATATCATAATATGGAAGTATTTTATTTCACAAATTCTCAATCTAATAATTTGAATTAGCTTGTTGTCTTCTTGTGGATAAAACTTTACACATTTGGGAATCAAATAAATGTTTTAGTTGAATCATAGTATTGTTCTTGTGCATTAAGTTGTAGGCACTTTGACACACATACCACATTCATGGAATTTTGAGAATGTGACAATATAGTGCCAATTTGACTCTTCTTTTAAATTGAATTATTGGCAAAAAATGTGTTACCATCATAATAGTTGTTTCACCCAATCTTGTCTAAACCGAGGAGATTATTGTATTCATATTGAAGCCATGTTACTAAAATTATGTGATTGTTAAGACCTCCAAGTTGCAGTAAACAAACCTTGGAGCTAATTTCCATGGATAGGGTGTTACCCTTGACGAAGATGGAATGGGGAGGTTCTTGTGGTGCGATGTTAGTTCCTTCCCTTTATCCTTATCTTGATAGCAAGCTTTTATGGAGCTTTCCTTTTCCCATTGAAAAGTGGTAGTAGTTAAAGCAGGTTCTTGTGATTATGCCTCTTTGAAAATGAAGAAGGTGCTTATATATCTATATTCTCCATGTTTAGGTCATAAGTCGTGTTGTGGTGATGAATAATTCGGTTATGGTTGTGTGTTTCTGTCATACCTGAATCTTGATGTAGAGGATTCATTGTGTGCTCACGATAATTATTCTTTGATGATGACTGTGGTTGTGGTTCTATGTTTCTTGATGTCATACCTTTTCGATGTGTGGAGGATTGGTTGTGTGATCATGATACTTGCGTTAGCTTGACGAAGTGATAGAAAGTCCCCATCCAATCATTTGAATTTACTTGTTGTCTACTTGTGCATGAAGTCGTAGGCACTTTGACACACCCACCACGTTTGTGAGGATTTTTGACAATGTGACAATCCTTTCTGCTTTCCATATGAGGGTTTCTTTCCATTACACTTCTCCTTGGGGTCATCAATCATTCTCCCAGAGGATCTCTTTCGAATCCAAACAACATGGTTCCCCTCATTGAAAGTAGCATCATGAAAAGCAAGGCCTCACATCATCACACAAGTAATGATTTTGATGCCAAGAGATAGAAAATAAATACCAAAAGTAGAATTGATGATGAGAGACAAGTCAATATTAGACAATTTGGGAAAAATCTCATATTTTCGGAATCAACTTTTCTATATAGTTTTGGACATATCTTAAACATAACAACTCCAAATTTCTCGGAGATTGTAGATTTAGATTCTACTCATCAGGATATTCCTTGTGATATGTCACATGAGGGGGTTTTGAAAAAAAAATTGGACAAGTTTATCATGATCCCATTTTTCAAAATAGGAATTGGACCACCCATGGAAACATAGAAACAGAGATTTTTCCTCAACAGTTTTCGGGATGCTTGAAATATTAATCTCGATTATGAATTTGTTTATGGAAAATGTGAAGGTGCCCTTGTACAGGCCACAATAGCAATGCTAAGCAAGAGAAGGCGGTTGTTTTCATGAGGATAATGTTGGCCGCATGCATACAAGCTAGCAGCTAGAGATCCCCAAATGGTTACAAATAAATACAAGGTCACATTTCCATCAATTTTGGCGAATTGAATTTGTCTTCTAGCGGTCAAAAGCAATTGTCAGCAAGCTAGTCGATTTTATTTAAGAAATTTTGAATCATAAAGAATAGCAAGCCAGTCGATTTTATTTAAGAAATTTGAATCATAAAGAATATATATTAAGGGTTTCCTCAATTTAAGCACGAATATATATTAAGGGTCTTAGTGCAGGGTCTTGGCAGGACGCCCGCGCCAGTGCTGCAAATGGTTCCATTCAACTCACGAATCTACCTCCCTCCCAACAGCAGCAGCAGCGACGAGCAGCGGATCCCCATTCCAGTTCTCATCCAACCGACGCTCCTCGGTCTTCTCCACGTTCTTTCGATGAGTTCTAGCTGGTGCACCGCCTTCTTTCTTCTTCTCATCAGCGTTCTCGTATTGCCCTCCGCCGTTGATGCCGCGCGGCCTGCTGGCAACCAGCGCTGGAGAATCACTGCCAAGTCGAGCTCCTCGGATGAGGCCTCCTTGGAGTACTACGTCCAGGTGGAGGTTGGCGGGGATGACACTGGCTACCTCATCCACGCCCTTGACACCAACGCCACCTACAACTTCGGTGAGACGGAGGCGTTCGCCCTCAACGTAACGGAGGGCGCCGACCCTTCCTCGACACACCTGGGCGTCATCCGCGGCTACACCGTCCAGGCCAGCTACACGTCCACCAGCCACGAGGTGGAGGTGGAGGTACTCTCCTACGACGACGGCTCCCTCAACGGCACCATCAGCCTGTAGGGCCTCATCAATCAGGTCACCAACGAGATCGCCGTGCTGGGTGGCACTGGCGCCTTCCGGGGCGTGCGAGGCTATGACGTCGTTACCTTCGTCAACTGTACCGGCACACACTACGTGTATCACCATTCGCTCAGGTGGCTCCTATCTTCTAGTGGAGTGTGATGTTGGTTAATTATAAACCCAGCGTGTATGTTATTTGTTTAGATTAAAAATTTATATAATTGGCATAAAATCATTTGTTCACTACAAATATAAATGTCTAGACTAATACCAAGAATTTATATTATTTAGAATTTCTTTTTGCCAAGGAGGGAGGCGGCAACCTTGGGTTTAATTCTATGGCTAACTAGTCTACGACTCAATCTTGACTGTGGTTAAAGTCATGATTATGCATTCAATAGGGGTCATTTCTATCCAAAAGTGTATAAAGCTTCTAGTTTTCCCAAGGGTCTCAATTTTGGGTGGTATTGAGTCCCATTCAGTTCTACCTAATACTTTATATTTGTCAATCTCATAAAATTAATTAATTCAAACAAGACCACTATGTTTATGAATTCTCTATGGTGTACAAAGAGAAATTATGTTGAGAGATTTAAGAACCTATACTATTCTTCTTCTTTGTTGCAAGAAGTTGAATTCAAAGGCGATACTTTGATATTACTGATATAAAAAGACATAATTCCAGCCACGACCATTGTGTTACATATGGTATACAAAGTGGAGTTATATTGAGGGATTTCAGAGCTTCCACTTTTCTTCTGCTTTGGCTCAAGTTGCATAGCTCAAGTGGTTTGAGCTTAGGACTCTCATTCATGAGTTCTTCGGTTCAAATCCCCTTGAGTACACTTGAGGACACTTTAAGCTTGGGATGTATCCCAAGCTTAGGACTCTGATTCATGAGTTCTTGAGTTCTTGGGTTCAAATTTGAGACCCTACACTATTCTTTTTCTTTGTTTCAAGAAGTTTAATTGAAACAAAATACTTTGATATTATGATATAAAAGACATAATTCCATCCAAGACCACTATGTTTATGGCCTACTTTGATATTAATGATAAAACAAGACATAATTCCAAGAATGAAGACCACAAAGTTTAAGGTCTACCTATATTATACAAAGGGGAGTTATACCTTGAGATTTGAGAACTTACACTATTCTTCTTCTTTGTCTAAAGAGGAATATCTCAAGTGCTTTGAGCTTAGGACTCTCGTTCATGAGGTCTTGGCTTCGAATCCCCTTGGGGTTCAAATCCACTTGAGTACATTTGAGGACACCTTAGGCTTGGGATGTGATCACATGCACATTGGTCTTGTCCATTACGCCCCCTAACATGTATGTTATAGTGTTCTTGCGATTTGAGAGCAAACTTTTATGGAGCTTTCCTTTTCCCTTTCAAGACTAGTTAGCAGTAAAAGCAAGTTCTTGTGTTATCCTTGAGGGGGGGGGAGAACTCATAAATATGTAAGCATAGCACGTGGATCCCAAATAGAAGCATACCATTTAAAGGGAGTATTTATAGATTTAATAGAAAAAGGGTATCTTTTATTCATTAAAAATTTACAAATAAAGGGTTTTAAAATCAGGCCTTGAACATACGTGATATATATAGTTTACATATAGTGTACCCCCCTGAGTGATTATCCTACTCTTAAAATCAAGAAGGTTGTTATACCCTGTGGTTGTGGTTCTATGTTTCCAAAATATGTCATACCTTTTTGATATGGAGGATTGATTGGGAGACTGAAAAATATAAAGTATAGGTAGAACCGAATGGGACTCAACACCACGCAAAATTGAGACCCATGGGAAAACTACAAGCTTTGGATGCATAATCATGACTTTAACCACAGTCAAGATTGAGCCATAGAGTAGTTAGCCATAGAATTAAACCCAAGGTTGCCAATTGGTTCACTTCAAATATAAATGCCTAGACTAATACCAAGAATTTATATTATTTTATCCCAATAATATGAATTTCAATCTAAACAAATACCATACACGCTGGGTTTTTAATTAACCAACATCACACTCCACTAGAAGATAGGAGCCACCTAGAGGAAGTAGAGCGAATGGTGATACACGTAGTGTGTGCCAGTATCGTTGACAGAGGTAACGATGTCATAGCCTCGCACGCCCGTGAAGGTGCCGGTGCCACCCAACACGACGATCTCGTTGGTGGCCTATGCGTGGAACATTTCAACCCACAATGCGTGGCACCTAGTTTTTTAAGTGTGCATGGTGTTCCCTCCTTTCGATCGAGCTACTAACTTGCTGGGGAGGGGGGGTCACTATATGTAAACCCTCTATATCACGTACGTTCAAGGCCTAATATAAAAACCCCTTATGTGTAATTTTTTCATGAATAAAACACACCCTTTTCCTATTCAATCTGTAAATACCTCCTTTAAATGGTAACCTTCTCTATGTAAAAAATGTGTAAAAAAGGGATTTAAAAAACTCCTTTTGTTGAACCCACGTGATAGGCTTACATATTTATAAGTTACCCCCCTGAGCTAACTTGTCGGGTTCGTCTCAAGGCTTGCCCACTTCCTTAAATGTGGCCAATATTTGGAATGGTGGTACCCCCTTGTAATACTCGAGTGTGTGTGCGTGTGGTTAGTATTACTATTAGGGTACCAAATGAGGTGTCACACTAGCTATAGGGTGTGTGTGAAGCTGCAAGAAATAGGTAAGGGAGTGGTGGAAGGACCCACTCATCTAAATGGAAAAATTAATTTACAACAAACTTCGCCAATGTCATTTGCAAGAGTCATGAATAACTGAACATTATCGAGCGAGCGCTCTTGGTGGCTGATAAATAATCATGTATTACAAGTATCAACAGGAAGCCCTTAATTAATAAAGAAAGAATGTGTCATGAAGTGCTATATATCTGATATAACTAACACTAATAAAGGACTTAGTAGCTACCTCTAGATCTTTTATCACACATACTTGTATTAAGTTACGATAGTCATAACTTTTGAGGCCTAAGATCTTACATTGTCTTTGGTAAAGATGTTATGGAATGAGGCTCCCAGGCCACTAGGTGTTCACACTCTCTTGATTCATTCTAATACATTTGCATGCTATTGCTTCAAGAAGAACCATGGAGATGCTATTGCTTCAAGAAGACCCATGGAGATGCTATTGCTTCAAGAAGACCCATGGAGATGCTCGATAGCAATAGATTTTTTCACTTTTGTTGGAGTACCTCACCCATATATGTAGCTTTGTCTTTGCTTTTGACTCACACATGTATCCTTCTCTTTCACGAGGTGTTATGTCTCACCCTAACCCTCCTTGAAACACATCCAACAAGAGATTACCTGGTAAACCATAACTGTCGTAAGGATCTTTCCAATGGTCCAGTTTGTAATCCTTGAGGTCTCTAAGCTCTACAACTCCTTGAGAAGCAATTCCACCACACCTCTCGCGACCGAGCATTGTAAAACTGCCATGTTGCACTACGTGTACTCATCTCTCCTCTCACCTCAAATCACTCACACACACTCACTAGCATGATTAGAGAAAGAGATTAGCCAGAGGATTAGCAAGAGCAAGACTCTATTGTGCAATCGGAGAGTCCTTTTATTATGAGAGATATTCACTTATATACATGGCCATAAGTGTTCACACTCACTTAAACTATGGCCGGTCGGGCTTTTTAAGCTCATAAGAGGCCTAACTCTATTACAATCACTACTCTCATAATATACACACGAAGCACATCACTTGGTATGTCATCCTAACTTGCTACCACATGCTTGTGAAGCAGAAATCGCCGTAAGTATTCCATAGGAACATTACGGGCGCCCGTCCAAGTTGTAGATTTGGACACCATTACTTCATATCTTGTATGCACATCACTTGGTATGTCATCCTAACTTGCTACCACACCAGGGATTTCATTAACGTCTTCACAATTTCGTGATCACGTTAACAAAACCTATTATTAACATAAAAATTCTTGTGATCACAATGTATATTCACGGGCATTTTTTATGACCTGCAAAAACCTTCTCTGCCAGTAATCCCGCCGGGAAAATGTGCATTTCCCGGCGGGCCCGCCGGGAAAACCCATTTTCCCGGCGGGCAAATTAAAAAATTAAAAAAAATAAAAAAAATAAAAATAAATAAAAATAAATAAAAAATAAAAAATAATAAAAAAATCATGTTCACAGTCATTCTTACCATTTTTGGGCCTTCTGGACTCATTTATGATGTCAAAAGTTCAAAATTATTGGCACAAAAAAAGTTTTGTATAATTTGCTGGCCTTAAGTTCAATTGACACACCAATTAAATCTAACTATACTTACATCAATTGACTCAATTGTCCATGACATCATTGCACTCAATTGAGCCCAATTGGACTCAATTACACTTGATTTACACTCAATTGATATTAATTGGGTGTCAATTGATGTCAATTGTGCCTAATTCGACGCAATTGAGCCCAATTTACACCAAATTTGTAAAAATTGGATGTAAACTAAGTATCAATTGAGTCGAATTGGACTCAATTGATAATAATTGGATGTTAATTGATATTAATTAAGCCCAATTGACTTCAATTGGGTGTTAATTTATTACAATTAATGTCAATTAAGCTCAATTGAGCTTAGTTGACATCAATTGGGTGTCAATTGAGCTCAGTTGACATCAATTGAGTGTCAATTGATATCAATTAAGCTCAATTGAGCTCAGTTGACATCAGTTGGGTGTCAATTGATATCAATTGAGCTCAATTGGGCTCAATCGCACTTAATTGACACTCAATTGGGTGTTAATTGCATCCTATTGTGCTCAATTGAGCCCAATAGGATGCAATTAACATCAATCGGGTGTCAATTGATCACAATTGATATCAATTGGGCTCAATTGCACTCAATTGTGTGATCGATTGTGTGTCAATTAATGTCAATTGAGCCTAATATGATACAATTGAGCTCAATTCACGCCCAATTGGATGTAAATTGAGTGTCAATTGAGCGGAATTAGACTCAATTGATAGCAATTGGGTGTTAATTGATATCAATTAATATCCAATTAACACAATTGAAGTCAATTAAGTCTAATTGACTTCAATTGGATAATTTGGGTGTCAATTGAGCTCAATTGGACGTAAATGACATCAATTGGGGATCAATTAACATCAATTGAACCTTATTGACATCAATTGGGTGCCAATTAACATCAATTGGACTCAATTGACATCAATTAGGTTTCAATTGAGCCAAATTGGATGCAACTGACATCAATTGGGTGTCAATTGATTACAACTGAGCTGAATTGGGCTCAATTGCACTCAATTGATATTAATTGGGTGTCAGTTAAACCTAATTCCATGCAATTGAGCTCAATTGATATCAATTCACATCAATTGCTCTCAATTGATATTAATTGGGTATCAATCGATGTCAATTGAGCCTAATTCGATGCAATTGAGCTCAATTCACATCAGTTCATATCAATTGGGTGTCAATTGATGTCAATTGAGTAAAATTGAGTCTAATTGGGTGTCAATTGAGTCAAATTGAGTATAATTGGATGTCAATTGATATCAATTGAGCCAAATTGAGTCTAATTGAGTCCCATTAGACTTAATTAAGCCAAATTGAGTCTAATTGGGTGTCAATTGATGTCAATTGAGCCAAATTGAGTCTAATTGGGTGTCAATGGAGCCTAATTGACATCAATTGGGTGTCAATTGATGTCAATTGAGCCCAATTGAAGCTAATTGTGTATCAATTGACACACAATTGATGTCAATTGGGCTCAATTGACATCAATTGGATTCAATTGACACACAATTGATGTCACATGGGCTCAATTAACATCAATTAACACCTAATTGATGTCAATTAATATCAATTGGGTGTCAATTGATTATAATTGATGCTAAATTGAATGAATTGAGTCCAATTGACATCAATTAAGTCTAATTGGGTATTAATTGATCAATTGGACTCAATTGATATCAATTGACACCTAATTGGACTCAATTGACATCAATTGGACTCAAAAGGGTGTTAACTGATGTTAATTGAGCCCAATTGACATCAATTGGGTGTTAATTGAGCTCAATTGGACACAATTAACAATAATTGGGTATGAATTGAACTCAATTGACATCAATTAGGTGTCAATTGAGCCTAATTGCATCCAATTGAACTCAATTGACATCAATTGGACAAATTGCATCCAAATTAATTCAATTGACATCAATTAAGCCTAATTGCATCCAATTTAACCCAATTAGACTCAATTGAATCCAATTGGACTCAATTGACATCAGTTAGGTGTCAATTGAGCCTAATTGTATCTATTTGGACTTAATTGACATCAATTGGGTGTCAATTAAACCCAATTGGAGTCAATTGATATCAATTGGGTGTTTATTGATATTAATTGAGTTTAATTGATATCAA
Source organism: Cibotium barometz (assembly GCF_041138505.1). Lineage (NCBI taxonomy): Eukaryota > Viridiplantae > Streptophyta > Polypodiopsida > Cyatheales > Cibotiaceae > Cibotium > Cibotium barometz. The sequence goes on from NC_141072.1 coordinate 41,212,502, forward strand.
TTGGGTGTTTATTAATGTCAATCGAGTCCAATTAGATGCAATTGGACTCAATTGGGTGTGAATTAGACTCAATTAATATCAATTGGGCTCAATTGATATCAATTAGGTGTGAATTGATGTCAATTGAGCCCAATTCGATGTAATTGATATCACTTGGGTGTCAATTAGACTCAATTGGCACCCAATTGATGTCAATTGAGTCCAAGTGGATGTCAATTGATATCAATTGAGCCCAATTGATCAATTGATACCCAATTAGACTTAATTGATATCAATTTGACTCAATTAGATGTTAATTGATATCAATTAGACTCAATTGGATACTAATTGATGTTAATTGAGCTTAATTAGACTCAATTGACATCAATTAGATGCTAATTGAGTGTAATTGATGTCCATTAAGCTCAATTTGGCTTAATTGACATCAATTGGGTATCAATTGACTATAATTGATGTCAATTGAGCTCAATTGACATCAATTGGGTGTTAATTAATGTCAATCGAGTCCAATTAATATCAATTAGGTATCAATTAAGCCAAATTGATATCAATTGGGTGTCAATTGAGCCCAATTGGGTGTAAATTGAACCTAATTGGACTCAATTAACATCAATTAGGTGTGAATTGATGTCAATTGACCCCACTTGGATGCAATTGATATCAATTTGGTGTCAACTGGACTCAATTGGCACCCAATTGATGTCAATTGAGTCCACTTGGATGTCAATTGATATCAATTGAGCCCAATTGATCAATTGACACCCAATTAGACTTAATTGATATCAATTTGACTCAATTAGGTATTAATTGATGTCAATTGAACTCAATTGGATGTTAATTGATGTTAATTGAGTCTCAATTGACATCAATTGGGTGCCAATTGAGTGCAATTGATGTCAATTAAGCTCAATTTGACTCAATTGGGTATTAATTGATGTCAATTGAACTCAATTGGATGTTAATTGATGTTAATTGAGTCTCAATTGACATCAATTGGGTGTCAATTGAGTGCAATTGATGTCAATTAAGCTCAATTTGGCTCAATTAACATCAATTGGGTGTCAATTAACTACGATTGATGTCAATTGAGCTGAATTGATATCAATTGGGTGTTAATTGATGTTAATTGAGTTTAATTGACATAAATTAGGTGTTAATTGATGTCACTTGAGTCCAATTAGATGTAATTAGACTCAATTGGGTTTGAATTAGACTCAATTGATATCAATTGGGCTGAGTTAATTGGGTGTCAATTGAGCCCAATTGACATCAATTGGGTGTGAATTGAACGTGATTGGACTCAATTGACATTAATTAGGTGTGAATTGATGTCAATTGAGCCCAATTGGATGCAATGGATATCAATTGGGTGTCACTTGGACTCAATTGGCACCCAATTGATGTCAATTGAGTCCAATTGGATGTCAATTGGTACCAATTGAGCCCAATTGATCAATTAACATCCAATTAGACTTAATTGATATCAATTTGACTCAATTAGGTATTAATTGATATCAATTAAACTTAATTAAATATTAATTGATGTTAATTGAGTCTAATCGAACTCAATTGATATCAATTGGGTACCAATTGAGTGTAATTAATATCAATTAAGCTCAATTTGGCTCAATTGGCATCAATTGGGTGTCAATTGACTACGATTGATGTCAATTGAGCTCAATTGACATCAATTGGGTGTTAATTGATGTCAATTGAGTCCAATTAACATCAATTGGATGTCAATTGAGCCCAATTGACATCAATTGGGTGTGAATTGAACTGGATTAGACTCAATTGACATCAATTAGGTGTAAATTGATGTCAATTAAGCCCAATTGGATGCAATTGATATCAATTGGGTGTCACTTGGACTCAATTGACACCTAATTGATGTCAATTAAGTCCAATTGGATGCAATTGATATCAATTGGGTGTCAGTTGGACTCAATTGGCACCCAATTGATGTCAATTGAGTCCAATTGGATATCAATTGATATCAGTTGAGTCGAATTGATTAATTGATACCCAATTATACTTAATTGATATCAATTTAACTCAATTGGGTATTAGTTGATGTCAATTGGACTCAATTGGGTGTTAATTGATGTTAATTGAGGACTCAATTGACATCAATTGGGTACCAATTGAGTGCAATTGGTGTCAATTCGGCTCAATTGGCATCAATTGGATATCAATTGACTAGGTTTGATGTCAATTGAGCTCAATTGACATCAATTGGGTGTTAATCGATGTCAATTGAGTCCAATTAAGCCCAGTTGTGTCCAATTGGGTGTCAATTGATTGAATCCAATTAAGTTCAATTAAGCCCAATTGAGTCCAATGGGGTGTCAATTGATGTCAATTGAGCCCAATCGATCAATTGACACCCAATAAGACTTAATTGATACCAATTGGACTCAATTGGATATTAATTGATGTCAATTAGACTCAATTGGAAGTATAATAAGATCTAATTGATGGTAATCGAGCTTAAGGTGATAAATTTAGAGATAACTTTTTTTTGTACAGAGAATTTTGAACTTTTGACATCATAAATGAGTCCAGAAGGCCAAAAAATGGTAGGAATGACTGTGAACATGAATATATTTTGATCATTTTTTTAAACTTTTTTTTCCCGTCGGGAAAATGGATTTTCCCGGCGGGCCCGCCGGGAAAACAAAAAGCCCGGCGGGCTTCGGCAGGTTACCAGGTCACTGGTAACCTGCTATTTTGAGAACATGAAAACATGTGAACATGTTAATAACATGTTCACAAGTGTTATTAACAAAAAAAATCTTGTGATCACGTGAATATAAAATCCCTGTACCACACGCTTGTGAAGCAGAAATCGCCGTAAGTATTCCATAGGAACATTACGGGCGCCCGTCCAAGTTGTAGATTTGGACACCATTACTTCATATCTTGTATGTACGAACTTTTGGTGTATCTACCTTGACTCATCGATATGAGATAATGGTAGTAGCTCTTGTTAACCCTAAGAATGGGTTAACATGAGGTGCCTCCATAAAGAGTCTCCGACGTTCTTGAAATGTGCATTGGATCCAATAAGTCACAATTTTGGCTTTCTCCAATATTCTAGCTCATTAGAAAATTGACCATTTTGTCTTCATTCCTTCACGCTCATCCCTTGTATCCGATGATTAGGAGTTTGCAAAATCATCCCAGTGTAATTCCCAATCACATGGAGTCATCCTATGTTGTGGTGGCCATTCCTTGAGTGCCCCATCATGCATGGTACAATAGTGCTTTAGTAGTAAAAAACATCCATATGCAACAACCTCCTATACTGTGGATACCACACTTCTTCAAGCTATACCTCCATTTTGAAACAAGTTTCATCACACAAGTAGGGCATCCATTATAGCCTTTTGTAGCTAGACTGTCATTGTACGTAATAGATAAAACATATATGAGATATTTACATTGTTATTACATTTTGATAGACTTTGTGATTATTATCAAAACAAACCTTAACATGGTGGCAATCCCCAATAGCATGGATAGTTCAAGAAAGTATGCCACATAAGGTAAAATTCCCATCCCTAGATGACCTTAACATGGTGACAATCCCCAATAGCATGGATAGTTCAAGAAAGTATGCCACATAAGGTAAAATTCCCATCCCTAGATGCATCATGACCTTACAAACCATTCCTGCAAAGATCCTTTTAGCTCGTCCATTCAATGGAGCTAAGTACACATTTGTATCGTTCACTTCTCAGTTTCCTAATGCATCACAAGTATCAAAATTATTAAATAGTTGACCTTAATTACGATTTCTTATACATGCACGATATAAATTCAGCCTGACCAACTTATGAGGATGGCAAGAGATTAAAAAGTAAGTGTTCTTTCTTGATGGATAAATATGGTGGAAGGCTACACTAAGCTAGAAATACTTACCATGTTGACCACCTTCTTGGGCCAAATAATGTCTAACTTAATATATATTCTCAGTATTAGTGTCGATATTTGATATTTGTAGTGAATCATTTGGCAACCTTTGGTTTAAGTCTATAATTGTAACTAGTCTATGGCTCAGTTTTGACTGATTAAAAGTCATGATTATGCATCCTCTAGGGGTCATTCCTATCCCAAAGTGTGTAAGGCTTCAAGTTTCCACATGGGTCTCAATTTTGTGTGGTACTAGCCTCAATCTCCCAACCCCAAAACTATGTTGAAAATTCCCCTAAGCTCTGCGAATCTTCTACGAACATTAATCCAAATGGTTTTGACTGTTACCGATTCTTCTTTCGAAGACATAGCCAACCGACTCAGAAGTCCTACTGAGATCAGGAACTTTCTCTTTTATGTTTGTAGAATCCTTCTAGCCCATTAGGCTTCCTTAATTTCATGAAGATAAAACTCCAAATACTCTCTGTTGCCCACAGCTAACTTACTATTAACTGATCTGACCGATGATGTTGATTGCTAAAGCTGACTCAACTCGAGCAGACTTTCTTAGCTCTGAGTCCTCTAACACCTTTAAACCCTCTAAACACTCAAACCACATAAAGATACAACTCTAAAGCAATCCAGATGATCATAATGAACTCGTAGGATATTGAGAATTACCAATTTTCCCCCAAGCCCATCGCTTCTCTCCAAAGAGATAGTAGCTCCAAGATCAAAAGAAAAACTTGTAAACCCATCCTCATGACCACGGTGTGAATCTGGCACAAAAGATATCCATCGAAGAAGCTCGAAACTCCTGGTCAAAATGTCAAATGGTCTTGGCACAAAATAATCATCATATAGGCTAAAACTAGAATATGTCATAGATGCATCTAAATGTCGAGCCACATATCCAAAAACTATGCTCCTCAAATGTCAAAGAATGCATCCAAAGGAAAATGTCATGGCTCCAAAGATCATAGGCTCGTGTTGACATCTGTAGGTGCCAAAAGAACATATCTCAAGGTCGGCCTCATGTAGAGTCAAATGTGAAGTGATAGTGATGCCACCGTCACATGTACCACCACTCGAAAAGTCAAAGGCATGATCCACAATATGAATGTATGTATGAGTATGATCCGACACATGCATAATATCTCCATGTGCAATACAATTATATGTGTGTGTCCCTCAAAAATAAAAGCTAGGTCATCATCACTAAGTATTGACAAAGTGTCTACACAAAAGAGATAAGTGGTATCACGTAACTCACTATCAATGGAATCTTCAAGGCCACTAAGGTCATCCCCAAAAGTATAGACAATATCCATAAATGGTGTCCCTACATGACCTAAATCCCATGATATATCAATCATCAATAACACTGGATCTAAGAAAATAGCTAGATCAAATGAAAAACTCTCGAGGTTAATCTCATAGGATATGTTAAAAATATGATGGATATGCATACTCCTATAATGTCTCGCCTCTACAAACGCATCACTACTCTCATGCATTATCCCTGACTGCTCAATCACAACAACTCGATCCACACAAATGCTACCATGAATGCTATGAAAACTAGGAATGGTGGTCATATCAAAAATCTCTCCACATGTGATAACTCTAGAGGAGTAGCCCAACACATCTAATACTAGAACCTTAGGTCTATGCTCCTCATGGTCTATGATGTGCTCAACAACATGTGAAGTGTCAACCCCATGTGTAACTAGGGATGTATGATGTCGAATGATCATAACTAGTCAAATGTCCATCAAGATCATCAAATGCATCACTATGGTCATCTAATGTATCCCTATGATCACTAGGAATAGAGATAGGTAGCTTTGTGATGCTCATAATGCTCGCTGCCATCTCTGCCTTGAGATCATGCCCACATGATCTAACTCAGACACATCATCCTCACTATCACTTACATCATCATCATGTGTATATGTGTAAGTGGCATCATGTGCATGTGTATCACTATCATCATGTGTATGTGTATACGATACATCAATATCATCATGTGTGTGTGTGTACAATACAGCATCATCCTCATCATCCCCATCATAATACAATGAATGAGTTAGTCTACGTAAATGAGAATCAATGAGATGCTGGCTAGTCGATGTCATGGGTAAGTCATAGAAGCTCTCAAGGCCCATGCGAACACCACTGTGATAGCAACGAAAGTGGCAGCATGATCAATCCACGTCCTCCAAGGATCCAAACTTGTTATGACATAACTCAAAAACTGTGTCCCATGAATGATGATCACTACGATCATCACCCATATAATAATATGTAGTCATATCATGAACATCATCATCCCTTGAATGCATGTCATAATGATACCCATCCTCAGTTATATAGTCATCTATGCTCACAAATGCAGAGCACCCAATCAAGTCCCTAGATAAATCATCCCATGCAAGCAATGCCGAACGATCCCTGTAAAGATAACCATAAAGATCCTCAACAAAATCACCATGTGTAGAACATCTGGACCATCTGGCATGGACATACCCCTCATCAAATAAGTGTCTAAACTGGCTAGGCAACAACATCTCAAGCTCAAACATCCATAAGTGACATGAATATAATGTGTCAGATGTCATAAGATGATGTCGATGAAGAAGGATCTAGAGGTCAAAGCGGCGATGTGCCAAATGTATGTATGAAATTGATAAATGATATGCATCTCCTCAACAAAGATGGCAAATCAACATGATGGGTATAGAGCTAGAGTAATAGGGTATGAGCAGATACAGCACGATCATCATCTGGGATGGAGTCGTAGTGATGTCGATGATGATGATGGTGGATAGCACACTGATCATAGGTAAGGTAGAGGTAATAATGGATCCCCATGTTGTCTCCCCCCAGTGCCGGAAACTGTGGAAACACTCCCAAATGTTCTCAAGAATGCCAGCATCGTGACTTATTGGATCCAATGCACATTTCAAGAACATCGGAGACTCTTTATGGAGGCACCTCATGTTAACCCATTCTTAGGGTTGACATGAGATACTACCATTATCTTATATCAATGAGTCAAGGTAAATACACCAGAGGTACGTATATACACGATATGAAGCAATGTTGTCCAAATCTACAACTTGGACAGGCGCCTGTAATGTTCCTATGGAATACTTATGGCTATTTCTGCTTCACAAGCGTGTGCTAGTAAGTTAGGATGACGTCCCATGTGATGTACTTCATGTGTATATTATGAGGGTAGTCATTGTAATAGAACTAGGCCTCTTATGAGCTTAAAGTGCTCGACCGGCCATAGTTTGAGTGTGAACACTTATGGCCATGTATATAAGTGAATATCCCTCATAATACAAGGACTCTTCGATTGTGCAATGGAGCCTTGTTCTTGCTAATATCTCTCTCTAATGCATGATAGTGAGTGTGTGTGAGTGAACTGAGGTGAAAGGAGGGACGAGGATATGTAGTGCAATGCGGCAGTGTGACAATGCTCACGAAGACGCAGTGAAATTGCTTCTAAAGGAGTTGTAGAGCTTGGAGACCTCAAGGGTTATAAACTCGGCCATTGGAAAGATTCTCACGACAGTTGCGGTTCACCAGGTAATCTCTTATTGGATATGTTTCAATGAGGGTTAGGGTGAGACATAACACCTCGCAAGAGAGAAGGATACATGTGTGAGTCAAAAGCAAAAACAAAGCTACATATATGGCTGAAGTACTCCAACAAAAGTGGAAAAATCTGCCCCGCTATTGAGCATCTCTATGGGTCTTCTTGAAGCAATAGGTGAGTGTGAATACCTAGTGGCCAGTAGGGAGCCTCATTCTCCATAACGTCTTTACCTGAGTTATTCATGATTCTTGCAATATAAGACAATTTGGGAAAAATCTCATATTTCAGAAATCAACTTTTCTATATAGTTTTGGACATATCTTAAACATAACAACTCCAAATTTTTTGAAGATTGTAGATTTAGATTCTACTCTTCAAGATATTTCTTGTGATATGTCATGTGAGGGGGTTTTGACAAAAATTATGTACAAGTTTATTATGATCCCATTTTTAAAAATAGGAATGGGATCACCCATGGAAACATGGAAACATAGATTTTCCCTCAACAATTTTCGGGATGCTTGAAATATTAATTTCGATCATGAATTTGTTTCTCGAAAATGTGAAGGTGCCCTTGTATAGGCCACAATAGCAATGCTAAGCAAGAGAAGGTGGTTGTTTCATGAGGATAATGTTGGCCGCATGCATACACGCTAGCGGCTAAAGATCCCCAAACGGTTACAAATAGTTACAAGGTCACGGGTGCTTGATTTCGAGCAATTTTGGCGAATTGAATTTGTCTTCTAGTGGCCAAAAGCAATTTTCAGCAAGCCAGTCGATTTTACTTAAGAAATTTAAATCATAAAGAATATATTTAAGTATACGCAAGATTACAACGGGTTTTTCTGAATTTAAGCCGGAAAAATTTCACTAAATGTCAAAATACTGATTCACGCATACTAAATGTCAAAACACAAATTCACGCATACTGAATTTGTGTGGGTCAAAAGCAATGGTCAGCAAGCCAGTGGTTTTCATGGCCATGGGGCGTCTGAGATATCAGCGACTCGCATACACACAGTGCACACTACTGGTCCAGCAGAGAGTTGGGTCTTCGTAGGACGCCCGTGCCAGTGCCGTGGGCGTCTCTCTTGCATATCCTCATAAAAAGGCTGCAAATGGTTCCATTCAACTCACGAATCTACCTCCCTCCCAACAGCAGGCAGCAGGCGCGGCATTAAGTATACAGAACCCAATTTCCAACTGCAACAACGAGCAGCTGATCCCCATTCCAGTTCTCATCCAACCAACGCTCCTCGGCCTTCGCCATGTGCTTTCGATGAGTTCTAGCTGGTGCACCGCCTTCTTTCTTCTTCTCATCGTTGCTCTCGTATTGCCTGCTAGCAACCAGCGCTGGAGCATCACTGCCAACTCGAGCTCCTCGGATGAGGCCTCCTTGGAGTACTACGTCCAGGTGGAGGTTGGCGGGGATGACACTGGCTACCTCAACCATGCCCTTGACACCAACGCCACCTACAGCTTCGGTGAGACGGAGGTGTTCGCCCTCAACGTAACGGAGGGCTCCGACCCTTCCTCCACACAGCTGGGCATCATCCGGGGCTACACCGTCCAGGCCAGCAACACGTCCACCAGCCACTAGGTGGAGGTGGAGGTACTCTCCTACGACGACGACGGCACCATCAGCCTGTAGAGCCGCATCAATCAGGCATCCAATGAGATCGTCGTGCTAGGTGGCACCGGTGCCTTCAGGGGTGTGCGAGGCTATGACATCGTTACCTTCGTCAACGGTACCGGCACACACTACGTGCATCACCATTCGCTCTACTTCCTCTAGGTGGCTCCTATCTTCTAGTGGAGTGTCTAGGTGGCTCCTATCTTCTAGTGGAGTGTGATGTTGGTTAATTATAAACCCAGCGTGTATGTTATTTGTTTAGATTAAAATTCATATTATTGGGATAAAATAATATAAATTCTTGGTATTAGTCTAGGCATTTATATTTGTAGTGAACCAATTGGCAACTTTGGGTTTAATTTTATGGCTAACTAGTCTACCGCTCAATCTTGACTGTGGTTAAAGTCATGATTATGCATTCAATAGAGGTCATTCTTATCCCAAAGTGTATAAAACTTGTAGTTTTCCCACGGGTCTGAATTTTGCGTGGTGTTGAGTCCCATTCGGTTCTACCTAATACTTTATATTTTTTAGTCTCCCAATCAATCCTCCATATCAAAATAGTATGACATATTCTGGAAACATAGAACCACAACCACAGGGTATAATAACCTTCTTGATTTTAAAAGTGGGATAATCACTCAGGGGGGTTCACTATATGTAAACTCTGTATATCACGTGTGTTCAAGGCTTTATTTTAAAACCCCTTATTTGTAAATTTTTAATGAATAATAATACCCTTTTTCTATCGAATCTATAAATACTCCCTTTAAATGGTACACTTCTATGTGTAAAAAATGTATAAATTTGGGATTTAAAAAACCACTTTTATTGAATCCACGTGCTATGCTTATATATTTATGAGTTTCTCACCTCCCACCCTCGAGGATAACACAAGAACTTACTTGTACTACTAACTAGTCTTGAAAGGGAAAAGGAAAGCTCCATAAAAGCTTGCTCTCAAATCGCAGGAACACTAGAATATATATTAATTTAGAAATTATTTTCCCCAAGAAGATGGTTAACATGTTTAGTATTTCTAGCTATTAAGTGTAGCCTTCCACCATATTTATCCATCAAGAAAGAACACTTACTGAGTTTTAGTCTCTTATCATCCTCATAAGTCGTTCGGCTGAATTTATATCGTGAATGTATAAGAAATCATAATTAAGGTCAACTATTTAATAATTTTGATACTTGTGATGCATTAGGAAACTGAGAAGTGAAGGATATAAATGTGTACTTAGCTCCATTGAATCAACGAGCGAAAAGGATCTTTGCAGGAATGGTTTTGAAGGTCATGATGCATCTAGGGATGTGAAATTTACCTTATGAGGCATACTTTCTTGAACTATCCATGCTATTGGGGATTGTTACCATGTTAAGATTTGTTTTGATAATAATCACAAAGTCTATCAAAATGTAATAACAATGTAAATTTCTCATATATGTTTTATCTATTACGTACAATGACGGTCTAGCTACAAAAGGCTATAATAAATGCCCTACTTGTGTGATGAAACTTGTTTCAAAGAGCTTGAAGAAGTGTGGTATCCACATTATAGGAGGTTGTTGCATATGGATGTTTTTTTACTACTAAAACACTATTGTACCATGCGTATTCTCTTGTACAGATGGGGCACTCAAGGAATGGCCACCACCACACATAGGATGACTCCATGTGATTGGGAATTACACTGGGATGATTTTGCTAACTCCCAATCATCGGATACAAGGGATATGAGTGAAGGAATGAAGATAAAAAAGTTCATTTTCTAATGAGCTATAATATTCAAGAAAGCTAAAAATGTGACTTATTGGATCCAATGCACATTTCAAGAACGTCCGAGACTCTTTAGGAGGGACTTTATGTTAATCCAGAAGCAATGGTGTCCAAAGCTACAACTTGGATGGGTGCCCATAAATGGTCCTATGGAATACTTATGGCGATTTTCGCTTCACAAGAGTGTGGTAGCAAGTTAGCATAATGTCCTAAGTGATGTACTTCAGGTGTATATTATGAGAGTAGTAATTTTTATAAAATTAGGCCTCTAATGAGCTTAAAGTGCCCGGCCGGCCACAGTTTAAGTGAGTGTGAACACTTGTGACCATGTATATAAGTGAATATCTCTCATAATACAAGGACTCTCCGATTGTGCAATAGAGTCTTGCTCTTTCTAATCCTCTTACTAATCTCTCGCTAATGCATGCTAGTGAGTGTGTGTGAGTGAGCTGAGGTGAGAGAAGGGACGAGTACACGTAATGCAATGCAGCGGAATGACAACGCTCACGGAAGACGTGGTGGAATTGCTTCTCAAGATGTAGAACTTGGAGACCTCAAGGGTTATGAACTCGGCCATTGAAAAGATCCTCACGACAGTTGCTATTCACCAAGTGATCTCTTATTGGATGTGTTTTAAGCAGGGTTAGGGTGAGACATAACACCTTGCGAGAGACAAGGATACATGTGTGAGGCCAAAGCAAAAACAAAGCTACATATATGGCTTAAGTACTCCAACAAAAGTGGAATTTGTTTTTTGCTATCGAGCATCTCCATGGGTCTTCTTGAAGAAATAGCACGCAATGTATTAGAATGAATCAAGAGAGTGTGAACACCTAGTGGCCAAGGAGCCTCATTCCATAACATTTTTACCAAAGACAATGTAAGCTCTTAGGCCTCAAAAGTTATGACTATTCTAACTTAATACAAGTATGTGTGATAAAAGATCTAGAGGTAGCTACTAAGACCTTTATTAGAGTTAGTTATATCATATTTCATACATGACATATAGCACTTCATGACGCCTTCTTCCTTTATCAATTAAGGGCTTCTTGTTGATACTTGAAATACATGATTATTTATCGGCTAGGAGTGCTCGCTCGATCATGTTCGGTTATTCATGACTCTTGCAATCACATTGGAGAATTTCATTGTAAGTTATTTTTTCCATTTAGATGAGTGGGTCCTTTTGTCGCTCCCTTACCTATTTCTTGCAGCTACACACACACACACCTATAGCTAGTGTGACACCTCATTTGGTACCCTCACAATAATACTAACCACGCGCATGCACACCCGAGTATTACAAGGGGATACCAGCCTTCCAAATATCGGCCACATTTAAGGAAGTGGGAAAGCCTTGAGACGAACGCGACAAGTTAGCTTAGGGGGGTCACTTATAAATATGTAAGGCTCTCAGGTGGGTTTAACAGAAGGGTTTTTTAAAATCCCTTTTTTACACATTTTTTACATACAAAAGGTTACCATTTAAAGGGGGTATTTATAGATTGAATAGAAAAAGGGTATGTTTTATTCATGAAAAAATTACAGATAAGGGGTTTTTATATTAGGCCTTGAATGCACGTGATATAGAGGGTTTACATATAGTGACCCCCCCTCCCCAGCAAGTTAGTATCTCGACCAAAAGGAGGGAACACCATGCACACATGAAAAACTCGGTGCCACGCATCGTTGGTTGAGATGTTCCAACAGCCACCATATCTAATCCAAAGCTTGACCTTGAGGGATTGGCATTGCACACCACTGTCACTGCAAGAACACAGAGAAGAACTGGTAGGCAATCCCAAGAGCCCTCGAGCATAGATGTTTGGGTATTTGAGGGCAATACCAACGTTCACGGGGATATATCCCAAGCTTAAAGTGTCCTCAAGTGTACTCAAGGGGATTTGAACCCAAGAACTCATGAATGATAGTCCTAAGCATTAACCACTTGAGCTATGCAACTTGAGCCAAAGAAGAAGAAAAGTGGAAGCTCTGAAATCCCTCAATATAACTCCACTTTGTATACCATATGTAACACAATGGTCCTGGTTGGAATTATGTCTTTTTATATCAGTAATATCAAAGTATCGCCTTTGAATTCAACTTCTTGCAACAAAGAAGAAGAACAGTATAAAGTCTTAAATCTCTCAACATAATTTCTCTTTGTACACCATATAGAATTCATAAACATAGTGGTCTTGTTTGGAATTATGTAATTTTATGAGATTGAAAAATATAAAGTATTAGGTAGAACCGAATGGGACTCAATACCACCCAAAATTGAGACCCGTGGGAAAACTAGAAGCTTTATACACTTTCGGATAGAAATGACCTCTATTGAATGCATAATCATGACTTTAACCACAGTCAAGATTGAGCCGCAGACTAGTTAGCCATAGAATTAAACCCAAGGTTGCCGATTTGTTCACTACAAATAAAAATGCGTAGACTAATACCAAGAATTTATATTATTTAGAATTTCTTTTTGCCAAGGAGGGAGGGATTTTATGCCAATTATATGAATTTTAATCTAAACAGATAACATACACGCTGGGTTTATAATTAACCAACATCAAGACGATAGGAGCCACCTAGAGAAAGTAGAGCAAATGGTGATACACGTAGTGTGTGCCGGTACCGTTGACAAAGGTAACGACGTCATAGCCTCGCACGCCCCGGAAGGCGCCGGTGCCACCCAGCACGGCGATCTCGTTGGTGGCCTGATTGATGAGGCACTGCAGGCTGATGGTGCCGTTGACCGTCGTAGGAGAGTACCTCCACCTCCACCTCGTGGCTGGTGGACGTGTAGCTGGCCTGGACGGTGTACCGCGGACGACGCCCAGCTGTGTCGAGGAAGGGTCGGCGCCCTCCGTTACGTTGAGGGCGAACGCGTCCGTCTCACCGAAGTTGTAGGTGGCGTTGGTGTCAAGGGCGTGGATGAGTGTCATCCCCGCCAACCTCCACCTGGACGTAGTACTCCAAGGAGGCCTCATCCGAGGAGCTCGAGTTGGCAGTGATTCTCCAACGCTGGTTGGTTTCCGAGCGGCATCAACGGCGGAGGGCAATACGAGAACGCTGATGAGAAGAAGAAAGAAGGCGGTGCACCAGCTAGAACTCATGAGAAGACTGAGGAGCGTCGGTTGGATGAGAACTGGAATGGGGATCGGCTGCTCGTCGCTGCTGCTGCTGCTGGGAGGGAGGTAGATTCGTGAGTTGAATGGAACCATTTGCGTCCTGCCAAGACCCGGCTCTCTGCTGGACCAGTAGTGTGCACTGTGTGTATGCGTGTCGCTGATATCTCTGACGCCCCATGGCCATGAAAACGACTGGCTTGCTGACCATTGCTTTTGACCCCTAGAAGGTCGCCACACAAATTCAATTCTCACCTTGTAGAGTAATCATTTGGGATCTCTAGCGTGTATGCATGCATCAGTATTCTGTATTCTGACCTTTAGTGTAATTTTTCTTGCTTAAATTGAGGAAAACCCGCTGTAATTTTGCCTACCCTTAATACATATTCTTTATGATTCAAATTTCTTAAATAAAATCGACTGGCTTGCTATTCTTTATGATTCAAAATTTCTTAAATAAAATCGACTGGCTTGCTGACAATTGCTTTTGACCACTAGAAGACAAATTCAATTCGTCACATTGCTGGAAATGTGACCTTGTATTTATTTGTAACCATTTGGGGATCTTTACCCGCTAGCTTGTATGCATGCGGCCAACATTATCCTCGTGAAAACAACCGCCTTCTCTTGCTTAGCATTGCTATTGTACAAGGGCACCTTCAAATTTTCCAGAAACAAATTCATAATCGAGATTAATATTTCAAGCATCCCGAAAACTGTTGAGGGAAAATCTCTGTTTCTATGTTTCCATGGGTGGTCCAATTTCTATTTTGAAAAATGGGATCATGATAAACTTGTTCTAATTTTTTGTCAAAACCCCCTCATGTGCCATATGACAAGGAATATCTTGATGAGTAGAATCTAAATCTACAATCTCCGAGAAATTTGGAGTTGTTATGTTTAAGATATGTCCAAAACTATATAGAAAAGTTGATTCCAAAAATATGAGATTTTTCCCAAATTGTCTAATATTGACTTGTCTCTCATCATCAAACTCTACTTTTGGTATTTATTTTCTATCTCTTGGCATCAAAATCATTACTTGTGTGATGATGTGAGGCCTTGCTTTTCATGATGCTACTTTCAATGAGGGGAACCATGTTGTTTGGATTCAAAAGAGATCCTCTCGGAGAGTGATTGATGACCCCAAGGAGAAGTGTAATGGAAAGAAACCCTCATATGGAAAGCAAAAAGGATTGTCACATTGTCAAAAATCCTCACAAACGTGGTTGGTGTGTCAAAGTGCCTATGACTTCATGCACAAGTAGACAACAAGTAAATTCAAATGATTGGATGGGGACTTTCTACCAATATCACTTTGTCAAGCTAACGTAACTATCATGAGCACACAACCAATCCTCCACATCAAAAAGGTATGACATCAAGAAACATAGAACCACAACCACAGTCATCATCAAAGAATAATTATCATGAGCACACAATGAATCCTTTACATCAAGATTAAGGTACGATAGAAACACACAACCATAACCGAATTATTCATCACCATAGCACGACTGGTGACCTAGACATGGAGAATATAGATATATAAGCACCTTCTTCATTTTCAAAGAGGGATAATCACAAGAACCTGCTTTAACTACTAGCCACTCTTCAATGGGAAAAGGAAAGCTCCATAAAAGCTTGCTGTCAAGATAAGGATAAAGGGAAGGAACTAACATCGCACCACAAGAACCTCCCCATTCCATCTTCATCAAGGGTAACACCCTATCCATGGAAATTAGCTCCAAGGTCTGTTTACTGCAACTTGGAGGTCTTAACAATCACATAATTTTAGTAGCATGGCTTCAATATGAATACAACAATCTCCTCGGTTTAGACAAGATTAGGTGAAACAACTATTATGATAGTAACACATTTTTTGCCAATAATTCAATTTAAAAGAAGAGTCAAATTGGAACTATATTGTCACATTCTCAAAATTCCTCACGAATGTGGTATGTGTGTCAAAGTGCCTACGACTTAATGCACAACAATAGTACTACGATTAAGCTAAAACATTTAATTGATTCCCAAATGTGTAAAGTTTTATCCACAAGAAGACAAGCTAATTCAAATTATCGGATCGGGAATTTGTGAAACAAAATACTTCAATATTATGATATAAAAAGACATAAATCCATCCAAGACCACTGTGTTTATGGCCTACTTTGATATTAATGATATACTAAGAAATAATTCCAATAATGAAGACCACAATAGCAATGCTAAGCAAGAGAAAGAGGTTGTTTTCATGAGGATAAGGTTGGCCGCATGTATACATGCAAGTGGCTAAAGATCCCCAAATGGTTACAAATAATTACAAGGCTATGACACTGTTACCTTCGTGAATGGTACCACCACACACTACGTGTATCACCATTCGCTCTATTTCCTCTAGGTGGCTCCTATCTTCTAGTGGAGTGTGATGTTGGTTAATTGTAAACCGAGCGTGTATGTTATTTGTTAGATTAAAATTCATATTATTGGCATAAAATCCCTCCCTCTTAAGCAATAATCATGTATTACAAGTATCCACAGGAAGTCCTTAATTGATAAAGAAAGAAGGTGTCATGGAGTGCTATATATCATTTTTGAAATATGATATAACTAACTCTAATAAAGTACTTAGTAGCTACCTCTAGTTCTTTTATCACACATACTTGTATTAAGTTACGATAGTGATATCTTTTGAGGCCTAAGGGCTTACATTCTCTTTGGTAAAGATGTTATGGAATGAGGCTCCCTAGCCACTAGGTGTTCACACTCTCTTGACTCATTCTAATACATTTGCATGCTATTGTTTCAAGAAGACCCATGGAGATGCTTGATTGCGAGAGATTTTTCCACTTTTGTTGGAGTACTTCAGCCATATATGTAGCTTTTTTTTTGCTTTTGACTCACACATGTATCCTTCTCTCTCGCCGTGAGGTGTTATGTCTCAACCAAACCCTCCTTGAAACACATCCAACAAGAGATTACCTGGTGAACCTTAAGTGTCGTGAGGATCTTTCCAATGGCCGAGTTCGTAACCCTTGAGGTCTCCAAGCTCTATGGGCACTTGTCCAAGTTGTAGATTTGGATACCATTGCTTAATATCTTGTATGTACGAACTTTTGGTGTATCTACCTTGAATCATTTATATAATATAATGGTATTAGCGCTTGTTCACCCTAAGAATGGGTAAACATGCGGTGCCTCCATAAAGAGTCTCCAACATTCTTGAAGTGTGCATTGGCTCCAATAGGTCACAATTTTAACTTTCTCCAATATTCTAGCTCATTAGAAAATGGACTTTTTTGTCTTCATTCCTTCACCCTTATCACTTGTATCCGATGATTGGGAGTTTGTAAAATTATCCCAATATAATTCCCAATCACATGGAGTCATCCTATGTGGTGGTGGCCATTCCTTGAGTGCCGCATCTGTACAAGAGAATATGCATGGTACAATAGTGCTTTAGTAGTAAAAAACATCCATATGCAACAACCTCATATAATGTGGATACCACACTTCTTCAATCTATACCTCCATTTTGAAGCAAGTTTCATCACACAAGTAGGGCCTCCATTATAGCCTTTTGTAGCTAGACTGTCATTGTACGTAGTAGGTAAAGCATATATGAGAAATTTACATTGTTATTACATTTTGATAGACTTTGTGATTATTATCAAAACAAACCTTAACATGGTGACAATCCCCAATAGCGTGGATAGTTCAAGAAAGTATGCCTCATAAGGTAAATTTCCCATCCCTAGATGCATCATGACCTTCAAAACCATTCCTGCAAATATCGTCTTAGCTTGTCGATTCAATGGAGCTAAGTACACATTGATATCCTTCACTTCTCAGTTTCCTAATGCATCACAAGTATCAAAATTATTAAATAGTTGACCTTAATTATAATTTCTTATACATTCACGATATAAATTCAGCCGACCAACTTATGAAGATGGCAAGAGACTAAAAAGTAAGTGTTCTTTCTTCATGGATAAATATGGTGAAGGGCTACACTTAATAGCTAGAAATACCAAGCAAGTTGACCACCTTCTTGGACCAAATAATTTCTTAATTAATATATATTATCGGTATTAGTCTCTTGATATTTGATATTTGTAGAGAATCATTTGGCAACCTTTGGTTTAATTATAATTATTCTAACTAGTCTATGGCTTAATATTGATAGATTAAAACTCATGATTATGCATCCACTAGGGGTCATTCCTATCCCAAAGTTTCCACATGGGTCTCAATTTTGCATGGTGTTTGTCCCTTTTGGTTCTACCTAATAGTTTACATTTTTTAATCTCATAAAATTACATAATTCCAACCAGAACCACTATGTTTGTTGATTATCTACGGTATGTAAAGAGACATTATTTTGAGAGATTTGAGACCCTACACTATTCTTCTTCTTTGTTGCAAGAAGTTGAATTGAAACAAAATATTTCAATATTATGATATAAAAGACATAATTCCATCCAAGACCACTGTGTTTATGGCCTACTTTGATAGTAATGATATAAGAAGACATAATTCCAATAACGCCGACCACTAAGTTTAAGGTCTACCTATGGTATAAAAAGGGGAGTCATACTGAGGGATTTGAGAGCTTACACTATTTTTCTTCTTTTGCTCAAGAGGAATAGCTCAAGTGGTTTGAGCTTAGGACTCTCGTTCAAGAGGTCTTAGCTTCGAATCCCCTTGGGTTCAAATCCACTTGAGTACATTTGAGGACACCTTAGGCTTGGGATGTGCTTGCATGCACATGGTCTTGTCCTCCACACACCCTAACATCTATGCTCTAGTGTTCTTACGATTTGAGAGCAAGCTTTTATGGAGCTTTCCTTTTACCTTTCAAGAGTGGCTATTAGTACAAGCTAGTTGTGGTGATTATCCTTTGGGGGGGGGTGGGGGGGTACTCATAAATATGTAAGCATAGCACGTGGGTTCAATAAAAGTGATTTTTTAAATCCCAAATTTTAATATTTTTTACATATAGGAGCGTACCATTTAAAGGGAGTATTTACAGATTGAATAGAAAAAGGGTATCTTTTATTCATTAAACATTTACAAATAAGGGATTTTAAAATTAGGCCTTGAACGCACGTGATATATAGAGTTTACATATAGTGAACCCCTCGAGTGATTATCCCACTCTTCAAATCAAGAAGGCTGTTATACCCTGTGGTTGTGGTTCTATGTTTCTAAAATATTTCATACCTTTTTGATATGGAGCATTGGTCGTGTGATCATGATAGTTGTGTTGACTTGATGAAGTGATATTGGTAGAAATTCCCAATCCAATAATTTGAGTTAGCTTGTTGTCTTCTTTTGGATAAAACTTTACACATTTGGGAATCAAATAAATGTTTTAGCTGAATCGTAGTACCGTTGTTGTGCATTAAGTCCTAGGCACTTTGACACACATACCACATTTGTGAGGAATTTTGAGAATGTGACAATATAGTGCCAATTTGACTCTTCTTTTAAATTGAAGTATTGGTAAAAAAATGTGTTACCATCATAATAGTTGTTTCACCCAATCTTGTCTAAATTGAGGAGATTGTTGTATTAATATTGAAGCCATGTTACTAAAATTATGTGATTGTAAAGACCTGCAAGTTGCAGTAAATAGACCTTGGCACTAATTCCCATGGATAGGGTGTTACCCTTGACGAAGATGGAATGGAGAGGTTCTTGTGGTGCGATGTTAGTTCCTTCCCTTTACCCTTATCTTGACAGCAAGCTTTTATGGAGCTTTCCTTTTCCCATTGAAGAGTGGCTAGTAGTTAAAGCATGTTCTTGTGATTATCCCTCTTTGAAAATGAAGAAGGTGCTTATATATCGATATTCGCCATGTTTAGGTCACCAGTCTTGCTATGGTGATGAATAATTTGATTACGGTTGTGTGTTTTTGTCGTACCTTAATCTTGACATAGAAGATTCATTGTGTGCTCATGATAATGATTCTTTGATGATGACTGTCGTTGTGGGATGACCATTTTTTGAAATAGGAATGGGATCACCCATGGAAACATAGAAATAGAGATTTTCCCTCAACATTTTTCGGGATGCCTGAAATATTTATCTCGATCATGAATTTGTTTCTCGAAAATGTGAAAGTGCCCTTGTACAGGCCACAATAGCAACGCTAAGCAAGAGAAGGCGGTTGTTTTCAGCTAAAGATCCCCAAATGGTTACAAATTGTTTTATTTCCAATATTTTATTTCCAAATGGTCAAAAGCGATTGTCAGCAAGCCTACCGATGCATGCATACACGCTAGGTGAGAATTGAATTTGTGTGGCGACCTTCTAGGCGTAAAAAGCCAGTCGTAGTCGTTTTCATGGCCATGGGGCATCTGAGATATCAGCGACACGCATACACACAGCCGGGTCTTCGCAGGACGCCCGCGCCAGTGCCGTGGGCGTCTCACTTGCATATCCTCATTAAGTATACAAAACCCAATTCCAACTGCAGCGACGAGCTCCCATTCCAGTTCTCATCCAACCGACGCTCCTCAACCTTCTCCACGTGCTTTCGATGAGTTCTAGCTGGTGCACCGCCTTCTTTCTTCTTCTCATCAGCGCTCTCGTATTGCCCTCCGCCGTTGATGCCGGGCGGCCTGCTGGCAACCAGCGCTGGAGCTCCTCGGATGAGGCCTCCTTGGAGTACTACGTCCAGGTGGAGGTTGGCGGGGACGACACTGGCTATCTCATCCACGCCCTAGACACCAACGCCACCTACAGCTTCGGTGAGACGGAGGCGTTCGCCCTCAACGTAACGGAGGGCGCCGACCCTTTCTCCACACAGTTGGGCGTCATCCGGGGCTACACCGTCCAAGCAAGCTACACGTCCACCAGCCACGAGGTGGAGGTGGAGGTGGAGGTACTCTCCTACGACGACGGCTCCCTCAACGGCACCATCAGCCTGCAGGGCCTCATCAATCAGGCCACCAATGAGATCGCCGTGCTGGGTGGCACCGGCGCCTTCAGGGGCGTGCGAGGCTATGACATCGTTACCTTCGTCAACGGTACGGGCACACACTACGTGTATCACCATTCGCTTTACTTCCTCTAGGTGGCTCCTATCTTCTAGTGGAGTGTGATGTTGGTTAATTATAAACCCAGCGTGTATGTTATTTGTTTAGATTAAAATTCATATTATTGGCATAAAATCCCTCCCTCCTAGGCAAAAAGAAATTCTAAATAATATAAATTCTTGGTATCAATCTAGGCATTTATATTTGTAGTGAACTAATTGCCAACTTGGGTTTAATTCTATGGTTGACTAGTCTACCGCTCAATCTTGAATGTGGTTAAAGTCATGATTATGCATTCAATAGGGGTCATTCCTATCCCAAAGTGTATAAAGCTTCTACTTTTTCCACGAGTCTCAATTTTGCGTGGTGTTGAGTCCCATTCGGTTCTACCTAATACTTTATATTTTTCAATCTCATAAAATTACATAATTCCAACCAAGACCATTCGCTCTACTTCCTCTAGGTGGCTCCTATCTTCTAGTTGAGTGTGATGTTTGTTAATTATAAACCCAACGTGTATGTTATTTGTTTAGATTAAAATTCATATTATTGGCATGAAATCCCTCCCGCCTTGGCAAAAAAAAATCTAAATAATATAAATTCTTGCTATTAGTCTATCCATTTATATTTGTAGTGAACCAATTGCCAACCTTGGGTTCAATTCTATGGCTAACTAGTGTACGGATCAATCTTGACTGTGGTGGTTAAAGTCATGATTATGCATTCAATAGGGGTCATTCCTATCCCAAAGTGTATAAAGCTTCTACTTTTCCCACGGGTCTCAATTTTGCGTGGTGTTGAGTCCCATTCGGTTCTACCTAATACTTTATATTTTTCAATCTCATAAAATTACATAATTCCAACCAAGACCATTCGCTCTACTTCCTCTAGGTGGCTCCTATCTTCTAGTTGAGTGTGATGTTTGTTAATTATAAACACAACGTGTATGTTATTTGTTTAGATTAAAATTCATATTATTGGCATGAAATCCCTCCCGCCTTGGCAAAAGAAATTTCTAAATAATATAAATTCTTGGTATTAGTCTATCCATTTATATTTGTAGTGAACCAATTGCCAACCTTGGGTTTAATTCTATGGCTAACTAGTGTTTGGCTCAATCTTGACTGTGGTTAAAGTCATGATTATGCATTCAATAGGGGTCATTCCTATCCCAAAGTGTATAAAGCTTCTACTTTTTCCACGGGTCTCAATTTTGCGTGGTGTTGAGTCCCATTTGGTTCTACCTAATACTTTATATTTTTCAATCTCATAAAATTACATAATTCCAACCAAGACCACTATGTTTATGAATTCTCTATGGCATACAAACAGAAATTATGTTGAGAGATTTGAGACTCTACACTATTCTTCTTCTTTGTTGCAAGAAGTTGAATTCAAAGGCGATAATTCAAAGGCGACACTTTCTTATTATTACTGATATAAAACGACATAATTCCAACTAGGACCACTATGTTACCTATGGTATACAAAGTGGAGTTAAATTGAGGGATTTGAGAGTTTCCATTTTTCTTCTCCTTTGGCTCAAGATGCATAGCTCAAGTGGTTTGAGATTAGGACTCTCATTCATGAGTTGTTGGGTTCAAATCCCCTTGAGTACACTTGAGGACACCTTAAGCTTGGGATGTATTTGCGTGAACGTTGGTATCGCCCTCCACACACCCCAACATCTATGCTTGAGTGTTCTTGTGATTTCCTCCCAGTTCCTCTCTGCGTTCTTGCGGTGACAGTGGTGTGCAATGCCAATCCCTCAAGGTCAAGCTTTGGATTACAGATGGTGGCTGTTGGAACATCTCAACCCACGATGCATGGCACCGAGTTTTGCAAGTGTGCATGGTGTTCCCTCTATCGGTCGAGCTACTAACTTGCTGGGGAGGGGGGGGGGTCACTATATGTAAAGCCTCTATATCACGTACATTCAAGGCCTAATATAAAAACACCTTATCTGTAACTTTATCATGAATAAACACACCCTTTTCCTATTCAATCTTTAAATACCCCCTTTAAATGGTAACCTTCTGTATGTATAAAATGTATAAAAAAGGGATTTAAAAAACTCCTCCTATTGAACCCACGTGATAGGCTTACATATTTATAAGTGACCCCCCTGAGCTAACTTGTTGGGTTGTTTGCTTGCCCACTTTCTTAAACGTCGCCAATATTTGGAAGGGTGGTACCCCCTTGTAATACTTGGGTGTGCGTGCATGTGGTTAGTATTACTGTTAGGGTACCAAATGAGGTGTCACACTAGCTAACTTGTTGGGTTCACGGCTTGCCCACTTTCTTAAATGTGGCCAATATTTGGAAGGGTGGTACCCCCTTATAATACTTGGGTGTGTGTGCATGTGGTTAGTATTACTGTTAGGGTACCAAATGAGGTGTCGAGTTCACGGCTTGCCCACTCTCTTAAATGTGGCCAATATTTGGAAGGGTGGTACCCCCTTGTAATACTTGGGTGTGCATGCATGTGGTTAGTATTACTGTTAGGATACCAGATGAGGTGTCACGCTAGCTATAGGTGTGTGTGTGTGTAGCTGCAAGAAATAGGTAAGGGAGTGGTGGAAGAACCACTCATCTAAATGGAAAAAATAACTTACAATGAAATTCACCAATTTCATTACAAGATTCATAAGTGAGGTACTAAATGAGGTGTCGAGTTCGCAGCTTGCCCACTCTCTTAAATGTGACCAGGGTGGTACCCCCTTGTAATACTTGGGTGTGCGTGCATGTGGTTAGTATTACTGTTAGGGTACCAAATGAGGTGTCACACTAGCTATAGGTGTGTGTGTGTGTAGTTGCAAGAAATAGGTAAGGGAGTGGTGGAAGAACCACTCATCTAAATGGAAAAAATAACTTACAACACAAAATTCACCAATTTCATTACAAGATGCACGAATAACTGAACATTATCGAGCGAGCGCTCCTTGCCAATAAATAATCATGTATTGCAAGTATCAACAGGAAGCCCTTAATTGATAAAGGAAGAAGGTGTCATGAAGTGCTATATATCATGTTTGAAATATGATATAACTAACTCTAATAAAGGACTTAGTAGCTACCTCTAGATCTTTTATCACACATACTTGTATTAAGTTATGATAGTCATAACTTCTGAGGCGGCCTGAGAGCTTACATGGCTCCTTGGCCACTAGGTCTTCACACTCTCCTGATTCATTCTAAGACATTTCCATGCTATTGCTTCAAGAAGACCCATGGAGATGCTCGATAGGAGCAGATTTTTCCACTTTTGTTGGAGTACTTCAGCCATATATATAGCTTTGTTTTTGCTTTGGCCTCACACATGTATCCTTCTCTCTCGCGAGGTGTTATGTCTCACCCTAACCCTCCTTGAAACAGATCCAACAAGAGATGACCTGGTGAACTGTAACCGTCATGAGAGGATCTTTCCAATGGCAGAGTTCGTAACCCTTGAGGTCTCCAAGCTCTACAACTCCTTGAGAAGCAATTCCACCGCATCTCTCGATGAGCGTTGTCATAGCGCTACATTGCAGTACGTGTACTATTCCCTCCTCTCACCTTAGTTCACTCACACACACTACCTAGCATGTAGTGTATGTATTTTTTATTACTATTTTTCCCTCTTAATCAGTTGTCCTTGTCCTGCTCTATGGGGTTCATGTCGGCAGGTAGTTCAGGTGGATCAAAGGGTGCTCCTCCTCCTAACACTTCAGATGCATCAGAGGGATCTCCTCCTCCTAGTAGTTTAGGTGGATCAGATACCATTACAATTCATGGTTAAGAGCTATCCCCCCATTATCGCATATGTATTTTTGCTTATCTTTTCCCCCTTTTTCCCTCTTAAATAGTTGTCATTTTTCTAGGGGGTCACTAAAAAATATGCAAGATAGCACATGAATTTAACAAAAGGGGTTTTTTCCCTTGTGGAGTTACAAAACATTTACATATATAGGGGGATTTTTGATTGAAATGTTGAAAATTTTGGTACATAAGGGGTACTTTCTTTTTTGTAAAAAGTGTTATAGAATGAGTATTTCAAGATAAAAAATCCATTAGTAGGGGGTTTTTTAAATACCCTTGAATGCAACTGCTACATAGGGGGTTAATAGAGTCACCCCCCGCGTCCGAGATTCATTTGTTTGCTCTTTATGGGCCATGGAGGCAGACAATTCAGGTGGATCAAAGAGCGCTCCTCCTCCTCACAGGTCAGGTGCATCAAAGGGTGCTTCTCCTCCTAGCAGTTCAGGCAGATCAAATACCATTGCATCCCTTATATACGAGAGCTGGTCAGCACGGTTCATAGCACTGGTGTGGACTCAATCCCACCACCTTGCATTTGGTCTCTGGCCTTGAGAGGATGCAAACTCTCTTCTTAGCATCAACTATAAAAGAAAGGTGGACCAATGGCTATAGGAGAATCGATCGCGCATCCGTTGTGTGGGTGGATTATCCTACAAGGAGGTGGATGTGATTCTTGAAGTCTGCATGAGGGAGCTATGTAAAGGCTTTTTGTGGATAGACAAGGACCCTTGCCTTCGCGAGACGAGGAGAGAACTCACATATCTAGGTGCTCTCACCCCTAGATGGCAGCCCACATTTACATCAGCTACTTGAGTGTTTACAGTGGAAATTTGTTGCACAACCACCAAATTCCCATATACTTCATGAAGAAGTTGTATTTCAAGCTTGTTTTGCGGAGGTAGGTTGACTATTCTGGTGTTAGTCTTGGCGATGGAGCTAGGAGAGGCCGCATGGGTAGGTAAAAACATTGTAGGACACTTGATAGCTACATTTGTCCCTATGTTTATAGTATAGGCATTGAGAACACACGTTAGGCATGATGTACTATTAGCCACAATCTATAAACCATCTGTGTGCCTTTTTCATAGACATAGCCACAATAAAGAGACATAAAGCAGTTGGTGCAGGTTAGAGCTGAGATGAGGAAACAATCGAGGTGTAGAGAAGAGGATGTAATAGAGGCTCTCTCTGCTCAGTTGTAGTAGGTCAAATTGGAGTTGGAAGAAGTTGAGCTAGACAAGACCAAAGCTGAGGTGGTCTGAGCAACATCTTATGTAGAGTAGTTGAGAGGTCAGGTAAATTTCTCGGAGGTAGTAACTCGTTAATGAGGTGATGCACCAGCGAAATTATAGAGAAAAAAGCCAAGCATTATGTAAATCAGAGATTTCTTAGTGATCATGCCGATGGCATTCACACTCATCCATATGTTTCTCTTCATCTTTTGCCACAGTACAAGAGGTTAGAGAATGTCGTTGGCGGTTGGCCAGCTATGCTTCAAAGGACTGCCTACTTTACATGGTTCCAATTGATGGGATAGGTGTCTACATGTGGCCATATCTTCCAATTGATGGGATAGGTGTCTTGTAACATACCCATTGTAAATAACACTGTACTTGCTTCAGAGTTGAAAAATATATCTTAGCTTGTCATTTTTCCGATCAAAAAACTTCTATTTTTGGAAAATAAGCCATTTTTGCTTAGAAATTTGTAATTTTGAATCCAAATTTGAAATCTACGCGTAATTTTACGCTTAAAATAGTTTTTTTTGAATTAAAAACGGGTACCTGGAATGGGTTTAATTAAACTTTTAAGCCTTTAAATCTGCGACTTCCGACCAAAAATAGTAACTATCCAGGCGTCTAATCAACGAACGGAACACGCCCCCATGGTCACGGGGCAAGGCCGGACATTTTCATCAAATAAAATTTTTTGACCCCCCCGGGGCGGCGGGCGGCCGGCGTGGGCCCCACCACGGGCGCCGCCCGTGAAAAAAACCGACAATCCGCCCGGGGCACCCAAGCGTGTACACGACCTAGACGCACCCTCCAGCACACCCCTACACGTACCCCCTCCTCCCAGAACCCTCTATCCACAGGTGTCGCGCTCTCTCTCTCTTGGGGACACCTCCACCCCCATGTGTCACACTTTCTCTCTCCTCGAGACACCTCCACCCCCAGGTGTCTCACGCCCACACCCTCTCCCGGACACCTACACCACCCAGGTGTCACCTTCCCGTACCCGGACGTCCACCCTCCAGCACCTATAAAAGGACCCTCCCAGCCCCCTTCTCCAGACAAGCCCCCAGCAAGCCCCTACGCGCAAGCTCTCTCTCAAGCTCTAGGACATGTCCTACACTCTTCTCCCCCCCCCCCGTGTGAATAGACTTTAAGTGTGCCTCTCCTCCAACCCTTGCCTTACTCTTCCCTAGGCCTCCCTAGACGTACACTCTTCTCAAGAGCTCTCCAAGTTAAGGACACCCCTCTCAATTCCCCCCCCCCCATATGCGGCGACTTAAACTTAGGCTAAGAGGTCGTTCCTGCCCATAAGCCCAACAAGCTTTTCCTACCCCAAACGGACTCCGTTTTCGAATCCGTTTGAACCAATAGAATTCTCTCTTTTCTCTCCACGCTCCCAACCTCTTATATTCACCTCGTTTTCTCTCTATCCTCTTAAAACTCTAGTGCTCCTATGGCGCCGAAACGCCGCCGAATTGAAGAACCGCGCGCTGCCCAAGGAGGGAACGAGGCGAATCGCGTCCCTGTAATCGACTTCGCCCCTCTTGAAGCGAATAGGCATGAAAATGATAACCAGTTTATCTAAAAATTCTCTCTTATGTAGTTTAATGCAAAGATTCGAAATAATAGGAAAGGAACCAAGGTTAAACCCTAGTATAGATGGCCTAAAGTACCTTATGGTTACTCTTAAGTAAAGTTATAGGAAAATAATCTTGCTTTTGAATCATTGTCTTTCCAAAACGATGGTTTTTGTTAATGTGTGAATTCATTGAACAAAGGCTATGTCTTTCTTTCTATTGGATATACTGCTGGTTTATTGCTAACATGCAGGTACAGCTTCTCCCCCCCTTAGCTAACTTCGTGCTTGCCTGTGTAAACGGGCGGAGGATATAGCGAGGCCGGGAGTCGGCCCAGGGCAATCCCCTCCTATGCCACTGGGGATTGGTTTTCACCACCAGGGTGATGTATATATGCTGCCTAGTTCTGTGGGTCCAGGCTAGTGCGGTGACTTAACCCCCACCTCATGAGGAGACGTCCCCTCCGAAGAGCGAGAGGGTTTGGTACAAGCGTCAGTACCTGAGGGGGTGACAGGACGGCTTGGCCCTCATCGGCTGGCTGACGACGAGGGGAGACGGTCCGTGAGGTTTACCCAGCTGGTTGAGGCTGGAAGATCGAATTCTAGATTATCGATGTAGTTGTGGTTATGGTTATGGTTTGGACATGAGTTTGGATTGGAATATCGGCCCGGTTTCAGGGTCTTTGTAAATATTTTTTCACTGTAAGTATGTTCGTTGGTTTCAATGTTATGCTAAGGAAGATTTCCTTTAAGGAATCAAGTGTAATTAATTAACAAAGGAATTTGTTTTTAAGTGTTTCACAGTGTGGTAGGACTTAATTAGAAAATAATTGAATGGGTGAGTGCGTGGAAAGTGGGAGAATGGATGCCCTGACGGTACCATTCTAAGGATGGGTGGACCCGATCAGTCGGGTAGCTTTCTACTAGTCGTAACTTACGATACTTAGGGAATAGTAGAGTCACGAACAAGACTTGTTTTAGGGGACCGAGCCAGCGGCCGTGCCTCTTGAAATACGGGGGAAAAAGGCGTTGGCTTCCTTGAACCAAGTGTGGGTCTTGTTCCATCTCCACGCACATTCCGTGCTGGAGGTTAGAATTTCCTTTAGGATGACTACGCTTCCCCTGCGAGATAGAATTAGGTCCGTTCGTTTGCTCGTAACCTCGTATTTCTACGAGATCGAGGTGTCGTCAATCGGAAAATAACACGAGACTTAACTGCCTATCAAAAGGATTCCCCCGCCCTACGGGTCGGGGGCCTTACACGTGGTATCAGAGCGCGTTTAGACTTGGGAGATTTTATATTGTATTCTCTTGTTACTCTAGAAATTCTTGTTAAACTAATCTAGTTACGGCTGGATGCAGGAGGACGAGATGGATCCCTATTCTCGCTTCCTGGTATTCCAATGCATGTTCATGACTGCTTGTCGCTCTTCCGAATTCGAGTTCCGTGACACTATGATGCACATTGTAGACAAGCTAACCCTTCCTCTTTACACTCGCATCGAAAGGGGATGGAACAGAACTGAGTATTGGCATCGTCGATCTACCTACTTCATCATTCGAGCTGAGCACGTCGGCAATCTCACCAACGACTTGAGGCGGATCCGATATGCCGAGATGTTGCGGATGGTTCGCTTGTTCTGGTTTATTGGCACTCCTCGTAACACCTATGTCACTATCGATGGGAATCGCATGCTGCAGAATCGTTGGGTTTATGATAAGGTGACTCAAGTTGTATCCCCTGATAGAGTAGCCGTTACCCGTCTTTCTAGACGAGGTTTACCTCCCCTACCAGAGACTTATCGAGTTCTTGAAACCATGGGAGAACCCCCCTACTTTTTCAATGCTACCACCGCAGATCTTTATTAGGTTTCCTAGAGGACTACCATGTAAATAAATAAGATTGGATTTAGTCCAATCCTTGTAAATGGCTTGGTTTACTTGTAAATATTAAAGCTTGGAATAAAAGGTTTTGATTTTCACACTCATTGTCTTATGTGTATTAAACCGCCTAAGTGACATAATTCTAAATTTAACTTCTTATTGATAACCAGGATCGTCAACTTCTTGCTCCCAATGCATTATATACAGATACACAGGAGAAGAAGCTTCTCCTCAAACAGATGCAACCTCCCTCATTTAATGGGGCAGGTTCAAAGATTGAAAGGGATGCAGAAGTTTGGATAGAAGCCATGGACGATTACTTTTCGGCTGCTGGTACAGGAATTGGGAATCAATCTATGCTTGCCAGATTCCGTCTTACCGGGGACGCCAAACTTTGGTGGAAGCAATGGTGCCGAGATAAGGGCGTCACTGAAGATACCCAAACCTGGAGTGACATTAAGCAAGCTGTGAAGGGCCGTTATCTTCCCCCATCTCATGAATCTATTAAGATGAACGAGTTCTTCAGCCTCAAGCAGCTTAGCTTAACCTTGGAGGAATACTACTCAAAATTTGTCACGCTTGGCAAATATGCTCCACCTATGTCGATCACTCAACAAGTGGCCCGATTTTGCCAAGGGCTGAATGAACCTTTGGATTCTCGCCTTGAAGCAATGAGGCCAACTACTTTACAAGATGCTCTTACCCGAGCCAAACCTCTAGCTAAAGAAGTAAAGAGTGGTCAAGCAAAGAAGAGAGTCTATCCTCAGTCTAACCCAAGGGGGCGCCTTCAGAGGAATTACCAATCGAATTTCCGCCACAATACTATTGGTCAGTACCCCAATAATTTTGTCCCCCGCAGTTATGCTAATTCCACTTCAGAATCCTATGGGGACCAAAGGTGCTTTTATTGCAATGAAGTTGGCCACTTCCGGAATGAATGCCCCAAACTTGCAAGATCCTCTCTCAATCCTAATGTCATTCCTGCTCCACAAGGCGGCCGGGGAGTTCAAGGTCGTGGGACTCCTAATAACCACCAGGCTGGACGAGGTGGTGGTGGACGTGGTAGAGGTCGTGGAGTGACTGCCCGCGTCTGCTCTATGATTGGTGAACCGACTTTAGAGATGGAAGAAGAAGAGCAAGCCACCATTCATGCAGCCATAGAACATCAAGGACCTAATCAGCAGTTTTCTGTTATCCAAGCTCCGGCTACTTATCAAGGTAGATCTTTCCAGCTTTTGGTTGATTGTGGTAGTACGCATTCATTTCTTTCTCCAAAATGCTTGCGTAAGTTACAGTTAGATCAAAAACCAGCCCAAGCAATGATTGTTGAGTTAGCTAGTGGAAAAGAAGAAGTATCCCGACATTGTGTGGGAGATCTTGAATTTGAATTGGATGGTGAATCAACCCATGGGTATTTTAGAAGCTTACCATTAGGGATTTATGATGGAATCCTTGGTATGGATTGGTTAATTGCAAACAATGCTGACATTCACTGTGCTGAAGGAAGCATCACTTTTAAGAATAGTCAAGGACAGGTAGTATCAGCCCAGGGAAAAACAGGTAAACCCAAATTTCATTTGGTCAAAGCTAATCGACTTCTTAAGGGAGTGCGCAAGGGCCAACAGATCTTCCTTGTCAAACTCAACAAGGTAGAAGAAAGCAACCCAGATTTAGAACCCTCTTGGCTCCAGGAGTTTTCAGATATCTTTCCAGAGGAACTTACAAAACTACCCCCATCTCGAGAAGTAGATCATGGGATTGAGTTAATCCCTGGTGCTGAATCAGTTTCAAGGAGACCTTACAAAATGTCTCTTCCCGAAGCCATAGAGCTCAAGGAACAACTTAGGCAGCTCATTGATCAAGGATTCATTCGCCCTAGTATTTCCCCATGGGGAGCGCCTGTTCTTTTCCAGAGAAAGAAGGATGGCTCGCTTCGGCTTTGTATTGACTACCGAGGCCTAAACAAGGTCACTGTCAAAAACAAATACCCCATTCCTCGCATCGACGAACTTCTTGACAGACTTTATGGATCCAAAGTTTTCTCCAAAATGGATTTAAGGTCTGGCTACTATCAAATTAGGATCAAGGAATCAGATATCTCCAAAACCGCTTTCAATACCCGCTATGGCCACTATGAATTTACAGTCATGCCATTCGGATTAACCAATGCTCCTGCCACCTTCAACCGCCTGATGCAGGATATCTTCCGACCCTACTTGGATGAATTTGTCCTTGTCTTCTTCGATGACATCTTGGTCTATTCTCAGTCAAAAGAGGAACATGAGGAGCATGTACGCAAAGTATTGCAAATACTGCGCGAACATAAGCTCTATGCCAAGAAAAGCAAATGTACCTTCTTCACTTCCCAAATTGAATATCTAGGGTTCATTGTCTCCTCAAAGGGCATCTCAGTAGACCCTGCCAAAGTCAAGGATATATTGGAATGGCCACCCCCTAGGACAGTCAGAGAAATCCGTGGGTTTCTAGGCATCACAGGATGGTATAGGATCTTCATCAAGGATTATGCCAAGATAGCCGCACCCTTAACTGATCTCCTCAAGAAGGAATGCAAGATAGTATGGTTACCAATCCACCAAATCAGTTTTAGCCAACTTAAAGCTATCCTCACCTCAGCACCAGTTCTGAAGCTCCCTGACTTCACCAAAGAGTTTGAGGTTGTCACTGATGCTAGTGGCCTTGCACTTGGTGGTGTCTTAATTCAAGAAGGAAGGCCTGTGGCTTACACTTCTCGTAAGCTTAAATCCTATGAAGTCAATTATGCCACCCATGATTTGGAACTCCTTGCAGTTGTTCATTGTTTCAAGTTATGGAGACACTATCTCCTAGGCCGTAAGTTTCTACTTGTAACTGACCACCAGAGTTTAAAGTGGATCTTCACCCAGCCCAATCTCAACATGAGGCAAAGAAGGTGGATTGAGATTCTGCAAGAGTTTGATTTTGATATCAAATTTCGTCCTGGAAAGGATAATGTTGTAGCAGATGCCCTCAGTCGCAAATCCTTCCTAAGTGCAATCTCTATGCCAAATAACCCCATCCTAGAGAAGGTAAAGCAGGTTTCACTTCATGACCCTGATTACCAAAAGCTAGTAAGCCTGGTTCACAAGGAGGCACCCACAGAAAAGGAAAATATATTGATCAAGGGATACACCCTCGATGATGAATGCCTCTACTTCATGCATAGGTTATGTATTCCCAAAGATCTTGCACTAAAGAAGATGATCTTGTATGAAGCTCATGATAGCCCCGTAGCAGGACACCCAGGTTATGCAAAAACCCTGAATGCCTTAAGGAGAAGTTACTTTTGGCCTGGAATGAAGAGAGATATCCTTCAATACATCAGACAATGCCTTTCATGTCAAAGGATTAAAGCTGAAAGAATTAAAATGCCCGGGAAACTCCAACCTCTTGACATTCCTCAGATGAAGTGGGAATGTATCAGTATGGATTTTGTCACAAGTCTTCCCACAACACAAGGAGGATATGATTCTATTTTAGTAGTTGTGGATATGCTTACCAAAGTCACCCATATTATCCCAGTAAAGAAGACATTTAAATCTTCTGATATTGCCCGCCTTTTCATCAAGGAAATCTTTAGGCTTCATGGATTGCCAAAAAGAATAGTCAGTGACCGGGACTCTGACTTCACTTCAAAGTTCTGGACATCATTATTCCAGGCTATTGGAACACAACTTTGTTTCAGTACAGCTTACCACCCAGAAACAGATGGTCAAACTGAGAGAGTTAATCAGGTTATAGAAGACATCCTGAGAGCCTATTGTGGGCGTGAACCAAAGAAGTGGATTCAGTATCTCTCTCTAGTGGAATTCTCTTACAATACATCCTATCACCAAAGCATAGGGATGTCACCATTCAAAGCTCTTTATGGTCAGGAATGTTTATCCCCCTTAAATTTTTCTGACCCCACTCTAAAGGTCGAAGCCTCCAAGATAATGCTTGAAGAAATGGAAGAACAAACCAAAGCTATTCGTAAGGATATTAAAGCCGCCCAGGATCGACAGAAGCATTATGCTGATACCAAAAGATCTGAAAGAATTTTTCAACAAGGAGACAAAGTTTTTCTTCGAGTGCGGCCAAAGAGAAGTTCTTTATCTCTTGGAAAATTTAGGAAACTGAGTCCAAGGTATTGTGGGCCTTATGAAGTCATCAAATGTTTGGGAAAACATGCCTACAAACTTCGCCTCCCAACCCACCTCAAGATCCATGATGTATTCCATGTTAGCTTACTAAAGCCATATGTGCCTCATCCTGATCATGTTCTTGATGATGAACAAATTGTAATGCCAACTCAGGGAGTCCTTGAAATGAGACCTAATAGAATCATCGACTCTAGAGAAAGAGTGCTTCGCAATAGAATCCTTAGGGAACATTTAGTGGAATGGAAAGATTACCCTGAGGAGGATGCCACTTGGGAGGAAGAGTCAACCCTCCAAAAGAATTACCCAGAGTTCGTGCCGAGATGAGGACATCTCGAGTTCTTTTAGTAGGGAAGGATGTAACATACCCATTGTAAATAACACTGTACTTGCTTCAGAGTTGAAAAATATATCTTAGCTTGTCATTTTTCCGATCAAAAAACTTCTATTTTTGGAAAATGAGCCATTTTTGCTTAGAAATTTGTAATTTTGAATCCAAATTTGAAATCTACGCGTAATTTTACGCTTAAAATAGTTTTTTCTGAATTAAAAACGGGTACCTGGAATGGGTTTAATTAAACTTTTAAGCCTTTAAATCTGTGACTTCCGACCAAAAATAGTAACTATCCAGGCGTCTAATCAACGAACGGAACACGCCCCCATGGTCACGGGGCAAGGCCGGACATTTTCATCAAATAAAATTTTTTGACCCCCCCGGGGCGGCGGGCGGCCGGCGTGGGCCCCACCACGGGCGCCGCCCGTGAAAAACACCGACAATCCGCCCGGGGCACCCAAGCGTGTACACGACCTAGACGCACCCTCCAGCACACCCCTACACGTACCCCCTCCTCCCAGAACCCTCTATCCACAGGTGTCGCGCTCTCTCTCTCTTGGGGACACCTCCACCCCCATGTGTCACACTTTCTCTCTCCTCGAGACACCTCCACCCCCAGGTGTCTCACGCCCACACCCTCTCCCGGACACCTACACCACCCAGGTGTCACCTTCCCGTACCCGGACGTCCACCCTCCAGCACCTATAAAAGGACCCTCCCAGCCCCCTTCTCCAGACAAGCCCCCAGCAAGCCCCTACGCGCAAGCTCTCTCTCAAGCTCTAGGACATGTCCTACACTCTTCTCCCCCCCCCCCCGTGTGAATAGACTTTAAGTGTGCCTCTCCTCCAACCCTTGCCTTACTCTTCCCTAGGCCTCCCTAGACGTACACTCTTCTCAAGAGCTCTCCAAGTTAAGGACACCCCTCTCAATTCCCCCCCCCCCATATGCGGCGACTTAAACTTAGGCTAAGAGGTCGTTCCTGCCCATAAGCCCAACAAGCTTTTCCTACCCCAAACGGACTCCGTTTTCGAATCCGTTTGAACCAATAGAATTCTCTCTTTTCTCTCCACGCTCCCAACCTCTTATATTCACCTCGTTTTCTCTCTATCCTCTTAAAACTCTAGTGCTCCTATGGCGCCGAAACGCCGCCGAATTGAAGAACCGCGCGCTGCCCAAGGAGGGAACGAGGCGAATCGCGTCCCTGTAATCGACTTCGCCCCTCTTGAAGCGAATAGGCATGAAAATGATAACCAGTTTATCTAAAAATTCTCTCTTATGTAGTTTAATGCAAAGATTCGAAATAATAGGAAAGGAACCAAGGTTAAACCCTAGTATAGATGGCCTAAAGTACCTTATGGTTACTCTTAAGTAAAGTTATAGGAAAATAATCTTGCTTTTGAATCATTGTCTTTCCAAAACGATGGTTTTTGTTAATGTGTGAATTCATTGAACAAAGGCTATGTCTTTCTTTCTATTGGATATACTGCTGGTTTATTGCTAACATGCAGGTACAGCTTCTCCCCCCCTTAGCTAACTTCGTGCTTGCCTGTGTAGACGGGCGGAGGATATAGCGAGGCCGGGAGTCGGCCCAGGGCAATCCCCTCCTATGCCACTGGGGATTGGTTTTCACCACCAGGGTGATGTATATATGCTGCCTAGTTCTGTGGGTCCAGGCTAGTGCGGTGACTTAACCCCCACCTCATGAGGAGACGTCCCCTCCGAAGAGCGAGAGGGTTTGGTACAAGCGTCAGTACCTGAGGGGGTGACAGGACGGCTTGGCCCTCATCGGCTGGCTGACGACGAGGGGAGACGGTCCGTGAGGTTTACCCAGCTGGTTGAGGCTGGAAGATCGAATTCTAGATTATCGATGTAGTTGTGGTTATGGTTATGGTTTGGACATGAGTTTGGATTGGAATATCGGCCCGGTTTCAGGGTCTTTGTAAATATTTTTTCACTGTAAGTATGTTCGTTGGTTTCAATGTTATGCTAAGGAAGATTTCCTTTAAGGAATCAAGTGTAATTAATTAACAAAGGAATTTGTTTTTAAGTGTTTCACAGTGTGGTAGGACTTAATTAGAAAATAATTGAATGGGTGAGTGCGTGGAAAGTGGGAGAATGGATGCCCTGACGGTACCATTCTAAGGATGGGTGGACCCGATCAGTCGGGTAGCTTTCTACTAGTCGTAACTTACGATACTTAGGGAATAGTAGAGTCACGAACAAGACTTGTTTTAGGGGACCGAGCCAGCGGCCGTGCCTCTTGAAATACGGGGGAAAAAGGCGTTGGCTTCCTTGAACCAAGTGTGGGTCTTGTTCCATCTCCACGCACATTCCGTGCTGGAGGTTAGAATTTCCTTTAGGATGACTACGCTTCCCCTGCGAGATAGAATTAGGTCCGTTCGTTTGCTCGTAACCTCGTATTTCTACGAGATCGAGGTGTCGTCAATCGAAAAATAACACGAGACTTAACTGCCTATCAAAAGGATTCCCCCGCCCTACGGGTCGGGGGCCTTACACGTCTACATGCTTACATGTGGCCATATCTTCCAATTGATGGGATAGGTGTCTACATGCTTACATGTGGCCATATATTCCACATGGGTTGCATCATTGTGGCCATCTCTTCCACATGGGTTTCCCACCACTATGCCGATACCCTATTTATGTGGCCACATATAGGGTATTGGGCATGGATGATATCTATCTAGACGTGATTTTTATGTATGTAAATAAATCACTCCATCATAATTAAAGTAATGATGTTAACTTAAGCAATGTTGTGAACTTCATGAATTGCTATGATCTTGTTTTTCTTCTCTTGCCTCCCTCCTTAGCTGGGTACAATGTGGAGAAATATGCCCCTCTCCCCACAGTTGAAACATTGGAAGTTCTCCATTCTATTTCATAATGGTTTGTCAACCTATGGTCTTCTAACTTTATTCCAAATTCCGTGCACAATAAGGTTCAAGTTCCCAATCTACTTAGTCATGCTCTAGATTTTGTGATGCAATCCCTCCTGACCTGTGTCTCCAACCTCAATAGCCCTAGGAATCTCAGCACGATAGTTTCTTTCTACATGTACTTCAACCGAAAACGGCTCAACAACATGCCCACAAGTACCATGTTTATATATGGCTGTCAGAGCTGACTCTATCTCTTTAACGGGCCATCTCTTACCTCTCTGCACCCTCTTCTTGCACTGTTCTAATTCAAGCCTGACTGCCTCAGCATAGGTATCACGGTCTTTGATATGGCTCCCCCTTACCCTCCTTGAAACACCGTGTCAGATCTGTATGTTGACTGAGTCCTCCTAGATCCTCTACAATCCTCTAGTATCAACCAATCTTATAGCCACAACCCCAAGGGATTACCAAACTCTTGGATGTCCCTCTTCTGATTTTCTGCTAATAGAAAAGATGACTCATGTAGAAATGAAAAAATTCTTATCGTATTTTAAAGTAGATGCGTGCAACAGATTTCAAAAAGAAACACGTCCTCCTGATCTTTATAATGTCCTCTAGTGTCAGCCAAATGCAAATACTTGATCATGAACTTCTTAGAACCTGTGGAATCTCCCTTGCATACACCCTATCAACTCTAGTCTACCCAACTACTTGGCTTGTATGTCAAACGTAGAATCTGACCCCAATAGGCATCCTCCTTGATCTCTTATTATCCTCTTGGTCAAACTAGCCTCAATCTCCCAACCCCAAAACTATGTTGAACATTCCACTAAGCTTTGCGAATCTTCTACGAGCATTAATCCAAACGGTTTTGATTGTTATCGATTCTTCTTTCGAAGACATTGTCATTTGACAAATTCAATGGCCAAGGTTTTCACACTTGGTAGACCAAAGTCAAGGGACATCTCATGAAGAAAAATCTTTGGGAATTAGTTAAACCAACAGAAGGGGAAGATGGTAATTCAAAAGCCTCGTGACTCTTGCCAAAATATAGGTAGGATCACACTAGCCAATGCCTTAAGCAAGCTCATTTGCTAGTGGACTTTGTGGCATTACCATGGAGAACTTGGGAGGAAAATCTCCATGCTCAGTACCAACTTTAAGCTCTGAAGTCACCAAGAGGTGGTTCTTTAACCATATGAGATTAAAAAATGTAAACTATTAGGTAGAACCAAAAGGGACAAGCACCACGCAAAATTGAGACCCATGTGGAAACTTGAAGCCTTACACACTTTGGGATAGGAATGACCCCTAGTGGATGCATAATCATGACTCTTATTCAGTCAAGATTGAGCGATAGACTAGTTAGAATTAGAATTAAACCCAAGGTTGCCAAATGATTCACTACAAATATCAAATATCAAATATCAAGACTAATACTAAGAATATATATTAATTTAGAAATTATTTGGGCCAAGAAGGTGGTCAACATGTATTTCTAGCTATTAAGTGTAGCCTTCCACCATATTTATCCATCAAGAAAGAACACTTACTTTTTATTCTCTTGTCATGCTCATAACTTGGTCGGTTGAATTTGTATCGTGAATGTATAAGAAATCGTAATTAAGGTTACCTATTGTTATAATTTTGATACTTGTGATGCATTAGGAAACTAAGAAGAAGTGAAGGATATAAATGTGTACTTAGCTCCATTGAATCGATGAGTGAAAAGGATCATGATGCATTTAGGGAGATGAGAAATTTACCTTATTGAACTCTCCATGCTATTGTTGGGGATTGTCACCATGTTAAGGTTTGTTTTGATAATATCTCATATATGTTCTATCTATTACGTATAATGATAGTCTGGCTACAAAAGGCTATAATGGTCTTTCATTAGAAGGTGAGAACTTGCAATTGCTACTATTCATGTTTTTTAGTAGAAAAAAAGACCATTATTTTGTTTTGAATATTGTAAATTACCATTTATTTGCAGGTTTGGGGAACACACTTTCATTTGTGCTCAAGCTAGATTAGTGCCAAATTGTGAAAGGTCAGAAGCTGGAACGTATGAGCATTACGCTCATTAATGAGGCCATGATATGTGTATGGGAAAAGACTACCAAACCAAGTTTTGGTGTGTAATCTGGGAAAGAGGTCTGGTGTCATGGTGCATTCGAGGTACCGAAGGAGACACATGAGGTATTGACATGGATGTTTGAAAGGATTCCCTAGATAACAGATGTAATCAGAAAGCAAATTGATAGTCAACTTTTAGATGTAGAAAACATAGGAAAGTTCAAGGTGGATTGGCATCTTGGTGGAGATTTAAAGAGAATTAAATGCATGATGGGTTGTGCTCAAGGTCATCAAGATGGCCTTGTCCATACTGCAATGCTTAGATTGATATTCCTAGGAAGAAAAAGACAAATGGAAAAGGTATGTTTTGTTGGGAAGGATGCCTCGAAAGGTCCCAAGAAAGGGAAGAAGCAATAGGAAGATGCGGTAGATCCAACCAAGTCAACTGATGATGAAGTTGAGGAACAACCAAATGCAAGATGGGTAGAAGGTGTCATGTCTCCTGATATGCTAGGAGAACCAAACAGGAATTCAAATTGGAGTCCCATCATTAATTTTCCACTAAAGAATATTCACTTTTGCACACTTCATGCATTCATGAGAATCTTCGATCGAGTCCTTAAGTGCCATATCGATTATGCATTCACAATGCCTACACAAGAGAGGAAAGTTGCAGCCCTTGGTAAATTAGAGCATCTTTTGAATTCTCTAGTAGGTTGCCATGGTTGAAACGTGAAAATTGAATTGAATAAGCAAGCCTTTGGTATGTCATACGAGGTTGCTCAAAAGGTCTCCCATGACTAGAGTAAAGGCAAGGAGATTTTTGGAGAAGCCAGCAAACATAGAGAATTCAAAGAAGACTTGGGGACTCTGGGGGGAGACCTTTGTGCAATCACCACAAATGTAGATTTTCAAATACCAACTCTTGTAAATATGCGCAAACAGCTTTGGATAAATTTCAATGCCAACTCTTGTAAATATGCGCAAACAGCTTTGGATAAGTTTCAATAACATGGTTCGCATTATGAATCAAAGTAGCAAAACTGCCTAAGAACGAGCATCATTTTAACAACATAGCGTAGAATTCACCGAAAGTGTGCTAGGTGCTTGGGGAGAGAGTAAAGTAACACATTAATGGTAAGTTGTAAAAAAAAAAACAAGTGTTTTAACCTAGACTTTTTCTAATTAAATTCTATTGTCATGTGTATAGCACATAGTTTATGCGCATGGTGCATATTTCATGAACAAGTATGGATCGCTTGACATGTGGAGTACCCAAGGGATGGAGAAATCAAATTATAAAGCAAGAGGGGTTTATTTCAAAAATACAAGACATGGAGGTGGAGTTTCTGCACGAGGAACACGTAGTACAAACTATCTACAAGAGATGTTCAATTAGTTTTATTGCATAACCTTTGGAAGGGTATTGGTTAGGGAGCGGCCCCAACAATCAAAGCTTGTGCAAGAGGCACGCAAGGCTGCAAAAAGTCATGCTCAGCTTGAATGGCTGTAGACCAATGCTCTGGTGCTTAGCGTGCACGAATGAGGAGACAAGGGAGGCGTTGGGTTGTGCATGCACCGGCACAAATCTAGATGTAATAAGGCTAAGAAATTAAGTTTATTTAGGTTTTTTTTTCCCTTAAAAAAAACTATTAATAGTTCCTTCTCTCACTTCATTTTCATTTCACTTTTTTAGAGAGCTTGAGCTCAAGGTCTACGTAGGCAGCCACGTAACGACACCAGCACATGACCACGTTAGCATAATAGGCATAGTCATACATGGATACGGCACGCACCAAGAACACCGCACGTGTTACCACATGCCTTCACAAAACATAGTGCAAGGCACCCAACGACCACATATTGGATGACACCACGGAAGAGAGTGACCCCTTGGATTCTAGGACATGCCCAATGGGATCACCAGAGTCCCAACCCTCCTCCCACAGCAACACGAACGCACACACATGTAGGCCCTTCTAGTGGGAGCAAGCGCGTGAAGAAGACCCCACAATGCAACTACCTCAGACCCTACTACTACCAGGACAGGGTCCCCTATCTACCCAAGATGAACTTGATACACAGGTACCACAACAAAAGGAGGAGGAGGATTCAGACTATGAGAGAGAGATCAAGGGGAGGTTCCTGCAAGTGCGCACAAGCGTAGAAAGGTCAAGCTTTCCAACACACCAACACAACATAGAGAGCTCCAAGAAAAAGGATGCGCCAAGGAAATAGGGCTCTACAAGAAATCAAGTTTTATCAAAGGAACACTAAGTTGTTGATAAGAAGAGCCCCTTTTGCTCACACAGTGAAGGAGATTCTTGAATGATATAGAACACAGTTCCGTGTGCAGGGGATTACCCTTGAAGCATTGCAACAAGAAGTCACCGAGGCTTATCTTGTTGGGCTTTTTGAAGACACCAACCTCCTTGCAATACATGCAAAGAGGATTACCATTTCTACCAAGGACACATGCAACTAGCTCGGCGTATTCGAAGGTGAGTGAGACACGATCTAGAGATCTTAGATATTAACCTGCTTTTTGAAGCAACTCTTTTATTTCAAACCCCCCTTTGTAACAAGCCTATGTGGCTTTCAATTGTAACCTTCTGATAATTTAAATTTTTAGTTTCTCTTACAATGTCTTGGTGTCATCATGTTTGTTTAACATGGAGTGTCTATCATGTGCCAGTTTATCACCCAAGGCATCAAAAATGCTCCTGGAGGACTGAGGAAGCTGTGCCAGAACAATGCGAATTTGGCCTCTACAACGGCGATGTAGGCTACAAGTTCGCACTAAAATATTCTGGCATTTCTCCCCTAGCCACTCAGGATCATTTTTGATGTATTTATAAATGAAGTTGAGTACATTGATGCATTTATAAATGAAGTTGAGTACATTGATGCATTTATAATGAAGTTGAGTACACTAATTGTGAGAAACAGTAGTTTACAAGATAAAAACACCTTTAATCATGTGTAAAAATACATTGTTTGTCATCCAATACATCAGAATTGCTCCTGGAGGACTGGGGAAGCTATGCCAGAATAGTGCAAATTTAGGCTCTACAGTGGTAATGCAGCTCAAAATTTGCACTGTTCTAGCACTGCTCCCCAACAAATCAGGATTTTTTCTGATGCATTTATAATGAAATTGAGTACACTAATTGTGAGAAATGGTAGTTTGTAGGATAAAAACACTTTTAATCACATGTCAAAATACATTATTTGTCATCCAATGCAGTCACGATTATTTCTGATACACTTTTAATCACGTGTAAAAATACATTATTTGTCATCCAATGCAATCACGATTATTTCTGATACATTTATAATGAAGTTGAGTACATTGATTATGAAAAAAAGTAATTTACAAGATAAAAATATCTTTAATCATGTGTAAAAATACATTGTTTGTCATCCAATGCATCAAAATTACTCCTGGAGGACTGGGGAAACTATGCCAGAACAGTGCGAATTTAGGCTCTGCAGAGCGACGGTGTAGGCTCAAAATTTGCACTATTCTGGCACTACTTCCCCAACCACTTAGGATTATTTCTGATGCATTTATAATGAAGTTCAGTACATTGATTATGAAAAACAGTAATTTACAAGATAAAAACACCTTTAATCATGTGTAAAAATACATTTTTTGTCTTCCAATACATCATAATTACTCCTGAAGGGCTGGGAAAGTTGTGCCAAAACAGTGCGAATTTGGGCTCTACAGCAGCCGGTGTAGGCTCAAAATTTGCACTGTTCTAGCACTGCTCCCCCCCAGGACCCCAGGGTCATTTATGATGCATTTACAAAACAATTTATGGTACAAACTAGAAAAAACAATGATATACTTGATGAAAATAAGTTTGCAAAAACTATATTGTATTCATAAGAAGAAGTGATACATCATCTTTACAAAAGCTTTCTTACAATATTGAGCTTCCTTCTCTTGTTATTGGGAAGAGTGTGCTCAAGGAGTGATTGGGCTATTTCTTGAGGATCCTCTATGCCTATGCTTTTGGCTATACCTATACGAGCAAGAAGCTTACCCCTAAATCCATAACCAAAAACATCGAAGGCAAGGGACTTTTTAATTAGAACTATACGTTTGGTGCTCTGTGCCATAGAGGCTACACAGAGCACCTTACAGAGGGCTTTCAAAAAGAAGAGAGTGAAGGGAGATTGAGGAGTGTAGCCCTGTGGATAATGGTGATGCTATCCATAGGAAGCCGACCAAGATAGTGCACTAATGCAACATGTCCATGGACCTTGGCTTGGTCTCTATT
Source organism: Cibotium barometz (assembly GCF_041138505.1). NCBI lineage: Eukaryota > Viridiplantae > Streptophyta > Polypodiopsida > Cyatheales > Cibotiaceae > Cibotium > Cibotium barometz. Next base: position 41,255,887 of record NC_141072.1, read on the forward strand.
GCCGCTGCCTCTCCCAACAAATGCGTCAATTTCAACCACCCTCTGCAATCAAAGGAAAAATCAAAATATTTTTCTATACATAATTACAAATGTTTCTAAGTTGTAAAAAGTCGATTATTACCTCTTGCTCAATGTCTTCTTTTGCCAAAGTGCTAGTGGGGATGGAGAGGTCAATCGAGGACTTAGCCTCATCCTTTTTTTAGGTGCTTTGGTCTCCTCCATCACTCAAGTAGCAAGGGTATCCTTTTCAGCCTCTATTTTTTCTTGTAAGGTTTTGAATTCCTCCTCTTGAACTAGGGCTTGCTTTGCGGTCTCAACCACAATTTCCTTGGCCAAACCAACAGTCTCTGCAATAGATTCTCCAAGGGGTAATATGACACTATCTAGGTGAGGACCGAGGTTGGACGTATCAAGGTCCACCTCACATCGCGTTGTCGTGTCATGGCACGTCTATGGTGTGAAACCATGCATATGAGGCCATTAAATGCAAATCCAGATGCATGGGATTAAGTGCCATGACTTGAGTCATTATATGATGCTTAAGTACGTATGTTCATATTGTAAATGAGGTTCAATAAGACGAGCTGAGGCTAAGCCAGGTCTCGAAGCCTCTGTACATAAGTGTGGTGTGAATCATGGAGTTTTTATGCTTATGGTAGACCTTGTAGTAGGGAACACCCCTCTCAACATGTATGGGAAATGTGAGAGCATGTATGATGCAAGGATTGGTTTTGAAAGAATGCCTTTTCGAGATATCGTGCCTTGGAATGCCATGATTTCTTTTCTTACTCGGAATGAGCAGAACAAGGAGGCTCTGGGTTTGTATGATGAGATGCAATTTGAAGGCATCAAACCTAACAACATTACATTGGTATGTGCACTTAATGCATGTGCAAGCTTAGCAGCATTAGAAGAAGGGCAGGAGATTCATAACACTATCATTGATAACATTTATGGTGCTGATACCATGGATGAAAATGTGCCCATAAACGTATACGGCAAGTGCAGCAACATGCACAGTGCAAGGAAGGTGTTTTTGGAAATGCTTTCTCGGGATGTTATCTCATGGAATGCCATGGTTTTTGCGCTTGTTCAGAATGGATATAATGAGAACGCTTTGGAGTTTTTTTCAACTGATGCTGATATCGTGGGGACTGCTCTTGTCAGCATGTATGGCAAATGTGGAGATTTATGCAAGGCAAGAAGTACATTTGACAAAATTCTCTCACATGCTGTTCTGCGTGTAAGTACGCGCATTATTGTTGTTTTGTTACTTACGATTTTCAAAAATCGTATAGTCTTGGAATAAAATTATTCCCCCTTTAAGGTTTTTGGGGATGAGAAGGCTTTGGGATTTTTATGGTTTTGGAGAGTCTTCGAATAAAAAAGCATCAAAAATACAAAAAGTTTATTTTGTAAAAAGCTACTTGGTTGGATTTTGGATTTCTAGACATGGAGTTTTCTAAAATCACATGAATATGTTGTACATATGCCACATGTCATCTTTTGCTTTGCGAGTTGTCGAAATTTGAAAGCAGGTTTTTATGAGATCAAGAGACATCTTGAAATGATGGATTGGCAATATATGATATATGTGATGTGAATGGTCACATGTATATGGAAATCTTTTGTAGATTGTGTTATGCCTACATGTGATATGATTGAAACATTTGGAAAAAGAGTTAGGAGATCTATGCTTGGAACTGGTCATGCTCTTGACACACAATTTATGTGCAATCATCAAGCTGAATTTGGGAATGTTTTGAAGTGAATTGGCACATGTACATGTAAACCAAAATTGAGATGTCATAACCCCCTTGAAGAGCTATATGTTTTGTTTCCTTGCTGGGATTTGGAGCTACTCTCACAGCCAGAAGTCTCGCACTTTCCTAGCGATACCGCCCACGTCACGACAGCTTTGGTGAACCGGACGTGAAACTGCTGGGGTGAGAGTGTGGTGAAATACACAGGGAAGCTATGGCTGAGAATCCTGAGGGTCAGGGGGTTCATTTTGACCCCACGGTTATGCGAATGTTTCAGATGTTTACTATGTATATGCAACAACAGCAAGCTGCTGAGAGGGGGTAAATTTCCACGACTAACAGGGATTTCATTAACGTCTTCACAATTTCGTGATCACGTTAACAAAACCTATTGTTAACATATTAAAACTTGTGATCACATTGTATATTCACATGACCTGAGAAATGACCTGCCGGAACCCACTATTCCAGTAACACCTCCGGGCTTCTTCCATTCCCGGCGGGCCCGCCGGGCTTTTATGCTTTCCCGGCGGGCCCGCCGGGAAAGCATAAAAGCCCGGCGGGCCCGCCGAGAAAAACAAAGAACACCGGCGGGGTATTATTCTGTATATAAACACTGCCCGACACCCGTCGTACAACTTTTGGGAAGATAGTCCTTGTTTTGGGGGCGTGATATCTCTCCTCAAAGTACTTGTAGAGCTCTCGAGTTGCTAGAAGTGTCCTCTTGGGAAGAACGTCCTTATTTTAGGGGCTGTCGTCTTTCCTTGTAGGCACTCCTAAGGCTATTGGGCCACTCGTCCTTAGTTCTTTGAACTGGGGGCAGGGTGTGGTTCGTAGCTAATACTTGCGGAGATTTAGGGACAAATTTGGAGTCATTCAGCTTTGCATTTGAGCCACGTACGTAATCTACCTCATTCTGCTTTATGAATGGTTTGATGGAGCCAAGAGTCCTGCTTAGGGGCTTGTATTGGTTCTTGATACTTGATATAGTTTAGAGTAGACAAGGGTCTATTGTCCTATACTAGAGTATTGGGCAAGCATAGATCTTTGATTTTTTTTTGTGAATGTTAGAGAAGGTCTATTGTCCTATACTAGAGTATTGGGCAAGCATAGATCTTTGATTGTGTAAAGTATCCTTAATTGGGTACAAAAGGCATCCTTCATTGGGGGTGCAATGTGCATGATAGTTTCGAAGTAGTTTTGTAGTAAGACCTTGCAAGATAGTTTGAAATAGTTTTGTGTTATGTGATGATCTTTTGTATTTGTCAAGATAGTTTCGAAGTACTTTGTCTGCAGATGTATGTTTTGTTATACGTGAGTGATTTGTTGTTTTTTCATTTGTGTATTCATTGTTATATGCTTGGTTGAATAGGTTATTTGTTGAGATGGAGGACAATGTTGGATCCAGTGGTACCTCCAATAGAGTCCAAATTTCAAATAGCAGGAAAAAAAAGGCACCTGGGATAGAGTGGCAATATGCAATTAACGTTGGTGATCGATTCATAGATTGGGAGTGTAAGCTATGCCATGCAGTAAAATCAGGTGGGGCGCCTCGACTAAGAGAACACTTTTTAGGCGGACCGAAGAAAAAGTCATGTACCCACCCCTCTGCACCTATAGTGGCCAAACGCATAAGAGAAGAAATTCAAAAGAAAGATTCAAGAAAACATGACACTCCTCCCGTTAATGTATCAAGGCAGCAAGAACACTGTTCTTCTAATCATCAAACTCCCGCTACATCGCCTACTTGTACCCCGAACGGCAATATGCAGCCAGAAAGTAATCTACCCAATGCATCTTCTTGCAAGCAAAACTTTGACGTAGGAAATATATCCATGCGTCAAACTTCATTGCAAGAAAGCCTACGTCAAGGTTGACTCGATGATGCACAACTCGTCCTTGCTGAAGCGATTTACTTTTCTGGGAGTGCTATGATGATGGTGGACAGTGAGCATTGGAAGAGAGCATGGAAGAAAATTGGTGAGTTTGGACCAGGGTTTTCACCGCCTACGTACCATGCTATGCGAAATGATCTATTAGAGAAATGTTATGCGCAGGTAAAAGAACGTGTACAAAGAATAATTCTTAGCAATATAGAGCTTTCTGGATGTAGTATAGTAAGTGATGGATGGTCTAATGTGCAAAGAAAACCATTAATTAATGTAATGGTTATTTCACCTAGAGGTGAGACTTTCATCCATGCCGTGGATTCAGCTGGTTCAATCAAAACTGGGGCTTACATTGCTCAAGTTATTAAAATGTAGTCCAAGTCGTCATGGACAATGCAAAAAATTGTAAAAATGCATCCAGAATCCTACAGCGACAATATCCACATATTTTTCCGGTAGGCTGTAATACTCATAGTTTGAATCTTGTATTAAAAGATTGGTATAAATCTGATGATACCAAATGGTTTGCCTCAATCGTCGACACTGCTCGCCAGCTTGTGAAATTCATGCTCAAGAGACAGAGAGTTTTGGATATGTTTCGACCTCGCATGTCAGTTATGTTAAAGCTTCCAGCGGAGACTAGGTTTTGCACTCACTTTTACACTTTTGAGTCTCTTCTTAGAAATAAAGATGCAGTTTGTGAAACATTTACATGCATGGCATTTCATGACTGGGAGAGCACTCAACTTGAAAAAGTGAAAGAGAAAATCAAAGTCTTGAAGGCAGCGCTTACGAGAAGAAGTTGGTGGAACAGTGTGATGGATGCATACCATGTAATGATGCCTGTTATGTATGCTGTACGAAGCCTTGATCAAAGAGCGCCTAATCTCGGAAAAGCATGGATGCAATGGTGGACTGTCCAGCGGAGTTTGGAGTGTCCTGAGAAATTAGAGCATTCAGTGGTGGAGAAGCAATGGCGTGTACCATTCTCTAGTAGACAAAGAAAAGTTCTGTTGAAGTACTTTCATGCTAGATGGATTGGAGCGCATTCACCACTGCACAGTGCTGCTTACATGTTAGATCCTGAATATTGGAATATGGATTTGATGTCCAACGTTGAGGTGGTGCAAGATTTTTATAAAGTGGTAAACACTTTCTATAATAATGATGATGATCGTGTACAGTGCATAAAGGAGATGACCTCATTTCGGTTGAAAGAGGGTTTATTTTCCAACTCCCTTGTTCAACAAATGGCTAAAGAGCAACCTGCATGGAAGTGGTGGATGATGAATGGTGGTGAGCATTATGCTTTATTGCGCAACCTTGCGATGAAGGTTCTAAGTCAGTGCTCTTCAAACTCAGGCTCAGAAAGAAACTGGAGCATGTATAAATATATTCATAGTACTATTCGCAATCGACTTCTTGCAGATCGAGCAGATAAACTTGTTTACATGTACTGCAATGAAAAGATCTTGCGAGACATCGAAAGCGAAGAGTATGAAGAAGATATGCCCAGATGGATGTACAATTGTGAAGATGTAGACGAGAACTTTGATGTTGGACGTACGTTGTGCACCACCCTTGAGATAGAAGACAATTTAGACATTGACTTAGATGAGCTTAATTTAGCAGACGAGAGAGTAAACGGTGAAAGAATTTTGGAGCAAGATACTGACATAGAGGAAGAAGTCACTTCATTAATTTAATAAAAAGTACTTGTACAAATGATCATATTTGGAGAAATTATCAATACAAAAGTAGAATTTGTTTTTCTTAGCTCTCATCTTGAAATAAATTGCGAATTGCACTAGGAGTTGCATCTAAAGGTCCTGGTGGTTTATATTCGCTAGCCATGCCGAACACTGTATAAATACCTTGATTTATTGGGACACTGCACAATGCACATGTGGAAGTATTTTGCATTTGTCTCACTAAACATATTAAGTGGTAGTAGTGTCCACATGGTAGTATATACTGGCCGCTCCACCCATCGAATACTTTGTAACATACAGGACATTGAGGGGTGGAGGAACTTGTAGCCTCAGCAGAAACTCCCACAAGATCAGGATGTATCAAAAAATGAGAGATGTGGTTTCCTTGGCGCACAGGAGCAATACGTGAAGAGATGCTCTGCACGTCTTGGCTGATCTTTGTTAGCTGCTCTTGAATTCCTCTATTGGCCGGGGGAGGAGTTGACGCTTGAGTTAATCGGTCAGCTTCTTTCTCCTTCTCTGCTAGCTGTGCCCCTAAGCTTTCTTTGACCTGGTTTAACTCCAGTCCGGCGCCCTCCACCATAAGAGCAAGTTCTTCTCTTGTGAATGTAACTGTCTCTTCACGTATGTCGTGGGTGTTGACAGTGGCCTCTCTGGAGGCGAAGTCCACTGGAGTTTCCAGTACAAAGTGAGCATATAGCATTTTAGCAAAATACAGTGGAGCGTCGGCGTTATGGAGAGGACGACCGTACACCTCCAAGAAAATACGCTCGGCATTAGTTTTGATATCATTGTGAGTGCAACGAGAAATCTTCCATCTTCCCTTCTTTATCTCGCCATCTGGACATGGCCATATTGCCTTTATCATCTCTGTGGTTACCCGTTTGTTTATGTCTTTCCATTGGGCATATGTTGGATTTGTCCATTTCGATAATCTGCACGCTGTTCTTGTAGCTTCGCGGGCTGTCAAGCCATGTGCAAGGGTCTTCATTCTCTCGTATGCCTTCTTGGCTAACTCCTGATGCTCGTTCGCTTGCGCTTGCTCCATATCTGCATGAACGTAAACGACATTAGGATTTTAATGAACTGTAAAGATCAACGTAAGATAAATTGACCATTGCTCTCAAAATCTTGAAGTCAAACACAACGAGAGGAGATATGTATTGCAAAGACTCGATGAGAAATATCCACTTGACTCCAAAAACACTTCAAACAATGCTCGCACATCAAATTTTAAAGAGAAAACATAAACTTAAACACCAGAAGAGGAGAGAGATATTGCAAAGACCCAATGAAGAGAGAAACAAAATTTTGAAACATTGGACACAATAAATTTTGAAGAGAAACAAAATTTTGAAACATTGGACACATCAAATTCTCAAATTCCTGAAACTTCATCTCTTGATACTGTATCATTACAAAGTCGGGGTGAATGCCACTGATAGCTCTACAAGAGGACGTTGTGCCCTCGTAGGGTCAGTATTTAGTGACCTAAAAAATTCAACTACTTGCAAAATTGATTTTCGCTCATCGCGATTAGGCAGAAACATCCAATTTTGGACTCTATGAATAATAGTATCCATGGTAACTTTGTCATGGGAACTATTATCCATCCACAACTCTTGCACTTTCTTCCAAAAGTCATATAAAGTTTGTAATAAATATCCCAAGGCAAAAACATCAGATGCAGGAGTGTATGCATCTGCCAAAAATGGATCATAAAGCTCTGGGGCTATCCACGGCCGTTTATTTCGCTCTCTGTCTGCGTGGGAGACTGCCTGTGCCACCTTCTCGGGGTTCTTGTCTGCTTCATAAACAAAATTGAGAGACACCCGTTTTTTGGGCGCTCTCAGCAGCAATCCCCAATCGATAATACCTATGCGTGGCTTTAGATCTTTTGTATAATCCAACACTACATTAAAAGGATGTAGGTCGGTATGTACAATACCTGCCATATGCGCTGCCGCTACACCTTCCACCAGGGCATGCATAATATGTGGCATGTTTATTACTACCTCTTTTATTTTTGAAAGTTCTAGATGACCTAAAGGGATATTATCAGGCGGCGGTTGTCTCCATCCTCGATCCAAACGAAAAATGGCTCTGGTGAACTCACTGAATCTGAAGGGAACCTTCAGTAGAGTATCACCAAGAGCGCCGCCATTAAAGTACGGGAAAATTGTGATCCAAGGAGCCTCTTTTGTAAAGGCAATGCATCGGACAATCGATGGATGTAGCACTTGCATACCCTGCTCTGCCTGGAAGCTCTCGAACTTCGCGCTGCCTTCTCCTTTGTAGTGCTTTCCGCAAAAAGTGATGTGCTCCGGTAAAAATGATATGCCTTTAATTGCATACTCTTTTACTGTTCCAAACACACCGGAGCCTATTGTTCGTCCTTCGTGAAGAGCTTCGTGCGGGATGCCAATAAGATGTGTGCACATAGAATTGTAGATGGTACGATTAATGACACCTGTACCACTTGCATCTGCCTGACTGGACGTTGCAGCGACGTCTTGGGCAATTCGCACTCTTTTGGGGAGGGACTCTGCATCCAACGCCTTCATGCGCTTGCTCTTGGCCCTTTGCTCGCTCCATACAACGTCCCATAACTGTAGACGTTGCATGTTGGCTTCAGGCGGGGCAGCATCTCGAAGATCACTGCACGCTACTCGCATGCTCCCCAAAATGGTTCGTGTTATGTGCTGATGGTTGAAATCTGCTATCTTCTGTCTATCCAGCAGCTCAGCGTTGCCTCCGCTTCGAAGCCGCCGCTGTGCATTTTCCCATATTTGGTCTATGAGATCTCGCATGAGTATCTCAGACTCGTTGATCTTCTTGACGACATCATCAGTACATTGTGATACTGTGATGACCGCTTCAACGCGAATTGCTCGCAGAACAATTTTGCGCTCTTCGGGAGTAAGCATGTTGATCGTCTTCATAAATCTAGCAAATAACACTAAACATAAAAAAACAAAATATCAAACATTACTGAAATAAACATCAAGCAGACGTGAGAGAATAGCAACAAGTATATCAATATCGTCAATGTTCATACAAAAACAGAATATCAAATAATTTTAATGAACTCAATATCATCCAATACATCATCAAACGTGAGAAAACAGCAATAAGTGTATCATTACTTATCAATGAACAAACAAAAACAGAATATATCAAACATTACTGAACTCAACATCATGCAATACATTATCGAACGTGAGACAACCGCAACAAGCGCATTATTACTTACGAAGTGTATACATTATCGAATGAGAGAGAGATAGAGAGAGGAGAGGAAGAGAGAGTTGTGACAGATAGAGAGAAGAAACATTAAATCACATTTTTAATGTTTTTGGGAGTTCCTAAAGAGAAAAATAATGTATTGTTTTAATTTTTAAGTAAATAGAGGGAGAAAAAAGAAATTATTAAGAAGTATGTATATTTTAAGAGAGAAAAAAAATCATTATCTACACATCTATCGTGTTGTGAAGTGAATCATGAGAGAGATAGAGAAAGAGTTGTGAAGTGTATCATGAGAGAGAGGGGGGTAAGAAGAGAGAGATTCATATTTTTCGAGTTACGAATCACGATATTATAAAATAAAACGGTTAGACAATATGATGTAAACTTTGATCCATGAAATACTAATGCCGCGTTAGCAACCAAGTATCGCATGGATCAAACACAATAAAAACAATACAAGTCAAATCAAACAAATTTACGACATTTATTCGACCGCGTTAACGATCATATGCCGAAATACACAAGCAAATTTACGACACTTTTTCGACCGCGTTAACGATCAAATGCCACAATATGCAAAAAACATTTTATGCACTAGCGGACGACACCAACTTGCCGTGTTAACGATAAAATGCCGCCCGATTCTATGGGAATACCAATAGGATACGAACATACACTGGCCGCGTTACCGACCATATGTCCGCATTTGACAAAGGGAAGGGAAGGGAAGGTGACATCGCCATAACGATACTATGCTTGCCGCGTTACCGACTAGTACCGCTACGGCGTGCCATACTTACCATAGGACACAGACTAGCTGCGTTACCGACTAAGTGCCCCAGGGTAAGCACCATTCCGAAGAATGGCCTTACACACACACACCAGTCGTGTGGCGGGCCACCCAAATCCTGCCGCGCATTGCGACAATGGGCGGCTGCCCGCACGAACTCACCCACACACACATCCCTCGTGTGGCGGACCACCCACATCTTGCCGCGCATTGCGACAGTGGGCGGCTGCCCGCACGAACACACCCACATACACAAACACACACACACACACACACACAAGTTTTTATTACCTGTGTATGCTGTCAGCAATGAAATCCCAAAGGGCCCCCCGGGCCCATATATATAGAAAAATGTACCCCGCCGGGACCCGCCGGGTAAAGCATAAGCCCGGCGGGCCCGCCGGGGTATATAAAAAGCCCGGCGGGATTTTTCCCGGTTACCAGGTCGCTTGCCACCGGCTTTTTTGTGAACATGTTAACATGTAAACATGTTAATAACATGTTCACACATGTTATTAACAAGAAAAATTTTGTGATCACGTGAATATAAAATCCCTGACGACTAAAGCACTGCAATCAATTGTGAAAAAGGTGGATCAATTTGATGGTAAGGACATCACAAAGTACCTGCGCAATTACACAAAGGAAATGGAGCTAAACAGGGTGACTGAGGAGGATATGGTTCGAAGCTTTGAGCTGGTATGTGTTCCTGAAATAAGAGAGCGCATAAGAGGATTACAGGTAGCACATGGTGGTAGGAATTGGGAGGAGTTCAAGCTTGCTTTGAAGGATGATTATTTCATGGAGGATTCCGAGCGGGTGACCAAACGAACTTTCTTGGAATGGGTCACAAAACCCAAAATGGGAATTTCTGTCACAGAGTTGCTAAGAGAGTTTGAGAAGCGCTATGCCCAGCTGTCAAGGATTGAGCACACAACCTTGGACAGGGAAAAAACGGAGCTCTTCTTACAAGCAGCTGGGAAAGATCTCCAAGAAAAACTAGAAATTCTCCTAGAGGATAAGGATACAGAGCAGGGGCTAAAGAATGATTGGAATGATGTCGAGGATGCGGTCACCATGCTAGCAAAGCGGCAGCGAAGGAGGGATAAAATGGTGATGAGCTCGGCAACTCCTATAACTACTATTACCCCTGAAAATCTACCAAAACCAGTTGCTGCAGTCCCAAAGGTAGAAGGGCCGATGGATGAGCTTATTAAGGGCATGCGAGACCTAAAACTGAAGATGTCCAGGATTGAGGAAAAAGGGCTACCATTAGGGCAGGCTTCTATGCAAAGGCCTCAAAGCAAAGAAGGGTTTACATTCAGATGTATATGGTGTGATGACCCTGAACATGCAAAGAAAGACTGTGCTAGCTATAAAGAAGCCCTCAAAAATCAACTTGTGTTTTTCAAAGATGGAAAAATCCACCTTACATAGACTGGTCTTCCATTAAGCACAAACTTTGGAAAAGGAGGGATGAAAAAGCTGGTTGAAGACATGGTTGCTGGACAGGCCATCTCTATGGTTGAGGCAGCGACCTATGGGTTAAAGGTTGGTCAATCAAAGCAGGAATCTGAGAATGATGAAGATTATGAGAATGAAGATTTTTGGCCATCAACAATGGAGCTAATTGCGTCAAAGAAGGTGTCTAAACAGGCTTTGCATGAGGCAGGTGACTGTATACATCTTGAGACTGGCTGGGAGGAGCCTGTGGATTCTTTATCTATTCATGCCTGCATTGCAAAATGCGAGAATAATGAGACACAGGTAGAGGAAAAGCGTAAGAGGAAAAATGAGGAAGGAGGGCCATCAAAAAGGGTTACCCGTAGTAGTGAAAAGAAGGATCCTGGGCCATCACATATGCCTCCACTGCGTAGCAGACCTCCACAGGAAGTATCAATGGAAGAAGTGCCAGCAAAAATGAAGCATGAGAAGGAGAAGGGTAAAGGGAAAAGTCCACTCTACAAGCTTCAATCTGATATTGAAGCCGTAAAACAGATCTCAAAAAGGTGCTTGAAGAGAGGATTCTAAACAGTAGAGTGGAATTTACACTAGGGGAAGTCTTGGGGATTGCAAGAATTCCATGATGAGATAATTGATATTATACGAAGGAAAAGGCAATCCATAATTGAATCTATTCCATCACAAGGGGAGACAAGCACTTCCAAGACTCATGGAGTACAGGTACAACAAAAGGCAGAGAGAGAGAATGTGGTGGAATGTAATCACTCTGCTGAAGGGGCACAACAAGTACGCTTTGTGGATGAGGATGATGAAAAAGAAGTTCTTACAAAGAGTCATTACTCCAGGAGCCATTGGGCAAGGGCCACCACTGAAACCCTTGTCAAGATAGGTGACTTGGAAGAGTCGTATGTCGCTCTAATTGATCATGGGTCTGAAATAAATCTTATGGCTAAAAATCTCTACAACAAATGCAAGTGGCCAATGGATGTAGATCATGGGTGGATGATTAAAGCAGCTAATAACTCATCTGGAGAGCTCTATGCAGCCTGTCCAAATGTAAGGGTAACTATAGGGGATGTGAAAGATGATCAGAACTTCTTTGTTCAGGAGATGTCATCGTATCCCCTCATCCTTGGGCAACCCTACATTACAGCTGTGAGGATGGAAACAAAAGTTTTGGATGATGGCTCGGCATATGCAAGAATAAGGAGTAAAGATGGCAAGAAAGCTGTTCAGTTCTTGACAGTTTGCATTAACCATGAAAGGAACCGTGAGTCTCTTCGAGCACAGTCACTCCCAAAGATAAACAGAGAATTCATGAACTACAAGGAGATGAGGGATTTTGGCCAGGTGCCATTGTAAAGCGGGATTCCAATGGTACAAGGGAAAATGAGTTCTCGCAAGACTCAATCAATGTAAATAACTTTTCAACAAATTTTCAAGGATTTTCTAGCTATGGGTCACTGGTCTTTGTAAAAAGCAAGGATTTGAAGCGTGGCATGCGTCGACATGTACAAAATGAACAAAAAAGTCTTGAGCAGTGTGGTCTTTTGGAGAAGAATGAGTTTATTTCAGGGGTGCTTGATGAGGTGTCATTTGTGGATACTACGGGTGTGCTTTTTGCTATGGAAAGAGCATGCTTACAGGGTGGAAATGAGATGATAGAGGTGTCATCTGTGGGGATGTATGATATAATCCGGGAATTTGAAGGGATGGAATGTAAAAACATGAATTGTGAGATGGATTCTCATGTTGATACAAAGTATAAAACGGTTGCAAAGAAGGTGAAACCAGTTGCCTTGCCCTTGCCACCAGGAAGCAAGGAGAAAATAGATGAAGCCTCTATGCAACCGAATCTTAGAGATCCGAAGAAAATTGGGCATAAGTTTACACAGGAAACCCTAAAAGAGCTGAAGATTGGTGAAAAGGATTTTCTGTTGCCAGTTGAAAGGGAATGCTTTGAGGAGATGCTTGTAAAACATGGGAAAGCCTTTGCTTTTCAGCCGCATGAGATAGGCTGTGTTGATCCAAGCATAATAGTGCCAATGGTGATCTTCACTGTTCCACATGTGCCTTGGAACCTGCGGCGGCCGATTCCAGTACCAAAGGCTCTCTTGCCAAAGCTGATGGAATTACTAAAAGAAAAGATCAGGATAGGAATTTTGGAGCCATCATGCGCTCCATATTCCAACAGATGGTTTACCGTGCCAAAGAAAAATGGAACATTGCACTTCATTCAAGACATGCAACCTGTAAACAAGGTCACAATTAGGAATGTGGGAGCAGGTTCGATTGTGGATGAGTTTGCAGAAGCATTCGCAGGGAAAGCTATATACTCTATGGGTGATCTGTATTCGGGATATGATCAGTTCCAGCTGGATATACAAAGCAGGGACTTGACCACAATGAAAACTCCTTTGGGATTGGTAAGGATGTGTACCTTACCACACAGGGAGCCACCAACTCAGTGGTGCATATGATGAATGGAATGAATAAAGTCTTGCGAGACTTCATACCACAAATAACTATGCCTTTTCTAGATGATGTGCCAATAAAAGGCTGTGATGAGAAAGATAAAGATGGGGATTTGGATTCAAAAGGGTGCCGCAAGTTTGTGGCAAATCATATAAAAGATTGTGATATGATTCTATCAAGGCTTGAAGAGGCGAATCTTACTTTGTCTGGATTGAAATCAGTGTTTAAGGTTGGTGAAGTGCTAATCGTGGGGGCATCTTTGTAGTACTAATGGACGCCGACCTTGTCCAGTCAAGATAGATGCAATACAAAGAATGAAAGAGATATGCATTAATGTTACAGAGCTGAGGAGATTTCTTGGTGCATGTGTCTTTTATGTTATATGGATCCCGCATTATGCACATGTAGCAGATCCTCTTTATCAACGTTTGAGGAAAAATCAAAAATTTTTGTGGAGTGCAGCACATATTAAAGCTATGCGGAAGCTGAAATATCTGCTTCAATCATCACCTACTCTAAGGAAGGCAGATTATGAGTGTGGCAGGCCTGTGATTGTTACAGTTGATACTAGTAACACCATATTAGTGAATTTGGAAATTTTCCAATTCCCATTTTTGAATACTTAAAAAAGGGGACATGGATAACATGTTTGTAAGTTTCTCAAAACCCTATCATATGACCTATCATTGGAAAGCGCTTGAAAAATGGAATCTAAAGAGCTATAAAGCGCTCATTTTGGATTAGTGGTGTTCAAGTTATGATTAATCCAAACTTTTGACCACGTGTCCCAAACTTGTGGGAAATTCCCATATTCCCCAATATGGTGTTTAGTCCTACTGGGATAGGATGGGCAGTAGGACAAGATGATGAGGATGATCACAGGTATGTAATCAGATTTGGAGCAAAGGTATTAAGCATTTGTCAGCGAAAATATCCGCAGATCAAGAGCGAGTTATGGGGAACAGTCACTGCTCTAAAATGTGAAAACGAATATCTTATTGGGGCATCTGTACTTGTGGAAACTGATTGCTTGCCACTCCTTGGGATGATTGCAAGCTGCACCACTCCAGATATCGCTATGCTTAGGTGGATTGCCTATATCAAGTCACTAAATCCTGAGTTTAAGCATATTGCAGGAAAAGATAACCCAGTTGCAAATATGCTATCAAGAGCCAGGTATGAAGATGAAGAAGGGATGATTAGTGACATTGATGATGTAGGTACAAAGTTTTATACTACTGCATATGCAAAAGGGGACCATACTTGCCTATCAAATGCACTTGAGTCTTTTACTGAGGAAATGTATGAAGGAGATTGGTTGCTTATTGGTCAATACTTGAGTACTCTGACAAGACATGAAAATTGGTCTGACTTAGAATTTAAGAGGATCCGCAGAAAAGCATATGGGTATTTTCTAAAGGATGGGTACCTGTGGAAGCATCCTAAGCAGAGGAATGCTATGCCACAGAGAGTTATATGTGATAAAGAGACTCAAGGGAAGCTCATGAAAGAATTCCATGAGAGTCTCTGGGCTGGACATCGAAGTGTGTGGGCCACCTTTACCAAAATAAAGGAAAGATATTGGTGGAAAGGAATGTATAAGGATGTTTCCCAATATGTGGAAACATGCATGGTATGTCAAATGTACTCAAATGTGCGACATCGTGATGGCTTGCAACCAACCTACCCACCTGCCATGCACTACAAATGGGTAGTGGATCTAGTTACAATGCCTTTGGGAATTTGGCAGATGCGGTACATAGCCCTTGCAAGAGAAGATTTGACAAATCAGGTGGAAGGGCGTGCTCTTAGAACAAAGAGTACGGAAACAGTATGCAAATTTCTCTTGGAAGATGTGATTTGCCGATATGGTTGTGTTGGGAAAATAACAGCTGACAGGGGTGAGCTAGATGTTGAAGAAGTAAGGGAATTCTTCTCTAAAATTGGCATCAAATTGGCCCTAACATGTGCTTACAACCCTGAGGGCAATGGTAAAAGTGAGCGAGGACATCCTCCAATCATTAAAGCTTTGGCTAAGGCATGCAGAGAAAGAATGCGAGAGTGGCCAAGGTTGCTACCATATGCTTTGTGGGCTGACCGTACAACTCATAGCTCAGTGATTGACAGGATACATGCCTGCAGAATTAATGTATGGTCAGAAGCTAATAATGCCAGTTGAAGAAGTAGTTCCAACTTGGAATGTATTACCTTGGGTGGAAGAATTGAACAGGGAAGACCTCCTTGCATTGCGAATAAGACAGCTGGAGAGGAGGC
Source organism: Cibotium barometz (assembly GCF_041138505.1). NCBI lineage: Eukaryota > Viridiplantae > Streptophyta > Polypodiopsida > Cyatheales > Cibotiaceae > Cibotium > Cibotium barometz. The sequence continues at coordinate 41,271,500 of NC_141072.1, forward strand.
CTGAAGATGTAGAGCTTGCTAAAGCTCGTTTGAGAGATGCAAGGTTGAAAAATAAAGAAAGATTTGATAGAAGACACAGAATCCGGCCAAAATCTATTGAAGAGGGTGATTGGGTCCTAATGTATGATAGTAGTCTTGACAACCAGTTCACTGTTCAAAGAACGTTTGCAAAAACATGGTTTGGCCCTTACATTGTCAAGCATGTGCATGGAAATGCCACGTATACCCTGTGTGAGCTGGATGGAACAGAGATAAAGAATCTTGTAGAGCAGGCAAAAGGATCAAGATGTTTAAAAGAAGGCATGACAGTGATCCTTTTGATTCACAGGAGACTCAGGATGAGAGACTTGACAGTGATAGTATGGATATGGTTGAAGAGGAAGAGGATGATCTTCCTGGTAATGTAGAGGATGAAGACGACATCCAGATATATGTGGATCTTGATGATGATTTGGCACATACCAGAGGATGTGCAGGTTTAGAGGGGGTGGATGTTGTGCCATGGCACGTCTATGGTGTGAAACCATGCATATGAGGCCATTAAATGCAAATCCAAATGCATGGGATTAAGTGCCATGACTTGAGTCATTATATGATGCTTAAGTACATATGTTCATATTGTAAATGAGGTTCAATAAGACGAGCTGAGGCTGAGCCAGGTCTCGAAGCCTCTGTACATAAGTGTGGTGTGAATCATGGAGTTTTTATGCTTATGGTAGACCTTGTAGTAGGGAACACCCCTCTCAACATGTATGGGAAATGTGAGAGCATGTATGATGCAAGGATTGGTTTTGAAAGAATGCCTTTTCGAGATATCGTGCCTTGGAATGCCATGATTTCTGTTCTTACTCGGAATGAGCAGAACAAGGAGGCTCTGGGTTTGTATGATGAGATGCAAGTTGAAGGCATCAGACCTAACAACATTACATTGGTATGTGCACTTAATGCATGTGCAAGCTTAGTAGCATTAGAAGAAGGGCAGGAGATTCATAACACTATCATTGATAACATTTATGGTGCTGATACCATGGATGAAAATGCGCCCATAAACGTATACGGCAAGTGCAGCAACATGCACAGTGCAAGGAAGGTGTTTTTGGAAATGCTTTCTCGGGATGTTATCTCATGGAATGCCATGGTTTTTGCGCTTGTTCAGAATGGATATAATGAGAATGCTTTGGATTTTTTTTCAACTGATGCTGATATCGTGGGGACTGCTCTTGTTAGCATGTATGGCAAATGTGGAGATTTATGCAAGGCAAGAAGTACATTTGACAAAATTCTCTCACATGCTGTTCTGCGTGTAAGTACGCACGTGCGCACGCGTGTGCTTGTGTGTAACATCTACCCACCGCATTCCTGCAAGCTCAGGGCGTCACTGAGGAAGACTTGGAAGGCTTGCTGGAGGAGCTGCAATTACATGTGGACTCCATCGACTTGGCAAATGATCTGCATGCCATCGGAGGTTTAGTTCCTTTATTGAACTACTTGAAAAACCCTAATGCATCTATTAGAGCTAGGGCTTCAGAGGTTGTGAGCACGATGGTTCAAAACAATCCTAAATGTGAGCAGCTTGTCATGGATGCGAAGGGTCTAGAATCTTTACTCTTCAATTTCATGTCAGATCCAGACACCACAGTGCGCACTAAATCTTTGGGTGCCATATTATCTTTGATACGGAATAACAAGCTGGTGTCACTGCTTTTTGATTGGTAATCTTGCGCTCAAGGATGCACTAGTTTCTGGTAATCCAAGGTTGTAAAGGAAAGGCTTACAGGTTTTGCAATACCCCTTGCGTGAGAATCCAAATGACAATAGCAGACGTATACGCAAGGTGGTGGCTTGCGTGGCAGAAACACGAAGGATTTTTTTTAAAAGGAATATCCGAATATTAAGCGGGAAAAAAGGAGGCGCAAGCGTATTTTTAATTTTGGAAATCCATGTTTTTGGCTGCAAAAGAGAATATTTTAAAGGAATATCCGAATATTAAGCGGGAAAAAAGGAGGCGCAAGCGTATTTTTAATTTTGGAAATCCATGTTTTTGGCTGCAAAAGAGAATGGGACCGAATTCCCTGCAGGAAAAGAAAAGAAAACCAGGCAGACGGCGGATATTGAAGTGTGTGTAAAAAAAAAGAGAGAACCAGAGTTGAATTTGACCAGAGATTCAAAATTTGTGAGGAAGCTTTCTGTTTAGGGCATCCTGGGGTTTGAATTAAAGAGAAAATGAAGCGCTATCGAATGACATGATCTTCAAAAATCCCACAATATACAAGCAAAATGATGTCAAAAACATGGTGAATTCGCTTTTTTTTACTCTGAGATAAATATTTTTGTTGTTTTGTTACTTACGATTTTCAAAAATCGTATAGTCTTGGAATAAAATTATTCCCGCTTTAAGGTTTTTGGGGACAAGAAGGCTTTGGGATTTTTATGGTTTTGGAGAGTCTTCGAATAAAAAAGCATCAAAAATACAAAAAGTTTATTATGTAAAAAGCTACTTGGTTGGATTTTGGATTTCTAGACATGGAGTTTTCTAAAATCACATGAATATGTTGTACATATGGCATATGTCATCTTTTGCTTTGCGAGTTGTCGGAATTTGAAAGCAGGTTTTTATGAGATTAAGAGACATCTTGAAATGATGGAGTTGGCAATATATGATATATGTGATGTGAATGGTCACATGTATATGGAAATCTTTTGTAGATTGTGTTATGCCTACATGTGATATGATTGAAACATTTGGAAAAACAGGCAAGAGATCTATGCTTGGAACTGGTCATGCTCTTGACACACAATTTATGTGCAATCATCAACCTGAATTTGGGAATGTTTTGAAGTGAATTGGCACATGTACATATCAACCAAAATTGAGATGTCATAACCCCCTTGAAGAGCTATATGTTTTGTTTCCTTGCTGGGATTTGAAGCTACTCTCACAGCCAGAAGTCTCGCACTTTCCCAGCGATACCGCCCACGTCACGACAGCATGCATATAATGCCCAAGCATTCATCCATTCTCAAGCCAGCTGCCTTTTCAAGGTCATGAGTGAAGAAATAAGTGTTCTTCATCTTCCACCACAATGGTGCTCAAGAGATTGATCTTCAGCTCTCGCAGCACCTTGCTCTCCTTGTGTGGGGAAGATGGCCCTGCATCTTCTACTATAGCGGGCTGTTCAGCAGATTGTGCACCCTCTGGAAAGTGCTCTGATGTAAGCTTCTCTTCCACACTAGCACTCGTACCTAGTGCCTTCAATACCTTGTCATCCCTCAAATACCCTGCCAACTACAATGCAGGAATCTCTACCTCCTCATCGGAATCCTCATTGCGCTAATGAGGAACGCAAAAGTGGCGAGCTATGAGAGGAACCTAGTTCCTAAATTTCCCTTCCCCAACCTCTTCACCTCCTACTTATTGAAGGTACAATAAGCTCCTGAGGGAATGCAGATGTCGATGAAGCCTTCAAGGCACTGGATGTAGGGGCGGGCATATTGTTGAATGTACTTAAGCAGCTCAACAGGCACCCATCGATCATTGGGGCAATTGGAAAAGGAGATGGAGTGGGAAGCCAAGTATTGCTCCATGTATGCAATCTACGTCTCATAATGTTGGGACTGTTGAGAGAGGGAGAGAGACGAGGCAAGAGATACCACATACACTCCACAAGAATGAATCATATTAGTCACAAGTCACATATATATAGGCAAGACCTAGAGTGAGTTAGGACTAGCTATATATAGCCCCAACACTACTGCACATTCGGCAAACACTCCTTGTCTTGCAAGCTCTACTAGGAGTACTTCTGCAAATATTGAGGCTCAATCATTAGCTTTAAATCAACCCTATGCTAATCTTGTTGATTGTCTTCAATTTGTGGGCATGAGCACTCATCCTTATATTTTGTTTGCAAATCTGCTAGGACAATATTTGTCCTCTCCATCTACAAGACATTGGTCGTGTTTTGAAGTACTTGAATGGCACTGTAGATTTCGGACTTGTATATCGCCGTCAAGAAGACATATCTTCATCAAATTCTCTTAATATTTTGTGTTATTTTTTTAGATGCTGATTGGGAAAGCTCTAACTTGTCCATGCGATCCACCAGTGGTAGTTGCTTCTTTATCAATGGCTTTTTGGTATCTTGGGCTAGCAAGAAACAACACTGTATTGCAGTTTCTACTACAGAGTCTGAATATGTAGCTGCATCTTTAGCTCGTGAATTGGTTTGGCTTCGACAATTGCTTGCTGATATTGGTCATTCTCCTTCCTCAAGCACTCCTCTTAGATGTGACAACCAAAGTGCTATTAGTCTAGCCAAGGACTACGTGCAACATAGCAAGTCCAAGCATATTGCAGTTCATTATCACTATGTTTGACATGAAGTAAGGAAAGGAGCAATAATGGTAGAACATTGTCCAATTGATCAAATGATTGCAGACATTCTCACCAAAGGACTAATGAAGCTCGGTAAACACTTTTGCGATCAGAACTTGGAGTTGTGGCGGCCTCTCTTTTTGGAGATTAGCACATCTCACGTCATGTCAGTTTTGTCTACACTTGTACATAGCCTATAGACTTTAGGACACTTCACACATTACTTCACATCATGCATATTTATTCTTTGTACTTTGTATATAGAAGCACATTGCACATGGACTTTAAGGTGGCATTGTACATTTATATGTAGGAGCTCGGGTTTTTCCCTTGTGCTCCCAAGGGTTTTTTTACTCGTATAGCTGGAGACCTTTATTTGAGTGGGGGTGTTGGAGCTATATATAGCTAGCCCTAACTCACTCTAGGTCTTGCCTATATATATGTGACTTGTGACTAATATGATTCATTCTTGTGGAGCGTATGTGGTGTCTCTTGTCTCGTCTCTCTCCCTCTCTCAACAGGGATGCAAGGGCCAGCGACTTTTCAAACTCATCTTCTTGCCCCACAACGGGGTGGTGGAGAGGAACTCACAGAAGTTGTCAAAATGGGTAGCCATGAGATAGTGTGAGCTCGTGCTTCGTTTCTATCGCATGAAAATGAGAAAGAAGGCACCTTTGGCTAGTTATAGTTAAAATTTAAAGTTTGACCATGGTTGTCCCCTCCTTACGCTTCCCAATCTATAAAAATATAGAAAGTGGAAAAATAACCAGAAAGTGTAAGGGTTAATTCTAGACATGTAGTGTAATCAGATATACCTTTCTTCTCATCAACTTGAAACTTGACTCTTCCACATTGTCAAAGCCCATGATGCTAAGTGTTGACGTAGGTCTGCTAGGCTCCAATGCTTGCTTGCTGCCACTTGCTCAATCCATCCATTTTGCATCATCACAGCTACCTTCATAGGCACAATTTCTTCTTCTGATGCTTGAAGTGGGATCCATGTCTTGTGCTTTTGCATCCATCTTTGGTAGTGCAGACGCATGTACAAAATAGAGCATGCCTTTAAGAACTTGAAAGACACTGTAGAATCTACTACATTGCACTTGTACACATCACCTTGATGTGACCCCTCATTAACCTCCGAACCCTTTCCTATTAATCCTTGAATGAGGTCAGACTGTACCTCCTTACAAATATACATTGCTTTTGTTTGGAGCATTGGCATGGAATTGAACATGTGCACAAAAACATGTAAAGGACAAAACCAATTTAGCCCTACTGACCTAGATGCCTTTGAAAACTTGAGTGATGTCTTGATATCACTTACCATCTTAAACTTTAAGCATAAGATGGTCCAAGCATCAGGTTTGGGCCATTCGGGACTGTCAAGAGGGGGGTTGGGGATCTCTTCTAGCTTGCCAAATAAACCTACTTTTTAATCTACAAAATATGAGTGAGAAAAGAAAAAGATATTGTTATGTACAAGACCACTTGGAGATACAAACATTGCCTCTCCAATGGATGCATGCATATCGTTGTGGTTGTTCCTCAACATAATTAGAGGGAAAAATATCTACAGATAAAGACATAAGAAAATGGAGAATCATAAGAAAATTTGAAACACAAAATCCAATATTAGCATGTTGTTAGAGTTGTGTTTATATTACAATGACAGTTTGAAGGAAACCGTTGTTGTTGGCCTTCAATGTATAGGTCTTCAAGGGTATACACATGTTGCACTATGGTAACCAGTCCTTCCTTCTTAGTATGCTTGAAGCCTTGTAGCTGCCCCTTCCAATGATGTAGCATATTCCCCAGTTGACGCACTTGATGTGGTCCCTTAGAGCTTGGTTGTATGTAGACCCAAGCCCTAACCCTGAATCTTGTTGGAGCCCAAACTCCATTCTCATCTCTTGTGTTATACAACACAAGCTCTTCCACCTTCTCCCTAGGTCTTCTCACATTATTGGAAGAGGCCATGGTGGTAAGAAAAGAGAAGAATGGAAAAGAAAAGCTTGGTTTACAACAGAGGAGTGGAGAGGAGAGAAAGTTCAGGGTTTTCAGTGCAGCAATGGAAAGCTTAAAAGAGGGTTAGAGTTTGAGAATAGGCTTCCTGAAACTAGAGCAGACTGAAGAGGATAGAGTTTCTGCAGCAATGGAGAGGGAGGGAGCTTGAGAGAGAGAGACCAGGAGGGAGCTTGAGAAGGAGGGAGAGCTTGAGAGGGATGGAGTTTCTACAGCAATGGAGAGCTTAGAAAAGGAAGAAAGGGGAAGAGGGAGCTTGAGACTGAGGGAGCTTGAAAAGGAGGGAGAGCTAGAGAGGTATGGAGTTTCTGCAGCAATGGAGAGCTTATAAGAGGAAGAAAGAGGTTTAAAACGAGCTTTCCAAACCTAGAGTATGTTGGGGGGAAGTTTGAGAGGGAAAACACACTTTTGGGAAAAAAATAAAAATTTTCAATCTTTTAGGGTTTTTAATCTGCGCGATTCTAGGTGGGGGGTCTCTAAGTTTGGGCCCAAGAGGTAGGGGGACAAGAGTAGTAATTAGGCCCCATTAGCAAACAAAATCTTAGGCCCCCTAGGGTCAAAGAAGTCAAAATGTACACCCAGCTCTCTTCCTATTGGTCCATTCCTAATCAAAAATTAATCCAAGAGGCCCTCTTTGGGTTCAAAAAAATCCTCATGGACTACTCTCATAATATATCCATGAAGTAGATCACTTAGAACTTCATCCTAGCTTACTACCACACCCACTCTTGAAGTGGAAATCACCATAAGTATTCCATTGGACCATTACAAGCACCCGTCCAACTTGTAGATTTGAACACCATTACTTCATATCTTGAATGTATGACCTTTTGGTGTCTCTACCTTGACTCTTTGATCTAAGATAATGGTAGTAACTCTCGTTAACCTTAGAAACGGGTTAACACTACTTAGTAAACTAGTAAACTACCAAGTAAACTAAGATGGAATTTTATGAGTTTACTTTTTAATTTACTCGGGTAGTTTACTTGTTCGACAGCCCAAACAAGGCGTTGAGATTTAGGTCAATGCAATCCATTGATCTTATCTAACAAGGGTCTTTAAGACCCCATGCTAGATAGTGCTAAGACTCATAGAGGCCACAACATCAATCGTAAGCAAGAGAAGGTTGTTTTCATGGGAGGGCTCCACCATCAATATTGAAGATAATGTTGGCGGCATGCATATACGCTAAAGATCCCCGAATAGTTTGCAAATGATTTTGAGATCTACGCGTAAATTAACTCAATACTCATCCCCTCACTACATACAATTCTAATGCTAGAAGTATGTATCATCTCATAGATCTTGCATCATGTCTTTGCTTGCAGAGCTATCTATTCCAGCGGGTCCATGTTCACCATGAGTTGCACCTAATATACACTTTTCTAGTTTTAGACAAGGCATTTAATCATCATAACCCACCTAAGAGGAAGTGCCTTAGGATGAAGTGGGGCCACAGATCATCACATAATTTTACATTTGAAAGAAGAATGGGAGTCCAATTATTTGATCCCAAGAGGTAAAAAATTATCACCTAAAAGCTAGAATTTGATAATGATGGAGAGAAAGGGAGATTGTTTTTTTTTTCTCAACACTTTTGGGGACGCTTGAAATATTAGTCTCGATCATCAATGTTTATTAGTGTCTCAATCATCATTTTTTGTGAAAATGTGCAAAGGAGGAAGGTGGTGATGATAAACAAGAGCAGGCGATTGTTTTCATGGGGGGACTACTTTCCTATCTAATTAAACATCGTTCCTATTGTGATAAGAATGGTCATACTATCTTGGATTGTTGGGCATGGCAATATGATGAGGAACATGGCATTACCACCAAGCAACCTCGTTCTAATTCCTCCAAAAATCATACTCCTTGTTACTATTGTGGTCATACAAATCATCCATCTCATCGTTGTTTCAAAAGGGGATATGATCAAGATCGCAATCGCCATATGCTACTCAACATACAAGTAGTGATGATGAACATAATCATTAGGAGGTAAGTTGTGTTTATCATGATATTTCTCCTGGAAGAGTACTTCTTGTTTGGGATCGTTCTCTTTTTATTGTTGATTTTGGTGCTACTGGTAATATGACTTACCAATCTCAATGGCTTCATAATTATCATGCTCTTCCAATCAAGAAATTGGTGTATCTTGTTGATTACACTACTTATCATGTCATGGGTGTTGGTGATCTATATCTTGGCACCCTTTCCTCTACTACGAGAATATTGTGAGGAGTTTTGCATGTTTTAGATCTTCAAAGGAATCTTTTTTTTGTTGCCGGGCTTGTTGATCTTGGTCTTTTTGTTGGTTTTGATCATACAAAGTGTCAAATTGAGAAGGATGGGCATACTATCGCAGTAGCTCCTCGACGTGGTAATTTGTTTGAGCTATCTTTGAATGATGATGTTGCAAATGTTGTTATTGCTCCAGGAGAACTTGATTGCAAGTTATGGCATCATTGATTTGTCCATTCGGATTTTACAAAGCTTTATGATATTCATCGTTCGTGATCTTGTCAGAGGTATGGATCTTAAATCTCGTACTCATATGGGCATCTGTGAGTATTGTGCTCTTGGCAAGCATCATCGAAAACCTTTTGATATCTCTACCTCTACACATTCACATGCCCTTTTGGATCTCATTCATACAGATATTTGTGGACCTTTATCTCCCTCCAAATCTCACTATCGTTTTTTCATTACTTCATTGATGATTTCTCTTGTTTCATATATGTTTTTCTCTTGAGGCATAAGTATGAAGCCTTATCCATATTCAAGTAATATCAGAAAGCAGTTGAACTTCATACTAGTCGCTCTATCAAGACTCTCCGTAGTGACAACGGTGGAGAGTATAGTTCAAATCTCTTTGACGACTATTGCATTATTGAACAAGGAATTCATCATGAGTTTACTGTTCCATATTCTCCTCAACAAAATGGCATTGCAGAGCGTAAGAATATACCCATCCTTAATGCTATGAGATGCATGCTTATTCATTATGGATTATCCAAGAGATTTTGGGCTGAAGCAGTTCATATAGCAGTCTTTGTTCAAAATCATCTTCCCACAACTGCACCTTCTAGTGGTAAGATTCCCATTACAATTTGGACAGGGAAAACTCCTTCTGTATCACATTTTTGCACCTTTGGATGCATTGCTTATATTCACCTGCCAAAAGAACTGCAATAAAAGTTGGATCCTCCTGGTTTAAAAGTTACATTTATTGGATATTTTGATAATTCTAAAGGATACAAATTTTATGATCCTACTTCTTAGAAAGTCATCTCAGTCGTGATGCTCCATTGAATGAACGTTTGATGGGAGGTACATGGTCTAGTAAGGATTCTAATGATACAAAATACTTCTCTATTTGATAATCATTGTATCTCTCAAGATGTTGTGCATCCTTCTTCTCCTATGAAGGATTCTAAATACTGCACGAAGGATTCTAGTGATAATCTTGATATATACATTGACATTTTGATTCATATTGGACATGGTTCAAATCATGTCTATGATGACAGTTTTGATGATGCTATGAATGCTCATCATGAAGATCTAACAACTTATTCAGCAGAAGCTATCTCTTCTCCACAAAAGGATCACTGGTAGGAGGCTATGCAAGTCGAATACGATTCTTTGATTTCCAAAGCGTACGTGTCCTTTTGGCCTTTGCTACTCATTTTGATTTGGAGATTCATCAAATGGATGTGAAAACCACTTTTCTTAATGCTGATCTCAAAGAAGAGATTTATATGGAACAACCAGTCTAAGAATTTTCAATACCTGGCAAGGAACATCTTATATGTCGTCTTCACCGCACTCTTTATGGTTTAAAGCAGGCATCACATTCTTGGTATATCAAAATTGATCTCTTCCTCACATCGAAATGGTTTATCTCTTCTTTCTTTGATCCTAATATATATATAAAGCACAAAGGAATTCTATTTGTTATTCTTGCTTTATATGTTGATGATACCATACTTGTTTCCAATAATCTTGACTTTATGTAACTCATAAAGAAAATTTTGTCATCAAATTTTGAGATAGTGGATCTTGGTGAGATTCACTTTTGTCTTGGTATTCAAGTTTAGTGCTATCGCCAAAAAGGTATCTTGTTTCTTCGTCAATCAAAATTCATTGAGATATTATTGAAAAGTTTGGTCTGGTCAATGCTCATTCTGCAAATACTCCATGTCTTATAAGCTCCACCAAGTATACAGCTACGTCTCATGACAAAGCATTAGCCCCACATTAACCTTATGCTAATCTCATTGGTTGTTTACAATCTGTTGGCTTAAACACCAGACCAGATATTCTCTTTACGGCTAATTTCTTGGGGCAACATCTTGCTTCTCCTTCTATTGCGCATTGGATTGCAGCCAAACATGTTCTTAAATATTTGAAAGGCACTAAAGACTTTAAACTCATCTATCGCCACCAACAAGAATCCTCTCCCTCGAATTCTTTATGTCTTCTTGATTATTCAGATGCTGACTGGGCAAGTTCTCACTCATCTATGCGATCTACAAATGCAAATTGTTTCTTTGTTAATAGTTGCTTAATTTCTTAGGCTAGCAAGAAACAACGCTATGTTACAATCTTTACAATCAAATCTAAGTATGTAGCTGCATCTTAGCAGCTCATAAATTGGTATGGCTTCATCAATTACTTGCTGATCTTCGCATCCATTACTTGCTAATCTTGGACATCCATTACCATCAAGTACTCCACTTAGATGTCACAATCATTAGTCTTGCCAAGGATTATGTTCAACATAGTAAATCCAACCATATTTCTATTCACTATCATTATATTCGACATGAAGTGAAGAAAGGATCATAATGATTGAGCATTGCCCCATAGATCAAATGATTACAGATATATTCACCAAAGGACTAAGTGAAGCTCCATTTACATCATTACATGGAGAACTTGGAGTTGTTGCAGCTTCATGCTTTAGAGATTAATAGTTTTTACACTCACACCCTGAATAATTAAACTTGTACAAAATGTATTTGTGTATCCTTGTAGATATTCTTTTACATTAGGCACATTGATCTTTTATATATGATATGTATATATATCGGCTTGGGTTTTTCCCTTGTACTCCCCAAGGGTTTTTTCACTTGTAACTAGAGACTTTTGTTTGAGTGGGGGTGTTGGAGCTATATATATCACACCCTAACTTGACCTAGATCTCACCTATATATACAAACTTATAATCAATATGAACTAGTCTTTTGGGAGCATATATGGTGTACCTCTCTTTCTCCTTCTCTCATTCGTGTATTTCCAACATACTCGTCCCTCCTCTCACCTCACTTCACTCACATACACTCACTAGTATGGATTAGAGAGAGGTTAGTAAGAGCAAGAATCTATTTTCAACATACTCCTCCCTCCTCTCACCTCACTTCACTCACATACACTCACTAGTATGGAATAGAGATAGATTAGTAAGAGCAAGAATCTATTTCACAATGGGAGAGTTCTTTGTATTATGAGAGATATTCACTTATATATGTGGCCATAAGTATTCACACTCACTTAAATTGTGGCCATTCGGGCACTTTAGGCTCATAAGAGGCATAATCCTATTACAATGACTACTCTCATAATATATCCATAAGTACATCACTTGGGACTTCATCCTAGCTTACTACCACACACTCTTGAAGTGGAAATCACCATAAGTATTCCATCGAACCATTACAGGTGCTTGTCCAAGTTGTAGATTTGGAGACCATTGCTTCATATCTTGAATGTCGAACATTTTGGTATATCTACCTTGACTCTTTGATCTAAGATAATGGTAGTAACTCTTGTTAACCCTAGAAATGGGTTAGCAATACTTAGTAGACTATGATCGCTTATAGTAAACTGCCAAGTAAACTAAGATGGAATTTTTTGAGTTTACTCGGGTAGATTACTCAATACTCCCCTCACTACAAGCAATTCCCATGCTAGAAGTATATATTTCTAATAGCTCTTGCATCATGTCTCTGCTTTCGGAGCTATCTATTCCGGCAGGTCCATGTTCACCATGAGATGCGCCTAATATATACTCTTCTAGTTTCAGACAAGGCATTTTATCATCATAACCCCACCTAAGAGGAAATGCACTAGGATGAAGTGGGGCCACAGATCATCACATAAGTTTGCATTCGAAAGAAGGATGGGAGAGTAATGATTTGATACCAAGAGATAAAAAATTACCACTAAAAGCTAGAATTTGATGATGATGGAGAGAGAAAGAGATCAATTTTTTTTTCTTTCTCGACACTTTTGGGGACACTTGATACATTAGTATGAATATCATTTTTTATTAGTCTCGGTCATCATTTTTTGTGAAAATGTGCAAAGGAGGAAGGTGGCAATGATAAACAAGAGCAAGCGATTGTTGTCATGGGGGCCACCATCAATATTGAAGATAAGGTTGGCCACATGTATACACTCTAAAGATCCCCTGAAGAATTTGGAGAATTGAATTTGTGTGGCGGCCTTCTAGAGGTCAGCCAACTTGTAGTTTTCATGGCCATGGCTCTTCTGGTCTAGCAAAGAGCCGGGGCTCCTACGATGACCGCTCCCTCAACGGCACCATTACTCTGCAGGGCCTCATCAATCAGGCCACCAACGAGATCGCCGTGCTGGGTGGCACCGACGCCTTTCGGGGCGTGCGAGGCTATGACATCATTACCCTCGTCAATGGCACCGGCACACACTACGTGTATCACCATTCCCTCGGCACACACTACGTGTATCACCACCATTCCCTCTACTTCCTCTAGGTGGCTTCTATCTTCAGCTAATGGAGTGTGATGTTGGTTAATTTTAAACCCACCGTGTCTCTTATTTGTGTAGATTGAAATTCATATTTGCATAAAATCCTTCCCTCGTGGGCAAAAAAAAAATTCCTAATAAAATACATCGTCGGTACTAGTCTCTATATTTGATACTATTTGGCAACCTTGGGTTTGATTCTAATGCTAAATAGTCTACGGCTCAATCTTGACTGTTTAAAGTCATGATTATGCATCCATTAGGGGTCATTCATATCCCAAACTATGTAAAGCTTCAAGTTTTCACACGGGTCTCAATTTTGTGTGGTGTTTGTCCCATTGTGTTCCACCTAATAGTTTACATTTTTCAATCTCATAAAATTACATAATACCAACCAAGACCACTATGTTTATGGTTTATCTATGGTATACAAAGAGAAGTTATCTGAGAGACTTGAGAACCTACACTATTCTTCTTCTTTGTTGTAAGAAGTTGAATTGAAAGGCAATACTAAATGGACTTGATTAAAGAGCATAAATGTATGCTAAATATTGCTCTTATGGACATGAATGCTCCAAAGTGCCCTGCTCTTGAGAATACACAAGGGTCCTGGAGGTAGTTCACCAATGAACTACCCGCACGCTACCTCTTTCTTTAGCTTTAAATATATGCTAGTCTCTTCTATGTATCCTCGGTATACCCTTGGTCTTATCTACGTCATCTGCTTCTATGTATCCTGGCACCTATACAAGGTTCCTGGAGGAAGTTTGCTAGCAAACTAGTCCCATGATTCATCTTTTGCTAGCAAACTAGTCCCATGATTCATCTTTTAGACATGATTATTAGCATAAGGAAGGTGGGTTTTTGAAAATTTCACTAATGTAAACACACTTATCATCACTACTACAGGATGCTTATGTTTCGACGCCTCCGCATCGCCAAAATTATTGTCTGAATGTGGGTCTAAACTTTTGGCTATAATATTGTCAGAATATTGGTATAAAATATTGTCTATAATTTTGATTGAATAACCATCGAAAAATTGTGTTCTCAAATTTTTCTCCATTGACCTTTTTTGTATCAAAATAAATAAATAGAAATACATATACTCTCACTTTTGGTATATATAAATATGCATAAGCATATACGAAACCAACAAAAAGAGAAAAGTTAGACATGTCATGATGTTTACAAAAGCATAGTTAATCATTATCAACTCTATCATCTTCAAAAAGATCATTGGCCTCGAAAAGATCTATTTCAAGGAAAATCCCTCAATCTTCGAGTCGTGTAGGACTTGAATGTGCATCTATGTCGGCCTCTAAATCTTCTAGCTCTGGCCCTAGTTCCTCATTTTTTTTGACTCTTCGTCAATATCACCACCTGCAGTGTTTGAGGCATCTCTTATGGCTAATTGTTCTATCTCTATACCTTTGTATAGCCCTTTCTCTTGTTGTACTTCGATATGCAAAGTAACTTGCTCTTGTTGGTGGCCTACACCAATCTCTGCTTCGTCTTCTGCTACTTCCATGTCTTTGTATATTTGTTTACTATGTGGTGACACTTGGATTAAGAACCACCATATTGACGGTCCCTTGGGTCCTCCTTAAAGCTCACCTACTCAAATGTGTCCTTTTGGTTTGTGCATATCTTTGTGGAGTCCACTTAACCTAATCCGGATTTATCACTTCGTATGGCTACATGTGCTCCTATTGTGACTACCTTGAACCACTTAACATCAAAGATAAACATATGAAACTTTCTAAAGTAAACCTTGATGATATCTTGGAAGGTTCCAAAGTAATGAATCATGTTCACATCCATATTTAGATCACTTGCATTAGCCCTAATTTCTTACATGAAATTTTCTTTAACACCACAATCGAATGTTGTTCTCTTCTTATCGATCCATCCCACTCAAAAATGGCATCCATGTAAGCATAGTGCCATAAATTTTTGATACTAGAAGAAAATAACACATCATCCGCTAGACTATGGAGAAGTTGTAAACAATATTTTGAGAACATGTCAACATATCGAGGCTTAGGATGAATGAAATCACCTACACGGTAGTCATAATCGTATGCAAGCACTTCCTTCTCATCTGTAATAACTTCACTGTGTAGTTTTCCTTCTTTAAGCTTTGTTGGAGCCATCTACTTGGCGAAATGTCTGGAAGCCATCCCATTTCCTATTTCCCTCTAGGCAAGCTCTTTGATGGACAAACCCTTTTAGCATCTTCATGAACCTCTCCAGAAAGAACATCCAGCATGAATGGATGACCCCTGCTACCATGACCACCTAATCCACAACATGAAATGGGAGATGAATCTGTATGGTTAATATGATGGTTGGGAGGAACTTCCCCACCAATGTAAAAACTTCTATGGCATTTTAGCAGGCTGCTTCCAAAGTGTCTTTTCTTATCTCCTTTAATGAAATCCAACAAACCATGTTACCAATCTTGTATATTGTATCCCTTATGTTGTCGGTGAGGCAACCCTTTATGGCCATAGGCAAGACAAATTGCAAGAACATGTGTCAATTGTGTGATTTCAAGCCAGAGAGCTCATGAAATTTTATAAATGCCCCCTTTACGCAGTGCATACATTGAGTCGAAGTACCAAACTCTAAAACGTAACTCTTACTTGAGCTTCCTCTTCTTTATTCGATACCCAAGGAGCTTTAGGTAGTAGTATCTTACCATTAGCTTTGGTTTGTGGCCATAAATGTTGCATACAATCACTTTGCAAATCTTCCCTTTGTCCCTCTCTCTCTTTGGCCCCATTAATAGTCTACCAAAGCACCATAACTATATTTCTAAAAATATGTGTAGGGTCAAGTAAATGGTTAACTAGAAGACTGTCTCAATATGGTAGTTGGTAGAAGATAGACAACTGCTCCATGTTGAGATTGTAACACCAAAACGGGTTCACACCATCCATAGCTAGCATGAGACAAATGTTGCAAGGATCCTCATTAAAGTATGGCCACTTATCTTCAATGTGTCTCCATGTACAGCAATCAATGGGGACACCCGAAGAACATCATCCGTAGATCTAGTGGTTTGATGCCAAGGCATCATAGATAATATGTATTTACACTTGAACATTGTTCAAATCTATGGAATGACAGGGAAGTGCCTGAGTAATTTTGTAGAAACCCTTTCTCCTTTGACATCTTACCTATATCTGGATTCCCCACACTGTGGACATTGTGCAATACCTGCATACTCATGTTGATAAATAGAACACAATCATTTGGACAAGTATGGGAAGAATTGTTGACTAGAAATGTGGTGCCAAAAAGCACAAGGTAGAGGTAGGGAGTGACAAAGAGAAGCCAAGAAAGTGCCAAGCATAGCACGCAGCCACATGAGCAAAGGGATTTATCCCACATTGATTACCAAGGATGTACCTTCTCGTATAAAAGGGGGCCATTTCAAGCAATGAATCATATCACTTGCACACATCTTAAGCCTTTTTGAGTACAAGTCTTAATGTTGTAACCTGATTGTGCTGCTTGAGTCTATTACACATACTCAAGCACCATCCCTCCCGGATTAGCTTAATCATGTGTCATTAGTAGAGCATTAGATAAACCCTAATCTCCATAGCTATGCATAAGAGATATCATGAATCCCTCCTGGATTAGCTTAATCATGTGTCATTAGTAGAGCATTAGATAAACCCTAATCTCCATAGCTATGCATAGGAGATATCATGAATCCCTCCTGGATTAGCTTAATCATGTGTCATTAGTAGAGCATTAGATAAACCCTAATCTCCATAGCTATGCATAGGAGATATCATGAATCTTAACAAGAATTGTAGTCCATACCAAAAGTGATTGTAAGATGGATTTTGGATGCATACGTCCGCAAGCATCTCATTGCCCCCTCAGGAAATATTTGATTTCTCAATTTGTTATATTGGCCACGATGATTAGAAAAGGTAAAATAAAGAGATAAAAATGGAAAGGGTGATAAGTACTTATGCAAAAACTTTTGGTACACTAGTATCGGACCATCCAAATATTGATTGCAAGTTTAGAATTGCGAGGCATGTGCAAAAATAGATGTACAAAATGGACACCGACCATTTCGTGTGTTATTTCTCACTCGTGATTTCCTGTGTCATGTAGGGTATCTAATCATATCATCCATGTCTTCATCCAACGATGCCAGAGAGTCCATCATGGTTTCTTCTTCGACATGAGGGTGTGCTCTACTTGCTTGTGTCGTTGTCCGTCTACTCTGCTCGGGTCAAAGGTCCAAGCAGCTAATCAGTTCATCATTATATGAGGGCGTATATTCAGAACACCAAGTAAGGCATTTAGATGCTCAATTGGAAATATATCATTCTTTTCTACATGGCATCGGTCTACTAGTCGGCGGCCCCTTATATATTTGGCATCGGTCTAGTCGGCCAAAGTTTAAATGAAAAAGGTGTCGAGGCGTGAAACACATTTGAATTTCAAAGGCCTATTATTTTTTTTAATAAAAAACCCCTTGTAGTTTGTATGCTCGTTGGAAAAAACGTCAAAAATTTCATCTAAAAATACATAAAAATATATGGATAATATTTGGGGACATTATTTTTTATGTTGTTACCGATGTTTTTACCACTGGTGTTTCAAATGCAATTTTCTAGGTTATTTTTGACACTTTTTTCAATGCTTATTTTGCAATGGCCTTAAAATTTTACAGCACCAAAAACCTACACACTAGTTTGCTTTCTTGCAAGTACTTGGAAGCTCTGTGGTGGAGGGGAGTTGCACCTGCACTTCCCCCCCCCCCGACATTGTGATGGTTTAACTCACCCCCCACACCCTTCCTTCTCCCCTCCGGGTTTCTACAGTCTGTTGTTTTTCTCTTTTCTACACTCTTGTACAAATTGTTGCATGTAGGTGTAACCTAATTTTTTGGGGACTTTTTGCAGGTCTTAGCTCGCAACCATGTGCTTTGGGTCTTGCAAAGGTAAGACCTTTTTATTTCTCCCTAATCCTTGTTTATTTGCTTAATTTTATCATATCAAGCCCTTTTTATCTCTCCTTATTCCTTTTTTATTTGCTTGATTTTGTCATGCAGGTACTATATAGCTTTCCCCATCTGCTATTAGAGGTAGGCCCTCTTATCTTGTGATTTTTCCCCCTTTTTTTTGTAAATATATGGCCACTTGGCCTTGGGTGTGATTTTACAGGTACATATGCAAACCCTAAACTATGTCCATGCATGCATGAATGTAGATCTCATGGACGAGGGATATAGCCTCGCAATGACCCCCAAAATTACCCCCAACCCACCCTCCTGCCTACTCCACGTATTATGAGGCTCGACCACTTTTTCTTTAGTCATTACACAAGAAACTCCCCGAGCAACAAGCCATGGCTCGAGCCTACTTCATCCAAGATGAGCCACCTGGCCCATCATAGAACAAACCACGCATACAGTCACACCCATGCCATCCTGTGCTCACACCCCACCCTTCGGCCATTCCTTTAAATAAAGTACAGTGGTGGTAGTGGTTGTTGTAACCATGGTTCCATGGATGCAATTAGCCCTCCACGAGAGTGGCCACACCCGTAGATAGTGTGATTGACTCCCCCATCTCATCACATCCATCTAGTTGGCATTTTGGTAGTAGCACTCTCCCCAATGCAAATCAATATCTTTACACGATGCGGGAAGGGCATGTAGTTTTTGATGAGATAGGTCACAAGATGCATAGTCACATAAGGAAACTATATGGCATAGTGTTCGCCCACGACACTATGACCACATTCCCCCACCTCTCATTGGAGAAGAAAACCCAGATATGCAATTAAATCAAGAACCCATTCAAGCCAGCCCCAGGTACTATGGAGGTACCAAATAGATGGATCTATGATCTGGTGAGAGATTGTATGAAGCATAAGCAGTGCGATATCACCCAAGCAGTGAAAAGAGGGGGAGAAAATCCTTGGCATGTGGACCAAGAGCAATGAGATAAAGAGGTGAAAAAGCACGCCGATAACCCTCGCTGGTATGCACAACAAGAGGAAGCATTTGCGAAGGGGATGGAGAACGTGGGGAGATGACACCTCCGGAGTGGTGGATGGGACTTATTCTATGAGTATTTTGCAAGTATGCATGCTTCGTGTGGCCTCTCATGTGTATGTGAAGTTTATTGTTGTATGTTTTTATGTGTTGTTTGCATGCATGTAGGAGAGGGTGATTGGGTGTCAACTTTCTCAACTAGAGGAGTGTTATGTGTTCAAGCATGGAAACTATGTCTTGCTTGAGCGAATGGAGCACGACGAGAAGAATGTGGATTGGGCAGAGCTCTGTGGTTTTGGTAAGTACTTTGTACCTTTTGTATATATGTTTATGAGCTTGTATATAATTAATTTCTCTTTTGTGTGGGGCTTCATGAATGTGAGATGGATCTCGCGGATTTATTTAAATTAATATTATTTTTGCACGTTGTCAGGCAAAATTTTGCAAAAGTGTTTTTGGCTTGTGTACATATAGAATGCATGGCATGCAAAAAGCTTTGCCCTGAATGCCCTGGCAGGTGTACAGAGTGGATGGTTTTGTAGTAGACTAGTACATGCATGTTTTTTTCTGGGAGCAGGTGCTTGAGGTTTGAAGTTTTTTTTCATTGCACCTGTGTGTATGGCCTTGGGGAAGATTGGTCTCCAATGTGTGGAAAGCTTGCGAAAGGCCTTGAATGTTGGTAGCCTTTGGGCTTTGATGCATGTATGTTGGAACACAGTGCTTTCGTGCTATTTTAAGAGCTCTTGGTAATGCCTCCATGTGAAAGTGTATGGAAACTACAATTGGCCTGATGGCTGGTTGATCCTGGGCTGATTCTGGATGTCGTTCACTGGCGCCTAAAGTACGTGGGTGTTGGCCATGTTTAGTAAGCATGTGATGATGGTCGACAGTGCATGGCACCGACTGCAGTAGCCATGTTTAGTATTTTATGGTGTAGCTGATCAAGAACCTGTGGCGGCTCAATCTGTAGGATGATGGTTGTTGTATTGAGACGATGGGCTGAAAAGGTATTGCTCTCCTATAAAGGGAGTGATGGCACTGGCAACAGGGCTGCTGTGGTGGCTGATGTCTGAGAGAGTAGAGAGTTTCTTGTGTGTTACCTTTTTGGGTTACCGCTCGCTGGTATCTGTGGGCAGCTCGTGGCGCATAGTATTGCTGTCAGCAGCTGAACCACAAGGAAAGGGGGAGATGCCACTAGAATACCCCCACGACTGTTAGAATTGAGAAGAAGAAGAAGGGGAGGAAGCCAAGATAGCCATCTCCTTGACCATGAGCAAAAGATTGCAGGTAACCAGCTTAGTGGAAGTTGGGGAAACCACGGTATGGTGTGGTTCCAGTGTGGTAAGCTTGCAGATTTTCCTTGTTGCACATTTGATGAGTTATTTGGCAAGAGGGTGCTTTTGTTTCGAAAGTCCAAAAAAGATATATGTTTTCTTGTTGAGTTGCTGCCTCTAAGCACAGAGTGTGTGTGTATTGCTTCATTGGGTTGCTGCCAGCACCACTAGAGTTTGTTGTGTTTGGCACAGTTGCTGGTAGCGAGCAAAGATGTGTTGTTTGGTTGGGCTGTTGCTCTCAGCCATGGCCCAGGTATATGTTGCCTTGACGATTGAGGTGTTTTTGAAGGTATTATGTATGTGAGATGGTGTGAAGCAAAAGCTTCTGTGTGTTGAAAGAAGCTTGTATGGAAGTGTTGATTGGGAATTCAAAGATGGATGATACTGGTGATGTATTTGGCTATGGTTTGTGTGTTTGTATCTCGTGTGTGTTGATTTGAAGGAGAAGGCGTGATTGATGTGTTTGGTGCTATAGTCCATGAGTTTACACTCTCACAGCACACCTTGTGCCAGTCTTTGATTACCTCATCATGCACACAGTGGAAGCATATGTGTTTGTTGGGTGTTTACTTTGTCTATGGTGCCCCTGTTTTGTGCTAGCATTTCCAAGGTTGGGGGAGTGGGAGCTATAGAGGCGTGTTTCCTTGTTTTTTTTCCACTCCACAGCTTTTTGGTGACCCCACTGAGGAGGGCCAAGGAGGAGGGCCAAGTGTTTTTCTTCGCCTACAAGGGTGTATGCCCCAGGGGGTTGAAGGTTTCAGGGAAGGTGTTTTTCTTATTTTTTTTGGGATTTGAGGTGAAGCTTGGGGATCAAAATGATATCATATCCAGAGTTTTTTGGTGGTCCTAGTGAGGATGTAGCGGATTTTCTTGAAAGGATGGAGGTTGCATGCATAAGCAACCACATCAATGAGCCCAGGTACTGCGATTGCTGAGTATATGTTTGAAGGGAGATGTGAGGACATGGTTCAGAACTTTTGAAGAGTCGTTAAGGGATGCTGAGCCACGCATTCCAATGACCGAGATGGATTGAAGACTGCACTTTTGAATAGGTTCAAGAAGGTTGAGGATGCAGACGGAGTCTGGCATGAAGTGCAGGGGTTGACACAAGGCGAATTGGAGCCAATTGATGATTATGTAAAGAAATTCTCCTTGCTGTGGGAGACCTTGTGCAGGGCTTTGGGGGAGGACAAAGCATCTCCGGACATGATGAAGAAGGATCATTTTGTTGCGGGATTGAAGGAGGGCATTTGCTGGAAGGTTGAATTAAGAAAGCCCAAATCTTATGAGGATGCTGTGGAGATTGCCAAATCAAAGGATTAGAAGTTGCAACGGATGAACCAGCTAGGGATCCAGTGGGGCAGTGAGGCCTGAAGTTAGAAGGGCAGAAGCGGTACCGATGAGAACCGTGCTGGAAAGAGTGCAACCGACAGAAGCTCAAGTGAATAATGCCACACACGACAGGGGACAAAGGTGGCACCCACAGCTGTTACAGCTTCTGATGAAGGGCTTCAACAGGACATGAGGCAAATAGTGGATTGTATGAAGAATCTGAGTTTGAAAATGATGGGGAACACAGGTGGTGGTGGACGTGGCCGAGGCAGAGGTTATAATTAGGAAGGGGTTGAAGGTTATGGAAGTGGCCGTGGTTTTGGCAGGGGTAGACGGTTTATTCCTACATGTTGGAATTGTGGTGAATTGGGGCATATAAGTCCCAACTGTGACAAAGCCACCGGGAATGGGGGGGGATATGTATCCCTTACCCTCCCAGATTCCCAATAGGGCAAATGATTATGAATTGAGATTAAACGTGAAGCAGGGACCAGTGGGTTGACAAATGAGGAGAAGGGTAAAACTAAGGTGGTGAATGTGGTCACCCTTGAGAAGACAAAGGAGACAGAACCTGATGTAATGCCTTTGGGGAAACGAACACCACAGGAAAGAGAAGACAGGGATGCTACAGGGCCTAGCAAGAAGAAAGGTAAAGCAAAGGAAGGAGGGGATGTAAAGGTCAAGCGCAAGTGAAATCCTCGTAGGAAGTTTCAAGTGACTGATTTTCCACTAGGGGTTGGGCAGGATAGCTACAATTTGCAGGAGGACATGGCTGGAAGGAAAGCTAATATTACTTTTGGGCAATTGATGGAGTTAGCTCCCAAATTGAAATATCAATGGAAAAGACTCGTAAACCCGAGAGAGAAAGAGCGTGCCAGGGGGATAGTGAGTGTTTTATCTGTTGAGGAGTTACCTTATATATGTCCTGTGGTGGATGTATGGCACAAAGGGAAGAATCTGGGAGAAGCATACATAGATGGTGGTGCACAAATTTGCGTAATCACACTAGCAGCTGTGGAGAGGTTGGGTCTTCATATTAGTGAAGCGTCTGGTTTCCGTATCACACTAGCAGCTGTGGAGAGGTTGGGTCTTCATATTAGTGAAGCGTCTGGTTTCCGTATTTGGCTGGCCAATTGCCACAAGGTCAAATGCTTAGGTGTGGTCAAGGGATTAGAACTGCAGGCTTTTAATGTAAAGGTGCTTGTGGATTGTCATGTTATGCCAGCAGGAATGGGTGCATTCCCCATCATTTTGGGAAGACCATGGCTGAGAGCGCTGAAAGCTGTTCAAGATTGGAGGAAAGGGGTCATTACTCTATATGACAGGTGAGGGGACAAAAAGAAATTTAATATGGATAATCAGAAGCCTGTTGATGATGAAGGGGAGGATGAAGCAGATTCGAGTGTTGATGACACGACTAGTAGTACCACTACTAGTGAGGGAACAGAGGACACTTCATCCAGTGTGAGGAGGATGCAGAGATGGCTACCCTGGTTATTGATAAGGAAGTGCTTTGTGATAAAGTTGCCCAACAAGAACAGACCATACAGGAAGAATGTGAGGAAGTAGGATTGATTTTATGACAGAGGATTCCCTTGAAGAGTATATGTTTTTTGAGGCAAATTTCCTTCAAGATTGTGATGTACTTCCTTTGGATGCTATGGTTGAGATGCAAGTGAATCATGAGCAGATGTATGCATGTGATGTGAAAGAGTATGCTTTTGAGTCTTTGGATGATGTACCTTTGTGGGATGAGTGGGGTATAGAAAGTCTGTAGGATGATGAACCTGAGTTGGAATTGGATGATCAGATGTGCATTAATGTTAAGAAAGCCACGAGCAGAATTGATGCTATGAGGGAGGAGCGACACCAGAAGACTATGAATGATGTTAATGCTATGGATGAGACTATGGATGCTGTAATGGATGAATTTCTTATTGGCCTTGATAAAGGTGAGCACACAGAAACTGAGGTGGATCACTATAAGACAATGCTGCCATACACGCGATAAATTACGAGCGCGTGTATGGTCGCGCTTGTATTTGAATAGAATCGGGCGCGTGTATTTTAGCATTTAAGTTCGCGTGTATATTTGCATTTATCAACGCGTATATAAACGCGTGTATAAACGCGTTTATATACACGTAGTAATACACGCATCTATACACGCTAATATTCACGGATTAATATACGGTATCATACACGGATTAATACACGCCACTATACACGGATTAATACACGCATGGCAGAGAAAAACTGAAGAAAAAGTGAATTCCTTTACAAAATTAAAAACTATTTCCTTTAAACCATCTCATAGTACATTACAGTATACATCATTACACAATCCCACTACATGCATTTACAACAATGAAATATATTCAAAAATAAATCATGCATATGAGATGATAGAAATGTCATCAATTTAGAACGTACAATTGGTTAGGGTTCGATCTCATCTTCAATAAGATCCATCCTTGCCAAACGATTAACATCAATATCCATTTGATCAATTTGTAAGGCTACGATTAAATTTATTCCACTATCGATATTCTATACTCCATTGATAATGGTATCGATGTCCTGATCATCCTCATCAACATCACCATCATCCTCAATGGTAGGGTCATTCTCATGATCATGAGAAATGGCATGCTCATCCTCATTATCATGATCATCTCTTATTTCTTGATCATCGATCACAACATCTTCAATGGCATGTTCGACATCATCTTCATTGCGGCTTGTTACATCCTCCATATGCTCCATATCAGTGAATGTATTATACATCACTTTGGAACGTGGTGCAATAGGGATGACGTACCACCATTTAATGTCATGCACCATTGGTAGATAGATAACCTACTCAAATACACATAGTACAGTAATTAATTAGCATATCAAAAGTCAAGGGGTACGCGAGCTTAGATATATATGTACATGAAACACATTAGTAAAAAAATGCATACCTGCTCACATTGTTGTGGCAATACGAGCCTATCTTTCTTTGTTTGCCAGAACTTTGTAGAGTCAATAGTTACATATCCACTTGCATGGCGTTTTATCGTTGCATCAGGCCCTTTTTCCACCACGTTCATTTGCCATTTGACATCCAAAACATACACAAAGAAGCGACGAAAGTCAAGCCTAAATATGTCTTGGATTATGCCACAATAATCATCCATTTTTCCATTAGCTCCCTCAAAGCTACTAATGACACCGCAATCTTGTGTATTTCTCTTTTCATCAATTCTTTGTGTTCGAAAATGCTTGCCTTCACACCATATAGTATTGAACATAGTGCACTGGACCAAAATAGAAGCAATATTTGTGTAAGCAATGTGAATAAATATTAAAAGCAAATCACTTACAACTAATGCAAAACATTAGTTCTATGTACCTTTGACATGCATCCTCGTGCATACTCCCATTCTTCCGCTATGATATGCAGCCCCTCGTCGCTATTTGCTCTCTCCATTTCCTCATGCAACCAATCAACATGGATATCATTCGGAAGTGTTGCTAGATGGTTAGGGTACGCCTTCCGAGAGCCATGTTGCCTCCGAAAGAGAGCTCTTTCTGCTTGCCTTTTTGTCTTTGCATCCTCATATCTTGTAACCCATCTGCTCATCACATCACTATTAAGGATACAAGTGAAATTGAGATCATCAATCAATGTTTTGTCAATTACTTTACTCTGTCCTTTTCCTTGAGGCACAATAGAGGTCATCCTCAAGTCCTCTTCATTGCTCCATAGTCGTGGCAAAGAGCTGTCCACCTGACCAAGAAATTCTGAAATATATACAAGAGTCTCTTGTATCAACCAACCCTCGGCCATGCTTCCTTCAGGCCTTGCACTTTGCCTCACAAAGTCTTTTAAGGTCTTCATGAAGCGCTCTAGGAAGAACATCCAATGTGCATGCACAGTACCACATAAAGCGATTTCGTCCACTAAATGCACAATGAGATGTAGTTGACTTGTGAGAATGGTTCGCGGAAAAGTCTCCTCTACCAAACAAACCACCTCCACTGCCATAACACGCGCATCATCCAACGTGGCTAGATCAATTGCTTTGGAACTAACATATCTAAAAATAAATAAATAGTACGTTATACCTCATGCACGTTCATTTTGCAAGGTATAATGAAGGGTGATCTGACATGGGTTTTACATACCTCACAAGCTCGCCCATCTTATAAATACATTTTTTCAAACTCTTATTTGCACAATGGTCGATGCTAGTAGGTAGTATGAACTGCGCACATAAGAGCACATGTATGTATGGTTTATGGCATTACAAAATTTAATTTCAACGTACGTACAAGACTTGGAAAACACTTACTTGAAGCATCTTGTGCCAATCGTGGGACTTCAACCCATATAGTTGCTCAATGCCTCTTTTCTTAGTGGTTGTAAAGGCTCCCTTGAATGATCTCATGCATCCAGTGGGAGTACGCAAAGTGGTGATGGCCTGCTTTACCTGCTTCTCCTCTTTCTTTGATATAATCCATGGTGCAGGCGGAAGACGAACGTGCCCACCCACCTCTCGTGGCCAAGCTTGACGCATACGTCCTGCGACCCGCAAGTCCTCATGTACGCTAACATTGTCTCGTTTACCAATAATATGTTCCCAAATACCAGATCCCACATTCTTGAAGATGTGCATGGGATCAAGAAGATGGTTGATCTTAAGATGGATCCAATATGGCAGCCGAAAAAAAATGGAGTACCTACACAAGGGATTGCTCTATGTGACCTTTAATCCAATTAGAGACTACACAAAACAAGATTGAAAAAACATTACTATACCTGTTCATGCCATCTGGAGGAAGACTAGTTGTAGACTCCCAAATACACTTCCAATCTTTTGCACGAAGTGTTTGTGGAGGAATGTTACTCTTACTAGCAACATATTTAGGATGATCTGAGGGGAGAAATCGATGATGATTATCGAATATAGTCTTACACAAACCGTCAGCATACTCATGTACTAATGAAGGGCCACAAACAGGACATGCATGTTTACCCGATATTTTCAAACCTGTTAAAATATAAATAAAAGTTAGAATAATAAAGTCAATATGTATAATTAATATATATAGCCAATAGTAATAGAGTAGGGAGGTAATTAGAATTCTTACCAAAACAATCGCTGTATCTTGGAAAGTCATGCATTGTCCACATCAACACTGCTTTTAAGTCGAAGTGTCGAGAGGAGGGAGGCCTACTAATGTCCACCACCGCAACACCTCTCCATAGTTCCTCCAACTCATCAATCAATGGTTCAAGATAAACATCCATATGCTTGACTTTATGTTTCCCTGGAATTAGAAGGGATAACATAAGATGTCCCTTCTTGATCTCCATTGATGGTGGAAGGTTGTAATTCACCAACACAAACTGGCCACACGCTGTATGCGGTGCTTTTGAAACCAAATGGATTCACTCCATCCATACCTAGGCCAAGTCTCAAGTTTATGGGCTCTGTTTTAAAGCTGGGCCACTCATCTTCAATATGCTTCCAAGCAGGAGTGTGTGCGGGAATTCTCCACATGCCATCATCTGATCGATGTGAGGAATGCCATGACATGAGCTCTGCTATGGATTTGCACTTGAACATGTGTTTGATGCGAGGAATTATAGGAAAGTGTCGCAAGACTTTACGAGGTACATCGAAACTCTTCATATCTGTTCTATACCTTGCTTCACCACAAGTGGGACAATGTAGAGCCTCCTTATGCGTCCCACGAAAGAGAATGCAATCATTGACGCATGCATGTATGCGATCATAATCCAGTCCTCCAAGAGATGTCACATAGAGCCTCGCTATGTCTCTTGAGGTGGGTAGTCTATTTTCCTTTGGAAGCATGTTTGATAATAGCCTGCATCCAATATCATCAATTATAATTAGTCTTAAATCATAAACCTTAAACCACTAATTCAAATTTGTAAGTTAGAATGCTTACTTCAATAATGCGTCAAGACTTGCATTGCTCCATCCATAAACTGTTTGTATATTGAGTAGTTCAAGTGAAGCACGTAAAACAGAGAATGTGCACCCTTCAAACACCGGTGTCGATGAAGCCTTGTAAAGATGCTCTTATTCCATATCATCGTCATCCATACCTTTGGGATCATCCTTAAAAAGATTCCGCACCATATCATCAAGCACCTCCTCTTCCACAACTTCGTGGGGTGCAGGGCTATTGTCATCCCTTTCCCACTCATCTCTGACAATAGATCCCGAAGCTCCAGCATCATCTCGTCGATGCTTTGCGTGCTCTCGTCGCGCGTAGGGTACCATGTTAGGGTGTGGTACTGCATCCTGCTTCAATTAGAGTTTATATATTACAACTCTATTAATTTAATTTGGATACCATGAGTCATTTGAATACCATCAATTTACATCTACTCACCTCTAAACCTGTTTGATTCCATTCTCCATACATGGAGATGTGATTCAAGGTAATTCGACGTGCTCGTACAATGCATCCTTGATATTGATTACACATACATTTGATCCGTTGTCCCAACCACACATCGCGATTACGATGACGCATTGTCTCATCTTCCCCAGAACTGCTTGAAGAGGTTGATGACATCCTATGTACAAATCAGAAAACACAAAATCATAATATGTTTTTAATGAAAGTATAAAAATCGTGTGTATTGACGCGGCTATTTCCTAAAAATTGCGTGTATTAACGTGGCTATTTCCTAAAAATCGCGTGTATTAACGCGGGTAATTCATGCAAAACGCGTGTATAAACGCAGCTAAAATATCATACACGCGAACATACATGCGTTTATAAACGCGACGGTCTGTTTAAACTAAAAATAGCCCGCCTTCCCCAAATATAGATTTTGAACTAACATATCAACACTGCTTTCGTTTTCGCCTCTTCCAACAGAAACGAAACCTAAGTGCAAGGAGGGAGCAGAGAAGGAGCACACACGGGAGGAAACCGAGCAAGAAAGAAGACTCACTTTTTCAGAGGTGAGTCAGTTTGTCCTGTGCCTTGTCTCCTTCCTCAGATTTGTTTATGCTATTTGCTCTTTGCTTTTTGGGTTTGTCTCCGTCCTTTTGCTTCTGTGCACACGATTGGGTGAATGATTCTGACAGGGGCGACAATGGTCCTTTTATAAGGACACTTTGTCTTTGTCGGAGGTCGGTTCTTTTGAAAAAAAAATTTCGCAGGTCGCGTGTAGAAACGCGTGTAATTTAAGCGCGTGTACTCTGTCTGCAGAGTCTGTTCACGCGGATATACACACGTTTCTGGATGGGTGTATACACGCGTTTTTTGACGGGTGTATACACGCGTTTCTGCACGGGTGTATACACGAGACTGCATTTCAGAATTCATGATTTGCAGGCAACACAACTGACTTGAATGATGATATTTGTGTGAGTCAAGAGATAGCCCATGATGTACATGAAGATTTTTGTTGCAGGTTCTTTATGGATATTCCAGGTTCTTCATCCGATCCATTTGCGTACAGCAATTGGCTGATGGAGATGCTGAATCATTTTGGGTGCCATCCTGGTCCAGTTGAGCTTACAGAGTATATGTATGCCCATCCCCCTCCTTCCCTGCCTGGTGTCTATACCCCTATCGCGAGTATCCAGGGCACTCCAGTGCCGTCTATTCCTACGAGTCCGACGAGACATACCTCATCCCAGACACACTCACGCACATCCTCACAGCCACCATCACGTGCTCCCTTAGAGCCACCGTCACGTCAGGGCTCACAGTCACCGTCACGTAGATAATCCCCCAGTCGTGACTCCACCCGCAGCAGTAGGAAGAGTGGGAGTGGAGGATGCGGCGGGTGCTTTGGTGGGGGAGGTGGGGGAGGTGGGGGAGGTAGTAGGGCACGCGGTGAGAGAGGAGATAGAGGGAGAAGAGTTAGAGGAGACAGTTCGGAAGAGGAGGAGATGAGAGAGGTGGAGAGAGTGGTCTGCTATGATGTGACGGATAGGGGCGGGATAGTGATGGATGCGAGGGGGAGGGAGGTAATGGAGTACATGCGTGGGGTAGTATCAAACTCATATAGAAATTGTTTTATTAAATTTAAAGATCAAAATAGCCGATTAGTTGGGGAGGTGATAGAGGCTGTACATAGTCGGCACCCCAATCCCCCACATGCTACATTCTCGGATGTATGGGGAAGGACGCGAATAAGGGAGATCTTAAGTAATAAAAGATCTCACCTTAAAAAACTCGCGTACGATGACCGGCTAAATGTAGCTGCGGGTGGCTATCCTACCGAGAAACCTGCCAGTGCGCACAAACGCGAGTGGAAGGAGGCAAAGAAACGAGCAGAGGGTGGCGTGAAGAGCAGGCAGCATGTGGAGGCACGACGGATCCAGATGGAGACCATTGGATCTTCGCATTTCGGATCTGGCGGCGTCGAGTCATGGGAGGCAGAGTTCGTAAGTATCTTGCCACTTTATTTGATTGTTTACTTAATTCATTGATTCTATGATTGTTTTAATCTTACAAATTGTGTTGATTATGATACAGTGACGGGTTATGGGGAGGAAGCCCACAACCCACGATACTGCGTATGCTCGCCGGCATAGCAGACGTTGTCGTGCCATGGCACGTCTATGATGTGAAACCGTGCATGTGAGGCCATCAAATACACATCCAGATGCATGGGTTAAGTGCCATGACAAGTCATTATATGATGTCATGTACATATGTTCATATTGTAAATGAGGTTCAATAAGACAAGCTGAGGCTGAGCCAGATCTAGGAGTTTTTGTATATGAGTATGGAGGATGATGTTTTTGCTGTTACTCAGAGCTCATGGGCAAGTTAGAAGCATCCAGTTATATATGATGGCATGAGGGCATACCAATGCACAAAGGAATGCATTTATGAAGGCATGGAGAAATACTTGAATGAGCAATTGGGGATTCTATAAATCACATGGGCCGATATGATGATTTATAAACTATGAAGGTGTCAAGAGAAATGGAGATTTAATGAACATCACAGTGCCGAAGAGTTCATTGAATGTGGGGAAAATGTGGAGATAGAAAACTGCACTTGGACTTCATGGATCATCATGTAGAGGCAGAGAATTCAAAGTGTCATCGGCTAAAATGCCTTATGGGTGAATGTATGTTAAGGTTATGCCTTGCAACCTTAGTGCTAAGGTTAAAAACAAAGCATATTTGGGATTTTTTCTAGAAAGCATGGAAGCGAATTGCGCAGCCTTTTTAAATGGCATGTATAGCTGGAAAAAGGTGGTGGGAGGGGGCGCCGAGTTCTCCGCGGGAAAAATAGAAAAGGCACCGGAGGCAAACGGCGGCGAACCAGTGTGTGAGGAAATTTTCTGCAGAGTGAATGAACAGCGTCCATTCGACCAGAACGTTGGATTTCATGCAGTGAGCGACTGTGTATGGTGTGTTGGGGCTCAAAATAGAGAGCAAAGTTGCTTCTACCTTATGATATGCTTACTACAAATTCACAATCCCAACTATGCGCCGGCTGTACGCTGCTTGCAGTGAAGCGTGGAATGATTTTTTTTAAAAGAAATTCGAAAAAAATCGCTTTTCCCCGCCATCAGATAAGTAAAGCTTTTTGGATAAAATCTCTTTATATTTTCGTACCTACCTCTTGTAAATACACGATGCAAACAAACCTTCAAAGGTTTTGTTAAAAAAAATAAAGGGTGGATTTTGATATGAAGTTATGTGAGGATTTTCCCTCAAGTGACATGGAATCCAAAGAGTCAGAAATACAGCAACGACTCTAGTGAGAATTGATTTTGATTCTATCTTAGTGGAACTAAATGCAGGCCATGGATTTCTTTTAAAATCATATGAATATGTTAAAGCTATGCCATATATCGTTTTGTGTTTGTGAGTTGTTGGAATTTTAAGCCAGATTTTCAGGTGATAAAGAACATTATGAGATGTTGGGAATGGTGACAGTGGATGTATGGAATGAAAGGGGTCACATGTATGTTGGAAATATTTAAAGGTTATGTTATGCCTACATGTGATTAGCTGGAAAGTTTTGGAAAAAGAAGCCAGTGAATCTATGCTTGGAAAGGGATAAGCAATTGGAACACGAATTCGAGGATGGATTTGTCCTATGCTTTTTTGGGAAATTTTGAATGTGAGTTTCCTTGTTAGGTTTGGCACCAACTCTCACAGCTAGAAGTCTCGTACTTTCCTGGCTACTCCGCACACATCACGACAGCTTTTTGGTGAACCCGACGTGAAATTGTTGGGGTGAGAGTGTGGTGAAATATACAGGGAAGCTATGGCTGAGAATTCTGAGGGTCAGGGGGTTCATTTTGACCCCGGAGTTATGCAGATGTTTCAAATGTTTACCATGTACATGCAATAGCAACAAGCTGCTGAGAGGGGACAGATTTCCACGACCAAGGCATTACAATCAATTATGAAAAAGGTGGATCAATTTGATGGGAAGGACATTACAAAGTACCTGCGCAATTATATAAAGGAGATGGAGCTAAACAAGGTGACTGAGGAGGATATGGTTCGAAGTTTCGAGCTGGTATGCGTTCCTGAAATAAGAGAGCGCATAAAAGGATTGCAGACAGCACAGGGTGGCAGAAATTGGGAAGAGTTTAAGCTTGCTTTAAAGGATGAATATTTCATGGAGGATTCTGAGCGAGTGACCAAACGAACTTTCTTGGAATGGGTCACAAAACCTAAAATGGGAATTTCTGCCACAGAATTGCTAAGAGAGTTTGAGAAGCGTTATGCCCAGTTGTCAAGGATAGAGCGTGCAACTTTGGATAGAGAAAAAACAGAGCTCTTCTTGCAAACAGCTGGGAAAGATCTCCAAGAGAAATTGGAAATCCTCCTTGAGGATAAGAATACAGAGCAGGGATTAAAGAGTGATTGGAATGATGTTGAGGATGCAGTCACTATGTTAGCAAAGCGGCAGCGGAGGAGGGATAAAATGGTGATGGGCTCTGCAACCCCAATAACTGCTGTTACCCCTGAGAATCTATCCAAACCAGCTGCTACAATTCCTAAGATAGATGGGCCGATGGATGAGCTTATCAAGGGTATGCGTGACTTAAAATTGAAGATGTCCAGGATTGAAGAAAAGGGTCTACCATTGGGGCAGGCTTCTATGCAAAGGCCTCAAAGCAAAGAAGGGTTTACATATAGATGCATATGGTGTGATGATCCAGAGCATGCAAAGAAGGATTGTACTAGCTATAAAGAAGCTCTTAAAAATCAACTTGTGTTTTTCAAAGATGGGAAAATCCATCTTACAGAAACTGGTCTTCCATTGAGTACAAACTTTGGGAAAGGAGGGATGAAAAAGCTGGTAGAGGATATGGCTGCTAGTCATGCCATTTCTATGGTTGAGGCAGCAACCTATGGATTAAAGGTTGGTCAACTAAAGCAGGGATTTGAGAATGATGAGGATTATGAGAATGAGAATTTTTGGCCATCAACAATGGAATTAATTGCGTCAAAGAAAGTGTCAAAGCAAGCTTTGCATGCGGCAAGTGATTGTATACGTCTTGAGACTGGCTGGGAGGAGCCTGTGGATTCTTTATCCATTCATGCTTATATTGCCAAATGCCAAAATAATGAGGCACAGGTAGAGGAGAAGCGAAAAAGGGAAAATGAGGAAGGAGGGCCATCAAAAAGAGTTACACGTGGAAGTGAAAAGAAGGATCCTGGGCCATCACATATGCCTCCACAGCATAGCAGACCTCCACATGATGTTTCAATGGAAGAAGTGCCAGCAAAAATGAAGGAGAAGGGTAAAGGGAAAAGTTCACTCTACAAGCTTCAATCTGATATTGAAGTTGCAACAGATCTCAAAAAGGTGCTTGAAGAGAGAATTCTAAACAGCAGGGTGGAATTCACACTAGGGGAAGTCTTGGGGATTGCAAAGAAAGAATTTCATGATGAGATAATTGATATTATACGAAGAAAAAGGCAGTCCATAATTGAATCTATTCCATCACAAGGGGAGGCAAGCACTTCCAAGACTCATGGTGTACAGGTACAGAAAAAGGAAGAGAGAGAAAATGTGGTGGAATGTAATCACTCTGCTGATGGGGCACGACAAGTGCATTTTGTGGAAGAGGATGATGAAAAAGAAGTTCTTACAAAGAGTCATTACTCCAGGAGCCATTGGGCAAGAGCAACCACTGAAACCCTTGTCAAGATAGGTGATTTGGAAGAGCCATATGTCGCTCTAATTGATCATGGGTCTGAAATAAATCTTATGGCTAAAAATCTCTACAACAAATGTAAGTGGCCAATGGATGTGGATCATGGGTGGATGATTAAAGCAGCTAATAATTCATCTGGAGAGCTTTATGCAGCATGTCCAAATGTAAGGGTAACTATAGGGGATGTGAAGGATGATCAGAATTTCTTTGTTCAGGAGATGTCATCGTATCCCCTCATTCTTGGGCAACCCTACATTACAGCTGTAAGGATGGAAACAAAGGTTTTGGATGATGGTTCAGCTTATGCAAGAATAAGGAGT
Organism: Cibotium barometz; assembly: GCF_041138505.1. NCBI lineage: Eukaryota > Viridiplantae > Streptophyta > Polypodiopsida > Cyatheales > Cibotiaceae > Cibotium > Cibotium barometz. The sequence goes on from NC_141072.1 coordinate 41,305,899, forward strand.
AAAGATGGCAAAAAAGCTGTTCAATTTTTGACAGTTTGCATTAATCATGAAAGGAATCGTGAGTCTCTTCGGGCACAGTCACTCCCAAAGATAAACAGAGAGATGAATTACAGGGAGATGAGGGATTTTGGCCAGGTGCCATTGTAAAGCGGGATTCCAATGGTACAAGGAGAAATGAGTTCTCGCAGGACTCAATCAATGTAAATAGTTTTTCAGCAAATTTTCAGGGATTCTCCAGCTATGGGTCACTGGTTTTTGTAAAAAGCAAGGATTTGAAGCGTGGCATGCAAAAACATATACAAAATGAACAAAAAAGTTTTGAGCAGTGTGGTCTTTTGGAGAAGAATGAGTTTATTTCAGGGGTGCTTGATGAGGTGTCATTTATAGATACTATGGATGTGCTTTTTGATATTGGAAGAGCATGCTTACAGGGTGGAAATGAAATGATAAAGGTGTCATCTGTGGAGATGTATGATATAATCCAGGAATTTGAGGGGGTGGAATGTACAAAACATGAATTGTGAGATGGATGCTCATGTTGATACAAAGTACAAAACGGTTGCAAAGAAGGTGAAACCAGTTGCCTTGCCCTTGCCAGCAGGAAGCAAGGAGAAGATAGATGAAGCTTCTATGCAGCCAAATCTTAGAGATCCGAAGAAAATTGGGCATAAATTTACTCAAAAAACTCTGAAAGAGCTGAAGATTGGTGAGAAGGATTTTCTGTTGCCAGTTGAAAGGGAATGCTTTGAGGAGATGCTTGTAAAACATGGGAAAGCTTTTGCCTTTCAGCCGCATGAGATAGGTTGTGTTGATCCAAGTGTAACAGTACCAATGGTGATCTTTACTGTTCCACATGTACCCTGGAACCTGCGGCCAATTCCAGTACCAAAGGCTCTCTTGCCAAAGTTGATGGAATTACTAAAGGAAAAGATTAGGATGGGGATCTTGGAGCCTTCATGTGCCCCATATTCCAACAGATGGTTTACTGTACCAAAGAAAAATGAGACATTGCGCTTTATTCAAGACATGCAACCTGTAAACAAAGTCACAATCAGGAATGTGGGAGCAGGTCCAATTGTGGATGAGTTTGCAGAAGCATTTGCAGGGAAAGCTATATACTCTATGGGTGATCTGTATTCGGGATATGATCAGTTCCAGCTGGATATACAAAGCAGGGACTTGACCACAATGAGAACTCCTTTGGGATTAGTAAGGATGTGTACTTTACCACAGGGGGCCACTAACTCAGTGGCACATATGATGAATGGAATGAACAAAGTCTTACGAGACTTCATACCACAAAAAACTATGCCATTTTTGGATGATGTGCCAATAAAGGGCTGTGATGAGAAAGACAAAGATGAGGATTTGGATTCAAAAGGGTGCCGCAAGTTTGTGGCAAATCATATAAAGGATTGTGACATGATTCTATCCAGGCTTGAAGAGGTGAATCTTACTTTATCTGGGCAGAAATCAGTGTTTGGAGTTGGTGAAGTGCTAATAGTGGGACATCTTTGTAGTACTAGTGGACGCTGACCTTGTCCAGCCAAAATAGATGCAATACAAAGAATGAAAGAGACATGCATTAATGTTACAGAGCTGAGGAGATTTCTTGGAGCATGTGTCTTTTATGTTATTTGGATCCCACATTATGCACATGTAGCAGATCCTCTTAATCAACTTTTGAGGAAAAATCAAAAATTTCTGTGGAGTGCAGTACATATTAAAGCTATGCGGAAGCTGAAATATTTGCTCCAATCATCACCCACATTGAGAAAGGCAGATTATGAGTGTGGCAGGCCTGTGATTGTTACAGTTGATACTAGTCCTACTGGGATAGGATGGGCAGTAGGGCAAGATGATGAGGATGATCATAGGTATGTAATTAGATTTGGAGCAAAGGTGTTAAGCTTTCGGCAACGAAAGTATCCACAGATCAAGAGAGAGTTATGGGGGATAGTCACTGCTCTAAAATGTGAAAAAGAATATCTTATTGGGGCATCTGTGCTTGTGGAAACTGATTGCTTGCCACTCCTTGGGATGATAGCAAGTTGTTCCACTCCAGATATTGCTATGCTTAGGTGGATTGCTTATATCAAGTCACTAAATCCTGAGTTTGAGCATATTGCGGGAAAAGATAATCCAGTTGCAGATATGCTATCAAGAGCCAGGTATGAAGATGAGAAAGAGATGATTAGTGACATTGATGATGTGGGTACAAAGTTCTATACTACAGCATATGCAAAAGGGGATCATATTTGCCTATCAAATGCACTTGAGTCTTTTATTGAGGAAATATATGAAGGAGATTGGTTGCTTATTGGTCAATATTTGAGTACTCTGACAAGGCAAGAAAATTGGTCTGACTCAGAATTTAAGAGGATCCGTAGAAAAGCATATGGTTACTTTCTAAAGGATGGGTATCTCTGGAAGCATCCTAAACAGAGGAATGCTATGCCACAGAGAGTCATATGTGATAAAGAGACTCAAGGAAAGCTTGTGAAAGAATTCCATGAGAGTCTCTGGACTGGGCATAGAAGTGTGTGGGCCACCTTTACCAAAATAAAGGAAAAATATTGGTGGAGAGGAATGTACAAGGATATTTCCCAATATGTGGAAACATGCATAGTATGCCAAATGTACTCAAATGTGCGGCATCGTGATGGCTTGCAACCAACCTACCCACCTGCCATGCACTACAAATGGGTAGTGGATCTAGTTACAATGCCTTTGGGAATTTGGCGGATGCGGTATATAGCACTTGCAAGAGAAGATTTGACAAATCAGGTAGAAGGGCGTGCTCTTAGAACAAAGAGTACGGAAACAGTATGTAAATTTCTCTTGGAAGATGTGATCTGCCGATATGGTTGTGTTGGGAAAATAACAGCTGATAGGGGTGAGCTAGATGTTGAAGAAGCAAGGGAATTCTTCTCTAGAATTGGTATCAAACTGTCCCTAACATGTGCTTACAATCCTGAGGGCAATGGGAAAAGTGAGCGAGGACATCCTCCAATCATTAAAGCTTTGGCTAAGGCATGCAGAGAAAGGATGAGAGAGTGGCCAAAGCTGCTACCATATGCCTTGTGGGCTGACTGTACAACTCATAGCTCAGTGACAGGATATATGCCTGCAGAATTAATGTATGGTCAGAAGCCAGTGATGCCAGTTGAAGAAGTAATTCTAACTTGGAATGTATTGCCCTGGGTGGAAGGATTGAGCAGAGATGACCTCCTTGCATTGCGAATAAGACAGTTGGAGAGGAGGCCTGAAGATGTAGAGCTTGCTAAAGCTCACTTGAAAGATGCAAGGCTGAAAAATAAAGAAAGATTTGATAGTAGACACAGACTCCGGCCAAAACCTATTGAAGAAGGTGATTGGGTTCTAATGTATGATAGTAGCCTTGACAACCAATTCACTATTCAAAGAAAATTTGCAAAAAGATGGTTTGGCCCTTACATTGTCAAGCATGTGCATGGAAATGCTACGTATACTCTGTGTGAGCTTGATGGAACAGAAGTAAAGAATCTTGTGGCTGGCAAAAGAATCAAGATATTTAAAAGAAGGCATGATGGTGATCCTTTTGATTCACAAGAGATTCAGGATGAGAAGCTTGACAGTGATAGTATGGATATGATTGAAGAGGAAGAGGATAATCTTCCTGGAACTGCAGAAGATGAAGATGACATCCAGTTATATGTGGACCTTGATGATGATTTGGCACATACCAGAGGATGTGCAGGTTTAGAGGGGGTGGATGTCGTGCCATGGCACGTCTATGATGTGAAACCGTGCATGTGAGGCCATCAAATACACATCCAGATGCATGGGTTAAGTGCCATGACGAGTCATTATATGATGTCATGTACATATGTTCATATTGTAAATGAGGTTCAATAAGACAAGCTGAGGCTGAGCCAAATCTAGGAGTTTTTGTATATGAGTATGGAGGATGATGTTTTTACTGTTACTCAGAGCTCATGGGCAAGTTAGAAGCATCCAGTTATATATGATGGCATGAGGGCATACCAATGCACAAAGGAATGCATTTATGAAGGCATGGAGAAATACTTGAATGAGCAATTGGGGATTCTATAAATCACATGGGCCGATATGATGATTTATAAACTATGAAGGTGTCAAGAGAAATGGAGATTTAATGAACATCACAGTGCCGAAGAGTTCATTGAATGTGGGGAAAATGTGGAGATAGAAAACTGCACTTGGACTTCATGGATCATCATGTAGAGGCAGAGAATTCAAAGTGTCATCGGCTAAAATGCCTTATGGGTGAATGTATGTTAAGGTTATGCCTTGCAACCTTAGTGCTAAGGTTAAAAACAAAGCATATTTGGGATTTTTTCTAGAAAGCATGGAAGCGAATTGCGCAGCCTTTTTAAATGGCATGTATAGCTGGAAAAAGGTGGTGGGAGGGGGCGCCGAGTTCTCCGCGGGAAAAATAGAAAAGGCACCGGAGGCAAACGGCGGCAAACCAGTGTGTGAGGAAATTTTCTGCAGAGTGAATGAACAGCATCCATTCGACCAGAACGTTGGATTTCATGCAGTGAGCGACTGTGTATGGTGTGTTGGGGCTCGAAATAGAGAGCAAAGTTGCTTCTACCTTATGATATGCTTACTACAAATTCACAATCCCAACTATGCGCCGGCTGTACGCTGCTTGTAGTGAAGCGTGGAATGATTTTTTTTAAAAGAAATTCGAAAAAAATCGCTTTTCCCCGCCATCAGATAAGTAAAGCTTTTTGGATAAAATCTCTTTATATTTTCGTACCTACCTCTTGTAAATACATGATGCAAACAAACCTTCAAAGGTTTTGTTAAAAAAAATAAAGGGTGGATTTTGATATGAAGTTATGTGAGGATTTTCCCTCAAGTGACATGGAATCCAAAGAGTCAGAAATACAGCAACGACTCTAGTGAGAATTGATTTTGATTCTATCTTAGTGGAACTAAATGCAGGCCATGGATTTCTTTTAAAATCATATGAATATGTTAAAGCTATGCCATATATCGTTTTGTGTTTGTGAGTTGTTGGAATTTTAAGCCAGATTTTCAGGTGATAAAGAACATTATGAGATGTTGGGAATGGTGACAGTGGATGTATGGAATGAAAGGGGTCACATGTATGTTGGAAATATTTAAAGGTTATGTTATGCCTACATGTGATTAGCTGGAAAGTTTTGGAAAAAGAAGCCAGTGAATCTATGCTTGGAAAGGGATAAGCAATTGGAACACGAATTCGAGGATGGATTTGTCCTATGCTTTTTTGGGAAATTTTGAATGTGAGTTTCCTTGTTAGGTTTGGCACCAACTCTCACAGCTAGAAGTCTCGTACTTTCCTGGCTACTCCGCACACATCACGACAGCAGACGTGACACGTGGGCCATCTTCAGAGCCGAGGGACGTATTACGGACGCGCAGTTTGAGATGGCCATGAGACCATACGGTCGACAGGTACTTGAAAATTCTAAACGAATGATTTTGGTTTATTGAATTACATATATATATACTTATATACTATATATTACTTGAACAGGCACAAGCTTCTGATGATCCACCCGCCGCCACTGCAGAGGGTGGACGTGAGCACTACTCATCGGACATTCCGACCGATGTGAGCTCATCTGAGCATGGAGGGATTCATCATCTGGGTCTGAGTTATAGTATCACATTCCATATTGAGGATGTGGTTGTATATGTTTTTTTGTAAACTGAAGCCATGGGCTACTTCGAGATATGGACTCCCTTGTATACATGTATGAAATTTTGATAGTAATATTGAATCGTGAATCGATAGTATTACATTCATGTCTGTCTTGAATCGTGTATTGACAATGTATGCATTCATGTCGTTCTTGTCTTAATCTCCCTCGTGCATATGTTCTTCGTGGATGGTCTAATGCACAAAAAAAAAATCTAGAGAGTGTTATTGGGTGCTGGAATGCTGGAACAGTATTCAGGCACCAAATAGCACTCTCTAGATTTTTTTTTGCTCTCTGTTTGCGTGTATAAACGCATCAGAACTGCTAAAAATCGCGTGTATATATGCGGATAATCTGTAAAATACCCGTGTATTAACGCGTCAAAACTGACAATTACGCGTGTATAAGCGCATCTAAATTAAAGAAACGCATGTATAGACGCATGTATCAATGCGTCTGAGTATATCTGAACTGAACAGAACGCGGCTATACACCCGTGTATAAGCGCGTCTAATAGTTCCTATACACGCGCTTTTACACGCATGTCTGTGGCCGCGATGATACACGGGCCCGCTACTTTTTTTCACAAGTCATTTTTAGCGGTTAGGAGCGCGGGTATGAACCCGATCCCTTGTAGTGGATGCTTTGGCAATGGTGCCTTTTGAAGGGGAGTGTGTTTTGCCTGTAAAATGAATGGCTTTGATGGTGATGTTTCTTATGTTGATGGACAAGAAAGTGCCATGGGACAACAAGTTTTAAAGTCTTGTTCTTTGGGATGTGTATATAGCAGGTCTTTCTTGATGAAGCTTTTATCAGTTATTACCCTCAGCAGGAGTTGCTTCACTGGTTTTCCAATAATAGCATTGACCACATCAGTGATTATGGAATTGCGATGAGGCAGGATGCTATGTATGTCAAGAGCTTTGTTTCCAAAGGTTCTTATATTATGTTGTGGGATGTGGGATGGCAAACTACATCTTGGAAAGATGACAATGTTTCCTCAAACACATGGAATAGAGATGTTTTGGTTACCTTGTATGATGCTCAAAGGATTGACGGTGGGAAGCGTGGTCGTATACTTTTTGCTGCTGATCATAAATGATTCAGCAGGCTAGGGGTTGGGCAAAGTATGTCAGGCAAAATTTTGCAAAAGTGTTTTTAGCTTGTGTACATATGGGATGCATGGCATGCAAAAAGCTTTGCCCTAAATGCCCTGGCAGGTGTACAGAGTGGATGGTTTTGTAGGCTAGTACATGCATGTTTGGGAGCAAGTGCTTGAGGTTTAAAGTTTTTTTCCATTGCACCTGTGTGTATGGCCTTGGGGAAGATTGGTCTCCAATGTGTGGAAAACTTGCAAAAGGCCTTGAATGTTGGCAGTCTTTGGGCTTTGATGCATGTATGTTGGAACATTGTGGTTTCATGCTCTTGGTAATGCCTCCACGTGGAAGTATATGGGAACTACAATTGGCATGATGGCTGGTTGATCCTAGGCTATCATGTCTATGATGACAGCTTGGATGATGCTATGAATGTTCGTGAAGATCCGCAACTTATACAACAGCTATCTCTTCTCCACAAAAGGATCACTCGTAGGAGGCTATGCAAGCCAAATACGATTCTTTGATTTCCAAAGCATATGTGTCCTTTTGGCCTTTGCTACTCATTTTGATTTGGAGATTCATCAGATGGATGTGAAAATCACTTTTCTTAACGTTGATCTCAAAAAAGAGATTTATATGGAACAACCAGACTAAGAATTTTCAATACTTGGCCAGGAACATCTTGTATAGTGTCTTCATCGCCACGCTCTTTATGGTTTAAAGCAAGCATCACGTTCTTGGTATACCAAAATTGATCTCTTCCTCACATTGAAATGGCTTATCTCTTGTTTCTTTGATCCTAATATATATATAAAGCGCGAAGGTATTCTATTTGTTATTCTTGCTCTATACGTCGATGATACCATACTTGTTTCCAATAATCTCACATGTAACTCATAAAGAAAATTTTGTCATCAGCTTTTGAGATGGTGGATCTTGGTGAGATTCACTCTTGTCTTGGTATTCAAGTTTAGCGCTATCGCCAAAAAGGTATCTTGTTTCTTCGTCAATCAAAATTCATTGAAGATATTATTGAAAAGTTTGGTCTGGTCAATGCTCATTCTGTAAATACTCCATGTCTTGTAAGCTCCTCCAAGTATACAGCTACGTCTCATGACAATGCATTAGCCCCACATCAACCTTATGCTAGTCTCATTGGTTGTTTACAATTTGTTGGCTTAAACACTAGACCAGATATTCTCTTTACGGCTAATTGCTTGGGGTAGCATCTTGCTTCTCCTTCTATTGCGCATTGGATTGGAGCCAAATGTGTTCTTAAATATTTGAAAGGCACTAAAGACTTTGGACTCATCTACCACTTCCAACAAGAATCCTCTCCCTCGAATTCTTTATGTCTTCTTAGTTATTCAAATACGCTGACTCGGCAAGTTCTCACTCATCTATGTTATCTACAAGTGGAAATTGTTTCTTTGTTAATGGTTGCTTAATTTTGTGGGCTAGCAATAAGAAACAATGTTGTGTTGCAATCTCTACAATCAAATCTGAGTATATAGCTGCATCTTTAGCGGCTCATGAATTGGTATGGCTTCCTAAATTACTTACTGATCTTAGACATCCATTATCGTCAAGTACTCCCCTTAGATGTGACAATCAAACTGCCATTAGTCTTGCCAAGGATTATGTTCAACATAGTAAATCCAAGCATATTTCTATTCATTATCATTATGTTCTACATGAAGTGAAGAAAGGATCAGTAATGATTGAGCATTGCCCCACAGATCAGATGATTGCAAATATATTCACCAAAGGACTAAGTGAAGCTCAATTTACATCATTACGTCATGGAGAACTTGCAGTTGTTGCAGCTTCATGCTTTGGAGATTAATACTTTTCGCACTCACACCTTGAATAATTAAACTTGTACAAAATGTATTTGTGTATCCTTGTAGATATTCTTTCACATTTGGCACATTGTTCTTTTGTATATGATATGTATATATAGGGGCTCAGGTTTTTCCCTTGTACTCCCCAAGGGTTTTTTCACTCGCAACTAGAGACCTTTATTTGAGTGGGGGTGCTGGAGCTATATATATCACACCCTAACTTGACCTAGATCTCACCTATACATACAAACTTATAATCATATGAACTAGTCTTATGGGAGCATATATGTTGTAGTGTTCACACTTACTTAAGCCGTGGCAAACCGGGCACTTTAGGCTCATTAGAGGCATAATGCTATTACAATCTACTCTCATAATATATGCATGAAGTACATCACTTGGGACTTCATCCTAACTTACTACCACACACTCTTGAAGTGAAAATCACCATAAGTATTCGGTCGGACTCTTGTTAACCCTAGAAATGGGTTAGCACTACTTAGTAAACTATGATCGCTTAGTAAACTACCAAGTAAACTAAGATGGATTTTCCGAGTTTACTTTGTAGTTTACTCGGGTATTTTACTCAACACTCATCCCCTCACTACAAGCAATTCCCATGCTAGAAGTATGTATTTCTCATAGCTCTTGCATCATGTCTCTGCTTTTTTGGAGCTATCTATTCTAGCGGGTCCATGTTCACCATGAGTTGCGCCTAATATATACTCTTCTGGTTTCAAACAAGGCATTTAATCTTCATAACCTTACCTAAGAGGAAATGCCACTAGGATGAAGTGGGGCCATAGATCATCACATAAGTTTGCATTCGAAAGAAGGATGGGAGAGTAATTATTTGATACCAAGAGGTAAAAAATTACCACTAAAAGCTAGAAATAAATCAGATTTTTTTCCTTTCTCGACACTTTTGGGGACGCTTGAAATATTAGTCTGGATCATCATTTTTTATTAGTCTCGATCATAATTTTTTGTGAAAATGTGCAAAGGAGGAAGGTGGCAATGATAAACAAGAGCAGGCTGTTGTTTTCATGGGGGGGCCACCATCAATAATGAAGATAAGGTTGGCCACATGTATACACGCACAATGATAGTCGAAGAGATAGCATACACATATATACAATGATAGTCGAAGAGATAGCATACACATATATACAATGATAGTTAAGGGATAGAAATTTAGGCTAAGACCATGGTTAATCAAAGGACTAGGTTTAGTGCAATTGGGAAAGGTTAAAGAGGCAGATGATCGATAGCTTAATATCAAATTGAACAATGGAGATTTTGGCTCCATACGAAATTTACTCTCAGTGAAAGAAAAGCTCCCATGGAGCCACATTTTACATAGACCATGACGATTAGGGGATTTGGATTACCTACTCATTGTAGCCCACGTCGACGCGGGCTACAATGAAGAGGTTATGACAGGATGGAGTTGCAGGGCCAAAAGGTGGTGGATTAGCTGGAATAGGCACAAGGTTAGCAAGTGGCAGTAAAGGTACTAGAAGGGTCCAACTGCCGGAGGTAGAACCCAAGAGACACTTTCTGAGGTGTTGTAGGTGTTTGAAGGAGATGAAGACGATGGTGGAGGTTAGGCAATTAGGGTCTTTGGATTACCTACTCATTGTAGCCTACATCGACGTGGGCTATATTGGAGAGGTTACTATAGGATGGAGTTGCAAGGCAGATAGAGCCAAAAGAGATCATTATGGTTGGTAAAGTATAATCATGCACACTAATTATAGGGATTATAAACAAGGAGGATTAATGGATCATCTTTAGCATTATTACATGTACATGACATCTTGGCCTTGTCTAAGACGGTGCTTGTAGAGGTGGCAAGAATTGAGAAAATCTATAGAGCTGTTGATAACATGAATTTAAAATTTTCATCTTGAACTCAAATGCCATGGTTAAATGGATTGAAAGATATTAAGAGGTCAAGGCACAACATATTGTAGCCCGACAAAAATTTAGAAGGAGTCAAACAACAAGAACCCTACCATACCCTCTGAAGCTTGCACAACTATCTGTATTTCCTTCAAGTAGATGGCTTGATGAAACAATAACATAAGAAAAGTATAATGGTGACACTATCACTGAGAAGGAGGAGGAGCTTGCAAAAGGATGTGATTGGTACGTAAGCAATCGTTGTCCTTAACTACTATCTCATTAATAATAAAAAGTGTTTATTTTCATGCATCACCTTACATGCTAATTCTTGTTGTGCTTGCACTATCATAAATATGGTGCACTTTGGTCACATGGGCCTCAATTTCAAGTGGAACAAATAGATTGTAAAAGAACAACTTTTGATAGTGGCATCAAAGCTAACTCTGTGTAAGAAAGCTGGTCAAGTACAAGTGACTTCATTGCTAAGATGGCATGGTTGGTTATTGTGGAACTATTCAAACATCATAAAAGTTACTTTTAGACCGCTTGACATGTTTATTTTTGTTGTGAAGTGTCTCAAGGTCATAATAAATGGAACAAATGCAACTATAAGGAACGACAAGAGTGGGATTACCAATGTTGACTCTACAAAGTTTTGGACTGACTAGAGGGATATATTTGTCCTGCTAAAACATTGTGAGCAATTCATCTTTAAAGCAGATCCAAAGGATCCAAGTTGCTCCCCTAGCAAACAATTTTTTAAAGGTGAGCAACTAGAAAAAGAACCATAGAGTCATGATGATAGAGTTGATGTTATTGAAATTCAAGAGCTAAATAATAGAGTAGATGTTGAAGTCCAAGAGCCAATTTCCTTGAGTATATTAGTTGTGAAACCTACACGGCCTGAGGGATAGATTCAAGAGCATATGGAAGAAAGGTCATCATGTTTTGATGGAGAAACAAGTACATCCTATTCACAGGGAGCACATAGATGAACTTGATCCTATAGAAGAGTAATCCATTGACCAATTTTTTCAACACTCTTTTGGTGACATTCAAGAGGATACATACGCATTTCTTGAAATTGACCTTTTTTGGGGCCATGGATCTAGCCGATGATGATAGAATAAATGATGATCTATGACTTTGTAACTTTGATTATAAATATGAGTAGTGAAATTTGAATTTATAAATATGAGCAGTGAATTTTTCTTGAAGTCTTTTAGACAAATAAAAAAAATTGGCATGGAAAGGCCAATAAGGTTATGTATTAGTGTGTGTGATTGTATAATTGGCTCTCTATTAGTGTGTTTGATTATATGATTGGCTCTCTATTAATGCGTTTAATTCTATGATTACCTCTTTATAATTCTATGTCTAACAACTAGTACATGCCTTTAAGCCATGGCATGAGAGGGCCAACAATGCTATGTATTAGTGATGATTGGATCTCTATTAGCGTGTATGATTCTGTGATTGGTCATATATAAGCTATAGCAACACCTAAAGATACATGGGATATTTTGGTTAAAGTTGAATAGAACATGTACCAAGGCTAAGAAGGTGCAATTAAGGCAAGAGCTACATAATGTGCAAAGAAATAAGCTATGTATTAATGACTACTCAATAAACATTAAAGGTCTTACAGATGCCCTTGCCTCTATTGGAGCACTAGCTACTTGATGTTGATCACTTTGAATGATTATGAAAAGACTATGATTAGTTTCGGACATCCATCCAAACTTGGAAAAATTTTCCTGGAAACTTTTAGGACCTTATAGCCCTTATGATTAGTGAGGAGATAAATGTTGCAAATAATATGCATGACCAAGCCTTCTACACAGACATACGTAGAGATAGAGGAAGATCTTCATCTATAAAAACCGATATGAAAAAATTAATCTCCTCTCACCTCACTTCACTCACATACACTGACTAGTATGGATTAGAGAGAGATTAGCAAGAGCAAGAATCTATTTTACAATGGGAGAGTTCTTTGTATTATGAGAGATATTCACTTATATACATGGTCATAAGTATTCACACTCACTTAAACTGTGGCTGGCCGAGCACTTTAGGCTCATAAGAGGCCTAATGCTATTACAATGACTACTCTCATAATATATCCATGAAGTACATCACTTGGGACTTCATCCTAACTTACTACCACACACTCTTGAAGTGGAAATCACCATAAGTATTTCATCGGACCATTACAGGCGCCCGTCCAAGTTGTAGATCTGGACACCATTGCTTCATATCTTGAATGTAGGACCTTTTGGTGTATCTACCTTGACTCTTTGATCTAAGATAATGGTAGCAACTCTTGTTATTAATAACCCTAGAAATGGGTTAACACTACTTAGTAAACTACAAAGTAAACTATGATCGCTTACTAAACTACCAAGTAAACTAAGATGGAATTTTCCCAGTTTACTTTGTAGTTTACTCGGGTAGTTTACTCAATACTCATCCCCTCACTACAAACAATTCCCATGCTAGAAGTATGTATTTCTCATAGCTCTTGCATCATGTCTCTGCTTTCGGAGCTATCTATTCCGGCAAGTCCATGTTCACCCCATGAGTTGCGCCTAATATATACTCTTCTAGTTTCAGACAAGGCATTTAATCATCATAACCCCCCCTAAGACGAAACGCCACTAGAAGGATGGGAGAGGATTGATTTGATACCAAGAGGTAAAGAATTACCACTAAAAACTAGAATTTGATGATGATGGAGAGAGAAAGAGATCAGATTTTTTTTTCTTTCTCGACACTCTTGGGGACGCTTGAAATATTAGTATGGATGATCATTTTTTATTAGTCTCGGTCATCATTTTTTGTGAAAATGTGCAAAGGAGGAAGGTGGCAATGATAAACAAGAGCAGGCGGTTGTTTTCATGGGGGCCCACCATCAATATTGAAGATAAGGTTGGCCACATGCATACACTCTAAAGATCCCCAAATGGTTACAAATAATTACTCGACGGGTGTTTGACTTTCAGCAATTTTGGAGAATTGAATTTGTGTGGCGGCCTTCTAGAGGTCAGCAGAAGCAATGGTCAGCAAGCCGGTAATTTTCATGGCCATGGCTCCAGTATGAACGCTGAGATATCATTAGCGACATGCATATGCACTTCTGGTCCAGCAAAGAGCCGGGTCTTCGAAGGACGCCCGCGCCGGTGCCGTGGGTGTCTCTCTTGCATATCCTCATAAAAAGGCTGCAAATGGTTGCATTCGACTCACGAATCTACGTCCCTACAGCAGCAGCAGCAGCATTGTGTATACAAAACCCACTCACTACAGGTCAAATTTCCAATTTCCAACTGCAGCAACAACGAGCTGATCGCCATTCCAGGTCTCATCCAACCGAAGCTGCTCCTCTCTACCAGATCTCTACCAGATCTCATCCAACCGAAGCTCAGCTTTTCCCACGTGCTTTCGATGAGTTCTAGCTGGTGCACCGCCTTCTTTCTTCTTCTCATCAGCGCGCTCATATTGCCCTCCGCCGTTGATGCCGCCGCGACTGGTGGCAACCGTCGCTGGACCAACTCGAACTCGTCCGATGAGGCCTCGTTGGAGTACTACGTCCAGGTGGAGGTTGGCGGGGATGACACTGGCTACCTCATCCACGCCCTTGACACCAACGCCACCTACAGCTTCGGTGAGACTGAGGCGTTCGCCCTCAACGTAACGGAGGGCGCCGACCCTTCCTCCACACAGCTGGGCGTCATCCGGGGCTATACCGTCCAGGCCAGCTACACGTCCACCAGCCACGAGGTGGAGGTGGAGGTACTCTCCTACGACGACGGCTCCCTCAACGGCACCATCACTCTGCAGGGCCTCATCAATCAGGCCACCAACGAGATCGCTGTGCTGGGAGACACCGGAGCCTTTCGGGGCGTGCGAGGCTATGACATCATTACCCTCGTCAACGGCACCGGCACACACTACGTGTATCACCATTCCCTCTTCTTCCTCTAGGTGGCTTCTATCTCCAGCTAGTGGAGTGTGATGTTGGTTAATTATAAACCCACCGTGTCTGTTATTTGTGTAGATTGAAATTCATATTTGCATAAAATCCTTCCCTCGTGGGCAATTTTTTTTTTCTGAATAAAATAAATTGTCGGTACTAGTCTCTATATTTGATATTACTTGGCAACCTTGGGTTTGATTCTAATGCTAACTAGTCTACGAGGGGTCATTCCTATTCCAAACTATGTAAAGCTTCTAGTTTTCACACTGGTCTCAATTTTGTGTGGTGTTTGTCCCATTGGGTTTCACGTAATAGTTTACATTTTTCAATCTCATAAAATTACATAATTCCAACCAAGACCACTATGTTCATGGTTTATCTATGGTATACAAAGAGAAGTTATTTGAGAGACTTGAGAACCTACACTATTCTTTTTCTTTGTTGTAAGAAGTTGAATTGAAAGGCAATACTTTGATATTATTGATATAAAAAGATATATTTTCAACTAAGACCATCGTGTTTATGGTCTACCTATGGTATACAAAGAGGACTTATATTGAGGGATGTGAGACCTTACACTATAATTCTTCTTTGGCTCAAGAGGCGTAGCTCAAGTTGATTGAGCTCAGGACTCTCATTCATGAGGTCTTGTGTTCAAATCCCCTTGAGTACACTTAAGGCCACCTTAAGCTTGGGATGTATTTGCATACATGTTGGCCTCTCCCTCCACACACACTAACATCTATGCTCGAGTGTTCTAATAAAAAATGCTAGAGCTAGTATGTTATAGCTTTATGTTATGACTATTTCTATTGTAAAAATAATTACTGTTCTAAAAGTTATACCCAAAGCTCAGGATTACAATCCCTGGTAAGCTACCTACGTGAGGTTTGGGATAAAATCGTCGATCAGCACCACAAGTGGAGTAAATTTAGGAAAAAAACTCAACTCAAAATTTGCGAGGTTAAATTTTAAATCGTCGGTCACAATCATGGAAACACCAGGATCGTGAAAATAAAATGAACACATTAGGGAAAATTTGTGGTTATTGGAGGGCCGCTTAGGGAGTTTGAAAATACGCTCTCCTCCAATGGGCTTTAAGCTAACGTAAGATTGGTTTTTAGTGAAAAATAAACATGAAATACAAAATAAGGTTCTAAAATATGTGTACTTATCCTCCCTACATTAGAAAATAACTTAATATTACAATGGAGAGATTAAGGAAACCCTCAAAGAGAATGATATGTATGCAAAGAGGTAATATCTTGTTTATTTATTGCAAGGGGTGTAGAGGTAACTCATTAGCAAACTACTGTTGGTATGCCTCTTTTCTTAAAATAGTTGGATTTGCATGCAATGTGGTGCATAACATACTTGATTGAAGAGGGTTGTGCTTTTGTATAAGGAAGGTGGGTTTATGAAAATTTCACTAATATAAACACACTAATCACATCACTACTACAGGATGCTTATGTTTCGATGGCGAGTTTCAATGCCTCTACATCGCCAAATCTATTGTTTGAATGTGGGTCTAAATTTTTGTCTATAATATCATCAAAATATTGGTATAAAATATTGTCTATAATTTTGATTGAATAAGCATCGAAAATTACAACGAAAAATTGTTGTTTCTCAATTTTTTCTCCATTGGCGTTTTTTGTATCAAAATAAATAAATATAAATACATATATTCTCACTTTTGGTATACATAAATATGCATAAGCATATTTGAAACCAACAAAAGAGGAAAGTTGGACATGTCATGATGTTTACAAAATCATAGTTGATCATTATCGACTCTCTCATCTTCAAAAAGATCATTGGCCTCGAAAAGATCTATTTCAAGGAAAATCCGTCAATCTTTGCATCGTGTAGGACTTGAATCCTCTAAATCTTCTAGCTCTAGCCCTAGTTCCTCATTTGTTTCTGACTCTTCGTCAATATCACCACCTGCAATGTTTGAGGCATCTCTTATGTCCAATTGTTCAATCTCTATACCTTTCTATAGCCCTTTCTCTTGTTGTACTTCGATATGCAAAGCAACTTGCTCTTGTTGGTGGTCTACACCAATCTCTGTTTCGTCTTCTGCTACTTCCATGTCTTCATATATTTGTTTACTGTGTGGTAACACTTGAATTACAAACCACCATTGGCGGTCCCTTGGGTCCTCCTTAAAGATCCCTTGCTCAAATGTGTCCTTTTGGTTTGTTGATATCTTTGTGGAGTCCACTTAAACTAATCCAGATTTGTTGCTTCGTATGGTTGCATGTGCTCCTATTGTGATTACCTTGAACCACTTAACATCAAAGATAAACATATGAAACTTTCTAAAGCCAACCTTGATGATATCTTGGATGGTTCCAAAGTAATGAAGCATGTTCACATCCATATTTAGATCACTTACACTAGCCCTAATTTCTTGTATATGAAATTTTCTCTATTACCACAAATCGAATATTGTTCTCTTCTTATCGATCCATCCCACTCAAAAATGGCGTCCATGTAAGCATAGTGCTATAAATGTTTGATACTAGAAGAAAATAACACATCATCTGCCGTTAGTTTATGGAGAAGTTGTAAACAATATTTGAGAACATGTTGACAAATCGAGGCTTAGTATGAATGAAAGCACCTACATGGTAGTCACAATCGTATGCAAGCTCTTCTTTCTCATTTGTAGTAACTTCACTATGTAGTTTTCCTCTTGTAAGGTTTGTTGGAGCCATCTACTTGACAAAAAGTCTCGAAGCCATCCCATTTCCTATTTCCGTCTGGGCGAGCTCTTTGATGGACAAACCCTTTTAGCATCTTCATGAACCTCTCCAAAAGGAACATCCAGCATGAATGGATGACCCCTGCTACCATGACCACCTCATCCACAACATGAACTGGGAGATGGATCTATATGGTTAATCTGATGGTTCGGAGGAACTTCTCCACCAATGTAAAAACTTCTATGGCATTAATTCTTACTTGAGCTTCCTCTTCTTTCTTCAATACCCAAGGAGCTTTAGGTAGTAGTAGTATTTTACCATTAGCTTTGGTTTGTGGCCATAAATGTTGCTTACAATCACTTATTTGCAAATCTTCCCTTTGTCCCTCTCTCTCTTTGGCCCCATTAATAGTCCTTCAAAGCACCACAACTATATTTCTAAAAATATGTGTAGGGTCAAGTAAGCGGTTAACTAGAAGATTGTCTCAATATGGTAGTTGGTAGAAGATAGACAACTGCTCCATGTTGAGATTGTAACACCAAATGGGTTCACACCATCCATAGCTAGCATGAGACAAATATTGCAAGGATCCTCATTAAAGTATGGCCACTTATCTTCAATGTGTCTCCATGTACAGCAATCAATGGGGACACCCATAGAACATCATCTGTAGCTCTAGTGGTATGATGCCAAGGCATCATAGACAATATGTGTTTACACTTGAACATTGTTCGAATCTTTGTAGGAACCCTTTCTCCTTTGACATCTTACCTATATCTGACTTCCCCACACCGCGGACATTGAAATGGCCCCCTTTTATACGAGGAGGTACACCCTTTGGCTTGTACATCAATGTGGGATAAATCACATTGGTGGAGAAGTTCCTCCCAACCATCATATTAACCATACAGATGACTCTCCCAGTTCATATTGTGGATGAGGTGGTCATGGTAGTAGGGGTCGTCCATTCACACTGGATGTTCTTTTTGGAGAGGTTCATGAAGATGCTAAAAGAATTTGTCCATCAAAGAGCTCGCCCCCCAAAGGGAAATAGGAAAATTTGATGGTTTCTAGACTTTTCATCAAGTAGATGGTTCCAACAAACCTTACATGAAGGAAAACTACATAGTGAAGTTATTACAGATGAGAAAGAAGAGCTTGCATACGATTGTGACTACAGTATAGGTGATTTCATTCATCCTAAGCCTCGATATGTCGACATGTTCTCAAAATATTATTTATAACTTCTCCTTTATCTAATGGACGATGTGTTATTTTCTTCTAGTATCAAAATTTTGTAGCACTATTCTTACATGGATGCCATTTTCGAGTGGGATGGAACAATAAGAAGAGAACAACATTCAATTGTGGTCTTAAAGAAAATTGCATGTAAGCAATTTGGGCTAGTGTAAGTGATCTAAATATGGATGTGAACATGCTTCATTACTTTGGAACCGTCCAAGATATCATCAAGGTTGGCTTTAGAAAGTTTCATATGTTTATCTTTGATGTTAAGTGGTTCAAGGTAATCACAATAAGAGCATATGCAACCATACAAAGCAAAAAATCCGGATTAGTTTAAGTGCACTCCACAAAGATATGGACAAACCAAAAGGACACATTTGAGCAAGTGATCTTCAAGGAGGACCTAAGGGACCGTCGATGGTGGTGCATAATTCAAGTATCACCAAGCAGTAAACAAATATATGAAGACATGGAAATAGCAGAAGATGAAGCAGAGATTAGTGTAGGCCACCAACAAGAGCAAGTTACTTTGTATATCGAAGTACAACAAGAGAAAGGGCTATACAAAGGTATAGAGATTGAACAATTAGACACAAGAGATGCCTCAAACACTGCAGCTGGTGATATTGACAAAGAGTCAGAAACAAATGAGGAACTACGACTAGAGCTAGAATATTTAGAGCAGACGTCCCCAAAAGTGTCGAGAAAGAAAAAAAAATGTGATCTCTTTCTCTAAGTCAAGTCCCACCATTGGTCATATATGCCCTCATATTGCATTGTACCGACGTTAATACCTCTCTCTCTCTCTCTCTCTCTCTCTCTCTCTCTCTCTCCATCATCATCAAATTCTAGCTTTTAGTGGTAATTTCTTACCTCTTGGTATCAGATCATTACTCTCCCATCCTTCTTTCGAATGCAAACTTATGTGATGATCTGTGGCCCCACTTCATCCTAGTGGCATTTCCTCTTAGGTGGGGGTATGATGATTAAATGCCTTGTCTGAAACTAGAAGAGTATATATTAGGTGCAACTCATGGTGAACATGGACCTACCAGAATAGATAGCTCTGAAAGCAGAGACATGATGCAAGAGCTATGAGAAATACATACTTCTAGCACGGGAATTGTTTGTAGTGAGGGGATGAGTATTGAGTAAACTACCCGAGTAAACTACAAAGTAAACTCGAAAAATTTCATCTTGGTAGTTTACTAAGCGATCATAGTTTACTAAGTAGTGCTAACTCATTTCTAGGGTTAACAAGAGTTACTACCATTATCTTAGATCAAAGAGTCAAGGTAGATATACCAAAAGGTCCTACATTCAAGATATGAAGCAATGGTGTCCAAATCTACAACTTGGACGGGCACCTGTAATGGTCTGACGGAATACTTATGGTGATTTCCACTTCAAGAATGTGTGGTAGTAAGTTAGGATGAAGTCCCAAGTTATGTACTTCATGGATATATTATGAGAGTAGTCATTGTAATAGCATTAGGCCTCTTATGAGCCTAAAGTGCTTGACCGACCAGAATTTAAGTGAGTGTGAACACTTATGGCCATGTATATAAGTAAATCTCTCTCATAATACAAAGAACTCTCCCATTGTGAAATAGATTCTTGCTCTTGCTTATCTCTCTCTAATCCATACTAGTCAGTGTATGTGAGTGAAGTGAGGTGAGAGGAGGGACTAGTATGCTGGAAATACACGAAGAGAGAAGGAGGAAGAGAGTTACACCATATATTCTCCCAAAAGACTAGTTCATATTGATTATGAGTTTGTATATATGTGAGATAGGTCAAGTTAGGGTGTGATATATATAGCTCCAACACCCCCACTCAAACAAAGGTCTCTATCTACGAGTAAAAAAGCCCTTGAGGAGTACAAGGGAAAATCCCGAGCACCTGTATATACATCTCCTATAAAAAAGATCAATGTGCCTAATGTGAAAGAATATCTATAAGGATAGAAAAATACATTTTGTACAAGTTTAATTATTCAGGGTGTGAGAGTGAAAAGTATTAATCTCCAAAGCATGAAGCTACAACAACTCCAAGTTATCCACGTAATGATGTGAAGCGAGCTTCACTTAGTCCTTTGGTGAATATATCTGTAATCATCTCATTGGTGGGGCAATGCTCAATCATTATTGATCCTTTCCTCACTTCATGTCGAACATAATGATAATGAATAGAAATATGCTTGGATTTATGTTGACATAATCCTTGGCAAGACTAATGTCACTTTGATTGTCACATCTAAGTGGAGTACTTGATGTAATGGATGTCCAAGATCAGTAAGTACTTGATGTAATGGATGTCCAAGATCAGTAAGTAATTGTTGAAGCTATACCAATTCACGAGCTACTAAAGATGCAACTACATACTCAGATTTAGTTGTAGAGACTCCAACACAACGTTGTTTCTTGCTAGCCCAAGAAATTAAGCAACCATTACAAAGAAATAATTTTTACTTGTAGATCGCATACACGAGAGAGAACTTGCCCATGCAGCATCTGAATAACCAAGAAGACATAAAGAATCCGAGGGAGAGGATTCTTGTTGGGTCGGAGCGATAGATGAGTCCAAAGTCTTTCGTGCCTTTGAAATGGCTACAGTCCAATGACCAACAGAAGGAGAAACAAAGATGTTGCCCCAAGAAATTAGCTTTAAAGAGAATATTTGGTCTAGTGTTTAAGCCAACAAATTGTAAACAGACAATGAGATTAGCACAAGGTCTATGTGGGGCTAATTCTTTATCATGAGTCGTAGTTGTATACTTGGTGTAGCCGACAAGACATGGAGTATTTGCAGAATGAGCATTGACCAGACAAAACTTTTCAATAATGTCGTCAATGAATTCTTGTTGGGTCGAAGCGATAGATGAGCCCAAAGTCTTTAGTGCCTTTTGAAATACTTAAGAACATGTTTGGCTGCAGTCCTATTGCCCTAAGAAATTAGCTTTAAAGAGAATATTTGGTCTAGTGTTTAAGCGAACAAATTGTAAACAGCCAATGAGATTAGCATAAGGTTGATGTGGGGCTAATTCTTTATCATGAGTCGTAGTTGTATACTTGGTGTAGCCTACAAGACATGGAGTATTTGTAGAATGAGCATTGACCAGACAAAACTTTTCAATAATATCGTCAATGAATTTTGATTAATGAAGAAACAAGATACCTTTCTGAACTTGAATACCAAGACAAGAGTGAATCCCACCAAGATCCACCATCTCAAAAGCCGATGATAAAATTTTCTTTATGAGTTGTATAAAGTCAAGACTATTGAAAACAAGTATGGTATCATCGACGTATAGAGCAAGAATAACAAATAGAATACCTTCGTGCTTGATATATATATTAGGAAGAGAGAAACAAGAGATAAACCCTTTCGATGTGAGAAAGAAATCAATTTTAATATACCAAGAACGTGATGCCTGCTTTAAACCATAAAGAGCGCGATGAAGACGACACACGAGATGTTCCTTGCCAGGAATTAAAAATCCTTAGACTAGTTTTTCCATATAAATCTCTTCTTCTTTGAGATCACCATTAAGAAAAGCAGTTTTCACATCCATATGATAAATCTCCAAATCAAAATGAGTAGCAAATTCCAAAAGGACACTTATGCTTTGGAATCAAAGAATCGTATTCGGCTTGCATAGCCTCCTGCGGCCAGTGATCCTTTTGTGGAGAAGAAGAGATAGTTGTTCTATAAGTTTCTGGATCTTCATGAACATTCATAGCATCATCAAAAATGTCATCATAGACATGATTTGGACCATGTTCAATACCAATGGGAAGATCAATGTATATATCAAGATTATCACTAGAATCCTTCGTAAGGTCTTCAGAATCCTTCATAGTAGAAGAAGGATGCACAACATCTTGAGAGATACAATGATTATCAAATAGAAAAGGAAAATAAGTAAGGATTGTGTATCATTAGAATCCTTACAAGACCATGTACCTCCCATCAAACGTCATCGACCGAATAAAGCATCACGACTGATGATAACTTTCTAAGAAGTAGGATCATAAAATTTGTATCCTTTAGAATTATCAGAATATCTAATAAGTGTAACTTTCAAACCAGGAGGATCCAAATTTGTCACGTTTGTTTTGGCATGTGAATATAAGCAATGCATCCAAAGGAGAGAAAAAGTGATACAGAAGGAGTTTTCCCTGTCCAAATTGTAATGGGAATCTTACGAGAAGGTGGAGTTGTGGGACGATGATTTTGGACAAAGACTTTTGTATGAACAGCTTCAACCCAAAAGCTCTTGGATAATCTAGAATGAATAAGCACGCATCTCATAGCATTAAGGATGGTTCAATTCTTATGCTCTTCAATTCTATTTTGTGGAGGAGAATACGGAACAATAAATTCATGATGAATTTCTTGTTCGATACAATTGACGTCGAAGAGACTTGAAATATATTGTACACCATTCTCACTATGGAGAGTCTTGATAGAGCAACCACTATGAAGTTTAACGGCTTTCTGATATTTCTTGAATATGGATAAGGCTTCAGACTTATGCCTCAAGAGAAAAACATATGTGAAATGAGAGAAATCATCAATCAAGGTAATGAAATAATGATAGTAAGATTTAGAGAGGGAGGAAAAGGTCCACAAATATCCATATGAATGAGATCTAAAAGGGCATGTGAATGTGTAGAGGTATAGATATGAAAAGGTTGTCGATGATGCTTGCCAAGAGCATAATACTCACAGATGCCCATACGAGGACAAGCTTTAAGATCCATACCTCTGACGAGATCACGATGATGAGTATCAAGAAGCTTTGCAAAATCCGAATGGACAAATCGATGATGCCATAACTTGTAATCAAGATCTCTTGGAGCAGTAACAACATTTGCAACATCATCATTCAAAGAGAGCTCAAACAAATTACCACGTCGAGGATCTACTGTGATAGTATGCCTATCCTTCTCAATTCGACACTTTGTATGATCAAAACCAACAAAAGGCCCAAGATCAACAAGCCGGGCAGCAGAAAAAAGATTTCTTTGAAGATCTGGAACATACAAAACTCCTCACAATACTCTGGTAGAGGAAAGGGTTCCAAGATATAGATCACCAACACCCATGACTTGAAAAGTAGTGTCATCAATAAGATACACCAATTTCTTAATTCGAAGAGCATGATAAATATGAAGCCATTGAGATTGGTAATTTATATTACCGATAGCACCAGAATCAATAATAAAAAGAGAACCATCCCGAATAAGAAGTACTCTTCTAGGAGAAATATCATGATGAACATAGTTTACCTCCTGATGAATATGTTCATTACTACTTGTATGTTGAGGAGCATATGCGCGATTGTGATCTTTATCATATCGCCTTTTGAAACACTGATGAGATGGATGATCTGTACGACCACAATAGTCACAAGGAGTACAATTTTTGGAGGAATTTGAATGTGGTTGCTTGGTGGTAATGCCATGTTCCTCATCATATTGACGTGCCCAACAATCACAAATAGTATGACCATTCTTATCACAATAGGAAAACAATGTTTATTGGGAAAGGAAAGTAGCCCGCCCCCCATGAAAACAAATGCCCACTCTCGTTTATCATTGCCACCTTCCTCCTTTGCACGTTATCACAAGAAATGATGACCGATACTAATAAAAAATGATGATCGAGACCAATATTTCAAGCATCCCCAAAAGTGTTGAAAAAAAAACAATCTCTCTTTCTCTCTCCATCATCAATCAAATTCTAGCTTTTAGTGGTAATTTTTTACCTTTTGGGATCAAATCATTGCATTCCCATTCTTATTTTAAATGTAAACTTACGTGATGATCTATGGCCCCACTTCATCCTAGTAGCATTTCCTCCGTAGGTGGGGTTATGATAATTAAATGCCTTGTCTAAAGCTAGAAAAGTATATATTAGGTGCAACTCGTGGTGGTGAACATGCACCCGCCAAAATAGATAGCTCTGAAAGCAAAGACATGATGCAAGAGCTATGAGATGATACATACTTCTAGCATGGGAATTGTTTGTAGTGAGGGGATGAGTATTGAGTTAACTTACACGTAGATCCCAAAATCATTTGTAACTATTCGGGGATCTTTAGCGTATATGCATGCCGCCAACATTATCTTCAATATTGATGGTGGATCCCTCCCATTAAAAAAAACTTCTCTTGCTTACGATTGATGTTGTGGCCTGTACGAGTCTCAACACTATCTACCAAGGGGTCTTAAATATCCTTGTTATATGAGATCAATGGATGGCATTGACCTAAATAACGCCGCCTTTTTTGGGCCATCGAACAAGTAAACTACCCGAGTAAACTATAAAGTAAACTAAGAAAATTCCATCTTAGTTTACTTGGTAGTTTACTAAGCGATCATAGTTTACTTTGTAGTTTACTAAGTAGTGTTAACCCATTTCTAGGGTTAACAAGAGTAACTACCATTATCTTAGATCAAAGAGTCAAGGTAGATACACCAAAAGGTCATACATTCAAGATATGAAGCAATGGTGTTCAAATCTATAACTTGGATGGGCGCTTGTAATGGTCCGATGGAATACTAATGGTGATTTCTACTTCAAGAGTGTGTGGTAGTAAGTTAGCATGAAGTTCCAAGTGATGTAATTCATGGACATATTATGAGAGTAGTCATTGTAATAGCATTAGGCGTAAAGTGTCTAGCCAACCTCAGTTTAAGTGAGTGTGAATACTTATGGCCATGTATATAAGTGAATATCTCTCATAATACAAATAACTCTCCCATTGTGAAATATATTCTTGAATTCTCTTGCTAATCTCTCTCTAATCCATACTAGTGAGTGTATGTGAGTGAAGTGAGGTGAGAGGAGGGACGAGTACATGTAGTGCAACGGGGCGGTGTGATAATGCTCGTGGGAGGCACAATGGAATTGCTTCTCAAGGAGTCGTAGAGCATGGAGATCTCAAGGGTTACGAGCTCGGCTAATGGAAATATCCTCATGACAGTTGCGGTTCGCTAGGTAATCTCTTGTTGGATGTGTTTCAAGGGGAGTTTAGGTGAGCCATAACATTTTTGACACTGCTACTCGGGAATCATCCCTTGGCTTTTCCCATTTTTTTTCTAATCTACGCATTACCCATTGCCCATTGTCTTGATTAATAGTTTCCCATGAAAAAGATGTGGTTTTGATGGAGTTTTGCATGTGATGTGGTGAAGAGTAGCTCTCTTTTTTATTTTGTAAAGAATGTTTTTTGCTTAATTTTTAGCTTAAATTATTATTTTTGTTCTTGGTAATCTAGTTTTTAATGTTTCTAGGGCTTGCACATAGAGTGTATTAGGCTTTGTTTGCTTCCATTACATTAAAAAAATACAATAGAATGCAGTTTTTAGTGATTTTTTGCTTTCTTTAGAGTTAAACATAGAGCTAAAATCATTAATTTTTTTTATTTGTGTGTTTTTTTTAATTTGTATGCATTAGAGTGTTATTAAGTATTAAAAGTAGCTTAATCATTTAAAAAATTTCATAAAAACTCATAAAAACCCTTGAAATCAACTAATCTTCCTTAATTGATTTCTTTTTGTCACTCACATTAAGGAGTGATTAATCCAGTTGTTCAAGAGGCAAAAAAACTAGCTCATGTAAGAGGTCGAAATTAGTGTTTTGAGAGCATCTAGATGCATCAAAACACCTAATTACATCAATTGGAGAAATTTTCCTCTCTTTTACTTAATTTTGCATAAAAAGAAGAAACTAAAATTAAGAGTTTAATGAATCTCTAATTGTGGATTAATTTATAGATTAGCTGATGCACATCTTTCAGGCCCGGTCTTGGAGGGGCCGCCCGGCTAGCCTCTTGTCCCCAGACATCTACGAACGAGGCCCTGAGTGTGTGGACTTTGTCCCACGCGGGAGGCCGACATCGCTTCCGTCGCCGCGAGAGACAGGAGCCTCGGAGGAGCGGGCGGGGGACCTCACAATATACCTATAAAATAACACCCAAGTCCAGGTGGCCATGTATTTGCAAAAAGAAATGAGGAAAAAAATCATAAGATAAGAGGGCTTACCTCTAATAGCAGATCGAGAAAGCTATATAGTACCTGCATGACAAAATCAAGCAAATAAATAAGGATTAGAAAGAGATAAAAAGGACTTGATATGATAAAATTAAGCAAATAAACAAGGATTAGGGAGAGATAAAAATGACTTACATTTTCAAGACTTAAAGCACATGGTTGTGAGCTAAGACCTGCAAAAAATCCCCAAAAAATTAGGCTAGACAACCTACATGCAACAATTTGTAAATAAGTGTAGAAAAGAGAAAAATAACAGAGTGTAGAAGCCCGGAGGAGAGGAGGAACGATTTGGGGGGTGAGTTAAACCATCACAATGTCGAGGGGGGGTGGGGAGGTGCAGGTGCAGGTGCAACTCATCTCCACCACAGAGCTTCCAAGTACCTGCAAGAAAGCAAACCAGTGTGTGTAGGTTTTTGGTGCTGTAAAATTTTAAGGCCGTTGCAAAATAAGCGTTGAAAAAAGTGTCGAAAATAACCTTAAAAAATGCATCTGAAACACTAGTGGTAAAAACATCAGTAACAACATCAGAAATAATGTCCACAAATATTATCCATATATTTCAATGTATTTTTAGGTGAAATTTTAGACGTTTATTCCAACGAGCATACGGACTACAAGGGATTTTATATTCAAAAAAATAAAAGGACTTTGAAATTCAAATGTGTTGCATGCCTCGACACCTTTTTAATATGAATTCAAACTTTGGCCAACTAGACCGCTGCCAAATATATAAGGGGCCGACTAGACCGGTGCCATGTAGAAAAGAACGATATATTTTCCATTGAGCATCTAAATGCCTTACTTGGTGTTCTAAATATGTGCCCTCACAATGATGAACTAATCGCCTGCTTGGACCTTCGACCTGAGCAGAGTAGACGGACAATGACACAAGCAAGTACTACACACCCTCATGTCAAAGAAGAAACTATGATGGACTCTCTGGCATCTTTGGATCAAGACATGAATGATATGATTAGATGCCCTACATGAGGGAGGGAATCTTGAGTGAGAAATAACACATGGAATGGGCGGTGTCCATTGACACATGGAGAAGGCCTCGAAATAAGAGCAAAAGCTATGTCGATTGGCTCGTTCACCTCTTTATCATGGTGCACATACATCTATTTTTGCACATGCCTCACAATGCTAAACTTGCAATCAATATTTGGATGGTCTGATACTAGTGTATCAAAAGTTTTTGCGTAAGTACTTATCACCCTTTCCATTTTTATCTCTTTATTTTACCTTTTCTAATCACGGTGGCCAATATAAAAGGTCATTGAGAGATCAAATGTTTCTCGAGGGCAATGAGATGCCTGCGGACCGTATGCATAAAAAATCCATCTTACAATCCATTGGTATGGACTACAATTCTTGTTAAGATTCATGATATCTCCCATGCATAGCTATGGAGATTAGGGTTTATCTAATGATCTACTAATGACACATGATTAAGATAATCTAAGATGGATGGTGCCTGAGTACACTCATGATGCTGAGTATGTGCAATAGACTCAAGCACAATTAGGTTACAAGATTAAGACTTGTACTCAATCATAAAGAGGCTTAAGATGTGTGTAAGTGATATGATTCATTGCTTGAAATGGCCCCCTTTTATATGAGGAGGTACACCCTTGGGCTTGTACATCAATGTGGGATAAACCCCTTTGCTCATGTGGCTACATGCTATGCCTTGCACTTTCTTGGCTACTCTTTCTCATCCCTACCTCTACCTTGTAATTTTTGGCACCACATTTCTCAACAATTCTTCCCATGCTTTTCCAAACAATTCTATTCTATCAACATGAGTATGCAGGTATTGCACAATGTCCACGATGTGGGGAATCCAGATATAGGAAAGATGTCAAAGGAGAAAGGGTTCCTACAAAATAACTCAGGTACTTTCCTATCATTCCATAGATTCGAACAATGTTCAAGTGTAAATATATATTGTCTATGATGCCTTGGCATCAAACCACTAGATCTATGGATAATGTTATGCGGGTGTCCCCATTGATTGTCGTATATGGAGACATATTGAAGATAAATGGCCATACTTTAATGAGGATCCTTGCAACATCTGTCTCATGCTAGCTATGGATGATCATGTGAACCCGTTTGGTGTGACAATCTCAACATGGAGGAGTTGTCTATCTTCTACCAACTACCATATTGAAACAATTTTCTAGTTAACCATTTACTTGACCCTACGCATATTTTTAGAAATATAGTTGTGGTGCATTGGAAGACTATTAATGGGGCCAAAGAGAGCGAGGGCCAAAGGGAAGGTTTGCATAAGTGATTGTATGCAACATTTATGGCCACAAACCAAAGCTAATGGTAAGCTACTACTACCTAAAGCTCCTTGGGTATTGAAGAAAGAAGAGGAAGCTCAAGTAAGAATTACATTTTAGAGTTTTGTATTTTGACTGGATGCATGCACTTCCTAAA
Organism: Cibotium barometz; assembly: GCF_041138505.1. Lineage (NCBI taxonomy): Eukaryota > Viridiplantae > Streptophyta > Polypodiopsida > Cyatheales > Cibotiaceae > Cibotium > Cibotium barometz. The sequence goes on from NC_141072.1 coordinate 41,334,917, forward strand.
GGGGGCGTTTATAAAAGTTGATGAGATCTCTGTCTTGCCTATGGCTGTAAAGGGTTGCCTCAACAAAAACATAAGGGATCCAATATACAAGATTGGTAACGTGCTCCGCTGGATTTTATTAAAGGAGATAAGAAAAGCCACTTTGGAAGTAACCTACTTAAATGCAATATACGTTTTTACATTGGTGGAGACGTTCCTCCAAACCATCATATTAACCATAGAGATGCATCTCCCAGTTCATGTTGTGGATAAGGTGGTCATGGTAGCATGGGTCATCCATTCACGTTGGATGTTCTTTTTGGAGAGGTTCATAAAGATGCTTAAAGGGTTTGTCCATCAAAGAGCTCGCCCAGAGGGAAATAGGGAAATGGGATGGCTTCCAGACTTTTCATCAAGTAGATGGCTCCAACAAACCTTACAAGAAGGAAAAGTACATAGTGAAGTTATTACAGATGAGAAAGAAGAGCTTGCATATGATTGTGACTACCGTGTATGTGATTTTATTCATCCTGAGCCTCGATATGTCAACATGTTCTCAAAATATTGTTTACAACTTCTCCATAAACTAATGGACGATGTGTTATTTTCTTCTAGTATCAAAAATTTATAGCACTATGGCTACATGGATGCCATTTTCGAGTGGGATGGATCAATATAAGAAGAGAACAACATTCGATTGTGGTGTTCAAAAATAATTCATCTAAGAAATTAGGGCTAGTGCAAGTGATCTAAATATGGATGTGAACATGCTTCATTACTTTGGAACCATCCAAAATATCATCAAGGTTGGCTTTAGAAATATTCATATGTTTATCTTTGATGTTAAGTGGTTCAAGGTAGTCACAATAGGAGCACATGCAGTGCCCCTGGATCTTTTTTTGCTCACTGAAGCTACCACCCCTCCCTGCTCGCGCTTCCTGCACACCTACGCCCTCCGCCTTCTTGCCTATTCGTCCCCTCGCGCCCCCCTCAGTCCTTGTGCCTCCCCTTGCCCCCCCCGCCTGCTTTCGCTTCTGCACCCCCTCCCTTGCTGCGCTGCCCGCCATTTGCCCCCCCGCCTGCTTTCGCTTCTGCCCCCCCTCCCTTGCTATGCTGCCCCCCATTTGCCCTCCCCACCTGCCTTCACTGCTGCGCCCCCTCCCTCGCTACGCTGCACGCCGCCCATCCTCCCCTTCGCGCCCCCCCTTCTTTCACGCCCTCCTCCCCTCTGCAGCGCCCGACCCCCCCCTCCGCCAGCTCTTTCTCCACCCCACCCCTCTTGAGCGCAGCTCCCGCCCCCCCTTGGGCTTCTCCATCGCCGCTTCACCCCCCGTCCCTTTTTCTTGCTGACTTCCGCCCCTAGGGGGGTTTTGCTTTTTTTCTCCGACCTTCGTCTTCTGCCTCTCCGTGTGCAGCTCAGTTCTTGCAGGATCTCCGCTTTCGCCTCGCCTTCGCCATAGCTTCAGACTCTGATGGAGGCTCCTCCCGCCCCGCCAGAGGGACTCCCCCGTAGCCCCCTCGCCTGCCTGAGGACACCCCCATCAAGCTTTCTCTCACCAGAAGAGGAAGTGAGCCTCACCACACAGAGGTGGAACGCCTCCAGGCTCATTCCACCATCTGCCGTATAGTCGGCACTCGCCCCAGCAGAGGGGAGATCCGGGATCTTCTCCAGGCCCGCCTTCTTGCAGATGTGGGCAAGATCCTGGACGTACAGCTGCTGGGCCGTGGACATTACGAGATCGAGTTCGAGACCGCCCAGAGCATGGCCAAGGTCCTTGCCATGAGTCCCCTTGACATCAGGGGTGCTCGGGCTTTCTTCAGACCGTGGCAGCATGGCTTTGACAGTTTGCTTCCCTAGACTCCGTCGGGAGTATCTTCCACTCCTCTCTAGGCTAGGAGCATTGGTGGGCTCGGTACTAGAGACTGGCCCCACAACAGCTTCAGTGGTGCCAGAGCAGCTGGGCTACCTTCGGTCAGAGTTTTGGTGTCTGACATCTCCTCCCTTCCTAAGGTCATTCAGCTACCTAGGATAGGGGGGATGGATTGATCAGAGAGTGGAGTTCTCGGGGCTCCCGAACCAGTGCTTCATTTGTAGGCAGGTCGGTCATCTGGCTAAGGCCTGCCCTCGCAGGAGACCCCGACCCTCACCACAGAGCAGGCCCCTGATGGCCCGCCCACAGATGCGGCTCGGCAGGCTGCCTCCGAGACACCTACTCAGGCCACAGAGACCTTGGAGTGGCAGCCTGGACATGGGTGCCAGCGAGGGAGACAGCCACAGCAGCACGCCCAGAGACCGCTGCAAGCAGCAGCCACAGTCTCAGCCTCACTGGGTTCCCGTGAGGAACAGCTTTGCTCCCCTCCAGGAGGAGACCCCTACGGCGACGATTGAGGACCAGGAGATGCCAGCACCCCCTCCTTCACCCCCCCACCCCGTCCCCTCCCACCGCCTGGCTTCCACCCTTGCCTCCTCCCGTCCTCGCTCTGGTTTTGGCAGGGCTCCCTCTCCACCCCCCTCGCCCCCCCTCCTCCCCCCGCCCGCCTCACCTTCCCGGGAGGCCGTGGCAGTCCCCTGGCGTTCACCTGCAGTCCGGAGGGCACTGAGCACCGACCTCGCTCGAGCACCTCAGAGGAGGCCTACCATGCTGATTCGGGCTTCACGGATATCATCTATCCGTAGTCGACTAAGTCGCCTCGGCATTAGACAGCGCTCGGAGGCTTTTGATTACGCCTTCACATGGCTTTTCGGAGCAGAGGGCCCCCATGAGCCAACACCCATCCGAGTTCATGTAGTGATACCTCCGGCCCACAGGGAGGAGGCACTAGATTCAGCGGTGGCCTTCTCACTCCCTCTTTGTGGCCCTTGCGACCGGGAGTGGACTCTAGAGCTCGCTCTTAGCACTTTGAAGACTCAGGCAGTTGAGTTTTCTCATCATATGAGCGATCTGGAGGTGACAGATGTGATAGGCCGACTATGGGAGTTGGCTCATTTTTTCTTGGATCCCGGGAGTGTGGATGCCTCAGGGATTCGTCATAGTGGCAGATTTAGCACACGACCCTGGATATGTATGTATACACGAGGTTGCTCTGTCAGAGCGGGAGGCAGTCGCCACTGGCGCGCTTGATCCATGATTCTTACAGTACACCGGGTGGGTAGATTCGCAACCGCTCGGATGGGGACTACTCTCCATCCAAGCCGCTTGCGAAGGCCCGCCATACGGCTGAGACAGCATCCACCTCAGCAAGTCATCCATGAGGATCATCTCATGGAATGTACAGGGCCTTGGCGGAGCACATTTTATACGCTATCGTGGTTGCTTGAGGCAGGAGCTTCAGAGATGCCTGGTTGGTGGCAGCATTGATATTTTGATGATGCACGAGCACCACTTGGGTGAGAGAAGGATCCGGAGATATGGTTCGGTGATGCCTAGTAGATGGGACACCTTTTGGTCTGCAGGGTTTGGTCCTTTGGGTGGACAGGGAGGAGTATGCATGGTCATTGCAGATGTATGGCGGCAAGCCATTGTGGATCGAGGGATCATTGTGCCTGGTAGAGCACAGTATGTCATTCTGAGGATGCATGACGAGCTATTGGGCGTGCTCAATGTCTACACGCCCAATCATGCTAGTGCCAGAGCAGAGTTCTGGACTCAGGTTACGGATGCATTGCCAGAGGCCGCACATTGGTGTGTCGGGGGAGACTTCAACATGCTTGAGGACCCGACCGATAGTGCACGGCACGGAGCTTGCAGCTTGGGACCAGTTTTGCATGTCACTGAGGATCACTGATGTATGGGAGCATGGAGCCTTCTCCCGTTCTCAGGACAATCTTAGTTTCTCTCGGTCGGATCGCCGGCAGGGAGGGACTAATCTATCACGGATTGATCGCTTTTATGTGGGCGACTGGTTAGGGGAGCGAGGGGGCTCCGTCGGCATTCTCGCTAGCACCTCATTTTCAGATCATGCGCCAGTTATCTTGACATTGGAGGAGAGGACACGGGAGCCCAGCTTGCAGTTGAGGATCCCAGAGAGGGTACTTATAGATCCCAGTCTCGCTGAGAACATTGAGAGGATCTGGCATGATAGTCAGTGCTCTGACCAGGATGCAGTAGGCCAGTGTGCCCAGGGTCTCATCGAGCTTAGCTCTTTTTTGCACGCTGCAGCTTTGACACGATTGGGAGAGATTCGCGAGCGGGAGCATCGGCTGAGACGCAGCCTTGCTTCGCTATAGCGCCTTCAAGAGCAGCAGCCTGCATGTGAGTGGGTGGCGTCACAGCTGAGCCAGGCACGCCAGGAGGTTAGAACACCATATTGGGGAATATGGGAATTTCCCAGTAGTTTAGGACACGTGGTCAAATCTTTGGATTAATCATAACTTGAACACCGTTACTCCAAATTGAGCGCTCTATAGCTCACTAGATTCCATTTTCCAAGCGTTTTCCAACAACAGGTCATATGATATGGTTTTGAGAAACTTATAAGCATGTTATCCAGGTCCCACCTTTTTAGTATTCAAAAAATGGGAGTTGGGAAATTCCCAAACTCACAAATATAGTGTTTTAGAGAGGCAAAGGAGCAGAGACATGAGTTTTACTATCGTCGTCAGGCCTCTCAGTGGACGTAGCTTTGGTGATAGAGTGACTGGGGAGTTTTTTGAGATCACTGGACCCCGCCATGCTCGAGCAGGAGTCCATCAGCTTGGTAGACTGGATGGATCAGTAGCTACTGAGCCCGGGGAGATCAGAGCCATTGCCACAGCATTCTATAGAGACCTGCTTTCAGCGGAGCCAGCCACTTAGGATCGAGATGCTTGCAGGCACAGACTGTGTGGGCCCATGTGCAGAGGAGGGTCACAGATCGTATGCATATAGTTCGTGGTGCGCCTCTTTCAAAGCTTGAGCTTGCCAAGGCCTTGAGGGTCCTGCCATGGTGGTTTGTAATCCAAGTGTCACCATGTAGTAAACAAATATATGAAGACATGGAAGTAGAAGAAGATGAAGCAGAGATTGGTGTAGGCCACCAACAAGGCTAACTTACTTTGCATATCAAAGTACAACAAGAGAAAGGGCTATACAAAAGTATAGATATTGAAAAATTAGTCATAAGAGATGCCTCAAACACTATAGGTGGTGATATTGACGAAGAGTCAGAAACAAATGAGGAACTAGGGCCAGAGCTAAAAGATTTAGAGGTTGACATAGATGCACATTCTAGTCCTACACGATTCAAAGATTGAGGGATTTTCCTTGAAATAGATCTTTTCGAGGCCAATGAGCTTTTTGAAGATGAGAGAGTTGATAATGATCAAATATGATTTTGTAAACATCATGACATGTCCAAATTTCCTCTTGTTGCTGGTTTCATATATGCTTATGCGTATTTATGTATACCAAAAGTGAGAATATATGTATTTATATTTATTTATTTATTTATTTCGATACAAAAAAGGCTAGTGGAGAAAAATTTGAGAACCAACAAATTTTTTATGCTTATTCAATCAAAATAATAGACAATATTTTATTCCAATATTCCAATGATATTATAGACAAAAATTTAGACCCACATTCAAACAAAAAATTTAGCGACACGGAGGCGTTGAAACTCGTTGGTCAAAACATAAGCATCCTATAGTAGTGATGATAACTGTGTTTATATTAGTGAAATTTTCATAAACCCACCTTCATTATGCTAATAATCTGTCTAAAAGAGGAATAAGGGGACTACTTCGTTGGAAAACTTCCTCTAGGCACCTTGTATAGGTGCCTGGATACATAGAAGCGGATTACATCGATAAGACCAAGGGTATCCCGAGGATACTTAGAAGAGACTAGTATATATTTAAAGCTAAAGAAAGAGGTAGCGTGCGGGTAGTTTATTGGTGAACTACCTCCAGGACCCTTGTGTATTCTCAAGAGCATGGCGCCTTGCATACATTTCCACAAGTGCAACACTAAGCATACATGTCCATAAGAGCAATATGTAGCATACATTTATGTTCTTCAATCAAGTCCATTTTGCATATCTGTCCACATTACATACATAACCACTACATATAGAAGCACTACCCTCTTCAATCAAGTCTGTTCTGCACCACATTGCATATGCAAATCTAAGTATTTTGAGAGAAGAGGCATCCCAAGGGTAGTTTGCTAGTGAATTACTGCTACACTCCTTGCAAATAAACACTCCTTGCATACATCTCATCCTCTTTCTTTTCTTTCCTTGTAGCAAGATCCATGAACCCTTCATAATAGTTAGAGGTATCCAGCTATTTTTTTCATCTAGTTTATTTGCATCTAGTGCTTTGTCTATTGTGGATGAGGGTGTCCTTGATATCTCCATTGTAATATCAAGTTATTATCTACTATAGAGACGATAAGTACACATTTTTTAGAACCTTATTTGGTATTTCATGTTTATTTTTCACTAAAAACCAATGTTACGTTAGCTTAAAGCCCATTGGAGGAGAGTGAATTTTCCAAACTCCCTAAGCAAATAACCCCAAATTTTTCCTAATGTGTTCATTTGAGTTTAACGATCCTGGTGTTTCCACGATTGTGATCGACGATTTAAAATTTAACCTAGAAAAATTTGAATCCAGTTTTTCCCTAAATTCAGTCCACTGTGCTGATCGACGATTTTATCCAAAACTTCACATAGGCAGCTTACGAGGGATTGTAATCCTAAGCTTTAGTTAGAACTTTCAGAACAATAATTATTTTTATAATAGAAATAATCATAACACAAAGCCATAACATACTAGCTCTAGGATTTTTTATTAGAACACTCGAGCATAGATGTTAGTGTGTGTGGAGGAGGGAGAGACCAACGTGTATGCAAATATATCCCAAGCTTAAGGTGGCCTTAAGTGTACTCAAGGGGATTTGAACACGACCTCATGAATGAGAGTCCTAAGCTCAATCCACTTGAGCTACGCCTCTTGAGCCAAAGAAGAAGAATAGTGTAAGCTCTCACATCCCTCAATATAACTCCTCTTTGTATACCATAGGTAGACCATAAACACAATGGTCTTAGTTGAAATTATATCTTTTTATATCAATAATATGAAAGTATTGCCTGTCATTTCAACTTCTTATAACAAAGAAGAAGAATAGTGTAGGTCCTCAAGTGTCTCAAATAACTTTTCTTTGTATACCATAGATAAACCATAAACATAGTGGTCTTGGTTGGAATTATGTAGTTTTATGAGATTGAAAAATGTAAACTACTAGGTGGAACCCAATGGGACAAACACCACACAAAATTGAGACCCATGTGAAAACTGAAGCTTTACATATTTTGGGATAGGAATGGCCCCTAATGGATGCATAATCATGACTTTAAACAGTCAAGATGGAGCCATAGACTAGTTAGCATTAGAATCAAACCCAAGGTTCCGAAGTAATATCAAATATAGAGACTAATACCGACAATTTATTTTATTGAGAGAAAACAAATTTGCCCAGGAGGGAAGGATTTTATGCAAATATGAATTTTAATCTACATAAATAACAGACACGGTGGGTTTATAATTAACCATCACACTCCACTAGCTGCTGAAGATAGAAGCCACCTAGGGAATGGTGATACACGTAGTGTGTGCCGGTGCCGTTGACGAGGGTAATGATGTCATAGACTCGCACGCCCTGAAAGTCCCCGGTGCCACCCAGCACGACGATCTCATTAGTGGCCTGATTGATGAGGCCCTGCGTGATGGTGCCGTTGAGGGAGCCGTCGTCGTAGGAGAGTACCTCCACCTCCACCTCCACCTCCACCTCGTGGCTGGTGGATGTGTAGCTGGCCTGGATGGTATAGCCCTCCATTACATTTAGGGTGAATGCCTCAGTCTCACCGAAGCTGTAGGTGGCGTTGATGTCAAGGGAGTGGATGAGGTAGCCAGTGTCATCCCTGCCAACCTCCACCTGGACGTAGTACTCCAACGAGGCCTCATCGGACGAGTTCGAGTTGGTCCAGCGATGGTTGCCACCAGTTGCCCCGGCATCAATGTGGCGGAGGGAAATATGAGCGTGCTGATGAGAAGAAGAAAGAAGGCAGTGCACCAACTAGAACTCATCAAAAGCACGTGGGAAAGGCTAAGCTGCTTAGGTTGGTGGATGAGATCTGGTAGAGAGGAGCACCTTCGGTTGGATGAGACTTGGAATGGGAATCAGCAAATTGTAAACAACCAATGAGATTAGCATAAGGTTGATGTTGGGCTAATGTTTTATCATGAGTTGTAGCTATATACTTGGTGGAGCTTACAAGACATGGAGTATTTGCAGAATGAGCCTTGACCAGACCAAACTTTTCAATAATATTGTCAATTAATTTTGATTGATGAAGAAACAAGATACCTTTCTGGCAATAGTGCTAAACTTGAATACCAAGACAAGAGTGAATCTCACCAAGATCCATCATCTCAAAAGCCGATGACAAAAATTTCTCTATGAGTTACACAAAGTCAAGATTATTGTTGGAAACAAGTATGGTATCATCGATGTATAGAGCAAGAATAACAAATAGAATACCTTCGTGCTTGATATATATATTAGGATTAGAGAAACAAGAGATAAATCCTTTCGATGTGAGAAAGAGATCAATTTTGATATACCAAGAACGTGATGCCTGTTTTAAACCATAAAGAGCGTGATGTGATGAAGATGACACACAAGATGTTCCTTAGATTGGTTGTTCCATATAAATCTCTTCTTTGAGATCACCATTAATAAAAGTGGTTTTCACATCCATTTGATGAATCTCTAAATCAAAATGAGTAGCAAATGCCAAAAGGATAAGTATGCTTTGGAAATCAAAGAATCGTATTCGGCTTGCATAGCCTCCTACCAGTGATCCTTTTGTGGAGAAGAGTTAGCTACTATATAAGTTGTAAGATCTTCATGAACATTCATAGCATCATGAAAAGTGTCATCATAGACATGATTTAAACTATGTTCAATAACAATGGGAAGATCAATGTATATATCAAGATTATCACTAGAATCCTTCGTAAAGGTATTTAGAATCCTTCATAGCAGAAGAAGGATGAACAACATCTTAAGAGATACAATGATTATCAAATAGAAAAGGAAAAGCAGTGAGTAAGGATTGTATATCATTAGAATCCTTACTAGACTATGTACCTTCCCATCGAACGTTCATCGAATAGAGCATCACGATTGATGATGACTTTCTACGAAGTAGGATCATTAAATTTGTATCCTTTAGAATTATCAGAATATCTAATAAATGTAACTTTCAAACCAGTAGGATCTAACTTTTATCACGTTTCTTTTGGCACATGAATATAAGCAATGCATCCAAAGGTGCGAAAATATGATAGAGAAGGAGTTTTCCCTCTCCAAATTATAATGGGAATCTTACTAGAAGGTGCACTTGTGGGAAGATGATTTTGAACAAAGACTGCTATATGAACTGCTTCAGCCCAAAAGCTCTTGGATAATCTAGAATGAATAAACATGCATCTCATAGCATTAAGGATGGTTTGATTCTTACGCTCTGCAATGCCATTTTGTTGAGGAGAATATGAAACAGTAAACTCATGTGATGAATTCCTTGTTCGATACAATAGTCGTCAAAGAGATTTGAAATATATTCTCCACCATTGTCAGTACAGGAGTCTTGATAGAGTGACCAATATGAAGTTTAATTGCTCTCTGATATTTCTTGAATATGGATAAGGCTTCAAACTTATGCCTTAAGAAAAAAACATATATAAAACAAGAGAAATCATCAATGAAGGTAATGAAATTAATGATAGTGAGATTTGGAGGGAGGGAAAGGTCCACAAATATCCATATGAATGAGATCTAAAAGGGCATGTGAATGTGTAGAGGTCGAGATGTGAAAAGGTTGTCGGATGCTACTTGCCAAGAGCACAATACTCAGAGATGCCCATATGAGAACGAAGCACGTCGATAACCCTCGATGGTATGCACAACAAGAGGAAGCGTTTGCGAAGCGGATGGAGAAGTGTGGAGATGACACCTTGGGAGTGCTGGATAGGACTCATTCTATTAGTATTTTGCAAGTATGCATGCTTTGCATGGCCTCTCATGTGTATGTGAAGTTCATAGTTGTATGTTTTTATGTGTTGTTTGCATGCATGTAGGAGAGGTTGATTGGGTGCCAAATTTATCAACTAGAGGAGTGTTATATGTTCAAGCATGGCACCTATTCCTTGCTTGAGCAAATGGAGAACGACGGGGAGAATGTGGATTGGGCAGAGCTCTGTGGTTTTGGTAAGTACTTTTTGTGCCTTTTGTATATATGTTATGAGCTTGTATATAATTAAGTTTTCTTTCATCTGGGGCCCTATTTCACACCGTGAACTGGTAGGTTGCATTTCACGACGTTATTTTTCTCTTTTCTACACTCATGTACAAATTGTTGCATGTAGGTCTACCCTAATTTTTTGGGGATTTTGTTGCAGGTCTTAGCTCACAACCATGGATTTAATATTCACGTGATCACAAGATTTTTTGTGATAATAACACATGTGAACAAGTTATTCACATGTTCTCATATTACTGTTCATAAAATAACAAGTCACTTGCCATTTGGGAACCCCTTAAAAGCTTGGCTACACATGGGAATAAGCTATTCACATGTTCTCATGTTACCATCTTCACATAATAGCAGGTCAGTGGCCACCTAAGAAGATTTTTTATGCCCGACAAAGATAAATTTTTTAGGCCCTTGTGAAAGATTTGTGAATATAACATGTGATCACAAGATTTTTTGTGTTATTAACATATGTTATTAACATGTTCACATGTTTTCATTTACGTCAGTGAAATCCCTACTCACAACCATGTGCTTTAAGTCTTGCAAAGGTAAGCCCTTTTTATCTCTCCCTAATCCTTGTTTAATTGCTTAATTTTATCATATCAAGCCCTTTTTTAGCTCTCCCTAATCCTTATTTATTTGGTTGATTTTGTCATGCAAGTACTATATAGCTTTCCCCATCTGCTATTAGAGGTAAGCCCTCTTATCTTATGATTTTTTTCCTTATTTCTTTTTGCAAATATATGGCCACCTGGCCACCTGGACTTGGGTGTTTTTTTACAAGTATATATGCAAACCATAAACTATGTCCATGCATGCATGTATGTAGATCTCATGGATGAGGGATATAGCCCGGCAATGACCCCTTGAATTACCCCCAACCCACCGTCCCACTGTCCCGCCCTACTTCACGTATTATGAGGCTCGGCCACTTTTTCTTTTTCATTACACAAGAAACTCCCGAGCAACAAGCCATGGATTGAGCCTACCTCACCCAGGATGAGCCGCCTGGCCCATCATAGAGCAAACATTTTCTTGTTGCTCAGCAAAACTTTTAGCACAGCGAAAAATTGCTGCTACTTTGTAAAAAAATAAAATGTTGCTTAACAGCATGTCCTGGAAAAAGTAATCTCGCTTCTTTTTTCCGTCGCACCGATTTTATCATTTGAATATTCTAACCTTGATACCTTGGGGGTTTTTTCTGCAGGTTCATATCTAATCTATCAATGCTTATTAGCCTTAATGAGTTATGGAAAAAAGTGCTTAAGCATTAATCAAAGATTAATCCTTCCACTATTTTTTTCCCTTTCGAACTAAGTACGAGCTTTAATTAACCACTAATCACTATTTAATTCACATCATTGAGCACATCATTGGATAGAGCATGGAATTGCTCAGCTATGTGCATGAACTAATCTATAAATTAATCCATAATTAGAGATTAATTAAACTCTTAATTTTAGTTTCTTCTCTTTATGCAAAATTAAGCAAGAGAGGGTAATCCCCCCAATTAATGAAGAAATTGATGTAATTAGGTGTTTTCATGCATCTAGATGCTCTCAAAACACTCAAAAACATTAATTTTGACCTTTTACATGATCTAGTTTTTTTACGTCTTAAACTAGATTAATCACCCCTTAATGACAAAAACCAATCAATTAAGGAAGATTAGTCGATTTCAAGGGTTTTAACGAGTTTTTGTGAATTTTTTAAATGATTAAGCTACTCCCAATACTTAATAACACTCTAATACATACAAATCAAACAAAAATTAATGATTTTAGCTCTATGTTTAACTCTAAAAAAACCTAAAAAAGTACTAAAAACTGCATTCTATTGTATTTTTTTGATACAATGGAAGTAAACAAAGCCTAATACACTCTATGTGCGAGCCATAGGAACATTAAAAATAGATTACCAAACAACAAAAATAACAATTTAAGCTAAAAATTAATCAAAAAATCATTCTTTACAAAATAAAAAAGAGAGCTATTCTTCACCACATCACACACAAATCTCCATCAAAACCACATCTTTTTCATGGGAAACTATTAATCAAGAAAATGGGCAATGGGTAATGCGTAGATTGGAAGGAAAAAAAAAGGAAAAGCCAAGGGATGATTCCCGAGTAGCAGTGTCGAAAATGTTATGGCTCACCTAAACACATCCAACAAGAGGTTACCTAGTGAACCGCAACTATCATGAGGATATTTCCATTATCCGAGCTCATAACCCTTGAGCTCTGCAAGCTCTACAATTCCTTGCGAAGCAATTCCACTACTCCTCTTGCGAACGGTGTCACACCACCGCATTGCACTACATGTACTCGTCCCTCCTCTCACCTCACTTCACTCACACACTCACTAGTATGGATTAGAGAGAGATTAGCAAGAGGATTCAAGAATCTATTTCAGAATGGAGAGTTCTTTATATTATGAAAGATATTCAATTATATACATGGCCATAAGTGTTCACACTCACTTAAACTTGGCTGGTTGGGCACTTTAGGCTCATAAGAGGCCTAATGTTATTACAATGCATTAGGAATTTTTTGGACCCAAAAAGGGCCTCCTAAGGATTCCTAATTTTAAGGGATTAGTGCTTAAAAAGCTAGGCTTAAGGGAGACAAAGGCTATGACGATCCCTATTTTTTGCCTTGCCACATCATCCATACCCCCCTAGTTTCACTTTTTAAAGGGAATTTTCTCATACTCTCTCTCTTACTTTTTGACTTTTCTCATACTTTCTCTCTTACTTTTTGAACATTTTATCTTCACTCTCTACAAATTGAATCTTTCTTTTCAATTTGAAATCTCCTTCCTCATTAACTCCCACCATACCTCCCTTCCACATCAGCAAAACATTCTCATATTTAGGTGGACCCCAAAAAGTGAAAATTTTTCATTTTTCTTTTTTTTAAACATTTTGAGGAAGAAAAAACACCACCCAACCAATATATATGATGAAAATACTTTTTTCCCTCCAAAAAACCTTGTAATTCAAGGGTCACGTCAGAAGCCTATGAGGAGCCAATACATCCATAACTGATTGTCAAGTCCTCACAGCCCCATAAACTGTCAGGAACCACTACATCCATGAGATCCCGAAATTGTGGGGACCCGAAATTTTTTTTAATTTTTTTTCTCATAAATGTAATTTATTGATGAAAAAGTCCATGTTAGTATATTTGTATATCAAAAGTATCATTTTCTACTTAGAAAAACGAATTTGTGTTAAACCTCCAACAATAAAGTTTTAACAGTCTCTCTCACTCACTCTCTCTCTCTCTCTCTCTCTCTCTCTCTCTCTCTCTCCCTCTCTCCTTGTCTCTCTGAGGATCTCTCTACTTTACCTTCTTCCTCTGCTTAGCTATGGAGCCTTTGTAAACTGTGTGTGTAGCCCCTTGTGAAGCTAGAAAACGGAAGGTTGATTTACACATTCATATTCCTAAAGAGTATGGCAGCTCTAAGATAACCCATCCTACTGATGCATAATCTGTTCAAGCTCATAGGATAGCTAAGGAGAAAAATGTAGATATCTGGGTTGATGGGCGTCTCTATCCAATTGACCCTCCATTAAGAGCAAACCCTCCTTTCCGCGATTTATCGGTGAAGAAGAGCTTGGCTTGTCAGGATACTACAGAAGATTGACTACAAAGTGGAGCTTGGAAAACTATATTCCTCAATCTCAATTGCAAGCATCACAATTCACCCTTTTACAATGTCAAGAAGGACTTAAAACATCATGAAATTAAATGAAAGAGATCCTCACAGAGAATGTGGAGAAGGATGCAAAGATTCAAAGGCTAGAGGAACTTATCAAATGACTCAAAGCAACGCTAAATGGTGCTTGTGAACGCAAAAAGACATTGGCTGGTATAGAATCTCTTGGATTAAGGGTGGAGCATGGAAGAAAAGGATTCGTACAATAAAGTAACATAAACTTTCATTATGCACTAAGTGATTTAAACAAAATAGTCATGATTTGTGTTCTCTGAGGAGTTTTCTGCAAGAGGTGTGTGGTTCTAATGAAGAGGGATGGAAGGATTTGGTCAAAGCCATTCTGAATACCAAGGATATTCTCTCAATTATTACTGACCCTCATCGTCCTAGAATACACCAAGTTGTTGTCAGCAATGTGATGAGCAAGATTACCACCTCCATCGATTCTTCACTAATTCAACATTCTTGTGATGTGGCTGGAATCAGCATGAAAGGGTACCAAACAATCCATCAGGTTGTAAAAGATGCATTTCTAAGACAAGGAATCACTGGCACTTTATTTCCTACACTCAAGGTGATTCACAATGTTAAGCATATCAATAATGATGATGTGCAGTGAGCTATAGGACAATTTTATCACGTTGAGGGCATACTAACATTAGACACAGGGTCGAGCAAAAAGAAAATCAAGACAAGCAGTACAAAATTTCACTATGATGTTTACAATAATATCTTTGTTAATATTGAGAGACTACAATATGGTCTTTCATCAGAAGGTGAGAACTTGCAATTGCTACTATTCATGTTTTTTAGTAGAAAATAAAGACCATTATTTTGTTTTGAATATTGTAAATTACCATTTATTTGTAGTTTTGGGGAGCACACTTTCATTTGTGCTCAAGCTAGATGAGTGCCAAATTGTGAAAGGTCAGAAGCTCGAACGTATGAGCATTACACTCATTAATGAGGCCATGATATGTGTATGGGAAAAGACTACCAAACCAAGTTTTAGTGTGCAATCGGAGAAAGAGGTCTGGAGTCATGGTGCATTCGAGGTACCAAAGGAGACACATGAGGTATTGACATGGATGATTGAAAGGATTCCCTAGATAACAGATGTAATCAGAAAGAAAATTGATGGTCAACTTTTAGATGTAGAAAACATAGGAAATCTCAAGGTGGATTGGCATCTTGGGGAAGATTTGAAGAGAATTAAATGCATGATGGGTTGTGCTCAAGGCATGACATAAAGATGGCCTTGTCCATACTGCAATGCTTAGATTGATATTCCTAGGCAAAAAAAGACAAATGGAAAAGGTATGCAAAAGGTTGGTTCTGTTGGGAAGGATGCCTCGAAAGGTCCCAAGAAAGGGAAGATGCAATAGGAAGATGTAGTAGATCCAACCAAGTCAATTGAGGATGAAGTTGAGGAACAACCAAATGCAAGATGGGTGGAAGGTGTCATGTCTCCTAATATGCTAGCAGAACCAAACAAGAATTTAAATTGGATCCCCATCATTAATTTTCCACTAAAGAATATTCACTTTTGCATACTTCATGCATTCATGAGAATCTTCGATTGATTCCTTAAGTGCCATATCGATTATGCATTCACAATGCCTACACAAGAGAGGAAAGTTGCAGCCCTTGGTAAATTAGAGCATCTTTTGAATTCTCTAGGCTGCCATGGTGGCGGAAATGTGAAAATTGAATTGAATAAGCAAGCCTCTGGTATGTCATACGAGGTTGCTCAAAAGGTCTCCCCCATGACTGGAGTAAAGGCAAGGAGATTTTTGGAGAAGCCAGCAAACATAGAGAATTCAAAGAAGACTTGGGGACTCTGGGGAGACCTATGTGCAATCACCACAAATGTGGATTTTCCAATGCCAACTCTTGTAAATATGCGCAAATAGCTTTGGATAAATTTCAATAACATGGTTCGCATTATGAATCAAAGTAGCAAAACTGCCCAAGAACGAGCATCATTCCAACAACATATCGTAGAATTAACCAAAAGTGTGCTAGGTGCTTGGGGAGAGAGTAAAGTAACACACTATATGGTAAGTTATACAAAAATAAATAAACAAGTGTTTTAACCTAGACTTTTTCTAATTAAATTCTATTGTCATGTGTACAACACATAGTTTATGCGCATGGTGCATATTTCATGAACAAGTATGGATCGCTCGACATGTGGAGTACCCAAGGGATGGAGAAATCACATTATAAAGCAAGAGGGGTTTATTTCAAAAATACAAGACATGAAGGTGGAGCTTTTGCACGAGGAACACATACAAACTATCTACAAGAGATGTTCAATTGGTTTTATCACATAACCTTTGGAGTGGTATTGGTTAGGGAGCAAGCCCACCAATCAAAGCTTGTGCAAGAGGCATGCAAGGCTACAAAAAGTCATTCTCAGCTTGAATGGTTGTAGACTAATGCTCCCCATAGGCATGGTGCTTGGCCTGCATGAATGAGAAGACAAGGGAGGCGTTGGTTTGTGCATGCACCAACACAAATCTAGATGTAATAAGGCTAAAAAAATAAGTTTAGTTAGGTTCTTTTTTGCCCTAAAAAAAACTATTAATAGTTCCTTCTGTCACTTCATTTTCATTTCACTTTTTTAGAGAGCTTGAGCTCAAGGTCTATGTAGGCAGCCACGTAAGGACACCAGCACATCACTACGTTAGCACAATAGGCATAGTCGTACATGGATATGGCACGCACCAAGAATAGCACATGTGTTACCATGCCTTCACAAAACATAGTGCAAGGCACCCAACGACCACATACTGGGCAACACCACAGAAGAGAGTGACCCCTTGGATTCTAGGATATGCCCAATCGGATCACCACAGTCCAACCCTCCTCCCACAACAACACGAACGCACACACATGTAGGCCCTTCTAGTGGGAGCAAGCACGTGAAGAAGACCCCACAATGCAGCTACCTCAGAGATCAAGACAGAGAGGCCGATGATGAGTAGTTTGACTGGGTTGGTGAAAACATTCCTACATTGCACAGCACACCATAGGTGGCAAGACCCTACTACCAAGACAAGGTCCCCTACCTACCCGGGAGGAACTTGATACACAGGTACCATAGCAACAGGAGGAGGAGGATTCAAACTATGAGAGAGATCAAGGGGAGGTTCCTGCAAGTGCACGCAAGCATAGAAAGGTCAAGCTTTCCAACACACCAACACAACATAGAGAGCTCCAAGGAAAAGGATGCGCCAAGGAAATATGGCTCTACAAGAAATCAAGTTTTATCAGGAGTTGCTGATAAGAAGAGCCCCTTTCACTCACACGGTGAAGGAGATTCTTGAACGATATAGAATAGAGTTCCATGTGCAGGGGATTGCCCTTGAAGCATTGCAACAAGAAGCCGCCGAGGCTTACCTTGTTAGGCTTTTTGAAGACACCAACCTCCTTGTAATACATGCAAAGAGGATTACCATTTCTGCCAAGGACATGCAACTAGCTCGGCGTATTCGAAGGCAAGCGAGACACGATCTAGAGATCTTAGATGTTAACCTGCTTTTTGAAGCAACTCTTTTGTTTCAAACCCCCCTTGTAAAAACAAGCCTATCTGGCTTTCAATTGTAACCTTCTAATAATTTAAATTTTAAGTTTCTCTTACAATGTCTCGGTGTCATCATGTTTGTTTAACATGGAGTGTCTATCATGTGCTAGTTTATCACCACCCAAGGCATCAGAAATGCTCCTGGAGGACTGAGGAAGCTGTGCCAGAACAATACGAATTTGGCCTCTACAACGGCGATGTAGGCTACAAATTCGCACTGTTCTGGCATTTCTTCCCTAGCCACTCAGGATCATTTTTGATGCATTTATAATGAAGTTGAGTACATTGATGCATTTATAATGAAGTTGAGTACATTGATGCATTTATAATGAAGTTGAGTACACCACTTTTGAGAAACAGTAGTTTACAAGATAAAAACATTGATGCATTTATAATGAAGTTGAGTACACCACTTCTAAGAAACAGTAGTTTACAAGATAGATCATGTGTAAAAATACATTGTTTGTCATCCAATGCATCAGAATTGCTCTTGGTGGAGGATTGGGGAAGCTATGCCAGAACAATGCGAATTTAGGCTCTGCAGCGGCAATGCAAGCTCAAAATTTGCACTGTTCTAGCACTGCTCCCCAACCAGTCAGGATTTCTTCTGATGAAGTTTAGTACACTAATTGTGAGAAACGATAGTTTGTAAGATAAAAACACTTTTATTCATGTGTAAAAATACATTATTTGTCATCCAATGCATCAAAATTGCTCCTGGAGGACTAGGAAAGCTATGCCAGAACAATGCGAATTTAGGCTCTGTAGAGCGATGGTGCATGCTCAAAATTCACACTGTTCTGGCACTCCTTCCCCAACCACTCAGGATTATTTCTGATACATTTATAATGAAGTTGAGTACATTGATTATGAAAAATAGTAATTTACAAGATTAAAACACCTTTAATCATGTGTAAAAATACATTGTTTGTCATCCAATGCATCAGAACTGCTCCTGGAGGACTGGGGAAACTATGCCAGAACAGTGCAAATTTAGGCTCTGCAGAGCGGCGGTGTAGGCTCAAAATTCGCACTGTTCTGGCACTACTTTCCCAACCCCTCAGGATTATTTCTGATGCATTTATAATAAAATTGAGTACATTGATTATGAAAAACAGTAATTTACAAGATAAAAACACCTTTAATCATGTGTAAAAATATATTTTTTGTCATCCAATACATTATAATTACTCTTGAAGGGCTAGGGAAGTTGTGCCAAAACAATGCGAATTTGGGCTCTACAGCAGCGATGTAGGCTCAAAATTTGCACTGTTCTGGCACTGCTCCCCTAGGCCCCCAGGGTCATTTATGATGCATTTACAAAACAATTTATGGTACAAACTAGAAAAAACAATGATATACTTGATGAAAATAAGTTTGCAAAAACTGTATTGTATTCATAAGAAGAAGTGATACATCATCTTCACAAAAGCTTTCTTACAATATTGAGCTTCCTTCTCTTATTATTGGGCAAAGTGTGCTCAAGGAGTGATTGGGCTATTTCTTGAGGATCCTCTATGCCTATGCTTTTGGCTATACCTATACGAGCAAGAAGCTTACTCCTAAATCCAAAACAATAAACATTGAAGACAATGGATTTTTTATCACTTAGAACTATACATTTGGTGCTCTGTGCCATAGAGGCTACACAGAGCACCTTAGAGAGGGCTTTCAAAAAGAAGAGAGTGAAGGCAGATTGAGGGGTGTAGTCCCTGTGGATAATGGCGACCAAGATAATGCACCAATGCAGCATCATGTCCATGGACCTTGGCTTGGTCTCTGCCTGCCGCCGCCACCTCTCCCAACAAATGCATTAATTTCAACCACCCTCTGCAATCAAAGGAGAAATCAAAATATTTTCCTATACGTAATTACAAATGTTTCTAAGTTGTAAAAGGTCGATTATTTCCTCTTGCTCAATGTCTTCTTTTGCCAAAGTGCTAGTGGGGGCGGAGAGGTTAATCGAGGACTTAGCCTCATCCTTTTTAGGTGCGTTGGTCTCCTCCATCACTCAAGCAGCAGAGCAAGGGTATCATTTTCAGCCTCTATCTTTTCTTGTAAGGTTGTGAATTCCTCCTCTCGAACTAGGGCTTCCTCCGTAGTCTCAACCACAATTTTCTTGACCAAAGCAACTATCTCTGCGATAGATTCTCCAAGGGGTAATATGACACTATCTAGGTGAGGACCGAGGTTGGACATATCAAGGTCCACATCACATCGGGTGCATATAATGCCCAAGAATTCATCCATTCTCAAGCCAGCTGCCTTTTCAAGGTCATGAAGAAATAAGTATTCTTCACCTTCCACCACAATGGTGCTCAAGAGATTGATCTTAAGCTTTGGAAGCACCTTGCTCTCCTTGTGTGGGGAAGATGGCCTTGCATCTTCTACTATAGCAGGCTGTTCAGCTCTGCAGATTGTGCACCCTCTGAAAAGTGCTCTGATGTAAGCTTCTCTTCCACACCAGCATTCGTACCTAGTGGCTTCAATACCTTGTCATCCCTCAAATACCCTGCTAACTACAATGCAGGAATCTCTACCTCCTCATCCGAATCCTGATCGCTGCTGATGAGGAATGCAAAAGTGGCGATCCATGAGAGGAACCTAGTTTCTAAATTGCCCTTCCCCAACCGCTTCGCCTCTACTTATTGAAGATACAGTAGGCTCCTGCAGGGATGTAGATGTCGATGAAGTGTTCAAGGCACTGGATGTAGGGGTGGGCATATTGTTAAATGTACTTAAGCAGCTCAACAGGCACCGATCGATCATTGGGGCAATGGGAAAAGGAGATGGAGTGGGAAGCCAAGTATTGCTCCATGTATGCAATCTACGTCTCATAATGTTGGGATTGTTGAGAGAGGGAGATATACGAGACAAGAGACAACACATACGCTCCACAAGAATGAATCATATTAGTCACAAGTCACCTATATATAGGCAAGACCTAGAGTGAGTTAGGGCTAGCTATATATAGCTCCAACACTACTCCACGTTCGGAAAACACTCCTTGTCTTGCAAGCTCTACTAGGAGTACTTCTGCAAATATTAAGGCTGAATCATTAGCTTTAAATCAACCCTATGCTAATCTTGTTGATTGTCTTCAATTTGTGGGCATGAGCACTCATCCTGATATTCTATTTGCAACAAATCTGCTAGGACAATACTTGTCCTCTCCATCTACAAGACATTGGTCTCAAGCTAAACGTGTTTTGAAGTACTTGAAGGGCACTGCAGATTTCAGACTTGTATATCGCCGTCAAGAAGACATATCTTCATCAAATTCTCTAATCTTTTGGGTTATTCAAATGCTGATTGGGCAAGATCTAACTTGTCCATGCAATCCACCAGTGGTAATTGCTTCTTTATCAATGGCTTTTTGGTATCTTGGGCTAGCAAGAAACAATGCTGTATTGCAGTTTCTACTACATAGTCTGAATATGTAACTGCATCTTTAGCAGCTCGTGAATTGGTTTGGCTTCGACAATTGCTTGCTGATATTGGTCATTCTCCTTCCTCAAGCACTCCTCTTAGATGTGACAACCAAAGTGCTATTAGTCTAGCCAAGGACTACGTGCAACATAGCAAGTCCAAGCATATTGCAATTCATTATCACTATGTTCGACATGAAGTAAGAAAAGGAGCAATAATGGTAGAACATTGTCCAACTGATCAAATGATTGCAGACATTCTCACCAAAGGACTCATGAAGCTCGGTAAACACTTTTGCCATCAGAACTTGGAGCTGCGGCGGCCTCTCTTTTTGGAGATTAGCACATCTCACGTCATGTCAATTTTGTCTAGACTTGTACATAGCCTATAGACTTTAGGACACTTCACGCATTACTTCACATCATGCACATTTATTATTTGTACTTTGTATATAGAAGCACATTGTACTTTGTATATAGACGCACATTGCACATGGACTTTAAGGTGGCATTGTACGTTTATATGTAGGAGCTCGGGTTTTTCCCTTGTGCTCCCAAGGGTTTTTTTACTCGCAGTTGGAGACCTTTATTTAAGTGGGGGTGTTGGAGCTATATATAGCTAGCCCTAACTCACTCTAGGTCTTGCCTATATATATGTGACTTGTGACTAATATGATTCATTCTTGTGGAGTGTATGTGGTGTCTCTTGTCTCGTCTCTCTCCCTCTCTCAAAAGGGACGCAAGGACAAGCAACTTTTCAAAGTCGTCTTCATGAGCGAACATGGCAAAGAGCTCGCTCTTGCCCCACAACGGGGTGGTGGAGAGGAACCCACAGAAGTTTTCAAAGTGGGTAGCCATGTGAATCCAAAGAGATAGTGTGAGCTCGTGCTTGGTTTCTATCGCATGAAAATGAGAAAGAAGGCACCCTTGGCTATTATAGTTTAAATT
This sequence comes from Cibotium barometz, assembly GCF_041138505.1. Taxonomy (NCBI): domain Eukaryota; kingdom Viridiplantae; phylum Streptophyta; class Polypodiopsida; order Cyatheales; family Cibotiaceae; genus Cibotium; species Cibotium barometz. Next base: position 41,356,885 of record NC_141072.1, read on the forward strand.
TAAAGTTTGGCATTTTCACACTAGACTCTTAGACAAAAAAATCACAGTTTGCAAAAATATTAAGATTTCTATTAAATAAAGATTGGTTGAAAAAGAGCCTGCTACAAAATTACAAGCATGTCATCTAATCTAAAATTGTTATAATGTCTTCATTTTTTGCATCTCTTGTGACATTTACTTCATGTTGATCTCCATCTCCTTGTTGACTTGAAAGCTCGTCATTGCCTTCACCTCGATCCTGAAACTCTTGCCCCTCATGTGCATCAGAACAGAGGCTATTTTCCCATATACCTAGTTCATCTTCAAGCTCTTTCACATGCCTACTATGTGTTGGGAGGGCTATGCACCTTGCTGCTAAAAATTCAAGGTCCCCCATTTGCCATGATTTTGAGACCATGGTTGTCCCCTCCTTATGCTTCCCAATCTATAAAAATATAGAAAGTGAAACAATAACCAGAAAGTGTAAGGGTTAATTCTAGACATGTAGTGTAATCAGATATACCTTTCTTCTCATCAACTTGAAACTTGACTCTTCCACATTGTCAAAGCCCATGATGCTAAAGTGTTCACGTAGGCTGCCACTTGCTCAATCCATCCATTTTTCATCATCATAGCTATCTCAATAGGCACAATTTCTTCTTCTGATGCTTGAAGTGGGATCCATGTCTCGTGCTTTTGCATCCATCTTTGGTAGTGCAGATGCATGTACAAAATAGAGCATGCCTTTAAGAACCTGAAAGACACTGTAGAATCTACTACATTGCACTTGTACACATCACCTTGATGTGACCCCTCATTAACCTCCCAACCCTCTCCTATTAATCCTTGAATGAGATTAGATCGTACCTCCTTACAAATATACATTGTTTTTGTTTGGTGCATTAGCATGGAATTGAACATGTGCACAAAAACATGTAAAGGACAAAACCAATTTAGCCCTACTGACCTAGATACCTTTGAAAACTTGAGTGATGTCTTGATATCACTTACCATCTTAAACTTTAAGCATAAGATGGTCCAGCATCAGGTTTGGGCCATTCAGGATTGTTAAGAGGGGGGTTGGGGATCTCTTCTAGCTTGCCAAATAAACCTAGTTTTTTATCTACAAAATATGAGTGAGAAAAGAAAAAGATATTGTTATGTACAAGATCACTTGGGCTTTGAGATACAAACATTACCTCTCCAATGGATGCATGCATAGCATAGAAAACTCCAGTGAGGCTTTGTTGTGGTTGTTCCTCAACATAATTAGAGGGGAAAATATCTATAGATAGAGACATAAGAAAATGGAGAATCATAAGAAAATTTGAAACACAAAATCCAATATTAGCATGTTGTTAGAGTTGTGTTTATATTACACTGACAATTTGAAGGAAACCTTGGTCATTGGCGTTGAATGTATAGGTCTCCAAGGGTATACACATGTTGCACTATGGCAACCAGTCCTTCCTTCTTAGTATGCTTGAAGCCTTGTAGCCACCCCTTCCAATGATGTAGCATATTCCCCAGTTGACGCACTCGATGTGGTCCCTTAGAGCTTGGCTGCATGTAGACCTAAGCCCCAACCCTGAATCTTGTTGGAGCCCAAACTCCATTCTCATGTCTTGTGTTATACAACACAAGATCTTCCACCTTCTCCCTAGGTCTTCTCACATTATTGGAAGAGGCCATGGTGGTAAGAAAAGAGAAGAAGGGAAAAGAAAAGCTTGGTTCAACAGACGAGTGGAGAGGAGAGAAAGTTTAGGGTTTTCAGTGCAGTAATGGAAAGCTTAAAAGAGGGTTGGAGTTTGAGAATAGGCTTCCTGAAACTAGAGTAGACTAAAGAGGATAGAGTTTTTGTAGCAATGGAGAGGGAGGGAGCTTGAGAGAGAGAGACCAGGAGATTGAGAGGGAGGGAGCTTGAGAAGGAGGGAGAGCTTAAGAGGGATGGAGTTTTTGCAGCAATGGAGAGCTTAGAAAAGGAAGAAAGAGGGAGAGGGAGCTTGAAACTGAGGGAGCTTGAGAAGGAGGGAGAGCTAGAGAGGTATGGAGTTTCTGCAGCAATGGAAGAAAGAGGTTTAAAACGAGCTTTCCAAACCTAGAGTATGTTGGGGGAAAGTTTGAGAGGGAATACACACTTTTGGGAAAAAATTGAAAATTTTCAATCCTTTAGGGTTTTTAATCTGCCCGATTCTAGGTGGGGGGGTCTCTAAGTTTGGGCCCAAGAGGTAGGGGGACAAGAGTAGTAATTAGGCCCCATTAGCAAACAAAATCCTAGGCCCCATTAGCAAACAAAATCCTAGGCCCCCTAGGGTCAAAGAAGTCAAAATGTGCACCCATCTCTCTTCCTATTGGTCCATTCCTAATCAAAAGTTAATCTAAGAGGCCCTCTTTGGGTTCAAAAAAATCCTAATGGACTACTCTCATAATATATCCATGAAGTAGATCACTTAGAACTTCATCCTAGCTTACTACCACACACTCTTGAAGTGGAAATAACCATAAGTATTCCGTTGGACCATTACAAGCGCCCGTCCAACTTGTAGATTTGAACACCATTACTTCATATCTTGAATGTATGACCTTTTGGTGTCTCTACCTTGACTCTTTGATCTAAGATAATGGTAGTAACTCTCGTTAACCCTAGAAATGGGTTAACACTACTTAGTAAACTACAAAGTAAATTATAATCACTTAGTAAACTACCAAGTAAACTAAGATGGAATTTTTTGAGTTTACTTTGTAGTTTACTCGGGTAGTTTACTTGTCCGATGGCCCAAACAAGGCATCGAGATTTAGGTCAATGAAATGCATTGATCTTATCTAACAAGGGTCTTTAAGACCCTATGGTAGATAGTGCTAAGGCTTATAGAGGCCACAACATCAATCGTAAGCAAGAGAAGGTTGTTTTTAAGGGGGGGCTCCACCGTCAATATTGAAGATAATATTGGCGGCATGCATATACGCTAAAGATCCCCGAATAGTTAGAAATGATTTTGAGATCTGCATGTAAGTTAACTCAATACTCATCCCCTCACTACAAACAATTCTCATGCTAGAAGTATGTATCATCTCATAGCTCTTGCATCATGTCTTTTCTTTTAGAGCTATCTTTTCCAGCGGGTCCATGTTCACCATGAGTTGCACCTAATATATACTTTTCTAGTTTTAGACAAGGCATTTAATCATCATAACCCACCTAAGAGGAAGTGCCTTAGGATGAAGTGGGGCCATAGATCATCATGAGTTCTAGCTGGTGCACCGCCTTCTTTCTTCTTCTCATCAGCGCGCTCATATTACCCTCCGCCGTTGATGCCGCTGCGTTTGGTGGCAACCATCACTGGACCAACTCGAACTCGTCTGATGAAACCTCGTTGGAGTACTACGTCCAGGTGGAGGTTGGCGGGGATGACACTGGCTACCTCATCCACGCCCTTGACACCAACGCCACCTACAGCTTCGGTGAGACTGAGGCGTTCACCCTCAACGTAATGGAGGGCGCCGACCCTTCCTCCACACAGCTGGGTGTCATCCGAGGCTATACCGTCCAGGCCAGCTACACGTCCACCAACCACGAGGTGGAGGTGGAGGTGCTCTCCTACGACGATGGCTCCCTCAAAAAAGTCTTAATGCTGAAACTTAATTGTGCTTGAGTCTATTGCAAATACTCATCATCATGAGCGTACTTAGGCACCATCCATCCTAGATTAACTTAATCATGTGTGATTAGTAGATTATTAGATTAACTTAATCATGTGTGATTAGTAGATTATTAGATAAACCCTAATCTCCATAGCTATGTGTAGGCGATATCATGAATCTTAACAAGAATTGTAGTCCATACCAATGGACTCTAAGATGGATTTTTGATGCATACGGTCCACAGGCATCTCATTGCCCTCAGGAAATATTTGATCTCTTAATGACCTGTTATATTGGCCACGATGATTAGAAAATGTAAAATAAAGAGATAAAAATGGAAAGGGTGATAAGTACTTACTAAAAAACTTTTGATACACTATCAGACCATCCAAATATTGATTGCAAGTTTAGCATTGCAAGGCATGTGTGAAAAAAATGTATGTACACCATGATAAAGAGGTGAATTGGCCAATCTACATAGCTTTTTCTCTTCTTTGGAGGCCTTTTCCACGTGTCCATGGCCACTACTCATTTCGTGTGTTTTTTCTCAGTCAAGATTCCCTGCATAATGTAGGGCATATAATCATATCATCCATGTCTTGATCCAAAGATGCCGGAGAGTCCATCATAGTTTCTTCTTTGACATGAGGGTGTGTAGTACTTGCTTGTGTGTCATTGTTCGTCTACTCCATTCAGGTTGAAGGTCCAAGCAACCGACCAGTTCATCATTGTGAGGGCACATATTCAAAACACCAAGTAAGTCATTTAGATGCTCAAATGGAAATATATCGTTCTTTTCTACATGGCACTAGTCTGGTCGGCCCCTTATATATTTTCCACTAGTCTAGTCGACCAAAGTCTAAATTCAAATGAAAAAGGTATCGAGGTGCAAAACACATTTGAATTTCAAAGGCCTTTTATTTCTTTTAATATAAAATCCCTTGTAGTCCATATGCTCGTTCGAAAAAACATCAAAAATTTCATCTACAAATATATCAAATTATATGGATAATAATTGTTGACAATATTTTCAATGTTGTTACCCCACTGGTGTTTCAAACGCATTTTTCTAGGTTATTTTTAACCCTTTTTTGCAACGCTTATTTTGCAAACAGCCTTAAAAGTTTATAGACCAAAAACCTACCCACTGGTTCGTTTTCTTATAGGTACTTGGAAGCTCTATGGTGGAGGTGATTTGCACTTGCACCACCCCCTCGACATTGTGATGGTTTAACTCACCCCCCATACCCTTCCTTCTCCAATTTGGGCTTCTACAATCTGCTATTTTTCTCTTTTCTACACTCATGTAAAAAATTTTACATGCACGTCTAGCCTAATTTTTGGGGATTTTTTGTAGGTCTTAGCTCACAACCATGTGCTTTGAATTTGCAAAGGTAACCCCTTTTTTATCTCTCCCTAATACTTTTTTATTTACTTAATTTTATCATATGAAGCCTTTTTTAGCTCTCCCTAATCGCTATTTAGTTTCTTGATTTCATGCAGGTACTGTAATGCTTTTCCCATCTGCTACTACTAGAGGTAAGCCCTCTTATCTTATGATTTTTTTCTTATTTCTTTTTGCAAATATATGGCCACCTGGCCTTGGGTGTTATTTTATAGGTACATATGTAAACCCTAAACTATGTCCATGCATGTATGTATGCAGATCTCATGGATGAGGGATATAGCTCGGGAATCACCCCCTTAATGACCCCCAACCCACTGTCCCGCCTACTCCACGTATTACAAGGCTCCACCAATTTTTCTTTTTCATTACACAAGAAACTCTCGGGCAATAAGCCATGGCTCGAGCCTACTTCACCCAAGATGAGTCAGCTGGCCCATCACAGAGCAAACCATGCGTACAGTCACACCCATGCCATCCCGTGCTCACACCCCACCCTCGGGCTGTTCCTTTAACTGAAGTAAGTGCTCGCATCATAGTGGTGGTAGTGGTTATTGTAACCATGGTCCCATGGATGAAATTACCCCTCCAGGAGAGTGGCCACACCCATAGATAGAGTGGCCACACCCATAGATAGTGTGGCCGACTCCCCCATCTCATAACTTTGATCTAGTTGGCATTTTGGTAGTAGTGCTCTCCCCAATGCAAATCAATATGTTTACATGATGTAGGAAGGGGATGTAGTTTTTGACGAGGTAGGACAGGAGATGTGTAGTCACATAAGGAAACTATGTGGCATAGTGTTCGCCCATGACACTATGAGCACATTCCCCCACCTCTCATTGGAGAAGAAAACCCAGATATACAATCAAATCAAGAACGAGTTCAAACCAGCCCCAAGCAGTGAGGAGGTACCAAATAGATGGATCTATGATCTCGTGAGAGATTGTATGAAGCATAAGTGGTCTGATTTCACCCAAGTAGTGAAAAGAGGGGAATAAAAGCCTTGGCATGTGCACCAAGACGAATGAGATAAGGAGGTGAGGAAGCACGCCGATAACCCTGAATGGTATGCACAACAAGAGGAAGCATTTGTGAAGCGGATGGAGAGCTCACACCTCCAGGGTGGTGGATGGAGAGCTCACACCTCCAGGGTGGTGGATGGGATATTGGATAAATGTAATCCCAACTCCTTAGTCCAATTTAATGTGTGGTTGTTAGGCTAGTGGTCAGTGGTTGGTGTGTAAAGCCTACAAATGGTTGGTGCATATGGTTCATGCAACTCATGCAACTAAAAATAGGATAGAGGAGTCTCTAAATAAGGTACAAGCCGTGATCAAGTTTGGTTCATGCCTAATCATAATTAGAGTCTTGTTGTGTTGATCTTAAAGCAATTTTTTGCATATACCAGTTTTTGTCCCTCATAATCATGATGTTTTGTAGAAGCTTTGATCCACCTTGAGTATGTTTTGATCAATCTTCATAGTTGAATTATCATATCCAACATAACTAAGGTACAACTCGTGATCAAGTGATTATGTAAGTTTGGTTCATGCCTAATCATAATTAGAGTCTTGTTGTGTTAATCTCAAAGCAAATTTCTGCATATACCAGTTTTTGTCCCTCATAATCATGATGTTTTGTACAAGCTTTGATCCACCTTGAGTATGTTTTGATCAATCTTCATAGTTAAATTATCATATCCAACATTTGGTATCAGAGCATGACCCAATTAGGTTTAGTTTATTAGCAAAAAACCCTAATCTTTCTCTTAATCACCATAGCTAGTTTTTCTCTATTTGGACAGCATGCTGTAGATTGCTTCCATGCTTGCATCTGAGGTGATTATACTCCAAGATTTTGATATAGCCTTCTTTCTTTGCTCCCATGCTTGCCCTAAAACGCAGCTCACAGCCCGACTTCGTCACATCTTCGCGAATTCGTCATCGCCATCAACAGAGCCCGTTTTCTACTAATCGAATCCATTCGGCATCGTCTCTACAAATTAGCCTAATTGCTTTTAGATGCTTCAAGGCTATCATGTGAGGATTCAGCATACCAAATCTTGAAGTATTTGGTTCACCAGAGAAACTATACGCATCGTTTTTCCAGTCGCCTGTTTTCTACCTCTTTTGCTCCAATCACATGGTGATTATTATTTTGACTTATATTGATGATATTTTTATTATTTGGGCTTAAAAATTCAACAAAATTGGGTTTCATACATGGCAAATCAAGGTGAATGGCTACCTCATGAAGAAAAATCTATAGAGTACGGTCAAGCCACTTACTGAAGATGAAACAGGTATTTCTGCTGCAGTTACAAGAGCTACAACGTCTGCACTTCAAGCAAAAGATGAGCAAGCACTTGGTATTTTTATTACTGCTTTAGAAGATGATTTTATTGATTATATTGATAATGTTGAGTCAGCTATGGAAGCTTGGGAATTACTAGAACGTACTTTTGGTGCAAAGGCAAAGCATTCCAAGATCAGTTTGAAGATGCAACTCTTTGATCTAACCATGGAGAGTAATGAAAATTTAACAGCTGTGATTAACAGGTTGAAGAGCTGAATGACACAATTGGTTTATGTTAAATCTCCTGTTCTTGAAGAAGATGCTATTGCTATTTTGCTTAAAAGTTTACCTTCAAACTTTAGGCAAATTGTGACGGTACTTAAAGAGAAGGAGCCTGTCCCTTCCTTGGAAAGTATCATAAATTCTTTACAGGAAGAAGACAAGAAGATTACAAAGAATGTGATAGATTCTTATGCATATGCTATTACTTCGACATCGGCAAAGAAGAAGTGTACTATTTGTGGTCGTACAAATCTTCTTACTAAGGATTGTTTCTCCAAACATCCTTGTGAGTATTGTGGAAAGACAAATCATCCATCCTCAAAGTGCTACCAAAAAGATCAAAAGCTAGCAAAGGCACATGTGGTTGAAGAAGTCAACCAACAGGAAGAAACAAATCTTTCTTCTACTCATAGTATAAAAGATATAGATGATGATTATGCTTTTTAAATTATGTCATGTATGTGGTTAAGTCAAGACTTATGTTGTTCCAACTTGACGAGTTGTAGAGGAGAGTACACCACCCTATGTTGTTGTTAAGGGGAGACTCTTACTCATTGTGTCAAGGAGGTATGTTAGACTTATTCGTGTTTTTGTAAGAAGTTGGTCTTAAGGGGGGATTATTTGATAAATGTAATCCCAACTCCTTAGTCCAAGCTAATGTGTGGTTGTTAGGCTAGTGGTCAGGGTTGGTGTGTAAAGTCTACAAATGGTTTGTGCATATGGTTCATGCAACTCATGCAACTAAAAATAGGGTAGAGGAGTTTCTAAATAAGGTACAAGTCGTGATCAAGTGATTATGTAAGTTTGGTTCATCCCTAATCATAATTAGAGTCTTGTGTTAATCTCAAAGCAATTTTCTGCATATACCAGTTTTTGTCCCTCATAATCATGATGTTTTGTACAAGATTTGATCCACCTTGAGTATGTTTTGATCAATCTTCATAGTTGAATTATCATATCCAACATGGGACTCTTTCTATGAGTATTTTGTAAAGTATACATGCTTTGCATGGCCTCTCATGTGTATGTGAAGTTTATAGTTGTATGTTTTTATGTGTTGTTCGCATGCATGTAGGGTGATTGGGTGCTAACTTTCTTAGCTAGCTGAGTGATATACGTTTAAACATGGCACCTATGCCTTGCTTGAGCGAATGGAGCACGATGGGGAGAATGTGGATTGGATAGTTGTGGTTTCGTTTTAGTACTTTGTACCTTTTGTATATATGTTATGAGCTTGTATATCCCTTCAGTTTGCAAGGGCTGATTTGTGAGTATTACATTGTTTTTGCAGAGAGCAATACCTAAGCTGTTAAAATTACAGCAATGTGATGAGCTATGGTGGATCAAATTCTAGAATCAACATCATTAACAAAGAGATCAGATGATAATTAAGATGTGATTAGGGAGCAATTAACTGATAGCTTAGTGTAGACATGGATAATCAAAAACTAGCAAATTTTTATTAGGCCAATGCCTCAATTTATAGAGTTTACATCATCCAAGCATCTAACCCCACTCACTTCTCCTTGATTCACTCCACCGCTTTTGCTTGATTCTCTCCACCTCTCCGAGAATATCTCCACACATCCTAAATCTCCTCGTGCTACCCTTTATTCTCTCCCAGTAGATTCTTCTCACCTTTTCATAGGTTCTCTCACATTTATAGATTCTCTTTTACAACCTCTAGCCAAGGGCTTGTTGCACACACCCTATTCACTTGTATATTTCAACACCTCCCCTCAAGTGAACACTCCTAGCACACCTGGACCCTATACCAAGTTTCCCTCTTACTTGATAGTCCGCGAGACCAGTGCCTCAACTCCCTAAACTCATAGTTCTTGACACTCTCTCTCCTCTATGTGTCCAAGGCTACTATAAGTGCCCGTGACCTTACTAAAGTGCTCACACAAACATCTTCCACATGGCCTTCATCATCGGTGGCTCAGAGGTGGTTTTACTCTGTTGGGGCAGGTTTCATTAGGTTGTGGGGTTTCTCTCTCTCTCTCTCTCTCTCTCTCTCTCTCTCTCTCTCTCTCTCTCTCTCTCTCTCTCTCTCTCTCAGAAAAGATGATCCGACTCCACTTCCTTAGGAGCCTCCATGAAGTTTGCCAATGTCGTTCCTTCCACTGGGTTTGCTATAACAGTTTCTTGCCATGTGTCATAGCTTTCCATAGTTGTGGCAAGTAAGGTCCTTCCTCCTACTCTGCCTCTTCCTCGTCCTCGTCCTCGAGAGAATCCTCCTCGGCGGGTGAAGAATGCTTTTTCTTCTCCTACTGTTGAGTCGAGCCATTGCTTCTCTTTGCCTCTTCTCTCTTGCTCTAGTAAAGCTTCTTCTATCTCGTGTAGCTTCAATCCAAGTACATTCTTTAGTATTGTTACAATATTTTCATATTCACCTTTGTCCACACTCTTCAGAAGCACAGCTAGTGCCTCATCATCTTCTAGCTGACAGTTGTTGCTTAATGCTTTTATATTTGTTCAAGTGTGTGATTAAAGGTTCATTTTCCTTCATATCTAATTTGTAGAAATGCATTAACAAATCTATCTTTCAACTTTTAGGTTGTGTGCCAAATAATTTATTGAGTTCATCCCATGTATCTTTTGCCCATTGTATCCCTGTGATGTGATAAATGATTTCATCATTTAAACTGAGTGCAATAAGTCCCAATGCTTTTTCATTCTTGCTCTTCCACTCATTTTCCCCTCTCACCTCTGGGCATTCATCTCTTCCCTCAACTAGTCCCCACAGATTTTTCCTCATGAGCAGATACATGGTTTTTGTCTGCCATGTGTAAAACTGCAGCTCCCCATTAAATTTGGCTATTTCTTGTGCCGTAATCATGATAATGTAAAGGGGGTCTTATCTCTTGATCAAATTTCAAGATTCAAGGGCAGTGTCTACCCTTTTACAACTCAATCTGGTGTTTATGAGATGATTACAAACCAATTTATCAGCATAAAATCACCAAAAATTACATTAAATCAAGGGGTAACCAATTTGTATGGAATGGTTGGAGTATCAAACCATCTCCGACTTGTAATATGAAGCTATAGGGATCTGTATCAGATACCTAATGGTTAATTTGAACCCTCAATTGCACCAAAAATTAGTGATTAGCATTGATTAATCACTGATTAGCAAATTAATTCTTTGTTTTGTGTACAAAAAACAGAGTATGCGGGGAGCCCAGATCTGAGGCCTTAGAGTTCAAATGTGCTATCCTTTTAAGTCCATCAATAGCAATTAGTCTAGTAGAGGATTAAGCCAAGAAAAACAAGATTTGACCACACATTGAATGCATAATCTCCGTTTTACCAAAGTCAACTATAGATTTGATGAAGAGCTTGGATCTCACTGTAGACCTGATCAAATCAAATTCTGACTTCACCAGATTGTAGAGAACCCTTGAAAACCCTTGGGGCGAAGAGGAATTAGACCCATTGCATTTGATGAAGTAGAAATCTCAATTTTTCCTCGGAAAAATGGTACCTACAAATTAGCAAAAATCTCCAGCTGTGCGTGGCGGTTTGACCTTTTGTTTGGATGGGCTGGAGCACAAGTGTAGGTTTGCCTAAAGTGGCTTGAGCTAATTTGATGTATGATGGGAGATAGATCTCCTCCAGCAGCTGGGGGTACAGAGGGCTTATTGAAAAAGAGGTAAAAAATCTAATTATCTACTAATCCTAATTAGCAAAGTGATTAGCAAGATAATGGGCTCATAAACTTGATGGATTCTAGGCTAGGCTCTGATACCATGTTAAAATTACAGCAATGTGATGAGCTATGGTGGATTAAATGCTATAATCAACATCATTAACAAAAAGATTAGATGATAATTAAGATATGATTAGTGAGCAATTAACTGATAGCTTAGTGTAGGCATGGTTATTAAAAAACCAGCAAATTCTCATTAGGCCAATGCCTCAATTTATAGATTTTACATCCAAGCATCTAATCCCACTGATTTCTCCTTAATTCACTCCACCTCTTTTGCTTGATTCTCTCCACCCTCCCGAAATATCTCCACACTTCCTAAATCTCCTCATGCTACCCTTTATTCTCTCCCAATAGATTCTTCTCACCTTTTCATAAGTTCTCTCACATTTACAGATTCTCTTTTATAGCCTCTAGCCAAGGGCTTGTTCCCGCACACACCCTATTCACTTGTATATTTCAAAATAAGCCTCCCCAGAGGAGACTAGCTCGCATCTACAAGCTTCTTTTTGCTTAGATATTTAGTTATGTAAATGGCATTGTATAAATTCATTTTGGGGTTTTACAGATCCATTTTGCACCCTTTTGAGGATGTATAATTTGCTCGGCTTTACAATAACATTTATGTATGCAACAATTTTCATATAATGTTTGATATCTAGCCAACAATTACTCATATCTTTGTATCAATGAATCTTTGTCTTAAAAGTTTGATTGTGTCAAATTCTTCATTTGAGACCAATTCAAGAAAGGTCTCTATACATTTGCAAAAATGGTGCATCCAGGTACACATCTACACTTGGATGCACCATTATGCCAAAAACAATAAAACCTACATCCATCTTTAATAGCGTCCAAAATGATGTTAGAAACAACATCTAAAAAACATTCAGTTTAAATGTCAAAAAAATCATCTAGAAAAGCGTTGGAATATCTGTAATAATTGAATTATTTTTTCCACTAGTAATGATTCGATACTGATGGAAAAATTGACGTGCATATGGACGTTCTTATATTTTCATTGCAAGTCATTTTTGTCAGATTAAATGTCAGAATTTAGGTGGCTTGTAGTGGTGCATGTGGTAAGGACTTCCAGCCAAGGGAAGCACATTCTTATCATCATGTTGTCCTAGCATTTCAATTAGTGAGAATGGTAGATCAATGAGGAAGAAGTAGGCAAGATTGTAAGTGTAGTTTTTAAGCCTCCATTAAGAAGCATTGTGCGTGGTATGAGGTCAATGTGCATGGATTTCATGAAAGTACTATAAGATTTTCCATGTGCTCCTTCTACAATTTTGTGTAGGAGCATGGTTTGCATATGACATGGGAATCAAGGGAGGTAGTGTGATTAACATGGATATGGCATTTTAGGGAGGGGCCTAGAGTAGTTCTCCAGCAAACTACCCATGGGCTACCTCTTTTTTCTATAAGTTTATGCTCTATTTAACGCCTTCCTATGGATATGTATGAAAATTGAGCATTAATGAGATATATAGGTCTGTGGGCTTGTGAATACGTATACAAAGAATCATTCTTTTAGTGATATGAAAGGGGCCAAGAGGTAGTTCACCAATGAACTACCTTGGGCTACCTCTTTTTCTTTGATTAGTTTTTTTAATTGTGCTTAGATAAGTATGCAAAGTGGACATGTTTGCATTATGATGCACTTGTGGACATGTATGCAAAGTGTTACATTTTTACTTATTGGGTAGTTTGTGGATGAACTACCCCGACCCCTTCTTTTTGCTATTGAAAACGAACATGGTGTAATGGACATATATGCTAAGTTCAATGCTCGAGTGGTCATGAATGCCGAGTGCAATACTCTAGTGGTCATGTAGGCCATGCAGCACGAGAATAATGCTTGTATGTTTTGTGTAATGTTGCAAGATGCAAACATGTCACCATATTTATAGGTTGACTTATTTGGTTAACAAGGGGCGTAGAGGTAGTTTACAGGTGAACTACCCTTTGCCCTCCTCTATGTGGTTTTTGAGTCTAGTGCACCCGGCCTAGAAATATCTTATGGACACCTATGCCATATTTGTTCTTATCTCTTGAGGGATGCCATGGTTCAAGCATGTATGACAAGATGTAAGCACAAAGGGCAACCCTCCCAACAAGCAAAGCGGCCAAGGAGATTCAATGACAAGAGGAGCTTGGCCATTGCATGTGCCTACATCCCATGCTGATCTCTGGTGCCCCTTTCTTAATAACGATGTCCAGCAACTTGTAGAGCTCTTTTGGGTACCTGGGCCTCGATGCGTCATACATGCTCGCTTGTGCAGAAGAGACTCGCCATTGTGAGTACAAGATTTGATGGGCTAGGAGGTAGTTCTCTCTTTTATATGTTTTAAATCACATGTATGCCAAGTGAGAATCTAGACATGTGTTGAATATGTATGATCGGATACTATGTATGCCTATGCTCTCTTGGACATCTATGCCATTCATTGCATAATATGTATGCTCTATTGCACAAGTATTTTAAGTGCATTGGAAATGTATACTAAGGGCTTAGTAGCTTATGGACATCCCTCCTATTAAAAAATAAAAAGGGATGGGAGGTATGCCCTCAAGCATGGGTGTGGGATAAGGCAAAGCAAAAGGACAAATGCAATTATGATGTCACCCACACATCCTTTAATGGACCAAACTTGTAATGCTCCCACTCACCCAATAACTAATAAATAATAATAATATAATATTTAATGAAGTAAAAGAGAGAAAAGAGTCTTTGATTATATCCGTCTTTCATACAATAGATAACAAGAGAAGGACTCTTGTGTAGAGCTTGAACCTCCCAAACCACCCCCGAGCTATCTCATTCGCACTCTCCCTCCCATGAAAAACTCGCGCACACACACACGCACACGCACTCGCACATGCACACGCACTCGCACTGTCAATCTCTTCTTTGATTTTTTTTTTGTGTATTCCTCTTCTTCATGTCATTGAGAGCCAAAAGTAGCCCTTTCTGAATCTTTCTCGATTTACGTGCCATATTTTTGGCGATGTGGCCCATTTTGGAAAAAGCGTATTCGGGAAGCTTTCTTCATACGTGGTCATCATTCCCATGAGATTTCTCCCTTTCTGAAGGTGGGCTACTCGCACCTCCGTGATCCGATGAGGATGCTTAATAGCCCATCTCGAACAATCCATCCTCCTCTTTGACTTTGTATCTCTTCGTCCGAGGCCAATCTTTTTCCTTGACCTCCGTTTAGGACCAACCATGTCTTGATACGGAAATCTAGGCACATTTTTAGCACAAAACCACTCAAAATGCACTATGGAGTCACCAAACGGATGGCCCCAAATTCTACCTCTAACATAATCAAAACTCGCCCGCAAAATGTAACTGCCTGAAAATGATCAAAACCAAAGCAAGTCCTGCAACACAAAATTTCATCAAAACACGTTAGATGTCCTAACAAAGCATTCTACATATTTCCTACACCATGAACTTTCAAAAAATTATTTATACAAAGTTATGAAGGTTCACAATCGCCCCTTCTTTGAGAAATGTGTCCTCAGAGTCTAAACGAATGAAATTCTGCATGCAAAGAATTTAAGTCTACCCCCATGAGGCATCTTCTAAGGGATATACATCCCACTTAACCAAAACTTCAACTATAGTCTTATTTCTAAGTTGTCTCATTCTTCTATCCAAAATGAATTGAGGTTCGATCCTCAATCTCCCATCTTCTTGAATCCTAAATTTGTCCTACAAAACATGAGAAGGATTAGCAACATAACTTTTCAATAAACTCACATGGAAAATAGGATGTACTTTTTTATTGCTAGGCATTTCTAGTAAACTATGATTTGTCGAGTAAAATAGGTAGTAAACTATGCCTGCTTGTTATGGCTCACCCAAACCCCCCTTGCCAGCAAGAGATACCCTCGTGAACTACAACTATCATGAGGATATTTCCATTAGCCAAGACTGTAACCTTTGAGGTCTCCAAGCTCTACAACTACTTGAGAAGCAATTCCACCGCACCTCCCGCAAGTGTTGTCACACTGTCGCGTTGCACTACGTGTACTTGTCCCTCCTCTCACCTCACTTAACTCTCACACACACTCACTAGTGTGGATTAGAAAGAGATTAGCAAGAGCAAGACTCTATTGCACAATGGGAGAGTTCTTTGTATTATGAGAGATATTCATCTATATACATGACCATAAGTGTTCACACACTCAAATTGTGGCCGGCTAGAACTTTGGGCTCATAAGCGGCCTAATGCTACTGCAATGAGTAATCTCATAATATATCCATGAACTACATCACTTGGAAAGTTTTCCTAACTTACTACCACAAGTTCTTAAAGAGCGAAAATCATCATAAGTATTCCATCGGACCATTACATGCGCCCGTCCGAGTTGTAGATTTGGACACCATTGCTTCATATCTTGAATGTATGACCTTTTAGTGTATCTACCTTGACTCCTTGATATAAGATAATGGTAGTAACTCTTGTTAATCCTAGGAATGGTTTAACATTCCCCCCTTCCTAAGGCCGATCGCGTCCCCCATGATCGTGTTGAAGACCTTTGTGTAGGGAGAATTGACAAGTTTTGTTGATGGATTTTTATGTTGAGTGATGCTCAATGGTAATTGTTCCTTCGAAAGGAATAAGAAAGGCTAGTTAGTAAATGAAAAGGTTAGAGATTAGGGGGAATTCCTGGAGTGATTGCATTTTGATATTTTTGTGAGCATTTTTTATGTGGGTTATATTTTTTGCTCACTTTGTTTTGGACAATTAGAAGCAGAGTTACATGTGATTTATGTTAGTTGGGAAACTAAGAGATGCAAATGATGGGGTAGAAGAGAAGGAAGGATTCCAAGGAACGTAGAAAAAATCATCAAAACGAGATTGTAAGATGGATCTCACGGATTTAATTAATTTCTTATGGATTTAACTAATTATAATTTTCTTGCATGTGGGCCTATTTCACGACGTGAAGCAGACCTGTTTCACGACGTGAAGTGGACTTCATGGACTTAATTAAATTAAATTTATTTTTACCTATAGACTTGTTTCACATCCGTGAAATAGAGGGCTTCATGAATGTGAGATGTACCTCACGGATTTAATTAAATTAAATTTATTTATTTTACATGTGGGCTTGTTTCACGACATGAAGTAGACATGTTTCATGACGTGAAATTGACATCATAGATTTTTTTTTGGGAGACTAGTGGAAAATTCAAATTTAGGGCTTCATGAACGTAAGATGGATCTCACGGATTTAAACTTTTTTTTCTTTTTTGCATGGGGGCCTATTTTACGATGCGCAGCGAACATGTTTCACGACGTGAAGTTGACTTCACGGAATTAATCAAATTATTATTATTTTTTGCATGGGGTCCTGTTACACACCGTGAACTCGGAGGTTGCGGTTTACAATGTGAAATGAGGTTTCACGAAATTAATATTGTTTTTCGGAGTCTAGTGGGAAATTCTAATATCCTTGTGTGGAGGGAATATTTTTTGAATTTTGAATTGGGGAGATATGCGCATAAATAAGTCAACACTTTTATGACACCGTAGGAATAAAGAAGTTAACACTTTTATGACACCCCCTTACACCCTTCATAAATGACTCCCAAAATGGACAAATTGCCAACTTAAATTGGCATCTTTTCATTCAATGCTTATTAGCCTTAATGAGTTATGGAAAAAAGTGCTTAAGCATTAATCAAAGATTAATCCTTCCACTAATCTTTTTCCCTTTTGAACTAAGTTAGAGATAGTCTCGCCAATCATGAGAATAGTCCACCTTAGTATTCCTTGTAATGAGAAATCCCTTTGTCCAAAACTCTTTGAAATGTCATGAACATCAATTCCTTCCCACAGTCTCTTCACCTCCTCTAATAAAGGGGCTAAGTAAACATCCATGTTGGCTACCTTATACTTCCCAAGCACTATCAATGAGACAAAAATATGCCCCTTCTTTATTTCTAACCACGATGGAAGAGTGTAGTTCACAAGACAAACGGGCCATGTGCTTTATGTTGATATTGTAACACCAAACAGGTTCACACCATCCATAGCTAGCCCAAGCAATATTTTACCAGGATCCTCATTAAATTATGGCCACTTCTCTTCAATGTGTCTCCATATAGGGCAATCAACAGGGACACCTGCATAACATCATCCGTAGATCTAGTGATTTGATGCGAAGACATCATAGATAATATGTATTTACACTTGAACATTATTTAGATCTATGGAATGATAGGGAAGTGCCTAAGTACTTTTGTAGGAACCCTTTCTCCTTTGATATCTTACCTATATCTGGATTCTCCACACCACAGACATTGTGCAATACCTGCATGCTCGTGTTGATAGAGCACAATCATTTGGACAAGCATGGGAATAATTGTTGAGAAATGTGGTGCCAAAGAGCACAAGGTAGAGGTAGGGAGTAAGAAAGAGTATCCAAGAAAGTGCAAAGCATAGCATGCAGCCACATGAGTAAAGAGATTTATCCCACATTGATGTACAAGCCCAAGGGTACTACCTCCTCGTATAAAAGGGGGCCATTTCAAGCCATGAATCATATCACTTGCACATATCTTAAGCCTCTTTATAAGTACAAGTCTTAATGTTGTAACCTAATTGTGCTTGAGTCTATTGCACATACTCATCATCATGAGTGTACTTAGGCACCATCCATCCTAGATTAGCTTAATCATGTGTGATTAGTAGATTATTAGATAAACCCTAATCTCCATAGCTATGTGTAGGTGATATCATGAATCTTAACAAGAATTTTAGTCCATACCAATGAATTGTAAGATGGATTTTTGATGCATATCATGGTCCATCTCATTGCCCTTGGGAAACATTTGATCTCTTAATGACCTGTTATATTGGCCACGATGATTAAAAAATGTAAAATAAAGAGATAAAAATGGAAAGGGTGATAAGTACTTACTCAAAAACTTTTGATACACTAGTATATCAGACCATCCAAATATTGATTGCAAGTGTAGAATTGCGAGGCATGTGCGAAAAAGATGTATGTGCACCATGATAAAGAGGTGAACGGGCTAATCTACATAGCATTTGCTCTTCTTTTGAGGCCTTTTCAACGTGTCCATGGACACCACTCATTTCATGTGTTACTTCTTAGTCAAGATTCCCTACGTCATGTAGGGCATATAATCATATCATCCATGTGTTGATCCAAAGATGTTGGAGAGTCCATCATAGTTTCTCCTTCGACTTGAGGGTGTGTAGTAGTACTTGCTTGTGTGGTTGTCTGTCTACTCCGTTCGGGTCGAAGGTCCAAACAGCCAACTAGTTGAGGGCACATATTCAGAACACCAAGTAAGGCATTTAGATGCTCAAATGGAAATATATCGCTCTTTTCTACATGGCACAAGTCTAGTTGGCCCCTTATATATTTTCCACTGGTCTAGTCGGCCAAAGTTTAAATTCAAATGAAAAAGGTATCGAAGTGTGAAACACATTTGAATTTCAAAGGCCTTTTATTTATTTTTTAATATAAATAAAATCCCTTGTAGTCTGTATGCTCGTTGGAATTTAAAAGGCTTTTTATTTTATTTTTTAATATAAAATCCCTTGTAGTCTGTATGCTCGATGGAAAAAACGTCAAAATTTTCATTTAAAAATATTTCGAAATATATGGATAATATTTGTGGACATTATTTTCGATGTTGTTACCTATGTTTTTACCATTGGTATTTCAAATGCATTTTTCTAGGTTACTTTTAACACTTTTTTCAATGCTTACATTTATGTAAGCAAGAATTTTCGTATAATGTTTGATATCTAACCGACAATTACTCATATCTTTGTATCAATGAATCTTTCTCTTAAAAGTTTGATTGTGTCAAATTCTTCATTTGAGACCAATTCAATAAAGTTCTCTAAACATTTGCAAAAATGGTGCATCCAAGTACACATCTACACTTGGATGCACCATTATGCCAAAAACAATAAAACCTGCATCCATCTTTAATAGCATCCAAAATGATGTTGGAAACAAGATCTAAAAAACATTCATTTTATATGTCAAAAAAATCAAGCAGCATATGCGCGATTAGGATCTTGATCATATCGCCTTTTGAAAAAACAATGAGATGGATGATCTGTACAACCACAATAGTCACAAGGAGTACAATTTTTGGCAGAATTTGAACAAGGTTGCTTGGTGGTAATGCCATGTTCCTCATCATATTGACGTGCCCAACAATCAGAGACAATATGACCATTCTTATCACAATATGAATAATGTTTATTGGGATAGGAAAGTAACCCCCCCATGAAAACAACCGCCACCTTCCTCCTTTGCACAATATGAATAATGTTTATTGGGATAGGAAAGTAGCCCCCCCACATGAAAACAACCGCCACCTTCCTCCTTTGCACATTTTCACAAAAAATGATGACCGAGACTAATAAAAAATGATGATCAAGACTAATATTTCAAGCATCCCCAAAAGTGTTAAGAAAAAAAAAACTCTCCCTTTCTCTCTCCATCATCATCAATTTCTAGCTTTTAGTGGTAATTTTTTACCTCTTGGGTTCAAATCATTGCACTTTTATTCTTCTTTCAAATGCAAACTTACGTGATGATCTATGGCCCCACTTCATCCTAGTGGCATTTCCTCTTAGGTGGGGTTGTGATGATTAAATGCCTTGTCTAAAACTAGAAAAGTATATATTAGGTGCAACTCATGGGGTGAACATGCACCCGCCGAAATAGATAGCTCCGAAAGCAAAGACATGATGCAAGAGCTATGAGATGATACATACTTCTAGCATGGGAATTGTTTGTAGTGAGGGATGAGTATTGAGTTAACTTACCCATAGATCCCAAAATCATTTGTAACTATTCGGGGATCTTTAGCGTATATGCATGCCGCCAACATTATCTTCAATATTGATGGTGGAGTCCCCCCATAAAAACAACCTTCTCTTGCTTACAATTGATGGTGTGGCCTGTATACGAGCCTCAACACTATCTACCACGGGGTCTTAAATATCCTTGTTAAATGAGATCAATGGATGGCATTGACCTAAATCACGACGCCTTTTTTGGGTCATCAGACAAGTAAACTACCTGAGTAAACTATAAAGTAAACTGGGAAAATTTCATCTTAGTTTACTTGGTAGTTTACTAAGCAATAATAGTTTACTAAGTAGTGTTAACCCATTTCTAGGAATAACAAGAGTAACTACCATTATCTTAGATCAAAGAGTCATGGTGGATACACCAAAAGGTCATACATTCAAGATAGGAAGCAATGGTGTTTAAATCTACAACTTGGACAGGTGCCTCTGATGGTCTGACAAAATACTTATGGTGATTTCCACTTCAAGAGTGTGTGGTAGTAAGCTAGGATAAAGTTTCAAGTGATGTACTTCATGGATATATTATGAGAGTAGTCATTGTAATAGCATTAGGCCTCTTATGAGCCTAAAGTGCCCAGCCGACCACAGTTTAAGTGAGTGTGAATACTTATGGCCATGTACATAAGTGAATATCTGTCATAATACAAAGAACTCTCCCATTGTGAAATAGATTCGTGAATCCTCTTGTGCTAATCTCTCTCTAATCCATACTAGTGAGTGTATGTGTGAGTGAAGTGAGGTGAGAGGAGAGACGAGTACATCTAGTGCAACGGGGCGGTGTGACAATGCTCGTGGGAGGTGCAAAGGAATTGCTTCTAAAGGAGTTGTGGAGCTCGGAGATCTCAAGGGTTAAAATCTCGGCTAATGAAAATATCCTCATGAGAGTTGCAGTTCACCAGGTAATCTCTTGTTGGATGTGTTTCAAGGAGCGTTTTAGTGAGCCATAACATTTTCGACACTGCTTCTACTGGGGAATCGTCCCTTGGTTTTTCTTATTTTTTTTCTAACCTGAGCATTACCCATTGCTCATTGTCTTTATTAATAGTTTCCCATGAAAAAATGTGGTTTTGATGGAGATTTGTATGTAATGTGGTGAAGAATAGCTCTTTTCTTTGTTTTGTAAAAAATGTTTTTTTGCTTAATTTTTAGCTTAAATTGTTATTTTTGTTGTTGGTAATCTAGTTTTTAATGTTCCTAGGGCTTGCACATAGAGTGTATTAGGCTTTGTTTGCTTCCATTGCATCAAAAAATACAATAGAATGCAGTTTTTAATATTTTTTAGCTTTCTTTAGAATTAAACATAGAGCTAAAATCATTATTATTATTTTTTATTTGTGTGTTTTTTGTTTGATTTGTATGCATTAGAGTGTTATTAAGTATTAAGAGTATCATAATCATTTAAAAATTTTCACATAAACTCTTCAAAATCCTTGAAATCAACTAATCTTCCTGAATTGATTGCTTTTTGTCATTAAGGGGTGATTTATCCAGTTCAAGAGGCAAAAAACTAGATCATGTAAGAGGTCGAAATTAGTGTTTTGAGAGCATCTAGATGCATCAAAACACCTAATTACATCAATTGGAGGAATTTCCCTCTCTTTTGCTTAATTTTGCATAAAAAGAAGAAACTAAAATTAAGAGTCTAATTAATCTCTAATTATAAATTAATTTATAGATTAGTTGATGCACATAGCTTAGCAATTCCATGATCTATCCAATGATGTCATCAATGGTGTGAATTAATTAGTCATTAATGGTTAATTAAATCTCTAACTTAGTTCAAAAGAGAGAAAGATTAATGGAAACATTAATCTTTGATTAATGCTTAAATACTTTTTTCCATAACTCATTAAGGCTAATAAGCATTGAACAATTTGACCATTTTGGGAGTGATTTATGAAGGGTGTAAGGGGGTGTCATAAAAGTGTAAGGGGGTGTAAGGGGGTGTCATAAAAGTGTTGAGTTCTTTATTCCTACAGTATCATAAAAGTGTTGACTTCTTTATGCCCATATCTTCCCAATTTAAAATTCAAAAAATATTCCCTCCACATAAGGAAATTTAAATTTTCCACTAGACCCAAATTTTTTATTTTGATTTTGTGAAACTCCAGTTCACGTTGTAAACTGCAACCTCCCAGTTCATGGTGTGTAACAGGCCCCCACGTGAAAAGAAAATAATTAAATTTAATTATGTCTGTGAAGTCAACTTCACGTCGTGAAACATGTTCGCTTCATGTCATGAAACAGGTGCCCGTGCAAAAAAATAAATTTAATTTAATTTAATCTTTGAGATCCATCTCAAGTTCATCAAGCCCTAAATTCGAATTTCCCACCCGACTCCGAAAAAAAAAATTTGTGGAACTCCATTTCACGTTGTGAACCGCAACCTACCAGTTCACAGTGTGAAACAAGGCCCCATGCAAAAGAAAAATTAATTTAATTTAATGAAGTCTATGAAGTCAACTTCACGTCATGAAACATGTCTGCTTCGCGTCGTGAAAAAAGCCCTCTATTTGGTGGATGTGAAACAGGTCCGTAGTTAAACTTTAATTTAATTTAATTTAATTAAGTCCATGAAGTCCACTTCACGTCGTGAAACAGGCCCATAAGCAAGAAAAATAATAATTAATTAATTTTGTAAGAAATTAATTAAATCCATAAGATCTATCTCACAACCTTGTTTTGATGATTTTTTCTATGTTCCTCCGAATCCTTCCTTCTCTTCTCCCCCAGCATTAGCATCTCTTACACAAATCACATGTAACTCTGCTTCTAATTGCCAAAAACAAAGTGAGCGAAAAATATAACCCACCTAAAAAATGCACACAAAAATATCAAACTGCACTCACTCGGACAAATTTTCCCTAATCTCTAACCTTTTCATTTACTAACTAGCCTTTCTTATTCTTTCCAAAGGAACAAAGACCATTGAAGGTCACTCAACATCAAAAACCATTAACAAAACATGTCAATTCTCCCCACACAAAGGTCTTCAACGACGCGGTCACGGGGATGCGA
Source organism: Cibotium barometz (assembly GCF_041138505.1). Classification (NCBI taxonomy): domain Eukaryota; kingdom Viridiplantae; phylum Streptophyta; class Polypodiopsida; order Cyatheales; family Cibotiaceae; genus Cibotium; species Cibotium barometz. The sequence continues at coordinate 41,380,115 of NC_141072.1, forward strand.
TCGGCGTTAGGAAGGGGGGAACGCTAACTATTCCTAAGGTTAATAAGGGGAACAATTATCGTATATCAAGGAGTCAAGGTAGATACACCAAAAGGTCATACATTCAAGATATGCAAATCTACAACTTGAACAAGCGTATGTAATGGTCTGACGAAATATTTATGACGATTTACGCTTTAAGAGCGTGTGGTAGTAAGTTAGGATAAATTCCCAAGTGATGTACTTCATGGATATATTATGAGATTACTCATTGCAGTAGCATTAGGCCTCCTATGAGCCCAAAGTTCTAGCTGGCCCCACAACTTGAGTGAGTGTGAACACTTATGGCCATGTATATAAGTGAATATCTCTCATAAGAACTCTGTGATTGTGCAATAGAGTCTTGCTCTTGCTAATCCTCTTGCTAATCTCTCTCTAATACATATAAGTGAGTGTGTGTGAGTAAAGTGAGGTGAGAGGAGAGACAAGTACACGTAGTGCAACGCGACGGTGTTACAACGCTTGAGGGAGGCGGGTGGAATTGTATCTCAAGGAGTTGTAGAGCTTGGAGACCTCAAGGGTTACGGGCTTGGCTAATGGAAATATCCTCACGAGACAGTTGTGGTTCACCACGTTATCTCTTGTTAATAGATATATTTCAAGGGGGATTTGGGTAAGCCATAACAAGTAGGCATAGTTTACTACCTATTTTACTCGACAAATCATAGTTTACTTCGCAGTTTACTAGAATTGCCTAGTAATATAAAAGTGCATCCTCTTTTCCATGTGAGTTTATTGAAAAGTTATGTTGCTAATCCCTCTCATGTTTTGTAGGGCAAATTTAGGATTCAAGAAGATGGGAGACTAAGGATCGAACCTCAATTCATTTTGGATAGAAGAACGAGACTACTTAGAAATAAGACTATAGTTGAAGTTTTGGTTAAGTGGGATGTATATCCCTTAGAAGATGCCTCGTGGGGGTAGAATTAGATTCTTTGAATGCAAAATTTCATTCATTTAAACTATGAGGACAGATTTCTCAAAGAAGGGGCGATTGTGACGTGTCATAATTTTGTATAAATATTTTTTTGGGAAATTCATGGTGTAGGATTTATGTACAATGTTTGTTAGGACATCTAACGTGTTTTTATGAAATTTTGTGCTACAGGAATTGCTTTGGTTTTGGTCATATTCACGTAGTTACCATTTTGTGGGCGAGTTTTGATTATGTTAGAGGTAGAATTCAGGGAAGTTGGTATGAGAGAGTTTTTTCATTTTATACATAGAACAACTTTTCCCACGTGAAAATTTTGTGATTCACATTATTCCACATCTGTTTGGTGACTCCATAGTGGATTTTGAGTGGTTTTGTGCTAAAAATGTGCTTAGATTTTCGTATCAAGACATTACAAGGCCTAAACGGAGGTCAAGGATAAAGATTTAGCCTCGGACGAAGAGATACAAAGTCAAAGAGCAGGATGGAATGTTCAAGATGGACTATTGAGCATCCTCATCGGATCACCAAGGCACGAGTGGCGCACCTTGAGAAAGGGCGTAATCTCATGGAATGATGACCGCATGTGAAGAAAGCTTCTCGAACACGCTTTTTCCAAAAAGGGCGACATCGCCAAAAATATGGCACGCAAATCAAGAAAATTCTAGAAAGAGCTACTTTTGGCTCTCAATGTGAAGAAGAGGAATACACAAAAAAATCAAAGAAGAGATTGACAATGTGTGTGCGTGTGCGTGTGAGAGTGTGAGTGAGTTTTTCATGAGAGTGAGAGTGCGAGTGAGATAGCTCGGGGGTGGTTGGGAGGTTCGAGATCTTCACAAGAGTCCTCCTCTTGTTATCTATTGTATGAAAGACGGATATAATCAAAGACTCTATTATCTCTTCTACTTCATCAAATATTCTCCTATTATTATTTATTGGGTATTGGGTGAGTGGGAGCATTACAAGTTTGGTCCATTAAAGGGTGTGTGGGTGAAATCATAATTGCATTTGTCCTTTTGCTTTGCCTTATCCCACACCCATGCTTGAGGGCATACCTCCCATCCATTTTTATTTTTTAATAGGAGGGATGTCCATAAGCTACTAAGCCCTTGGTATACATGTCCAATGCACTTGACATACTTGTGCAATAGAGCATACATATTATGCAATAAATGCACTCGGCATAGATGTCCAGATTATACATGTCCAATAGAGCATAGGCAAATAGTATCTGATTATACATATCTAACACATGTCTATATTCTCACTTCCGATTTAAAACATATAAAAGAGAGAACTACCTCCTAGCCCATCAAATCTTGTACTCACAATGGCGAGTCTCTTTTACATAAGCGAGCATGTATGCTGCACCGACGCCCAGGTACCCAACAGAGCTCTACAAGCTATTGGGATTGTTGAGCAAGGGGTACCAAATATCAGCATGGGATGTAGGCACCTACAATGGCCAAGGTGCTATCGTCGTTGAAGCTCCCAGGCCCCTTTGCTTGTTGGGAGGGTTTCTCTTTGTGCTTACATCTTGTCATACATGCTTGTTGTGCTTACATCTTGTCATACATGTTTGTTGAACCATGGCATCCCTCAAGAGATAAGCACAAATATGGCATAGGTGACCATAAGATATTTCTAGGCCGGGGTGCACTAGACTCAAAAACCACATAGAGGAGGGCCAAGGGTAGTTCGCCGGTGAATTACCTCTAGGCCCCTCATCAACCAAATAAGTCAAACTATAAATATGGTGACATATGTTTGCATCTTGACACAATACACAAAACATACAAGCATTATTCTCGCGCCACATGGCCTACATGACCACTAGAGCATTGCACTTGACATTCATGACCAGTGGAGCATTGCACTTGGCATATATGTCTATTACACCATGTTTGTTTTCAACAACAAAAATAAGGGGTCAGGGTAGTTCATCCACAAACTACCCAATAAGAAAAAATGTAACACTTTGCATACATGTCCACAAGAGCACTATCCACAAGTGCATCACAATGCATACATGTCCACTTTGCATACTTATCTGAGCACAATTGAAAAAACTAATCAAAGAAAAAGAGGTAGCCCAATGTAGTTCGTTGGTGAACTACCTCTTGGCCCCTTGCATATCACCAATAGAATGATTCTTTGTTTACATATTCACAAGCCCACAAACCTACATATATCATTAATGCTCAATTTTCATACATATCCATAAGAAGGTGTTAAATAGAGCATAAACTTATAGAAAAAAGAGGTAGTCCATGGGTAGTTTGCTGGCGAACTACGCCAGGCCCCTCCCTTGAATGCCATATCCATGTTAATCATACTACCTCCCTTTAATCCCATGTTGTATGCAAACTATGCTACTACACACAATTGTAGAAGGAGCACATGGAAAATCTTATAGTACGTACTTTCATGACAAATCCATGCACATTGACCTCAGACCATGCACAGTTACAATCTTGCCTACTTCTACCTCATTGATCTACGACCATTGGAAGTGTAATCATCCGCTCTTTTGAGTCAATATTGTGTTTCTCACTAATTGAAATGCTAGCACAACATGATGATAAGAATGTGCTTCCCCTGGCTGGAAGTCCTTACCACATGCACCACTACAGGACACCTAAATTTTGACGTTTAATCCAACAAAAATGAATTGTAATGAAAATATAAGAATTTCCATATGCACGTCGGTTCTTCCATCAGTATTGAATCATCAATATACTTGTCTAAAAATCCGTGAGAAATATCGTCTATATATCTACCAAAATAAATGTGTGAATAAATGTCTTTATATTTGTCTGATAACTAGCCGAAAAAACAATTCAATTATCACAGGTATTCCTACACTTTTCTAGATGAATTTTTCTACATAACACCATATTGGGGAATATGGGAATTTCCCACAAGTTTGGGACACGTGGTCAAAAGTTTGGATTAACCATAACTTGAACACCACTAATCCAAAATGAGCGCTTTATAGCTCTTTAGATTCCATTTTTCAAGCGCTTTCCAACGATAGGTCATATGATAGGGTTTTGAGAAACTTACAAACATGTTATCCATGTCCCCTTTTTTAAGTATTAAAAAATGGGAATTGGGAAATTCCCAAATTCACTAATATGGTGTTACATATAAACTGAATGTTTTTTAGATGTTTCTGACATCATTTTCTACGCTATTAAAGATGGATGCAGGTTTTATTATTTTTGGCATAATGGTGCATCCAAGTGTAGATGTGTACTTGGATCTACCATTGTTGCAAATGTATAGAGAGCTTGCTTGAATTGGTCTCAAATGAAGAATTTGACACAATCAAACTTTTAAGACAAAGACTCATTGATACAAAGATATGAGTAATTGTCGGCTAGATATCAAACATTATACAAAAATTATTACATACATAAATGTTACTGTAAAGGCAAACAAATTATACATCCTCAAAAAGGGTGCAAAATGGATCTATAAAACCCCAAAATGAATCTATACAACCCCATCTACATATTTAAATATCTAAGCAAAAATAAGCTTATAGATGCAAGCTAGTCGCCTCTAGGGGGAGCTTAGGTATTGCTCTCTACAAAAACAATGCAATACCCACAAATCAACCCTTGCAAACTGAAGGGATATACAAGCTCATAACATATATACAAAAGGTACAAAGTACTAACCGAAACCACAGGCTACCCATTCCACATCTCCCCGTCATGCTCCATTCGCTCAAGCAAGGCATAGGTGCCATGATTGAACGTCTAGTGCTTTGCTAGGTGAGAAAGTTGGCACCCAATATCCATCTCCTATACAAGCATCCTATACAAGCATGCAAACAACACATAAAAACATACAACTATAAACTTCACATACACATGAGAGGCCATGCGAAGCATGCATACTTACAAAATACTCATAGAATGAGTCCCATCCACCACTCTTGAGGTGTGAGCTCCCCACGCTCTCCATCAGAGATTTCATTAACGTCTTCCCAATTTCGTGATCACGTTAACAAAACCTATTGTTAACATATTAAAACTTGTGATCACATTGTATATTCACATGACCTGAGCAATGACCTGCCAGAACCCACTAGTCCCGTAACACCTCTGGGATTTTATCTTTCTCGGCGGGCCCGCCGGGAAAACTATTTATCCCGACGGGCCCGCCGGGAAAGATAAAAGCCCGGCGGGCCCGTCGGGAAAAATAAAGAACACCGGCGGGGTACTATTCTATATATAAACACTGCCCGACACCCATCGTACAACTTTTGGGGAGATAGTCCTTGTTTTGGGGGCGTGATATCTCTCCTCAAAGTACTTGTAGAGCTCTCGAGTTGCTAGAAGTGTCCTCTTGGGAAGAACGTCCTTATGTTAGGGGCTGTCGTCTTTCCTTGTAGGCACTCCTAAGGCTATTGAGCCACTCGTCCTTAGTTCTTTGAACTAGGGGCAGGGTGTGGTTCGTAGCTAATACTTGCGGAGATTTAGGGACAGATTTGGAGTCATTCAGCTTTGCATTTGAGCCACGTACGTAATCTACCTCATTCTGCTTTATGAATGGTATGATGGAGCCAAGAGTCTTGCTTAGGGGCTTGTATTGGTTCTTGATACTTGATATAGTTTAGAGTAGACAAGGGTCTATTGTCCTATACTAGAGTATTGGGCAAGCATAGATCTTTGATTTTCTTTGTGAATGTTAGAGAAGGTCTATTGTCCTATACTAGAGTATTGGGCAAGCATAGATCTTTGATTGTGTAAAGTATCCTTAATTGGGTACAAAAGGCATCCTTCATTGGGGGTGCAATGTGCATGATAGTTTCGAAGTAGTTTTGTAGTAAGACCTTGCAAGATAGTTTGAAGTAGTTTTGTGTTATGTGATGATCTTTTGTATTTGTCAAGATAGTTTCGAAGTACTTTGTCTGCTAATGTATGTTTTGTTATACGTGAGTGATTTGTTGTTTTTTCATTTGTGTATTCATTGTTATATGCTTGGTTGAATAGGTTATTTGTTGAGATGGAGGACAATGTTGGATCCAGTGATACCTCCAATAAAGTCCAAATTTCAAATAGCAGGGAAAAAAAGGCACCTGGGATAGAGTGGCAATATGCAATTAACGTTGGTGATCGATTCATAGATTGGGAGTGTAAGCTATGCCATACAGTAAAATCAGGTGGGGCGCCTCGACTAAGAGAACACTTTTTAGGCGGACCGAAGAAAAAGTCATGTACCCACCCCTCTGCACCTATAGTGGCCAAACGCAAAAGAGAAGAAATTCAAAAGAAAGATTCAAGAAAACATGAAACTCCTACCGTTAATGTATCAAGGCAGCAAGAACACTGTTGTTCTAATCATCAAACTCCCGCTACATCGCCTACTTGTATCCCGAACGGCAATGTGCAACCAGAAAGTAATCTACCCAGTGCATCTTCTTGCAAGCAAAAATTTGACGTAGGAAATATACCCATGCGTCAAACTTCATTGCAAGAAAGCCTACGTCAAGGTCGACTCGATGATGCACAACTCGTCCTTGCTAAAGTGATTTACTTTTCTGGGAGTGCTATGATGATGGTGGACAGTGAGCATTGGAAGAGAGCATGGAAGAAAATTGGTGAGTTTGGACCAGGGTTTTCACTGCCTACGTACCATGCTATGCGAAATGATCTATTAGAGAAATGTTATGCGCAAGTAAAAGAACGTGTACAAAGAATAATTCTTAGCAATATAGAGCTTTCTGGATGTAGTATAGTAAGTGATGGATGGTCTAATGTGCAAAGAAAACCATTAATTAATATAATGGTTATTTCACCTAGAGGTGAGACTTTCATCCGTGAAGTGGATTCAGCTGGTTCAATCAAAACTGGGGCTTACATTGCTCAAGTCATTAGCTCTGTGATAGAGGAAGTGGGTGCCAAAAATGTAGTCCAAGTCGTCATGGACAATGCAAAAAATTGTAAAAATGCATCCAAAATCCTACAACGACAATATCCACATATTTTTCCGGTAGGCTGTGATACTCATAGTTTGAATCTTGTATTAAAAGATTGGTATAAATCTGATGATACCAAATGGTTTGCCTCAATCGTCGACACTGCTTGCCAGCTTGTGAAATTCATGCTCAAGAGACAGAGAGTTTTAGATATGTTTCGACCTCGCATGTCAGTTATGTTAAAGCTTCCAGCGGAGACTAGGTTTTGCACTCACTTTTACACTTTTGAGTCTCTTCTTAGAAATAAAGATGCAGTTTGCGAAACATTTACATGCATGGCATTTCATGACTGGGAGAACACTCAACTTGAAAAAGTGAAAGAGAAAATCAAAGTCTTGAAGGGAGCGCTTACGAGAAGAAGTTGGTGGAACAGTGTGATGGATGCATACCATGTAATGATGCCTGTTATGTATGATGTACGAAGTCTTGATCAAAGAGCGCCTAATCTCGGAAAAGCATGGATGCAATGGTGGACTATCCAGCGGAGTTTGGAGTGTCCTGAGAAATTAGAGCATTCAGTGGTGGAAAAGCAATGGCGTGTCCCATTCTCCAGTAGACAAAGAAAACTTCTGTTGAAGTACTTTCATGCTAGATGGATTGGAGTGCATTCACCACTACACAGTACTGCTTACATGTTAGATCCTGAATATTGGAATATGGATTTGATGTCCAACGTTGAGGTGGTGCAAGATTTTTATAAAGTGGTAAACACTTTCTATAATAATGATGATGATCGTGTACAGTGCATAAAGGAGATGACCTCATTTCGATTGAAAGAGGGTTTATTTTCCAACTCCCTTGTTCAACAAATGGCTAAAGAGCAACCTGCATGGAAGTGGTGGATGATGAATGGTGGTGAGCATTATGCTTTATTGCGCAACCTTGCGATGAAGGTTCTAAGTCAGTGCTCTTCAAACTCAGGCTCAGAAAGAAACTGGAGCATGTACAAATATATTCACAGTACTATTCGCAATCGACTTCTTGCAGATCGAGCAGATAAACTTGTTTACATGTACTGCAATGAAAAGATCTTGCGAGACATTGAAAGCGAAGAGTATGAAGAAGATATGCCCAGATGGATGTACAATTGTGATGATGTAGTAGACGAGAACTTTGATGTTGGACGCACGTTGTGCACCACCCTTGAGATAGAAGACAATTTAGACATTGACTTAGATGAGCTTAATTTAGCAGACGAGAGAGTAAACGGTGAAAGAATTTTGGAGCAAGATACTGACATAGAGGAAGAAGTCACTTCATTAATTTAATAAAAAGTACTTGTACAAATGATCATATTTGGAGAAATTATCAATACAAAAGTAAGATTTGTTTTTCTTAGCTCTCATCTTGAAATAAATTACGAATTGCACTAGGAGTTGCATCTAAAGGTCCTGGTGGTTTATATTCGCTAGCCATGCCGAACACTGTATAAATACCTTGATTTATTGGGACATTGCACAATGCACATGTGGAAGTATTTTGCATTTGCCTCACTAAACATATTAAGTGGTAGTAGTGTCCACATGGTAGTATATACTGGCCGCTCCACCTATCGAATACTTTGTAACATACAGGACATTGGGGGGTGGAGGAACTAGTAGCCTCAGCAGAAACTCCCACAAGATTAGGATGTATCAAAAAATGAGAGATGTGGTTTCCTTGGCGCACAGGAGCAATACGTGAAGAGATGATCTGCACATCTTGGCTGATCTTTGTTAGTTGCTCTTGAATCCCTCTATTGGCCGGGGGAGGAGTTGATGCTTGAGTTAATCGGTGAGCTTCTTTCTCCTTCTCTGCTAGCTATGCCGCTAAGCTTTCTTTGACCTGGTTTAACTCCAATCCAGCGACCTCCACCATGAGAGCAAGTTCTTCCCTTTGTGAATGTCACTGTCTCTTCACGTATGTCGTGGGTGTTGACAGTGGCCTCTCTGGAGGCGAAGTCCACTGGAGTTTCTAGGATAAATTGAGCATATAGCATCTTAGCAAAATAGAGTGGAGCGTCGGCGTTATGGAGAGGACGACCGTACACCTCCAAGAAAATGCGCTCGGCATTAGTTTTGATATCATTGTGAGTGCAACATGAAATCTTCCATCTTCCCTTCTTAATCTCGCCATCTGGACATGGCCATATTTCCTTTATCATCTCTATGGTTACGCGTTTGTTTATGTCTTTCCATTGGGCATAAGTTGGATTTGTCCATTTCGACAACCTGCATGCTGTTCTTGTAGCTTCGCGGGCTGTCAGGCCATGTGCAAGGGCCTTCATTCGCTCGTGTGCCTTCTTGGCTAACTCCTGATGCTCGTTCGCTTGCGCCTCTGCCATATCTGCATGAACATAAATGACTTTAGGATTTTAATGAACTGTAAAGATCAACGTAAGATAAATTGACCATTACTCTCAAAATCTTAAAGTTAAACACCACGAGAGGAGATATGTATTGTAAAGACTCGATGAGAAATATCCACTTGACTCCAAAAATACTTCAAACAATGCGCGCACATCAAATTTTGAAGAGAAAACATAAACTTAAACACCACAAGAGGAGAGAGATATTGCAAATACTCAATGAGATAATATTTCAAACATTGGACACATCAAATTTTTTAAGAGAGAAACAAAATGCCATTCCTGAAACTTAATCTCTTGATACTGTATCATTACAAAGTTGGGATGAATGACACCGATAGCTCTACAAGACGACGTTGTGCCCTCGTTGGGTCAGTATTTAGTGATCTAAAAAATTCAACTACTTGCAAAATTGATTTTCGCTCATCGCGATTAGGCAGAAACATCCAATTTTTGACTCTATGAATAATAGTATCCATGGTAACTTTGTCATGGGAACTATTATCCATCCACAACTCTTGCACTTTCTGCCAAAAGTCATATAAAGTTTGTAATAAATATCCCAAGGCAAAAACATCAGATGCAGGAGTGTATGCATCTGCCAAAAATGGATCATAAAGCTCTGGGGCTATCCACGGCCGTTTATTTCGCTCTCTGTCTGCGTAGGAGACTGCCTGTGCCACCTTCTCAGGGTTCTTGTCTGCTTCAAATACAAAATTGAGAGACACCCATTTTTTGGGCGTTCTCAGCAGTAACCCCCAATCGATAATACCTATGCGTGGCTTTAGCTCTTTTGTAAAATCCAACACTACATTGAATGGATGTAGGTCGGTATGTACAATTCCTGCCATATGTGCTGCCGCTAGGCCTTCCACCAGGGCATGCATAATATGTGGCATACTTATTACTATTTGTTTTATTTTAGAAAGTTCTAGATGACTTAAAGGAATATTATCAGGTGGGGGTTGTCTCCATCCTCGATCCAAACGAAAAATTGCTCTGGTGAACTCACTGAATCTGAAGGGAACCTTCAGAAGAGTATCACCAAGAGCGCCGCCATTATAGTACGGGAAAATAGTGATCCAAGGAGCCTCTTTTGTAAAGGCAATGCATCGGACAATCGATGGATGTAGCACTTGCATACCCTGCTCTGCCTGGAAGCTCTCGAACTTGGCGTTGCCTTCTCCTTTGTAGTGCTTTTCGCAAAAAGTAATGTGCTTCGGTAAAAATGATATACCTTTAACTGTATACTCTTTTACTGTGCCAAAAACACCGGAGCCTATTGTTCGCCCTTCGAATAGAGCCTCGTGCGGGATGCCAATGAGATGTGTGCACATAGAATTGTAGATGGTACGATTAATGACACCTGTACCACTTGCATCTGCCTGGCTGGACGTTGCAGCGAGCGACGTCCTGGGCAATGCGCACTCTTTTGGGGAGGGACTCTGCATCCAACGCCTTCATGCGCTTGCTCTTGGCTCTTTGCTCGCTCCATACAACGTCCCATAACTGTAGACGTTGCATATTAGCTTCAGGCGGGGCAGCATCTCTAAGATCACTGCATGCTACACGCATGCTCCCCAAAATGGTTCGTGTTATGTGTTGATGGTTGAAATCTGCTATCTTCTATCTATCAAGCAACTCAGTGTTGCCTCCGCTTCGAAGCCGACGCTGTGCATTTTCCCATATTTGGTCTATTAGATCTCGCATGAGTATCTCAGACTCATTGATCTTTTTGACGACATCATCAGCACATTGTGACACTGTGATGACTGCTTCAATGCGAATTGCTCTTCGCAGAATGATTTTATGCTCTTCGGGGGAAAGCATGTTGATCGTCTTCGTAAATCTAGCAAATATCACTAAACACAAAAAAACAGAATATCAAACATTACTGAAATCAACATCAAGCAAACGTGAGAGAACAGCAACAAGTATATCATTACTTATCAATGTTCAAACAAAAACGGAATATCAAATAATTTAAATGAACTCAACATCATCCAATACATCATCAAATGTGAGAGAACAGCAACAAGTGTATCATTACTTATCAATGATCAAACAAAAACAGAATATATCAAACAATATTACTGAACTCAACATCATGCAATACATTATCGAACGTGAGACGACCGCAACAAGTGCATTATTACTTACGAAGTGTATACATTATCGAATGAGAGAGAGAGAGAGAGAGGGGGAGGAAGAGAGAGAGGTGTGACAGATAGAGAGAGGAAAAATTAAATGACATTTTTTATAGTTTTGTGAGTTCCTAAAGAGAGAAAAATAATGTTTTGTAATCCTAAAGCACTCCTCATCTACACACCTATCGTAATAGAGAGAGAGATGTGAAGTGTATCATGAGTGAGAGAGAGAGAGAGAGAGTTGTGAAGTGTATCATTGCGAGAGAGAGAGATAGAATTGTGAAGTGTATCATGAGAGAGAGAGAGAGAGAGAGGAGAGGAAGAGAGAGTTGTGACAGATAGAGAGAAGAAACATTAGATGACATTTTTAATGTTTTTGTGAGTTCCTAAAGAGGAAAATAATGTACTGTTTTAATTTTTAAGTAAATAGAGGGAGAAAAAAGAAATTATTAAGAATTATGTATATTTTAAGAGAAATAAAAAAAAATCATTATCTACACATCTATCGTGTTGTGAAGTGAATCATGAGAGAGATAGAGAAAGAGTTGTGAAGTGTATCATGAGAGAGAGAGAGGGGGGTAAGAAGAGAGAGATATTCATATTTTTCGAGTTACGAATCACGATATTATAAAATAAAACGTTTAGACAATATGATGTAAACTTTGATCCATGAATACTCATGCCGCGTTAGCAACCAAGTATCGCATGGATCAAACACAATAAAAACAATACAAGTCAAATCAAGCAAATTTATGACATTTATTCGACCGTGTTAACGATCATATGCCATAATATGCAAGCAAATTTACGACACTTTTTCGACCGCGTTAACGATCAAATGCCGCAATATGCAAAAAACAATTTATGCACTAGCGAACGACACCAACTTGCCGCGTTAATGACAAAATGCCGCCCGATTCTATGGGAATACGAATAGGATACGAACATACACTGGCCGCGTTACCGACCATATGTCCGCATTTGACAAAGGGAAGGGAAGGGAAGGTGACACCGCCATAACGATACTATGCTTGCCGCGTTACCGACTAGTACCGCTACGGCGTGCCATACTTACCATAGGACACAGACTAGCCGCGTTACCGACTAAGTGCCCCAGGGTAAGCACCATTCCGAAGAATGGCCTTACACACACACCAGTCGTGTGGCGGGCCACCCACATCCTGCCGCGCATTGCGACAATGGGCGGCTGCCCGCACGAACACACCCACACACACATCCCTCGTGTGGCGAACCACCCACATCCTGCCGCGCATTGCGACAGTGGGCGGCTGCCCGCACGAACACACCCACATACACACACACACACACACACAAGTTTCATTACCTGTGTATGCTGTCAGCAATGAACTCCCAAAGGGCCCCCTGGGCCCATATATATAGGAAATTGTACCCCGCCGGGCTAGATGACGACCCCGCCGGGACCCGTCGGGTTTTGCTTTATCCCGGCGGGACCGCCGGGTATAGCAAAAGCCCGGCGGGATTTTATCTTGTTACCAGGTCACTTGCCACCGGCTTTTTTGAGAACATGTTAACATGTGAACATGTTAATAACATGTTAACACATGTTATTAACAAAAAAAAAATTGTGATCACGTGAATATAAAATCAGAGCTCTCCATCCACTTTGCAAATTCTTCCTCTTGTTGTGCATATCATCCAAGTTTATCGGCGTGCTTCCTCACCTCCTTATCTCATTGCTCTTGGTGCACATGCCAAGGCTTTTCTCCCCCTCTTTTCACTAATTGGGTGATATCGGACCACTTATGCTTCATACAATCTCTCACGAGATCATACATCCATCTATTTGGTACCTTCGGGGCTGGTTTGAACGCGTTTTTGATTTGATTGCATATCTAGGTTTTCTTCTCCAATGAGAGGTGGGGGAACGTGGTCATAGTGTTGTGGGCGAACACTATGCCACATAGTTTCCTTATGTGACTACACATCTCCTATCCTACCTCATCAAAAACTACACGCCTTCTCGCATCCTATAAACATATTGATTTGCATTGGGGAGAGCGCTACTAGGAAAATGCCAACTAGATCAAAGTGATGAGATGGGGGAGTCGGCCACACTATCTATGGATGTGGCCACTCTCGTGGAGGGGTAATTTCATCCATGGGACCGTGGTTACAACCACTACCACCACTATGATGCGAGCCCCTGCTTCAGTTAAAGGAACAGCTTGAGGGTGGGGTGTGAGCACGGGATGGCATGGGTGTGATCATACACATGGTTTGCTCTGTGATGGGCCGCTATGGTTACATGGACCCCATTTTCGAGTCGGACGGATCGATAAGAAGAGAACAACATTCGATTGTGGTGTTAGAAACTTTCATGCAAGAAATTAGGGCTAGTGCAAGTGATCTAAATATGGATTTGAACATGCTTCATTACTTTGGAACCTTCCAAGATATCATCAAGGTTGGCTTTAGAAAGTTTCATATGTTTATCTTTGATGTTAAGTGGTTCAAGGTAGTCACAATAGGAGCACATGCAACCATACAAAGTGAAAAATCCAGATTAGTTTAAGTTGACTCCACAAAGATATGGACAAACCAAAAGGACACATTTGAGCAAGTGATCTTTACGGAGGACCCAAGGGACCGTTGATGGTGGTTTGTAATCTAAGTGTCACCAAGCAGTAAACAAATATATGAAGACGTGGAAGTAGCAGAAGACGAAGCAGAGATTGGTGTAGGCCACCAACAAGAGCAAGTTACTTTGCATATTGAAGTACAACAAGAGAAAGGGCTATACAAAGGTATAGAGATTGAACAATTAGACACAGGAGATGCCTCAAACACTGCAGCAGGTGGTGATATTGATGAAGAGTCAGAAACAAATGAGGAACTATGGCCAGAGCTAGAAGATTTACAGTCGACATAGATGCACATTCTAGTCCTGCACGATTCGAAGATTGAGGGATTTTCCTTGAAATAGATCTTTTCGAGGCCAATGATCTTTTTGAAGATGAGAGAGTTGATAATGATCAACTATGATTTTGTAAACATTATGACATGTCCAACTTTCCTCTTTTTGTTGGTTTCATATATGCTTATACATATTTATGTATACCAAAAGTGAGAATATATGTATATATATATATATATATATATTTTTATTTTGATACGAAAAAGACTAGTGGAAAAAATTTTGAGAGACAACAATTTTTCGATGCTTATTCAATCAAAATTATAGACAATATTGTATACCAATATTCCGACAATATTATAGATAAAAATTTAGACCCACATTCAGACAAAAATTCTGGCGACGCGGAGGCTCGAAACTCGCCGTCAGAACATAAGCATCCTGTGGTAGTGATCGTAAGTGTGTTTATAGTAGTGAAGTTTTCATAAATCCACATTCATTATGCTAATAAGCATGTCTAAAAGAGGAATCGTGGGACTACTTCGCTGGTAAACTTCCTCCAAGCACCTTGTATTGGTGCCTAGATACATAGAAGCAAATGATTTAGATAAGACCAAGGGTATCCCGAGGATACATAGAAGAGACAAGCATAGATTTAAAGCTAAAGAGAGAGATCCCGTGCAGGTAGTTCATTGCTCAACCACCTCCAGGACCCTTGTGTATTCTCAAGAGCATGATGCTTTGCATACATTTCCACAAGCACAACACTGAGCATACATGTTCATCAGAGCAATATTTAGCATAAATTTATTCTTTACAATTAAGTCCATTTTGCATACCTGTCCACATTACATACATAACCACTACATACATAAGCACTACGCTCTTCAATCAAGTCTGTTATGCACCACTTTGCATGGAAATCCAACTATTTTGAGAAAAGAGGCATCTCAAGGGTAGTTTGGTGGTGAATTACCTCTACACCCCTTGCAAATAAACAACATATTACCTCTTTGCATACATATCATTCTCTTTCTTTTCTTTCCTTGTAGCAAGATCCATGAACCCTTCATAACAGCTAGCAGTATCCAGCTATTATTTTCATCTAGTGTATTTGCATCTATTTCTTTGTCTATTCTGAATGAGGGTTTCCTTGATCTCTCCATCGTAATATTAAGTACACATTTTTTAGAACTTTATCTTGTATTTCATGTTTATTTCTTCACAAAAAACCAATGTTACGTTAGCTTAAAGCCCATCGGAGGAGTGCGTATTTTCCAAACTCCCTAAGCGGCCCTCAAATAACCCCAAATTTTTCCTAATGTGTTCATTTGATTGTCACGATCTTGGTGTTTCCACGATTGTGACCTGACGATTTTAAATTTAACCTAGCAAAATTTGAATCAAGATTTTTCCTAAATTTACTCCACCTGTGCTGATCGACGATTTTATCCAAAACTTCACGTACGCAGTTTACCAGGGATTGTAATCCTAAGCTTTGGGTAGAACTTTTAGAATAGTAATTATTTTTATAATAGAAATAATCATAACATAAAGCCATGACATACTAGTTCTAGCATTTTTTATTAGAACACTCGAGCATAGATATTAGTGTGTGTGGAGGGAGAGACCAACGTGTATGCAAATACATCCCAAGCTTAAGGTGGCCTTAAGTGTTCTCAAGGGGATTCGAACACAAGACCTCATGAATGAGATTCCTGAGCTCAATCCACATGAGCTACGCCTCTTCAGCCAAAGAAAAAGAATAGTGTAAGCTCTCACATCCCTCAATATAACTCCTCTTTGTATACCATAGGTAGACCATAAACACAATGGTATTATATCTTTTTATATCAATAATATCAAAGTATTGCCTTTCAATTCAACTTCTTACAACAAAGAAGAAGAATAGTGTAGGTTCTCAAGTCTCTCAAATATCTATAAACCATAAACATAGTGGTCTTGGTTGGAATTATGTAATTTTAAGAGATTGAAAAATGTAAACTATTAGGTGGAACCCAATGGCACAAACACCACACAAAATTGAGACCAATGTCAAAACTAGAAGCTTTAAATAGTTTGGGATAAGAATGGCCCCTAATGGATGCATAATCATGACTTTAAACAGTCAAGATGGAGCCGTAGACTAGTTAGCATTAGAATCAAACCCAAGGTTGCCAAGTAATATTAAATATAGAAATTAGTACCGACAATTTATTTTATTCCGAAAAAAAAATTGCCCAGGAGGGAAGGATTTTAGGCAAATATGAATTTCAATCTACACAAATAACAGACACGGTGGGTTTATAATTAACCACCATCACACTCCACTAGTTGAAGATAGAAGCCACCTAGAGGAAGTAGAGGGAATGGTGATACACGTAGTGTGTGCCGGTGCCGTTGACGAGGGTAATGATGTCATAGCCTCGCACGCCCCGAAAGGCGCCTGTGCCACCCAGCACGGCGATCTCGTTGGTGGCCTGATTGATGAGGCCCTGCAGAGTGATGGTGCCGTTGAGGGAGCCGTCGTCGTAGGAGAGTACCTCCACCTCCACCTCGTGGCTGGTGGACGTGTAGCTGGCCTGGACGGTATAGCCCCGGATGACGCCCAGCTGTGTGGAGGAAGGGTCGGCGCCCTCCGTTACGTTGAGGGCGAACGCCTCAGTCTCACCGAAGCTGTAGGTGGCGTTGGTGTCAAGGGCTTGGATGAGGTAGCCAGTGTCATCCCCGCCAATCTCCACCTGGACGTAGTACTCCAACGACGCCTCATCGGACGAGTTCGAGTTGGTCCAGCGATGGTTGCCACCAGTCGCGGCGGCATCAACGGCGGAGGGCAATATGAGCGCGCTGATGAGAAGAAGAAAGAAGGCGGTGCACCAGCTAGAACTCATCGAAAGCACGTGGGAAAGGCTGAGCTGCTTCAGTTGGTGGATGAGATCTGGTAGAGAGGAGCAGCGTCGGTTGGATGAGACCTAGAATGGGGATCAGGTCGTTGTTGCTGCAGTTGGAAATTGGAAATTTGACAGGTAGTGAGTGGGTTTTGTATACACAATGATGCTGCTGCTGCTGCTGCTGCTGCTGCTGCTGCTGCTGCTGCTGCTGCTGTAGGGACGTAGATTCGTGAGTCGAATGGAACCATTTGCAGCCTTTTTATGAGGATATGCAAGAGAGACACCCACGGCACCGGCGCGGGCGTCCTTCGAAGACCCGGCTCTTTGCTGGACCAGAAGTGCATAAATGATATCACAGCGTTCATACTGGAGCCATGGCCATGAAAATTACCGGCTTGCTGACCATTGCTTCTGCTGACCTCTAGAAGGCCGCCACACAAATTCAATTCTCCAGAATTGCTGAAAGTCAAACACCCGTCGAGTAATTATTTGTAACCATTTGGGGATCTTTAGAGTGTATGCATGTGGCCAACCTTATCTTCAATATTGATGGTGGCCCCCCCATGAAAACAACCGCCTGCTCTTGTTTATCATTGCCACCTTCCTCCTTTGCACATTTTTACAAAAAATGATTACCGAGACTAATAAAAAATGATGATCCATACTAATGTTTCATAAGAGTGTCGAGAAAGAAAAAAAATGATCTCTTTCACGCTCCATCATCATCAAATTCTAGCTTTTAGTGGTAATTTTTTACCTCTTGGTATCAAATCAATCCTCTCCCATCCTTCTAGTGGCGTTTCGTCTTAGGGGGGGTTATGATGATTAAATGCCTTCTCTCTAGAAGAGTATATATTAGGCGCAACTCATGGGGTGAACATGGACTTGCCGGAATAGATAGCTCCGAAAGCAGAGACGTGATGCAAGAGCTATGAGAAATACATACTTCTAGCATGGGAATTGTTTGTAGTGAGGGGATGAGTATTGAGTAAACTACCCGAGTAAACTACAAAGTAAACTGGGAAAATTCCATCTTAGTTTACTTGGTAGTTTAGTAAGCGATCATAGTTTACTAAGTAGTGTTAACCCATTTCTAGGGTTAACAAGAGTTACTACCATTATCTTAGATCAAAGAGTCAAGGAAGATACACCAAAAGGTCCTACATTCAAGATATGAAGCAATGTTGTCCAAATCTACAACTTGGACGGGTGCCTGTAATGGTCCGATGAAATACTTATGGTGATTTTCACTTCAAGAGTGTGTGGTAGTAAGTTAGGATGAAGTCCCAAGTGATGTACTTCATGGATATATTATGAGAGTAGTCATTGTAATAGCATTAGGCCGCTTATGAGCCTAAAGGGTCCGATCGGCCACAGTTTAAGTGAGTGTGAATACTTATGGCCATGTATATAAGTGAATATCTCTCATAATACAAAGAACTCTCCCATTGTGAAATAGATTCTTACTCTTGCTAATCTCTCTCTAATCCATACTAGTCAGTGTATGTGAGTGACGTGAGGTGAGAGAAGGGACTAGTACACATAGTGCAATGCAGTTTGTGAGTGTAGGGAGTTGAGTCCTGGTGGGTTTTGAAGTGTTTGAGGGATTGGAGGTATCAGCAGAAGCTGGAAGGTTGAAGTATGACTCAAAATTGGGTTGGGTGCGAATAAGTGGGTGAGTTCCTAGTCACTAGGAGGTTAAAAGCGAAGTGCTAACAGGCTTAAAAGATTCTAGAAGCAAGTCTTTGAAGATATTTGATGTTGGAGGAACTTTGAGGAAGCCTGCCTTTGTTGCATCAGCTAAGGGACACATCAAAATACTTAACATTCCACCTTAAGCTGCTTGACCATGATCTCTTTTGGTCAAGTAAGCACATGTGATTTTGTTTAGCATTTATAGAATCCTTCAGTAGTGTATAGCAACTACTCATCTTATTAAACACAACATCCTTGCTCACTTACATCTCACACGTAGTGACATAAGGAATGTACCCAAACACTTTCATGTGTGCCAAATTTCGTTCTGTGCTAGTAAATGTTTGTTGTCATGCCCAAGACTTGTTGGAATGGGCATTGTGTTCATAATATAAACATAAATTACTATTTCTTTAGCCTAGATATAATGCGACATCCCTTTCTCATTTGTCAACACACATACAACTTCTGTAATACGGTTGTTTTTCCTTTTTGCAACCCATTTTCCTATTGGTTCTACTTGCATGTAGATTTTCACTTTATTCTTTACTCTTTGAAATAGCCGATGAATTTATTAGAGAAATATACTCCCCACCCATCTGACCTTAGGCATTTTACGTGCATGTGTATATCTTTGAAGTTGGAAAGTGAGTGAATAATTTACTTTTCTCTTTCATAAAATAGACTCGCACTTTCCTCGTATGGTCATCAATGTAAGATAAATAATAATGGCATCCTCTCACTTTGTTGGTCCCTGAGCATCATAATATACCACATCCAAAGTTCTTTGAGATAAATGTTTATCATGCAAAAATGCATGCTTAGCCTACTTGTCCAATTGACATGCTTTACATAATTTAAGATAAATGTTTATCATGCAAAAATGCATGCTTAGCTTGCTTGCCCAATTAACATGCTTTACATAATTTGTTCATTCCATCCACTTTAAATATTACAAAACCTATAACAATATTACTTTGGGCATATTCTTCATCTCCTATGATATTGACATGTCCAATGCATTTATAACAAATTTCAGCGTTTCTAATCACACTTGTAACATGTGCAAGCATTGCAACCTTTTTTAGGCATTCTTATATCCACCATGTAAACATTCTACCAACTATATTCCCCTTTACAACTAAGTGGCACTAGTTATTGAAATCTCCCATATAACATTCATGAGGGTTAAACCTCACTTACAAATCGCATTCTCTGAGCCACACACTTTGGCTAGTCATGTGATTTATCCAGGAACCTCTACATACAATACATCTTTTAAATTTGGTGCATCTATAATCATGAAACTAAACATACACGGCATCAACATCGTAAAAAGTTGGTCACTTCTATCCAATATAACTCTATGCTTTTTCCACTCTAATTTTGTTTCCATCTACCTCAGCCTCTTTGGACCCCCTGTATCTAGAGTGGCCTCTTCCACATGTTTGAAAATTGAAATTCTTTTGATTTTTCCATGATTAATTTTTTCATATCGACATACACCTCCGGTCTTTATAGATGAAGATCTTCCTCTATCTCTACGTATGTATGTGTAGAAGGCTTGCTCATGCATATTATTCCCAACATTTATCTCCTCACTAATCATAAGGGCGATAAGGTCCTAAAAGTTTAGAAAATTTTTCCAAGTTTGGATGGATGTCCGAAACTAATCATAGTCTTTTCATAATCATTCAAAGTGATCAACATCAAGTAGGTAGTGCTCCAATAGAGGTAAGGGCATCTGTAAGACCTTTTAATGTTTATTGACTAGTCATTAATACATAGCTTATTTCTTTGCACATTATGTAGCTCTTGCCTTAATTGCACCTTCTTAGCCTTGGTACATGTTCTATTCAACTTTAACCAAAATATCCCACATATCTTTAGGTGTTGCTATAGCTTATATATGACCAATCATAGAACCATACATGCTAATAGAGATCCAATCATCACTAATACATAGCCTTGTTGGCCCTCTCATGCCATGGCTTAAAGGCATGTACTACTTGTTAGACATAGAGTTATAAAGAGGTAATCATAGAATTATATGCATTAATAGAGAGCCAATTAATAGAGAGCCAATCATATAATCAAACACACTACTAGAGAGCCAATTATACAATCACACACACTAATTAATACATAACCTTATTGGCCCTCCCATGCCAATTTTTTTTATTTGTCTAAAAGACTTCAAGAAAAATTCACTGCTCATATTTATAAATTCAAATTTCACTACTCATATTATAATCAAAGTTACAAAGTCATAGATCATCATTTATTCTATCATCGTCAGCTAGATCCATGGCCCCAAAAAGGTCAATTTCAAGAAATGCCTATGTATCCTCTTGAATGTCACCAAAAGAGTGTTGAAAAAATTGGTCAATGGATTACTCTTCTATAGGATCGAGTTCATCTATGTGCTCCCTGTGAATAGGATATACTTGTTTCTCCATCAAAACATGATGACCTTTCTTTCATATGCGCTTGAATCTATCCCTCAGGTAGTGTAGGTTTCGCAACTAATATACTCAAGAAAATTGGCTCTTGGATTTCAACATCTACTCTATTATTTGGCTCTTGAATTTCAATAACATCAACTCCATCATTATGACTCTATGGTTCTTCTTTAAGTTGCTCACCTTTAAAAGTTTTGCAAGAGGAGCAACTTGGATCCTTTGGATCTGCTTTAAATATGTAATCAAAGAATCAAGTAATTTAGGAGGTAAAGTGTGGATTATTATCTTCTTTTTCTTGAATCTCCAAATGTATCTCTTCTCAACCCCTCTCAAGCTTGAGAAGCATTAATTTGAATGGCTTTTGAATACTATTGAAGGTCTTTAATGTATTGTAATGAAGAAACACATAAATTTCCATTTATGCTTAATTTATAAAGGTTTTTAAACGTTTCTCTCTCTCCCCCAAAGAATGTCATTCCTATGACCTATTCAAAATTTGAATGAAGCTTCTCATGAAGCATTTCTCTAATCTAAAAGTAATTTCTATGCTTGTCTAATTGAAGGCCAAAATAATGGCTTTTTAATACTTTTATGCTATTTAATTTATGGTAAAATTAAAAATCGCTCCATAATTGGATAATGATCCAATTAGTGGTAATACTAAACTTTATTCTTTCAAATTTATTGAGAATTATCAGTAATAGCAACGGAGCTATGGCAAAATTTCTAAAAAATAAACACGTAAATCATTTTCATTTATATTATGAAAAGAGGACTTCCTACCATATTCTAGGATTAATCATCCTAGATTAATTGAATGATTCTCATTATAGTCATAAAAAATTGATTTTTATATTTATGCATAAATAGTTAATTAGCAAAAAGAGAAATTTCTAGTAATCCATTTTTATGTTAAAAGAGTAATTCCCATGACAATGGAAATCCATATATTCAAATGAAGTAAGAGAAAAATTGTGATGCTAAAATAATATATATTTTATTTAAAAATTAAAAAAATAGTTAAATTTATCTTTTTGTATAGATAAATTTAAATGATGAAAGGAAAATTCCCACCATATTGGAATTCAAATATTTAAATGAGAAAACTGTAATTCTTAGTGTAAAGAAGTTAATGGAGATTTTTATTTAAATTTTAAGAGAAAAATTAGTTAAATTTATCTTTTTGTATAGATAAGTTTAAATGATGAAAGAGGAATTTCCACCATATTGGAATTCAAATGTTTAAATGAGAAAAGTGAAATTTTTAGCTTAATGGAATTAATGGATATTTTTATGTAATTTTTAAGAAGACTTTTAAGTAGATTTAATTTATGGTAAAAGAGGAATTCCCGTGATAATTGGATTGAACTGATTGAAATGAGAAAAAGAAGGATTTCAAGTTTATTCAAAAAATAGGTATTGATATTTTAGTTAAAAGAAGAATTTTTATGATATTTAAGAAAAGATGGATTTGAATTAAATTTTAGTGTCAAAGATGAATTTCCACCATAATTCTACCTAATGAATTAAGGCTGAGAAATTATGTTGCATAAAGAATATCTTTGGATATTTTAATTGGTAAAATCACTAAATTGATATTTACCCAAAATTTAGATGTTTAGTTGAAGGGAATTCTTATAGAACTAAACCGAATGAATTTGGTTAGACTACGTGAGGGATGGATAGTAAACCTAATTGTCTTTCTCTCGATCTAAAGCAGACAAAAACTTTGTGACCAATTCCAGTTACTAAATCCAAAGAATAGACTACCGAAACTAAACTAGTTTTTCCTTGACCAAACTCACCAAGAATCTAGTTGGACAAATGGACAAAATGATGGGTAGATTACCCTCATGAGAGATCAAGGATCCTCATTATGAAACTGGGAATTATGAAAAAAGGGTTGTCGAAACCGATCTCAAACTAGAATTTTACTTGCATTGGAACCTCTGTTTTTTCATTCAAAGGACTGTTTTATGCCAGAATGTTGGAGAAAGCATTTGACTTATGTTTTTCTAAAAGGAGGCTCATTGTTAGAACTGCTGGCAAGGAGTCGTGAAGGGACGTTGCTCATAACAAAGCCTGCCAAGGTCTTGACCAGCCTCAGTACGGTTAAATTGGTGCACTTCTGATACGATGGGCGAGGACCGACGAAGCGGTCAGTGAAGTGCTAGGACACCTAAGGAGGATCCTAGAGGGTTCCGACCAGGCGATGCATGGGCTCGCGATTGCTAGGACACCCATGCATACGTCGAGTAATTATTTGTAACCATTTGGGGATCTTTAGAGTGTATGCATGTGGCCAACCTTGTCTTCAATATTGATGGTGGCCCCCCCATGAAAACAACCGCCTGCTCTTGTTTATCATTGCCACCTTCCTCCTTTGCACATTTTCACAAAAAATGATGACCGAGACTAATAAAAAATGATGATCCATACTAATGTTTCACAAGAGTGTCGAGAAAGAAAAAAAAAGGATCTCTTTCTCTCTCCATCATCATCAAATTCTAGCTTTTAGTGGTAATTTTTTACCTCTTGGTATCAAATCAATCCTCTCCCATCCTTCTAGTGGCGTTTCGTCTTAGGGGGGGTTATGATGATTAAATGGCTTGTCTGAAACTAGAAGAGTATATATTAGGCGCAACTCATGGGGTGAACATGGACTTGCCGGAATAGATAGCTCCGAAAGCAGAGACATGATGCAAGAGCTGCTATGAGAAATACATACTTCTAGCATGGGAATTGTTTGTAGTGAGGGGATGAGTATTGAGTAAACTACCCGAGTAAACTACAAAGTAAACTGGGAAAATTCCATCTTAGTTTACTTGGTAGTTTAGTAAGCGATCATAGTTTACTAAGTAGTGTTAACCCATTTCTAGGGTTAACAAGAGTTACTACCATTATCTTAGATCAAAGAGTCAAGGAAGATACACCAAAAGGTCCTACATTCAAGATATGAAGCAATGCTGTCCAAATCTACAACTTGGACGGGTGCCTGTAATGGTCCGATGAAATACTTATGGTGATTTTCACTTCAAGAGTGTGTGGTAGTAAGTTAGGATGAAGTCCCAAGTGATGTACTTCATGGATATATTATGAGAGTAGTCATTGTAAAAGCATTAGGCCGCTTATGAGCCTAAAGGGTCCGATCGGCGACAGTTTAAGTGAGTGTGAATACTTATGGCCATGTATATAAGTGAATATCTCTCATAATACAAAGAACTCTCCCATTGTGAAATAGATTCTTACTCTTGCTAATCTCTCTCTAATCCATACTAGTCAGTGTATGTGAGTGACGTGAGGTGAGAGAAGGGACAAGTACACATAGTGTAATGCAGTTTGTGAGTGTAGGGAGTTGAGTCCTGGTGGGTTTTGAAGTGTTTGAGGGATTGGAGGTGTCAGCAGAAGCTGGAAGGTTGAAGTATGACTCAAAACTAGGTTGGCTGCGAATAAGTGGGTGAGTTCCTAGTCACTAGGAGGTTAGAAGCGAAGTGCTAATAGGCTTAAAAGATTCTAGAAGCAAGTCTTTGAAGATATTTGATGTTGGAGGAACTTTGAGGAAGCCTGCCTTTGTCGCATCAGCTGAGGGACACATGAAAATACTTAACATTCCACCTTAAGCTGCTTGACCATGATCTCTTTTGGTCAAGTAAGCACATGTGATTTTGTTTAGCATTTATAGAATCCTTCAGTAGTGTATAGCAACTACTCATCTTATTAAACACAACATCCTTGCTCACTTACATCTCACACGTAGTGACATAAGGAATGTACCCAAACACTTTCATGTGTGCCAAATTTCGTTCTGTGCTAGTAAATGTTTGTTGTCATGCCCAAGACTTGTTGGAATGGGCATTGTGTTCATAATATAAACATAAATTACTATTTCTTTAGCCTAGATATAATGTGACATCCCTTTCTCATTTGTCAACACACATACAACTTCTGTAATATGGTTGTTTTTCCTTTTTGCAACCCATTTTCCTATTGGTTCTACTTGCATGTAGATTTTCACTTTATTCTTTACTCTTTGAAATAGCCGATGAGTTTATTAGAGAAATATCCTCCCCACCCATCTGACCTTAGGCATTTTACGTGCATGTGTATATCTTTGAAGTTGGAAAGTGAGTGAATAATTTACTTTTCTCTTTTATAAAATACACTCACACTTTCCTCGTATGGTCATCAATGTAAGATAAATAATAATGGCATCCTCTCACTTTGTTGGTGCCTGAGCATCATAATATACCACATCCAAAGTTCTTTGAGATAAATGTTTATCATACAAAAATGCATGCTTAGCCTACTTGTCCAATTGACATGCTTTACACAATTTGAGATAAATGTTTATCATGAAAAATGCATGCTTAGCTTGCTTGCCCAATTAACATGCTTTACATAATTTGTTCATTCCATCCACTTTAAATATTACAAAACCTATAACAATATTACTTTGGGCATATTCTTCATCTCCTATGATATTGACATGTCCAATGCATTTATAACAAATTTCAGCGTTTCTAATCACACTTGTAACATGTGCAAGCATTGCAACCTTTTTTAGGCATTCTTATATCCACCATGTAAACATTCTACCAACTATATTCCCCTTTACAACTAAGTGGCACTAGTTATTAAAATCTCCCATATAACATTCATGAGGGTTAAACCTCACTTACAAATCGCATTCTCTGAGCCACACACTTTGGCTAGTCATGTGATTTATCCAGGAACCTCCACATACAATACATCTTTTAAATTTGGTGCATCTATAATCATGAAACTAAACATACACGGCATCAACATCGTAAAAAGTTGGTCACTTCTATCCAATATAACTCTATGCTTTTTCCACTCTAATTTTGTTTCCATCTACCTCAGCCTCTTTGGACCCCCTGTATCTAGAGTGGCCTCTTCCACATGTTTGAAAATTGAAATTCTTTTGATTTTTCCATGATTGATTTTTTCATATCGACATACACCTCCGGTCTTTATAGATGAAGATCTTCCTCTATCTCTACGTATGTCTGTGTAGAAGGCTTACTCATGCATATTATTCCCAACATTTATCTCCTCACTAATCATAAGGGCTATAAGGTCCTAAAAGTTTGGAAAATTTTTCCAAGTTTGGATGGATGTCCAAAACTAATTATAGTCTTTTCATAATCATTCAAAGTGATCAACATCAAGTAGCTAGTGCTCCAATAGAGGTAAGGGCATCTGTAAGACCTTTTAATGTTTATTGACTATTCATTAATACATAGCTTATTTCTTTGCACATTATGTAGCTCTTGCCTTAATTGCACCTTCTTAGCCTTGGTACATGTTCTATTCAACTTTAACCAAAATATCCCACATATCTTTAGGTGTTGCTATAGCTTATATATGACCAATCATAGAACCATACACGCTAATAGAGATCTAATCATCACTAATACATAGCCTTGTTGGCCCTCTCACGCCATGGCGTAAAGGCATGTACTACTTGTTAGACATAGAGTTATAAAGAGGTAATCATAGAATTAAATGCATTAATAGAGAGCCAATTAATAGAGAGCCAATCATATAATCAAACACACTACTAGAGAGCCAATTATACAATAACACACACTAATTAATACATAACCTTATTGGCCCTCCCATGCCAATTTTTTTTATTTGTCTAAAAGACTTCAAGAAAAATTCACTGCTCATATTTATAAATTCAAATTTCACTACTCATATTATAATCAAAGTTACAAAGTCATAGATCATCATTTATTCTATCATCGTCAGCTAGATCCATGGCCCCAAAAAGGTCAATTTCAAGAAATGCCTATGTATCCTCTTGAATGTCACCAAAAGAGTGTTGAAAAAATTGGTCAATGGATTACTCTTCTATAGGATCAAGTTCATCTATGTGCTCCCTGTGAATAGGATATACTTGTTTCTCCATCAAAACATGATGACCTTTCTTTCATATGCTCTTGAATCTATCCCTCAGGTAGTGTAGGTTTCACAACTAATATACTCAAGAAAATTGGCTCTTGGATTTCAACATCTACTCTATTATTTGGTTCTTGAATTTCAATAACATCAACTCCATCATTATGACTCTATGGTTCTTCTTTAAGTTGCTCACCTTTAAAAGTTTTGCTAGAGGAGCAACTTGGATCCTTTGGATCTGCTTTAAATATGTGATCAAAGAATCAAGTAATTTAGGAGGTAAAGTGTGGATTATTATCTTCTTTTTCTTGAATCTCCAAATGTATCTCTTCTCAACCCCTCTCAAGCTTGAGAAGCATTAATTTGAATGGCTTTTGAATACTATTGAAGTTCTTTAATGTATTGTAATGAAGAAACACATAAATTTCCATTTATGCTTAATTTATAAAGGTTTTTAAACGTTTCTCTCTCTCCCCCAAAGAATGTCATTCCTATGACCTATTCAAAATTTGAATGAAGCTTCTCATGAAGCATTTCTCTGATCTAAAAGTAATTTCTATGCTTGTCCAATTGGAGGCCAAAATAATGGCTTTTTAATACTTTTATGCTATTTAATTTATGGTAAAATTAAAAATCGTTCCATAATTGGATAATGATCCAATTAGTGGTAATACTAAACTTTATTCTTTCAAATTTATTGAGAATTATCAGTAATAGCAACGGAGCTATGGCAAAATTTCTAAAAAATAAACACGTAAATTATTTTCATTTATATTATGAAAAGAGGACTTCCTACCATATTCTAGGATTAATCATCCTAGATTAATTGAATGATTCTCATTATAGTCATGGAAAATTGATTTTTATATTTATGCATAAATAGTTAATTAGCAAAAAGAGAAATTTCTAGTACTCCATTTTTATGTTAAAAGAGTAATTCCCATGACAATGGAAATCCATATATTCAAATGAAGTAAGAGAAAAATTGTGATGCTAAAATAATGTATATTTTATTTAAAAATTAAAAAAAATAGTTAAATTTATCTTTTTGTATAGATAAATTTAAATGATGAAAGGAAAATTCCCACCATATTGGAATTCAAATATTTAAATGAGAAAACTGTAATTCTTAGTGTAAAGGAATTAATGGAGATTTTTATTTAAATTTTAAGAGAAAAAATAGTTAAATTTATCTTTTTGTATAGATAAGTTTAAATGATGAAAGAGGAATTCCTACCATATTGGAATTCAAATGTTTCAATGAGAAAAGTGAAATTTTTAGCTTAATGGAATTAATGGATATTTTTATGTAATTTTTAAGAAGACTTTTAAGTAGATTTAATTTATGGTAAAAGAGGAATTCCCGTGATAATTGGATTGAACTGATTGAAATGAGAAAAAGAAGGATTTCAAGTTTATTCAAAAAAACAGGTATTGATATTTTAGTTAAAAGAAGAATTTTTATGATATTTAAGAAAAGATGGATTTGAATTAAATTTTAGTGTCAAAGATGAATTTCCACCATAATTCTACCTAATGAATTAAGGCTGAGAAATTATGTTCCATAAAGAATATCTTTGGATATTTTAATTGTTAAAATCACTAAATTGATATTTACCCAAAATTTAGATGTTTAGTTGAAGGGATTTCCTATAGAACTAAACCGAATGAATTTGGTTAGACTATGTGAGGGATGGATAGTAAACCTAATTGTCTTTCTCTCGATCTAAAGCAGACAAAAACTTTGTGACCAATTCCAGTTACTAAATCCAAAGAATAGACTACCGAAACTAATCTAGTTTTTCCTTGACCAAACTCACCAAGAATCTAGTTGGACAAATGGACAAAATGATGGGTAGATTACCCTCATGAGAGATCAAGGATCCTCATTATGAGACAAGGAATTATGAAAAAAGGGTTGTCGGAACCGATCTCAAACTAGAATTTTACTTGCATTGGAACCTCTGTTTTTTCGTTCAAAAAACTGTTTTATGCCATAATGCTGGAGAAAGCATTTGACTTATGTTTTTCTAAAAGGAGGCTCGTTGTTAGAACAGCTGGCGAGGAGTCGTCAAGGGAAGTTGCTCATAACAAAGCCTGCCAAGGTCTTGACCAGCCTCGGTACGGTTAAACCGATACGATGGGCGAGGACCGACGAAGCGGTCCCTGAGTGAAGTGCTAGGACACCTAAGGAGGATCCTAGAGGGTTCCGACCAGGCTTTGCATGGGCTCGCGATTGCTAGGACACCCATGCATACGTCGAGTAATTATTTGTAACCATTTGGGGATCTTTAGAGTGTATGCATGTGGCCAACCTTATCTTCAATATTGATGGTGGCCCCCCCCATGAAAACAACCGCCTGCTCTTGTTTATCATTGCCACCTTCCTCCTTTGCACATTTTCACAAAAAATGATGACCGAGACTAATAAAAAATGATGATCCATACTAATGTTTCAAGCGCCCCCAAGAGTGTCGAGAAAGAAAAAGAATGATCTCTTTCTCTCTCCATCATCATCAAATTCTAGCTTCTAGTGGTAATTTTTTACCTCTTGGTATCAAATCAATCCTCTCCCATCCTTCTAGTGGCGTTTCGTCTTAGGGGGGGTTATGATGATTAAATGCCTTGTCTGAAACTAGAAGAGTATATATTAGGCGCAACTTATGGGGTGAACATGGACTTGCCTTAATAGATAGCTCCGAAAGCAGAGACATGATGCAAGAGCTATGACAAATACATACTTCTAGCATGGGAATTGTTTGTAGTGAGGGGATGAGTATTGAGTAAACTACTCGAGTAAACTACAAAGTAAAATGGGAAAATTCCATCTTAGTTTACTTGGTAGTTTAGTAAGCGATCATAGTTTACTTTATAGTTTACTAAGTAGTGTTAACCCATTTCTAGGGTTAACAAGAGTTACTATCATTATCTTAGATCAAAGAGTCAAGGTAGATACACCAAAAGGTCCTACATTCAAGATATGAAGCAATGGTGTCCAAATCTACAACTTGGACGGGCGCCTGAAATACTTATGGTGATTTCCACGTCAAGAGTGTGTGGTAGTAAGTTAGGATGAAGTCCCAAGTGATGTACTTCATGGATATATTATGAGAGTAGTCATTGTAATAGCATTAGGCCTCTTATGAGCCTAAAGGGCCCGATCGGCCACAGTTTAAGTGAGTACTTATGGCCATGTATATAGTACAAAGAACTCTCCCATTGTGAAATAGATTCTTACTCTTGCTAATCTCTCTCTAATCCATACTAGTCAGTGTATGTGAGTGACGTGAGGTGAGAGGAGGGACAAGTACACATAGTGCAATGCAGTTTGTGAGTGTAGGGAGTTGAGTCCTGGTGGGTTTTGAAGTGTTTGAGGGATTGGAGGTGTCAGCGGAAGCTGGAAGGTTGAAGTATGACTCAAAACTGGGTTGGCTGCGAAAAAGTGGGTGAGTTCCTAGTCACTAGGAGAGGTTAGAAGCGAAGTGCTAACAGACTTAATAGAGTCTAGAAGAGAGTCTTTAAAGATATTTGATGCTGGAGGAACTTTGATGAAGCCTGCTTTTGTCGCGTCAGTTGAGGGACACATCAAAATACTTAACATTCTACCTCAAGCTGCTTGACCATGATCTCTTTTGGTCAAGTAAGCACACGTGATTTTGTTTAGCATTTATAGAATCCTTCAATAGTGTATAGCAACTACTCATCTTATTAAACACAACATCCTTGCTCACTTACATCTCACGCGTAGTGACATAAGGAATGTACCCAAACACTTTCATGTGTGCCAAATTTCGTTCTGTGCTAGTAAATGTTTGTTGTCATGCCCAAGACTTGTTGGAATGGGCATTGTGTTCATAATATAAACATAAATTACTATTTCTTTAGCCTAGATATAATGCGACATCCCTTTCTCATTTGTCAACACACATAGAACTTCTATAATATGGTTGTTTTTCCTTTTTGCAACCCATTTTCCTATTGGTTCTACTTGCATGTAGATTTTCTCTTTATTCTTTACTCTTTGAAATAGCCGATGAATTTATTAGAGAAATATACTCCCCACCCATCTGACCTTAGGCATTTTACGTGCATGTGTATATCCTTCTCTACCATAGCTTTGCAGTTGGAAAGTGAGTGAATGAGATCCAATCATCACTAATACATAGCCTTGTTGGCCCTCTCATGCCATGGCTTAAAGGCATGTACTACTTGTTGGACATAGAATTATAAAGAGTTAATCATAGAATTAAACGCATTAATAGAGAGCCAATTATACAATCACACACACTAATTAATACATAACCTTATTGGCCCTCCCATGCCAATTTTTGTTATTTGTCTAAAAGACTTCAAGAAAAATTCACTACTCATATTTATAAATTCAAATTTCACTACTCATATTATAATCAAAGTTACAAAGTCATAGATCATCATTTATTCTATCATCTTCGGCTAGATCCATGGCCCCAAAAAGGTCAATTTCAAGAAATGCCTATGTATGCTCTTGAATGAAAAGAGTGTTGAAAAAATTGGTTAATGGATTACTCTTCTATAGGATCAAGTTCATCTATGTGCTCCCTATGAATAGGATGTACTTGTTTCTCCATCAAAACATGATGACCTTTTTGTAAATAGACCAGAAGTGCATAAATGATATCATAGCGTTCATACTGGAGCCATGGCAATGAAAATTACCGGCTTGCTGACCATTGCTTCTACTGACCTCTAGAAGGCCGCCACACAAATTCAATTCTCTAAAATTGCTAAAAGTCAAACACGCGTCCAGTAATTATTTGTAACCATTTGGGGATCTTTAGAGTGTATGCATGTGGCCAACCTTATCTTCAATATTGATGGTGGCCCCCCCATGAAAATAACTGCCTGCTCTTGTTTATCATTGCCACCTTCCTCCTTTGCACATTTTCACAAAAAATGATGACCGAGACTAATAAAAAATGATGATCCATACTAATGTTTCAAGCACCCCCAAGAGTGTTGAGAAAGAAAAAAAAATCTGATCTCTTTCTCTCTCCATCATCATCAAATTCTAGCTTTTACTGGTAATTTTTTACCTCTTGGTATCAAATCATTACTCTCCCATCCTTCTAATAGCATTTCCTCTTAGGGACATTTCCTCTCAGGGGGGGTTATGATGATTAAATGCCTTGTCTCAAACTAGAAGAGTATATATTAGGCGCAACTCACGGGTGAACATGGACTTGCCAGAATAGATAGCTCCGAGAGAAGAGACATGATGGAAGAGCTATGAGAAATACATACCTCTAGCATGGGAATTGTTTGTATAGTGAGGTGATGAGTATTGTTTGTAGTGAGGGGATGAGTATTGTTTGTAGTGAGGGGATGAGTATTGAGTAAACTACCCAAATAAACTACAAAGTAAACTGGGAAAATTCCATCTTAGTTTACTTGGTAGTTTACTAAGCGATCATATTTTACTTTGTAGTTTGCTTTGTAGTTTACTTTGTAGTTTACTTAGTAGTGTTAACCCATTTCTAGCATTAACAAGACTTACTACCTTTATCTTATATCAAAGAGTCAAGGTAGATACACCAAAAGGTCCTTCATTCAAGATATGAAGCAATGATATGAAGCAATGGTGTCCAAATCTATAACTTGGACTTGCGCTTGTAATGGTCCAACGGAATACTTATGGTGATTTCTACTTCAAGAGTGTGTGGTAGTAAGTTAGGTTGAAATCCCAAGTGTTGTACTTCATGGATATATTATGAGAGTAGTCATTGTAATAGCATTAGGCCTTTTATGAGCCTAAAGTACCCGGCCGGCCACAGTTTAAGTGAGTGTGAACACTTATAGCCATGTATATAAGTGAATATCTCTCATAATACAAAGAACTCTCCCAGTGTGAAATAGATTCTTGCTCTTGCTTTTCTCTCTCTAATCCATACTAGTCAGTGTATGTGAGTGAAGTGAGGTGAGAGGAGGGACGAGTATGTTGGAAATACACGAACGAGAGAAGGAGGAAGAGAGTTACACCATATATTCTCCCAAAAGACTAGTTCATATTGATTATGAGTTTGTATATATAGGTGAGATCTAGATCAAGTTAGGGTGTGATATATATAGCTCCAACATCCCCACTCAAACAAAGGTCTCTAGCTCCGAGTAAAAAAACCCTTGGGGAGTACAAGGGAAAAACCCGAGCCCCTATATATACATCTCATATAAAAAAGATCAATGTGCCTAATGTGAATACATTCATCGTTGTCACATACATGTTTCTTTGCCAGATTTGCATCTATTTCACCATACATCACCGCTTCCAGGCTTCAATGGAAAGCTTCCAAAAAACCAGAATTTTCCTTTGCTTTGGGCAACCTAATTTGCTTTGTTTCTACTTGAATCACCTACAATCCACTCAAGGGCGTTTAGTAGACCTTACCTGGTAGGCCAAGCTCTCAGATCTGATAGAAATCGGTGTGCTCCAAGCTCCACAACATCAATGGCAAGCTTCATAGCTTTTCTTCACAGCTTCTTCTCCCTCCTCTCACTCACTCATAAACTCTAATAGAGAGCACCAGGCTCTGATACCATGTTGAAAAATAGGTAGAGGGAGAGGAGACACACACATGAAAGCAAACCCTAATGTATATTACAAACCCTAACCATAGAGGAAGCCATCTCCCTTCTCACACAATGCATAAAGCCATAATCCATAATACACAAGACACACTATGAGTTGTGTCCACACACATCTAACCCTAGCTAATGTCCACACACTATGACCAGCTGGACTCGGTCATTTATGTCTCACACATGCTGCTACCTAACATGCCAACACATAGCATAGCTAGCACACACTGACATCGAGCTTGAATCTCAACAACATTATCTTTTGGGACAAAGGTTCACCTTGATGACAGATCATCAAAGTCTGAAGTGGATCTTCACCCAAAGGGATCTCAACATACGTCAAAGGACATGGATGCAGACCCTGCAAGAGTTTGATTTTGAAATAAAGTATCGACCGGGGAAAGAAAATGTGGTTGCAGATGCCCTCAGCAGAAAAGTCTCCTTGCTTGCAATAACAGTGGTGTCAAATCCATTGATGAATGAAGCAAAGGAGAAAATATTTAATTTGTTCATTCCATCCAGTACCTTTACCGCCACCTGCTAACCTTGTGCCTATTCCAGCTAATCCACCACCTTTTGGCCCTACAACTCCATCCTGTCCTAACCTCTTCATTGTAGCCTGCGTCGACGCGGGCTACAATGAGTACGTAATCCAAATCCCCTAATCGTCATGGTCTATGTAAAATGTGGCTCCATGGGAACTTTTCTTTCGTTGAGAGTAAATTTCCTATGCAGACAAAATCTCCATTGTTCAATTGGATACTAAGCTATCGACCATCCACCTCTTTAACCTTTCCCAATTGCACTAAACCTAATCCTTTGATTAACCATGGTCTTAGCCTAAATTTCTATCCCTTAACTATCATTGTATGTATGTGTATGCTATCTATCATTGCGCGTGTATACATGTGGCCAACCTTATCTTCATTATTGATAATGCCCCCCCATGAAAACAACCGCCTGCTCTTGTTTATCATCGCCACCTTCCTCCTTTGCACATTTTCACAAAAAATGATGACCAAGACTAATAAAAAATGATGATCCAGACTAATATTTCAAGCATCCCCATAATTGTCAAGAACGAAAAAAAATCTGATTTATTTCTAGCTTTTAGTGGTAATTTTTTACCTCTTGGTATCAAATAATTACTCTCCCATCCTTCTTTCGAATGCAAACTTATGTGATGATCTATGGCCCCACTTCATCCTAGTGGCATTTCCTCTTAGGTGGGGTTATGATGATTAAATGCCTTGTCTGAAACTACAAGATTATATATTAGGCACAACTCATGGGTGAACATGGACCCGCTAGAATAGATAGCTCCGAAAAAGCAGAGACATGATGCAACAGCTATAGAAATACATACTTCTAGCATGGGCATTGCTTGTAGTGAGGGGATGAGTGTTGAGTAAACTACTCGAGTAAACTACAAAGTAAACTCAA
Organism: Cibotium barometz; assembly: GCF_041138505.1. Lineage (NCBI taxonomy): Eukaryota > Viridiplantae > Streptophyta > Polypodiopsida > Cyatheales > Cibotiaceae > Cibotium > Cibotium barometz. Next base: position 41,415,498 of record NC_141072.1, read on the forward strand.
AAAATTCCATCTTAGTTTACTTGGTAGTTTACTAAGCGATCATAGTGTTTACTAAGTAGTGCTAACCCTTTTCTAGGATTAACAAATGTTACTACCATTATTTTAGATCAAAGCGTCAAGGTAGATACACCAAAAGGTCTGACATTCAAGATATGAAGCAATGGTGTCCAATTCTACAACTTGGACGGGCGCCTGTAATGGTCTGACGGAATACTTATGGTGATTTTCAATTCAAGAGTGTGTGGTAGTAAGTTAGGATGAAGTCCCAAGTAATGTACTTCATGGATATATTATGAGAGTAGTCATTGTATTAGCATTAGGCCTCTATGAGCCTAAAGTGCCCGGTTTGCCACGGTTTAAATGAGTGTGAACACTACAACATGACTAGTTCATATTGATTATAAGTTTGTATATATAGGTGAGATCTAGGTCAAGTTAGGGTGTGATATATATAGCTCCAGCACCCCCACTCAAATAAAGGTCTCTAGTTGCGAGTGAAAAAACCCTTGAGGAGTACAAGGGAAAAACCCGAGCCCCTATATATACATATCATATATAAAAGATCAATGTGCCTAATTTGAAAGAATATCTACAAGGATACACAAATACATTTTGTACAAGTTTAATTATTTAAGGTGTGAGTGTGAAAAGTATTAATCTCTAAAGCATGAAGCTGCAACAACAGCAAGTTCTCCACGTAACGATGTAAATTGAGCTTCACTTTGGTGAATATATCTGAATGCTCAATCATTACTGATCCTTTCTTCACTTCATGTCGAACATAATGATAATGAATAGAAATATGCTTGGATTTACTATGTTGAACATAATCCTTGGCAAGACTAATGGCAGTTTGATTGTCACATCTACGTGGAGTACTTGACGATAATGGATGTCTAAGATCAGTAAGTAATTGAGGAAACCATACCAATTCACGAGCCGCTAAAGATGCAGCTATATACTCAGATTCCATTGTAGAGATTGCACCACAACATTGTTTCTTGCTAGCCCAAGAAATTAAGCAACCATTTACAAAGAAACAATTTCCACTTGTAGATCGCATAGATGAGTTAGAACTTGCCGAGTCTGCATATCTGAATAACCAAGAAGACATAAAGAATTCGAGGGAGAGGATTGTTGTTGGCGGCGATAGATGAGTCCAAAGTCTTTAGTGCCTTTCAAATATTTAAGAACACGTTTGGCTCCAATCCAATGCGCAATAGAAGGAGAAGCAAGATGTTGCCCCAAGCAATTAGCCATAAAGTGAATATCTGGTCTACTGTTTAAGCCAACAAATTGTAAACAACCAATGAGATTAGCATAAGGTTGATGTGGGGCTAATGCATTGTCATGAGACATAGCTGTATACTTGGTGGAGCTTACAAGACATGCAGTATTTGCAGAATGAGCATTGACCAGACCAAACTTTTTAATAATATCTTTAATGAGTTTTGATTGACGAAGAAACAAGATACCTTTCTGGCGATAGCGCTAAACTTGAATACCAAGACAAGAGTGAATCTCACCAAGATCCACCATCTCAAAAGCTGATGACAAAATTTTCTTTATGAGTTACATAAAGTCAAGATTATTGGAAACAAGTATGGTATCATCGACGTATAGAGCAAGAATAACAAATAGAATACCTTCGCGCTTTATATATATATTAGGATCAAAGAAACAAGAGTTAAGCCATTTCGATGTGAGGAAGAGATTAACTTTGATATACCAAGAACGTGATGCTTGCTTTAAACCATAAAGAGCGCAATGAAGACAACATACAAGATGTTCCTTGCCAAGTATTGAAAATTCTTAGACTGGTTGTTCCATATAAATCTCTTTTTTGAGATCAGCATTAAGAAAAGCGGTTCTCACATCCATCTGATGAATCTCCAAATCAAAATGAGTAGCAAAGGCCAAAAGGACACGTATGATTTGGAAATCAAAGAATCTTATTCGGCTTGCATAGCCTCCTACCAGTGATCCTTTTGTGGAGAAGAGATAGCTGCTGTATAAGTCGCCGGATCTTCATGAACATTCATAGCATCATCCAAACTGTCATCATAGACATGATTTGAACCATGTTCAATATGAATCGGAATATCAATGTATTTATCAAGATTATCACTAGAATCCTTCGTAAGGTATTTAGAATCCTTCATAGGATAAGAAGGATGCACAACATCTTGAGAGACAATGATTATCAAATAGAAAAGGAAAAACAGTGAGTAAGTATTGTGTATCATGAGAATCCTTACTAGACCATGTACCTGCCACCATCGAATGTTTATCGAATAGAGCATCATGACTAATGATGATTTTCTCAGAAGTAGGATCATAAAATTTGTATCCTTTAAAATTATCAAAATATCCAATAAATGTAACTTTCAAACTAGGAGGATCCAACTTTTGTCGTGTTTCTTTTGGCACGCGAATATAAGCAATGCATCCAAAGGTGCGAAAATGTGATACAGAAGGAGTTTTCCATGTCCAAATTGTAATAGGAATCTTACCAGAAGAAGGTGCAGTTGTGGGAAGATGATTTTGAACAAAGACTGCTGTATGAATTGCTACAGCCCAAAAGGTCTTGGATAATCCAGAATGAATAAGCTTGCATCTCATAGCATTAAGGATGGTTCTATTCTTACGCTCTGCAATGCCATTTTGTTGAGGAAAATATGGAACAGTAAACTCACAAGTAAACTACCTGAGTAAACTACAAAGTAAAATTGAAAAATTCCATCTACACGAAAGAGAAATTGATTATATACAAGCTCATAAACATATATACAAAAGGTACAAAGTACTTACCAAAACCACAGAGCTCTGCCCAATCCACATTCTCCTCGTCGTGCTCCATTCGCTCAAGCAAGACATAGTTTCCATGCTTGAACATATAACACTCCTCTAGTTGAGAAAGTTGGCACCCAATCACCCTCTCCTACATGCATGCAAACAACACATAAAAACATACAACTATAAACTTCACATACACATGAGAGGCCACACGAAGCATGCATACTTACAAAATACTCATAGAATGAGTCCCATCCACCACTCCCATGAAGGTGTCATCTCCCCACGTTCTCCATCCCCTTCGCAAATGCTTCCTCTTGTTGTGCATTCCAGCGAGGGTTATCGGCGTGCTTTTTCACCTCTTTATCTCATTGCTCTTGGTCCACATGCCAAGTATTTTCTCCCCCTCTTTTCACTGCTTGGGTGATATCGCACCGCTTATGCTTCATACAATCTCTCACGAGATCATAGATCCATCTATTTGGTACCTCCATAGTACCTGGGGGCTGGCTTGAATGTGTTCTTGATTTAATTACATATCAAGGTTTTCTTCTCCAATGAGAGGTGGGGGAATGTGGTCAGAGTGTCGTGGGCGAACACTATGCCCCACATAGTTTCCTTATGTGACTATGCATCTCCTGTCCTATCTCATCAAAAACTACACGCCCTTCTTGCATCGTGTAAAGATATTACATTGCATTGGGGAGAGCGCTACTACCAAAATGCCACTAGCTGGATGTGATGAGATGGGGGAGTCAGTCACACTATCTATGGGTGTGGCCACTCTCGTGGAGGGCTAATTGCATCCATGGAACCATGGTTACAACAACCACTACCACCACTGTGATGCAAGTGCCTACTTTATTTAAAGGAATGGCCGGAGGGTGGGGTGTGAGCACGAGATGGCATGGGTGTGATCATATGCGTGGTTTGCTTGATGATGGGCCAGGTGGCTCATCTTGGATGAAGTAGGCTCGAGCCATGGCTTGTTGCTCGAGAGTTTCTTGTGTAATGACAAAAGAAAAAGTGGTCAAGCCTCATAATACGTGGAGTAGGCAGGAGGGTGGGTTGGGGGTAATTTCGGGGGGGGGGGGGGGGTCATTGCTGGGCTATATCCCTCGTCCATTAGATCTACATTCATGCATGCATGGACATAGTTTAGGGTTTACATATGTACCTATAAAATTACACCCAAGGCCAAGTGGCCATATATTTACAAGAAAAAATAAGGAAAAAAATCACAAGATAAGAGGGCTTACCTCTAATAGCAGATGGGGAAAGCTATATAGTACCTGCATGACAAAATCAAGCAAATAAAAAAGGAATAAGGAGAGATAAAAAGGGCTTGATATGATAAAAATAAGCAAATAAACAAGGATTAGGGAGAGATAAAAAGGTCTTACCTTTGCAAGACCCAAAGCACATGGTTGTGAGCTAAGACCTACAAAAAATCCCCAAAAAATTAGGTTAGACCTACATGCAACAATTTGTACAAGAGTAGAAAAGAAAAAAATAACAGACTGTAGAAGCCTGGAGGGGAGAAGGAAGGGTGTGGGGGGTGAGTTAAACCATCACAATGTCGGGGGGGGAGAGGTGCAGGTGCAACTCACCTCCACCACAGAGCTTCCAAGTACTTGCAAGAAAGCGAACTAGTGTGTAAGGCCGTTGCAAAATAAGCATTGAAAAAAGTGTCAAAAATAACCTAGAAAAATGCATTTGAAACACCAGTGGTAAAAACATCGATAACAACATTAAAAATAATGTCCCTAAATATTATCCATATATTTTGATGTATTTTTAGATGAAATTTTTGATGTTTTTTCCAACGAGCATATAGACTACAAGGGATTTTATATTCAAAAAAATAATAGGCCTTTGAAATTCAAATGTGTTTCACGCCTCGACACCTTTTTCATTTGAATTTAAACTTGGCCGACTAGACTGGTGCCAAATATATAAGGGGTCGAGTAGACCGATGCCATGTAGAAAAGAATGATATATTTCCAATTGAGCATCTAAATGCCTTACTTGGTGTTCTAAATATATGCCCTCATATAATGATGAACTGATCGGGTGCTTGGACCTTCGACCCGAGTAGAGTAGATGCACAACGACACAAGCAAGTACAGCACACCCTCATGTCGAAGAAGAAACTATGATGGACTCTCTAGCATCTTTGGATCAAGACATGGATGATATGATTAGATGCCCTACATGACACAGGGAATCGTGAGTGAGAAATAACACAAGAAATGGGTGGTGTCCATTTTGTACATCTATTTTTGCACATGCCTCTCAATTCTAAACTTGCAATCAATATTTGGATGGTCCGATACTAGTGTACCAAAAGTTTTTGCGTAAGTACTTATCACCCTTTCCATTTTTATCTCTTTACTTTACCTTTTCTAATCATCATGGCCAATATAACCAGTCATTGAGAGATCAAATATTTCCCGAGGGGGCAATGAGATGCTTGCGGACTGTATGCATCTAAAATCCATCTTACAATCCCTTGGTATGGACTACAATTCTTGTTAAGATTCATGATATCTCCTTTGCATAGCTATGGAGATTAGGGTTTATCTAATGCTCTACTAATGACACATGATTAAGCTAATCCAAGATGGATGGTGCTTGAGTATGTGTAATAGACTCAAGCAGCACAATTAGGTTACAAGATTAAGACTTGTACTCATAAAGAGGCTTAAGATGTGTGCAAGTGATATGATTCATTGCTTGAAATGGCCCCCTTTTATACGAGAAGGTACACCCTTGGGCTTGTACATCAATGTGGGATAAATCCCTTTGCTCATGTGGCTGCGTGCTTTGCTTGGCACTTTCTTGGCTACTCTTTGTCACTCCCTACCTCTACCTTGTGCTTTTTGGCACCACATTTCTAGTCAACAATTCTTCCCATGCTTGTTCAAATGATTGTGTTCTATTTATCAACATGAGTATGCAGGTATTGCACAATGTCCGCGGTGTGTGTGGGGAATCCAAATATAGGTAAGATGTCAAAGGAGAAAGGGTTTCTACAAAATTACTCAGGCACTTTCTTATCATTCCATAGATTCGAACAATGTTCAAGTGTAAATACATATTGTCTATGATTCCTTGACATCAAACCACTAGATCTACGGATGATGTTCTGCGGGTGTCCCCATTGATTGCGGTACATGGAGACACATTGAAGATAAGTGGCCATACTTTAATGAGGATCCTTGCAACATTTGTCTCATGCTAGCTATGGACAGTGTGAACCCGTTTGGTGTTACAATCTCAACATGGAGCAGTTGTCTATCTTCTACCAACTACCATATTGAGACAGTCTTCTAGTTAACCATTTACTTGACCCTACACATATTTTTAGAAATAAAGTTGTGGTGCTTTGGAAGACTATTAATGGGGCCAAAGAGAGAGAGAGGGACAAAGGGAAGATTTGCAAATAAGTGATTGTATGCAACATTTATGGCCACAAACCAAAGCTAATGGTAAGATACTACTACCTAAAGCCCCTTGGGTATCCAAGAAAGAAGAGGAAGCTCAAGTAAGAGTTACGTTTTAGAGTTTCGTACTTTGACTGAATGCATGCACTGCGTAAAGGGGGCGTTTACAAAATTTCACGAGCTCTCACGCTTGAAATCACACGATTGACACATGTTCTTGCAATTTGTCTTGCCTATGGCCATAAAGGGTTGCCTCACCGACAACATAAGGGATACAATATACAAGAGTGGAAACATGGTCCCTTGGATTTCATTAAAGGAGATAAGAAAAGACACTTTGGAAGCAGCATGCTTAAATGCCATAGAAGTTTTTACATTGGTGGAGAAGTTCCTCCCAACCATCATATTAACCATACAAATGCATCTCCCATTTCATGTTGTGGATGAGGTGGTCGTGGTAGCAGGGTACATCAATTCATGCTGGATGTTCTTTTTGGAGAGGTTCATGAAGATGCTAAAATGGTTTGTCCATCAAAGAGCTCGCCTAGAGGGAAATAGGAAATGGGATGGCTTCCAGACATTTCACCAAGTAAATGGCTCCAACAAACCTTACAAGAAGGAAAACTACACAGTGAAGTTATTATAGATGAGAAGGAAGTGCTTGCATACGATTATGACTACTGTGTAGGTGATTTCATTCATCCTAAGCCTCGATATGTTGACATGTTCTCCACCATAAACTAACGGATGATGTGTTATTTTCTTCTAGTATCAAACATTTATAGCACCATGCTTACATGGATGCCATTTTTGAGTGGGATGGATCGATAAGATGAGAACAACATTCGATTGTGGTGTTAAAGAAAATTTCATGTAAGAAATTAGGGCTAATGCAAGTGATCTAAATATGGATGTGAACATGATTCATTACTTTGGAACCTTCCAAGATATCATCAAGGTTGACTTTAGAAAGTTTCATATGTTTATCTCTGATGTTAAGTGGTTCAATGTAGTCACAATAGTAGCACATGTAGCCATAGGAAGTGATAAATCCGGATAAGTTTAAGTGGACTCCACAAAGATATGCACAAACCAAAAGGACACATTTGAGTAGGTGAGCTTTAAGGAGGACCCAAGGGACCGTCAATGGTGGTTTTTAATCCAAGTGTCACCACGCAGTAAACAAATATATAAAGACATGGAAGTAGCAGAAGACAAAGCAGAGATTGGTGTAGGACACCAACAAGAGCAAGTTACTTTGCATATCGAAGTACAACAAGAGAAAGGGCTATACAAAGGTATAGAGATTGAACAATTAGACATAAGAGATGCCTCAAACATTGCAGGTGGTGATATGGATGAAGAGTCAAAAATAAATGAGGAACTAGGGCCAGAGCTAGAAGATTTAGAGGCGGACATAGATGCACATTCTAGTCCTACACGATTGGAAGATTGAGGGATTTTCCTTGAAATAGATCTTTTCAAGGCCAATGATCTTTTTGAAGATGATAGAGTTGATAATGATCAACTATGATTTTGTAAGCATCATGACATGTCCAACTTTTCTCTTTTTGTTGGTTTCATATATGCTTATGCATATTTATGTATACCAAAAGTGAGAATATATGTATTTCTATTTATTTATTTTGATACAAAAAAGGCCAGTAGAGAAAAATTTGCGAAACACAATTTTTCGATGGTTATTCAATCAAAATTATAGACAATATTTTATGCCAATATTCTAACGATATTATAGCCAAAAGTTTAGACCCACATTCAGGCAATAATTTGGCGACGCGGAGGCGTCGAAACTCGTCGTCGAAACATAAGCATCCTGTAATAGTGATGATAACTGTGTTTATATTAGTGAAATTTTCATAAACCCACCTTCCTTATGCTAATAATCATGTCGAAAGGTAGCTTACGAGGAATTGTAATCCTGAGCTTTGGGTATAACTTTTAGAACATTAATTATTTTTGTAATAGAAATAGTCATAACATAAAGCCATAACATACTAGCTCTAGCATTTTTTATTAGAACACTAGCTTTGTGCTGATCGATGATTTTATCCAAAACCTCACGTAGGCAGCTTACCAGGGGTTGTAATCCTGAGCTTTGGGTATAACTTTTAGAACAATAATTATTTTTATAATAGAAATACTCATAACAGAAAGCCATAACATACTAGCTCTAGCATTTTTTATTAGAACACTCGAGCATAGATGTTAGTGTGTGTGGAGGGAGAGGCCAACATGTACGCAAATACATCCCAAGCTTAAGGTGGCCTTAAGTGTACTCAAGGGGATTTGAACACAAGACCTCATGAATGAGAGTCCTGAGCTCGATCCACTTGAGCTACGCCTCTTGAGCCAAAGAAGAATTATAGTGTAAGCTCTCACATCCCTCAATATAACTCCTCTTTGTATACCATAGGTAGACGTAGACCATAAACACAATGGTTTTAGTTGAAATTATATCTTTTTATATCAAAGTATTGCCTTTCAATTCAACTTCTTACAACAAAGAAGAAGAATAGTGTAGGTTCTCAAGTCTCTCAAATAACTTCTCTTTGTATACCATAGATAAACCATAAACATAGCGGTCTTGGTTGGAATTATGCACTACAAGACAATGCTGCCATACACGTGTTTCATACACGCGATAAATTACGAGCGTGTGTATGGTCGCGCTTGTATTTGAATAGAATCGGGCGCGTGTATTTTAGCATTTAAGTTCGCGTGTATATTTGCATTTATCAACGCGTGTATAAATGCGTTTATATACACGCATCTATACACGGTAATATTCACGGATTAATACACGCTATTATACATGGATTAATACACGCCACTATACACGGATTAATACACGCATGGCAGAGAAAAACTGAAGAAAAACTGAATTCCTTTATAAAATTAAAAACTATTTTCTTTAAACCATCTCATAGTACATTACAGTATACATCATTACACAATCCCACTACATGCATTTACAACAATGAAATATATTCAAAAATAAATCATGCATATGAGATGATAGAAATGTCATCAATTTAGAACGTACAGTGATGGATTGGTTAGGGTTCGATCTCATCTTCAATAAGATCCATCCTTGATCAATTTGTAAGGCTACGATTAAATTTATTCCACTATCGATATTCTGTACTCCATTGATAATGGTATCGATGTCCTGATCATCCTCATCAACATCAACATCATCCTCAATGGTAGGGTCATTCTCATGATCATGAGAAATGGCATGCTCATCCTCATTATCATGATCATCTCTTATTTCTTGATCATCGATCACAACATCTTCAATGGCATGTTCGACATCATCTTCATTGCGGCTTGTTACATCCTCCATATGCTCCATATCAGTGAATGTATTATACATCACTTTGGAACGTGGTGCAATAGGGATGACGTACCACCATTTAATGTCATGCACCATTGGTAGATAGATAACCTACTCAAATACACATAGTACAGTAATTAATTAGCATATCAAAAGTCAAGGGGTACGCGAGCTTAGATATATATGTACATGAAACACATTAGTAAAAAAATGCATACCTGCTCACATTGTTGTGGCAATACGAGCCTATCTTTCTTTGTTTGCCAGAACTTTGTAGAGTCAATAGTTACATATCCACTTGCATGGCGTTTTATCGTTGCATCAGGCCCTTTTTCCACCACGTTCATTTGCCATTTGACATCCAAAACATACACAAAGAAGCGACGAAAGTCAAGCCTAAATATGTCTTGGATTATGCCACAATAATCATCCATTTTTTCATTAGCTTCCTCAAAGCTACTAATGACACCGCAATCTTGTGTATTTCTCTTTTTATCAATTCTTTGTGTTCGAAAATGCTTGCCTTCACACCATATAGCATTGAACATAGTGCACTGGACCAAAATAGAAGCAATATTTGTGTAAGCAATGTGAATAAATATTAAAAGAAAATCACTTACAACTAATGCAAAACATTAGTTCTATGTACCTTTGACATGCATCCTCGTGCATACTCCCATTCTTCCGCCGTGATATGCAGCCCCTCGTCGCTCTCTGCTCTCTCCATTTCCTCATGCAACCAATCAACATGGATATCATTCGGAAGTGTTGCTAGATGCTTAGGGTACGCCTTCCGAGAGCCATGTTGCCTCCAAAAGAGAGCTCTTTTTGCTTGCCTTTTTGTCTTTGCATCCTCATATCTTGTAACCCATCTGCTCATCACATCACTAGTAAGGATACAAGTGAAATTGAGATCATCAATCAATGTTCTGTCAATTACTTTACTCTGTCCTTTTCCTTGAGGCACAATAGAGGTCATCCTCAAGTCCTCTTCATTGCTCCATAGTCGTGGCAAAGAGTTGTCCACCTGACCAAGAAATTCTGAAATATATACAAGAGACTCTTGTATCAACCAACCCTCGGCCATGCTTCCTTCAGGCCTTGCACTTTGCCTCACAAAGTCTTTTAAGGTCTTCATGAAGCGCTCTAGGAAGAACATCCAACGTGCATACACAGTACCACATAAAGCGATTTCGTCCACTAAATGCACAATGAGATGTAGACTTGTGAGAATGGTTCGCGGAAAAGTCTCCTCTACCAAACAAACCACCTCCACTGCCATAACACGCGCATCATCCAACGTGGCTGGATCAATTGCTTTGGAACTAACATATCTGAAAAATAAATAAATAGTACGTTATACCTCATGCACGTTCATTTTGCAAGGTATAATGAAGGGTGATCTGACATGGGTTTTACATACCTCACAAGCTCGCCCATCCTATAAATACATTTTTTCAAACTCTTATTTGCACAATGGTCGATGCTAGTAGGTAGTATGAACTGCGCACATAAGAGCACATGTATGTATGGTTTATGAACTGCGCACATAAGAGCACATGTATGTATGGTTTATGGCATTACAAAATTTAATTTCAACGTACGTACAAGACTTGGAAAACACTTACTTGAAGCATCTTGTGCCAATCGTGGGACTTCAACCCATATAGTTGCTCAACGCCTCTTTTCTTAGTGGTTGTAAAGGCTCCCTTCAATGATCTCATGCATCCAGTGAGAGTACGCAAAGTGGCGATGGCCTGCTTTACCTGCTTCTCCTCTTTCTTTGATATAATCCATGGTGCAGGCGGAAGACAAACGTGCCCACCCACCTCTCGTGGCCAAGCTTGACGCATACGTCCTGCGACTCGCAAGTCCTCACGTACGCTAACATTGTCTCGTTTACCAATAATATGTTCCCAAATACCAGATCCCACATTCTTGAAGATGTGCATGGGATCAAGAAGATGGTTGATCTTAAGATGGGTCCAATATGGCAGCCGAAAAAAAATGGAGTACCTACACAAGGGATTGCTCTATGTGACCTTTAATCCAATTAGAGACTACACAAAACAAGATTGAAAAAACATTACTATACCTGTTCATGCCATCTGGAGAAAGAATAGTTGTAGACTCCCAAATACGCTTCCAATCTTTTGCACGAAGTGTTTGTGGAGGAATGTTACTCTTACTAGCAACATATTTAGGATGATCTGAGGGGAGAAATCGATGATGATTATCGAATATAGTCTTACACAAACCGTCAGCATACTCATGTACTAACGAAGGGCCACAAACAGGACATGCATGTTTACCCGATGTTTTCAAACCTGTTAAAATATAAATAAAAGTTAGAATAATAAAGTCAATATGTATAATTAATATATATAGCCAATAGTAACAGAGTAGGGAGGTAATTAGAATTCTTACCAGAACAATCGCTGTATCCTGGAAAGTCATGCATTGTCCACATCAACACTGCTTTTAAGTTGAAGTGTCGAGAAGAGGGAGGCCTACTAATGTCCACCACCGCAACACCTCTCCATAGTTCCTCCAACTCATCAATCAATGGTTCAAGATAAACATCCATATGCTTGACTTTATGTTTCCCGGGAATTAGAAGGGATAACATAAGATGTCCCTTCTTGATCGCCATTGATGGTGGAAGGTTGTAATTCACCAACACAACTGGCCACACGCTGTATGCGGTGCTTTTGAAACCAAATGGATTCACTCCATCCATACCTAGGCCAAGTCTGAAGTTTCTGGGCTCTGTTTTAAAGCTGGGCCACTCATCTTCAATATGCTTCCAAGCAGGAGTGTCTGCGGGAATTCTCCACATGCCATCATCTGATCGATGTGAGGAATGCCATGACATGAGATCTGCTATGGATTTGCACTTGAACATGTGTTTGATGCGAGGAATTATAGGAAAGTGTCGCAAGACTTTACGAGGTACATCAAAACTCTTCATATCTGTTCTATACCTTGCTTCACCACAAGTGGGACAATGTAGAGCCTCCTTATGCGTCCCACGAAAAAGAATGCAATCATTGACGCATGCATGTATGCGATCATAATCCAGTCCTCCAAGAGATGTCACATAGCGCCTCGCTATGTCTCTTGAGGTGGGTAGTCTATTTTCCTTTGGAAGCATGTTTGATAATAGCCTGCATCCAATATCATCAATTATAATTAGTCTTAAATCCTAAACCTTAAACCACTAATTCAAATTTATAAGTTAGAATGCTTACTTCAATAATGTGTCAAGACTTGCATTGCTTCATCCATAAACTGTTTGTATATTGAGTAGTTCAAGTGAAGCACGTAAAATAGAGAATGTGTACCCTTCAAATACTGGTGTCGATGAAGCCTTGTAAAGATGCTCTTGTTCCATATCATCGTCGTCCATACCTTTGGGATCATCCTTAAAAAGATTCCGCACCATATCATCAAGCACCTCCTCTTCCACAACTTTGTGGGGTGCAGGGCTATTGTCATCCCTTTCCCACTCATCTCTGACAATAGATCCCGAAGCTCCAGCATCATCTCGTCGACGCTTTGCGTGCTCTCGTCGCGTGTAAGGTACCATGTTAGGGTGTGGTACTGCATCCTGCTTCAATTAGAGTTTATATATTACAACTCTATTAATTTAATTTGGATACCATGAGTCATTTGAATACCATCAATTTACATCTACTCACCTCTAAACCTGTTTGATTCCATTCTCCATACATGGAGATGTGATTCAAGGTAATTCGACGTGCTCGTACAATGCATCCTTGACATCGATTACACATACATTTGATCCGTTGTCCCAACCACACATCGCGATTACGATGACGCATTGTCTCATCTTCCCCAGAATTGCTTGAAGAGGTTGATGACATCCTATGTACAAACCAGAAAACACAAAATCATAATATGCTTTTAATGAAAGTATAAAAATCGCGTGTATTGACGCGGCTATTTCCTAAAAATTGCGTGTATTAACGCGGCTATTTCCTAAAAATCGTGTATATTAACGCGGGTAATTCTTGCAAAACGCGTGTATAAACGCAGCTAAAATATCATACACGCGTTTATAAACGCGACGGTCTGTTTAAACTAAAAATAGCCCGCCTTCCCCAAATATAGATTTTAAACTAACATATCAACACTGCTTTCGTTTTCGCCTCTTCCAACAGAAACGAAACCTAAGTGCAAGGAGGGAGCAGAGAAGGAGCATGCACGGGAGGAAACCGAGCAAGAAAGAAGACTCACTTTTTCAGAGGTGAGTCAAATTGTCCTGTGCCTTGTCTCTTTCCTCAGATTTGTTTATGCTATTTGCTCTTTGCTTTTTGGGTTTGTCTCCGTCCTTTTGCTTCTGTGCACACGATTGGGTGAATGATTCTGACAGGGGCGACAATGGTCCTTTTATAAGGACACTTTGTCTTTGTCAGAGGTCGGTCCTTTTGAATTTTTTTTTTCGCAGGTCGCGTGTAGAAACGCGTGTAAAAGCGCGAGTACTTGTCTGCAGAGTCTGTTCACGCGGATATACACGCATTTCTGGACGGGTGTATACACGCGTTTTTTGATGGGTGTATACACGCGTTTCTGCATGGGTGTATACACGAGACTGCGTTTCAGAATTCATGATTTGCAGGCAACACAACTGACTTGAATGATGATATTTGTGTGAGTCAAGAGACAGCCCATGATGTACATGAAGATTTTTGTTGCAGGTTCTTTATGGATATTCCAGGTTCTTCATCCGATCCATTTACGTATAGCAATTGGCTGATGGAGATGCTGAATCATTTTGGGCGCCATCCTGGTCCAGTTGAGCTTACAGAGTATATGTATGCCCATCCCCCTCCTTCCCTACCTGGTGTCTATACCCCTACCCGCGAGTATCCAGGGCACTCCAGTGCCGTCTATTCCTCCGAGTCCGACGAGACGGCATGCAGCTTCTCCTCTTCCACGTCCACCGAGGAGACATACCTCGTCCCAGACACACTCACGCACACCCTCACAGCCACCATCACGTGCTCCCTCAGAGCCACCGTCACGTCAGGGCTCACAACCACCGTCACGTAGACAATCCCCCAGTCATGACTCCACCCGCAGCAGTAGGAACAGTGGGAGTGGAGGATGCGGCGGGTGCTTTGGTGGGGGAGGTGGGGGAGGTAGTAGGGCACGCGGTGAGAGAGGAGATAGAGGGAGAAGAGTTAGAGGAGACAGTTCGGAAGAGGAGGAGATGAGAGAGGTGGAGAGAGTGGTCTGCTATGATGTGACGGATAGGGGCGGGATAGTGATGGATGCGAGGGGGAGAGAGGTAATGGAGTACATGCGTGGGGTAGTATCAAACTCATATAGAAATTGTTTTATTAAATTTAAAGATCAAAATAGCCGATTAGTTAGGGAGGTGATAGAGGCTGTATATAGTCGGTACCCCAATCCCCCACATGCTACATTCTCGGATGTATGGGGAAGGACGCGAATAAGGGAGATCTTAAGTAATAAAAGATCTCACCTTAAAAAACTCGCGTACGATGACCGGCTAAATGTAGCTGCGGGTTGCTATCCTGCCGAGAAACCTGCCCACTGCGCACAAATGCGAGTGGAAGGAGGCAAAGAAACGAGCAGAGGGTGGCGTGAAGAGCAGGCAGCATGTGGAGGCACGATGGATCCAGATGGAGACCATTGGATCTTCGCATTTCGGATCTGGCGGCGTCGAGTCATGGGAGGCAGAGTTCGTAAGTATCTTGTCACTTTATTTGATTGTTTACTTAATTCATTGATTCTATGATTGTTTTAATCTTACAAATTATGTTGATTATGATACAGCGACGGGTTACGGGGAGGAAGCCCACAACCCACAATACTGCGTATGCTCGCCGGCATAGCAGACGTGACACGTGGGCCATCTTTCTCAGAGCCGCGAGGGACGTATTACGGACGCGCAGTTTGAGATGGCCATGAGACCATACGGTCGACAGGTACTTGAAAATTCTAAACGAATGATTTTGGTTTATTGAATTACATATATATATACTTATATACTATATATTACTTGAACAGGCACAAGCTGCTGATGATCCACCCGCCGCCACTGTAGAGGGTGGACGTGAGCACTACTCATCGGACATTCCGACCGATGTGAGCTCATTTGAGCATGGAGGAGGGAGCACCGAGTCATCATCTGGGTCTGAGTAGTACTCAGACTTATATTATCACATTCCATATTGAGGATGTGGTTGTATATATTTTTTTGTAAACTGAAGCCATGGGCTACTTCGAGATATGGACTCCCTTGTATACATGTATGAAATTTTGATAGTAATATTGAATCTTGAATCGATAGTATTACATTCATGTCTGTCTTGAATCGTGTATTGACAATGTATGCATTCATGTCGTTCTTGTCTTAATCTCCCTCGTGCATATGTTCTTCGTGGATGGTCTAATGCACAAAAAAAATAAATCCATAGAGTGTTATTGGGTGCTGGAATGCTGGAACAGTATTCAAATAGCACTCTCTGGATTTTTTTTTTTGCTCTCTGTTCGCGTGTATAAACGCGTCAGAACTGCTAAAAATCGCGTGTATATACGCGGATAATCTGTAAAATACCCGTGTATTAACGTGTCAAAACTGACAATTACGCGTGTATAAGCGCATCTAAATTAAAGAAACGCGTGTATAAACGCATGTATCAACGCGTCTGAGTGCATCTGAACTGAACAAAACGCGGCTATACACCCGTGTATGAGCGCGTCTGGCAGGTCCTATACACGCGCTTTTACACGCATGTCTGTGGCCGCGATGATACACGCGCTGATACACGGGCACGCTACTTTTTTTCACAAGTCATTTTTAGCGGTTAGGAGCGCGGGTATGAGCCCGATCCCTTGTAGTGATGTAATTTTATGAGATTGAAAAATGTAAACTATTAGGTGGAACCCAATGGGACAAACACCACACAAAATTGAGACCCGTGTGAAAACTCGAAGCTTTACATAGTTTGGGATAGGAATGACCCCTAATGGATGCATAATCTTGACTTTAAACAGTCAAAATTGAGCGGTAGACTATTTAGCATTAGAATCGAACCCAAGGTTGCCAAATAATATCAAATATAGAGACTAGTACCGACAATTTATTTTATTAGGATTTTTTTTTTGGTCCAGCAGGGAAGGATTTTATGCAAATATGAATTTCAATCTACACAAATAAGAGACACGGTGGGTTTAAAATTTACCAACATCACACTCCACTAGCTGAAGATAGAAGCCACCTAGAGGGAAGTAGAGGGAATGGTGATACACGTAGTGTGTGCCGGTGCCTTTGACGAGGGTAATGATGTCATAGCCTCGCACGCCCCGAAAGGTGTCGGTGCCTCCCAGCGCGGCGATCTCGTTGGTGGCCTGATTGATGAGGGCATGCAGAGTGATGGTGCCGTTGAGGGAGCCGTCGTAGTAGGAGAGTGATGGTTGGTGGACGTGTAGCTGGCCTGGACGGTATAGCCCCGGATGACGCCCAGTTGTGTGGAGGAAGGGTCGGTGCCCTCCGTTACGTTGAGGGCGAACGCCTCAGTCTCACCGAAGCTGTAGGTGGCGTTGGTGTCAAGGGCGTGGATGAGGTAGCCAGTGTCCTCCCCGCCAACCTCCACCTGGACGTAGTACTCCAACGAGGCCTCATCCGACGAGTTCGAGTTGGTCCAGCGATGGTCGCGGCGGCATCAACGGCGGAGGGCGGGACGAAAGAAGAAAGAAGGCGGGACGTAGATTCGTGAGTCGAATGGGACACCCACGGCACCGGCGCAGGCGTCCTTCGAAGACCCGGCTCTTTGCTGGACCAGAAGAGCCATGGCCATGAAAACTACCGGCTTGCTGACCTCTAGAAGGCTGCCACACAAATTCAATTCTCCAAAATTGGTGAAAGTCAAACACCCGTGACCTTCTTTAGGGGATCTTTAGAGTATATACATGTGTGGCCCCCCATGAAAACAACCGCTTGCTCTTGTTTATCATTGCCACCTTCCTCCTTTGCACATTTTCTCAAAAAATGATGACGGAGACTTATTAAAAATGATGATTCAGACTAATATTTCAAGTGTCCCCAAAAGTGTCGAGAAAGAAAAAAATTAGATCTCTTTCTCTCTCCATCATCATCAAATTCTAGCTTTTATTGGTAATTTTTTATCTCTTGGTATCAAATCATATTTACTCTCCCATCCTTCTTTCGAATGCAAACTTATGTGATGATCTGTGGCCCCACTTCATCCTAGTGGCATTTCCTCTTAGGTGGGGTTATGATGATTAAATGCCTTGTTTGAAACTAGAAGAGTATATATTAGGCGCAACTCATGGTGAACATGGACCTGCCGGAATAGATAGCTCCGAAAGCAGAGACATGATGCAAGAGCTATGAGAAACACATTCTTCTAGCATGGGAATCGCTTGTAGTGAGGGGATGAGTATTGAGTAAACTACCCGAGTAAACTACAAAGTAAACTCGAGAAATTCCATCTTAGTTTACTTGGTAGTTTACTAAGCGATCATAGTTTACTAAGTAGTGCTAACCCATTTCTAAGGTTAACAAGAGTTACTACCATTATCTTAGATCAAAGAGTCAAGGTAGATACACCAAAAGGTTCGACATTCAAGATATGAAGCAATGGTCTCCAAATCTATAACTTGGACGGGCACTTGTAATGGTTCGATGGAATACTTAGCCAAGCGGCATTTTCCACGATTAAGACACCCTTTTGCATCATCAATACTTTGCAAGGCCAACCTCAACTTTTCCAAGTGATCCATGCGGCTTGAATAAATGCAAAAATCATTCAAAAAGACCCTTATAAACTTTCCCAGGTAAGGTGCAAATACCTGACTCATGAAGCGTTGAAAAGTTGCTGGTGCATTAGTCAAGCCAGATGGCATCACCCTATAGGCATACACTCCCCAAAGGGTGATAAATAAGGTTTTTCTTTGATCTTCTTCACAAATCCGGATTTGAAAGTATCCAGAGTATCCATCACACACTGAATACAACTAATGACTTGCAACTTGATCCAAAATCTCATCCTGAAAGATCAAGCCATCTCCTTCACTGTTCGGTTCTTCCGCTCCACTACTCCATTTTGCTGAGCAGTATAAGGAACCGTCATCTGCCGCACTGGATGCCTTTAGAAGTAAGAAACTCATCAAAAGGTACAAACTCACCACCATTGTCAGTTCGTAAGAATGAAACTTTGCTTTGAGATTGGTTCTCAACCATTGGAAGCCAAGACCTGAAATTGGCAAATGCATCAGATTTGCGTGCCAAGAAACACACCCATACCTTCCGTGTGAAGTCATCCACCAAGAGCATATAATAACGGGCCCCGCCAAGGGACTCAACCTCCATAGGGCCAGCCAAGTCTGCATGGATCAACTCAAGTCTCCGTGTAGCTCTATGATGAGAGTAGTCATTGTAATAGTATTAGGCCTCTTATGAGCCTAAAGTGCCCGACTGGCCACAGTTTAAGTGAGTGTGAACCTCGGGGGGTGCACTATATGAACGCCCCTCCTACGACGTGCGTTCAAGGGGTATTTAAAAAACCCCTTATCTGTGAATTTTGAGCTAATAAAACTACCCCTTTTTCTTTATAGACTTACGGGTTTTTTTTCCAAAGTACAATTAAAATACCCCTCTTGTAATTGTATTTCTGTAAATTTACCCAATATTTTGGATTAAAAAAACCCCACCTAATGATCGCACGTGGTAGACTTACATTTTTTGAGGTGCAGCCCCCGAGGTGTGAACACTTATGGCCATGTATATAAGTGAATATCTCTCATAATACAAAGAACTCTCCCATTATGAAATAGATTCTTGCTCTTACTAATCTCTCTCTAATCCATACTAGTGAGTGAAGTGAGGTGAGAGGAGGGATGAGTATGTTGGAAATACACGAATGAGAGAAGGAGGAAGAGAGTTACACCATATATGCTCCCAAAAGACTAGTTCATATTGATTATAAGTTTGTATATATAGGTGAGATCTAGGTCAAGCTAGGGTGTGATATATATAGCTCCAACACCCCCACTCAAACAAAAGTCTCTAGCTGCAAGTGAAAAAACCCTTGGGGAGTACAAGGAAAAAACCCAAACCCCTATATATACATATCATATATAAAAGATCAATGTGCCTAATGTGAAAGAATATCTACAAGGATACACAAATACATTTTGTACAAGTTTAATTATTCAGGGTGTGAGTGTGAAAACTATGAAGCTGCAACAACTCCAAGTTCTCCATGTAATGATGTAAATCAAGCTTCACTTAGTCCTTTGGTGAATATATCTACAATCATCTGATCTATGGAGCAATGCTCAATCATTACTGATCCTTTCTTCAATTCATATCGAACATAATGATAATGAATAGAAATATGCTTGGATTTACTATGTTGAACATAATCCTTGTAGAGCGGTTCTCTCTACCGAGCAATATAGTGCTCATAGAGTACTACCGATTAACAAATGTGTTAAGAAACACAATGTCAATCCGAGGACTCGACCCGATTAGTGCATGAAGGCTTATCCCATGAGGGAGAGCTCACATACACAAACCACCACTTGATGATTCAACCATTCAACACCTCAATCAATCTCTCAATCCCTTAAATCCACTACACTAATCAAGAGAACAAGCAATGCATGGCAATCTCTTAATCCCATTCAAACATTGATTAAATCTTAGCTTTCCCTAATGCCTGAAAACCCATAAGCGTGCATCTACTAACCTACAAGCTTAAACAAGCATAGAATGTAACATTCACAAACCCACAAGCTCATAGAGAGAGTCTATCCATGAATAACTCATTGCCAATGAAGTGGGCAAGAGCTTGCATCAATGGAGACTACACACACACACACTACAAGCATGTAACATACACAAGAGAAAGAAAGAAGCATTCATTTAATCATAGATTAATCTACTTCAATGATGCTAAAACAGATTAAGAGAAAGAAGTGGAGCTATACTCATTGGAGCTTGATGCTCATTAGAGTACAATAGAGAGAGTTAGAGAGTTGCCATAGCGTGAGAGCTCAAGAGCTTCACTCAATAGCTTATGAGAATGGCCAAAAACGTCCACTTTCTTTAGCTAACATCTCTTTTGTAGAGATGTCACTAACCCTAACCCTAGGCCTCTTTCACACATGGGCGGACAACCCCATAAGTGAACCTTGGTTAATACGCTTAGAACTCCCATTTCGAACCCACATTGGCCTAAAACGATTTACATTGCACTTTGGCACAAAAATATGGAAAAATTATGTGCGTCTTTATGTTCACATGGCTACAATCCCGCTCTCTCGCATTAATTGCTTTCGGCCTCCTTCCATAATCCGTGTTCCCGTGAGTGTTCCCGTGGAACATCCCCCCCTTCCTAAATCGCGCACGTCCTCGGGCGCGGTAGAAGCAAAAGCTGCAAAAAACAATGGAAGACAAGTAAAGCCTTTTATTGAAAAAAAAACCCAGCAATGACAATCTCACACGTGAGCATGCAAGTGAAAGGCCGATTAGAGTTTTAAAGAGTGCTAAAAGAAGTGAGTAAAGACTAGTCAAAGTGAGACTAAGTGGTAGATAGTGCTATGCAAAGGCAAGTGTGCTTGTACACCGCAGGTTATGACCGCAGTCTCAATGTCCTACAAGTTAAGTTATTCCGAAGTGGCAACCCTACTCCTAAATATGAGCAATGGTGATTGGACCTTTCTTTCTTTCTTTCTTTTTTCTCTTTTTTTTTAATGTGTGTGTGTGTGTGTGTGAAAGATGATAAAGAGGAAGGTTCCATCCCAATGAGACCCAAGCGATGGCCAAGAGACCTCCGCCAAGAGAATCTAAAGGCCGCTAAGTATCTCAAGGGTGACAGACCCTTTTCTTTCTTTTTGACATAAGGAGTATCCCATGAAGATGAGGGCATCGGTCTCGAGGGCCCATAATGTACCCCAGAGTCCTACCAGCATCTATAAGGTGATAGAGTCCTTGAAGGTCTTCTTCTTAATCTTTTAGACCTCAGTGTTCACCCCATGGAAACCAAGGCATCGGCCCCAAGGTGCTAAGACAACCCAAGGTCCTACCAAGCATTCCACATGGCTGTAGACACGTCATGTCTCGATTCACTTGTATATATTTTTTAGGGCATGATTTTTGTAAATTTTTTATTAATCGTAGCACCTAGCCCATACCTAAGAGGTAGCTACCACTAGGGATAATTAATATACTTCGAGAGCATAAGAACTTGGCATACTCCGTTGGCATATATCCTACATTGTCTTCAAATAGAAATACCTTCTACTTAGTCCTCTAAGAATCTAGAAATCACTCACCACATGGTAACAACTAATTTAAAACTTAAACCAGCCAACTGTGTGTGAACATGCAAACAATATATGCAAAAGTGAAAAGCACATAAATAACAAAAGATTATGATTTGAATACACCTGTTGTAGTGCTCGTTGATGTTGTGCGTTTGCATTGATGCATTGCTGATGTTGTGCAGATTGCTTCTCTTTGCTCTTTGTAGGCATTGCATGTCTCCCCCCTTCCTAATTTGTGTGCACGGTAGGTGGACTATTGGGGCGTGTTTGTATGCTCTTGTTTAGCTGAGATCTCTGCAAAATGTCTTATTAACAAACAAGAAAAGAAAAGAAAAGAATAAAATTTGTTATTGGTGCCAATCACCGAATATAGCCGAGGGAAAAAACCCAGTGGGAGAAAAGTGCACTGGTGGCTTGTTGATCTTATTGTGGAGTTGATGAGCTTACCCTTGCACTGGTGGTGGATCCGTGTCCACTTCTGCTAGAAAGATGGTATCAATCACTTCAGGATGCAAGAACAACCCTGTACAAAAGGCGACCTCTAAAGAAGGTAGTAGAGGAAGGAGTGCTTCCTCGCTAAAATATGGCATTGGTTCTATGGGAAGGTTAAGCAGACAATTCCGATTTTGGAATTGCTCAATATAGGTACTCAATAGTGATCCAAAATTGACATGTTGAGGTTGGGGGAAGGAGGGCTTGCAAGATATGTGGTTGTTGCAAGTCATTTATGCATGTATCCCTCCATTGTTGTGCTTGAACCTCCTCAGGTAATCTACGTTGATTTGGTCCTCAGTCTGGTACTCGCAAATCAAGAAGGTTATGGCGTTGGGGTGTAATTCCCACAATTTGTTTCATTAAGCCCGTGCCATATCATCGAAAGTAAGAGCACAAATGTGTGAAGCTTCTCCTAATACGAGTCGTGCACACTCTTGACAATGTGAAAATGGGTGATGCTGTTGATAGAATAAAGTGACAAAGTGATGCGCACAGCAAATTTCACCTAAGGGAGCATAAAAGTACCTAGAATGAGTTTGAAAAGGAGGAGCACTATAACCCCCGCGATGTTCAGGCTGAGTACTATCAGGGTCAATGCATGGTGGACATGTATCTCACCAAGTATCCATCAGGAGATATCTGGGTGTAGAACAATGAAATTTAGAAACTTGAAACTTTATATACTCATATCCATCATAACAATCCCTATCAAAAATAATGTAGATAAGATCATCTCAAAAAGAACACAATCCTGTAAAGGCATAAGGAACCACATTAGTAAAAGTGAGACTATTCAAACACTAATCTACCAAAGAGCTTCAATTGTAGTGTTAATGCCTTACCTTTAGTTTTGGGTATGTCCTTCTTAAGAGGTGGGAAGGTTAGCAATTGTCGAGGAATTTGAGCAAGGTAAGAGGATTTAGGCAGTGAAGTGCTAGAATCTATGCTCAAAGGAGACTCATGTAAAGTTGGATTTGTCTTAGGTACACAAGTTGATGGTGGAATTGTGTAACAAGGAGAATTTGGGACAACTAGTGATTCAAGACATGTTTGGAGAAGGTCAACACAAGTAGATTTGTAGGTGCTATTACAACCACCTATCCTATCTTGAAGAGGTTGTGTTGATTTCCTTTGCACCCACTGATATGAAAAACCAAGAGTGGCTTTTGGAATCTTATTGATACACTCTTCTGCCTCTAGCAAACCATGGCATTTGGGAATCCAAAGTGCTGTTGCACCCTCATAATAGCCTTGTGCTTTAAGAACATGCTTTGGGACCCAATGAGTAACAATATGAGGTTTAGCCTTGGAAAAGATATGCTTTTTAGGAGTTTTAGCAACTAGGCTAGATGGTACAAGTTTGTACGCATCTTTGGGTAGCCAAATTGACAATTCCTTCTTGCCTGACCTTCTTTGAGCAGTGACTAGAGTAGTTGGAACATGCCAGCCATGGCCCTCATTTGAGGACTCATCGATTATCCACATCATTTGTCTTGGAGCTTGAAGAGCAGATGTTGAAAGTGGATTGTGTAAGGTAGAACTACTACGCAACTAATATACTCAAGAAAATTGGCTCTTGGATTTCAACATCTACTCTATTATTTGGCTCTTACTCCATCATTATGACTCTATGGTTCTTCTTCTAGTTGCCCACCTTTAAAAATTTTGCTAGAGGAGCAACTTGGATCCTTTGGATCTGCTTTAAAGATGACTTGCTCACAATGTTTTGGCAGGACAAATATATCCCTCTGGTGAGTCCAAAACTTTGTGGAGTCAACATGGATAATCCCACTCTTGTCCTTTCTTACAGTTGCATTTGTTCCATTTATTATGACCTTGAGACACTTCACATCAAAAATAAACATGTCAAGTGGTCTTAAAGTAACTTTTATGATGTTTGAATAGTTCCACGATAACCAACCATGCCATCTTCTACATTCAAGTCACTTGTACTTGACCAGCTTTCTTGCACAAAGTTAGCTTTGATGCCACTATCAAAAGTTGTTCTTTTACAATCTATTTGTTCCACTTGAAATTGAGGCCCATGTGACCAAAGTGCACCATATTTATGATATTGCAAGCACAACAAGAATTAGCATGTAAGGTGATGCAAATAAACACTTTTTATTATTAATGAGATAGTAGTTAAGGATAATGATTGCTTACGTACCAATCACAACCTTTTGCAAGCTCCTCCTCCTTCTCAATCATCAAGCCATCTACTCATAGGAAATACAGGTAGTTGTGCAAGCTTCGGAGGGTATGGTAGGGTTCTTGTTGTTGTTTGACTCCTTCTAAACTTTTGTCACACTACAATATGTTGTGCCTTGACCTCTTAATATCTTTCAATCCATTTAACCATGGCATTTGAGTTCAAGATGAAAATTTTAAATTCATGTTATCAACAGCTCTATAGATTTTCTCAATTCTTGCCACCTCTACAAGCACCGTCTTGGACAAGGCCAAGATGTCATCATGTACATGTAATTATGCTAAAGATGATCCATTAATCCTCCTTGTTTATAATCCCTATAATTAGTGTGCATGATTATACTTCACCAACCATAATGATCTCTGTTGGCTCTATCTACCCTGCAACTCCATCCTATAGTAACCTCTCCAATATAGCCCACGTCGATGTAGGCTACAATGAGTAGGTAATCCAAAGCCCCTAATTGCCTAACCTCCACCATCGTCTTCATCTCCTTCAAACACCTACAACACCTCAGAAAGTGTCTCTTGGGTTCCACCTCTAGCAGTTGGACCCTTCCAGTACCTTTACCACCACCTGCTAACCTTGTGCCTATTCCAGCTAATCCACCACCTTTTGGCCCTACAACTCCATCTTGTCCTAACCTCTTCATTGTAGCCCGCATCCACGCGGGTCCATGCGGGCTACAATGAGTAGGTAATCCAAATCCCCTAATTGTCATGGTCTATGTAAAATGTGGCTCCATGGGAACTTTTCTTTCGTTGAGAGTAAATTTCCTATGGAGACAAAATCTCCATTGTTCAATTGAATACTAAGCTATCGACCATTCGCCTCTTTAACCTTTCCCAATTGCACTAAACCTAATCCTTTGATTAACCATGGTCTTAGCCTAAATTTCTATCCCTTAACTATCATTGTATGTATGTGTATGCTCTCTCTTGACTATCATTGCACGTGTATACATGTGGCCAACCTTATCTTCATTATTGATGGTGCCCCCCCATGAAAACAACCGCCTGCTCTTGTTTATCATCGCCACCTTCCTCCTTTGCACATTTTCACAAAAAATGATGACCGAGACTAATAAAAAATGATGATCCTCCAGACTAATATTTCAAGCATCCCCATAAGTGTCAAGAAAGAAAAAAAATCTGATTTAGTTCTACCTTTTAGTGGTAATTTTTTACCTCTTGGTATCAAATAATTACTCTCCCATCCTTCTTTCGAATGAAAACTTATGTGATGATCTGTGGCCCCAATTTATCCTAGTGGCATTTCCTCTTAGGTGGGGTTATGATGATTAAATGCCTTGTCTGAAACTACAAGAGTATATATTAGGTGCAACTCATGGGTGAACATGGACCCGCTAGAATAGATAGCTCCGAAAAAGCAGAGACATGATGCAAGAGCTATAGAAATACATACTTCTAGCATGGGAATTGCTTGTAGTGGGGGGATGAGTGTTGAGTAAACTACTCGAGTAAACTACAAAGTAAACTCAAAAAATTCCATCTTAGTTTACTTGATAGTTTACTAAGCGATCATAGTTTACTAAGTAGTGCTAACCCATTTCTAGGGTTAACAAGAGTTACTACCATTATTTTAGATCAAAGAGTCAAGGTAGATACACCAAAAGGTCTGACATTCAAGATATGAAGCAATGGTGTCCAATTCTACAACTTGGATGAACACCATATTAGTGAATTTGGGAATTTTCCAATTTCCATTTTTGAATACTTAAAAAAGGGGACATGGATAACATGTTTGTAAGTATCTCAAAACCCTATCATATGACCTATCATTGGAAAGCGCTTGAAAAATGGAATCTAAAGAGCTATAAAGCGCTCATTTTGGATTAGTGGTGTTCAAGTTATGGTTAATCCAAACTTTTGACCACATGTCCCAAACTTGTGGGAAATTCCCATATTCCCCAATATGGTGTTGATGGGCGCCTGTAATGGTCCGACGGAATACTTATGGTGATTTTCACTTCAAGAGTGTGTGGTAGTAAGTTAGGATGAAGTCCCAAGTAATGTACTTCATGGATATATTATGAGAGTAGTCATTGTAATAGCATTAGGCCTCTTATGAGCCTAAAGTGCCCGGTTTGCCGCGGTTTAAGTGAGTGTGAACACTACAACATATATGCTCCCATAAGACTAGTTCATATTGATTATAAGTTTGTATATATAGGTGAGATCTAGGTCAAGTTAGGGTGTGATATATATAGCTCCAGCACCCCCACTCAAATAAATGTCTCTAGTTGCGAGTGAAAAAACCCTTGGGGAGTACAAGGGAAAAACCCGAGTCCCTATATATACATATCATATACAAAAGATCAATGTGCCTAATGTGAAAGAATATCTACAAGGATACACAAATACATTTTGTACAAGTTTAATTATTCAAGGTGTGAGTGTGAAAAGTATTAATCTCCAAAGCATGAAGCTGCAACAACTGCAAGTTCTCCACGTAACGATGTAAATTGAGCTTCACTTAGTTCTTTGGTGAATATATCTGATATGTGGGGCAATGCTCAATCATTACTGATCCTTTCTTCACTTCATGTCGAACATAATGATAATGAATAGAAATATGTTTGGATTTACTATGTTGAACATAATCCTTGGCAAGACTAATGGCAGTTTGATTGTCACATCTAAGTGGAGTACTTGACGATAATGGATGTCTAAGATCAGTAAGTAATTGAGGAAGCCATACCAATTCACGAGCCGCTAAAGATGCAGCTACATACTCAGATTCCATTATAGAGATTGCAACACAACATTGTTTCTTGCTAGCATAAGAAATTAAGCAACCATTTACAAAGAAACAATTTCCCACTTGTAGATCGCATAGATGAGTGAGAACTTGCCGAGTCTGCATATCTGAATAACCAAGAAGACATAAAGAATTCGAGGTAGAGGATTGTTGTTGGCAGCGATAGATGAGTCCAAAGTCTTTAGTGCCTTTAAAATATTTAAGAACACGTTTGGCTCCAATCCAATGCGCAATAGAAAGAGAAGCAAGATTTTTCCCCAAGCAATTAGCCATAAAGATAATATCTGGTCTACTGTTTACACCAACAAATTGTAAACAGCCATTGAGATTAGCATAAGGTTGATGTGGGGCTAATGCATTGTCATGAGACATAGCTGTATACTTGGTGCAGCTTACAAGACATGGAGTATTTGCAGAATGAGCATTGACCAGACCAAACTTTTCAATAATATCTTCAATGAGTTTTGCTTGATGAAGAACCTACACTACCTGAGAGACAGATTCAAGAACATATGGAAGAAAGGTCATCATGTTTTGATGGAGAAACAAGTACATCCTATTCACAGGGAGCACATAGATGAACCTGATCCTATAGAAGAGTAATCCATTGACCAATTTTTTCAACACTCTTTTGGTGACATTCAAGAGGATACATAGGCATTTCTTGAAATTGACCTTTTTGGGGCCATGGATCTAGCCAACGATGATAGAATAAATGATGATCTATGACTTTGTAACTTTGATTATAATATGAGTAGTGAAATTTGAATTTATAAATATAAGCAGTGAATTTTTCTTGAAGTCTTTTAGACAAAAAAAAAATTAGCATGGGAGGGCCAATAAGGTTATGTATTAATTAGTGTGTGTGATTGTATAATTGGCTCTCTATTAGTGTGTTTGATTATATGATTGGCTCTCTATTAATGCGTTTAATTCTATGATTACCTCTTTATAATTCTATGTCTAACAAGTAGTACATGCCTTTATAAGCCATGGCATGAGAGGGCCAACAAGGCTATGTATTAGTGATGATTGGATCTCTATTAGCGTGTATGGTTCTATGATTGGTCATGTATAAGCTATAGCAACACCTAAAGATATGTGGGATATTTTGGTTAAAGTTGAATAGAACATGTACCAAGGCTAAGAAGGTGCAATTAAGGCAAGAACTACATAATGTGCAAAGAAATAAGCTATGTATTAATGACTACTCAATAAACATTAAAAGGTCTTATAGATGCCCTTACCTCTATTGGAGCACTAGCTACTTGATGTTGATCACTTTGAATGATTATGAAAAGACTATCATTAGTTTCGGACATCCATCCAAACTTGGAAAAATTTTCCAAACTTTTAGGACCTTATAGCCCTTATGATTAGTGAGGAGATAAATGTTGGGAATAATATGCATGAGCAAGCCTTCTACACAGACATACGTAGAGATAGAGGAAGATCTTCATCTATAAAGACCGGAGGTGTATGTCGATATGAAAAAATTAATCATGGAAAAATCAAAAGAATTTCAATTTTCAAACATGTGGAAGAGGCCACTCTAGATACAGGGGCTCCAAAGAGGCTGAGGTAGATGGAAACAAAATTAGAGTGGAAAAAGCATAGAGTTATATTGGATAGAAGTGACCAACTTTTTACGATGTTGATGCCGTGTATGTTTAGTTTCATGATTATAGATGCACCAAATTTAAAAGATGTATTGTATGTGGAGGTTCCTTTATAAATCACATGACTAGCCAAAGTGTGTGGCTCAGAGAATGCGATTTGTAAGTGAGGTTTAACCCTCATGAATGTTATATGGGAGATTTCAATAACTAGTGCCACTTAGTTGTAAAGAGGAATATAGTTGGTAGAATGTTTACATGGTGAATATAAGAATGCCTAAAAAAGGCTGCAATGCTTTCACATGTTACAAGTGTGATTAGAAACGCTGAAATTTGTTATAAA
This sequence comes from Cibotium barometz, assembly GCF_041138505.1. Taxonomy (NCBI): domain Eukaryota; kingdom Viridiplantae; phylum Streptophyta; class Polypodiopsida; order Cyatheales; family Cibotiaceae; genus Cibotium; species Cibotium barometz. The sequence goes on from NC_141072.1 coordinate 41,444,893, forward strand.
TGCATTGGACATGTCAATATCATAGGAGATGAAGAATATGCCCAAAGTAATATTGTTATAGGTTTTGTAATATTTAAAGCACTGGATGGAATGAACAAATTATGTAAAGCATGTTAATTAATTGGGCAAGCAAGATAAGCATACAATTTTGCATGATAAACATTTATCTTAAATTATGTAAAGCATGTCAATTGGACAAGTAGGCTAAGCATGCATTTTTGCATGATAAACATTTATCTCAAAGAACTTTGGATGTGGTATATTATGATACTTAGGGACCAACAAAGTGAGAGGATGCCATTATTATTTATCTTACATTGATGACCATACGAGGAAAGTGCAAGTGTATTTTATGAAAGAGAAAAGTAAATTATTCACTCACTTTCCAACTTCAAAGCTATGGTAGAGAAGGATATACACATGCACGTAAAATGTCTAAGGTCAAATGGGTGGGGAGTATATTTCTCTAATAAATTCATCGGCTATTTCAAAGAGTAAAGAATAAAGAGAAAATCTACATGCAAGTAGAACCAATAGGAAAATGGGATGCAAAAAGGAAAAACAACCATATTACAGAAGTTGTATGTGTGTTGACAAATGAGAAAGGGATGTCGCATTATATCTAGGCTAAAGAAATAGTAATTTATGTTTATATTATGAACACAATGCCCATTCCAACAAGTCTTGGGCATGACAACAAACATTTACTAGCAAAGAACGAAATTTGGCACACATGAAAGTGTTTGGGTGCATTCCTTATGTCACTACGTGTGAGAAGTAAGTGAGCAAGGATGTTGTGTTTAATAAGATGAGTAGTTGCTATACACTACTGAAGGATTCTATAAATGCTAACAAAATCACATGTGCTTACTTGACCAAAAGAGATCATGGTCAAGCAGCTTGAGGTAGAATGTTAAGTATTTTGATGTGTCCCTCAGCTGATGCGACAAAGGCAGGCTTCCTCAAAGTTCCTCCAGCATCAAATATCTTCAAAGACTTGCTTCTAGACTCTATTAAGCCTGTTAGCACTTCTCTTCTGGACTCTATTAAGCCTGTTAGCACTTCTCTTCTAACCTCCTAGTGACTAGGAACTCACCCACTTATTCGCAGCCAACCCAGTTTTGAGTCATACTTCAACCTTCCAGCTTCGGCTGACACCTCCAATCCCTCAAACACTTCAAAACCCACCAAGACTCAACTCCCTACACTCACAAACTGCATTGCACTATGTGTACTTGTCCCTCCTCTCACCTCACTTCACTCACATACACTGACTAGTATGGATTAGAGAGAGATTAGCAAGAGTAAGAATCTATTTCACAATGGGAGAGTTCTTTGTATTATGAGAGATATTCCCTTATATACATGGCCATAAGTATTTACACTCACTTAAACTGTGGCCGATCGGGCCCTTTAGGCTCATAAGAGGCCTAATGCTATTACAATGACTACTCTCATAATATATCCATGAAGTACATCACTTGGGACTTCATCCTAACTTACTACCACACACTCTTGAAGTGGAAATCACCATAAGTATTTCATCGGACCATTACAGGCGCCCGTCCAAGTTGTAGATTTGGACACCATTGCTTCATATCTTGAATGTAGGACCTTTTGGTGTATCTACCTTGACTCTTTGATCTAAGATAATGGTAGTAACTCTTGTTAACCCTAGAAATGGGTTAACACTACTTAGTAAACTACAAAGTAAACTATGATCGCTTACTAAACTACCAAGTAAACTAAGATGGAATTTTCCCAGTTTACTTTGTAGTTTACTCGGGTAGTTTACTCAATACTCATCCCCTCACTACAAACAATTCCCATGCTAGAAGTATGTATTTCTCATAGCTCTTGCATCACGTCTCTGCTTTCGGAGCTATCTATTCCGGCAAGTCCATGTTCACCCCATGAGTTGCGCCTAATATATACTCTTCTAGAGAGAAGGCATTTAATCATCATAACCCCCCCTAAGACGAAACGCCACTAGAAGGATGGGAGAGGATTGATTTGATACCAAGAGGTAAAAAATTACCACTAAAAGCTAGAATTTGATGATGATGGAGAGAGAAAGAGATCATATTTTTTTTTCTTTCTCGACACTCTTGTGAAACATTAGTACGGATCATCATTTTTTATTAGTCTCGGTCATCATTTTTTGTGAAAATGTGCAAAGGAAGAAGGTGGCAATGATAAACAAGAGCAGGCGGCTGTTTTCATGGGGGGGCCACCATCATGCATGCACTCTAAAGATCCCCAAATGGTTACAAATAATTACTCGACGGGTGTTTGACTTTCAACAATTTTGGAGAATTGAATTTGTGTGGCGGCCTTCTAGAGGTCAGCAGAAGCAATGGTCAGCGAGCCGGTAATTTTCATGGCCATGGCTCCAGTATGAACGCTGTGATATCGTTTATGCACTTCTGGTCCAGCAAAGAGCCGGGTCTTCGAAGGACGCCCGCGCCGGTGCCGTGGGTGTCTCTCTTGCATATCCTCATAAAAAAGGCTGCAAATGGTTCCATTCGACTCACAAATCTACGTCCCTACAGCAGCAGCAGCAGCATCATTGTGTATACAAAACCCACTCACTACCTGTCAAATTTCCAATTTCCAACTGCAGCAACAACGAGCTGATCCCCATTCCAGGTCTCATCCAACCGACGCTGCTCCTCTCTACCAGATCTCAACGTAACGGAGGCGTTCGCCCTCAACGTAACGGAGGGCGCCGACCCTTCCTCCACACAGCTGGGCGTCATCCGAGGGCTATACCGTCCAGGCCAGCTACACGTCCACCAGCCACCACGAGGTGGAGGTGGAGATACTCTCCTACGACGACGGCTCCCTCAACGGCACCATCACTCTGCAGGGCCTCATCAATCAGGCCACCAACGAGATCGCCGTGCTGGGTGGCACCGGCGCCTTTCGGGGCGTGCGAGGCTATGACATCATTACCCTCGTCACGGCACACACTACGTGTATCACCATTCCCTCTACTTCCTCTAGGTGGCTTCTATCTTCAGCTAGTAGAGTGTGATGTTGGTTAATTATAAACCCACCGTGTCTGTTATTTGTGTAGATTGAAATTCTGATTTGCATAAAATCCTTCCCTCCTAGGCAATTTTTTTTTTCGGAATAAAATAAATTGTCGGTACTACTCTCTATATTTGATATTACTTGGCAACCTTGGGTTTGATTCTAATGCTAACTATTCTACGGCTCCATCTTGACTGTTTAAAGTCTTGATTATGCATCCATTAGGGGCCATTCTTATCCCAAACTATTTAAAGCTTCTAGTTTTGGCACTGGTCTCAATTTTGTGTGGTGTTTGTCCCATTGGGTTCCACCTAATAGTTTACATTTTTCAATCTCATAAAATTACATAATTCCAACCAAGACCACTATGTTTATGGTTTATCTATGGTATACAAAGAGAAGATATTTGAGAGACTTGAGAACCTACACTATTCTTCTTCTTTGTTGTAAGAAGTTGAATTGAAAGGCAATACTTTAATATTATTGATATAAAAAGATATAATTTCAACTAAGACCATTGTGTTTATGGTCTACCTATGGTATCCAAGAGGAGTTATATTGAGGGATGTGAGAGCTTACACTATTCTTTTTCTTTGGCTCAAAAGGCATAGCTCAAGTGGATTGAGCTCAGGACTCTCATTCATGAGGTCTTGTGTTTGAATCTCCTTGAGTACACTTAAGGCCACCTTAAGCTTGGGATGTATTTGCATAGACGTTGGTCTCTCCCTCCACACACACTGATATCTATGCTCCAGTGTTCTAATAAAAATGCTAGAGCTAGTATGTTATGGCTTTATGTTATGATTATTTCTATTATAAAAATAATTACTGTTCTAAAAGTTCTACCCAAAGCTTAGGATTACAATCCCTGGTAAGCTGCGTACGTGAAGTTTTGGATAAAATCATCGATCAGTATAGGTGGAGTAAATTTAGGAAAAATCTTGATTCAAATTTTGCTAGGTTAAATTTAAAATCGTCGGTCACAATCGTGAAAACACCAGGATCGTGACAATCAAATGAACACATTAGGGAAAATTTGGGGTTATTTGAGGGCCGCTTAGGGAGTTTAGAAAATACGTACTCCTCCGATGGGCTTTAAGCTAACGTAACATTGGTTTTTAGTGAAAAAATAAACATGAAATACAAGATAAGGTTCTAAAAAATGTGTACTTAATATTACGATGGAGAGATCAAGGAAACCCTCATTCAGAATAGACAAAGAAATAGATGCAAATACACTGGATGAAAATAATAGCTGGATACCGCTAACTGTTATGAAGGGTTCATGGATCTTGCTACAAGGAAAGAAAAGAAAGAGAATGATATGTATGCAAAGAGGTAATATGTTGTTTATTTGCAAGGGGTGTAGAGGTAATTCACCAGCAAACTACCCTTGAGAAGCCTCTTTTCACAAAATAGTTGGATTTCCATTCAAAGTGATGCATAGACTTGATTGAAGAGCGTAGTGCTTATGTATGTAGTGGTTATGTATGTAATGTGGATAGGTATGCAAAATAGTTGGATTTCCATTCAAAGTGATGCATACCAGACTTGATTGAAGAGCGTAGTGCTTATGTATGTAGTGGTTATGTATGTAATGTGGACAGGTATGCAAAATGGACTTGATTGCAAAGTAGTGCATAACAGACTTGATTGAAGAGCGTAGTGCTTATGTATGTAGTGGTTATGTATGTAATGTGGACAGGTATGCAAAATGGACTTGATTGCAAAGTGGTGCATAACAGACTTGATTGAAGAGCGTAGTGCTTATGTATGTAGTGGTTATGTATGTAATGTGGACAGGTATGCAAAATGGACTTGATTGCAAAGAATAAATTTATGCTAAATATTGCTCTTATGAACATGTATGCTTAGTGTTGCGCTTGTGGAAATCTATGCAAAGCATCATGCTCTTGAGAATACACAAGGGTTGTGGAGGTGGTTCACCAATGAGCTACCCGCACGCGACCTCTCTCTTTAGCTTTAAATCTAAGCTAGTCTCTTCTATGTATCCTCGGGATACCCTTGGTCTTATCTAAATTATTTGCTTCTATGTATCCAGGCACCAATACAAGGTGCCTGGAGGAAGTTTGCCACTAGAAGGATGGGAGAGGATTGATTTGATACCAAGAGGTAAAAAATTACCACTAAAAGCTAGAATTTGATGATGATGGAGAGAGAAAGAGATCTTATTTTTTTTTCTTTCTCGACACCCTTGGGGGCGCTTGAAACATTAGTATGGATCATCATTTTTTATTAGTCTCGGTCATCATTTTTTGTGAAAATGTGCAAAGGAGGAAGATAAACAAGAGCAGGCGGTTGTTTTCATGGGGGGGCCACCATCAATATTGAGTGAAGATAAGGTTGGCCACATGCATACACTCTAAAGATCGCCAAATGGTTACAAATAATTACTCCAGAAGGTCACGGGTGTTTGACTTTCAGCAATTTTGGAGAATTGAATTTGTGTGGCGGCCTTCTAGAGGTCAGCAGAAGCAATGGTCAGCAAGCCGGTAATTTTCATGGCCATGGTTCCAGTATGAACGCTGAGATATCATTCGCGACATGCATATGCACTTCTGGTCCAGCAAAGAGCCGGGTCTTCGAAGGACGCCCGCGCCGGTGCCGTGGGTGTATCTCTTGCATATCCTCATAAAAAGGCTGCAAATGGTTCCATTCGACTCACGAATCTACGTCCCTACAGCAGCAGCAGCAGCAGCAGCAGCAGCATCATTGTGTATACAAAACCCACTCACTACCTGTCAAATTTCCAATTTCCAACTGCAGCAACAACGAGCTGATCCCCATTCCAGGTCTCATCCAACCGAAGCTGCTCCCCTCTACCAGATCTCATCCACCAACCTAAGCAGCTCAGCCTTTCCCACGTGCTTTCGATGAGTTGTAGCTGGTGCACCGCCTTCTTTCTTCTTCTCATCAGCGCGCTCATATTGCCCTCCGCCGTTGATGCCGCCGCGACTGGTGGCAACCATCGCTGGACCAACTCGAACTCGTCCGATGAGGCCTCGTTGGAGTACTACGTCCAGGTGGAGGTTGGCGGGGATGACACTGGCTACCTCATCCACGCCCTTGACACCAACGCCACCTACAGCTTCGGTGAGACTGAGGCGTTCGCCCTCAACGTAACGGAGGGCGCCGACCCTTCCTCCACACAGCTGGGCGTCGTCCGGGGCTATACCGTCCAGGCCAGCTACACGTCCACCAGCCACGAGGTGGAGGTGGAGGTACTCTCCTACGACGACGGCTCCCTCAACGGCACCATCACTCTGCAGGGCCTCATCAATCAGGCCACCAACGAGATCGCCGTGCTGGGAGGCACCGGCGCCTTTCGGGGCGTGCGAGGCTATGACATCATTACCCTCGTCAACGGCACCGGCACACACTACGTGTATCACCATTCCCTCCACTTCCTCTAGGTGGCTTCTATCTTCAGCCAGTGGAGTGTGATGTTGGTTAATTATAAACCCACCGTGTATGTTATTTGTGTAGATTGAAATTCATATTTGCATAAAATCCCTTCCTCCTGGGGAAAAAAAATTAAAACCGGAATAAAATAAATTGTCGGTACTACTCTCTATATTTGATATTACTTGGCAACCTTGGGTTTGATTCTAATGCTAACTAGTCTACGGCTCATTCTTGACTGTTTAAAATCATGATTAGGGGTCATTCCTATCCCAAACTATGTAAAGCTTCTAGTTTTCACACGGGTCTCAATTTTGTGTGGTGTTTGTCCCATTGGTTTCCACCTAATAGTTTACATTTTTCAATCTCATAAAATTACATAATACTATTCTTCTTCTTTGTTGTAAGAAGTTGAATTGAAAGGCAATACTTTGATATTATTGATATGAAAAGATATAATTTCAACAAGACCATTGTGTTTATGGTCTCCCTATGGTATACAAAGAGGAGAGAGCTTACACTATTCTTCTTCTTTGGCTCAAGAGGCGTAGCTCAAGTGGATTGAGCTCAGGACTCTCATTCATGAGGTCTTGTGTTGTTCAAATCCCCTCGAGTGCAAAGAGGTAATATCTTGTTTATTTGCAAGGGGTGTAGAGGTAATTCACTAGCACACTACCCTTGGGATGCCTCTTTCTCAAAATATTTGGATTTGCATGCAAAGTGGTGCATAACAGACTTGATTGAAGAGGGTAGTGCTGCTGTATGTAGTGGTTATGTATGTAATGTGGACAGGTATGAAAAATGGACTTGATTGCATAGTATAAATGTATGCTAAATATTTCTCTTATGAATATGTATTCTTAGTGTTGCGCTTGTGGAAATGTATGCAAAGTGCCATGCTCTTGAGAATACACAAGGGTCTTGGAGGTAGTTCACCAATGAACTACCCGCACACGACTTTAGCTTTAAATATATGCTAGTCTCTTTTATGTATCCTCGGGATACCCTCGGGCTTATCTACATCATCTGCTTCTATGTATCCACGCACCTATACAAGGTGCCTGGAGGAAGTTTGCCAAGGAAGTAGTCCCATGATTCCTCTTTTAGACATGCTTATTAGCATAATGAATGTGGGTTTATGAAAACTTTACTAATATAAACACACTTATTATCACTACCACAGGATGCTTATGTTCTCACTGTGAGTTTCGAGGCCTCTGTCGCCAAATTTTTTGTCTGAATGTGGGTCTAAATTTTTGTCTATAATATCATCAAAATATTGGTATAAAATATTTTCTACAATTTTGATTGAATAAGCATCGAAAAATTATTGTTTCTCAAGTTTTTATGCACTTTTCTTTTTAGTATCAAAATAAATATAAATATAAATATAAATACATATATTCTCACTTTTGGTATACATAAATATGTATAAGCATATATGAAACCAACAAAAAGAGGAAAGTTGGACATGTCATGATGTTTACAAAATCATAGTTGATCATTATCAACTCTCTCATCTTCAAAAAGATCATTGGCCTCGAAAAGATCTATTTCAAGGAAAATCCCTCAATGTTCGAATTGTGTAGGGCTAGAATATGCATCTATGTCGGCTCTAAATCTTCTAACTCTGGCCCTAGTTCCTCATTTGTTTCTAACTCTTCGTCAATATCACCAGCTGCAGTGTTTGAGGCATCTCTTGTGTCTAATTGTTCAATCTCTATACCTTTGTATAGCCCTTTCTCTTGTTGTACTTCGATATGCAAAGTAACTTGCTCTTGTTGGTGGCCTACACCAATCTCTGCTTTGTCTTCTGCTAGTTCCATGTATTCATATATTTGTTTACTACGTGGTGACACCTGGAGTACAAACCACCATCGACGGTCCCTTGGGTCCTCCTTAAAGATCACTTGCTCAAATGTGTCCTTTTGGTTTGTCCATATCTTTGTGGAGTCCACTTAAACTAATCCGGATTTGTCGATTCGTATGGTTGCATGTGCTCCTATTGTGACTACCTTGAACCACTTAACAACAAAGATAAACATATGAAACTTTCTAAAGCCAACCTTGATGATATCTTGGATGGTTCCAAAGAGCATGTTCACATCCGTATTTAGATCACTTGCACTAGCCCTAATTTCTTGCATGAAATTTCCTTTAACACCACAATCGAATGTTTTTCTCTTCTTATCGATCCATCCCACTCGAAAATGGCATCCATGCAACCATAGTGCTATAAATTTCTGATACTAGAAGAAAATAACACATCGTCCGTTAGTTTATGGAGAAGTTGTAAACAATATTTGGTGAACATGTGTACATATCGAGGATTAGAATGAATGAAATCACCTACACGGTAGTCACAATCGTATGCAAGCATGTAATAACTTCACTGTGTAGTTTTCCTTCTTGTAAGGTTTTTTGGAGCCATCTACTTGACGAAAAGCGAAAAGTCTGGAAGTCATCCCATTGCCCTATTTCCCTCTGGGCAAGCTCTTTGATGAACAAACCCTTTTAGCATCTTCATGAACCTCTCCAAAAAGAACATCCAACGTGAATGGATGACCCCTGCTACCACGACCACCTCATCCACAACATGAACTAGGAGATGCATATGTATGGTTAATATGATGTTTGGGAGGAACTCCTCCACCAATGTAACAACCTCTAGCATCTAAGCACGCTACTTTCAAAGTGTCTTTTCTTATCTCCTTTAATGAAATCCAGTGGACGACGTTACCAATCTTGTATATTGTATCCTTATGTTGTCGGAGGTGAGGCAATTCTTACGGCCATATTATAGTAGGTAAGACAAATTTCAAGAACATGTGTCAATCGTGTGATTTCAAGCCAGAGAGCTCGTCAACGTTTGTAAATGCCAGGCAGTGCATGCATCTAGTCAAAGTACGAAACTCTAATATGTATTTCTTACTCATGGGAAGAATTGTTGGGAAATGTAGTGCCAAAGAGCACAAGGTAGAGGTAGGGAGTGAGAAAGAGTAGCCAAGAAAGTACAAAGCATAGCATGCAGCCACATGAGCAAAGGGATTTATCCCACATTGATGTACAAGCCCAAGGGTACTACCTCCTCGTATAAAAAAGGTACTACCTCCTCATATAAAAAGGGGCCATTTCAAGCAATGAATCATATCACTTACACGTATCTTTAGCCTCTTTATAAGTAAAAGTCTTAATGTTGAAACTTAATTGTGCTTGAGTCTATTGCACATACTCATCATCATGAGCATACTTAGGCACCATCCATCCTAGATTAGCTTAATCATGTGTGATTAGTAGATTATTAGATAAACCCTAATCTCCATAGCTATGTGTAGGCGATATCATGAATCTTAACAAGAATTGTAGTCCATACCAATGGACTCTAAGATGGATTTTTGATGCATACGGTCCACAGGCATCTCATTGCATATTTAATCTCTTAATGACCTGTTATATTGGCCACGATGATTAGAAAATGTAAAATAAAGAGATAAAAATGGAAAGGGTGATAAGTACTTACTAAAAAACTTTTGATACACTATCAGACCATCCAAATATTGATTGCAAGTTTAGCATTGCAAGGCATGTGTGAAAAAAATGTATGTGCACCATGATAAAGAGGTGAACTGGCCAATCTACATAGCTTTTTCTCTTCTTTGGAGGCCTTTTCCACGTGTCCATGGCCACTACTCATTTCGTGTGTTATTTCTCAGTCAAGATTCCCTGCATAATGTAGGGCATATAATCATATCATCCATGTCTTGATCCAAAGATGCCGGAGAGTCCATCATAGTTTCTTCTTTGACATGAGGGTGTGTAGTACTTGCTTGTGTGTCATTGTTCGTCTACTCCATTCGGGTTGAAGGTCCAAGCAACCGACCAGTTCATCATTGTGAGGGCACATATTCAGAACACCAAGTAAGTCATTTAGATGCTCAAATGGAAATATATCGTTCTTTTCTACATGGCACTAGTCTGGTCGGCCCCTTATATATTTTCCACTGGTCTAGTCGACCAAAGTTTAAATTCAAATGAAAAAGGTATCGAGGTGCAAAACACATTTGAATTTCAAAGGCCTTTTATTTCTTTTAATATAAAATCCCTTGTTACAGTAGTCCATATGCTCGTTCGAAAAAACATCAAAAATTTCATCTACAAATATATCAAAATATATGGATAATATTTGTGGACATTATTTTCAATGTTGTTACCCCACTGGTGTTTCAAACGCATTTTTCTAGGTTATTTTTAACCCTTTTTTGCATCGCTTATTTTGCAAACAGCCTTAAAAGTTTACAGACCAAAAACCTACGCACTGGTTTGTTTTCTTATAGGTACTTGGAAAGCTCTATGGTGGAGGTGATTTGCACTTGCACCACCCCCTCGACATTGTGATGGTTTAACTCACCCCCCATACCCTTCCTTCTCCAATTTGGGCTTCTACAATCTGCTATTTTTCTCTTTTCTACACTCATGTAAAAATTTTTACATGCACGTCTAGCCTAATTTTTTGGGGATTTTTTGTAGGTCTTAGCTCACAACCATGTGCTTTGAATTTGCAAAGGTAACCCATTTTTTATCTCTCCCTAATACTTTTTTATCTGCTTAATTTTATCATATGAAGCCTTTTTTAGCTCTCCCTAATCGCTATTTAGTTTCTTGATTTCATGCAGGTACTGTAATGCTTTTCCCATCTGCTACTACTAGAGGTAAGCCCTCTTATCTTATGATTTTTTTCTTATTTCTTTTTGCAAATATATGGCCACCTGGCCTTGGGTGTTATTTTATAGGTACATATGTAAACCCTAAACATGTCCATGCATGTATGTATGTAGATCTCATGGATGAGGGATATAGCTCGGCAATCACCCCCCTAATGACCCCCAACCCACTGTCCTGCCTACTCCACGTATTACAAGGCTCCACCAATTTTTCTTTTTCATTACACAAGAAACTCTCGGCGGGCAATAAGCCATGGCTCGAGCCTACTTCACCCAAGATGAGTCAGCTGGCCCATCACAGAGCAAACCATGCGTACAGTCACACCCAGGCCATCCCGTGCTCACACCCCACCCTCGGGCTGTTCCTTTAACTGAAGTAAGTGCTCGCATCATAGTGGTGGTAGTGGTTATTGTAACCATGGTCCCATGGATGAAATTACCCCTCCAGGAGAGTGGCCACACCCATAGATAGTGTGGCCGACTCCCCCATCTCATAACTTCGATCTAGTTGGCATTTTGGTAGTAGTGCTCTCCCCAATGCAAATCAATATGTTTACATGATGTAGGAAGGGCATGTAGTTTTTGATGAGGTAGGACAGGAGATGTGTAGTCACATAAGGAAACTATGTGGCATAGTGTTCGCCCATGACACTATGAGAACATTCCCCCACCTCTCATTGGAGAAGAAAACCCAGATATGCAATCAAATCAAGAACGAGTTCAAACCAGCCCCAAGCTGTGAGGAGGTACCAAATAGATGGATCTATGATCTCGTGAGAGATTGTATGATTTCACCCAAGTAGTGAAAAGAGGGGAATAAAAGCCTTGGCATGTGCACCAAGACGAATGAGATAAGGAGGTGAGGAAGCACGCCGATAACCCTGAATGGTATGCACAACAAGAGGAAGCATTTGTGAAGCGGATGGAGAGCTCACACCTCCAGGGTGGTGGATGGGATGTTGGATAAATGTAATCCCAACTCTTTAGTCCAATTTAATGTGTAGTTGTTAGGCTAGTGGTCAGTGGTTGGTGTGTAAAGTCTACAAATGGTTGGTGCATATGGTTCATGCAACTCATGCAACTAAAAATAGGATAGAGGAGTCTCTAAATAAGGTACAAGCCGTGATCAAGTTTGGTTCATGCCTAATCATAATTAGAGTCTTATTGTGTTGATCTTAAAGCAATTTTTTTGCATATACCAGTTGTTGTCCCTCATAATCATGATGTTTTGTAGAAGCTTTGATCCACCTTGAGTATGTTTTGATCAATCTGCAGCTCACAGCCCGATTTCGTCACATCTTCGCGAATTCGTCATCGCCATCAACAGAGCCCGTTTTCTGCTAATCGAATCCATTCGGCGTCATCTCTACAAATTAGCCTAATTTCTTTTAGATGCTTCAAGGCTATCATGTGAGGATTCAGCATACCAAATCTTGAAGTATTTGGTTCACCGGAGAAATTGTACGCATCATTTTTCCAGTCGCCTGTTTTCTGCCTCTTTTGCTCCAATCACATGGTGATTATTATTTTGACTTATATTGATGATATTTTTATTATTTGGGCTTAAATCATCTATATGAGCAAGTTATCAACTTCAAGCATCATATTGCATCATCATGAGCTCCAAATTCCCCGACAAATTCAACAAAACTGGGTTTCATACATGGCAAATCAAGGTGAAGGGCTACCTCATGAAGAAAAATCTGTGGAGTACGGTCAAGCCACTTACTGAAGATGAAACAGGTATTTCTGCTGCAGTTACAAGAGCTACAACGTCTGCACTTCAAGCAAAAGATGAGCATGCACTTGGTATTTTCATTACTGCTTTAGAAGATGATTTTATTCATTATATTGATAATGTTGAGTCAGCTATGGAAGCTTGGGAATTACTAGAACGTACTTTTGGTGCAAAGGCAAAGCATTTCAAGCAAAAGATGAGCATGCACTTGGTATTTTCATTACTGCTTTAGAAGATGATTTTATTCATTATATTGATAATGTTGAGTCAGCTATGGAAGCTTGGGAATTACTAGAACGTACTTTTGGTGCAAAGGTAAAGCATTCCAAGATCAGTTTGCAGATACAACTCTTTGATCTAACCATGGAGAGTAATGAAAATTTAACAGCTATGATTAACAAGTTGAAGAGCTTAATGACACAATTGGTTTATGTTAAAGCTCCTGTTCCTGAAGAAGATGCTATTGCTATTGCTATTTTGCTTAAAAGTTTATCTTCAAATTTTAGGCAAATTGTGACGGTACTTAAAGAGAAGGAGCATGTCCCTTCCTTGGAAAGTATCATAAATTCTTTACAGGAAGAAGACAAGAAGATTACAAAGAATGTGATAGATCCTTATGCATATGCTATTACTTCGACATCGGCAAAGAAGAAGTGTACTATTTGTGGTCGTACAAATCTTCTTACTAAGGATTGTTTCTCCAAACATCCTTGTGAGTATTGTGGAAAGACAAATCATCCATCCTCACAGTGCTACCAAAAAGATCAAAAGCTAGCAAAGGCACATGTGGTTAAGGAAGTCAACCAACAGGAAGAAACAAATCTTTCTTCTACTCATAGTATAAAAGATATAGATGATGATTATGCTTTTAAAATTATGTCATGTATGTGGTTGAGTCAAGACTTATGTTGTTCCAACTTGACGAGTTGTAGAGGAGAGTACACCACCCTATGTTGTTGTTAAGGGGAGACTCTTACTCATTGTGTCAAGGAGGTATGTTAGACTTATTCGTGTTTTTGTAAGAAGTTGGTCTTAAGGGGGGATTATTGGATAAATGTAATCCCAACTCCTTAGTCCAATTTAATGTGTGGTTGTTAGGCTAGTGGTCAGTGTGGTTGGTGTGTAAAGCCTACAAATGGTTAGTGCATATGGTTCATGCAACTCATGCAACTAAAAATAGGGTAGAGGAGTTTCTAAATAAGGTACAAGTCATGATCAAGTGATTATGTAAGTTTGGTTCATGCCTAATCATAATTAGAGTCTTGTTGTGTTAATCTCAAAGCAATTTTCTGCATATACCAGTTTTTGTCCCTCATAATCATGATGTTTTGTACAAGATTTGATCCACCTTGAGTATGTTTTGATCAATATTCATAGTTGAATTATCATATCCAACATGGAACTCTTTCTATGAGTATTTTGTAAAGTATACATGCTTCGCATGGCGTCTCATGTGTATGTGAAGTTTATAGTTGTATGTTTTTATGTGTTGTTCGCATGCATGTAGGGGGATTGGGTGCTAACTTTCTTAGCTAGCGGAGTGATATACGTTTAAACATGGCACCTATGCCTTGCTTGAGCGAATGGAGCACGATGGGGAGAATGTGGATTGGATAGTTGTGGTTTCGGTTTAGTACTTTGTACCTTTTGTATATATGTTATGAGCTTGTATATCCCTTCAGTTTGCAAGGGCTGATTTGTGAGTATTGCATTGTTTTTGCAGAGAGCAATACCTAAGCTGTTAAAATTACAGCAATGTGATGAGCTATGGTGGATCAAATTCTAGAATCAACATCATTAACAAAAAGATTAGATGATAATTAAGATGTGATTAGAGAGCAATTAATTGATAGCTTAGTGTAGGCATGGATAATCAAAAACTAGCAAATTTTTATTAGGCCAATGCCTCAATTTATAGAGTTTACATCATCCAAGCATCTAACCCCACTGACTTCTCCTTGATTCACTCCACCTTTTTGCTTGATTCTCTCCACCTCTCCGAGAATATCTCCACACATCCTAAATCTCCTCCGCTACCCTTTATTCTCTCCTAGTAGATTCTTCTCACCTTTTCATAGGTTCTCTCACATTTATAGATTCTCTTTTACAACCTCTAGCCAAGGGCTTGTTGCACACACCCTATTCACTTGTATATTTCAACACCTCCCCTCAAGTGAACACTCCTAGCACACCTGGACCCTATACCAAGTTTCCCTCTTACTTGATAGTCTGCGACCAGTGCCTCAACTCCCTAAACTCATAGTCCTTGACACTCTCTCTCTCTATGTGTCCAAGGCTACTATAACTAAAGTGCTCACACAAACATCTACCACATCATCGGTGGCTCAGAGGTGGTTTTACTCTGTTGGGGCAGGTTACATTAGGTTGTGGGGTTTCTCTCTCTCTCTCTCTCTCTCTCTCTCTCTCTCTCTCTCTCTCTCTCAGAAAAGATGATCCGACTCCACTTCCTTAGGAGCCTCCATGAAGTTTGCCAATGTCGTTCCTTCTCCACTGGGTTTGCTGTAACAGTCTCTTGCCATGTGTCATAGCTTTTCATAGTTGTGGCAAGTAAAGGTTCTTCCTCCTACTCTGCCTCTTCCTTGTCCTCGTCCTCGAGAGAATCCTCCTCGGGTGAAGAATGCTTTTTCTTCTCCTACTGTTGAGTCGAGCCATTGCTTCTCTTTGCCTCTGCTCTCTTGCTCTAGTAAAGCTTCTATCTCGTGTAGCTTCAATCCAAGTACATTCTTTAGTGTTGTTACAATATTTTCATATTCACCTTTGTCCACACTCTTCAGCTAGTGCCTCATCATCTTCTACCTTTTTGCCAATAGCTGACAGTTGTTGCTTAATGCTTTTATATTTGTTCAAGTGTGTGATTAAAGGTTCACTTTCCTTCATATCCAATTTGTAGAAATGCATTAACAAATCTATCTTTGAACTTTTAGGTTGTGTGCCAAATAATTTATTGAGTTCATCCCATATATCTTTTGCCCATTGTATCCCTGTGATGTGATGAATGATTTCATCATTTAAACTGAGTGCAATAAGTCCTAATGCTTTTTCATTCTTGTTCTTCCACTCATTTTTCCCTCTCACCTCTGGGCATTCATCTCTTCCCTCAACTAGTTCCCACAGATTTTTCCTCATGAGCAGATACATGGTTTTTGTCTGCCATGTGTAAAACTGCTCCCCATTAAATTTGGCTATTTCTTGTGCCGTACTCATGATAATGTAAAGGGGGTCTTTTCTCTTGATCAAATTTCAAGATTCAAGGGCAGTGTCTACCCTTTTACAACTCAATTTGGTGTTTATGAGATGATTACAAACCAATTTATCAGCATAAAATCACCAAAAATTACATTAAATCAAGGGTAACCAATTTGTATGGAATGGTTGGAGTATCAAACCATCTCCGACTTGTAATATGAAGCTATAGGGATCTATATCAGATACCTAATGGTTAATTTGAGCCCTCAATTGCACCAAAAAATAGTGATTAGCATTGATTAATCACTGATTAGCAAATTAATTCTCTGTTTTGTGTGCAAAAAACAGAGTATGCGGGGAGTCCAAATCTGAGGCCTTAGAGTTCAAATGTGCTCAAATCCTTTTAAGTCCATCAATAGCAATTAGTCTAGTAGAGGATTAAGCCAAGAAACACAAGATTTGACCACACATTGAATGCATAATCTCCGTTTTACTAAAGTCCACTGTAGATTTGATGAAGAGCTTGGATCTCACTGTAGACTTGATCAAATCAAATTCTGACTTCACCAGATTGTAGAGAACCCTTGAAAACCCTTGGGGTGAAGAGGAATTAGACCCATTGCATTTGATGAAGTAGAAATCTCAATTTTCCCTAAGAAAAATGGTACCTACAAATTAGCAAAAATCTCCAGCTATGCGTGGCGGTTTGACCTTTTGTTTGGATGGGCTGGAGCACAAGTGTAGGTTTGCCTAAAGTGGCTTGAGCTAATTTGATGTATGATGGGAGATAGATCTCCTCCAGCAGCAAGCTGGGGATACAGAGGGCTTGTTGAAAAAGAGGTAAAAAATCTAATTATCTACTAATCCTAATTAGCAAAGTGATTAGCAAGATAATGGGCTCATAAACTTGATGGATTCTAGGCTAGGCTCTGATACCATGTTAAAATTACAGCAATGTGATGAGCTATGGTGGATTAAATGCTATAATCAACATCATTAACAAAAAGATTAGATGATAATTAAGATATGATTAGTGAGCAATTAACTGATAGCTTAGTGTAGGCATGGTTATTAAAAAACCAGCAAATTCTCATTAGGCCAATGCCTCAATTTATAGATTTTACATCCAAGCATCTAATCCCACTGATTTCTCCTTAATTCACTCCACCTCTTTTGCTTGATTCTCTCCACCCTCCCGAAATATCTCCACACTTCCTAAATCTCCTCATGCTACCCTTTATTCTCTCCCAATAGATTCTTCTCACCTTTTCATAGGTTCTCTCACATTTACAGATTCTCTTTTATAGCCTCTAGCCAAGGGCTTGTTCCCGCACACACCCTATTCACTTGTATATTTCAAAATAAGCCTCCCCAGAGGAGACTAGCTCGCATCTACAAGCTTCTTTTTGCTTAGATATTTAGTTATGTAAATGGCATTGTATAAATTCATTTTGGGGTTTTACAGATCCATTTTGCACCCTTTTGAGGATGTATAATTTGCTCGGCTTTACAATAACATTTATGTATGCAACAATTTTCATATAATGTTTGATATCTAGCCAACAATTACTCATATCTTTGTATCAATGAATCTTTGTCTTAAAAGTTTGATTGTGTCAAATTCTTCATTTGAGACCAATTCAAGAAAGGTCTCTATACATTTGCAAAAATGGTGCATCCAGGTACACATCTACACTTGGATGCACCATTATGCCAAAAACAATAAAACCTACATCCATCTTTAATAGCGTCCAAAATGATGTTAGAAACAACATCTAAAAAACATTCAGTTTAAATGTCAAAAAAATCATCTAGAAAAGCGTAGGAATATCTGTAATAATTGAATTATTTTTTCCACTAGTTTTCAGACAGATATAAAGACATTTATTCATACATTTATTTTGGTAGATATATAGATGATTTTCTCACGGCTATTTTAAACGAGTAAACCAATGATTCGATACTGATGGAAACATTGACGTGCATATGGACGTTCTTATATTTTCGTTGCAATTCATTTTCATCAGATTAAATGTCAGAATTTAGGTGGCTTGTAGTGGTGCATGTGGTAAGGACTTCCAGCCAAGGGAAGCACATTCTTATCATCAAGTTGTCCTAGCATTTCAATTAGTGAGAAACACAATATTGACTCAAAAGAGAGGATGATTACACTTCCAATGGTGGTAGATCAATGAGGAAGAAGTAGGCAAGATTGTAAGTGTAGTTTTTAAGCCTCCTTAAAGAAGCACTGTGCGTGGTATGAGGTCAATGTGCATGGATTGCATGAAAGTACTATAAGATTTTCCATGTGCTCCTTCTACAATTTTGTGTAGGAGCATGGTTTGCATATGACATGGGAATCAAGGGAGGTAGTGTGATTAACATGGATATGGCATTTTAGGGAGGTGCCTACAGTAGTTCTCCAGCAAACTACCCATGGGCTACCTCTTTTTTCTATAAGTTTATGCTCTATTTAACGCCTTCTTATGGATATGTATGAAAATTGAGCATTAATGATATATATAGGTCTGTGGGCTTGTGAATACGTATACAAAGAATCATTCTTTTAGTGATATGAAAGGGGCCAAGAGGTAGTTCACCAATGAACTACCTTGGGCTACCTCTTTTTCTTTGATTAGTTTTTTTAATTATGCTTAGATAAGTATGCAAAGTGGACATGTTTGCATTGTGATGCACTTGTGGACATGTATGCAAAGTGTTACATTTTTACTTGTTGGGTAGTTTATGGATGAACTACCCCGACCCCTTCTTTTTGCTATTGAAAACGAACATGGTGTAATGGACATATATGCTAAGTTCAATGCTCGAGTGGTCATGAATGCCGAGTGCAATACTCTAGTGGTCATGTAGGCCATGCAGCACGAGAATAATGCTTGTATGTTTTGTGTAATGTTCCAAGATGCAAACATGTCACCATATTTATAGGTTTACTTATTTGGTTGACAAGGGGCCTAGAGGTAGTTTACAGGCGAACTACCCTTTGCCCTCCTCTATGTGGTTTTTGAGTCTAGTGCACCCAGCCTAGAAATATCTTATGGACACCTATGCCATATTTGTTCTTATCTCTTGAGGGATGCCATGGTTCAAGCATGTATGACAAGATGTAAGCACAAAGGGCAACCCTCCCAACAAGCAAAGCGGCCAAGGAGCTTCAATGACAACAAGAGCTTGGCCATTGCAGGTGCCTACATCCCATGCTGATCTCTAGTGCCCCTTTCTTAATAACGATGTCCAGCAACTTGTAGAGCTCTTTTGGGTACCTGGGCCTCGATGCGTCATACATGCTCGCTTGTGCAGAAGAGACTCGCCATTGTGAGTACAAGATTTGATGGGCTAGGAGGTAGTTCTCTCTTTTATATGTTTTAAATCACATGTATGCCAAGTGAGAATCTAGACATGTGTTGAATATGTATGATCGGATACTATGTATGCCTATGCTCTCTTGGACATCTATGCCAAGTGCATTCATTGCATAATATGTATGCTCTATTGCACAAGTATTTTAAGTGCATTGGAAATGTATACTAAGGGCTTAGTAGCTTATGGACATCCCTCCTATTAAAAATTAAAAAGGGATGGGAGGTATGCCCTCAAGCATGGGTGTGGGATAAGGCAAAGCAAAAGGACAAATGCAATTATGATGTCACCAACATATCCTTTAATGGACCAAACTTGTAACGCTCCCACTCACCCAATAACTAATAAATAATAATAAGATAATATTTAAGAAGCAAAAGAGAGAAAAGAGTCTTTGATTATATCCGTCTTTCATACAATAGATAACAAGAGGAGGACTCTTGTGTAGAGCTTGAACCTCCCAAACCACCCCCGAGCTATCTCATTCGCACTCTCACTCTCATGAAAAACTCGCACACACATACACGCACACGCACTCGCACATGCACACGCACTCACACTATCAATCTCTTCTTTGATTTTTTTTTTGGTGTATTCCTCTTCTTCACGTCATTGAGAGCCAAAAGTAGCCCTTTCTGAATCTTTCTCAATTTACGTTGTCGTGACGTGGACGGTGTTGCTGGGAAAGTACGAGACTTCTAGCTGTGAGAGTAGCTTCTAATCCCAACAAAGAAACTCTCACACATAACTCTCCAAGGAGCATAGGACATATCCATTTTTGATGACATAAACATGTGCCAATTCACCTCAATACATTCCCGAATTCAACCTGATGATTGCACATAAATTGTGTATCCAGAGCATGTCCCGTTCCAAGCATAGATTTACTGACTCCTTTTTCCAAATGCCTCAAACCAATCACATGTAGGCACAACATAATCTTCCAAAAATTCCCACATACATGTGACCATTCACATCACATACATCAAGTGACTCCAATCCCATCATTTCAAGGTGTCTCTTTATCTTCTAAAAACCTGCTTTTTAAATTCCAACAACTCACAAACAAAAGATGACATATGGCATATCTATAACATGCTCATGTGATTTTAGGAATCTCCATGACTTGCATTTCAAAAATCCAATCGAGTAGAAAATTAAACCCAATTTTCAGGAACCTTATTGTATTTTTGATGCTTTTATTCCACGATTCTCCAAATCCAAATTCTTCTTATTCTCCAAAACCTTAAAAGGTTTATATGCTATACAATTTTCCAAATCGTAGGTAATAGTAAACAAAAATAAAAAAATCACTTATCTGAAAGTAAAACAAAGCAAATCTTTCTTTGATTTCGCTATTTCCCTCACGGCTGATTCCACCGACTGCGCAAGGAGCAGAGTACATGTAATACAAAATTCATCTCATTTGATAGTACCCCATTTCCTCTTTAATTCTAGCCCCAACAAGCTTTATACAGTAGCTGCCAATTTGATTTTAAAATTACTGGTAGAAGACGCCCTGGTTCTCCTTTTTCTGCACACTCCCCCTATGCGCCCCCCCTTCTCTGGTTTTTCTCCCCTTCCCGCAAGGAAATCGGGCGCACGCCCTTTTGCAGCAAAAATTTCGTATTTCCCAAGTTCGAAAAACACTTGCGCCACCTTTTTTTCATTATTTTCAGATATCTCTTTTTTCGTTACTGCCACGCAAGCTTCCCTTCTCGTATATCTTAAAAACAACTCCAGTCTTGCGGCATTTGTCCACTGTGACGTTGTTCACTTTTCCTTGAACTTGGATCACAGAGTCCTTGCATCCAAATATGTAAAGTGATTGCCATGCATTGCATTTACGTATAACCAAGCTCTTGTTTCAAACTTGATTCTCTACAATCCGCCCATGCTACTCTTCTATTTTTGTCATGGCCACGCAAGCTGCCGTCTTTACTACCTTCTATACACATGATATATCTACTCCTCATATGTATATGCTTGGACAAAAAGCAGCATTAAATATCATATTCATATCATAAGCCTACTAAAGCACGCATCATGCTTGCACTCCCATAAGAGGTAATCATTGACTCGGCTCATCGATACCATAGAGAAGCTAATACACATCATGCACATGGGTAGCCATTTACATCATTAACATAACCCTTTGGCGAGCCACTCATACCATCATTTACATAGCCACACAGACCATGTATATAACTGAGTGTTTCCAACTTACCCATAAGGTCTGAGTAACAGCAAAACCACCACCACCATACTCACAAGAGTCATCTTGAAATAGCTCTCACTAGCATAGTTGCCACTAGGTTCATCATCCATGGGCATGAAGATATTATTGAAGGGATCATTCTGCCTATGAGGATACACAAGAACTTTGAATGTGTGCAGTGTCTTATTGAAGTTCTTCTTATTTTGCTCATTCCACGATATCTCCAAAGGGTATTCTTCAAAACCAATCCTCATATCATACATGCTCTCACATTCCCATACATGTTGAGAAGGGTGTTCCCTACTGCAAGGTCTACCATAAGCATAAGGCTCCATATTTCACACCACACTCATATACAAAAGCTTCGAGACCAAACTCAGCCTCGGCTCGTCTTATTGAGCCTCATTTACAATATGAACATATGTACATGGTCATCATATAATGACTCAAGTCATGGCACTTAATCCATGCATCTGGATTTGCATTTAATGGCCTCATATGCATGGTTTCACACCATAGACATGCCATGGCACAACATCCACCCCCTCTAAACCTGCACATCCTCTGGTATGTGCCAATTCATCAACAAGATCCACATATATCTGGATGTCGTCTTCATCTTCTACATTATCAGGGAAATGATCCTCTTCCTCTTCAGCCATATCCATGTTATCACTATCAAGCCTCTCATCCTGAGTTCCCTGTGAATCAAAAGGATCACTGTCAAGCCTTCTTTTAAACATCTTGATCCTTTTGCCTGCTACAAGATTCTTTATCTCTGTTCCATCAAGCTCACACAGGGTATATGTCGCATTTCCATGCACATGCTTGACAATGTAAGGGCCAAACCATCCTTTTGCAAACTTTCTTTGAACAGTGAACTGGTTGTCAAGGCTACTATCATACATTAGGACCCAATCACCTTCTTCAATAGGTTTGGCCGGAGTCTGTGTCTTCTATCGAATCTTTCTTTATTTTTCAACCTTGCATCTTTCAAACGAGCTTTAGCAAGCTCCACATCTTCAGGCCTCCTCTCCAGCTGCCTTATTCGCAATGCAAGGAGGTCTTCCCTGTTCAATCCTTCCATCCAGGGTAATACATTCCAATTTGGAACTACTTCTTCAACTGGCATTACTGGCTTCTGACCATACATTAATTCTGCAGGCATGTATCCTGTCACTGAGCTATGAGTTGTACGGTCAGCCCACAAAGCATATGGCAGCAGCCTTGGCCACTCTCTCATTCTTTCTCTGCATGCCTTAGCCAAAGCTTTAATGATTGGAGGATGTCCTCGCTCACTTTTACCATTGCCCTCAGGATTGTAAGCACATGTTAGGGACAGTTTGATGCCAATTCTAGAGAAGAATTCCCTTGCTTCTTCAACATCTAGCTCACCCCTATCAGTTGTTATTTTCCCAACACAACCATACCGGCAAATCACATCTTCCAAGAGAAATTTGCATACTGTTTCCGTACTCTTTGTTCTAAGAGCAGGCCCCTCTACCTGATTTTTCAAATCTTCTCTTGCAAGTGCTATGTACCGCATCTGCCAAATTCCCAAAGGCATTGTAACTAGATCCACTACCCATTTGTAGTGCATGGTAGGTGGGTAGGTTGGTTGCAAGCCATCACGATGTCGCACATTTGAGTACATTTGACATACCATGCATGTTTCCACATATTGGGAAATATCCTTGTACATTCCTTTCCACCAATATCTTTCCTTTATTTGGTAAAGGTGGCCCACACACTTCGATGTCCAGCCCAGAGACTCTCATGGAATTCTTTCATGAGCTTCCCTTGAGTCTCTTTGTCACACATGACTCTCTATGGCATAGCATTCCTCTTCTTAGGATGCTTCCACAGGTACCCATCCTTTAGAAAATACCCATATGCTTTTCTGCGGATCCTCTTAAATTCTGAGTCAAACCAATTTTCCTGTCTTGTCAGAGTACTCAAGTATTGACCAATAAGCAACCAATCTCCTTCATACATTTCCTCAGTAAAAGACTCAAGTGCATTTGATAGGCAAGTATGGTCCCCTTTTGCATATGCAGTAGTGTAGAACTTTGTACCTACATCATCAATGTCACTAATCATCTCTTCTTCATCTTCATACCTGGCTCTTGATAGCATGTCTGCAAACTGGGTTATCTTTTCCTGCAATATGCTCAAACTCAGGATTTAGTGACTTGATATAGGCAATCCACCTAAGCATAGCAATATCTGGAGTGGTGCAGCTTGTTATCATCCCAAGGAGTGGTAAGCAATCAGTTTCCATAAGTATAGGTGTCCCAATAAGATATTCTTTTTCACATTTTAAAGCAGTGACTATTCCCCATAACTCTCTCTTGATCTGTGGATATTTTCGTTGACGAATGCTTAATACCTTTGCCCCAAATCTGATTACATACCTGTGATCATCCTCATCATCTTGTCCTACTGCCCATCCTATCCCAGTAGGAGTAGTATCAACTGTAACAATCACAGGCTTGCCACACTCATAATCTGCCTTCCTTAGAGTAGGTGATGATTGGAGCAAACATTTCAGCTTCCGCATAGCTTTAATATGTACTGCACTCCACAGAAATTTTTGATTTTTCCTCAAAAGTTGATAAAGAGGATCCGCTACATGTGCATAATGTGGGATCCAAATAACATAAAAGACACATGCACCAAGAAATCTCCTCAGCTCTGTAACATTAATGCATATCTCTTTCATTCTTTGTATTGCATCTATCTTGGCTGGACAAGGTCGGCGTCCACTAGTACTACAAAGATGTCCCACTATTAGCACTTCACCAACCCCAAACACTGATTTCAATCCAGATAAAGCAAGATTCACCTCTTCAAGCCTGGATAGAATCATATCACAATCCTTTATATGATTTGCCACAAACTTGCGGCACCCCTTTGAATCCAAATCCCCATCTTTGTCTTTCTCATCACAGCCTTTTATTGGCACATCATCCAGAAAAGGCATAGTTATTTGTGGTATGAAGTCTCGCAATACTTTATTCATTCCATTCATCATATGCGCCACTGAGTTGGTGGCTCCCTGTGGTAAGGTACACATTCTTACCAATCCCAAAGGAGTTTTCATTGTGGTCAAGTCCCTGCTTTGTATATCCAGCTGGAACTGATCATATCCCGAATAAAGATCACCCATAGAGTATATAGCTTTCCCTGCAAATGCTTCTGCAAACTCATCCACAATCGGACCTGCTCCCTCTCAACAGCTTGCTGCTGTTGCATATACATAGTAAACATCTGAAACATTTGCATAACTCCGGGGTCAAAATGAACCCCCTGACCCTCAGGATTCTCAGCCATAGCTTCCCTGTGTATTTCACCACACTCTCACCCCAGCAGTTTCACGTCGGGTTCACCAAAGAGCTATCGTGACGTGGACGGTGTTGCTGGGAAAGTACGAGACTTCTAGCTGTGAGAGTAGCTTCTAATCCCAACAAAGAAAGTCTCACACATAACTCTCCAAGGAGCATAGGACATAATATCCATTTTTGATGACATAAACATGTGCCAATTCACCTCAATACATTCCCGAATTCAACCTGATGATTGTACATAAATTGTGTATCCAGAGCATGTCCCGTTCCAAGCATAGATTTACTGACTCCTTTTTCCAAATGCCTCAAACCAATCACATGTAGGCACAACATAATCTTCCAAAAATTCCCACATACATGTGACCATTCACATCACATACATCAAGTGACTCCAATCCCATCATTTCAAGGTGTCTCTTTATCTTCTAAAAACCTGCTTTTTAAATTCCAACAACTCACAAACAAAAGATGACATATGGCATATCTATAACATGCTCATGTGATTTTAGGAATCTCCATGACTTGCATTTCAAAAATCCAATCGAGTAGAAAATTAAACCCAATTTTCAGGAACCTTATTGTATTTTTGATGCTTTTATTCCACGATTCTCCAAATCCAAATTCTTCTTATTCTCCAAAACCTTAAAAGGTTTATATGCTATACAATTTTCCAAATCGTAGGTAATAGTAAACAAAAATAAAAAAATCACTTATCTGAAAGTAAAACAAAGCAAATCTTTCTTTGATTTCGCTATTTCCCTCACGGCTGATTCCGCCGACTGCGCAAGGAGCAGAGTACATGTAATACGAAATTCATCTCATTTGATAGTACCCCATTTCCTCTTTAATTCTAGACCCAACAAGCTTTATACAGTAGCTGCCAATTTGATTTTAAAATTACTGGTAGAAGACGCCCTGGTTCTCCTTTTTCTGCACACTCCCCCTATGCGCCCCCCCTTCTCTGGTTTTTCTCCCCTTCCCGCAAGGAAATCGGGCGCACGCCCTTTTGCAGCAAAAATTTCGTATTTCCCAAGTTCGAAAAACACTTGTGCCACCTTTTTTTTCATTATTTTCGGATATCTCTTTTTTCGTTACTACCACGCAAGCTTCCCTTCTCGTATATCTTAAAAACAACTCCAGTCTTGCGGCATTTGTCCACTGTGACGTTGTTCACTTTTCCTTGAACTTGGATCACTTGCATCCAAATATGTAAACTAATTGCCATGCATTGCATTTGCTTATAACCAAGCTCTTGTTTCCAACTTGATTCTCTACAACCCGCCCATGCTACTCTTCTATTTTTGTCATGGCCACGCAAGCTGCTGTCTTTACTACCTTCTATACACATGATATATCTACTCCTCATATGTATATGCTTGGACAAAAACCAGCATTAAATATCATATTCATATCATAAGCCTACTAAAGCACGCATCATGCTTGCACTCCCATAAGAGGTAATCATTGACTCGGCTCATCGATACCATAGAGAAGCTAATACACATCATGCACATGGGTACCAATTACATCATTAACATAACCCTTTGGCGAGCCACTCATACCATCATTTACATAGCCACGCAGACCATGTATATAACTGAGTGTTTCCAACTTACCCATAAGGTCTGAGTAACAGCAAAACCACCACCACCATACTCACAAGAGTCATCTTGAAATAGCTCTCACTAGCATAGTTGCCACTAGGTTCATCATCCATGGCCATGAAGATATTATTGAAGGGATCATTTTTTCCTATGAGGATACACAAGAACTTTGAATGTGTGCAGTGTCTTATTGAAGTTCTTCTTATTTTGCTCATTCCACGATATCTCCAAAGGGTATTCTTCAAAACCAATCCTCATATCATACATGCTCTCACATTCCCATACATGTTGAGAAGGGTGTTCCCTACTGCAAGGTCTACCATAAGCATAAGGCTCCATATTTCACACCACACTCATATACAAAAGCTTCGAGACCAAACTCAGCCTCCGCTCGTCTTATTGAGCCTCATTTACAATATGAACATATGTACATGGTCATCATATAATGACTCAAGTCATGGCACTTAATCCATGCATCTGGATTTGCATTTAATGGCCTCATATGCATGGTTTCACACCATAGACATGCCATGGCACGACAACGTGCCATATTTTTGGCGATGTGGCCCATTTTGTAAAAAGCGTATTCGGGAAGCTTTCTTCATATGTGGTCATCATTCCCATGAGATTTCTCCCTTTCTGAAGGTGGGCTACTCGCACCTCGGTGATCCGATGAGGATGCTTAATAGCCCATCTCGAACAATCCATCCTCCTCTTTGACTTTGTATCTCTTCGTCCGAGGCCAATCTTTTTCCTGGACCTCCGTTTAGGACCAACAATGTCTCAATACGGAAATCTAGGCACATTTTTAGCACAAAACCACTCAAAATGCACTATGGAGTCACCAAACGGATGGCCCCAAATTCTACCTCTAACATAATCAAAACTCGCCCGCAAAATGTAACTGCCTGAAAATGATCAAAACCAAAGCAAGTCCTGCAACACAAAATTTCATCAAAACACGTTAGATGTCCTAACAAAGCATTCTACATATTTCCTACACCATGAACTTCCAAAAAAATATTTATACAAAGTTATGAAGGTTCACAATCGCCCCTTCTTTGAGAAATGTGTCCTCAGAGTCTAAACGAATGAAATTCTGCATGCAAAGAATTTAAGTCTACCCCCATGAGGCATCTTCTAAGGGATATAAATCCCACTTAACCAAAACTTCAACTATAGTCTTATTTCTAAGTTGTCTCGTTCTTCTATCCAAAATGAATTGAGGTTCGATCCTCAACCTCCCATCTTCTTGAATCCTAAATTTGTCCTACAAAACATGAGAAGGATTAGCAATATAACTTTTCAATAAACTCACATGGAAAATAGGATGTACTTTTTTATTGCTAGGCATTTCTAGTAAACTATGATTTGTCGAGTAAAATAGGTAGTAAACTATGCCTGCTTGTTATGGCTCACCCAAACCCCCCTTGAAATATATCCAGCAAGAGATACCCTCGTGAACTGCAACTATCATGAGGATATTTCCATTAGCCAAGACTGTAACCTTTGAGGTCTCCAAGCTCTACAACTACTTGAGAAGCGATTCCACTGCACCTCCCGCAAGTGTTGTCACACCGCCGCGTTGCACTACACGTACTTGTCCCTCCTCTCACCTCACTTAACTCTCACACACTCACTAACCATAAGTGTTCACACACTCAAATTGTGGCCAGCTAGAACTTTGGGCTCATAAGAGGCCTAATGCTATTGCAATGAGTAATCTCATAATATATCCATGAACTACATAACTTGGAAAGTTTTCCTAACTTACTACCACAAGCTCTTAAAGAGCGGAAATCATCATAAGTATTCCATCGGACCATTACATGCACCCGTCCGAGTTGTAGATTTGGACACCATTGCTTCATATCTTGAATGTATGACCTTTTAGTGTATCTACCTTGACTCCTTGATATAAGATAATGGTAGTAACTCTTGTTAATCCTAGGAATGGTTTAACATTCCCCCCTTCCTAAGGTCGATCGCGTCCCCCATGATCGTGTTGAAGACCTTTATGTGGGGAGAATTGACAAGTTTTGTTGATGGATTTTTATGTTGAGTGATGCTCAATGGTATTTGTTTCTTCGAAAGGAATAAGAAAGGCTAGTTAGTAAATGAAAAGGTTAGAGATTAGGTGGAATTCCTGGAGTGATTGCATTTTGATATTTTTGTGAGCATTTTTTATGTGGGTTATATTTTTTGCTCACTTTGTTTTGGACAATTAGAAGCAGAGTTACATGTGATTTATGTTAGTTGGGAAACTAAGAGATGCAAATGATGGGGTAGAAGAGAAGGAAGGATTCCAAGGAACGTAGAAAAAATCATCAAAACAAGATTGTGAGATGGATCTCACAGATTTAATTAATTTCTTATGGATTTAACTAATTATAATTTTCTTGCGTGTGGGCCTATTTCACAACGTGAAGCAGACCTGTTTCACGACGTGAAGTGGACTTCATGGACTTAATTAAATTAAATTTATTTTTACCTACAGACTTGTTTCACATCCGTGAAATAGAGGGCTTCATGAACGTGAGATGTACCTCACGGATTTAATTAAATTAAATTTATTTATTTTACATGTGGGCTTGTTTCACGACATGAAGTAGACATGTTTCATGACGTGAAATTGACATCATAGATTTTTTTTTGGGAGACTAGTGGAAAATTCAAATTTAGGGCTTCATGAACGTGAGATGGATCTCACGGATTTAAACTTTTTTCTCTTTTTTGCACAGGGGCCTATTTCACGACGCATAGCGAACATGTTTCACGACGTGAAGTTGACTTCACGGAATTAATTAAATTATTATTATTTTTTGCATGGGGTCCTGTTACACACCGTGAACTCGGAGGTTGCGGTTTACAACGTGAAATGAGGTTTCACGGAATTAATATTGTTTTTCGGAGTCTAGTGGGAAATTCTAATATCCTTGTGTGGAGGGAATATTTTTTGAATTTTGAATTAGGGAGATATGCGCATAAAGAAGTCAACACTTTTATGACACCGTAGGAATAAAGAAGTTAACACTTTTATGACACCCCCTTACACCCTTCATAAATGACTCCCAAAATGGACAAATTGCCAACTCAAATTGGCATCTTTTCATTCAATGCTTATTAGCCTTAATGAGTTATGGAAAAAAGTGCTTAAGCATTAATCAAAGATTAATCCTTTCACTAATCTTTTTCCCTTTTGAACTAAGTTAGAGATAGTGTAGCCAATCATGAGAATAGTCCACCTTAGTATTCCTTGTAATGAGAAATCCCTTTGTCCAAAACTCTTTGAAATGTCATGAACATCAATTCCTTCCCACAGTCTCTTCACCTCCTCTAATAAAGGGGCTAAGTAAACATCCATGTTGGCTACCTTATACTTCCCAAGCACTATCAATGAGACAAAAATATGCCCCTTCTTTATTTCTAACCACGATGGAAGAGTGTAGTTCACAAGACAAACGGGCCATGTGCTTTATGTTGATATTGTAACACCAAACAGGTTCACACCATCCATAGCTAGCCCAAGCAATATGTTACCAGGATCCTCATTAAATTATGGCCACTTCTCTTCAATGTGTCTCCATATAGGGCAATCAACAGGGACACCTGCATAACATCATCCGTAGATCTAGTGATTTGATGCCAAGACATCATAGATAATATGTATTTACACTTGAACATTATTTCGATCTATGGAATGATAGGGAAGTGCCTAAGTACTTTTGTAGGAACCCTTTCTCCTTTGATATCTTACCTATATCTGGATTCTCCACACCGCAGACATTGTGCAATACCTGCATGCTCGTGTTGATAGAGCACAATCATTTGGACAAGCATGGGAATAATTGTTGAGAAATGTGGTGCCAGAGAGCACAAGGTAGAGGTAGGGAGTGAGAAAGAGTAGCCAAGAAAGTGCAAAGCATAGCATGCAGCCACACGAGTAAAGAGATTTAATCCACATTGATGTACAAGCCCAAGGGTACTACCTCCTCGTATAAAAGGGGGCCATTTCAAGCCATGAATCATATCACTTGCGCATATCTTAAGCCTCTTTATAAGTATAAGTCTTAATGTTGTAACCTAATTGTGCTTGAGTCTATTGCACATACTCATCATCATGAGTGTACTTAGGCACCATCCATCCTAGATTAGCTTAATCATGTGTGATTAGTAGATTATTAGATAAACCCTAATCTCCATAGCTATGTGTAGGTGATATCATGAATCTTAACAAGAATTTTAGTCCATACCAATGGATTGTAAGATGGATTTTTGATGCATATGGTCCACCTCATTGCCCTTGGGAAACATTTGATCTCTTAATGACCTGTTATATTGGCCACGATGATTAGAAAATGTAAAATAAAGAGATAAAAATGGAAAGGGTGATAAGGACTTACTCAAAAACTTTTGATACACTAGTATATCAGACCATCCAAATATTGATTGCAAGTGTAGAATTGCGAGGCATGTGCGAAAAAGATGTATGTGCACCATGATAAAGAGGTGAACGGGCTAATCTACATAGCATTTGCTCTTCTTTTGAGGCCTTTTCAACGTGTTCATGGACACCACTCATTTCATGTGTTACTTCTCAGTCAAGATTCCCTACGTCATGTAGGGCATATAATCATATCATCCATGTGTTGATCCAAAGATGCTGGAGAGTCCATCATAGTTTCTCCTTCGACTTGAGGGTGTGTAGTAGTACTTACTTGTGTGGTTGTCTATCTACTCCGTTCGGGTCGAAGGTCCAAACAGCCAACTAGTTGAGGGCACATATTCAGAACACCAAGTAAGGCATTTAGATGCTCAAATGGAAATATATTGCTCTTTTCTACATGGCACAAGTCTAGTTGGCCCCTTATATATTTTCCACTGGTCTAGTCGGCCAAAGTTTAAACTCAAATGAAAAAGGTATCGAAGTGTGAAACACATTTGAATTTCAAAGGCCTTTTATTTATTTTTTAATATAAATAAAATCCCTTGTAGTCTGTATGCTCGTTGGAATTTCAAAGGCTTTTTATTTTATTTTTTAATATAAAATCCCTTGTAGTCTGTATGCTCGATGGAAAAAATGTCAAAATTTTTATTTAAAAATATTTCGAAATATATGGATAATATTTGTGGACATTATTTTTGATGTTGTTACCTATGTTTTTACCACTGGTATTTCAAATGCATTTTTCTAGGTTACTTTTAACACTTTTTTCAATGCTTACGTTTATGTAAGCAAGAATTTTCGTATAATGTTTGATATCTAACCGACAATTACTCATATCTTTGTCTTAAAAGTTTGATTGTGTCAAATTCTTCATTTGAGACCAATTCAATAAAGTTCTCTAAACATTTGCAAAAATGGTGCATCCAGGTACACATCTACACTTGGATGCACCATTATGCCAAAAACAATAAAACCTGCATCCATCTTTAATAGCGTCCAAAATGATGTTGGAAACAAGATCTAAAAAACATTCATTTTATATGTCAAAAAAATCAAGCAGCATATGCGCGATTAGGATCTTGATCATATCGCGTTTTGAAAAAACGATGAGATGGATGATCTGTACAACCACAATAGTCACAAGGAGTACGATTTTTGGCAGAATTCGAACAAGGTTGCTTGGTGGTAATGCCATGTTCCTCATCATATTGACGTTCCCAACAATCAGAGACAATATGACCATTCTTATCACAATATGAATAATGTTTATTGGGATAGGAAAGTAACCCCCCCATGAAAACAACCGCCACCTTCCTCCTTTGCACAATATGAATAATGTTTATTGGGATAGGAAAGTAGCCCCCCATGAAAACAACCGCCACCTTCCTCCTTTGCACATTTTTACAAAAAATGATGACCGAGACTAATAAAAAATGATGATCGAGACTAATATTTCAAGCATCCCCAAAAATGTTGAGAAAAAAAAAACTCTCCCTTTCTCTCTCCATCATCATCAATTTCTAGCTTTTAGTGGTAATTGTTTACCTCTTGGGTTCAAATCATTGCACTCTCATTCTTCTTTCAAATGCAAACTTATGTGATGATCTGTGGCCCCACTTCATCCTAGTGGCATTTCCTCTTAGGTGGGGTTATGATGATTAAATGCCTTGTCTAAAACTAGAAAAGTATATATTAGGTGCAACTCATGGGGTGAACATGCACCCGCCGAAATAGATAGCTCCGAAAGCAAAGACATGATGCAAGAGCTATGAGATGATACATACTTCTAGCATGGGAATTGTTTGTAGTGAGGGATGAGTATTGAGTTAACTCACCTATAGATCCCAAAATCATTTGTAACTATTCGGGGATCTTTAGCGTATATGCATGCCGCCAACATTATCTTCAATATTGATGGTGGAGTCTCCCCATAAAAACAACCTTCTCTTGCTTACGATTGATGGTGTGGCCTGTATACGAGCCTCAACACTATCTACCACGAGGTCTTAAATATCCTTGTTAGATGAGATCAATGGATGGCATTGACCTAAATCATGACGCCTTTTTTGGGTCATCAGACAAGTAAACTACCTGAGTAAACTATAAAGTAAACTGGGAAAATTTCATCTTATTTTACTTGGTAGTTTACTAAGCGATCATAGTTTACTAAGTAGTGTTAACCCATTTCTAGGAATAACAAGAGCAACTACTATTATCTTAGATCAAAGAGTCAAGGTGGATACACCAAAAGGTCATACATTCAAGATATGAAGTAATGGTGTTCAAATCTACAACTTGGACAGGTGCCTCTGATGGTCGGTGATTTCCACTTCAAGAGTGTGTGGTAGTAAGCTAGGATAACGTTTCAAGTGATGTACTTCATGGATATATTATGAGAGTAGTCATTGTAATAGCATTAGGCCTCTTATGAGCCTAAAGTGCCTAGCCGACCACAGTTTAAGTCAGTGTGAATACTTATGGCCATGTACATAAGTGAATATCTCTCATAATACAAAGAACTCTCCCATTGTGAAATAGATTCGTGAATCCTCTTCTGCTAATCTCTCTCTAATCCATACTAGTGAGTGTATGTGAGTGAAGTGAGGTGAGAGGAGGGACGAGTACATCTAGTGCAACGGGGCGGTGTGACAACGCTCGTGGGAGGCGCAAAGGAATTGCTTCTAAAGGAGTTGTGGAGCTTGGAGACCTCAAGGGTTAAAATCTCGGCTAATGGAAATATCCTCATGAGAGTTGCGGTTCACCAGGTAATCTCTTGTTGGATGTGTTTCAAGGGGAGTTTCAGTGAGCCATAACATTTTCGACACTACTGGGGAATCATCCCTTGGCTTTTATCATTTTTTTTCTAACTTGAGCATTACCCATTGCTCATTGTCTTTATTAATAGTTTCCCATGAAAAAAATGTGGTTTTGATGGAGATGTATATTTAATGTGTTGAAGAATAGCTCTTTTTTTTGTTTTGTAAAAAATATTTTTTGCTTAATTTTTAGCTTAAATTGTTATTTTTGTTGTTGGTAATCTAGTTTTTAATGTTCCTAGGGCTTGCACATAGAGTGTATTAGGCTTTGTTTGCTTCCATTGCATCAAAAAATACAATAGAATGCAGTTTTTAATATTTTTTAGCTTTCTTTAGAATTAAACATAGAGCTAAAATCATTATTATTATTTTTTATTTGTGTGTTTTTTGTTTGAT
This sequence comes from Cibotium barometz, assembly GCF_041138505.1. Classification (NCBI taxonomy): domain Eukaryota; kingdom Viridiplantae; phylum Streptophyta; class Polypodiopsida; order Cyatheales; family Cibotiaceae; genus Cibotium; species Cibotium barometz. The sequence goes on from NC_141072.1 coordinate 41,479,224, forward strand.
TTGTATGCATTAGAGTGTTATTAAGTATTAAGAGTAGCATAATCATTTAAAAATTTTCACATAAACTCTTCAAAACCCTTGAAATCAACTAATCTTCCTTAATTGATTGCCTTTTGTCATTAAGGGGTGATTTATCCAGTTCATGAGGCAAAAAACTAGATCATGTAAGAGGTCGAAATAAGTGTTTTGAGAGCATCTAGATGCATCAAAACACCTAATTACAACATTTGGAGGAATTTCCCTCTCTTTTGCTTAATTTTACATAAAGAGAAGAAACTAAAATTAAGAGTCTAATTAATCTCTAATTATAAATTAATTTATAGATTAGTTGATGCACATAGCTTAGCAATTCCATGATCTATCCAATGATGTCGTCAATGGTGTGAATTAATTAGTGATTAGTGGTTAAACTTAGTTCAAAAGAGAGAAAGATTAGTGGAAACATTAATCTTTGATTAATGCTTAAGTACTTTTTTCCATAACTCATTAAGGCTAATAAGCATTGAACAATTTGACCATTTTGGGAGTGATTTATGAAGGGTGTAAGGGGGTGTCATAAAAGTGTTGAGTTCTTTATTCCTACGGTATCATAAAAGTGTTGACTTCTTTATGCCCATATCTTCCCAATTTTAAATTCAAAAAATATTCCCTACACATAAGGAAATTTAAATTTCCCACTAGACCCAAATTTTTTATTTTGATTTTGTGAAACTCCATTTCACGTCGTAAACCGCAACCTCCCAGTTCATGGTGTGTAACAGGCCCCCACGTGAAAAGAAAATAATTAAATTTAATTATGTCTGTGAAGTCAACTTCACGTCGTGAAACATGTCCGCTTCATGTCCTAAAATAGGTCCCCGTGCAAAAAAATAAATTTAATTTAATTTAATCTTTGAGATCCATCTCAAGTTCATGAAGCCCTAACTTCGAATTTTCCACCCGACTCCGAAAAAAAATTTTTTGTGGAACTCCATTTCACGTTGTGAACCGCAACCTACCAGTTCACAGTGTGAAACAGGGCCCCACACAAAAGAAAAATTAATTTAATTTAATTAAGTCTATGAAGTCAACTTCACATCATGAAACATGTCTGCTTCGCATCGTGAAAAAAGCCCACATAAAAAAAATAAATTTAATTTAATTAAATCCGTGAAATACATCTCACATTCATGAAGCCCTCTATTTTGCGGATGTGAAACAGGTCCGTAGTTAAACTTTAATTTAATTTAATTTAATTAAGTCCATGAAGTACCATGTCGTGAAACAGGCCCATACGTAAGAAAAATAATAATTAATTAGTTTCGTAAGAAATTAATTAAATCCATAAGATCCATCTCACAATCTTGTTTTGATGATTTTTTCTATGTTCCTTCGAATCCTTCCTTCTCTTCTCCCCCAGAATTAGCATCTCTTACACAAATCACATGTAACTCTGCTTCTAATTGCCAAAAACAAAGTGAGCAAAAAATATAACCCACCTAAAAAATGCACACAAAAATATCAAACTGCAATCACTCAGACGAATTTTCCCTAATCTCTAACCTTTTCATTTACTAACTAGCCTTTCTTATTCTTTCCAAAGGAACAAAGACCATTGAAGGTCACTCAACATCAAAAACCATTAACAAAACATGTCAATTCTCTCCACACAAAGGTCTTCAACGACGCAGTCACGGGGATGCAATCGGCGTTAGGAAGGGGGGAACTCTAACTATTCCTAAGGTTAACAAGGGGAACAATTATCGTATATCAAGGAGTCAAGGTAGATACACCAAAAGGTCATACATTCAAGATATGCAAATCTACAACTTGAACAAGCGTATGTAATGGTCTGACGAAATATTTATGACGATTTATGCTTTAAGAGCGTGTGGTAGTAAGTTAGGATAAATTCCCAAGTGATGTACTTCATGGATATATTATGAGATTACTCATTGCAGTAGCATTAGGCCTCCTATGAGCCCAAAGTTCTAGCTGGCCATAACTTGATTGAGTGTGAACACTTATGGCCATGTATATAAGTGAATATCTCTCATAATATAAAGAACTCTGTGATTGTGCAAGAGTCTTGCTCTTGCTAATCCTCTTGCTAATCTCTCTCTAATACATACAAGTGAGTGTGTGTGAGTAAAGTGAGGTGAGAGGAGGGACAAGTACACGTAGTGCAACGCGACGGTGTGACAACGCTTGAGGGAGGCGGGTGGAATTGTATCTCAAGGAGTTCTAGAGCTTGGAGACCTCAAGGGTTACGGGCTTGGCTGATGGAAATATCCTCAAACGAGACAGTTGTGGTTCACCACGTTATCTCTTGTTAATAGATATATTTCAAGGGGGATTTGGGTAAGCCATAACAAGCAGGCATAGTTTACTACCTATTTTACTCGACAAATCATAGTTTACTTCGTAGTTTACTAGAATTGCCTAGCAATATAAAAGTGCATCCTCTTTTCCATGTGAGTTTATTGAAAAGTTAAATGTTGCTAATCCCTCTCATGTTTTGTAGGGCAAATTTAGGATTCAAGAAGATGGGAGATTAAGGATCGAACCTCAATTCATTTTGGATAGAAGAACGAGACTACTTAGAAATAAGACTATAGTTGAAGTTTTGGTTAAGTGGGATGTATATCCCTTAGAAGATGCCTCGTGGGGGTAGAATTAGATTCTTTGAATGCAAAAGTTCATTCATTTAAACTATGAGGATAGATTTCTCAAAGAAGGGGCGATTGTGACGTGTCATAATTTTGTATAAATATTTTTTTTGGAAATTCATGGGGTAGGATTTATGTACAATGTTTGTTAGGACATCTAACGTGTTTTTATGAAATTTTGTGCTACAGGAATTGCTTTGGTTTTGGTCATATCTAGGTAGTTACCATTTTGTGGGCGAGTTTTGATTATGTTAGAGGTAGAATTCAAGGAAGTTGGTATGAGAGAGTTTTTTCATTTTATACATAGAACAACTTTTCTCACGTGAAAATTTTGTGATTCACATTATTTCACATCTGTTTGGTGACTCCATAGTCGATTTTGAGTGGTTTTGTGCTAAAAATATGCTTAGATTTTCGTATCAAGACATTACAAGGCCTAAATGGAGGTCAAGGATAAAGATTTAGCCTCGGACGAAGAGATACAAAGTCAAAGAGGAGGATGGAATGTTCGAGATGGACTATTGAGCATCCTCATCGGATCACCAAGGCACGAGTGGTGCACCTTGAGAAAGGGCGTAATCTCATGGAATGATGACCGCATGTGAAGAAAGCTTCTCAAACACGCTTTTTCCAAAAAGGGCGACATCGCCAAAAATATGGCACGCAGATCGAGAAAACTCTAGAAAGAGCTACTTTTGACTCTCAACGTGAAGAAGAGGAATACACAAAAAAATCCAAGAAGAGATTGACAGTGTGTGTGCGTGTGCGTGTGCGTGTAAGAGTGTGAGTGAGTTTTTCATGAGAGTGAGAGTGCGAGTGTGATAGCTCGGGGGTGGTTGGGAGGTTCGAGATCTTCACAAGAGTTCTCCTCTTGTTATCTATTGTATGAAAGACGGATATAATCAAAGACTCTATTATCTCTTCTACTTCATCAAATATTCTCTTATTATTATTTATTGGGTATTGGGTGAGTGGGAGCATTACACGTTTGGTCCATTAAAGGGTGTGTGGGTGAAATCATAATTGCATTTGTCCTTTTGCTTTGCCTTATCCCACACCCATGCTTGAGGGCATACCTCCCATCCATTTTTATTTTTTAATAGGAGGGATGTCCATAAGCTACTAAGCCCTTGGTATACATGTCCAATGCACTTGACATACTTGTGCAATAGAGCATACATATTATGCAATAAATGCACTTGGCATAGATGTCCAGATTATACATGTCCAATAGAGCATAGGCAAATAGTATCTGATCATATATATCTAACACATGTCTATATTCTCACTTGGCATACATCCGATTTAAAACATATAAAAGAGAGAGCTACCTCCTAGCCCATCAAATCTTGTACTCACAATGGCGAGTCTCTTTTACATAAGCAAGCATGTATGGTGCACCGACGCCCAGGTACCCAACAGAGCTCTACAAGCTATTGCGGTTGTTGAGCAAGGGGCACCAGAGATCAGCATGGGATGTAGGCACCTACAATGGCCAAGCTGCTATCGTCGTTGAAGCTCCCAGGCCCCTTTGCTTGTTGGGAGGGTTTCTCTTTGTGCTTACATCTTGTCATACATGCTTGTTGTGCTTACATCTTGTCATACATGCTTGTTGAACCATGGCATCCCTCAAGAGATAAGCACAAATATGGCATAGGTGACCATAAGATATTTCTAGGCCGGGGTGCACTAGACTCAAAAACCACATAGAGGAGGGCCAAGGGTAGTTCGCCGGTGAATTACATCTCTAGGCCCCTCATCAACCAAATAAGTCAAACTATAAATATGGTGACATATGTTTGCATCTTGACACAATACACAAAACATACAAGCATTATTCTCGCGCCACATGGCCTACATGATCACTAGAGCATTGCACTTGACATTCATGACCAGTGGAGCATTGCACTTGGCATATATGTCTATTACACCATGTTCGTTTTCAACAACAAAAATAAGGGGTCAGGGTAGTTCATCCACAAACTACCCAATAAGAACAAATGTAACACTTTGCATACATGTCCACGAGAGCACTATCCACAAGTGCATCACAATGCATACATGTCCACTTTGCATACTTATTTGAGCACAATTGAAAAAACTAATCAGAGAAAAAGAGGTAGCCCAATGTAGTTCGTTAGTGAACTACCCCTTGCATATCACCAATAGAATGATTCTTTGTTTACATATTCACAAGCCCACAAACCTATATATATCATTAATGCTCAATTTTCATACATATCCATAAGAAGGTGTTAAATAGAGCATAAACTTATAGAAAAAAGAGGTAGTCCATGGGTAGTTTGCTGGCGAAGCCAGTGCCCCTCCCTTGAATGCCATATCCATGTTAATCATACTACCTCCCTTTAATCCCATGTTGTATGCAAACTATGCTACTACACACAATTGTAGAAGGAGCACATGGAAAATCTTATAGTACGTACTTTCATGACAAATCCATTCACATTGACCTCAGACCATGCACAGTTACAATCTTGCCTACTTCTACCTCATTGATCTACGACCATTGGAAGTGTAATCATCCTCTCTTTTGAGTCAATATTGTGTTTCTCACTAATTGAAATGCTAGCACAACATGATGATAAGAATGTGCTTCCCTTGGCTGGAAGTCCTTACCACATGCACCACTACAGGACACCTAAATTTTGACGTTTAATCCAACAAAAATGAATTGTAATGAAAATATTAGAATTCCCATATGCACGTCGGTTCTTCCATCAATATTGAATCATCGATATACTTGTCTAAAAATCCGTGAGAAATATCGTCTATATATCTACCAAAATAAATGTGTGAATAAATGTCTTTATATTTGTCTGATAACTAGCCGAAAAAACAATTCAATTATCACAGGTATTCCTACACTTTTCTAGATGAATTTTTCAACATATAAACTGAATGTTTTTTAGATGTTTCTGACATCATTTTCTACGCTATTAAAGATGGATGCAGGTTTTATTGTTTTTGGCATAATGGTGCATCCAAGTGTAGATGTGTACTTGGATCTACCATTGTTGCAAATGTATAGAGAGCTTGCTTGAATTGGTCTCAAATGAAGAATTTGACACAATCAAATTTTTAAGATAGACTCATTGATACAAAGATATGAGTAATTGTCGGCTAGATATCAAACATTATACAAAAATTATTACATACATAAATGTTACTGTAAAGGCAAACAAATTATACATCCCCAAAAAGGGTGCAAAATGGATCTTTAAAACCCCAAAATGAATCTATACAACCCCATCTACATATTTAATTATCTAAGCAAAAATAAGCTTGTAGATGCAAGCTAGTCACCTCTAGGGGGGGCTTAGGTATTGCTCTCTACAAAAACAATGCAATATCCACAAATCAGCCCTTGCAAACTGAAGGGATATACAAGCTCATAACATATATACAAAAGGTACAAAGTACTAACCGAAACCACAGGCTACCCATTCCACATTCTCCCGTCATGCTCCATTCGCTCAAGCAAGGCATAGGTGCCATGATTGAACGTCTAGTGCTTTGCTAGGTGAGAAAGTTGGCACCCAATAACCATCTCCTATACAAGCATCCTATACAAGCATGCAAACAACACATAAAAACATACAACTATAAACTTCACATACACATGAGAGGCCATGCGAAGCATGCATACTTACAAAATACTCATAGAATGAGTCCCATCCACCACTCTTGAGGTGTGAGCTCCCCACGCTCTCCATCCACTTTGCAAATTCTTCCTCTTGTTGTGCATATCATCCAAGTTTATCGACGTGCTTCCTCACCTCCTTATCTCATTGCTCTTGGTGCACATGCCAAGGCTTTTCTCCCCCTCTTTTCACTAATTGGGTGATATCGGACCACTTATGCTTCATACAATCTCTCACAAGATCATAGATCCATCTATTTGGTACTTTCGGGGCTGGTTTGAACGCGTTTTTGATTTGATTGCATATCTAGGTTTTCTTCTCCAATGAGAGGTGGGAGAACGTGGTCATAGTGTTGTGGGCGAACACTATGCCACATAGTTTCCTTATGTGACTACACATCTCCTATCCTACCTCATCAAAAACTACGCGCCTTCCCGCATCCTATAAACATATTGATTTGCATTGGGGAGAGCGCTACTAGGAAAATGCCAACTAGATCAAAGTGATGAGATGGGGGAGTCGGCCACACTATCTATGGATGTGGCCACTCTCGTGGAGGGGTAATTTCATCCATGGGACCATGGTTACAACCACTACCACCACTATGATGCGAGCCCCTGCTTCAGTTAAAGGAACAGCCTGAGGGTGGGGTGTGAGCACGGGATGGCATGGGTGTGATCGTACGCATGGTTTGCTCTGTGATGGGCCACTATGGTTACATGGACCCCATTTTCAAGTCAAATGGATCAATCAGAAGAGAACAACATTCGATTGTGGTGTTAAAGAAAATTTCATGCAAGAAATTAGGGCTAGTGCAAGTGATCTAAATATGGATTTGAACATGCTTCATTACTTTGGAACCTTCCAAAATATCATCAAGGTTGGCTTTAGAAAGTTTCATATGTTTATCTTTGATGTTAAGTGGTTCAAGGTAGTCACAATAGGAGCACATGCAACCATACAAAGCGACAAATCCAGATTAGTTTAAGTTGACTCCACAAAGATATGGACAAACCAAAAGGACACATTTCAGCAAGTGATCTTTACGGAGGACCCAAGGGACCGTTGATGGTGGTTTGTAATCCAAGTGTCACCAAGCAGTAAACAAATATATGAAGACGTGGAAGTAGCAGAAGACGAAGTAGAGATTGGTGTAGGCCACCAACAAGAGCAAGTTACTTTGCATATTGAAGTACGACAAGAGAAAGGGCTATACAAAGGTATAGAGATTGAACAATTAGACATAGGAGATGCCTCAAACACTGCAGCAGGTGGTGATATTGATGAAGAGTCAGAAATAAATGAGGAACTAGGGTCAGAGCTAGAAGATTTAGAGTCGACATAGATGCACATTCTAGTCCTGCACGATTCGACGATTGAGGGATTTTCCTTGAAATAGATCTTTTCGAGGCCAATGATCTTTTTGAAGATGAGAGAGTTGATAATGATCAACTATGATTTTGTAAACATTATGACATGTCCAACTTTCCTCTTTTTGTTGGTTTCATATATGCTTATACATATTTATGTATACCAAAAGTGAGAATATATGTATTTATATATATATATTTATTTATTTATCTATTTATTTTGATACGAAAAAGACTAGTGGAAAAAATTTTGAGAGAACAATTTTTCGATGCTTATTCAATCAAAATTATAGACAATATTGTATACCAATATTCCGACAATATTATAGACAAAAATTTAGACCCACATTCAGAGAAAAATTCTGGCGACGCGGAGGCTCGAAACTCGCCGTCAGAACATAAGCATCTTGTGGTAGTGATGATAAGTGTGTTTATAGTAGTGAAGTTTTCATGAATCCACATTCATTATGCTAATAAGCATGTCTAAAAGAGGAATCGTGGGACTACTTCACTGGCAAACTTCCTCCAAGCACCTTGTATTGGTGCCTGGATACATAGAAGCAAATGATTTAGATAAGACCAAGGGTATCCCGAGGATACATAGAAGAGACTAGCATAGATTTAAAGCTAAAGAGAGAGGTCCCGTGCAGGTAGTTCATTGCTGAACCACCTCCAGGACCCTTGTGTATTCTCAAGAGCATGACGCTTTGCATACATTTCCACAAGCACAACACTGAGCATACATGTTCATAAGAGCAATATTTAGCATAAATTTATTCTTTACAATTAAGTCCATTTTGCATACCTGTCCACATTACATACATAACCACTACATACATAAGCACTACGCTCTTCAATCAAGTCTGTTATGCACCACTTTGCATGGAAATCCAACTATTTTGAGAAAAGAGGCATCTCAAGGGTAGTTTGGTGGTGAATTACCTCTACACCCCTTGCAAATAAACAACATAGTACCTCTTTGCATACATATCATTCTCTTTCTTTTCTTTCCTTGTAGCAAGATCCATGAACCCTTCATAACAGCTAGCGGTATCCAGCTATTATTTTCATCTAGTGTATTTGCATCTATTTCTTTGTCTATTCTGAATGAGGGTTTCCTTGATCTCTCCATCGTACACATTTTTTAGAACTTTATCTTGTATTTCATGTTTATTTCTTCACTAAAAACCAATGTTACGTTAGCTTAAAGCCCATTGGAGGATTTCCAAACTCCCTAAGCGGCCCTCAAATAACCCCAAATTTTTCCTAATGTGTTCATTTGATTGTCACGATCCTGGTGTTTCCACGATTGTGACCGACGATTTTAAATTTAACCTAGCAAAATTTGAATCAAGATTTTCCCTAAATTTACTCCACCTGTGCTGATCGACGATTTTATCCAAAACTTCACGTACGTAGTTTACCAGGGATTGTAATCCTAAGCTTTGGGTAGAACTTTTAGAACAGTAATTATTTTTATAATAGAAATAATCATAACATAAAGCCATAACATACTAGTTCTAGCATTTTTTATTAGAACACTCGAGCATAGATATTAGTGTGTGTGGAGGGAGAGACCAACGTGTATGTAAATACATCCCAAGCTTAAGGTGGCCTTAAGTGTACTCAAGGGGATTCGAACACAAGACCTCATGAATGAGAGTCCTGAGCTACGCCTCTTCAGCCAAAGAAAAAGAATAGTGTAAGCTCTCACATCCCTCAATATAACTCCTCTTTGTATACCATAGGTAGACCATAAACACAATGGTCTTAGTTGAAATTATATCTTTTTATATCAATAATATCAAAGTATTGCCTTTCAATTCAACTTCTTACAACAAAGAAGAAGAATAGTGTAGGTTCTCAAGTCTCTCAAATATCTATAAACCATAAACATAGTGGTCTTGGTTGGAATTATGTAATTTTATGAGATTGAAAAATGTAAACTATTAGGTGGAACCCAATGGGACAAACACCACACAAAATTGAGACCAGTGTCAAAACTAGAAGCTTTAAATAGTTTGGGATAAGAATGGCCCCTAATGGATGCATAATCATGACTTTAAACAGTCAAGATGGAGCCGTAGACTAGTTAGCATTAGAATCAAACCCAAGGTTGCCAAGTAATATTAAATATAGAGAGTAGTACCAACAATTTATTTTATTCCGAAAAAAAAAATTGCCCAGGAGGGAAGGATTTTATGCAAATATGAATTTCAATCTACACAAATAACAGACACGGTGGGTTTATAATTAACCACCATCACACTCCACTAGCTGAAGATAGAAGCCACCTAAAGGAAGTAGAGGGAATGGTGATACACGTAGTGTGTGCCGGTGCCGTTGACGAGGGTAATGATGTCATAGCCTCGCACGCCCCGAAAGGCGCCTGTGCCACCCAGCACGGCGATCTCGTTGGTGGCCTGATTGATGAGGCCCTGCAGAGTGATGGTGCCGTTGAGGGAGCCGTCGTCGTAGGAGAGTACCTCCACCTCCACCTCGTGGCTGGTGGACGTGTAGCTGGCCTGGACGGTATAGCCCCGGATGACGCCCAGCTGTGTGGAGGAAGGGTCGGCGCCCTCCGTTACGTTGAGGGCGAACGCCTCAGTCTCACCGAAGCTGTAGGTGGCGTTGGTGTCAAGGGCGTGGATGAGGTAGCCAGTGTCATCCCCGCCAACCTCCACCTGGACGTAGTACTCCAACGAGGCCTCATCGGACGAGTTCGAGTTGGTCCAGCGATGTTTGCCACCAGTCGCGGCGGCATCAACGGCGGAGGGCAATATGAGCGCGCTGATGAGAAGAAGAAAGAAGGCGGTGCACCAGCTAGAACTCATCGAAAGCACGTGGGAAAGGCTGAGCTGCTTCAGTTGGTGGATGAGATCTGGTAGAGAGGAGCAGCGTCGGTTGGATGAGACCTAGAATGGGGATCAGCTCGTTGTTGCTGCAGTTGGAAATTGGAAATTTGACAGGTAGTGAGTGGGTTTTGTATACACAATGATGATGCTGCTGCTGCTGCTGCTGCTGCTGCTGCTGCTGCTGCTGCTGCTGTAGGGACGTAGATTTGTGAGTCGAATGGAACCATTTGCAGCCTTTTTATGAGGATATGCAAGAGAGACACCCACGGCACCGGCGCGGGCGTCCTTCGAAGACCCGGCTCTTTGCTGGACCAGAAGTGCATAAATGATATCACAGCGTTCGTACTGGAGCCATGGCCATGAAAATTACCGGCTTGCTGACCATTGCTTCTGCTGACCTCTAGAAGGCCGCCACACAAATTCAATTCTCCAGAATCGCTGAAAGTCACACACCCGTCGAGTAATTATTTGTAACCATTTGGGGATCTTTAGAGTGTAGGCATGTGGCCAACCTTATCTTCAATATTGATGGTGGCCCCCCCATGAAAACAACCGCCTGCTCTTGTTTATCATTGCCACCTTCCTCCTTTGCACATTTTTACAAAAAATGATGACCGAGACTAATAAAAAATGATGATCCATACTAATGTTTCATAAGAGTGTCGAGAAAGAAAAAAAAAATGATCTCTTTCACGCTCCATCATCATCAAATTCTAGCTTTTAGTGGTAATTTTTTACCTCTTGGTATCAAATCAATCCTCTCCCATCCTTCTAGTGGCGTTTCGTCTTAGGGGGGGTTATGATGATTAAATGCCTTGTCTGAAACTAGAAGAGTATATATTAGGCGCAACTCATGGGGTGAACATGGACTTGCCGAAATAGATAGCTCCGAAAGCAGAGACATGATGCAAGAGCTATGAGAAATACATACTTCTAGCATGGGAATTGTTTGTAGTGAGGGGATGAGTAGCAATTTGGTTATTAAAGAGTGAGTTGATAGTCCCATAAAAGTAAGGTTATTCCATCTTAGTTTACTTGGTAGTTTAGTAAGCGATCATAGTTTACTAAGTAGTGTTAACCCATTTCTAGGGTTAACAAGAGTTACTACCATTATCTTAGATCAAAGAGTCAAGGAAGATACACCAAAAAGTCCTACATTCAAGATATGAAGCAATGCTGTCCAAATCTATAACTTGGACGGGTGCCTGTAATGGTCCGATGAAATACTTATGGTGATTTTCACTTCAAGAGTGTGTGGTAGTAAGTTAGGATGAAGTCCCAAGTGATGTACTTCATGGATATATTATGAGAGTAGTCATTGTAATAGCATTAGGCCGCTTATGAGCCTAAAGGGCCCGATCGGCCACAGTTTAAGTGAGTGTGAATACTTATGGCCATGTATATAAGTGAATATCTCTGATAATACAAAGAACTCTCCCATTGTGAAATAGATTCTTACTCTTGCTAATCTCTCTCTAATCCATACTAGTCAGTGTGTGAGTGAAGTGAGGTGAGAGAAGGGACAAGTACACATAGTGCAATGCAGTTTGTGAGTGTAGGGAGTTGAGTCCTGGTGGGTTTTGAAGTGTTTGAGGGATTGGAGGTGTCAGCCGAAGCTGGAAGGTTGAAGTATGACTCAAAACTGGGTTGGCTGCGAATAAGTGGGTGAGTTCCTAGTCACTAAGAGGTTAGAAGCGAAGTGCTAACAGGCTTAAAAGAGTCTAGAAGCAAGTCTTTGAAGATATTTGATGTTGGAGGAACTTTGAGGAAGCCTGCCTTTGTCGCATCAGCTGAGGGACACATCAAAATACTTAACATTCTACCTCAAGCTGCTTGACCATGATCTCTTTTGGTCAAGTAAGCACATGTGATTTTGTTTAGCATTTATAGAATCCTTCAGTAGTGTATAGCAACTACTCATCTTATTAAACACAACATCCTTGCTCACTTACATCTCACACGTAGTGACATAAGGAATGTACCCAAACACTTTCATGTGTGCCAAATTTCATTCTGTGCTAGTAAATGTTTGTTGTCATGCCCAAGACTTGTTGGAATGGGCATTGTGTTCATTATATAAACATAAATTACTATTTCTTTAGCCTAGATATAATGCAACATCCCTTGCTCATTTGTCAACACACATACAACTTCTGTAATATGGTTGTTTTTCCTGTTTGCAACCCATTTTCCTATTGGTTCTACTTGCATGTAGATTTTCACTTTATTCTTTACTCTTTGAAATAGCTGATGAATTTATTAGAGAAATATACTCCCCACCCATCTGACCTTAGGCATTTTACGTGCATGTGTATATCCTTCTCTACCATAGCTTTGAAGTTGGAAAGTGAGTAAATAATTTACTTTTCTCTTTCATAAAATACACTCGCACTTTCCTCATATGGTCATCAATGTAATATAAATAATAATGGCATCCTCTCACTTTGTTGGTCCCTGAGCATCATAATATACCACATCCAAAGTTCTTTGAGATAAATGTTTATCATGCAAAAATGCATGCTTAGCCTACTTGTCCAATTGACATGCTTTACATAATTTAAGATAAATGTTTATCATGCAAAAATGCATGCTTAGCTTGCTTGCCCAATTAACATGCTTTACATAATTTGGTCATTCCATCCACTTTAAATATTACAAAACCTATAACAATATTACTTTGGGCATATTCTTCATCTCCTATGATATTGACATGTCCAATGCATTTATAACAAATTTCAGCATTTCTAATCACACTTGTAACATGTGCAAGCATTGCAGCCTTTTTTAGGCATTCTTATATCCACCATGTAAACATTCTACCAACTATATTCCCCTTTACAACTAAGTGGCACTAGTTATTGAAATCTCCCATATAACATTCATGAGGGTTAAACCTCACTTACAAATCGCATTCTCTGAGCCACACACTTTGGCTAGTCATGTGATTTATAAAGGAACCTCCACATACAATACATCTTTTAAATTTGGTGCATCTATAATCGTGAAACTAAACATACACGGCATCAACATCGTAAAAAGTTGGTCACTTCTATCCAATATAACTCTATGCTTTTTCCACTCTAATTTTGTTTCCATCTACCTCAGCCTCTTTGGACCCCCTGTATCTAGAGTGGCCTCTTCCACATGTTTGAAAATTGAAATTCTTTTGATTTTTCCATGATTAATTTTTTCATATCGACATACACATCCGGTCTTTATAGATGAAGATCTTCCTCTATCTCTACGTATGTCTGTGTAGAAGGCTTGCTCATGCATATTATTCCCAACATTTATCTCCTCACTAATCATAAGGGCTATAAGGTCCTAAAAGTTTGGAAAATTTTTCCAAGTTTGGATGGATGTCCGAAACTAATCATAGTCTTTTCATAATCATTCAAAGTGATCAACATCAAGTAGCTAGTGCTCCAATAGAGGTAAGGGCATCTGTAAGACCTTTTAATGTTTATTGACTAGTCATTAATACATAGCTTCTTTCTTTGCACATTATGTAGCTCTTGCCGTAATTGCACCTTCTTAGCCTTGGTACATGTTCTATTCAACTTTAACCAAAATATCCCACATATCTTTAGTTGTTGCTATAGCTTATACATGACCAATCATAGAACCATACACGCTAATAGAGATCCAATCATCAATAATACATAGCCTTGTTGGCCCTCTCATGCCATGGCTTAAAGCCATGTACTACTTGTTAGACATAGAATTATAAAGAGGTAATCATAGAATTAAATGCATTAATAGTGAGCTAATTAATAGAGAGCCAATCATATAATCAAACACACTAATAGAGAGCCAATTATACAATCACACACACTAATTAATACATAACCTTATGCCAATTTTTTTTATTTGTCTAAAAGACTTCAAGAAAAATTCACTACTCGTATTTATAAATTCAAAATTTCACTACTCATATTATAATGAAAGTTACAAAGTCATAGATCATCATTTATTCTATCATCGTCAGCTAGATCCATGGCCCCAAAAAGGTCAATTTCAAGAAATGCCTATGTATCCTTTTGAATGTCACCAAAAGAGTGTTGAAAAAATTGGTCAATGGATTACTCTTCTATAGGATCAAGTTCATCTATGTGCTCCCTGTGAATAGGATATACTTGTTTATCCATCAAAACATGATGACCTTTCTTTCATATGCTCTTGAATCTGTCCCTCAGGTAGTGTAGGTTTCGCAACTAATATACTCAAGAAAATTGTCTCTTGGATTTCAACATCTACTCTATTATTTGGCTCTTGAATTTCAATAACATCAACTCCATCATTATGACTCTATGGTTCTTCTTCAAGTTGCTCACCTTTAAAAGTTTTGCTAGAGGAGCAACTTGGATCCTTTGGATCTGCTTTAAATATGTGATCAAAGAATCAAGTAATTTAGGAGGTAAAGTGTGGATTGTTATCTTCTTTTTCTTGAATCTCCAAATGTATCTCTTGTCAACCCCTCTCAAGCTTGAGAAGCATTAATTTGAATGGCTTTTGAATACTATTGAAGTTCTTTAATGTATTGTAATGAAGAAACACATAAATTTCCATTTATGCTTAATTTATAAAGGTTTTTAAACATTTCTCTCTCTCCCCCAAAGAATGGTCATTCCTATGACCTATTCAAAATTTGAATGAAGCTTCTCATGAAGCATTTCTCTAATCTAAAAGTAATTTCTATGCTTGTCTAATTGGAGGCCAAAATAATGACTTTTTAATACTTTTATGCTATTTAATTTATGGTAAAATTAAAAATCAATCCATAATTGGATAATGATCCAATTAGTGGTAATACTAAACTTTATTCTTTCAAATTTATTGAGAATTATCAGTAATAGCAACGGAGCTATGGCAAAATTTCTAAAAAATAAACACGTAAATCATTTTCATTTATATTATGAAAAGAGGACTTCCTACCATATTCCAGGATTAATCCTCCTAGATTAATTGAATGATTCTCATTATAGTCATGGAAAATTGATTTTTATATTTATGCATAAATAGTTAATTAGCAAAAAGAGAAATTTCTAGTAATCCATTTTTATGTTAAAAGAGTAATTCCCATGACAATGGAAATCCATATATTCAAATGAAGTAAGAGAAAAATTGTGATGCTAAAATAATGTATATTTTATTTACAAATTAAAAAAGGATTTTAGTTAAATTTATCTTTTTGTATAGATAAATTTAAATGATGAAAGGAAAATTTCCACCATATTGGAATTCAAATATTTAAATGAGAAAACTGTAATTCTTAGTGTAAAGGAATTAATGGAGATTTTTATTTAAATTTTAAGAGAAAAATTAGTTAAATTTATCTTTTTGTATAGATAAGTTTAAATGATGAAAGAGGAATTCCCACCATATTGGAATTCAAATGTTTAAATGAGAAAAGCAAAATTTTTAGCTTAATGGAATTAATGGATATTTTTATGTAATTTTTAAGAAGACTTTTAAGTAGATTTTATTTATGGTAAAAGACAAATTCCCATGATAATTGGATTGAACTGATTGAAATGAGAAAAAGAAGGATTTCAAGTTTATTCAAAAAAATAGGTATTGTATTTTAGTTAAAAGAAGAATTTTTATGATATTTAAGAAAAGATGGATTTGAATTAAATTTTAGTGTCAAAGATGAATTTCCACCATAATTCTACCTAATGAATTAAGGCTGAGAAATTATGTTGCATAAAGAATATCTTTGGATATTTTAATTGGTAAAATCACTAAATTGATATTTACCCAAAATTTAGATGTTTAGTTGAAGGGAATTCTTATAGAACTAAACCGAATGAATTTGGTTAGACTACGTGAGGGATGGATAGTAAACCTAATTGTCTTTCTCTCGATCTAAAGCAGACAAAAACTTCGTTACCAATTCCAGTTACTAAATCCAAAGAATAGACTACCGAAACTAATCTAGTTTTTCCTTGACCAAACTCACCAAGAATCTAGTTGGACAAATGGACAAAATGATGGGTAGATTACCCTCATGAGAGATCAAGATTTGATGGGCTAGGAGGTAGTTCTCTCTTTTATATGTTTTAAATCACATGTATGCCAAGTGAGAATCTAGACATGTGTTGAATATGTATGATCGGATACTATGTATGCCTATGCTCTCTTGGACATCTATGCCAAGTGCATTCATTGCATAATATGTATGCTCTATTGCACAAGTATTTTAAGTGCATTGGAAATGTATACTAAGGGCTTAGTAGCTTATGGACATCCCTCCTATTAAAAAATAAAAAGGGATGGGAGGTATGCCCTCAAGCATGGGTGTGGGATAAGGCAAAGCAAAAGGACAAATGCAATTATGATGTCACCCACATATCCTTTAATGGACCAAACTTGTAACGCTCCCACTCACCCAATAACTAATAAATAATAATAAGATAATATTTAATGAAGCAAAAGAGAGAAAAGAGTCTTTGATTATATCCGTCTTTCATACAATAGATAACAAGAGGAGGACTCTTGTGTAGAGCTTGAACCTCCCAAACCACCCCCGAGCTATCTCATTCGCACTCTCACTCTCATGAAAAACTCGCACACACACACGCACACGCACTCGCACATGCACACGCACTCACACTGTCAATCTCTTCTTTGATTTTTTTTTTGGGTGTATTCCTCTTCTTCACGTCATTGAGAGCCAAAAGTAGCCCTTTCTGAATCTTTCTCAATTTACGTGCCATATTTTTGGCGATGTGGCCCATTTTGGAAAAAGCGTATTCGGGAAGCTTTCTTCATACGTGGTCATCATTCCCATGAGATTTCTCCCTTTCTGAAGGTGGGCTACTCGCACCTCGGTGATCCGATGAGGATGCTTAATAGCCCATCTCGAACAATCCATCCTCCTCTTTGACTTTGTATCTCTTCGTCCGAGGCCAATCTTTTTCCTTGACCTCCGTTTAGGACCAACAATGTCTCAATACGGAAATCTAGGCACATTTTTAGCACAAAACCACTCAAAATGCACTATGGAGTCACCAAACGGATGGCCCCAAATTCTACCTCTAACATAATCGCAAAATGTAACTGCCTGAAAATGATCAAAACCAAAGCAAGGCCTGCAACACAAAATTTCATCAAAACACGTTAGATGTCCTAACAAAGCATTCTACATATTTCCTACACCATGAACTTCCAAAAAAATATTTATACAAAGTTATGAGGGTTCACAATCGCCCCTTCTTTGAGAAATTTGTCCTCAGAGTCTAAACGAATGAAATTCTGCATGCAAAGAATTTAAGTCTACCCCCATGAGGCATCTTCTAAGGGATATACATCCCACTTAACCAAAACTTCAACTATAGTCTTATTTCTAAGTTGTCTCGTTCTTCTATCCAAAATGAATTGAGGTTCGATCCTCAATCTCCCATCTTCTTGAATCCTAAATTTGTCCTACAAAACATGAGAAGGATTAGCAACATAACTTTTCAATAAACTCACATGGAAAATAGGATGTACTTTTTTATTGCTAGGCATTTCTAGTAAACTATGATTTGTCGAGTAAAATAGGTAGTAAACTATGCCTGCTTGTTATGGCTCACCCAAACCCCCCTTGAAATATATCCAGCAAGAGATACCCTCGTGAACTGCAACTGTCATGAGGATATTTCCATTAGCCAAGACTGTAACCTTTGAGGTCTCCAAGCTCTACAACTACTTGAGAAGCGATTCCACTGCACCTCCCGCAAGTGTTGTCACACCGCCGCGTTGCACTACGCGTACTTGTCCCTCCTCTCACCTCACTTAACTCTCACAAACTCACTAGTGTGGATTAGAAAGAGATTAGCAAGAGGATTAGCAAGAGCAAGACTCTATTGCACAATGGGAGAGTTCTTTGTATTATGAGAGATATTCACCTATATACATGACCATAAGTGTTCACACACTCAAATTGTGGCCGGCTAGAACTTTGGGCTCATAAGAGGCCTAATGCTATTGCAATGAGTAATCTCATAATATATCCATGAACTACATCACTTGGAAAGTTTTCCTAACTTACTACCACAAGCTCTTAAAGAGCGGAAATCATCATAAGTATTCCATCGGACCATTACATGCGCCCGTCCGAGTTATAGATTTGGACACCATTGCTTCATATCTTGAATGTATGACCTTTTAGTGTATCTACCTTGACTCCTTGATATAAGATAATGGTAGTAACTCTTGTTAATCCTAGGAATGGTTTAACATTCCCCCCTTCCTAAGGCCGATCGCGTCCCCCATGATCGTGTTGAAGACCTTTGTGTGGGGAGAATTGACAAGTTTTGTTGATGGATTTTTATGTTGAGTGATGCTCAATGGTATTTGTTCCTTCGAAAGGAATAAGAAAGGCTAGTTAGTAAATGAAAAGATTAGAGATTAGGGGGAATTCCTGGAGTGATTGCATTTTGATATTTTTGTGAGCATTTTTTATGTGGGTTATATTTTTTGCTCACTTTGTTTTGGACAATTAGAAGCAGAGTTACATGTGATTTATGTTAGTTGGGAAACTAAGATGCAAATGATGGGGTAGAAGAGAAGGAAGGATTCCAAGGAACGTAGAAAAAATCATCAAAATGAGATTGTGAGATGGATCTCACAGATTTAATTAATTTCTTATGGATTTAACTAATTATAATTTTCTTGCGTGTGGGCCTATTTCACGACGTGAAGCAGACCTGTTTCACGACGTGAAGTGGAATTCATGGACTTAATTAAATTAAATTTATTTTTACCTACAGACTTGTTTCACATCTGTGAAATAGAGGGCTTCATGAACGTGAGATGTACCTCACGGATTTAATTAAATTAAATTTATTTATTTTACATGTGGGCTTTTTTCACGACATGAAGTAGACATGGTTCATGACGTGAAATTGACATCATAGATTTTTTTTTGGGAGACTAGTGGAAAATTCAAATTTAGGGCTTCATGAACGTGAGATGGATCTCACGGATTTAAACGTTTTTCTCTTTTTTGCACGGGGGCCTATTTCACGACGCACAGCGAACATGTTTCACGACGTGAAGTTGACTTCACGGAATTATCCTCATGAGAGTTGCGGTTCACCAGGTAATCTCTTGTTGGATGTGTTTCAAGGGGAGTTTCACTGAGCCATAACATTTTCGACACTGCTCTACTGGGGAATCATCCCTTGGCTTTTCTCATTTTTTTTCTAACTTGAGCATTACCCATTGCTCATTGTCTTTATTTATAGTTTCCCATGAAAAAAATGTGGTTTTGATGGAGATTTGTATGTAATGTGGTGAAGAATAGCTCTCTTTTTTGTTTTGTAAAAAATAATTTTTTGCTTAATTTTTAGCTTAAATTGTTATTTTTGTTGTTGGTAATCTAGTTTTTAATGTTCCTAGGGCTTGCACATAGAGTGTATTAGGCTTTGTTTGCTTCCATTGCATCAAAAAATACAATAGAATGCAGTTTTTAATATTTTTTAGCTTTCTTTAGAATTAAACATAGAGCTAAAATCATTATTATTATTTTTTATTTGTGTGTTTTTTGTTTGATTTGTATGCATTAGAGTGTTATTAAGTATTAAGAGTAGCATAATCATTTAAAAATTTTCACATAAACTCTTCAAAACCCTTGAAATCAACTAATCTTCCTTAATTGATTGCCTTTTGTCATTAAGGGGTGATTTATCCAGTTCATGAGGCAAAAAACTAGATCATGTAAGAGGTCGAAATTAGTGTTTTGAGAGCATCTAGATGCATCAAAACACCTAATTACAACATTTGGAGGAATTTCCCTCTCTTTTGCTTAATTTTGCATAAAGAGAAGAAACTAAAATTAAGAGTCTAATTAATCTCTAATTATAAATTAATTTATAGATTAGTTGATGCACATAGCTTAGTGATTCCATGATCTATCCAATGATGTCGTCAATGGTGTGAATTAATTAGTGATTAGTGGTTAATTAAATCTCTAACTTAGTTCAAAAGAGAGAAAGATTAGTGGAAACATTAATCTTTGATTAATGCTTAAGTACTTTTTTCCATAACTCATTAAGGCTAATAAGCATTGAACAATTTGACCATTTTGGGAGTGATTTATGAAGGGTGTAAGGGGGTGTCATAAAAGTGTTGAGTTCTTTATTCCTACGGTATCATAAAAGTGTTGACTTCTTTATGCCCATATCTTCCCAATTTAAAATTCAAAAAATATTCCCTCCACATAAGGAAATTTAAATTTCCCACTAGACCCAAATTTTTTATTTTGATTTTGTGAAACTCCATTTCACGTCGTAAACCGCAACCTCCCAGTTCATGGTGTGTAACAGGCCCCCACGTGAAAAGAAAATAATTAAATTTAATTATGTCTGTGAAGTCAACTTCACGTCGTGAAACATGTCCGCTTCATGTCATAAAATAGGTCCCCGTGCAAAAAAATAAATTTAATTTAATTTAATCTTTGAGATCCATCTCAAGTTCATGAAGCCCTAAATTCGAATTTCCCACCCGACTCCGAAAAAAAAAATTTGTGGAACTCCATTTCACGTTGTGAACCGCAACCTACCAGTTCACAGTGTGAAACAGGGCCCCACGCAAAAGAAAAATTAATTTAATTTAATTAAGTCTATGAAGTCAACTTCACATCATGAAACATGTCTGCTTCGCATCGTGAAAAAAGCCCACATAAAAAAAATAAATTTAATTTAATTAAATCCGTGAAATACATCTCACATTCATGAAGCCCTATTTTGCAGATGTGAAACAGGTCCGTAGTTAAACTTTAATTTAATTTAATTTAATTAAGTCCATGAAGTACCACGTCGTGAAACAAGCCCATACGAAAGAAAAATAATAATTAATTAATTTCGTAAGAAATTAATTATATCCATAAGATCCATCTCACAACCTTGTTTTGATGATTTTTCCTATGTTCCTTTGAATCCTTCCTTCTCTTCTCCCCCAGAATTAGCATCTCTTACACAAATCACATGTAACTCTGCTTCTAATTGCCAAAAACAAAGTGAGCAAAAAATATAACCCACCTAAAAAATGCACACAAAAATATCAAACTGCAATCACTCGGACGAATTTTCCCTAATCTCTAACCTTTTCATTTACTAACTAGCCTTTCTTATTCTTTCCAAAGGAACAAAGACCATTGAAGGTCACTCAACATCAAAATTCATTAACAAAACATGTCAATTCTCCCCACACAAAGGTCTTCAATGACGCGGTCACGGGGACGCAATCGGCGTTAGGAAGGGGAGAACGCTAACTATTCCTAAGGTTAACAAGGGGAACAATTATCGTATATCAAGGAGTCAAGGTAGATACACCAAAAGGTCACTTAGCTCGATCCACTTGAGCTACGCCTCTTGAGCCAAAGAAGAATTATAGTGTAAGCTCTCACATCCCTCAATATAACTCCTCTTTGTATACCATAGGTAGACGTAGACAAATGATGACTGAGACTAATAAAAAATGATGATCCATACTAATGTTTCAAGCGCCCCCAAGAGTGTCGAGAAAGAAAAAAAAATGATCTCTTTCTCTCTCCATCATCATCAAATTCTAGCTTTTAGTGGTAATTTTTTACCTCTTGGTATCAAATCAATCCTCTTCCATCCTTCTAGTGGTGTTTCATCTTAGGGGGGGTTATGATGATTAAATGCCTTGTCTGAAACTAGAAGAGTATATATTAGGCGCAACCCATGGGGTGAACATGGACTTGCCTTAATAGATAGCTCCGAAAGCAGAGACATGATGCAAGAGCTATGACAAATACATACTTCTAGCATGGGAATTGTTTGTAGTGAGGGGATGAGTATTGAGTAAACTACCCGAGTAAACTACAAAGTAAACTGGGAAAATTCCATCTTAGTTTACTTGGTAGTTTAGTAAGCGATCATAGTTTACTTTGTAGTTTACTAAGAAGTGTTAACCTATTTCTAGGGTTAACAAGAGTTACTATCATTATCTTAGATCAAAGAGTCAAGGTAGATACACCAAAAGGTCCTACATTCAAGATATGAAGCAATGGTGTCCAAATCTACAATTTGGACGGGCGCTTGTAATGGTCCGATGAAATACTTATGGTGATTTCCACTTCAAGAGTGTGTGGTAGTAAGTTAGGATGATGTCCCAAGTGATGTACTTCATGGATATATTATGAGAGTAGTCATTGTAATAGCATTAGGCCGCTTATGAGCCTAAAGGGCCCGATCGGCCACAGTTTAAGTGAGTGTGAATACTTATGGCCATGTATATAAGTGAATATCTCTCATAATACAAAGAACTCTCCCATTGTGAAATAGATTCTTACTCTTGCTAATCTCTCTCTAATCCATACTAGTCAGTGTATGTGAGTGACGTGAGGTGAGAGGAGGGACAAGTACACATAGTGCAATGCAGTTTGTGAGTGTAGGGAGTTGAGTCCTGGTGGGTTTTGAAGTGTTTGAGGGATTGGAGGTGTCAGCGGAAGCTGGAAGTTTGAAGTATGACTCAAAACTAGATAGGCTGCGAATAAGTGGGTGAGTTCCTAGTCACTAGGAGAGGTTAGAAGCGAAGTGCTAATAGACTTAATAGAGTCTAGAAGCAAGTCTTTGAAGATATTTGATGCTGGAGGAACTTTGAGAAAGCCTGCCTTTGTCGCATCAGTTGAGGGACACATCAAAATACTTAACATTCTACCTCAAGCTGCTTGACCATGATCTCTTTTGGTCAAGTAAGCACATGTGATTTTGTTTAGCATTTATAGAATCCTTCAGTAGTGTATAGCAACTACTCATCTTATTAAACACAACATCCTTGCTCACTTACATCTCACACGTAGTGACATAAGGAATGCACCCAAACACTTTCATGTGTGCCAAATTTCATTCTGTGCTAGTAAATGTTTGTTGTCATGCCCAAGACTTGTTGGAATGGGCATTGTGTTCATAATATAAACATAAATTACTATTTCTTTAGCCTAGATATAATGTGACATCCCTTTCTCATTTGTCAACACACATACAACTTCTATAATATAGTTGTTTTTCCTTTTTGCAACCCATTTTCCTATTGGTTCTACTTGCATGTAGATTTTCTCTTTATTCTTTACTCTTTGAAATAGTCGATGAATTTATTAGAGAAATATACTCCCCACCCATGTGACCTTAGGCATTTTACGTGCATGTGTATATCCTTCTCTACCATAGCTTTGCAGTTGGAAAGTGAGTGAATGAGATCTAATCATCACTAATACATAGCCTTGTTGGCCCTCTCATGCCATGGCTTAAAGGCATGTACTACTTGTTAGACATAGAATAATAAAGAGGTAATCATAGAATTAAACGCATTAATAGAGAGCCAATTATACAATCACACACACTAATTAATACATAACCTTATTGGCCCTCCCACGCCAATTTTTTTTATTTGTCTAAAAGACTTTAAGAAAAATTCACTACTCATATTTATAAATTCAAATTTCAGTACTCATATTATAATCAAAGTTACAAAGTCATAGATCATCATTTATTCTATCATCGTCGGCTAGATCCATGGCCCCAAAAAGGTCAATTTCAAGAAATGCCTATGTATCCTCTTGAATGTCACCAAAAGAGTGTTGAAAAAATTGGTCAATGGATTACTCTTCTATAGGATCAAGTTCATCTATGTGCTCCCTGTGAATAGGATGTACTTGTTTCTCCATCAAAACATGATGACCTTTCTGTAAATAGACCAGAAGTGCATAAATGATATCACAGCGTTCATACTGGAGCCATGGCCATGAAAATTACCGGCTTGCTGACCATTGCTTCTCCTGACCTCTAGAAGGCCGCCACACAAATTCAATTCTCCAAAATTGCTGAAAGTCAAACACGCGTCGAGTAATTATTTGTAACCATTTGGGGATCTTTAGAGTGTACGCATGTGGCCAACCTTATCTTCAATATTGATGGTGGCCCCCCCATGAAAACAACCGCCTGCTCTTGTTTATCATTGCCACCTTCCTCCTTTGAACATTTTCACAAAAAATGATGACCGAGACTAATAAGAAATGATGATCCATACTAATGTTTCAAGCGCCCCCAAGAGTGTCGAGAAAGAAAAAAAATATGATCTCTTTCTCTCTCCATCATCATCAAATTCTAGCTTTTACTGGTAATTTTTTACCTCTTGGTATCAAATCATTACTCTTCCATCCTTCTAATAGCATTTCCTCTTAGGGACATTTCCTCTCAGGGGGGGTTATGATGATTAAATGCCTTGTCTCAAACTAGAAGAGTATATATTAGGCGCAACTCACGGGTGAACATGGACTTGCCAAAATAGATAGCTCCGAGAGAAGAGACATGATGGAAGAGCTATGAGAAATACATACTTCTAGCATGGGAATTGTTTGTATAGTGAGGTGATGAGTATTGTTTGTAGTGATAAACCATAAACATAGCGGTCTTGGTTGGAATTATGTAATTTTATGAGATTGAAAAATGTAAACTATTAGGTGGAACCCAATGGGACAAACACCACACAAAATTGAGACCCGTGTGAAAACTCGAAGCTTTACATAGTTTGGGATAGGAATGACCCCTAATGGATGCATAATCATGACTTTAAACAGTCAAAATTGAGCCGTAGACTATTTAGCATTAGAATCAAACCCAAGGTTGCCAAATAATATCAAATATAGAGACTAGTACCGACAATTTATTTTATTAGGATTTTTTTTTTGGTCCAGCAGGGAAGGATTTTATGCAAATATGAATTTCAATCTACACAAATAAGAGACACGGTGGGTTTAAAATTTACCAACATCACACTCCACTAGCTGAAGATAGAAGCCACCTAGAGGGAATGGTGATACACGTAGTGTGTGCCGAGGGAATGGTGATACACGTAGTGTGTGCCGGTGCCTTTGACGAGGGTAATGATGTCATAGCCTCGCACGCCCCGAAAGGCGTCGGTGCCTCCCAGCGCGGCGATCTCGTTGGTGGCCTGATTGATGAGGGCCTGCAGAGTGATGGTGCCGTTGAGGGAGCCGTCGTCGTAGGAGAGTGATGGTTGGTGGACGTGTAGGTGGCCTGGACGGTATAGCCCCGGATGACGCCCAGTTGTGTGGAGGAAGGGTCGGTGCCCTCCGTTACGTTGAGGGCGAACGCCTCAGTCTCACCGAAGCTGTAGGTGGCGTTGGTGTCAAGGGCGTGGATGAGGTAGCCAGTGTCCTCCCCGCCAACCTCCACCTGGACGTAGTACTCCAACGAGGCCTCATCCGACGAGTTCGAGTTGGTCCAGCGATGGTCGCGGCGGCATCAACGGCGGAGGGCGGGACGAAAGAAGAAAGAAGGCGGGACGTAGATTCGTGAGTCGAATGGGACACCCACGGCACCGGCGCAGGCGTCCTTCGAAGACCCGGCTCTTTGCTGGACCAGAAGAGCCATGGCCATGAAAACTACCGGCTTGCTGACCTCTAGAAGGCCGCCACACAAATTCAATTCTCCAAAATTGGTGAAAGTCAAACACCCGTGGGATATTTAGAGTATATACATGTGTGGCCCCCCATGAAAACAACCGCTTGCTCTTGTTTATCATTGCCACCTTCCTCCTTTGCACATTTTCACAAAAAATGATGACCGAGACTAATAAAAAATGATGATTCAAACTAATATTTCAAGTGTCCCCAAAAGTGTCGAGAAAGAAAAAAAATTTGATCTCTTTCTCTCTCCATCATCATCAAATTCTAGCTTTTAGTGGTAATTTTTTATCTCTTGGTATCAAATCATATTTACTCTCCCATCCTTCTTTCGAATGCAAACTTATGTGATGATCTGTGGCCCCACTTCATCCTAGTGGCATTTCCTCTTAGGTGGGGTTATGATGACTAAATGCCTTGTCTGAAACTAGAAGAGTATATATTAGGCGCAACTCATGGTGAACATGGACCTGCCAGAATAGATAGCTCCGAAAGCAGAGACATGATGCAAGAGCTATGAGAAACACATTCTTCTAGCATGGGAATCGCTTGTAGTGAGGGGATGAGTATTGAGTAAACTACCCGAGTAAACTACAAAGTAAACTCAAGAAATTCCATCTTAGTTTACTTGGTAGTTTACTAAGTAGTGCTAACCCATTTCTAGGGTTAACAAGAGTTACTACCATTATCCTAGATCAAAGAGTCAAGGTAGATACACCAAAAGGTTCGACATTCAAGATATGAAGCAATGGTCTCCAAATCTACAACTTGGACGGGCACCTGTAATGGTTCGATGGAATACTTATGGTGATTTTCACTTCAAGAGTGTGTGGTAGTAAGTTAGGATGAGGTCCCAAGTGATGTACTTCATGGATATATTATGAGAGTAGTCATTGTAATAGTATTAGGCCTCTTATGAGCCTAAGTGCCCGACTAGCCACAGTTTAAGTGAGTGTGAACACTTATGGCCATGTATATAAGTGAATATCTCTCATAATACAAAGAACTCTCCCATTGTGAAATAGATTCTTGCTCTTACTAATCTCTCTCTAATCCATACTAGTGAGTGAAGTGAGGTGAGAGGAGGGACGAGTATGTTGGAAATACACGAATGAGAGAAGGAGGAAGAGAGTTACACCATATATGCTCCCAAAAGACTAGTTCATATTGATTATAAGTTTGTATATATATGTGAGATCTAGGTCAAGTTAGGGTGTGATGTATATAGCTCCAACACCCCCACTCAAACAAAAGTCTCTAACTGCAAGTGAAAAAACCTTTGGGGAGTACAAGGAAAAAACCCAAGCCCCTCTATATACATATCATTTATAAAAGATCAATGTGTCTAATGTGAAAGAATATCTACAAGGATACACAAATACATTCTGTACAAGTTTAATTATTTAGGGTGTGAGTGTGAAAACTATTAATCTCCAAAGCATGAAGCTGCAACAACTCCAAGTTCTCCACGTAATGATGTAAATCAAGCTTCACTTAGTCCTTTGGTGAATATATCTGTAATCATCTGATCTATGGAGCAATGCTCAATCATTATTACTGATCCTTTCTTCACTTCATATCAAACATAATAATAATGAATAGAAATATGCTTGGATTTACTATGTTGAATATAATCCTTGTAGAGCGGTTCTCTCTACCGAGCAATATAGTGCTCATAGAGTACTACCGATCAACAAATGTGTTAAGAAACACAATGTCAATCCGAGGACTCGACCCGATTAGTGCATGAAGGCTTATCCCATGAGGGAGAGCTCACATACACAAACCTCCACTTGACGATTCAACCATTCAACACCTCAATCAATCTCTCAATCCCTTAAATCCACTACACTAATCAAGAGAACAAGCAATGCATGGCAATCTCTTAATCCCATTCAAACATTGATTAAATCTTAGCTTTCCCTAATGCCTGCAAACCCATAAGCGTGCATCTACTAACCCACAAGCTTAAACAAGCATAGAATGTAACATTCACAAACCCACAAGCTCATAGAGAAAGTCTATCCATGAATAACTCATTGTGCCAATGAAGTGGGCAAGAGCTTGCATCAATGGAGACTACACACACACACACTACAAGCATGCAACATACACAAGAGAAAGAAAGAAGCATTCATTTAATCATAGATTAATTTACTTCAATGTTGCTAAAACAGATTAAGAGAAAAAAGTGGAGCTATACTCATTGGAGCTTGATGCTCATTAGAGTACAATAGAGAGAGTTAGAGAGTTGCCATAGCGTGAGAGCTCAAGAGCTTCACTCAATAGCTTATGAGAATGGCCAAAAACGTCCACTTTCTTTAGCTAACATCTCTTTTGTAGAGATGTCACTAACCCTAACCCTAGGCCTCTTTCACACATGGGCGGACAACCCCATAAGTGAACCTTGGTTAATACGCTTAGAACTCTCATTTCGAACCCACATTGGCCTAAAACGATTTATGTTGCACTTCGGCACAAAAATATGAAAAAATTATGTGCGTCTTTATGTTCCCATGGCTACAATCCTGCTCTCTCGCATTAATTGCTTTCGGCCTCCTTCCATAATCCGTGTTCCCGTGAGTGTTCCTGTGGAACATTCCCCCCTTCCTAAATCGCGCACGTCCTCGGGCGCGGTAGAAGCAAAAGCTGCAAAAAACAATGGAAGACAAGTAAAGCCTTTTATTGAAAAAAAAACCCAGCAATGACAATCTTACACGTGAGCATGCAAGTGAAAGGCCGATTAGAGTTTTAAAGAGTGCTAAAAGAAGTGAGTAAAGACTAGTCAAAGTGAGACTAAGTGGTAGATAGTGCTATGCAAAGGCAAGTGTGCTTGTACACCGCAGGTTATGACCGCAGTCTCAATGTCCTACAAGTGTTTAAGTTATTCTGAAGTGGCAACCCTACTCCTAAATATGAGCAATGGTGATTGGACCTTTCTTTCTTTCTTTCTTTCTTTCTCTTTTTTTTTATGTGTGTGTGTGTGTGTGTGAAAGATGATAAAGAGGAAGGTTCCATCCCAATGAGACCCAAGCAATGACCAAGAGACCTCTGCCAAGAGAATCTAAAGGCCGCTAAGTATCTCAAGGGTGACAGACCCTTTTCTTTCTTTTTGACATAAGGAGTATCCCATGAAGATAAGGGCATCGGTCTCGAGGGCCCATAATGTACCCCAGAGTCCTACCAGCATCTATAAGGCAATAGAGTCCTTGAAGGTTTTCTTCTTAATCTTTTAGATGTCAGTGTTCACCCCATGGAAACCAAGGCATCGGCCCCAAGGTGCTAAGACAACCCAAGGTCCTACCAAGCATTCCACATGGCTGTACACATGTCTCGATTCACTTGTATATATTTTTTAGGGCATGATTTTTGTAAATTTTTTATTAATCATAGCACGTAGCCCATACCTAAGAGGTAGCTACCACTAGGGATAACTAATATACTTCGAGAGCATAAGAACTTGGCATACTCCGTTAGCATATATTCTACAGTGTCTTCAAATAGAAATACCTTCTACTAAGTTCTCTAAGAATCTAGAAATCACTCACTACATGGTAACAACTAATTTAAAACTTAAACCAGCCAACTGTGTGTGAACATGCAAACAATATATGCAAAAGTGAAAAGCACATAAAGAACAAAAGATTATGATTTGAATACACCTGTTGTAGTGCTCGTTGATGTTGTGCGTTTGCATTGATGCATTGCTGATGTTGTGCAGATTGCTTCTCTTTGCTCTTTGTAGGCATTGCATGTCTCCCCCCTTCCTAATTTGTGTGCACGGTAGGTGGACTATTGGGGCATGTTTGTATGCTCTTGTTTAGCTGAGATCTCTGCAAAATGTCTTATTAACAAACAAGAAAAGAAAAGAAAATAATAAAATTTGTTATTGGTGCCAATCACCAAATATAGCCGAGGGAAAAAACCCAGTGGGAGAAAAGTGCCCTGGTGGCTTGTTGATCTTATTGTGGAGTTGTTGAGCTGACCCTTGCACTGGTGGTGGATCCGTGTCCACTTCTGCTGGAAAGATGGTATCAATCACTTCAGGATGCAAGGACAACCCTGTACAAAAGCCAACCTCTAGAGAAGGTGGTAGAGGAAGGAGTGCTTCCTCGCTAAAATATGGCATTGGTTCTATGGGAAGGTTAAGCAGACAATTCCTATTTTGGAATTGCTGAATATAGGTACTCATAGTGATCCAAAATTGACATGTTGAGGCTGGGGGAAGGAGGGCTTGCAAGATAGGTGGTTGTTGCAAGTCATTTATGCATGTATCCCTCCATTGTTGTGCTTGAACCTCCTCAGGCAATCTACGTTGATTTGGTCCTCAGTCTGGTACTCTCACATCAAGAAGGTTATGGCGTTGGGGTGTAATTCCCACAATTCGTTTCATTAAGCCTGTGCCATATCATCGAAAGTAAGAGCACAAATGTGTGAAGCTTCTCCTAATATGAGTCATGCACACTCTTGACAATGTGAAAATGGGTGATGCTGTTGATAGAATAAAGTGACAAAGTGATGTGCACAGCAAATTTCACCTAAGGGAGCATAAAAGTACCTAGAATGAGTTTGAAAAGGAGGAGCACTGTAACCCTCGCGATGTTCAGGCTGAGTACTATCAGGGTCAATGCATGGTGGACATGTATCTCGCCAAGTATCCATCAGGAGGTATCTGGGTGTAGAACAATGAAATTTAGAAACTTCAAACTTTATATACTCATATCCATCATAACAATCCCTATCAAAAATAATGTAGATAAGATCATCTCAAAAAGAACACAATCTTGTAAAGGCATAAGGAACCACATTAGTAAAAGTGAGACTATTCAAACACTAATCTACCAAAGAGCTTCAATTGTAGTGTTAATGCCTTACCTTTGGTTTTGGGTATGTCCTTCTTAAGAGGTGGGAAGGTTAGCAATTGTCGAGGAATTTGAGCAAGGTAAGAGGATTTAGGCAGTGAAGTGCTAGAATCTATGCTAAAAGGAGACTCATGTAAAGTTGGATTTGTCTTAGGTACACAAGTTGATGGTGGAATTGTGTAACAAGGAGAATTTGGGACAACTGGTGATTCAAGACATGTTTGGAGAAGGTCAACACAAGTAGATTTGTAGGTGCTATTACAACCACCTATCCTATCTTGAAGAGGTTGTGTTGATTTCCTTTGCACCCACTGATATGAAAAACCAAGAGTGGCTTTTGGAATCTTATTGATACACTCTTCGGCCTCTAGCAAACCATGGCATTTGGGAAGCCAAAGTGCTGTTGCACCCTCATAATAGCCTTGTGCTTTAAGAACATGCTTTGGGACCCAATGAGTAACAATATGAGGTTTAGCCTTGGAAAAGATATGCTTTTTAGGAGTTTTAGCAACTAGGCTAGATGGTACAAGTTTGTATGCATCTTTGGGTAGCCAAATTGACAATTCTTTCTTGCCTGGCCTTCTTTGAGCAGTGACTAGAGTAGTTGGAACATGCCAGCCATGGCCCTCATTTGAGGACTCATCGATTATCCACATCATTTGTCTTGGAGCTTGAAGAGCAGATGTTGAAAGTGGGTTGTGTAAGGTAGAACTACTACCCTTTAAACATGATAAAACTTGTGGAGTAGCAGATCCCAAGATGCAATCAGAATCAATTTAGAATTTGTATTGTCTATTCTTCCAATCTAATGAACAATTAGTAGCACTTAACCACGATCGACCAAGAACAGCCTCTACCACTACCTTGGACTTACTAGCCACATAAAAGGGAACTGACATCTGGTGATCCTGAATGGACATCATAATGACACATTGTTCCTCTATAGAGTTATCTTCACCTGAGAAGCTTCGTAAGTCAATAGGAATGTGCACAAGTGTTGGTTGTCCCAATACTACCCATGTGTCAAATGAGAGAATATTATAATCTGCACCAGAGTCAATTAAGGTAGAGACAGAGTAGGTAGTGTCATGAAGATGAAGACACACGTGAATATTAAAAGGATCGACATATTGTTCATCAGTAGCCAACTGTAAGGTCAACACAGAAGCCTTGCGATGCTCCTTGGCTTTTGCAACTCTAGCTTTAGCTTCTTCTTGAGCCTGACGTTTAAGTAGGTCATGTGCTTCTTTCCGTGTGTGGGTAGCATGCATTTGTTGAAGCATGACTTCAGTTAATGGTTCATTGTATTTCTTGAGACGACTTCCATTAATGAAGTTAGGCATTTGCTCACCTTCTAGTGTCTCTAAACGCACTGCACCACTTGGAGTAAGCTCATTAATCACAAACAGTCCTAGGCCACGTTTCTTGAGTGTTCTCTTATGATTCTTAAGTGTGTACAAGAGCACAAGGTCGCCTTTTTTGAATCCGCCAATTGTTACATTTCGATCATACCATTGCTTTTGTCTCCTCTTCTCGGCATACATCCCCATTACCGCCAATAAGCGGGTCTCATCAAGATTTTCCAATTCATACCATTGCTTTTGTCTCCTCTTCTCGGCATACATTCCCATTACCGCCAATAAGCGGGTCTCATCAAGATTTTCCAATTCATCAATGCGTTGAGAAAGCTCATGACCAGTCTAGTCCAATTGTTTAGCAACTCGTAGAGTAGATACAAGAAATTCAATGGGAAGAATTGTATCTAGCCCAAAAGCAAGCTCAAATGGGATTGTGCCACAGATGTTTTATAGGCTGTTCTATATGCCCAAAGAATTGAGTGCAACTTTTGCTCCCAATCAGTCCTACGTTCCTCAACAACCTTTGTGAGTGCTGTGCAGAGAATCTTGTTTAGTACTCTCAGCTTGACCATTGGTCTGGGGATGATATGGTGTAGAACGCTTGTGAATTACCAAAAATTCTTGAAGTAAAAACTCTATGACCTCATTCACAAAGTGCACACCTTGATCACTAACAATTTCAATAGGTAAGCCATAGCGTGTAAACACATACTCATACAAGAACTTGGCTATGGTTCTGGCATCATTTTTGACTGTAGCCTTTGCTTCTACCCATTTGGTCAAATAGTCAGTTGTGACTATAATATATTCGGCATGCGTGTGACGAGCTGGAGGTTTAATGGGACCAACAAAATCAATACCCCATTTGGCAAAAGCACGTGTGCTTAACATAGGCCGCAATGGCATATTGTCCTTTGTGATGGGAGGTTTGGCCCTTTGACAATCGTCACAACATTTTACATATTCTTCGGCATCCATTTGTAAGGTTGGCCACCAAAGCCCAGACCACCTAATCAACTTAGCTGTGGTATTGCCTAAAAAGTGTCCACCCCCAACACCTGCATGTGCATGAGTCAAGATTTTCAAGTAGTCAGCTTCACATACACACATGCGCAAGTTGCCATCCTTGCCCATCTTGTAGAGTTGGCCCTCTATCAGCATATAGTTGGCCACTTCAACTTCAATAGCATGCTTTCGATATTTAGGAATTGTTCGATCAGTATGACCATGTTGAAGATAGTTCACAATATACTTACTCCAACTTGGTGTAGTTGAAATTTGGAATAATATGACATTATGAATTGGTTGTTGAATATGACAGGAAGCACAGTTACGAACAAATTTTTCAGCATCCGCATGCATGGTAGGCCACCATTGCCCATCCTGAGTTATATGTCACACACAAGTAGTAGCTGATGCATGGATTCCACCAATACCCTCATGTGCCCATTCCAAGATCTCCTCATATTGGTCAGGGTTAGGTATAAGCTGCAACACTCCATCATTACCCTGATGATATAATCTCCTTGAGATTAACTTGAATGGTCACCATAGGTCCACATTAGGACCTGCTAGTTGTATCTGCCCACTTGTCAAAATTTCTAAGATGGGCTCAGACCATTTAGGAGCTGTCTCTACAAGGAAAAGTGTTGAATCTAACATATCATCATCCACACCCACAGGAGCTTCTCCAGAGGTGATTCGAGACAAATGATCTGCCCTTAGATGAGTTGTTCCTTTTTGGACTGCCACTTCAAAATCAAACTCAAGAAGGATGATAAACCACCTCACAATCCTTCCACTTGCACAAGGCTTATTCACCAAATATAGCAATGCTTGATGGTCCACAAAAAATATAAATTTGTTTGCCAAAAGGTGGCGAAACTTTTTCACTGTATATATCATGGACAAACCTTCTCTTTCTGTTGTGGTATAATTCTTCTCGGCATTGTTCAACGACTAGCATATGAGATTGGGAAATCCTTATTATGTTCTCCGATTGAGCCAAAATACATCCAATTGCAAAGTTTGAAGCATCAATATGGACATGAAAGATTTGGTTCCAATCTGGTGTCCGTAAGATGGGTGCAGACAGTAATGCTTCCTTCAACTTTTAGAAGGATTCCTCACACTCGTCAGTCCAATTAAACTTTACAAGAAGAGCATATAATGGTCTGGCTAGGATAGCGTACATGTAGATGAATCGACGATAATAGCCACAATGTCCCATGACTCACTGACTGTGATTGCTGACCTGCATTCTGTGCAACCATACTTCCACTCACATCAGCCCCAACAGCTTCTTTTTCAGCAGCATACCAACTGCTCATCTCATGAAAGACAACATCCCTGCTTACCCTCAGCTCACGTGTAGCAGGGTTATAACACCTGTATCCCTTTTGCTCAAGGGAGTATCCAATAAACACACATTTTTCAGCTTTCGGATCCAGCTTAGTTCTCAGCTCATCTGGCACATGCACATATGCAATGCATCCAAAGACTTTCAGATGAGACAAATCTGGTTTTCTACCAGTAAACCTCTCCTCTGGTGGAGTTACATCATGTATGGCTGCAGTTGGAGTCCTGTTCATGATGTATACTGCTGTAGAAACAGCCTCAGCCCAATAGCTATGCGGCATATTCTTCTCTTCCATCAATGCTCACGCAATCTCAGCAATGTGCCTGTTTTTCTACTCAGCAACTCCATTTTGCTGCGGAGTGTATCTACATGTAAACTGTCTCCGAATACCATTCTAAAGCTCCTCAATCAGAGATCGTTTGCCAGTGCCTCCCGTAGAGCTCCCGACAAGGGTGTAGTCACCAACACAAACAGGGAAGAGTAGTTGAAGCTCTTACCCTCGTACCGCTTCCTGTGGTTCTCTTGCTTGCAGCTCAGCCCTTAGCACAAACCAAGCTCTGATACCATGAAAAGATGCAGGGGAGAAGAGAGCTTGAGCTCTTGGAAGCACACACACACACTCACAAAACCCTTATAGAGAACACACAAGGTGAGAGGCTGAAAATCTTCTTCTTCTTCACTCAACACTCAACACACCATATACAAGATAAGAGTACACACAATATGAAAGGTACTCAACCAAATACATACACGGGTTCTCTATAGTGTGAACCCAACTAAATGAGCTGGCGCTATAACTGTGCCAGTCTCTAGAATGGCTGTCACACAGCCTGTCATCCCACTGGCCGCATATCACCCAAGATCTCACCAACCATGCCAGTGGTGTAAGTGTGGGGCCTATCCCCCAGGCGGGTCATCAGTGTCCACCACCTCACTAGACGAGCTCGATATCTCAACATATAAATGTACAATGCCACCTTAAAGTCCATGTGCAATGTGCTTCTATATACAATGTGCTTCTATATACAAAGTACAAAGAATAAATGTGCATGATGTGAAGTAATGCGTGAAGTGTCCTAAAGTCTATAGGCTATGTACAAGTCTAGACAAAATTGACATGACGTGAGATGTGCTAATCTCCAAAAAGAGAGGCCGCCGTAACTCTAAGTTCTGATCGCAAAAGTGTTTACTGAGCTTCATGAGTCCTTTGGTGAGAATGTCTGCAATCATTTGATTAGTTGGACA
Organism: Cibotium barometz; assembly: GCF_041138505.1. Classification (NCBI taxonomy): domain Eukaryota; kingdom Viridiplantae; phylum Streptophyta; class Polypodiopsida; order Cyatheales; family Cibotiaceae; genus Cibotium; species Cibotium barometz. The sequence goes on from NC_141072.1 coordinate 41,515,025, forward strand.
ATGTTCTACCATTATTGCTCCTTTCCTTACTTCATGTCGAACATATAATGAACTGCAATATGCTTGGACTTGCTATGTTGCACGTAGTCCTTGGCTAGACGAATAGCACTTTGGTTGTCACATCTAAGAGGAGTGCTTGAGGAAGGAGAGCGACCAACATCAGCAATAAGCAGTTGTCGAAGCCAAACCAATTCACGAACTGCTAAAGATGTAGCTACATATTCAGACTCTGTAGTAGAAACTGCAATACAGCGTTGTTTCTTGCTAGCCCAAGATACCAAAAAGCCATTGATAAAGAAGCAATTACCACTGGTGGATTGCATGGACAAGTTAGATCTTGCCCAATAAGCATCTGAATAACCCGAAAGATTAAGAGAATTTGATGAAGATATGTCTTCTTGACGGCGATATACAAGTCTGAAATCTGCAGTGCCCTTCAAGTACTTCAAAACACGTTTAGCTTGAGACCAATGTCTTGTAGATGGAGAGGACAAGTATTGTCCTAGCAGATTTGCTACAAAACAAAATATCAGGATGAGTGCTCATGTCCACAAATTGAAGACAATCAACATGATTAGCATAGGGTTGATTTAAAGCTAATGATTCAACCTCAATATTTGCAGAAGTACTCCTAGTAGAGCTTGCAAGACAAGGAGTGTTGCCGAATGTGGAGTAGTGTTGGAGCTATATATAGCTAGCCCTAACTCACTCTAGGTCTTGCCTATATATATGTGACTTGTGGCTAATATGATTCATTCTTGTGGAGCGTATGTGCTGTCTCTTGTCTCATCTATCTCCCTCTCTCAACAATCCCAACGTTATGAGACGTAGATTGCAGACATGGAGCAATACTCAGCTTCCCACTCCATCTCCTTTTCCCATTGCCCCAATGATCGATGGGTGCCTGTTGAGCTGCTTAAGTACATTCAACAATATGCCCGCCCCTACATCGAGCGCCTTGAACGCTTCATCGATATCTACATCCCTGCAGGAGCTTACTGTATCTTCAATAAGTAGGAGGTGAAGCGATTGGGGAAGGGCAATTTAGGAACTAGGTTCCTCTCGTGGCATTCCACTTTTGCATTCCTCATCAGCAAGGCGATCAGGATTCGGATGAGGAGGTAGAGATGCCTGGATTGTAGTTGGCAGGGTATTTGAGGAATGACAAGGTATTGAAGCCACTAGGTACGAATGCTTGTGTGGAAGAGAAGCTTACATCAGAGCACTTTCCAGAGGGTGCACAATTTGCAGAGCTGAACAACCCGCTATAGTAGAAGATGCAAGGCCATCTTCCCCACACAAGGAGAGCAAGGTGCTGCCAAAGCTTAAGATCAATCTCTTGAGCACCATTGTGGTGGAAGGTGAAGAATACTTATTTCTTCATGACCTTGAAAAGGTAGCTGGCTTGAGAATGGATGAATGCTTGGGCATTATATGCACCCGATGTGATGTGGACCTTGATATGTCCAACCTCGGTCCTCACCTAGATAGTGTCATATTACCCCTTGGAGAATCTATCACAGAGACAGTTGCTTTGGTCAAGAAAGTTGTGGTTGAGACCGCGGAGCAAGCCCGAGTTCGAGAGGAGGAATTCACGACCTTATAAGAAAAGATAGAGGCTAAAAAGGATACCCTTGCTACTGCTTGAGTGATAGAGGAGACCAAAGCACCTAAAAAGGATGAGGCTAAGTCCTCAATTAACCTCTCCGCCCCCACTAGCACTTTGGCAAAAGAAGACATTGAGCAAGAGGTAATAATCGAACTTTTACAACTTAGAAACATTTGTAATTATGTATAGAAAAATATTTTGATTTTTCCTTTGATTGCAGAGGGTGGTTGAAATTGACGCATTTGTTGGGAGAGGCGGCGCCAGAGCAGAGACCAAGCCAAGGTCCATGGACATGATGCTGCATTGGTGCACTATCTTGGTTGCCATTATCCACAGGGACTACACCCCTCAATCTGCCTTCACTCTCTTCTTTTTGAAAGCCCTCTCTAAGGTGCTCTGTGTAGCCTCTATGGCACAGAGCACTAAATGTATAGTTCTGAGTGATAAAAAAATCCCTTGCCTTCAATGTTTTTGGTTCTGGATTTAGGGGTAAGCTTCTTGCTCGTATAGGTATAGCCAAAAGCATAAGCATAGAGGATCCTCAAGAAATATCCCAACTCGGGGGGTGCACTATATGGAAGCCCCTCCTACGACGTGCGTTCAAGGGGTATTTAAAAAACCCCTTATCTGTGAATTTTGAGCTGATAAAACTACCCCTTTTTCTTTATAGACTTACGGGTTTTTTTCCAAAGTACAATTAAAATACCCCTCTTGTAATTGTATTTCTGTAAATTTACCCAATATTTTGGATTAAAAAAACCCCACCTAATGATCGCACGTGGTAGACTTACATTTTTTGAGGTGCACCCCCCGAGTATCCCAATCATTCCTTGAGCACACTTTGCCCAATAACAAGAGAAGAAAGCTCAATATTGTAAGAAAGCTTTTGTGAAGATGATGTATCACTTCTTCTTATGAATACAATACAGTTTTTGCAAACTTATTTTCATCAAGTATATCATTGTTTTTTCTAGTTTGTACCATAAATTGTTTTCTCTAGTTTGTACCATAAATTGTTTTATAAAACCTTGGGGGCCTGGGGAGTAGTGCCAGAACAGTGCAAATTTTGAGCCTACACCGCTGCTGTAGAGCCCAAATTCGCACTGTTTTGGCACAACTTCCCTAGCCCTTCAGGAGTAATTATGATGTATTGGATGACAAAAAATATATTTTTACACATGATTAAAGGTGTTTTTATCTTGTAAATTACTATTTTTCATAATCAATATACTCAACTTCATTATAAATGCATCAGAAATAATCTTGAGTGGTTGGGGGAGTAGTGCCAGAACAGTACGAATTTTGAGCCTACACCGCCGCTCTGCAGAGCCTAAATTCGCACTGTTCTGGCATAGTTTCCCCAGTCCTCGAGGAGCAATTCTGATGCATTAGATGACAAACAATGTATTTTTACACATGATTAAAGGTGTTTTAATCTTGTAAATTACTATTTTTCATAATCAATGTACTTAACTTCATTATAAATGTATCAAAAATAATCCTGAGTGGCTGGGAAAGCAATGTCAGAACAGTGCGAATTTTGAGCCTGCACCATCGCTCTACAGAGCCTAAATTTACATTGTTCTAGCATAGCTTCCCCAGTCCTCTAGGAGCAATTCTCATGCATTGGATGACAAATAATGTATTTTTACACATTATTAAAAGTGTTTTTCTCTTACAAACTACTGTTTCTCACAATTAGTGTACTCAACTTCAATATAAATGCATCAGAAAAAATCTTGACTGGCTAGGGAGCAGTGCTAGAATAGTGTGAATTTTGAGCCTGCATTGCCGCTGCAGAGCCTAAATTCGCGCTGTTCTGGCATAGCTTCCCTAGTCCTCCAGGAGCAATTTTAATGCATTGGATGACAAACAATGTATTTTTACACATGATTAAAGGTGTTTTTATCTTGTAAACTACTGTTTCTCAAAAGTGGTGTACTCAACTTCATTATAAATGCATCAATGTACTCAACTTCATTATAAATGCATCAATGTACTCAACTTCATTATAAATGCATCAAAAATGATCCTGAGTGGCTAGGGGAGAAATGCCAGAATAGTGCAAATTTGTAGCCTACATCGCCGTTGTAGAGGCCGAATTTGCATTGTTCTGGCACAGCTTCCTCAGTCCTCCAAGAGCATTTCTGATGCCTTGGGTGATAAACTGACACATGATAGACACTCCATGTTAAACAAACATGATGACACCGAGACATTGTAAGAGAAACTTAAAATTTAAATTATTAGAAGGTTACAATTGAAAGCCAGATAGGCTTGTTTTTACAAAGCAAGGTTTGAAACAAAAGAGTTGCTTCAAAAAATAGGTTAACATCTAAGATCTCTAGATCGTGTCTCGCTCGCCTTCGAATATGCCGAGCTAGTTGCATGTCCTTGGCAGAAATGGTAATCCTCTTTGCATGTATTACAAGGAGGTTGGTGTCTTCAAAAAGCCTAACAAGGTAAGCCTCCGTGGCTTCTTGTTGCAATGCTTCAAGGGCAATCCCCTGCACATGGAACTCTATTCTATATCGTTTAAGAATCTCCTTCACCGTGTGAATGAAAGGGGCTCTTCTTATCAGCAACTCAGTGTTCCTCTGATAAAACTTGATTTCTTGTAGAGCCATATTTCCTTGGCGCATCCTTTTTCTTGGAGCTCTCTATGTTGTGTTGGTGTGTTGGCAAGCTTGACCTTTCTATGCTTGCGTGCACTTGTAGGAACCTCCCCTTGATCTCTCTCATAGTCTGAATCCTCCTCCTCCTGTTGCTATGGTACTTGTGTATCAAGTTCCTCCCGGGCGGGTAGGTAGGGGACCTTGTCCTGGTAGTAAGGTCTTGCAACCTATGGTGCTGTGCAATGTAGGAATGTTTTCACCAACCCAGTCAAACTACTCATCATCGGCCTCTCTGTCTTGATCTCTGAGGTAGGTGCATTGTGGGGTCTTCTTCACGTGCTTGCTCCCACTAGAAGGGCCTACATGTGTGTGTGTGTGTTCATGTTGTTGTGGGAGGAGGGTTGGACTCTGGCGATCCGATTGGGCGTGTCCTAGAATCCAAGGGGTCACTCTCGTGGTGTTGCCCAGTATGTGGTCGTTGGGTGCCTTGCACTATGTTTTGTGAAGGCATGGTAACACGTGCGGTGTTCTTGGTGCGTGCCGTATCCATGTACGACTATGCCTATTGTGCTAACGTAGTGATGTGCTGGTGTCCTTACGTGGCTGCCTACGTAGACCTTGAGCTCAAGCTCTCCAAAAAAGCGAAATGAAAATGAAGTGACAGAAGAAACTATTAATAGTTTTTTTTAGGGCAAAAAAAACCTAACTAAACTTATTTTTTTAGCCTTATTACATCTAGATTTGTGCTGGTGCATGCACAATCCAATGCCTCCCTTGTCTTCTCATTCGTGCACACCAAGCACCATGCCTATGGGGAGCATTAGTCTACAACCATTCAAGCTGAGCATGATTTTTTGTAGCCTTGCATGCCTCTTGCACAAGCTTTGATTGTTGGGCCTACTCCCTAACCAATACCATTCCAAAGGTTATGCAATAAAACCAATTGAACATCTCTTATAGATAGTTTGTACGTGTTCTTCATGCAGAAGCTCCACCTCCATGTCTTGTATTTTTGAAATAAACCCCTCTTGCTTTATAATGTGATTTCTCCATCCCTTGGGTACTCCACATGTCCAGCGATCCATACTTGTTCATGAAATATGCACCATGCGCATAAACTATGTGCTGTACACATGACAATAGAGTTTAATTAGAAAAAGTCTAGGTTAAAACACTTGTTTATTTTTTTTGGTACAACTTACCATATAGTGTGTTACTTTACTCTCTCCCCAAGCACCTAGTACACTTTTGGTGAATTCTACGATATGTTGTTGGAATGATGCTCGTTCTTGGGCAGTTTTGCTATCTTGATTCATAATGCAAACCATGTTATTGAAATTTATCCAAATCTATTTGCGCATACTTACAAGAGATGGCATTGGAAAATCTACATTTGTGGTGATTGCACATAGGTCTCCCCAGAGTCCCCAAGTCTTCTTTGAATTCTCTATGTTTGCTGGCTTCTCCAAAAAATATCCTTGCCTTTACTCCAGTCATGGGGGAGACCTTTTGAGCAACCTTGTATGACATACCAGAGGCTTGCTTATTCAGTTCCATTTTCACATTTCCACCGTGGCAGCCTAGAGAATTCAAAAGATGCTCTAATTTACCAAGGGCTGCAACTTTCCTCTCTTGTGTAGGCATTGTGAATGCATAATCAATATGGCACTTAAGGAATCGATCGAAGATTCTCATGAATGCATGAAGTATGCAAAAGTGAATATTCTTTAGTGGAAAATTAATGATGGGGCTCCAATTTAAATTCTTGTTTGGTTCTGCTAGCATATTAGGAGATATGATACCTTCCACCCATCTTGCATTTGGTTGTTCCTCAACTTCATCCTCAGTTGACTTGGTTGGATCTACTGCATCTTCCTATTGCATCTTTCCTTTCTTGGGACCTTTCGAGGCATCCTTCGCAACAGAACCAACCTTCTGCATACGTTTTTCATTTGTCTTTTCCTGCCTAGGAATATCAATCTAAGCATTGCAGTATGGACAAGGCCATCTTGATGTCATGCCTTGAGCACAACCCATCATGCATTTAATTCTCTTCAAATCTCCCCCAAGATGCCAATCCACCTTGAGCTTTCCTATGTTTTCTACATCTAAAAGTTGACCATTAATTTGCTTTCTGATTACATCTATTATCTAGGAAATCCTTTCAAACATCCATGTCAATACCTCATGTGTCTCCTTCGATACCTCGAATGCACCATGACTCCAGACCTCTTTCTCAGATTGCACACTAAAACTTGGTTTGGTAGTCTCTTCCCATACACATATCATGGCCTCATTAATGAGTGTAATGCTCATACGTTCGAGCGTCTGACCTTTCACAATTTGGCACTCATCTAGCTTGAGCACAAATGAAAGTGTGCTCCCCAAAACTACAAATAAATGGTAATTTACAATATTCAAAACAAAATAATGGTCTTTATTTTCTACTAAAAAACATGAATAGTAGCAATTGCAAGTTCTCACCTTCTGATGAAAGACTATATTGTAGTCTCTCAATATTAACAAAGATGTTATTGTAAACATCATAGTGAAATTTTGTACTTCTTGTCTTGATTTTCTTTTTGCTCGACTCTCTGTCTAATGTTAGTGTGCCCTCAACGTGATAAAATTGTCCTATAGCTCGCTGCACATCATCATTATTGATATGCTTGACATTGTGAATCACCTTGAGTGTAGGAAATAAAGTGCCAGTGATTCCTTGTCTTAGAAATGCATCTTTTACAACCTGATGGATTGTTTGGTACCCTTTCATGCTGATTCCAGCCGCATCACAAGAATGTTGAACTAATGAAGAATCGATGGAGGTGGTAATCTCGCTCACCACATTGCTGACAACAACTTGGTGTATTCTAAAATGATGAGGGTCAGTAATAATTGAGAGAATATCCTTGGTATTCAGAATGGCTTTGACCAAATCCTTCCATCCCTCTTCATTAGAACCACACACCTCTTGCAGAAAACTCCTCACAGAACACAAATCATGACTATTTTGTTTAAATCACTGAGTGCATAATGAAAGTTTATGTTACTTACTTTGTTGTACGGATCCTTTTCTTCCATTATCCACCTTTAAACCAAGAGATTCTATACCAGCCAATGTCTTTTTGCGTTCACAAGCACCATTTAGCGTTGCTTTGAGTCATTTGATAAGTTCTTCTAGCCTTTGAATCTTTGCATCCTTTTTCACATTCTCTGTGAGGATCTCTTTCATTTAATTTGATGATGTTTTAAGTCCTTCTTGACATTGTAAAAGGGTGAATTGTGATGCTTGCAATTGAGATTGGAGAATATGATTTTTTAAGCTCCACTTTGTAGTCAATCTTATGTAGTATCCAGACAAGCCAAGCTCTCCTTCACCGATAAATCGCGAAAAAGAGGGTTTGCTCTTAATGGAGGGTCAATTGGATAGAGAAGCCCATTAATCCAGAGATCTACATTTTTCTCCTTAGCTATCCTATGAGCTTAAACAGATTGTGCATCAGTAGGATGGGTTTTCTTAGAGCTGCCATACTCTTTAGGAATATGAATGTGTAAATCAACCTTCCGTTTTCTAGCTTCACAAGGGGCTACACACACAGTTTGCAAAGGCTCCATAGCTAAGCAGAGGAAGAAGGTAAAGCAGAGAGATCCTCAGAGAGACAAGGAGAGAGAGAGAGAGAGAGAGAGAGTGAGAGAGACTGTTAAAACTTTGTTGTTGGAGGTTTAACACAAATCCATTTTTCTAAGTAGAAAATGATACTTTTGATATACAAATATACTAGCATGGACTTTTTCATCAATAAATTACATTTATAAGAAAAATTAAAAATAATAAATTTTCGGGTCCCCACAATTTCGGGATCTCATGAATGTAGTGGTTCGTGACAGTTAGTTATGTTTATAGGGTTGTGAGGACCTGACAATCAGTTATGGATGTACTGGCTCCTCATAGGCTTCTGACGTGACCCTTGAATTACAAGCTTTTTGGAGGAAAAAAAGTATTTTCATCATATATATTGGTTGGGTGTGGTATTTTTCTTCCTCAAAATGTTAAAAAAATGAAAAATAAAAATTTTTCACTTTTTGGGACCCACCTAAATATGAGAATGTTTTGCTGATGTGGAAGGGAGATATGGTGGGAGTTAATGAGGAAGGAGATTTCAAATTGATAAGAAAGATTCAAGTTGTAGAGAGTGAAGATAAAAAGTTGAAAAAGTAAGAGAGAAAGTATGAGAAAAGTCAAAAAGTAAGAGAGAGTATGAGAAAATTCCCTTTAAAAAGTGAAACTATGGGGGTATGGCTGATGTGGCAAGGCAAAAAAATAGGGATTGTCATAGATTTTGTCTCCCTTACGCCCAGCTTTTTAAGCGCTAATCTCTTAAAATTAGGAATCTAGGAGGCCCTTTTTGGGTCCAAAAAATTCCTAATGCATTGTAATAACATTAGGCCTCTTATGAGCCTAAAGTGCCCAACCAGCCAAAGTTTAAGTGAGTGTGAACACTTATGGCCATGTATATAATTGAATATCTCTCATAATAGAAAGAACTCTCCAGATTCTTGAATCCTCTTGCTAATCTCTCTCTAATCCATACTAGTGAGTGTGTGAGTGAAGTGAGGTGAGAGGAGGGATGAGTACATGTAGTGCAATGCGGTGGTGTGACAACGTTCGCGAGAGGAGTAGTGGAATTGCTTCGTAATAAGGAGTTGTAGAGCTTGCAGAGCTCAAGGGTTACGAGCTCGGATAATGGAAATATCCTCATGATAGTTGCGGTTCACTAGTAGGTAATCTCTTGTTGGATGTGTTTCAAGGGGAGTTTAGGTGAGCCATAACATTTTCGGCACTGCTACTCGGGAATCATCCCTTGGCTTTTCCTTTTTTTTTTCTTCCAATCTACGCATTACCCATTGCCCATTTTCTTGATTAATAGTTTCCCATGAAAAAGATGTGGTTTTGATGGAGATTTGTGTGTGATGTGGTGAAGAATAGCTCTCTTTTTTGTTTTGTAAAGAATGATTTTTTGATTAATTTTTAGCTTAAATTGTTATTTTTGTTGTTTGGTAATCTATTTTTAATGTTCCTATGGCTTGCACATAGAGTGTATGCTTTGTTTGCTTCCATTGCATCAAAAAAATACAATAGAATGCAATTTTTAGTGTTTTTAAGGTTTTTTTAGAGTTAAATATAGAGATAAAATCATTAATTTTTGTTTGATTTGTATGTATTAGAGTGTTATTAAGTATTGGGAGTAGCTTAATCATTTAAAAAATTCACAAAAACTCTTAAAAACCCTTGAAATCGACTAATCTTCCTTAATTGATTGGTTTTTGTCATTAAGAGGTGATTAATCTAGTTTAGGAGGTAAAAAAACTAGATCATGTAAAAGGCCAAAATTAATGTTTTTGAGTGTTTTGAGAGCATCTAGATGCATGAAAACACCTAATTACATCAATTTCTTCATTAATTGGCAGAATTACCCTCTCTTGCTTAATTTTGCATAAAGAGAAGAAACTAAAATTAAGAGTTTAATTAATCTCTAATTATGGATTAATTTATAGATTAGTTCATGTACATAGCTTGGAAATTCCATGCTCTATCCAATGATGTGCTCAACAATTTGAATTAATTAGTGATTAGTGGTTAATTAAAGCTGAAACTTAGTTCAAAAGAGAGAAAGATTAGTGGAAGGATTAATCTTTGATTAATGCTTAAGCACTTTTTTCCATAACTCATTAAGGCTAATAAGCACTGATAGATTAGATATGAACCTGCAAAAGAAAACCCCAAGGTATCAAGGTTAGGATATTCAAATGATAAAATCGGTGCGATGGCAAAAGAAGCGGGATTACTTTTTTCAGGCAGTGCTGTTGAGCAACATTTTATTTTTTTACAAAGTAGCAGCAATTTTTTGCTTTGCTAAAAGTGTTGCTGAGCAATGAGAAAATGTTTGCTCTATGATGGGCCAGGCAGCTCATCCTGGGTGAGGTAGGCTTAAGCCATGGCTTGTTGCTCGGGATTTTCTTGTGTAATGAAAAAGAAAAAGTGGTCAAGCCTCATAATACGTGAAGTAGGGCAGGACGGTGGGTTGGGGGTAATTCAAGGGGTCATTGCGGGGCTATATCCCTCGTCCATGAGATCTACATACATGCATGCATGGACATAGTTTAGGGTTTGCATATATACTTGTAAAATAACACCGAAGTCCAGGTGGCCGTATATTTGCAAAAAGAAATAAGGAAAAAAATCATCAGATAAGAGGGATTACCTCTAATAGCAGATGGGGAAAGCTAAATAGTACCTGCATGACCAAATCAACCAAATAAATAAGGATTAGGGAGAGCTAAAAAGGGCTTAATATGATAAAATTAAGCAAATAAACAAGGATTAGGGAGAGATAAAAAGGGCTTACCTTTGCAAGACTCAAAGCACATGGTTGTGAGCTAAGACCTGCAAAAAATCCCCAAAAAATTAGGGTAGACCTACATGCAACAATTTGTACATGAGTGTAGAAAAGAGAAAAATAACGTCGTGAAATGCAACCTACCAGTTCACGGTGTGAAACAAGGCCCCACATGAAAGAAAACTTAATTATATACAAGTTCATAACATATATACAAAAGGTACAAAAAGTACTTACCAAAACCACAGAGCTGTACCCAATCCACCCCGTCTTGCTCCATTTGCTCAAGCAAGGAATAAGTGCCATGCTTGAACATATAACACTCCTCTAGTTGATAAATTTGGCACCCAATCAACCTCTCCTACATGCATGCAAACAACACATAAAAACATACAACTATGAACTTCACATACACATGAGAGGCCACGCAAAGCATGCATACTTGCAAAATACTAATAGAATGAGTCACATCCACCACTCCCAAGGTGTCATCTCCGCACATTCTCCATCCGCTTTGCAAATGCTTCCTCTTGTTGTGCATACCATCGAGGGTTATCGGCGTGCTTCGTTCTCATATGGGCATCTCTGAGTATTGTGCTCTTGGCAAGCAGCATCCGACAACCTTTTCACATCTCGAGTATTGTGCTCTTGGCAAGCAACATCCGACAACCTTTTCACATCTCGACCTCTACACATTCACATGCCCTTTTAGATCTCATTCATATGGATATTTGTGGACCTTTCCCTACCTCCAAATCTCACTATCATTATTTCATTACCTTCATTGATGATTTCTCTTGTTTTACATATGTTTTTTTCTTGAGGCATAAGTTTGAAGCCTTATCCATATTCAAGCAATATCAGAAAGCAATTGAACTTCATATTGGTCACTCTATCAAGACTCCTGTACTGACAACGGTGGAGAATATATTTCAAATCTCTTTGACAACTATTGTATTGAACAAGGAATTCATCACATGAGTTTACTGTTTCATATTCTCCTCAACAAAATGGCATTATAGAGCGTAAGAATCGAACCATCCTTAATGCTATGAGATGCATGTTTATTCATTCTAGATTATCCAAGAGCTTTTGGGCTGAAGCAGTTCATATAGCAGTCTTTGTTCAAAATCATCTTCCCACAAGTGCACCTTCTGGTAAGATTCCCATTACAATTTGGAGAGGGAAAACTCCTTCTGTATCACATTTTCGCACCTTTGGATGCATTGCTTTTATTCATGTGCCAAAAGAAATGCGATAAAAGTTGGATCCTACTGGTTTGAAAGTTACATTTATTAGATATTCTCATAATTCTAAAGGATACAAATTTCATGATCCTACTTCTTAGAAAGTCAGCATCATCAGTCGTGATGCTCTATTCGATGAACGTTCGATGGGAGGTACACGGTCTAGTAAGGATTCTGATGATACACAATCCTTACTCACTGCTTTTCCTTTTCTATTTGATAATCATTGTATCTCTTAAGATGTTGTTCATCCTTCTTCTGCTATGAAGGATTCTAAATACCTTTACGAAGGATTCTAGTGATAATCTTGATATATACATTGATCTTCCCATTGTTATTGAACATGGTTCAAATCATGTCTATGATGACACTTTTCATGATGCTATGAATGTTCATGAAGATGTTGCAACTTATATAGTAGCTAACCCTTCTTCACAAAAGGATCACTGGTAGGAGGCTATGCAAGCCGAATACGATTCTTTGATTTCCAAAGCATACCTATCCTTTTGGCATTTGCTACTCATTTTGATTTAGAGATTCATCAAATGGATGTGAAAACCACTTTTCTTAATGGACCTGATCTCCAAGAAGAGATTTATATGGAACAACCAATCTAAGGAACATCTTGTGTGTCATCTTCATCATCGCGCTCTTTATGGTTTAAAGCAGGCATCACGTTCTTGGTATATCAAAATTGATCTCTTCCTCACATCGAAAGGATTTATCTCTTGTTTCTCGAATCCTAATATATATATCAAGCACGAAGGTATTCTATTTGTTATTCTTACTCTATACGTCGATGATACCATACTTGTTTCCAACAATAATCTTGACTGTGTAACTCATAGAGAAATTTTTGTCATCGGCTTTTGAGATGATGGATCTTGGTGAGATTCACTCTTGTCTTGGTATTCAAGTTTAGCACTATTGCCAGAAAGGTATCTTGTTTCTTCATCAATCAAAATTCATTGACAATATTATTGAAAAGTTTGGTTTGGTCAAGGCTCATTCTGCAAATACTCCATGTCTTGTAAGCTCCACCAAGTATATAGCTACAACTCATGATAAAACATTAGCCCAACATCAACCTTATGCTAATCTCATTGGTTTTTTACAATTTGCTGATCCCCATTCCAAGTCTCATCCAACCGAAGGTGCTCCTCTCTACCAGATCTCATCCACCAACCGAAGCAGATTAGCCTTTCCCACGTGCTTTTGATGAGTTCTAGCTGGTGCACCGCCTTCTTTCTTCTTCTCATCAGCGCGTTCATATTGCCCTCCGCTGTTGACGCCGGCGGCTGGTGGCAACCATCGCTGGACCAACTCAAACTTGTCCGATGAGGCCTCATTGAAGTACGTCCATGTGGAGGTTGGCAGGGACGACACTGGCTACCTCATCCACTCCCTTGACATCAATGCCACCTACAGCTTCGGTGAGACTGAGGCATTTGCCCTAAATCTCCTATGACACCATCACGCAGGGCCTCTTCAATCAGGCCACTAATGAGATCGTCGTGCTGGGTGGCATCGGGGACTTTCAGGGCGTGCGAGGCTATGACATCATTACCCTCGTCAACGGCGCCAGCACACACTACGTGTATCACCATTCCCTCTACTTCCTCTAGGTGGCTTCTATCTTCAGCTAGTGGAGTGTGATGGTTAATTATAAACCCACCGTGTCTGTTATTTATGTAGATTAAAATTCATATTTGCATAAAATCCTTTCATCCTGGGTAAATTTTTTTCTCTCAATAAAATAAATTATCGGTATTAGTCTCTATATTTGATATTACTTGGAAATCTTGGGTTTGATTCTAATGCTAACTAGTCTATGGCTCCATCTTGACTGTTTAAAGTCATGATTATGCATCCATTAGGGGCCATTCCTATCCCAAACTATGTAAAGCTTCTAGTTTTCACATGGGTCTCAATTTTGTGTGGTGTTTGTCCCATTGGGTTCCACCTAGTAGTTTACATTTTTCAATCTCATAAAACTACATAATTCCAACCAAGACCACTATGTTTATGGTTTATCTATGGTATACAAAGAGAAGTTATTTGAGACACTTGAGAACCCACACTATTCTTCTTCTTTGTTATAAGAAGTTGAAATGACAAGCAATACTTTGATATTATTGATATAAAAAGATATAATTTCACCTTGACCATTGTGTTTATGGTCTACCTATTGTATACAAAGAGGAGTTATATTGAGGGATGTGAGAGCTTACACTATTCTTCTTCTTTGGCTCAAGAGGCGTAGCTCAAGTGGATTGAGCTTAGGACTCGCATTCATGAGGTCGTGTTCAAATCCCCTTGAGTACACTTAAGGCCACCTTAAGCTTGGGATGTATTTGCATACACGTTGGTCTCTCCCTCCACACACACTAACATCTATGCTCGAGTGTTCTAATAAAAAATGCTAGAGCTAGTATGTTATGGCTTTATGTTACGATTATTTCTATTATAAAAATAATTATTGTTATGAAAGTTCTACCTAAAGCTTAGGATTACAATCCCTCGTAAGCTTCCTATGTGAAGTTTTGGATAAAATCGTCGATCAGCACAGGCGGAGTGAATTTAGGGAAAAACTCGATTCAAATTTTTCTAGGTTAAATCTTAAATCGTTGGTCACAATCGTGGAAACACCAGGATCTTTAAACTCAAATGAACACATTAGGAAAAATTTGGGGGGCTGCTTAGGGAGTTTGGAAAATTCACTCTCCTCCAATGGGATTTAAGCTAACATAACATTGGTTTTTAGTGAAAAAATAAACATGAAATACAAAATAAGGTTCTAAAAAATGTGTACTTATCGTCTCTATAGTAGATAATAACTTGATATTACAATGGAGATATCAAGGAAACCCTCATCCACAATAGACAAAGCACTAGATGCAAATAAACTAGATGAAAATAATAGCTGGATACCTCTAACTGTTATGAAGGGTTCATGGATCTTGCTACAAGGAAAGAAAAGAAAGAGAATGATATGTATGTAAAGAGGTAATATCTTGTTTATTTGCAAGGAGTGTAGCAGTAATTCACTAGCAAACTACCCTTGGGATGCCTCTTCTCTCAAAATAGTTGGATTTGCATATGCAATGTGGCGCAAAACAGACTTGATTGAAGAGGGTAGTGCTTCTATATGTAGTGGTTATGTATGTAATGTGGACAGATATGCAAAATGGATTTGATTGAAGAACATAAATGGACTTGATTGAAGAACATAAATGTATGCTACATATTGCTCTTATGGACATGTATGCTTAGTGTTGCACTTGTGGAAATGTATGCAAGGCGCCATGCTCTTGAGAATACACAAGGGTCCTGGAGGTAGTTCACCAATAAACTACCTGCACGTTACCTCTTTCTTTAGCTTTAAATATATGCTAGTCTCTTCTAAGTATCCTCGGGATACCCTTGGTCTTATCGATGTAATCCGCTTCTATGTATCCTGGCACCTATACAAGGTGCCGAGCTTGCTGAGAAAGAATGGCATCCTATGTAATCTTCTCCTGCTCTCTCTTTTTCTCCACTTTTTCTTTAATATCCTGAGCTTTTCTTGTACTATAAGTATGCAAAATATCTTCAATAACAATTGATTGTTTGGGTTGTCTTGCTGGAGGAATATTAAGAATTTCAAAAGCCCTCATATCTTGACTTGGAATGGGTTCCAAAGCTTTGTCAAACTTGTATCTAAGTCTGGACACAAGCACAAAATCTTTGCTCATAAGAGTGATCCTATGAGCAAATGCAACAGCAATGTATCCATCATTCATAAAGTCGATTAAAAAATCTTTAGGAGCCTCTTGAAGACACATAAGGGCTTGTGATCGGACTTTATCAAGATTTGTGTTTCTCATTTTGCCAACTAACCTTTCTGATATGTCCCTAACAACCCGAATAAATGGCAGTCGAGGGATGAGAAGACTAGTAGATTTCTGTGCCGCTCTGATCTCTCTTAATGACTTCACCTGATAGTTTAATCTCTTTCTTGCTGTTGCCCTAGCACGAGGCTCTACAGGAGGCTTTTCTTGTTTTTCATCGCTAACTGGCCTTTCTGAAGATCCTGGTTTGTCTTCAGTTTTTTCAATCTCCAAAGGGGGGTAGACTCTCCTTGCAGTCTGTTTTGTCCTCGCCATTGAAGTTAAAGAAAAAAAAGAGACCCGATTGAGGTGATTTGTGTGTTGAGATACAGAAAACTCACAGTGGCCCGAACAAAGCGATGGGGCGGATCCAAAGTGGTTGGATAAGCACTATCGCTTGATTCGGGCAATGACAAAAAGAGATGGAACTAAGCGATTGAAGGCTTCCAAAAAAATTAGAAATAGGCAATTGCTTGGTTTTAGCTTGATTTGGAATGGCCAAGTGATAGGGGAGAATCCCGAACGAAGCGACTGGGCGGATCCAAAGTGGATGGATAAGCACTATCGCTTGATTTGGGCAATGACAAATGGAGATGGAACTAAGCGATTGAAGGCTTCCTAAAGTATTGGAAATGTGCAATCGCTTGGTTCTAGCTTGATTCGGTATGTCCAAGTGATAGGGGAGGATCTGAAACGAAGCGATGAAGAAGGTTCGATTGATATGGATGAGGTCTATCGCTTGATATGGGTGAGAAGGGTAAAAGGAAATTCCGAGAAATTCGGCGGAGTGATCTTGCTTGATACCGTTTTGGTGAAAAATAGAAATGTTTTCAAGAAAATTACCTTTTTATACCTTGAATCCATCGTACAAAAGAGTTGCTTCAAAAAATAGGTTAACATCTAAGATCTCTAGATCGTGTCTCGCTCGCCTTCGAATATGCCGAGCTAGTTGCATGTCCTTGGCAGAAATGGTAATCCTCTTTGCATGTATTACAAGGAGGTTGGTGTCTTCAAAAAGCCTAACAAGGTAAGCCTCCGTGGCTTCTTGTTGCAATGCTTCAAGGGCAATCCCCTGCACATGGAACTCTATTCTATATCGTTTAAGAATCTCCTTCACCGTGTGAATGAAAGGGGCTCTTCTTATCAGCAACTCAGTGTTCCTCTGATAAAACTTGATTTCTTGTAGAGCCATATTTCCTTGGCGCATCCTTTTTCTTGGAGCTCTCTATGTTGTGTTGGTGTGTTGGCAAGCTTGACCTTTCTATGCTTGCGTGCACTTGTAGGAACCTCCCCTTGATCTCTCTCATAGTCTGAATCCTCCTCCTCCTGTTGCTATGGTACTTGTGTATCAAGTTCCTCCCGGGCGGGTAGGTAGGGGACCTTGTCCTGGTAGTAAGGTCTTGCAACCTATGGTGCTGTGCAATGTAGGAATGTTTTCACCAACCCAGTCAAACTACTCATCATCGGCCTCTCTGTCTTGATCTCTGAGGTAGGTGCATTGTGGGGTCTTCTTCACGTGCTTGCTCCCACTAGAAGGGCCTACATGTGTGTGTGTGTGTTCATGTTGTTGTGGGAGGAGGGTTGGACTCTGGCGATCCGATTGGGCGTGTCCTAGAATCCAAGGGGTCACTCTCGTGGTGTTGCCCAGTATGTGGTCGTTGGGTGCCTTGCACTATGTTTTGTGAAGGCATGGTAACACGTGCGGTGTTCTTGGTGCGTGCCGTATCCATGTACGACTATGCCTATTGTGCTAACGTAGTGATGTGCTGGTGTCCTTACGTGGCTGCCTACGTAGACCTTGAGCTCAAGCTCTCCAAAAAAGCGAAATGAAAATGAAGTGACAGAAGAAACTATTAATAGTTTTTTTTAGGGCAAAAAAAACCTAACTAAACTTATTTTTTTAGCCTTATTACATCTAGATTTGTGCTGGTGCATGCACAATCCAATGCCTCCCTTGTCTTCTCATTCGTGCACACCAAGCACCATGCCTATGGGGAGCATTAGTCTACAACCATTCAAGCTAAGCATGATTTTTTGTAGCCTTGCATGCCTCTTGCACAAGCTTTGATTGTTGGGCCTACTCCCTAACCAATACCATTCCAAAGGTTATGCAATAAAACCAATTGAACATCTCTTATAGATAGTTTGTACGTGTTCTTCATGCAGAAGCTCCACCTCCATGTCTTGTATTTTTGAAATAAACCCCTCTTGCTTTATAATGTGATTTCTCCATCCCTTGGGTACTCCACATGTCCAGCGATCCATACTTGTTCATGAAATATGCACCATGCGCATAAACTATGTGCTGTACACATGACAATAGAGTTTAATTAGAAAAAGTCTAGGTTAAAACACTTGTTTATTTTTTTTGGTACAACTTACCATATAGTGTGTTACTTTACTCTCTCCCCAAGCACCTAGTACACTTTTGGTGAATTCTACGATATGTTGTTGGAATGATGCTCGTTCTTGGGCAGTTTTGCTATCTTGATTCATAATGCAAACCATGTTATTGAAATTTATCCAAATCTATTTGCGCATACTTACAAGAGATGGCATTGGAAAATCTACATTTGTGGTGATTGCACATAGGTCTCCCCAGAGTCCCCAAGTCTTCTTTGAATTCTCTATGTTTGCTGGCTTCTCCAAAAAATATCCTTGCCTTTACTCCAGTCATGGGGGAGACCTTTTGAGCAACCTTGTATGACATACCAGAGGCTTGCTTATTCAGTTCCATTTTCACATTTCCACCGTGGCAGCCTAGAGAATTCAAAAGATGCTCTAATTTACCAAGGGCTGCAACTTTCCTCTCTTGTGTAGGCATTGTGAATGCATAATCAATATGGCACTTAAGGAATCGATCGAAGATTCTCATGAATGCATGAAGTATGCAAAAGTGAATATTCTTTAGTGGAAAATTAATGATGGGGCTCCAATTTAAATTCTTGTTTGGTTCTGCTAGCATATTAGGAGATATGATACCTTCCACCCATCTTGCATTTGGTTGTTCCTCAACTTCATCCTCAGTTGACTTGGTTGGATCTACTGCATCTTCCTATTGCATCTTTCCTTTCTTGGGACCTTTCGAGGCATCCTTCGCAACAGAACCAACCTTCTGCATACGTTTTTCATTTGTCTTTTCCTGCCTAGGAATATCAATCTAAGCATTGCAGTATGGACAAGGCCATCTTGATGTCATGCCTTGAGCACAACCCATCATGCATTTAATTCTCTTCAAATCTCCCCCAAGATGCCAATCCACCTTGAGCTTTCCTATGTTTTCTACATCTAAAAGTTGACCATTAATTTGCTTTCTGATTACATCTATTATCTAGGAAATCCTTTCAAACATCCATGTCAATACCTCATGTGTCTCCTTCGATACCTCGAATGCACCATGACTCCAGACCTCTTTCTCAGATTGCACACTAAAACTTGGTTTGGTAGTCTCTTCCCATACACATATCATGGCCTCATTAATGAGTGTAATGCTCATACGTTCGAGCGTCTGACCTTTCACAATTTGGCACTCATCTAGCTTGAGCACAAATGAAAGTGTGCTCCCCAAAACTACAAATAAATGGTAATTTACAATATTCAAAACAAAATAATGGTCTTTATTTTCTACTAAAAAACATGAATAGTAGCAATTGCAAGTTCTCACCTTCTGATGAAAGACTATATTGTAGTCTCTCAATATTAACAAAGATGTTATTGTAAACATCATAGTGAAATTTTGTACTTCTTGTCTTGATTTTCTTTTTGCTCGACTCTCTGTCTAATGTTAGTGTGCCCTCAACGTGATAAAATTGTCCTATAGCTCGCTGCACATCATCATTATTGATATGCTTGACATTGTGAATCACCTTGAGTGTAGGAAATAAAGTGCCAGTGATTCCTTGTCTTAGAAATGCATCTTTTACAACCTGATGGATTGTTTGGTACCCTTTCATGCTGATTCCAGCCGCATCACAAGAATGTTGAACTAATGAAGAATCGATGGAGGTGGTAATCTCGCTCACCACATTGCTGACAACAACTTGGTGTATTCTAAAATGATGAGGGTCAGTAATAATTGAGAGAATATCCTTGGTATTCAGAATGGCTTTGACCAAATCCTTCCATCCCTCTTCATTAGAACCACACACCTCTTGCAGAAAACTCCTCACAGAACACAAATCATGACTATTTTGTTTAAATCACTGAGTGCATAATGAAAGTTTATGTTACTTACTTTGTTGTACGGATCCTTTTCTTCCATTATCCACCTTTAAACCAAGAGATTCTATACCAGCCAATGTCTTTTTGCGTTCACAAGCACCATTTAGCGTTGCTTTGAGTCATTTGATAAGTTCTTCTAGCCTTTGAATCTTTGCATCCTTTTTCACATTCTCTGTGAGGATCTCTTTCATTTAATTTGATGATGTTTTAAGTCCTTCTTGACATTGTAAAAGGGTGAATTGTGATGCTTGCAATTGAGATTGGAGAATATGATTTTTTAAGCTCCACTTTGTAGTCAATCTTATGTAGTATCCAGACAAGCCAAGCTCTCCTTCACCGATAAATCGCGAAAAAGAGGGTTTGCTCTTAATGGAGGGTCAATTGGATAGAGAAGCCCATTAATCCAGAGATCTACATTTTTCTCCTTAGCTATCCTATGAGCTTAAACAGATTGTGCATCAGTAGGATGGGTTTTCTTAGAGCTGCCATACTCTTTAGGAATATGAATGTGTAAATCAACCTTCCGTTTTCTAGCTTCACAAGGGGCTACACACACAGTTTGCAAAGGCTCCATAGCTAAGCAGAGGAAGAAGGTAAAGCAGAGAGATCCTCAGAGAGACAAGGAGAGAGAGAGAGAGAGAGAGAGAGTGAGAGAGACTGTTAAAACTTTGTTGTTGGAGGTTTAACACAAATCCATTTTTCTAAGTAGAAAATGATACTTTTGATATACAAATATACTAGCATGGACTTTTTCATCAATAAATTACATTTATAAGAAAAATTAAAAATAATAAATTTTCGGGTCCCCACAATTTCGGGATCTCATGAATGTAGTGGTTCGTGACAGTTAGTTATGTTTATAGGGTTGTGAGGACCTGACAATCAGTTATGGATGTACTGGCTCCTCATAGGCTTCTGACGTGACCCTTGAATTACAAGCTTTTTGGAGGAAAAAAAGTATTTTCATCATATATATTGGTTGGGTGTGGTATTTTTCTTCCTCAAAATGTTAAAAAAATGAAAAATAAAAATTTTTCACTTTTTGGGACCCACCTAAATATGAGAATGTTTTGCTGATGTGGAAGGGAGATATGGTGGGAGTTAATGAGGAAGGAGATTTCAAATTGATAAGAAAGATTCAAGTTGTAGAGAGTGAAGATAAAAAGTTGAAAAAGTAAGAGAGAAAGTATGAGAAAAGTCAAAAAGTAAGAGAGAGTATGAGAAAATTCCCTTTAAAAAGTGAAACTATGGGGGTATGGCTGATGTGGCAAGGCAAAAAAATAGGGATTGTCATAGATTTTGTCTCCCTTACGCCCAGCTTTTTAAGCGCTAATCTCTTAAAATTAGGAATCTAGGAGGCCCTTTTTGGGTCCAAAAAATTCCTAATGCATTGTAATAACATTAGGCCTCTTATGAGCCTAAAGTGCCCAACCAGCCAAAGTTTAAGTGAGTGTGAACACTTATGGCCATGTATATAATTGAATATCTCTCATAATAGAAAGAACTCTCCAGATTCTTGAATCCTCTTGCTAATCTCTCTCTAATCCATACTAGTGAGTGTGTGAGTGAAGTGAGGTGAGAGGAGGGATGAGTACATGTAGTGCAATGCGGTGGTGTGACAACGTTCGCGAGAGGAGTAGTGGAATTGCTTCGTAATAAGGAGTTGTAGAGCTTGCAGAGCTCAAGGGTTACGAGCTCGGATAATGGAAATATCCTCATGATAGTTGCGGTTCACTAGTAGGTAATCTCTTGTTGGATGTGTTTCAAGGGGAGTTTAGGTGAGCCATAACATTTTCGGCACTGCTACTCGGGAATCATCCCTTGGCTTTTCCTTTTTTTTTTCTTCCAATCTACGCATTACCCATTGCCCATTTTCTTGATTAATAGTTTCCCATGAAAAAGATGTGGTTTTGATGGAGATTTGTGTGTGATGTGGTGAAGAATAGCTCTCTTTTTTGTTTTGTAAAGAATGATTTTTTGATTAATTTTTAGCTTAAATTGTTATTTTTGTTGTTTGGTAATCTATTTTTAATGTTCCTATGGCTTGCACATAGAGTGTATGCTTTGTTTGCTTCCATTGCATCAAAAAAATACAATAGAATGCAATTTTTAGTGTTTTTTAGGTTTTTTTAGAGTTAAATATAGAGATAAAATCATTAATTTTTGTTTGATTTGTATGTATTAGAGTGTTATTAAGTATTGGGAGTAGCTTAATCATTTAAAAAATTCACAAAAACTCTTAAAAACCCTTGAAATCGACTAATCTTCCTTAATTGATTGGTTTTTGTCATTAAGAGGTGATTAATCTAGTTTAGGAGGTAAAAAAACTAGATCATGTAAAAGGCCAAAATTAATGTTTTTGAGTGTTTTGAGAGCATCTAGATGCATGAAAACACCTAATTACATCAATTTCTTCATTAATTGGCAGAATTACCCTCTCTTGCTTAATTTTGCATAAAGAGAAGAAACTAAAATTAAGAGTTTAATTAATCTCTAATTATGGATTAATTTATAGATTAGTTCATGTACATAGCTTGGAAATTCCATGCTCTATCCAATGATGTGCTCAACAATTTGAATTAATTAGTGATTAGTGGTTAATTAAAGCTGAAACTTAGTTCAAAAGAGAGAAAGATTAGTGGAAGGATTAATCTTTGATTAATGCTTAAGCACTTTTTTCCATAACTCATTAAGGCTAATAAGCACTGATAGATTAGATATGAACCTGCAAAAGAAAACCCCAAGGTATCAAGGTTAGGATATTCAAATGATAAAATCGGTGCGATGGCAAAAGAAGCGGGATTACTTTTTTCAGGCAGTGCTGTTGAGCAACATTTTATTTTTTTACAAAGTAGCAGCAATTTTTTGCTTTGCTAAAAGTGTTGCTGAGCAATGAGAAAATGTTTGCTCTATGATGGGCCAGGCAGCTCATCCTGGGTGAGGTAGGCTTAAGCCATGGCTTGTTGCTCGGGATTTTCTTGTGTAATGAAAAAGAAAAAGTGGTCAAGCCTCATAATACGTGAAGTAGGGCAGGACGGTGGGTTGGGGGTAATTCAAGGGGTCATTGCGGGGCTATATCCCTCGTCCATGAGATCTACATACATGCATGCATGGACATAGTTTAGGGTTTGCATATATACTTGTAAAATAACACCGAAGTCCAGGTGGCCGTATATTTGCAAAAAGAAATAAGGAAAAAAATCATCAGATAAGAGGGATTACCTCTAATAGCAGATGGGGAAAGCTAAATAGTACCTGCATGACCAAATCAACCAAATAAATAAGGATTAGGGAGAGCTAAAAAGGGCTTAATATGATAAAATTAAGCAAATAAACAAGGATTAGGGAGAGATAAAAAGGGCTTACCTTTGCAAGACTCAAAGCACATGGTTGTGAGCTAAGACCTGCAAAAAATCCCCAAAAAATTAGGGTAGACCTACATGCAACAATTTGTACATGAGTGTAGAAAAGAGAAAAATAACGTCGTGAAATGCAACCTACCAGTTCACGGTGTGAAACAAGGCCCCACATGAAAGAAAACTTAATTATATACAAGTTCATAACATATATACAAAAGGTACAAAAAGTACTTACCAAAACCACAGAGCTGTACCCAATCCACCCCGTCTTGCTCCATTTGCTCAAGCAAGGAATAAGTGCCATGCTTGAACATATAACACTCCTCTAGTTGATAAATTTGGCACCCAATCAACCTCTCCTACATGCATGCAAACAACACATAAAAACATACAACTATGAACTTCACATACACATGAGAGGCCACGCAAAGCATGCATACTTGCAAAATACTAATAGAATGAGTCACATCCACCACTCCCAAGGTGTCATCTCCGCACATTCTCCATCCGCTTTGCAAATGCTTCCTCTTGTTGTGCATACCATCGAGGGTTATCGGCGTGCTTCGTTCTCATATGGGCATCTCTGAGTATTGTGCTCTTGGCAAGCAGCATCCGACAACCTTTTCACATCTCGAGTATTGTGCTCTTGGCAAGCAACATCCGACAACCTTTTCACATCTCGACCTCTACACATTCACATGCCCTTTTAGATCTCATTCATATGGATATTTGTGGACCTTTCCCTACCTCCAAATCTCACTATCATTATTTCATTACCTTCATTGATGATTTCTCTTGTTTTACATATGTTTTTTTCTTGAGGCATAAGTTTGAAGCCTTATCCATATTCAAGCAATATCAGAAAGCAATTGAACTTCATATTGGTCACTCTATCAAGACTCCTGTACTGACAACGGTGGAGAATATATTTCAAATCTCTTTGACAACTATTGTATTGAACAAGGAATTCATCACATGAGTTTACTGTTTCATATTCTCCTCAACAAAATGGCATTATAGAGCGTAAGAATCGAACCATCCTTAATGCTATGAGATGCATGTTTATTCATTCTAGATTATCCAAGAGCTTTTGGGCTGAAGCAGTTCATATAGCAGTCTTTGTTCAAAATCATCTTCCCACAAGTGCACCTTCTGGTAAGATTCCCATTACAATTTGGAGAGGGAAAACTCCTTCTGTATCACATTTTCGCACCTTTGGATGCATTGCTTTTATTCATGTGCCAAAAGAAATGCGATAAAAGTTGGATCCTACTGGTTTGAAAGTTACATTTATTAGATATTCTCATAATTCTAAAGGATACAAATTTCATGATCCTACTTCTTAGAAAGTCAGCATCATCAGTCGTGATGCTCTATTCGATGAACGTTCGATGGGAGGTACACGGTCTAGTAAGGATTCTGATGATACACAATCCTTACTCACTGCTTTTCCTTTTCTATTTGATAATCATTGTATCTCTTAAGATGTTGTTCATCCTTCTTCTGCTATGAAGGATTCTAAATACCTTTACGAAGGATTCTAGTGATAATCTTGATATATACATTGATCTTCCCATTGTTATTGAACATGGTTCAAATCATGTCTATGATGACACTTTTCATGATGCTATGAATGTTCATGAAGATGTTGCAACTTATATAGTAGCTAACCCTTCTTCACAAAAGGATCACTGGTAGGAGGCTATGCAAGCCGAATACGATTCTTTGATTTCCAAAGCATACCTATCCTTTTGGCATTTGCTACTCATTTTGATTTAGAGATTCATCAAATGGATGTGAAAACCACTTTTCTTAATGGACCTGATCTCCAAGAAGAGATTTATATGGAACAACCAATCTAAGGAACATCTTGTGTGTCATCTTCATCATCGCGCTCTTTATGGTTTAAAGCAGGCATCACGTTCTTGGTATATCAAAATTGATCTCTTCCTCACATCGAAAGGATTTATCTCTTGTTTCTCGAATCCTAATATATATATCAAGCACGAAGGTATTCTATTTGTTATTCTTACTCTATACGTCGATGATACCATACTTGTTTCCAACAATAATCTTGACTGTGTAACTCATAGAGAAATTTTTGTCATCGGCTTTTGAGATGATGGATCTTGGTGAGATTCACTCTTGTCTTGGTATTCAAGTTTAGCACTATTGCCAGAAAGGTATCTTGTTTCTTCATCAATCAAAATTCATTGACAATATTATTGAAAAGTTTGGTTTGGTCAAGGCTCATTCTGCAAATACTCCATGTCTTGTAAGCTCCACCAAGTATATAGCTACAACTCATGATAAAACATTAGCCCAACATCAACCTTATGCTAATCTCATTGGTTTTTTACAATTTGCTGATCCCCATTCCAAGTCTCATCCAACCGAAGGTGCTCCTCTCTACCAGATCTCATCCACCAACCGAAGCAGATTAGCCTTTCCCACGTGCTTTTGATGAGTTCTAGCTGGTGCACCGCCTTCTTTCTTCTTCTCATCAGCGCGTTCATATTGCCCTCCGCTGTTGACGCCGGCGGCTGGTGGCAACCATCGCTGGACCAACTCAAACTTGTCCGATGAGGCCTCATTGAAGTACGTCCATGTGGAGGTTGGCAGGGACGACACTGGCTACCTCATCCACTCCCTTGACATCAATGCCACCTACAGCTTCGGTGAGACTGAGGCATTTGCCCTAAATCTCCTATGACACCATCACGCAGGGCCTCTTCAATCAGGCCACTAATGAGATCGTCGTGCTGGGTGGCATCGGGGACTTTCAGGGCGTGCGAGGCTATGACATCATTACCCTCGTCAACGGCGCCAGCACACACTACGTGTATCACCATTCCCTCTACTTCCTCTAGGTGGCTTCTATCTTCAGCTAGTGGAGTGTGATGGTTAATTATAAACCCACCGTGTCTGTTATTTATGTAGATTAAAATTCATATTTGCATAAAATCCTTTCATCCTGGGTAAATTTTTTTCTCTCAATAAAATAAATTATCGGTATTAGTCTCTATATTTGATATTACTTGGAAATCTTGGGTTTGATTCTAATGCTAACTAGTCTATGGCTCCATCTTGACTGTTTAAAGTCATGATTATGCATCCATTAGGGGCCATTCCTATCCCAAACTATGTAAAGCTTCTAGTTTTCACATGGGTCTCAATTTTGTGTGGTGTTTGTCCCATTGGGTTCCACCTAGTAGTTTACATTTTTCAATCTCATAAAACTACATAATTCCAACCAAGACCACTATGTTTATGGTTTATCTATGGTATACAAAGAGAAGTTATTTGAGACACTTGAGAACCCACACTATTCTTCTTCTTTGTTATAAGAAGTTGAAATGACAAGCAATACTTTGATATTATTGATATAAAAAGATATAATTTCACCTTGACCATTGTGTTTATGGTCTACCTATTGTATACAAAGAGGAGTTATATTGAGGGATGTGAGAGCTTACACTATTCTTCTTCTTTGGCTCAAGAGGCGTAGCTCAAGTGGATTGAGCTTAGGACTCGCATTCATGAGGTCGTGTTCAAATACCCTTGAGTACACTTAAGGCCACCTTAAGCTTGGGATGTATTTGCATACACGTTGGTCTCTCCCTCCACACACACTAACATCTATGCTCGAGTGTTCTAATAAAAAATGCTAGAGCTAGTATGTTATGGCTTTATGTTACGATTATTTCTATTATAAAAATAATTATTGTTATGAAAGTTCTACCTAAAGCTTAGGATTACAATCCCTCGTAAGCTTCCTATGTGAAGTTTTGGATAAAATCGTCGATCAGCACAGGCGGAGTGAATTTAGGGAAAAACTCGATTCAAATTTTTCTAGGTTAAATCTTAAATCGTTGGTCACAATCGTGGAAACACCAGGATCTTTAAACTCAAATGAACACATTAGGAAAAATTTGGGGGGCTGCTTAGGGAGTTTGGAAAATTCACTCTCCTCCAATGGGATTTAAGCTAACATAACATTGGTTTTTAGTGAAAAAATAAACATGAAATACAAAATAAGGTTCTAAAAAATGTGTACTTATCGTCTCTATAGTAGATAATAACTTGATATTACAATGGAGATATCAAGGAAACCCTCATCCACAATAGACAAAGCACTAGATGCAAATAAACTAGATGAAAATAATAGCTGGATACCTCTAACTGTTATGAAGGGTTCATGGATCTTGCTACAAGGAAAGAAAAGAAAGAGAATGATATGTATGTAAAGAGGTAATATCTTGTTTATTTGCAAGGAGTGTAGCAGTAATTCACTAGCAAACTACCCTTGGGATGCCTCTTCTCTCAAAATAGTTGGATTTGCATATGCAATGTGGCGCAAAACAGACTTGATTGAAGAGGGTAGTGCTTCTATATGTAGTGGTTATGTATGTAATGTGGACAGATATGCAAAATGGATTTGATTGAAGAACATAAATGGACTTGATTGAAGAACATAAATGTATGCTACATATTGCTCTTATGGACATGTATGCTTAGTGTTGCACTTGTGGAAATGTATGCAAGGCGCCATGCTCTTGAGAATACACAAGGGTCCTGGAGGTAGTTCACCAATAAACTACCTGCACGTTACCTCTTTCTTTAGCTTTAAATATATGCTAGTCTCTTCTAAGTATCCTCGGGATACCCTTGGTCTTATCGATGTAATCCGCTTCTATGTATCCTGGCACCTATACAAGGTGCCGAGCTTGCTGAGAAAGAATGGCATCCTATGTAATCTTCTCCTGCTCTCTCTTTTTCTCCACTTTTTCTTTAATATCCTGAGCTTTTCTTGTACTATAAGTATGCAAAATATCTTCAATAACAATTGATTGTTTGGGTTGTCTTGCTGGAGGAATATTAAGAATTTCAAAAGCCCTCATATCTTGACTTGGAATGGGTTCCAAAGCTTTGTCAAACTTGTATCTAAGTCTGGACACAAGCACAAAATCTTTGCTCATAAGAGTGATCCTATGAGCAAATGCAACAGCAATGTATCCATCATTCATAAAGTCGATTAAAAAATCTTTAGGAGCCTCTTGAAGACACATAAGGGCTTGTGATCGGACTTTATCAAGATTTGTGTTTCTCATTTTGCCAACTAACCTTTCTGATATGTCCCTAACAACCCGAATAAATGGCAGTCGAGGGATGAGAAGACTAGTAGATTTCTGTGCCGCTCTGATCTCTCTTAATGACTTCACCTGATAGTTTAATCTCTTTCTTGCTGTTGCCCTAGCACGAGGCTCTACAGGAGGCTTTTCTTGTTTTTCATCGCTAACTGGCCTTTCTGAAGATCCTGGTTTGTCTTCAGTTTTTTCAATCTCCAAAGGGGGGTAGACTCTCCTTGCAGTCTGTTTTGTCCTCGCCATTGAAGTTAAAGAAAAAAAAGAGACCCGATTGAGGTGATTTGTGTGTTGAGATACAGAAAACTCACAGTGGCCCGAACAAAGCGATGGGGCGGATCCAAAGTGGTTGGATAAGCACTATCGCTTGATTCGGGCAATGACAAAAAGAGATGGAACTAAGCGATTGAAGGCTTCCAAAAAAATTAGAAATAGGCAATTGCTTGGTTTTAGCTTGATTTGGAATGGCCAAGTGATAGGGGAGAATCCCGAACGAAGCGACTGGGCGGATCCAAAGTGGATGGATAAGCACTATCGCTTGATTTGGGCAATGACAAATGGAGATGGAACTAAGCGATTGAAGGCTTCCTAAAGTATTGGAAATGTGCAATCGCTTGGTTCTAGCTTGATTCGGTATGTCCAAGTGATAGGGGAGGATCTGAAACGAAGCGATGAAGAAGGTTCGATTGATATGGATGAGGTCTATCGCTTGATATGGGTGAGAAGGGTAAAAGGAAATTCCGAGAAATTCGGCGGAGTGATCTTGCTTGATACCGTTTTGGTGAAAAATAGAAATGTTTTCAAGAAAATTACCTTTTTATACCTTGAATCCATCGTACATAGGACCGTTGGATACACGTGTCATGCAATCATTTTTGCCACGTGGCACGAACGGTGACTATTTAAGGTGTTTTTGCCACGCTCCACGTGCTCCATTGGATTTTCTCAAAAACTCTCTCAATTTTTTTCTAAACTTTTTTCGGTTAGTCAAGCTGTGCCATATTGTGACTTCCAAACCCTATTTTGCAAAACCCTCTGTTTTTTTTTCGAACCTTCAAATTGCCAAAGCCCGCACCAAGCGATAGAAGCATTCCAAAACTTTTGGACCACTTATTTTTGCTTCGTTCCGGCTCTTTCATATCAAGACTTCTAAGCCTTCTTCAGATTTATTCAAGCGTTTTTCTCAAATATCACAATGAGTAAAAGTGTTGAGGGACGACATGAACTTGTTGAAGAAAGCCCAAGTGAAAGACTCTTGAATGCTATTTTGCAAGATGGTCATGACATGAAGGTATACATAGATGCAGTGGAGATATTCAATCCAAGGTTTGTTCTTTCAGATGTTTTGATGAAGCTTAAGGACATTCTTGAAAAGGAGTACAAACAATTTGAAATGTCAATTGAAGCTCATTGTTTTCATATCGGAGACAATGATTTTTGTCACCTTACCAATTTTACTCAGCTATCAGTGGAGAAAGCCAAAGTTACAAAGAGGTTCAGTAGATTTTCAAATAGAATCTCTTTCACATGCCCTTCATCCATTTCTTGTCCAATTCATAAAAAGCTTTGTAATAGAGAGAGCTGCTGCTCTTAGAATCTTTGGATATGCTGCAGGTTTGAATGCCTCAAGAGCAGGATACTTTCTTTGCTACTCTAGCTATGCAGCTGCAGCAGCTGAGGAGTCAGATATCAATCTTCTTGGAGGTTATAGAAGGAGAAAATTTTTGAGATACAGAGGTGACATGCCAAATAGACCCAAGAGAATCAAAAACTAATGTACACACAATATTTTGCAAGGACTGATTATAATTCAGCAAATATTTTGTAAGAGGTACAAATGTGTTAGTAAATCATTAGTCTCTATCTTGAGGTGTTTGTGTAGTTTCAGATTGCTGGTTCTTTGATCTCATCCTTTATAATTGCCTCCTGTAGAACCAATTGAATAATTCTTTAAGTGCATTGCTTCTTCTTTGACCACCTCCTCTTCTGGTACATCTGGAAAAGGAAGTTCTCGCTTGATGGTGAGACTTTTCCATTCCTTGTGTGTTCCTTGTTGCAAGGGGTCCTTCTGTAGCAAAATATGGTCCATGCAAGTAAAGAATACGCTACAAAGACAATTCTTTGTTAGTAAATTTAAGAAATTACACTTTAATTTTAACTGTTTTGATAAGTGTGAACACTCACCAAGTAATAAGTTATGTCTTTTTCTCCCCAGGCATCTATGATAGCTTTTATTAAAAACTTTATTGCTTTTTTGAAATCATCTGCATAAGTATTTGAACCAACTTGTTGTCTTAGGACTTTGAAAAAATCGTCGAGTTTTTTCCAAACTTCCATATGTTTGTTGGCTACATTTGGTCTACTTTTGATATTTGTGGTGATGACACATAGATGTTTCCAGCAGTTCCACATTGCATTGACTTGTTTGGTGTCATGGTTGCTCAAAAATCTTCTTGTTTTTGCTCCTCCCATTGAAACATCTTGCGGAACATCACTTGTACCTCTAGAAAGAACAGGATCTTTTTTAAGATGCACTTTGCCACCATGGAAACCCATTTGAGAGAGCAAGGCTTCACATTTTTCTATGCACTCATCTGCAAGCTGAGTCGGCTTAATAGAATATGCATAGTCAAGATGAAGTCAGAGTAATTTGTCCAAGATTCTTATCTCTGCATGCAATGTACATATATGCACATTTTTCAAATGTATTGGTAGAATTGGATCCCAAATTTTAACAGAAGTTGGATAATCGACAACATTCACATTATTTTTGGATGGTGGTTTTCCAATCTCATTTTCTGCAAGCCATTCTCTTGTCCTTGTGCTTGCCATGCAATAAAGACATGGATATTTGGTATTTGCTCCTCCACATACACCAAACATACACTTCAACGCCTTGAGGTCGGCACTCAAATGCCATTCCACAATGAAATCACCTATGTCATCTACATGAAGGTGTTCACCTGCATTTTGGCTCTGAATAACTGAAGGAATGTCTGTTTGTGAGAAGATCCACTTTAATGTTTCATGACTCTCTATTGGCACATGAGCTGATCCAATCAACCATAGCTCCATTTCTGATTGAGTTTTGTGGTATGGAGAATCAAGCCTTCCTTGACTATAGTCCAATGCTTTATTCATTAGGGATATAGATATTCTTTCCATTTTTTGACATTTTTGGATTTGAGCTTCATCTAATTTTATAACAAATACAAGTTTTCCTTCACAATCTATTTCTCGAATGTTGTAATATCTCACCATAAAAGATTGGACTTTTCTAATGTTCATCCAAATATTATTATAAACGTATTCAAAAGACGATTTTTTTTTTGTCTCTCATATGGCATTGTTCCCTCAATATAGAAATACTCTCCGAAATGTTTGGAAATTTTCTCATTTAACAGAGTTCAATATTTTCCAACATTGTGAGGTCTAGGCAACCCAAAAGCTTTGATTTTGTAATACTTAAGGACCCTGAACTAGGTTTTAGAGATGGCTCTGTATCCCTTTCTACTCACTCCCACTGTGTCACAAACTTCTTGCATTTGGGAAGGCTGGACCAATAAGTCCATATCTTTTAGTAGATGTTGAAAGACTAGTTTTTTTTTAGTTTGATTTTCAGGAAGTTTCAAAAGTTTCAAGATATCCGACCTATTCATAAGCTCATTAAAAAATCTTACCCTTTCCTGAGCATTAGATATGTCAAATCCTAGAAGGGTAGTAACATTATCTCTTACAAGTTTTAACCTTTTTTTCCTTTGTCCAGATCTCTCTGTCAAGTTAACTACATCCCGCATTCGTTTTACTCGTGCTCTTAATCCTATTGGAGTTTCTTTTAAGGTTTTCAATTGATCATTTTCTTGTTTAAAAGACACTATTTTGTTTTCAAGTTCTATAATTTTTGGTACATTCAAAGATAAAGTATTTTGAAGATATGTAATATATTCTGCATGTGATTGAGATAGTCTTGAACTATAACCAAGTAAGCCATCCACCCCATCACCAACAAATCTAATCAAATCATGTGGTGTGTGAAAAGAAGGATACCGTCCTATTCTGGGATCTGGTGGATATAGACTTCCATCTGTCCATAGGTCAATATGCTTCTTTCTTTCGTGCAAAGATGTTGAGCTTCATTCGCACATGAAAGGGGTCTTTGGTAGACACTCCGTGTAGTTGCATACTCTTGGTTGAGCTTGATATTCAAATGAAACTTACGATTAGATGTATCACTCATTACTAACAGAGCTAAAAATATTAGCAGAGCTATTAGAACATGAGAGACGCAGAAGAATGAGAATGAGATGTAGCTTGTGAAATTCTTAGAGAAGCAGAGGAGTGAAATTTTTTGGAGAATGGATGAGAGCACGTTCGGAGGGAATGGTCCTTTTTGTCCATCTGAAATCTTCCTCAACGTATGCATGGGTGTCCTAGCAATCGCGATCCCATGCATCGCCTGGTCGGAACCCTCTAGGATCCTCCTTAGGTGTCCTAGCACTTCACTCAGGGACCGCTTCGTCGGTCCTCGCCTATCGTATCGGAAGTGCACCAATTTAACCGTACCGAGGCTAGTCAAGACCTTGGTAGGCTTTGTTATGAGTAACATCCCTTGACGACACAAGTCTCCTTTTAGAAAAACATAAGCCAAATGCTTCCTCCAGCATTCTGGCATAAAAGATTTCTTTGAATAAAAAAACAAAGGTTCCAATGCAAGTAAAATTCCAGTTTGAGATCGGTTCCGACAACCCTTTTTCCATAATTCCTAGTTTCATAATGAGGATCCTTGATCTCTATAATCTACCCATCATTTTGTCCATTTGTCCAACTAGATTCTTGGTGAGTTTGGTCAAGGAAAAACTAGATTAGTTTCGGTAGTCTATTCTTTAGATTTAGTAACTGGAATTACTCATGAAGTTTTTGTCTGCTTCAGATCGAGAGAAAGACAATTAGGTTTACTGTCCATCCCTCATGTAGTCTAACCAAATTCATTCGGTTTAGTTCTATAAGAATTCCCTTCAACTAAACATCTAAATTTTGGGTAAATATCAATTTAGTGACTTTACCAATTAAAATATCCAAAGATATTCTTTATGCAACATAATTTCTCAGCCTTAATTCATTAGGTAGAATTATGGTGGAAATTCATCTTTGACACTAAAATTTAATTCAAATCCATCTTTTCTTAAATATCATAAAAATTTAATTCAAATCCATCTTTTCTTAAATATCATAAAAATTCTTCTTTTAACTAAAATATCAATACCTATTTTTTTGAATAAACTTGAAATCCTTCTTTTTCTCATTTCAATCAGTTCAATCCATCTATCATGGGAATTCCTCTTTTACCATAAATTAAATCTACTTAAAAGTCTTCTTAAAAATTACATAAAAATATCCATTAATTCCATTAAGCTAAAAATTCCACTTTTCTCATTTAAACATTTGAATTCCAATATGGTGGGAATTCCTCTTTCATCATTTAAACTTATCGATACAAAAAGATAAATTTAACTATTTTTTCTCCTAAAATTTAAATAAAAATCTCCATTAATTCCTTTACACTAAGAATTACAATTTCCTCATTTAAATATTTGAATTCCAATATGGTGGAAATTTCTCTTTCATCATTTAAATTTATCTATACAAAAAGATAAATTTAACTAAAATTCTTTTTTAATTTTTAAATAAAATATACATTATTTTAGCATCACAATTTTTCTCTTACTTCATTTGAATATATGGATTTCCATTGTCATGGGAATTACTCTTTTAACATAAAAATGGATTACTATAAATTTCTCTTTTTGCTAATTAACTATTTATGCATAAATATAAAAATCAATTTTCCATGACTATAATGAGAATCATTCAATTAATCTAGGATGATTAATCCTAGAATATGGTAGGAAGTCCTCTTTTCATAATATAAATGAAAATGATTTATGTGTTTATTTTTTAGAAATTTTGCCATAGCTCCGTTGCTATTACTGATAATTCTCAATAAATTTGAAAGAATAAAGTTTAGTATTACCACTAATTGGATCATTATCCAATTATGGATCAATTTTTTATTTTACTATAAATTAAATAGCATAAAAGTATTAAAAAGCCATTATTTTGGCCTCCAATTAGACAAGCATAGAAATTACTTTTAGATTAGAGAAATACTTCGTGAGAAGCTTCATTCAAATTGAAAATAGGTCATAGGAATGACCATTCTTTGGGGGAGAGAGAGAACTGCTTAAAAACCTTTATAAATTAAGCATAAATGGAAATTTATGTGTTTCTTCATTACAATACATTAAAGAACTTCAATAGTATTCAAAAGCCATTCAAATTAATGCTTCTCAAGCTTGAGAGGGGTTGAGAAGAGATACATTTGGAGATTCAAGAAAAAGAAGATAATAATCCACACTTTACCTCCTAAATTACTTGATTCTTTGATCACGTATTTAAAGTAGATCCAAAGGATCCAAGTTGCTCCTCTAGCAAAACTTTTAAAGGTGAGCAACTAGAAGAAGAACCATAGAGTCATAATGATGGAGTTGATGTTATTGAAATTCAAGAGCCAAATAATAGAGTAGATGTTGAAATCCAAGAGCCAATTTTCTTGAGTATATTAGTTTCGAAACCTACACTACCTGAGGGACAGATTCAAGAGCATATAAAAGAAAGGTCATCATGTTTTGATGGAGAAACAAGTATATCCTATTCACAGGGAGCACATAGATGAACTTGATCCTATAGAAGAGTAATCCATTGACCAATTTTTTCAACACTCTTTTGGTGACATTCAAGAGGATACATAGGCATTTCTTGAAATTGACCTTTTTGGGGCCATGGATCTAGCTGAGGAAGATCTTCATCTATAAAGACCAGAGGTGTATGTCGATATGAAAAAATTAATCATGGAAGAATCAAAAGAATTTCAATTTTCAAACATGTGGAAGAGGCCACTCTAGATACAGGGGGTCCAAAGAGGCTGAGGTAGATGGAAACAAAATTAGAGTGGAAAAAGCATAGAGTTATATTGGATAGAAGTGACCAACTTTTTACAATATTGATGCCATGTATGTTTAGTTTCATGATTATAGATGCACCAAATTTAAAAGATGTATTGTATGTGGAGGTTCCTTTATAAATCACATGACTAGCCAAAGTGTGTGGCTCAGAGAATGCGATTTGTAAGTGAGGTTTAACCCTCATGAATGTTATATGGGAGCTTTCAATAACTAGTGCCACTTAGTTGTAAAGGGGAATATAGTTGGTAGAATGTTTACATGGTGGATATAAGAATGCCTAAAAAAGGCTGCAATGCTTGCACATGTTACAAGTGTGATTAGAAACGCTGAAATTTGTTATAAATGCATTGGACATGTCAATATAATAGGAGATGAAGAATATGCCCAAAGTAATATTGTTATAGGTTTTGTAATATTTAAAGTGGATGGAATGAACAAATTATGTAAAGCATGTTAATTGGGCAAGCAAGCTAAGCATGCATTTTTGCATGATAAACATTTATCTTAAATTATGTAAAGCATGTCAATATCATAGGAGATGAAGAATATGGCCAAAGTAGTATTGTTATAGGTTTTGTAATATTTAAAGTGGATGGAATGAACAAATTATGTAAAGCATGTTAATTGGGCAAGCAAGCTAAGCATGCATTTTTGCATGATAAACATTTATCTTAAATTATGTAAAGCATGTCAATTGGACAAGTAGGCTAAGCATGCATTTTTGCATGATAAACATGTATCTCAAAGAACTTTGGATGTGGTATATTATGATGCTCAGGCACCAACAAAGTGAGAGGATGCCATTATTATTTATCTTACATTGATGACCATACGAGGAAAGTGCGAGTGTATTTCATGAAAGAGAAAAGTAAATTATTCACTCACTTTCCAACTTCAAAGCTATGGTAGAGAAGGATATACACATGCACGTAAAATGCCTAAGGTCAGATGGGTGGGGAGTATATTTCTCTAATAAATTCATCGGCTATTTCAAAGAGTAAAGAATAAAGAGAAAATCTACATGCAAGTAGAACCAATAGGAAAATGGGTTGCAAAAAGGAACAGAAGTTGTATGTGTGTTGACAAATGAGAAAGGGATGTCGCATTATATCTAGGCTAAAGAAATAGTAATTTATGTTTATATTATGAACACAATGCCCATTCCAACAAGTCTTGGGCATGACAACAAACATTTACTAGCACAGAACGAAATTTGGCACACATGAAAGTATTTGGGTGCATTCCTTATGTCACTACGTGTGAGATGTAAGTGAGCAAGGATAATGTGTTTAATAAGATGAGTAGTTGCTATACACTACTGAAGGATTCTATAAATGCTAAACAAAATCACATGTGCTTACTTGACCAAAAGAGATCATGGTCAAGCAGCTTGAGGTAGAATGTTAAGTATTTTGATGTGTCCCTCAGCTGATGCGACAAAGGCAGGCTTCCTCAAAGTTCCTCCAACATCAAATATCTTCAAAGACTTGCTTCTAGACTCTATTAAGCATGTTAGCACTTCGCTTCTAATCTCCTAGTGACTAGGAACTCACCCACTTATTCGCAGCCAACCCAGTTTTGAGTCATACTTCAACCTTCCAGCTTCTGCTGACACCTCCAATCCCTCAAACACTTCAAAACCCACCAGGACTCAACTCCCTACACTCACAAACTGCATTGCACTATGTGTACTTGTCCCTCCTTTCACCTCACTTCACTCACATACACTGACTAGTATGGATTAGAGAGAGATTAGCAAGAGTAAGAATCTATTTCACAATGGGAGAGTTCTTTGTATTATGAGAGATATTCACTTATATACATGGCCATAAGTATTCACACTCACTTAAACTGTGGTCGATCGGGCCCTTTAAGCTCATAAGCGGCCTAATGCTATTACAATGACTACTCTCATAATATATCCATGAAGTACATCACTTGGGACTTCATCCTAACTTACTACCACACACTCTTGAAGTGAAAATCACCATAAGTATTTCATCGGACCATTACAGGCACCCGTCCAAGTTGTAGATTTGGACAGCATTGCTTCATATCTTGAATGTAGGACCTTTTGGTGTATCTTCCTTGACTCTTTGATCTAAGATAATGGTAGTAACTCTTGTTAACCCTAGAAATGGGTTAACACTACTTAGTAAACTATGATCGCTTACTAAACTACCAAGTAAACTAAGATGGAATTTTCCCAGTTTACTTTGTAGTTTACTCGGGTAGTTTACTCAATACTCATCCCCTCACTACAAACGATTCCCATGCTAGAAGTATGTATTTCTCATAGCTCTTGCATCATG
This sequence comes from Cibotium barometz, assembly GCF_041138505.1. NCBI lineage: Eukaryota > Viridiplantae > Streptophyta > Polypodiopsida > Cyatheales > Cibotiaceae > Cibotium > Cibotium barometz. The sequence goes on from NC_141072.1 coordinate 41,552,821, forward strand.
TCTCTGCTTTCGGAGCTATCTATTCCGGCAAGTCCATGTTCACCCCATGAGTTGCGCCTAATATATACTCTTCTAGTTTCAGACAAGGCATTTAATCATCATAACCCCCCTAAGACGAAATGCCACTAGAAGGATGGGAGAGGATTGATTTGATACCAAGAGGTAAAAAATTACCACTAAAAGCTAGAATTTGATGATGATGGAGAGAGAAAGAGATCATTTTTTTTTCTTTCTCGACACTCTTGTGAAACATTAGTATGGATCATCATTTTTTATTAGTCTCGGTCATCATTTTTTGTGAAAATGTGCAAAGGAGGAAGGTGGCAATGATAAACAAGAGCAGGCGGTTGTTTTCATGGGGGGGCCACCGTCAATATTGAAGATAAGGTTGGCCACATGCATACACTCTAAAGATCCCCAAATGGTTACAAATAATTACTCGACGGGTGTTTGACTTTCAGCAATTTTGGAGAATTGAATTTGTGTGGCGGCCTTCTAGAGGTCAGCAGAAGCAATGGTCAGCAAGCCGGTAATTTTCATGGCCATGGCTCCAGTATGAACGCTGTGATATCATTTATGCACTTCTGGTCCAGCAAAGAGCCGGGTCTTCGAAGGACGCCCGCGCCGGTGCCGTGGGTGTCTCTCTTGCATATCCTCATAAAAAGGCTGCAAATGGTTCCATTCGACTCACAAATCTACGTCCCTACAGCAGCAGCAGCATCATCATTGTGTATACAAAACCCACTCACTACCTGTCAAATTTCCAATTTCCAACTGCAGCAACAACGAGCTGATCCCCATTCTAGGTCTCATCCAACCGACGCTGCTCCTCTCTACCAGATCTCATCCACCAACTGAAGCAGCTCAGCCTTTCCCACGTGCTTTCGATGAGTTCTAGCTGGTGCACCGCCTTCTTTCTTCTTCTCATCAGCGCGCTCATATTGCCCTCCGCCGTTGATGCCGCCGCGACTGGTGGCAAACATCGCTGGACCAACTCGAACTCGTCCGATGAGGCCTCGTTGGAGTACTACGTCCAGGTGGAGGTTGGCGGGGATGACACTGGCTACCTCATCCACGCCCTTGACACCAACGCCACCTACAGCTTCGGTGAGACTGAGGCGTTCGCCCTCAACGTAACGGAGGGCGCCGACCCTTCCTCCACACAGCTGGGCGTCATCCGGGGCTATACCGTCCAGGCCAGCTACACGTCCACCAGCCACGAGGTGGAGGTGGAGGTACTCTCCTACGACGACGGCTCCCTCAACGGCACCATCACTCTGCAGGGCCTCATCAATCAGGCCACCAACGAGATCGCCGTGCTGGGTGGCACAGGCGCCTTTCGGGGCGTGCGAGGCTATGACATCATTACCCTCGTCAACGGCACCGGCACACACTACGTGTATCACCATTCCCTCTACTTCCTCTAGGTGGCTTCTATCTTCAGCTAGTGGAGTGTGATGGTGGTTAATTATAAACCCACCGTGTCTGTTATTTGTGTAGATTGAAATTCATATTTGCATAAAATCCTTCCCTCCTGGGCAATTTTTTTTTCGGAATAAAATAAATTGTGGGTACTACTCTCTATATTTGATATTACTTGGCAACCTTGGGTTTGATTCTAATGCTAACTAGTCTACGGCTCCATCTTGACTGTTTAAAGTCTTGATTATGCATCCATTAGGGGCCATTCTTATCCCAAACTATTTTGCTAGGTTAAATTTAAAATCGTCGGTCACAATCGTGGAAACACCAGGATCGTGACAATCAAATGAACACATTAGCAAAAATTTGGGGTTATTTGAGGGTCGCTTAGGGAGTTTGGAAATCCTCCGATGGGCTTTAAGCTAACGTAACATTGGTTTTTAGTGAAAAAATAAACATGAAATACAAGATAAGGTTCTAAAAAATGTGTACTTAATATTACGATGGAGAGATCAAGGAAACCCTCATTCAGAATAGACAAAGAAATAGATGCAAATACACTGGATGAAAATAATAGCTGGATACCGCTAGCTGTTATGAAGGGTTCATGGATCTTGCTACAAGGAAAGAAAAGAAAGAGAATGATATGTATGCAAAGAGGTAATATGTTGTTTATTTGCAAGGGGTGTAGAGATAATTCACCAGCAAACTACCCTTGAGATGCCTCTTTTCACAAAATAGTTGGATTTCCATGCAAAGTGGTGCATAACAGACTTGATTGAAGAACGTAGTGGTTATGTATGTAGTGGTTATGTATGTAATGTGGAAAGGTATGCAAAATGGACTTGATTGCAAAGAATAAATTTATGCTAAATATTGCTCTTATGAACATGTATGCTCAGTGTTGTGATTGTGGAAATGTATGCAAAGTGTCATGTTCTTGAGAATACACAAGGGTCCTGGAGGTGGTTCACCAATGAACTACCCACACGGGACCTCTCTCTTTACCTTTAAATCTATGCTAGTCTCTTCTATGTATCCTCGGGATACCCTTGGTCTTATCTAAATCATTTGCTTCTATGTATCCAGGCACCAATACAAGGTGCCTAGAGGAAGTTTGCCAGCGAAGTAGTCCCACAATTCCTCTTTTAGACATGCTTATTAGCATAATGAATGTGGGTTTATGAAAACTTCACTACTATAAACACACTTATCATCACTACCACATGATGCTTATGTTCTGACGGTGAGTTTCGAGCCTCCGCGTCGCAAGAATTTTTGTCTGAATGTGGGTCTAAATTTTTGTCTATAATATTGTCGGAATATTGGTATACAATATTGTCTATAATTTTGATTGAATAAGCATCGAAAATTTATTGTCTCTCAAAAAATTTTCCACTAGTCTTTTTCGTATCAAAATAAATAAATATATGTATATATATATATATAAATACATATATTCTCACTTTTGGTATACATAAATATGTATAAGCATATATGAAACCAACAAAAAGAGGAAAGTTGGACATGTCATGATGTTTACAAATCATAGTTGATCATTATCAACACTCTCATCTTCAAAAAGATCATTGGTCTCGAAAAGATCTATTTCAAGGAAAATCCCTCAATCTTCGAATCGTGCAGGACTAGAATGTGCATCTATGTCGACTCTAAATCTTCTAGCTCTGGCCATAGTTCCTCATTTGTTTCTGACTCTTCGTCAATATCACCACCTGCTGCAGTGTTTGAGGCATCTCTTGTGTCTAATTGTTCAATCTCTATACCTTTGTATAGCCCTTTCTCTTGTTGTACTTCGATATGCAAAGTAACTTGCTCTTGTTGGTGGCCTACACCAATCTCTGCTTCGTCTTCTGCTACTTCCACGTCTTCATATATTTGTTTACTGCTTGGTGACACTTGGATAACCACCATCAACGGTCCCTTGGGTCCTCCGTAAAGATCACTTGCTCAAATGTGTCCTTTTGGTTTGTCCATATCTTTGTGGAGTCAACTTAAACTAATCCGAATTTGTCGCTTTATATGGTTGCATGTGCTCCTATTGTGACTACCTTGAACCACTTAACATCAAAGATAAACAAATGAAACTTTCTAAAGCCAACCTTGATGATATCTTGGAAGGTTTCAAAGTAATGAAGCATGTTCAAATCCATATTTAGATCACTTGCACTAGCCCTAATTTCTTGCATGAAATTTTCTTTAACACCACAATCGAATGTTGTTCTCTTCTTATCGATCCATCCGACTCGAAAATGGGGTCCATGTAACCATAATGGCCCATCACAAAGGAAACCATGCGTACGATCACACCCATGCCATCCCGTGCTCACACCCCACCCTCAGGCTGTTCCTTTAACTGAAGTAGGGGCTCGCATCATAGTGGTTGTAACCATGGTCCCATGGATGAAATTACCCCTCCACGAGAGTGGCCACATCCATAGATAGTGTGGCCGACTCCCCCATCTCATCACTTTGATCTAGTTGGCATTTTCTTAGTAGCGCTCTCCCCAATACAAATCAATATGTTTATAGGATGCGGGAAGGCATGTAGTTTTTGATGAGGTAGGATAGGAGATGTGTAGTCACATAAGGAAACTATGTGGCATAGTGTTCGCCCACAACAATATGACCACGTTCCCCCACCTCTCATTGGAGAAGAAAACCTAGATATGCAATCAAATCAAAAACGCGTTCAAACCAGTCCGGAAGGTACCAAATGATCTCGTGAGAGATTGTATGAAGCATAAGTGGTCCGATATCACCCAATTAGTGAAAACAGGGGGAGAAAAGCCTTGGCATGTGCACCAAGAGCAATGAGATAAGGAGGTGAGGAAGCACGCCGATAAACTTGGATGATATGCACAACAAGAGGAAGAATTTGCAAAGTGGATGGAGAGCGTGGGGAGCTCACACCTCAAGAGTGGTGGATGGACTCATTCTATGAGTATTTTGTAAGTATGCATGCTTCGCATGGCCTCTCATGTGTATGTGAAGTTTATAGTTGTATGTTTTTATGTGTTGTTTGCATGCTTGTATAGGAGATGGTTACTGGGTGCCAACTTTCTCAGCTAGCAAAGCACTAGAGGTTCAAACATGGCACCTTTGCCTTGCTTGAGCGAATGGAGCATGACGGGGAGAATGTGGAATGGGTAGCCTGTGGTTTGGGTTAGTACTTTGTATATATGTTATGAGCTTGTATATCCCTTCAGTTTGCAAGGGCTGATTTGTGGGTATTGCATTGTTTTGCCAGAGAGCAATACCTAAACCCCCCCCAAAGGCGACTAGCTTGCATCTACAAGCTTATTTTTGCTTAGATATTTAAATATGTAGATGGGGTTGTATAGATTCATTTTGGGGTTTTATAGATCCATTTTGCACCCTTTTTGGGGATGTATAATTTGTTTGCCTTTACAATAACATTTATGTATGTAATAATTTTTGTATAATGTTTGATATCTAGCCGACAATTACTCATATCTTTGATCAATGAGTCTTTGTCTTAAAAGTTTGATTGTGTCAAATTCTTCATTTGAGACCAATTCAAGCAAGCTCTCTATACATTTGGAACAATGGTAGATCCAAGTACACATCTACACTTGGATGCACCATTATGCCAAAAACAGTAAAACCTGCATCCATCTTTAATAGCGTCGAAAATGATGTCAGAAACATCTAAAAAACATTCAGTTTATATGTCGAAAAAATCATCTAGAAAAGTGTAGGAATACCTGTGATAATTGAATTGTTTTTTCGGCTAGTTATCAGACAAATATAAAGACATTTATTCACACATTTATTTTGGTAGATATATAGACGATATTTCTCACGGATTTTTAGAAAAGTATATCGATGATTCAATACTGATGGAAGAACCGACGTGCATATGGAAATTCTTATATTTTCATTACAATTCATTTTTGTCGGATTAAACATCAGAATTTAGGTGTCCTGTAGTGGTGCATGTGGTAAAAAGGACTTCCAGCCAACGGAAGCACATTCTTATCATCATGTTGTGCTAGCATTTCAATTAGTGAGAAACACAATATTGGCTCAAAAGAGAGGATCATTACACTTCCAATGGTCGTAGATCAATGAGGTAGAAGTAGGCAAGATTGTAACTGTGCATGGTCTGAGGTCAATGTGCATGGATTTGTCATGAAAGTACTATAAGATTTTCCATGTGCTCCTTCTACAATTGTGTGTAGTAGCATAGTTTGCATACAACATGGGATTAAAGGGAGGTAGTATGATTAACATGGATATGGCATTCAAGGGAGCGGCCTGGCGTAGTTTGCCAACAAACTACCCATGGACTACCTCTTTTTTCTATAAGTTTATGCTCTATTTAACACCTTCTTATGGATATGTAGGAAAATTGAGCATTAATGATATATATAGGTTTGTGGGCTTGTGAATATGTAAACAAAGAATCATTCTATTGGTGATATGCAAGGGGCCAAGAGGTAGTTCACCAATGAACTACATTGGGCTACCTCTTTTTCTTTGATTAGTTTTTTCAATTGTGCTCAGATAAGTATGCAAAGTGGACATGTATGCATTGTGATGCACTTGTGGATAGTGCTCTTGTGGACATGTATGCAAAGTGTTACATTTTTTCTTATTGGGTAGTTTGTGGATGAACTACCATGACCCCTTATTTTTGTTGTTGAAAACGAACATGGTGTAATAGACATATATGCCAAGTGCAATATCCGTCTTTCATACAATAGATAACAAGAGGAGAACTCTTGTGAAGATCTCGAACCTCCCAACCACCCCCGAGCTATCTCACTCGCACTCTCACTCTCATGAAAAACTCACTCACACTCTCACACGCACACGCACACACACTGTCAATCTCTTCTTCGATTTTTTTGTGTATTCCTCTTCTTCACGTTGAGAGCCAAAAGTAGTCCTTTCTAGAGTTTTCTCGATCTGCGTGCCATATTTTTGGCGATGTTGCCCTTGTTGGAAAAAGCGTGTTCGGGAAGCTTTCTTCACATGCGGTCATCATTCCATGAGATTATGCTCTTTCTCAAGGTACGCCACTCATGCCTTGGTGATCCGATGAGGATGCTCAGTAGTCCATCTCGAACATTCCATCCTCCTCTTTGACTTTGTATCTCTTCGTCTGAGGCTAAATCTTTATCCTTGACCTCCTTTTAGGCCTTGTAATGTCTTGATACGAAAATCTAAGCACATTTTTAGCACAAAACCACTCAAAATCCACTATGGAGTCACCAAACAGATGTGAAATAATGTGAATCACAAAAGTTTCATGCGAGAAAAGTTGTTCTATGTATAAAATGAAAAAACTCTCTCATACCAACTTCCCCGAATTCTACCTCTAACATAATCAAAACTCGCCCACAAAATGGTAACTACCTGAATATGACCAAAACCAAAGCAATTCCTGTAGCACAAAATTTCATAAAAACACGTTAGATGTCCTAACAAACATTGTACATAATTCCTACACCATGAATTTCCAAAAAAAAAAATACAAAATTATGACACATCACAATCGCCCTTTCTTTGAGAAATCTGTCCTCAGAGTTCAAATGAATGAAATTTTGCATTCAAAGAATCTAATTCTACCCCCACGAGGCATCTTCTAAGGGATATACATCCCACTTAACCAAAACTTCAACTATAGTCTTATTTCTAAGTTGGCTCGTTCTTCTATCCAAAATGAATTGAGGTTTGATCCTTAATCTCCCATCTTCTTGAATCCTAAATTTGCCATACAAAACATGAGAGGGATTAGCAACATAACTTTTCAATAAACTCACATGGAAAAGAGGATGCACTTTTATATTGCTAGGCAATTCTAGTAAACTGCGAAGTAAACTATGATTTGTCGAGTAAAATAGGTAGTAAACTATGCCTCCTTGTTATGGCTTACCCAAATCCCCCTTGAAATATATCTATTAACAAAAGATAACGTGGTGAACCACAACTGTCTCGTGAGGATATTTCCATTAGCCAAGCCTGTAACCCTTGAGGTCTCCAAGCTCTACAACTCCTTGAGATACAATTCCACCGCACCTCCCTCAAGTGTTGTCACACCGTCGCCTTGCACTACATGTACTTGTCCCTCCTCTCACCTCACTTCACTCACACACACTCACTTGTATGTATTAGAGAGAGATTAGCAAGAGGATTAGCAAGAGCAAGACTCTATTGCACAATCACATAGTTCTTTATATTATGAGAGATATTCACTTATATACATGGCCATAAGTGTTCACACTCACTCAAGTTGTGGCCAGCTAGAACTTTGGGCTCATAGGAGGCCTAATGCTACTGCAATGAGTAATATCATAATATATCCATGAAGTACATCACTTGGGAATTTATCCTAACTTACTACCACATGCTCTTAAAGCTTAAATCGTCATAAGTATTTCGTCAGACCATTACATACGCTTGTTCAAGTTGTAGATTTGGACACCATTGCTTCATATCTTGAATGTATGACCTTTTGGTGTATCTACCTTGACTCCTTGATATACGATAATTGTTCCCCTTGTTAACCTTAGGAATAGGTTAGCGTTCCCCCCTTCCTAACGCCGATCGCGTCCCCATGATCGCGTCGTTGAAGACCTTTGTGTGGGGAGAATTGAAAAGTTTTGTTGATGGTTTTTGATGTTGAGTGACCTTCAATGGTTTTTGTTCCTTTGGAAAGAATAAGAAAGGCTAGTTAGTAAATGAAAATGTTAGAGATTAGGGAAAATTCGTCGAGTGATTGCAGTTTGATATTTTTGTGTGCATTTTTTAGGTAGGTTATATTTGCTCACTTTGTTTTTGGCAATTAGAAGCAGAGTTACATGTGATTTGTGTAAGAGATGCTAATGCTCGGGGAGAAGAGAAGGAAGGATTCGGAGGAACGTAGAAAAAATCATCAAAACAAGGTTGTGAGATGGGTCTCATGGATTTAATTAATTTCTTGCGAAATTAATTAATTATTATTTTTCTTGCGTATGAGCCTGTTTCACGATGTGAAGTGGACTTCATGGACTTAATTAAATTAAATTTTAACTACGGACATGTTTCACGTCTGCAAAATAGAGGGCTTCATGAATGTGAGATGTATTTCACGGATTTAATTAAATTAAATTTATTTTTTTGTATGTGGGCTTGTTTCACGACGCGAAGCAGACATGTTTCATGACGTGAAGTTGACTTCATAGACTTAATTAAATTAAATAAATTTTTTTGAGGTTGCGGTTTACGACGTGAAATGGAGTTTCACAAAATCAAAATAAAAAATTTGGGTCTAGTGGGAAATTTAAATTTCCTTATGTGGAGGGAATATTTTTTGAATTTTAAATTGGGAAGATATGGGCATAAAGAAGTCAACACTTTTATGATACCGTAGGAATAAAGAAGGCAACACTTTTATGACATCCCCTTACACCCTTCATAAATCACTCCCAAAATGGTCAAATTGTTCAATGCTTATTAGCCTTAATGAGTTATGGAAAAAAGTACTTAAGCATTAATCAAAGATTAATGTTTCCACTAATCTTTCTCTCTTTTGAAATAAGTTAGAGATTTAATTAACCACTAATCACTAATTAATTCACACCATTGACGACACATTGGATAGAGCATGGAATTGCTAAGCTATGTGCATCAACTAATCTATAAATTAATTCATAATTAGAGATTAATTAAACTCTTAATTTTAGTTTCTTCTCTTTATGCAAAATTAAGCAAAAGAGAGGGAAATTCCTCCAATTGATGTAATTAGGTGTTTTGATGCATCTAGATGCTCTCAAAACAGTAATTTTGACCTCTTACATGATCTAGTTTTTTGCCTCGTGAACTAGATTAATCACCCCTTAACGACAAAAAGCAATCAATTAAGGAAGATTAGTTGATTTCAAGGGTTTTGAAGAGTTTGTGAAAATTTTTAAATGATTATGCTACTCTTAATACTTAATACCACTCTAATGCATACGAATCAAACAAAAAACACACAAATAAAAAATAATAATAATGATTTTAGCTCTATATTTAATTCTAAAGAAAGCTAAAAATTATTAAAAACTGCACTCTATTGTATTTTTTGATGCAATGGAAGCAAACAAAGCCTAATACACTCTATGTGAAAGCCCTAGGAACATTAAAAACTAGATTACCAACAACAAAAATAACAATTTAAGCTAAAAATTAAGCAAATAAGCATTTTTTACAAAACAAAAAAGAGAGCTATTCTTCACCACATTACATACAAATCTCCATCAAAACCACATTTTTTTCATGGAAAACTATTAATAAAGACAATGAGCAATGGGTAATGCTCAGGTTAGAAAAAAAATGAGAAAAGCCAAGGGATGATTCCCGAGTAGCAAATGTTATGGCTCACCGAAACTCCCCTTGAAACACATCCAACAAGAGATTACCTGGTGAACCGCAACTCTCATGAGGATATTTCCATTAGCCGAGACTTTAACCCTTGAGGTCTCCAAGCTCCACAACTCCTTAAGAATCAATTCCTTTGAGCCTCCCACGAGCGTTGTCACACTACCCCGTTGCACTACATGTACTCGTCCCTCCTCTCACCTCACTTCACTCACATACACTCACTAGTATGGATTAGAGAGAGATTAGCACAACAGGATTCAAGAATCTATTTCACAATGGGAGAGTTCTTTGTATTATGAGAGATATTCACTTATGTACATGGCCATAAGTATTCACACTCACTTAAACTGTGGTCGGCTGGGCACTTTAGGCTCATAAGAGGCCTAATGCTATTACAATGACTACTCTCATAATATATCCATGAAGTACATCACTTGGAACTTTATCCTAGATTACTACCACACACTCTTGACGTGGAAATCACCATAAGTATTTTGTCAGACCATCAGAGGCACCTGTCCAAGTTGTAGATTTGAACACCATTGCTTTATATCTTGAATGTATGACATTTTGGTGTATCCACCTTGAGTTTTTGATCTAAGATAATGGTAGTTACTCTTGTTAACCCTAGAAATGGGTTAACACTACTTAGTAAACTATGATCGCTTAGTAAACTGCCAAGAAAACTAAGATGAAATTTTTCCAGTTTACTTTATAGTTTACTTGTCCGATGACCCAAAAAAGGCATCGTGATTTAGGTCAATGCCATCCATTGATCTCATCTAACAAGGATATTTAAGACACATTGGTAGATAGTGTTGAGGCTCGTATACAGGCCACACCATCAATCGTAACAAGCAAGAGAAGGTTGTTTTTATGGGGGGGCTCCACCATCAATATTGAAGATAATGTTGGTTCGAGCTCTACACAAGAGTCCTCCTCTTGTTATCTATTGCATGAAAGACGGATATAATCAAAGACTCTACTCTCTCTTTTACTTCATTAAATATTATCTTATTATTATTTATTAGGTATTGGGTGAGTGGGAGCATTACAAGTTTGGTCCATTAAAGGATGTGTGGGTGACATCATAATTGCATTTGTCCTTTTGCTTTGCCTTATCCCACACCCATGCTTGAGGGCATACCTCCCATCCCTTTTTATTTTTTAATAGGAGGGATGTCCATAAGCTACTAAGCCCTTAGTATACATTTCCAATGCACTTAAAATACTTGTGCAATAGATCATACATATTATGCAATGAATGCACTTGGCATAGATGTCCAAATTATACATGTCCAAGAGAGCATAGGCATACATAGTATCCGATCATACATATTCAACACATGTCTAGATTCTCACTTGGCATACATGTGATTTAAAACATATAAAAGAGAGAACTACCTCCTAGCCCATCAAATCTTATACTTACAATGCTGTCTCTTCTGCATAAGCGAGCATGTATGACGCACCGAGACCTAAAAGAGCTCTACAAGTTGCTGGACATCGTTATTAAGAAAGGGGCACCAGAGATCAGCATGGGATGTAGGCACTTGCAATGGCCAAGCTCCTGTTGTTGTCATTGACGCTCCCTAGCCGCTTTGCTTGTTGTTGGGAGGGTTGCCCTTTGTGCTTACATCTTGTCATACATGCTTGTTGAACCATGGCATCCCTCAAGAGATAAGCACAAATATGGCATAGGTGTCCATAGATATTTCTAGGCCGGGTGCACTAGACTCAAAAACCACATAGAGGAGGGCAAAGGAGGGTAGTTCGCCTGTAAACTACCCCTAGGCCCCTTGTCAACCAAATAAGTCAACCTATAAATATGGTGACATATGTTTGCATCTTGCAACATTACACAAAACATACAAGCATTATTCTCGCGCTGCATGGCCTACATGACCACTAGAGTATTGCACTTGGCATATATGTCCATTACACCATGTTCGTTTTCAACAGCAAAAAGAAGGGGTCGGGGTAGTTCATCCACAAACTACCCAATACGTAAAAATGTAACACTTTGCATACATGTCCACAAGTGCATCACAATGCATACATGTCCACTTTGCATACTTATCTAAGCACAATTAAAAAAACTAATCAGAGAAAAAGAGGTAGCCCAAGGTAGTTCATTGGTGAACTACCTCTTGGCCCCTTTCATATCACCAAAAGAATGATTCTTTGTATACGTATTCACAAGCCCACAGACCTATATATATCATTAATGCTCAATTTTCATACATATCCATAAGAAGGCATTAAATAGAGAATAAACTTATAGAAAAAAGAGGTAGTCCATGGGTAGTTTACTGGAGAACTACTCCAGGCCCCTCCTTAAAATGCCATATCCATGTTAATCACACTACCTCCCTTGATTCCCATGTCATATGCAAACCATGCTGCTACACAAAGTTGTAGAAGGAGCACATGGAAAATCTTATAGTACTTTCATGAAATCCATGCACATTGACCTCATACCACGCACAGTGCTTCTTAAAGGAGGCTGAAAAACTACAGTTACAATCTTGCCTACTTCTTCCTCATTGATCTACCACCATTGGAAGTGTAATCATCCTCTCTTTGGAGTCAATATTGTGTTTCTCACTAATTGAAATGCTAGCACAACATGATGATAAGAGTGTGCTTCCCTTGGCTGGAAGTCCTTACCACATGCATCACTACAAGCCACCTAAATTCTGACATTTAATTTGATGAAAATGAATTGCAACGAAAATATAAGAACGTCCATATGCACGTCAATGCTTCCATCAATATCGAATCATCGGTTCACTCGTTTAAAATAGCTGTGAGAAAATCATCTATATATCTACCAAAATAAATGTATGCATTAGGGGAAGGTTGAGGTCTATAGGGGCCCTTTAAGATGCCATGTGATTAAAAGGTTATTAAGGAAAAGAGCCAATCGTGTGATGCCATGTATACAAAAATGTTGGGTGATTAAAGGTGGTCAAAAGATTCTCTAGAAGATGCCTTTTTGTACTTTTCATTTCCAAAAAGTGGGGGGAAAAGTTTTTGAAATTTCGGACCTCCATAACTTCTACATATGAGCTCAAAATTTGTCGGAGATTACAGATCCAGAATCTACTCGTCGAGCTCTTTCCATAGATATGTCACATGATATAGTTTTGCTCGCTCGATTTCAAATTCAATTTTGGCGGGAAACTTTGAAATTCAAACTTCTAGCCGTTTGAAGAACAAGAAGGTATCTAAAGTCAAAGAAACTTAACGTTTTAACAAAAAGTCATTAAAATCATAATATGGCAGCTTAAAGGGCCCCTATAGACCTCAACCTTTCCCTAATGAATAAATGTCTTTATATCTGTCTGAAAACTAGTGGAAAAAATAATTCAATTATTACAGATATTCCTATGCTTTTCTAGATGAATTTTTTGACATTTAAACTGAATGTTTTTTAGATGTTTCTAACATCATTTTGGATGCTATTAAAGATGGATGTAGGTTTTATTGTTTTTGGCATAATGGTGCATCCAAGTGTAGATGTGTACCTGGATGCACCATTTTTGCAAATGTATAGAGACCTTTCTTGAATTGGTCTCAAATAAAGAATTTGACACAATCAAACTTTTAAGACAAAGATTCATTGATACAAAGATATGAGTAATTATCGGCTAGATATCAAACATTATACGAAAATTGTTGCATACATAAATGTAATTGTAAAGCCGAGCAAATTATACATCCTCAAAAGGGTGCAAAATGGATCTGTAAAACCCCAAAATGAATTTATGTGCCATTTACATAACTAAATATCTAAGCAAAAAAAAGCTTATAGATGCGAATGTTCAGAGGCTGCGCTTCAGAGAAAGTGGCTGCTTCTCCATCAGAGGAGTACCATTGTTGTGAGCAGAAGGCGGAAGGAGATAAGACGAGAGAGGGGATCGTGACCTTACCCACTAACAAGGAGGGAGTAGAGAGCGTGTTTTTTTGGCCTGATGGCAATCAGTAGGAGAGAGAGAGAGAGGCACCCATGGTAGACAGTGAGAGAGAGAAAGAAACGTGTGTGTGTATGTGGGAGGTTTCCATGCTCTCATGGTAAAATGAGGAGAGAGAAGGTGGGGAACCATAGCAAGTAGAGGAGACATTGTGTGTGGGTAGAAGAAGAAGGAAAGAAGAGAGAGGGCAATATGACTACGCTATGTGTGTACATGCAAAATAGGAAAGAGAGAGAAAGAGATTTGATCACTTTGACATGGTGCATACTTAAAAGTAAAAGCATGAGAATGTGAGAGAATGTATTAGATTGTGTGCATTATTCTTGTGTTTGTGTTTCAGGAGGAGGAAGAGAAAGAAAGAAGAAGAAGAAGAGAGTTCACGAGAATCATGAGTAGAGAGAGAGAAGAAAGAAAGAGTTTTGAAGTGTGAAAGAGAGAGAGTGAAGAGTGGAGTGAAGTGAAGATTAGCCAAATGTTGAATGCAGTGATGCTGTTGCAGATTGACTGAAACGTGGAAGTGTTGGAAATATCAGTTCTTTTCCATTAAATTCCTAGAAACAATCTACACAAAACCATTTTGACATTAAATTTCTTTATTCAGTTTAGAATGGTGAAGTTGTGTCTTGATGATCTGTTGGGTCGTAGTAGTTTGTTCTTTTCCATTTGTGTGTCTATGTGGGTGTGTGTAAATAAAACATTATAAATTATTTCATACAAAAAGATGTCTTTTCGGTGTGTGTTTCTAGGATTTAGGCTGTGTGTGGTTGTTATTTAGGACGCATTCACTATTTTAGTGGGTATTTAGTGCGTTGGACTAGAGAGTAGGAAGGCCAGACAATCCCCACATCCCATTAGGAATTTTTTCTAACCTCTAACCTTTTAATTTACTAACTAACCTTTCTTATTCCTTCCAGAGGGACAAGGACCATTGAACGTCACTCAACATCAAAATCCATCAACTTATCAATTCTCCTCACAAAAAGATCTTCAAAGTTTGTGAATTGTAACATTTGTATGCCTTACGATCCTGTGCATATCCAACAAACACACACTTTTTTGCCTTAGGATCCAACTTCCTCCTTCTTTTGTCAGGCACATGTACAAAAGCTATGCATCCAAACCAGGGATTTAATATTCACGTGATCGCAAGATTTTTTGTGATAATAACACATGTGAACAAGTTATTCACATGTTCTCATGTTACCGTTCACAAAATAACAGGTCTCTTGCCATTTGGGAACCCCTTAAAAGCTTGGCTACACATGGGAATAAGCTATTCACATGTTCTCATGTTACCATCTTCATATAATAGCAGATCGGTGGCCACCTAAGAAGATTTTTTATGCCCGACAAAGATAATGTTTTTAGGCCCTTGTGAAAGCTTTGTGAATATAACATGTGATCACAAGATTTTTTGTGTTATTAACATATGTTATTAACATGTTCACATGTTCTCATTTACGTCAGTGAAATCCCTGATCCAAACACTTTAAGATGTCCAATGTCTGGCCTAAAACCTGTAAGCCACATCTCTGGCGTACTTCCATGTATAGCTATTGTAGGTGTCTTATTAAGTATATACACTGCAGTGGCACATGCTTATGTCCAATAATAATCTGGCTTGCTCTTTTCATTGAGCATCGCCCTGGACACTTCACAAATGACTCTATTCTTTCTCTCAGCAACACCATTTTACTGAGGTGTATACCTGCAAGTTAATTGCCTTCTTATGCCATGCTTTCTCAAGAAATGCTCAAAAGCATGTGAGGTGTATTCACCACCTCCATCTATCCTCCTCAAACATTTTATCCAAGAGCCATATTGCTTCTCTGCAAAAGCTTTAAAATCCATAAACTTTCCCAACACTTTACTTTTCTCTCTAAGAAAGTAAATCCATGTCATTCTGCTAAAGTCATCAATGAATGTCACATAATATAAATTGCCTTTAATGGATGGGTTTTGTGCAAGACCCCATACATCGCTATGTACTATCTCAAGTGGCCTGCTACTCATGTTGTCTTCTCTAGGAAACCGCAACCTCGCCTGCTTTCCAAACTGATAGGCTTCACAAACATGCATATTCCCATCATACTTGAATCTAGGCAGCCCACTAACAATGCCTCTTGCCTGCATGTTCTTTAGCCTTTGTATATTCACATGTCTAATCCTCTTATGCCACATGTCAATAATGTCCTGTACCACATTTTGGCTTTTAGACAACATTACTAATTTCAACTGAGGAATCCCAGCATCCAGCTTAAATAACGTGCCTTCTTTCTTGCCTTTAGCAACTGAGGAATCCCAGCTTAAATAACGTGCCTTCTTTCTTGCCTTTAGCAATGACTCTTCATCCATTTTTGAAATCCTCAACGAAGCAACCATGCTCGCTGGTTGAAACGAACTTGTAATCCCTGTTCCACCATTTGACCAACTGAGGCCAAACTTTTTGTAATAGAAGGCACATACAATACATCTGCCATAGAAGGCACATACAATACATCTGTCATAGATTTTGTTTCACCATTTGACCAACTGAGGCCAAACTTTTTGTAATAGAAGGCACATACAATACATCTGCCATAGATTTTGTTTCACCATTGTGCATAACCAATGGTACACTTCCAACATGTGTAATGGCATGTTGGGTATCATCTCCTGTCTCCACATAGCCTTTCACATCCATAGGCTTCATATGCTCAAACCATTCACCATGACAAGTCATATGGTTTGATGCTCTGGAGTCCATATACCAAGTGTCATCATTTTCAGCATTTGTCATCATAGATCCCACAACATGTTTCATGGCAAACAAGTGATTTGCGCTGCCACCATCATTACTGCTTGATGCATAATTTTCACCATGTTGTCCATAATGTCCACCATGTTGTGCTCTACCCCCTCTCAAATCAGTTTATTTGTGGAAATAATCACGTGCCATATGACCAAATTTCCCACACTAATGGCATTCCACATCTTGCATAGATGTTTGTTGGCCTTGCCAACGTCCTCTACCACAAGGATTACCTCTACCTCTCTGAGGTGTATATCCACGACCACCTCTAGCACCATATGTAGGCTGAAAATTCTGTTGTGGTGACCTATCTTGCCATCCACAACCATTACCACGGCCACGTGATGCAAATCTCCCCCTGCCTCTAGATCCTCTTTGTGAGTAGAAAGCCTGATTTCTTGCATTATCATCATGGCTAGTAGATGCATCATGAAAAGTGTCACTGAGTTTGATTTCCTCAACAAGTAAGAGTGAAACCAACTCATCAAAGTCTGGTAACCCTGTACTTTGAACCGAGATGGATGTATCAAAAGACTTATACTCCTTGCCAAGACCACGCAAGGTAATGTCTACCAAATCATCAGGCATGGGGGCATTGATTGTTGCCAATGCATCTGTATATTTCTTTATCTCTTGTACATAATCATGGATGCTCCTTCTATTCCGTTTCACATTATGAATCTCTTGTCGAAATTGAGGCTTACGAGCACTCATGTCTGTATCAAATAGCTTTGCCAATGTATCCCATGCATCCTTGGGATTCTCAGCATCATGTATATGTATGAGTATAGCATCCGAAATACATATAGACAAATAATGCAAGACTTTGTATGCTCTTTCTGACCATTGCTTATGAGCTATAACCTGCTGCTGCTGTGTAGGTTTTTGGGGTAGTTCTGGCTCTGGCTCCGCACCTGTAATGAGATTCAAAAAACCTTTTCCCTTAAAAAAACTTTTGATCCTATACTTCCATGCCTAGAAGTTCTTCTTATCCAATTTTTCACCCACAATGTGTACTGGATTATTCGACATATTTTCTCAATGCAAATACACCTTCCGCACACGTCCGAATCTATAAACGAGCCTTCCTCAGCTCAACCACACTCTAATAAGTGTTCCAGATACTCCAAAGTAGTCAACAAACTTCAATTTTGATGTAGAAAATCAAACTGTATGCATCCAAAATGAACTGGTTTACGCAGTCCAAGATACCCTTCTTTGATGCGCTTTCCAAGGCTCCAAATTGCAATGTAGTGGTTCAATCAAGTGTGGATAACTTGCATTGACACCTAAACAAGCTCAATGTTGAATATCAACACCAATCAAGGTGTGTACATACCAATTTTGTCAAACCCCCTTCTCTGTTTTGAGAAAAAATAAAAAAACCACAAAAACCAGTAGTAAAATTGCTCTAACTTCTTCAATCCTTGTCCAAATTGAGAGACCAAGCATTCATTAGCTTAGAAATGATGTCCACTAACTCCATGTAAAAGGAATTAGACCAATTGTTTTAGATGAGAGAGTAATTAGTTGATTAATCACACTCTGTTTCACTGAACACAGTAGACAACCTGTTTAATCTGCTCATTTCCAACTCCATTGATCATAATTGCTCAAACAATCATGTAGCCTCCTTCTCAAGTGTATGTATCAACCAATTGCTAAGGCAATTTTGGAGTTTTTCAAGCACACAAGTGGAATTTAGCCTCCACTTAGTAAAATATGTGAAAAACTTCCCTGTTTCTCTGTAGATGCTGCGTCGCCTGCTCCTAAAGGATTTTGGACTAATTAAAGTGTCAATTGATGATGTATAATGTTGCCTAACACTCCAATGCAAGTGTGTGACCCATCAATTGATTGATTTTTGCCAAAAACTTGGTATAATTTCATCAAAAGTTGACCTCTATTTCTCTATTTTGTGAGAGCTTCAAAACCAGTGATTTTCAATCACTCAAATGCATCAAATTTGCTCCAAAATCAGTTGTAGGGCTTGTACATGAGTTTCCAATACATTCATCCTTGTCACATACATGTTTCTTTGCCAGATTTGCATCTATTTCACCATACATCACCGCTTCCAAGCTTCAATGGAAAGCTTCCAAAAAACCAAAAATTTCCTTTGCTTTGGGCAACCCTAATTTTCTTTGTTTCTACTTGAATCACCTGCAATCCAGTCAAGGGCGTTTAGTAGACCTTACTTGGTAGGCCAAGCTCTTAGATCTGATAGAAATCGGTGTGCTCCAAGCTCCACAGGATCAATGGCAAGCTTCACAACTTTTCTTCACAGCTTCTTCTCCCTCTTCTCTCACTCACTCATAAACCCTAATAGAAAGCACCAGGGCTCTGATACCATGTTGAAAAATAGGTAGAGGGAGAGGAGACACACACACAAAAGCAAACCCTAACCATAGAGGAAGCCATCTCCCTTCTCACACAATGCATAAAGCCATAATCCATAATACACAAGACACACTATGAGTTGTGTCCACACACATCTAACCCTAGCTAATGTCCACACACTATGACCAGCTAGACTCAGTCATTTATGTCTCACACATGTCACTACTTAACATGCCAGCACATAGCATAGCTGGCACACACTGACATCGAACTTGAATCTCAACAACATTATCTTTTGGGACAAAGGTTCACCTTGATGACAGATCATCAAAGTCTGAAGTGGATCTTCACCCAAAGAGATCTCAACATGCGTCAAAGGACATGGATGCAGACCCTGCAAGAATTTTATTTTGAAATAAAGTATCGACCAGGGAAAGAAAATGTGGTTGCAGATGCCCTCAGCAGAAAAGCCTCCTTGCTTGCAATAACAGTGGTGTCAAATCCATTGATGAATGAAGCAAAGGAGAAAATCTTGCAGGACAAATTCTTTGCCCCTATTGCTACCCTTCTGATACAAGGAAAGCAAGACTCCTCAAGAAATGAGTTGAGTTCTTGGGTACAAATTGGATGAAGGATGCATGTATTATAATAATCCACTATGTATCCCCAATAATGAGAAAATAAAGGGAAGAATTCTCAGAGAAGCCCATGATAGCTTGATAGCTGGACATCTAGGGTTTATAAAAACTTACATGTATGTAAAGAAAAGCTTCTTCTGGCCAGGACTCAAAAAGGATGTACTTGATCATGTGCGAAAATGCTTGATGTGCCAAAGAGTCCAGGAAGAGAGAGTCAAGATGCTAGGGAAACTACAGCCTCTAGACATTCCACAGATGAAGTGGGAATGCATCAGTATAGACTTTGTCATTGGATTACCTTCAGTGCAATCAAGTTACAACTCCATTTTTGTGGTAGTTGACAGGCTAACCAAAGTTGCCCATCTAATTCTAGTGAAAGAAACATACTCTGAAGCAGTGGATGTTTCCAGAGTTTTCCTTAAGGAGACCTTCAGATTGCCTAGTCTACCCAGGAGTATAGTAAGTGAGCGAGATCCCAAATTCACATCAAAATTCTGGACTGTGTTCTTTGAAGCAGTAGGAACTTTCTTGGATCTCAGCACAGCCTATCACCCCAAAATAGATGGCTAGATCAAGTAATTGAAGATATCCTTCGGTCACATGCTGCAGCAGCAGGGAACCCAAGAAGTGGTTAAGTCATCTGCATTTGGTCGAATTCACTTACAATGCTTCTTATCATCCGAGCATTGGGATGAGTCCTTTCAAAGCTTTGTATGGACAAGATTGCCTTACACCATTGACTTGGTATGATCCATTGATCAGAGTCGAAATGTATAGACAAATGCTTGATGACATGGACCAATAGATGCAATCAATCCGTAAAGAGCCAAAGATAGACAAAAGCACTATGCAGATAAAATGAGATCTGCGAGAGAGTTTGAAGAATCAGATATGGTCTTCATTCGAGTACGACCAAAAGGAAGTTCTTTATCCTAGGGAAGTACAAGAAGCTCTCTTCCAGATACTATGGGCTGTATGCTGTCATAAAGAAAGTGGGCAATCTAGCCTATAAACTTCTTCTGCCTCCCCATCTCAAGGTACATGATGTATTCCATGTCAGTTTGCTTAAGAAGTATGTACCTAGCCTGAGTCACATGCTTGATGATGAACAATTAATCTCTCTGACTCAAGGCGAGATGGTACTCCAACCTGAGAAAATCCTTGATATTCGAGAGAAGATTTTCAGGAGAAGAGTCCTCAGAGAATTCTTAGAAAAGTGGAAGTTCTTCCCTCTAGAAAACGCCACTTGGGAGAAAGAAGAAGAGTTGGCGAAGGATTACCCCCACTTTGCGAGATGAGGACATCTCGCGTTTTTCAAGTGGGAGAGGATATAAGATTCCTCCTCAGGTTGAATATTGATTAAGCCTCTACTTCAATCCCTTGTAATCATTCTATGTTTCTGAATACAAGAAAATATTATTTTTTCTTGTTTTGCCTAGTGAGATAAAAAAATTCTAGAGAGTGGTAAATCAATATTGGGATATTTTTGGATAAATAAATTCTACAGATATCAAAAAAATGTTTCCCTAAAACAGAGAATCAAAATAGATTTTCCAAGGTGTAATTGAAATTAATAAAAATTGATTTAGAAGACCTTAGCCTAAGGATCAAAATTTTCGAAAAACTTTTGATTATGGTCAAATTAAGGTTCCTTTGGACCAATAAGATTAATCCAAGTGTTGGGACAAGATAAATCCAAAGAATAAAAGAAAATACCCAAAAAAGCGTATATGCTCACATAAGATGAAGAGTTGACTAAGTACTAGGTTTATTAGTTAAAAATTATGAAGTATTAATAAAAAAATGAGATATTTTGAAGTAATCATTCTTTTTTGACACATGGGTAAGGAAAATGGGGCCCTTCAAGGAGGCACCTATTTTACATGTGTGGATGAGTTTTAAGCTAAAAAATAATAGGATATTTTTATCACTCCTCTCTCCTGGATCAGACCAAATAAAAAAGGGAGCCAAACTGTTCCAAACTTGTCCAAATTCAGCCAAACTCAAGCTGGAAAGTACTAGAACTCAATTGGACTCAATTAGTGGCCTCCCTTACCTATAAATAGAACCTCATTCCTTTATATTCTCATCTGTGAACTAAACTATGCAGGTATTACTCTAAGTTAAGCTTGTAAGATCCCTGTTCCCACCGAGCAACGGATTCGGGGTACTGGCAGCGGAAGTAGCGTTTCTCGCGCGGGACAGGGGTCCCACACTCGGGGCCTCGCCCACGGATATCCGGATAAGAGACTAATCCGTCGGTTGTTCCAAAACCGAACCCGGAAAAACTTCCTTTACCGGAAAGCACGGGCGATTCCACCAGGATAACTTTTTACTCTAACGTAGTCAAGATCATTTCTGATCGAGATGATCCGATTACATCTATAAGATACTTAGTCAGTTCAAGAAAGAAACTTGCACTTGGATCATTGGGATCAACGCTTTTTTCCCCATTCAAGAGGCACAGCCGTTGATTCCTATCCATAGAACAGTTTCTGTCCGGGATTTATTTTTTTTTTCTATCGTAAAAACAAAAGTTTGAGTCTCGATTTACGGATCCATCAGTCCAGCCTAACCCCATCCAATCCCATGGGTTAGCCAACCGCCCAACCACTGTAGTGATGGGATCCAATTAAAAATTTGGTTAGGTTTTGTCCCGGGTACCAAGGAAAAGAGTTCCAAGGCCCCCTAGCCGGATGTTCATGCAAAATAAAACTAGACACACCACTCACACACCCAATATGAAATTGCCTTTTTCAACCAGATTCAACCAATTTAAAACAATCCTTTAATAAAACCATAGTATCATTGATCACCATCTTACCAATTTATCCAATTGATTCTTAATTTCCCATCATTCCTTCATCAGAGTATCTATGGCATCATTGGCAACTAGAACGCTCAGGAGCCGTTTCGATAGTTCCTAGCCCATAATACTTGGCAATATAATCACTTAACAAGATGGACTCTCGTTGAAGATCAGCAAGATCAACCAACAGATCCATATAAGGAGCCATGGACTCATCCATTGAAGACCAGCAAGGTCAATCAACCAGATCCATGCTCGATTTCAGAAAACAACTCCAACTCTGTTCCAATATCTTCCTCGACGCACGCGTGGGTATCCTAGGCGACCCAGAGCCCGAGCACCGTATGGTCAGCACCCTCTAGGATCCTTCGCAGGTAACCTAGCGCTTCACGCATAGGCCGCTTCCTTGGCCCCTCATCCACCGTACCGGAAGCTCACCATTTTAATCGCACCGAGGCTGGTCAAGACCTCGGCCGACCTTGCTACGCGAGACGTCCTTCATTGACTCCCCGTCAGCAGCTGCAACTTTCTCATCACGACCTTAATCACAAGACGGTGAAAATGCTCCCCCCAGCATTCTTGACATAAAACAATCATTTACAAACAGCATTTACAAACAGCATTTACAAACAGTTTACAATACAATTTCTATTTTAACTTTCATTTTTCCACATTATCCCTCCTCAATCTACATTACTTATTCCATATTCCATTTATATGTATACTCATCCCATCACATCATTTCCATCTCATCACTTCAGATTCCCTCACATCACAATCGTATATTCACATCCATTCACCCACAACTATATGCGTACATTCACATCTACATGCATACATCTACATCCCTATGCATACATCCACATCCACATTCACATTCACCTCCATACATCTACATCTACATGCATACATCCACTCCACATTCACATCCACATCTATACATCTACATCTACATGCATACATCCACCTCTACATCCACATCTACGTCTATACACCTACATCTACATGCATACATCCACATCTCCATTCACATCTACATCTATACATCTACATCTACATGTATACATCCACATCTCCATTCCCATCTACATCTATACATCTACATCTACATGCATCCATCCACCTCCACATCCACATCTACATCTATACATCTACAACTACATGTATACATCCACATCTCCATTCATATCTACATCTATACATCTACATCTACATGCATCCATCCACATCTCCATTTACATCCTCATCTACACATCTATTTCTACATGCATACATCCACATCCCAAGCCTAATAAAATTCTTTTAATTAATCTAGGATGATAGTTCCTAGAATATGGTAGGAAGTCCTCTTTTTATACTTTGAATGAATTTATTTTATGCGTAATTTCTATAAAAATTTTGCCATAGCTCCGCTACTATGACTGATAAATCTCAATTTTTTTCTAAGGGATAAAGCTCCTTATTAAAGAAATAATTAGAATGGTCTCTAATTGGATCATCAATCCATAATGGTCTCTAATTGGATCATTAAGAAAACAATTAGAATGGTCTCTAATTGTATCATCAATCCATAATGGTCTCTAATTGGATCATTAAGAAAACAATTAGAATGGTCTCTAATTGGATCATCAATCCATAACGGTCTCTAATTGGATCATTAAGAAAACAATTAGAATGGTCTCTAATTGGGTCATCAATCCATAATGGATTGAATCATCAATGTGCATAAACTAAAAGCATAGCAAAAAGCCATTAATTTGGCCTCAAGCATAGCTTAATCTTGGATTAAGGAAAAGCTTTATGAAAAGCTTCATTTGGATTGAGAATGGGTCATGAGTATGACCATTTCTTGAGTGAGAGAGAGAAATTATAAAAACCATTAGAATTTAAATATAAGTGGAAATTAACTTCTATAGCATTTATTAAATTATGTAACTCTTCACAACTATTCACCAATTAACTTCAATAGCATTTAAAAAAAAACCATACCAATTAAACTTCTCAAGCTTGAGAGGGGTTGAGAAGAGAGAATCATTGAGAAATTATAGAAAAGATCAAAATTCAATATACTTACCTTATGATTTGCTTGATTCTTTATTCACGGTAGAGGCCCCCAACCAATCAATTGGTTTAGTATGTTGATGGAGCCACCAATGGGGATTGAAGAAAGAGAGAAGTGTCAAAAACTAGTGAATTATTAAAGAATTCACAGTTCTTGGCTTAGGTGGAGTAGAGTAACAAGGCATAAGACTCTATATATTTTGGCTTAGGTGGAGTAGAGTAACAAGGCATGACACTATATATTTTGGCTTAGGTGGAGTAGAGTAATAAGCATAAGACTCTATCTAATTTGGCTTAGGTGGAGTAGAGTAACAAGCATAAGAGACTATATATTTTGGCTTAGGTGGAGTAGAGTAACAAAGCATAAGAGACTATGTATTTTGGCTTAGGTGTAGAGTAACAAAGCATAAGAGACTATATATTTTGGCTTAGGTGGAGTAGAGTAACAAGGCATAAGAGACTATGTATTTTGGCTTAGGTGGAGTAGAGTAACAAAGCATAAGAGACTATATATTTTGGCTTAGGTGGAGTAGAGTAACAAAGCATAAGAGACTATGTATTTTGGCTTAGGTGGAGTAGAGTAACAAAGCATAAGAGACTATATATTTTTCAACAAGGGGAGGCTTCTATTTATAGGAAAATTTGAGCTCCTAACCAAACAAACTGATTCTAGAATTTTCCAAGTCAGTTTGGTCACTTTTTGACCATTTTTAGGTCACTTAAGCTAACTTTTTGGAACTAGACTTGAATTAGGAGAGAGGAGAGATAAAATATCTCAATTTTTATGAGTTTTAAACTCATTCAAGCATGTGAAATATGCACCTCCTTTAAAGAACTCCCCTTCCTTACATATGTGTCATAATGGAATCATTTTAATATTGCTCATAGTTTTTTATTAATAAACCTTGTACATTTTCAACTCTTCATCTTATGTGAGCATTTAAGGGACTCCCCTTCCTTACATATGTGTCATAATAAAATCATTATTTTCAAAATATCTCATATTTTTAATATTGCTCATAGTTTTTTTTACTAATAAACCTTGTACATTTTCAACTCTTCATCTTATGTGAAATATGCATCTCCTTTAAAGAACTTCCCTTCCTTACATATGTGTTTATTTACTAATAAACCTTGTACATTTTTAACTCTTCATCTTATGTGAAATATGCACCTCCTTTAAAGAACTTCCCTTCCTTACATATGTGTTTATTTACTAATAAACCTTGTACATTTTCAACTCTTCATCTTATGTGAACATTTACTCAATTTTGGGTATCTTCTTTTACAATTTGGATTTATCTCCTCCCTACACATGGATTGATGCTATTGGCCCATTGGAACCTTAATTGGACCATAATCAAAAAATTTCTGAAAATCTAAACCCTTTAGACTAAGGTTCTTTATACCTATTTCCAATTAACTCCAATTGCACATTGGAAAATTCTTTTTGAATTTCTGTTTCAGGGGAACTTATTTTAATAAGATGAGTTATTTTTCTATCCAAAAATATTCATAATCTGAATATTCTCTCTCTAGAATAATTTTCTCTCTCTAGGCTAAAACAATTAGAAACAAGGTCTTTATATTTCTGAAGAGGGATTGATTACAGGGGAAGATACTAGACATCAAAAAGGGGTTGGGGGAGGAATCTTACATTCTACCCCACTTAAAAAACGCGAGATGTCCTCATCTCGCAACTTGGAATAATTTCGCAAGATGCACGAATATGAGACTTAGAGAAAAAATTTTAATCACAATTAACCACCAAGAAAAGTCTTAAAGAGAGCAAGATTCAAAATAAGAACAAGATTTAAACTTTATTCATTCTCGGAACTTATACAGTAAAGATAGAGAAACTCTTTACACTTCCATAAGCCCGTCCATCATATGGTCACAAAAGCAGTCCTCACAAGCTGCACAAGTATAGGGTAACTCATCTATGGGAATGATTCTGCTGGTTATTGCCGCACCTATCTCAGTGGTATGAGGTGATCTAACAAAAGGACCTCTGAGAGGCAAGCCAAAAATGGGATAAAGGCATATCTTCTCATGAGGAAGAAAACACGTCAGTAAGAAGATCCGCTCAGAAAACCCAAGATGCCTTGATCTCACGACGCAGTAGTATCGGGGACCCAAACCCAAAGCTTCAATAACCATGGCCAAGCGGACATTGTTACGAAAGTGCTGCTGACCCCAGGGTGTTACCCTAGTTATGTTTTGATAGGTCCGCCATTTGGTCTGCGCTACAGAAGTTCCTAGGTGAGGAAAAAGTGAGCGCTCATACTGTTCTATAAAGTCTTTCTTCACAGACTCTCTTGCGTCTTGAAGGTGAGAAATCATCAGGGATAAAACTAATTCCTGTTGCCAAGCCATGAAGGAGATTAAGAAAGAAAGGAGATTGATGGGAGTAAGATTACTGTGAGCGACAAGTAAAAGTTACGACTTATATAAAGGAAGGAGCTAGCGTAACCTAGAAGCCAACGGTAACTTGCCACTGAAGTTTTACCGTCTTTCCATGATTTGTGTTTGACACATTTTTCTATAGAAGGCATTAAGAATTTTGAGATGAGGAGATAAAAGAAACTTGTAGGCTAAGTCACCTACTTTCATTGAATTCAGATATAAGGATCACAATATCTGGGGGATAACTTCTTATACTCCCCAAGAGATAAAGAACTTCTTTTGGGCCATACTCGAATGAAAACCAAAACCTTGGTATCCAAAACACCGATTCTCACTTCTAAACTCATTGTTCTAAATCCTTAAAATAGGCGTGACTCCTGAGAAGTATTTTAGGAAAAGGGTATTTCTTTTTTAAACAGAAACTTTCTTTTATTTTAGAGAGGGAATAATTATAAGATCAGAAAGGGAGATTCTTACTCCTGTATACCTCGAAGGCTGGGGAAGAATCTTACATTCTACCCCACTTAAAAAGTGCGAGATGTCCTCATCTCGCAAGGTAGAGGACAGCTCTTTTTCTTAAGATCCAAATTTTATTCTGGGGTTCCTTATATTCTGGTCAACCCAACAGAACACTGGGATAATTATCCCTTATATAGAACTCATCATTAAATAACAATTCATTTAACATGATAATGGTCCATTAGACCGAAAAATTTCCTTCGGAACATTCCTCCATGGAAACTTCAGTCAAGCAAGTTCTCAATTTGACATCCCTTAACTTGATCCACCGGTCAAGTATTAATAGCAGCAATCTGACAGCACAACCCACTAATCTCATAGTGATTTGCTGAATTCATTATCATCATTCTAGTTATGAATATCATCACAGGGACTCGTCCCATTCCCCCTCATTGTGGTTTCATTATATTTCAACTAATTTTTAAAAATCAACATTTTTCAATCAGCATTTTCAATCAGAATCCAAATCAATTCATTCATTCTCAAACAGAATTAAAAATCATATCAATCACATTCGAAATCATCATCTAGATAGCATTAACGCTTATAATTTCAAGTCTTAGATTTACTCGCATATACTGTCAGTAAAGAGCTGCAGTATACTCTCGGTATATACGGGTAGTCACGGCCCTTGGAATTATAAGGTAAATACTATCATGTCTAGGCCTCAAGCAAGTCAGGGTTTCTATATAATTGCGGTACTTCCATCTGAAGAACCAATTACCAAATTATGAATTTCAGTTTGAATATCAAATTGTATGAGTTATATCACACAATTATAACCTTTTTGTGTTTCTTGATAAATTTTTGACATATTTGTCTTCTCAGTTGATCTTTATTAACCAAATGCTCTGATACCAACTGTAAGATCCCTGTTCCCACCGAGCAACGGATTCGGGGTACTGGCAGCGGAAGTAGCGTTTCTCGCGCGGGACAGGGGTCCCACACTCGGGGCCTCGCCCACGGATATCCGGATAAGAGACTAATCCGTCGGTTGTTCCAAAACCGAACCCGGAAAAACTTCCTTTACCGGAAAGCACGGGCGATTCCACCAGGATAACTTTTTACTCTAACGTAGTCAAGATCATTTCTGATCGAGATGATCCGATTACATCTATAAGATACTTAGTCAGTTCAAGAAAGAAACTTGCACTTGGATCATTGGGATCAACGCTTTTTTCCCCATTCAAGAGGCACAGCCATTGATTCCTATCCATAGAACAGTTTCTGTCCGGGATTTATTTTTTTTTTCTATCGTAAAAACAAAAGTTTGAGTCTCGATTTACGGATCCATCAGTCCAGCCTAACCCCATCCAATCCCATGGGTTAGCCAACCGCCCAACCACTGTAGTGATGGGATCCAATTAAAAATTTGGTTAGGTTTTGTCCCGGGTACCAAGGAAAAGAGTTCCAAGGCCCCCTAGCCGGATGTTCATGCAAAATAAAACTAGACACACCACTCACACACCCAATATGAAATTGCCTTTTTCAACCAGATTCAACCAATTTAAAACAATCCTTTAATAAAACCATAGTATCATTGATCACCATCTTACCAATTTATCCAATTGATTCTTAATTTCCCATCATTCCTTCATCAGAGTATCTATGGCATCATTGGCAACTAGAACGCTCAGGAGCCGTTTCGATAGTTCCTAGCCCATAATACTTGGCAATATAATCACTTAACAAGATGGACTCTCGTTGAAGATCAGCAAGATCAACCAACAGATCCATATAAGGAGCCATGGACTCATCCATTGAAGACCAGCAAGGTCAATCAACCAGATCCATGCTCGATTTCAGAAAACAACTCCAACTCTGTTCCAATATCTTCCTCGACGCACGCGTGGGTATCCTAGGCGACCCAGAGCCCGAGCACCGTATGGTCAGCACCCTCTAGGATCCTTCGCAGGTAACCTAGCGCTTCACGCATAGGCCGCTTCCTTGGCCCCTCATCCACCGTACCGGAAGCTCACCATTTTAATCGCACCGAGGCTGGTCAAGACCTCGGCCGACCTTGCTACGCGAGACGTCCTTCATTGACTCCCCGTCAGCAGCTGCAACTTTCTCATCACGACCTTAATCACAAGACGGTGAAAATGCTCCCCCCAGCATTCTTGACATAAAACAATCATTTACAAACAGCATTTACAAACAGCATTTACAAACAGTTTACAATACAATTTCTATTTTAACTTTCATTTTTCCACATTATCCCTCCTCAATCTACATTACTTATTCCATATTCCATTTATATGTATACTC
This sequence comes from Cibotium barometz, assembly GCF_041138505.1. NCBI lineage: Eukaryota > Viridiplantae > Streptophyta > Polypodiopsida > Cyatheales > Cibotiaceae > Cibotium > Cibotium barometz. Next base: position 41,582,443 of record NC_141072.1, read on the forward strand.
ATCCCATCACATCATTTCCATCTCATCACTTCAGATTCCCTCACATCACAATCGTATATTCACATCCATTCACCCACAACTATATGCGTACATTCACATCTACATGCATACATCTACATCCCTATGCATACATCCACATCCACATTCACATTCACCTCCATACATCTACATCTACATGCATACATCCACTCCACATTCACATCCACATCTATACATCTACATCTACATGCATACATCCACCTCTACATCCACATCTACGTCTATACACCTACATCTACATGCATACATCCACATCTCCATTCACATCTACATCTATACATCTACATCTACATGTATACATCCACATCTCCATTCCCATCTACATCTATACATCTACATCTACATGCATCCATCCACCTCCACATCCACATCTACATCTATACATCTACAACTACATGTATACATCCACATCTCCATTCATATCTACATCTATACATCTACATCTACATGCATCCATCCACATCTCCATTTACATCCTCATCTACACATCTATTTCTACATGCATACATCCACATCCCAAGCCTAATAAAATTCTTTTAATTAATCTAGGATGATAGTTCCTAGAATATGGTAGGAAGTCCTCTTTTTATACTTTGAATGAATTTATTTTATGCGTAATTTCTATAAAAATTTTGCCATAGCTCCGCTACTATGACTGATAAATCTCAATTTTTTTCTAAGGGATAAAGCTCCTTATTAAAGAAATAATTAGAATGGTCTCTAATTGGATCATCAATCCATAATGGTCTCTAATTGGATCATTAAGAAAACAATTAGAATGGTCTCTAATTGTATCATCAATCCATAATGGTCTCTAATTGGATCATTAAGAAAACAATTAGAATGGTCTCTAATTGGATCATCAATCCATAACGGTCTCTAATTGGATCATTAAGAAAATAATTAAAATGGTCTCTAATTGGGTCATCAATCCATAATGGATTGAATCATCAATGTGCATAAACTAAAAGCATAGCAAAAAGCCATTAATTTGGCCTCAAGCATAGCTTAATCTTGGATTAAGGAAAAGCTTTATGAAAAGCTTCATTTGGATTGAGAATGGGTCATGAGTATGACCATTTCTTGAGTGAGAGAGAGAAATTATAAAAACCATTAGAATTTAAATATAAGTGGAAATTAACTTCTATAGCATTTATTAAATTATGTAACTCTTCACAACTATTCACCAATTAACTTCAATAGCATTTAAAAAAAAACCATACCAATTAAACTTCTCAAGCTTGAGAGGGGTTGAGAAGAGAGAATCATTGAGAAATTATAGAAAAGATCAAAATTCAATATACTTACCTTATGATTTGCTTGATTCTTTATTCACGGTAGAGGCCCCCAACCAATCAATTGGTTTAGTATGTTGATGGAGCCACCAATGGGGATTGAAGAAAGAGAGAAGTGTCAAAAACTAGTGAATTATTAAAGAATTCACAGTTCTTGGCTTAGGTGGAGTAGAGTAACAAGGCATAAGACTCTATATATTTTGGCTTAGGTGGAGTAGAGTAACAAGGCATGACACTATATATTTTGGCTTAGGTGGAGTAGAGTAATAAGCATAAGACTCTATCTAATTTGGCTTAGGTGGAGTAGAGTAACAAGCATAAGAGACTATATATTTTGGCTTAGGTGGAGTAGAGTAACAAAGCATAAGAGACTATGTATTTTGGCTTAGGTGGAGTAGAGTAACAAAGCATAAGAGACTATATATTTTGGCTTAGGTGGAGTAGAGTAACAAGGCATAAGAGACTATGTATTTTGGCTTAGGTGGAGTAGAGTAACAAAGCATAAGAGACTATATATTTTGGCTTAGGTGGAGTAGAGTAACAAAGCATAAGAGACTATGTATTTTGGCTTAGGTGGAGTAGAGTAACAAAGCATAAGAGACTATATATTTTTCAACAAGGGGAGGCTTCTATTTATAGGAAAATTTGAGCTCCTAACCAAACAAACTGATTCTAGAATTTTCCAAGTCAGTTTGGTCACTTTTTGACCATTTTTAGGTCACTTAAGCTAACTTTTTGGAACTAGACTTGAATTAGGAGAGAGGAGAGATAAAATATCTCAATTTTTATGAGTTTTAAACTCATTCAAGCATGTGAAATATGCACCTCCTTTAAAGAACTCCCCTTCCTTACATATGTGTCATAATGGAATCATTTTAATATTGCTCATAGTTTTTTATTAATAAACCTTGTACATTTTCAACTCTTCATCTTATGTGAGCATTTAAGGGACTCCCCTTCCTTACATATGTGTCATAATAAAATCATTATTTCCAAAATATCTCATATTTTTAATATTGCTCATAGTTTTTTTTACTAATAAACCTTGTACATTTTCAACTCTTCATCTTATGTGAAATATGCATCTCCTTTAAAGAACTTCCCTTCCTTACATATGTGTTTATTTACTAATAAACCTTGTACATTTTTAACTCTTCATCTTATGTGAAATATGCACCTCCTTTAAAGAACTTCCCTTCCTTACATATGTGTTTATTTACTAATAAACCTTGTACATTTTCAACTCTTCATCTTATGTGAACATTTACTCAATTTTGGGTATCTTCTTTTACAATTTGGATTTATCTCCTCCCTATACATGGATTGATGCTATTGGCCCATAGGAACCTTAATTGGACCATAATCAAAAAATTTCTGAAAATCTAAACCCTTTAGACTAAGGTTCTTTATACCTATTTCCAATTAACTCCAATTGCACATTGGAAAATTCTTTTTGAATTTCTGTTTCAGGGGAACTTATTTTAATAAGATGAGTTATTTTTCTATCCAAAAATATTCATAATCTGAATATTCTCTCTCTAGAATAATTTTCTCTCTCTAGGCTAAAACAATTAGAAACAAGGTCTTTATATTTCTGAAGAGGGATTGATTACAGGGGAAGATACTAGACATCAAAAAGGGGTTGGGGGAGGAATCTTACAAAGCTTATTTTCTATTATCCTCTAAAAACCCTCTACAAATTGAAGAGATTGGAGCTTCTCTCTCTCTCTCTTCAATCTTCCTTGAAGACTCCAACAACATACGAAACCAATTGATTGGTAGGGGACTTCTACTGTGATCAAAGAATCAAGTAATTTAGGAGGTAAAGTGTGGATTATTATCTTTTTTTTCTTGAATCTCTAAATGTATCTCTTCTCAAACCCTCTCAAGCTTGAGAAGCATTAATTTGAATGGCTTTTGAATACTATTGAAATTCTTTAATGTATTGTAATGAAGAAACACATAAATTTCCATTTATGCTTAATTTATAAAGGTTTTTAAGCATTTCTCTCTCTCCCCAAAGAATGGTCATTCCTATGACCTATTCTCAATTTGAATGAAGCTTCTCATGAAGCATTTCTCTAATCTAAAAGCAATTTCTATGCTTGTCTAATTGGAGGCCAAAATAATGGCTTTTTAATACTTTTATGCTATTTAATTTATGGTAAAATTAAAAATCGATCCATAATTGGATAATGATCCAATTAGTGGTAATACTAAACTTTATTCTTTCAAATTTATTGAGAATTATCAATAGCAGTGGAGCTATGGTAAAATTTCTAAAAAATAAATACATAAATCATTTTCATTTATATTATGAAAAGAGGACTTCCTACCATATTCTAGGATTAATCATCCTAGATTAATTGAATGATTCTCATTATAGTCATGGAAAATTGATTTTTATATTTATGCATAAATAGTTAATTAGGAAAAAGAGGAATTTCTAGTAATCCATTTTTATGTTAAAAGAGTAATTCCCATGACAATGGAAATCCATATATTCAAATGAAGTAAGCAAAAAATTGTGATGCTAAAATAATGTATATTTTATTTAAAAATTAAAAAAGAATTTTAGTTAAATTTATCTTTTTGTATAGATAAATTTAAATGATGAAAGAGGAATTCCCACCATATTGGAATTCAAATATTTAAATGAGGAAAGTGTAATTCTTAGTGTAAAGGAATTAATGGAGATTTTTATATAAATTTTAAGAGAAAAATTAGTTAAATTTATCTTTTTGTATAGATAAATTTATCTTTTTGTATAGTTAACTTTATCTTTTTGTATAGATAAGTTTAAATGATGAAAGAGGAATTCCCACCATATTGGAATTCAAATGTTTAAATGAGAAAAGTGAAATTTTTAGCTTAATGGAATTAATGGATATTTCTATGTAATTTTTAAGAAGACTTTTAAGCAGATTTAATTTGTGGTAAAAGAGGAATTCCCATGATAATTGGATTGAACTCATTGAAATGAGAAAAAGAAGGATTTCAAGTTTATTAAAAAAATAGGTATTGATATTTTAGTTAAAAGAAGAATTTTTATGATATCTAAGAAAAGATGGATTTGAATTAAATTCTAGTGTCAAAGATGAATTTCCACCATAATTCTACCTAATGAATTAAGGCTAAGAAATTATGTTGCATAAAGAAAAGCTTTGGATATTTTAATTGGTAAAATCACTAAATTGATATTTACCCAAAATTTAGATGTTTAGTTGAAGGGAATTCTTATAGAACTAAACCGAATGAATTTTGTTAGACTACATGAGGGATGGACAGTAAACCTAATTGTCTTTCTCTCGATGTGAAGCAGACAAAAAATTCATGACCAATTCCAGTTACTAAATCCAAAGAATATACTACCGAAACTAATCTAGTTTTTCCTTGACCAAACTCACCAAGAATCTAGTTGGACAAATGGACAAAATGATGGGTAGATTACCCTCATGAGAGATCAAGGATCCTCATTATGAAACTAGGAATTATGGAAAAAGGGTTGTCGGAACCAATCTCAAACTAGAATTTTACTTGCATTGGAACCTGTGTTTTTTCATTCAAAGAACTGTTTTATGCTAGAATGCTGGAGGAAGAATTTGGCTTATGTTTTTCTAAGAGGAGGCTCGTTGTTAGAACAGCTGGTGGGGACTCGTCAAGGGACGTTGCTCATAACAAAGCCTGCCGAGGTCTTGACCAGCCTCGGTACGGTTAAATTGGTGCACTTCCGATACGATGGGTGAGAACCGATGAAGCGGTCCCTGAGTGAAGTGCTAGGACACCTAAGGAGGATCCTAGAGAGTTCTGTCCACGCGATGCATGGGCTCGCGGTTGCTAGGACACCCATGCATACGTCGAAGAAGATTTCAGATGGACAAAAAGGAAAGATTTTTGGGAACCAAATTTTGATACTGGATCTCGTTGGTTGGCCAGCTGGTCTTTAACGAAGAGTTCATAGGGGATACATTTTTATAATACAATGGACTGGGAATTTTGGAAATTGATTGATCAGAAATATTATGATTTCTATTGAAGGATTGTTTTTAAAGCCAGTCGAATTTGTTATAAATGGCAAGTTCATATTGGGTGTGTACATGGTATGCCTACCTTGATTTCTGCATGAATCGTCAGCTAGGGGGCCTGGGAACTCTTTTCCTCGATACCCTGGCAAAAACCCAACCAAATATTTATAAAGGAATCCCACCAATTCAGTGGTCGGGTGGGCTGGATGGAGGATTCCTGAGAAACAACTAGCTACGATTAGTTACATTATTTAGTTTTAAATCCTGAGAAGACCTTGCTCTATGGGAGGGGATCATCGGTTGTGCCTCGTAAATGAGGAAAAAAGCGATGATTCCATGGACCAAGTGCAAGTCTCTTCTTGATCTGACCATGTCACTTCAGGTTTGATCAGATCAGTTTTTCTAGTTAAGACTCCCCTCGCCCGGAAGGCACGGGCAATTCCACCAATTAGTGGTCGCGGGGCGGGTGGTTGGCTAACCCATGGGCTGGATGGAGGATTCCTGAGAAACAACTAGATACGATTAGTTACGTTATTTAGTTTTAAATTTTGAGAAGACCTTGTTTTGTGGGAGGGGATCATCAGTTGTGCCTCGTAAATGAGGAAAAAAGCGGCGATTTCATGGACCAAGTGCAAGTCTCTTCTTGATCTGACCATGTGACTTTAGGTTTGATAAGATCAGTTTTTCTAGTTAAGACTTGACTCGTTAGAGTAATTTCCTCGTTTTAGAAGATTTTTCCCAATTGGTGGAATCGCCAGTGCCTTTTGGGCGAGGGGAGTCTTTCGGGCCCGGTCTTGGAGGGGCCACGCGGGCTAGCCTCTCGTCCCCAGACATCTGCGAACGAGGCCCTGAGTGTGTGGACCTTGTCCCACGCGGGAGGCCGACACCGCTTTCGTCGCCGGGGCAGAAGCCCCGGCGGAGGAGCGGGCGGGGGACCTCACAATGTACCTATAAAATAACACCTAAGTCCAGGTGGCCATATATTTGCAAAAAGAAATAAGGAAAAAAATCATAAGATAAGAGGGCTTACCTTCAATAGCAGATCGGGAAAGCTATATAGTACCTGCATGACAAAATCAAGCAAATAAATAAGGATAGGAAAGAGATAAAAAGGGCTTGATATGATAAAATTAAGCAAATAAACAAGGATTAGGGAGAGATAAAAATGACTTACATCTTCAAGACTTAAAGCACATGGTTGTGAGCTAAGACCTGCAAAAAATCCCCAAAAAAATAGGTTAGACGACCTACATGCAGCAATTTGTAAATGAGTGTAGAAAAGAGAAAAATCCCCATCACAATGTCGAGGGGGAGTGGGGAGGTGCAGGTGCAACTCATCTGCACCACAGAGCTTCCAAGTACCTGCTGCAAGAAAGCAAACCGGTGTGTAGGTTTTTGGTGCTGTAAAATTTTAAGGCCGTTGCAAAATAAGCGTTGAAAAAGTGTCAAAAATAACCTAGAAAAATGCATCTGAAACACTAGTGGTAAAAACATTAGTAACAACATCAAAAATAATGTCCACAGATATTATCCATATATTTCGATGTATTTTTAGGTGAAATTTTTGACGTTTTTTCCAATGAGCATATGGACTACAAGGGATTTTATATTCAAAAAATAAAAGGACTTTGAAATTCAAATGTGTTTCATGCCTCGACACCTTTTTAATATGAATTTAAACTTTGGCCGACTAGACCGCTGCCAAATATATAAGGGGCCGACTAGACCGGTGCCATGTAGAAAAGAACGATATATTTTCAATTGCGCATCTAAATGCCTTACTTGGTGTTCTAAATATGTTCCCTCACAATGATGAACTAATCGCCTGCTTGGACCTTCAACTTGAGCAGAGTAGACGGACAATGACACAAGCAAGTACTACACACCCTCATGTCAAAGAAGAAACTATGATGGACTCTCTGGCATCTTTGGATCAAGACATGAATGATATGATTAGATGCCCTACATGAGGGAGGGGATCTTGAGTGAGAAATAACACATGGAATGGGCGGTGTCCCATCGACACATGGAGAAGGCCTCGAAATAAGAGCAAAAGCTATGTCGATTGGCTCGTTCACCTCTTTATCATGGTGCACATACATCTATTTTTGCACATGCCTCGCAATGCTAAACTTGCAATCAATATTTGGATGGTCTGATACTAGTGTATCAAAAGTTTTTGCGTAAGTACTTATCACCCTTTCCATTTTTATCTCTTTATTTTACCTTTTCTAATCACGGTGGCCAGTATAAAAGGTCATTGAGAGATCAAATGTTTCTCGAGGGTAATGAGATGCCTATGCACCGTATGCATAAAAAATCCATCTTACAATCCATTGGTATGGACTACAATTCTTGTTAAGATTCATGATATCTCCCACGCATAGCTATGGAGATTAGGGTTTATCTAATGATCTACTAATGACACATGATTAAGATAATCTAAGATGGATGGTGCCTGAGTACACTCATGACGATGAGTATATGCAATAGACTCAAGCACAATTAGGTTACAAGATTAAGACTTGTACTCATAAAGAGGCTTAAGATGTGTGCAAGTGATATGATTCATTGCTTGAAATGGCCCCCTTTTATATGAGGAGGTACACCCTTGGGCTTGTACATCAATGTGGGATAGACCCCTTTGCTCATGTGGCTACATGCTATGCCTCGCACTTTCTTGGCTACTCTTTCTCATCCCTACCTCTACCTTGTGCTTTTTGGCACCACATTTCTCAACAATTCTTCCCATGCTTTTCCAAACAATTCTGTTCTATCAACATGAGTATGCTGGTATTGCACAATGTCCACAGTGTGGGGAATCCAGATATAGGTAAGATGTCAAAGGAGAAAGGGTTCCTACAAAATTACTCAGGTACTTTCCTATCATTCCATAGATTCGAACAATGTTCAAGTGTAAATATATATTGTCTATGATGCCTTGGCATCACTACAAGACAATGCTACCATACACGCGTTTCATACACGTGATAAATTACGAGCGCGTGTATGGTCGCGCATGTATTTGAATAGAATCGAGCACGTGTATTTTGGCATTTACATTCGCATGTATATTTGCATTTATCAACGCGTGTATAAGCGCGTTTATATACACGCAATAATACACGCATCAATACACGCTGCCATACACGCTTGGTAAAGAAAAACTGAAGAAAAACTGAATTCCTTTACAAAATTAAGAACTATTTTCTTTAAACCATCTCATAGTACATTACAGTATATATCATTACACAATCCCACTACATGCATTTACAACAATGAAATATATTCAAAAATAAATCATGCATATGAGATGATAATTAAAAGATAACACATACAATAGAAATGTCATCAATTTAGAACGATACAGTGACGGATTGGTTAGGGTTCGATCTCATCTTCAATAAGATCCATCCTTGCCAAACGATCAACATCAATATCCATTTGATCAATTTGTAAGGCTACGATTAAATTTATTCCACTATCGATATTCTGTACTCCATTGATAATGGTATCGATGTCCTGATCATCCTCATCAACATCACCATCATCCTCAATGGTGGGGTCATTCTCATAATCATGAAAAATGGCACGCTCATCCTCATTATCATGATCATCTCTTATTTCTTGATCATCGATCACAACATCTTCATTGGCATGTTCAACATCATCTTCATTGCGGCTTGTTACATCCTCCATATGCTCCATATCAGTGAATGTATTATACATAACTTTGGAACGTGGTGCAATAGTGATGACATACCACCATTTAATGTCATGCACCATTGGTAGATAGATAACTACTCAAATACACATACTACAGTAATTAATTAGCATATCAAAAGTCAGATGGTACGCGAGCTTAGATATATATGTACATGAAACACATTAGTAAAAAAATGCATACCTGCTCACATTGTTGTGGCAATACGAGCCTATCTTTCTTTGTTTGCCAAAACTTTGTAGAGTCAATAGTTACATAGCCACTTGCATGGCGTTTTATCGTTGCATCAGGCCCTTTTTCCACCACCGTTCATTTGCCATTTGACATCCAAAACATACACAAAGAAGCCACGAAAGTCAAGCCTAAATATGTCTTGGATTATGCCACAATAATCATCCATTTTTCCATTAGCTCCCTCAAAGCTACTAATGACACCGCAATCTTGTGTATTCCTCTTTTCATCAATTCTTTGTGTTCGAAAATGCTTGCCTTCACACCATATAGCATTGAACATAGTGCACTGGACCAGAATAGAAGCAATATTTGTGTAAGCAATGTGAATAAATATTAAAAGCAAATCACTTACAACTAATGCAAAACATTAGTTCTATATACCTTTAACATGCATCCTCGTGCATACTCCCATTCTTCCGCCGTGATATGCAGCCCCTCATCGCTCTCTGCTCTCTCCATTTCCTCATGCAACCAATCAACATGGATATCATTTGGAAGTGTTGCTAGATGCTTAGGTTACGCCTTCCGAGAGCCATGTTGCCTCCAAAAGAGAACTCTTTCTGCTTGCCTTTTTGTCTTTGCATCCTCATATCTTGTAACCCATCTGCTCATCATTGTGCATTTAGTGGACGAAATCTCTTTATGTGGTACTGTGCATGCACGTTGGATGTTCTTCCTAGACCGCTTCATGAAGACCTTAAAAGACTTTGTGAGGTAAAGTGCAAGGCCTGAAGGAAAAATAAATAAATAGTACGTTATACCTCATGCACGTTCATTTTGCAAGGTATAATGAAGGGTGATCTAACATGGGTTTTAAATACCTCACAAGCTCGCCCATCTTATAAATACATTTTTTCAAACTCTTATTTGCACAATGATCGATGCTAGTAGGTAGTATGAACTGCGCACATAAGAGCACATGTATGTATGGTTTATGGCATTACAAAATTTAATTTCAACGTACAAGACTTGGAAAACACTTACTTGAAGCATCTTGTGCCAATCGTGGGACTTCAACCCATATAGTTGCTTAACACCTCTTTTCTTAGTGGTTGTAAAGGCTCCCTTCAATGATCTCATGCATCCAGTGGGAGTACGCAAAGTGGTGATGGTCTGCTTTACCTGCTTCTCCTCTTTCTTTGATATAATCCATGGTGCAGGCGGAAGACGAACGTGCCCACCTGCCTCTCGTGGCCAAGCTTGACGTATACGTCCTACGACCCGCAAGTCCTCACGTACGCTAACATTGTCTCGTTTACCAATAATATGTTCCCAAATACCAGATCCCACATTCTTGAAGATGTGCATGGGATCAAAAAGATACTTGATCTTAAGATGGGTCCAATATGGTAGCCGAAAAAAATGGAGTACCTACACAAGGGATTGTTCTATGTGACCTTTAATCTAATTAGAGACTACACAGAACAAGATTGAAAAAACATTACTATACCTGTTCATGCCATCTGGAGGAAGAATATTTGTAGACTCCCAAATACGCTTCCAATCTTTTGCACGAAGTGTTTGTGGAGGAATGTTACTCTTACTAGCAACATATTTAGGATGATCTGAGGGGAGAAATCGATGATGATTATCGAATATGGTCTTACACAAACCGTCAGCATACTCATGTACTAACGAAGGGCCACAAATAGGACATGCATGTTTACCCGATGTTTTCAAACCTGTTAAAATATAAATAAAAGTTAGAATAATAAAGTCAATATGTATAATTAATATATATAGCCAATAGTATTAGAGTAGGGAGGTAATTAGAATTCTTACCAGAACAATCGCTATATCCTGGAAAGTCATGCATTGTCCACATCAACACTGCTTTTAAGTCGAAGTGTCGAGAGGAGGGAGGCCTACTAATGTCCACCACCGCAACACCTCTCCATAGTTCCTCCAACTCATCAATCAACGGTTCAAGATAAACATCCATATGCTTGACTTTATGTTTCCCTGGAATTAGAAGGGATAACATAAGATGTCTCTTCTTGATCGCCATTGATGGTGGAAGGTTGTAATTCACCAACACAACTGGCCACACGCTGTATGCGGTGCTTTTGAAACCAAATGGATTCACTCCATCCATACCTAGGCCAAGTCTCAAGTTTCTGGGCTCTGTTTTAAAGCTGGGCCACTCATCTTCAATATGCAAGCAAGAGTGTCTGCAGGAATTCTCCACATGCCATCATCCGATCGATGTGAGGAATGCCATTACATGAGCTCTGCTATAGATTTGAACATGTATTTGATGCGAGGAATTATAGGAAAGTGTCGCAAGACTTTACGAGGTACATCAAAACTCTTCATATCTGTTCTATACCTTGCTTCACCACAAGTGGGACAATGTCGAGCCTCCTTATGCGTCCCACGAAAGAGAATGTAATCATTGATGCATGCATGTATGCAATCATAATCCAATCCTCCAAGAGATGTCACATAGCGCCTCGCTATGTCTCTTGAGGTGGGTAGTCTATTTCCCTTTGGAAGCATGTTTGATAATAGCCTATATCCAATATCATCAATTATAATTAGTCTTAAATCCTAAACCTTAAACCACTAATTCAAATTTGTAAGTTAGAATGCTTACTTCAATAATGCGTCAAGACTTGCATTGCTCCATCCATAAACTGTTTGTATATTGAGTAGTTCAAGTGAAGCACGTAAAATAGAGAATGTGCACCCTTCAAAAAATGGTGTCGATGAAGCCTTGTAAAGATGCTCTTGTTCCATATCATCGTCGTCCATACCTTTGGGATCATCCTTAAAAAGATTCCGCAACATATCATCAAACACTTCCTCTTCCACAACTTCGTGGGGTGCAGGGCTATTGTCATCCCTTTCCCACTTATCTTTGACAATAGATCCCGAAGCTCCAGCATCATCTCGTCGACTCTTTGCGTGCTCTCGTCGCGCGTAGGGCACCATGTTAGGGTGTGGTACTGCATCCTTCTTCAATTAGAGTTTATATATTACAACTCTATTAATTTAATTTGGATACCATGAGTCATCTGAATACCATCAATTTACATCTACTCACCTCTAAACCTGTTTGATTCCATTCTCCATACATGGAGATGTGATTCAAGGTAATTCGACGTGCTCGTACAATGCATCCTTGACATCGATTACACATACATTTGATCCGTTGTCCCAACCACACATCGCGATTACAATGACGCATTGTCTCATCTTCCCCAGAACTGCTTGAGGAGGTTGATGACATCCTATGTACAAACCAGAAAACACAAAATCATAATATGTTTTTAATGAAAGTATAAAAATCGCGTGTATTTGCGCGGCTATTTCCTAAAAATTGTGTGTATCAATGCGGCTATTTCCTAAAAATTGCATGTATTAACACGGGTAATTCCTGCAAAACGCGTGTATAAACGTAGCTAAATTATCATACATGTGAACATACCCGCGTTTATAAACACGACGATCTGTTTAAACTTAAAATAGTCCGCCTTCCCCAAATAAAGATTTTGAACTAATATATCTGTTGTTATTCGTTTTCGCCTCTTCCAACAGAAACGAAACCTAAGTGCAAGGAGGGAGCAGAGAAGGAGCACACACGGGAGGAAGCCGACCAAGAAAGAAGACTCACTTTTTCAGAGGTGAGTCAGTTTGTCCTTTGCCTTGTCTCCTTCCTCAGATTTGTTTATGCTATTTTCTCTTTGCTTTTTGGGTTTGTCTCCGTCCTTTTGCTTCTGTGCACACGATTTTGGAAGAACGATTCTGACAGGGGCGATAGTGGGCCTTTTATAAGGACACATTGTCGGAGGTCGGTCCCTTTCAAAAAACTTTTTACGCAGGTTGCGTGTAGAAACGCGTGTAAAAGTGCATGTATCCGGTCTGCACAGTCTGTTCACGCGGATATACATGCGTTTCTGGACGGGTGTATACACGCGTTTTTTGATGGGTGTATACACGCGTTTCCGGACGGGTGTATACACGAGACTGCCTTTCCTGTTTCTATGGTATGCAGGCTGATAGGTGACTTGAATGATGATATTTGTGTGAGTCAAGAGACACCCCATGATGTACATGAGCATTATTTTTGCAGGTTCTTTATGGATATTCCAGGTTCTTCATCCGATCCATTTGCGTACAGCAATTGGCTGATGGAGATGCTAAATCATTTTGGGCGCCATCCTGGTCTAGTTGAGCTTACAGAGTACATGTATGCCCATCCCCCTCCTTCCATGCCTGGTGTCTATACCCCTACCGCGAGTATCGAGGGCACTCCAATGCTGTCTATGCCTACGAGTCCGACGAGACAGCACGCAGCTTCTCCTCTTCCACGTCCACCGAGGAGACATACCTCGTCCCAGACACACTCACGCACACCCTCACAGCCACCATCACATGCTCCCTCAGAGCCACCGTCACATCAGGGCTCATAGCCACCGTCACATAGACAATCCCCCAGTCGTGACTCCACCCGCAGCAGTAGGAAGAGTGGGAGTGGAGGATGCGGCGGGTGCTTTGGTGGGGGAGGTGGGGGAGGTAGTAGGGCACGCGATGAGAGAGGAGATAGAGGGAGAAGAGTTAGAGGAGACAGTTCGGAAGAGGAGGAGATGAGAGAGGTGGAGAGAGTGATCTGTTATGATGTGACGGATAGGGGCGGGATAGTGATGGATGCGAGGAGGAGGGAGGTAATGGAGTACATGCATGGGGTAGTATCAAACTTGTATAGAAATTGTTTTATTAAATTTAAAGATCAAAATAGCCGATTAGTTGGGGAGGTGATAGAGGCTGTACATAGTCGGTACCTCAATCCCCCACATGCTACATTCTCGGATGTATGGGGAAGGATGCAAATAAGGGAGATCTTAAGTAATAAAAGATCTCACCTTAAAAAACTCGCATACGATGACCAGCTAAATGTAGCTGCGGGTGGCTATCCTGCCGAGAAACCTGCCACAGTGCACAAACGCGAGTGGAAGGAGGCAAAGAAATGAGCAGAGAGTGGCATGAAGAGCAAGTAGCATGTGGAGGCACGACGGATCCAGATGGAGACCATTGGATCTTCGCATTTCGGATCTGGCGGCGTCGAGTCATGGGAGGCAGAGTTCGTAAGTATCTTGCCACTTTATTTGATTGTTTACTTAATTCATTGATTCTATGATTATTTTAATCTTACAAATTGTGTTGATTATGATACAGCGAGACGGGTTACGGGGAGGAAGCCCACAACCCACGATACTGCGTATGCTCGCTGGCATAGTAGACGTGACATGTGGGCCATCTTCAGAGCTGAGGGACGTATTACGAATGCGCAGTTTGAGATAGCCATGAGACCATACGATCGACAGGTACTTGAAAATTCTAAACGAATGATTTTGGTTTATTGAATTACATATATATATACTTATATACTATATATTACTTGAGCAGGCACACGCTGCTGATGATCCACCCGCCGCCATTGCAGAGGGTGGACATGAGCACTACTCATCGGACATTCTGACCGATGTGAGCTCATCTGAGCATGGAGGGAGCACCGAGTCATCATCTGGGTCTGAGTAGTACTCAGACTTATAATATCACATTTCATATTGAGGATGTGGTTGTATATATTTTTTTGTAAACTGAAGCCATGGGCTACTTCGAGATATGGACTCCCTTGTATATATGTGTGAAATTTTGATAGTAATATTGAATCGTGAATCGATAGTATTACATTCATGTCTGTCTTGAATCGTGTATTGACAATGTATGCATTCATGTCGTTCTTGTCTTAATCTTCCTCGTGGATATGTTCTTCGTGGATGGTCTAATGCACCCAAAAAAAAAATCCAGAGAGTGTTATTGGGTGCTGGAATGTTGGAACAGCATTCAGGCACCAAATAGCACTCTCTGGATTTTTTTTTTGCTCTCTATTCGCGTGTATAAACGCGTCAGAACTGTTAAAAGTCACGTGTATATACGCGGATAATCTGTAAAGCACGCGTGTATAAACGCGTCAAACCTGAGAAATACGCGTGTATAAGCGCATCTAAATTAACAAAACGCATGTATAGATGCTTGTATCAACGCATCTAAATGCATCTGAACTGACAGAACGCGTGTATACGCCCGTGTATGAGCACGTCTGAGCAGTCCTATACACGCGCTTTTACACGCATGTCTCTGGCCACGATGATACACGTGCTGCTACTTTTTTTCACAAGTCATTTTTAGCGGCTAGGAGCGCGGGTATGAGCCCGATCCCTTGTAGTGCATCAAACCACTAGATCTATGGATGATGTTATACGGGTGTCCCCATTGATTGTCGTATATGGAGACATATTGAAGATAAGTGGCCATACTTTAATGAGGATCCTCGCAACATTTGTCTCTCTCATGCTAGCTATGGATGATGTGAACCCGTTTGGTGTTACAATCTCAACATGGAGGAGTTGTCTATCTTCTACCAACTACCATATTGAAACAGCTAGCTAACCATTTACTTGACCCTATGTATATTTTTAGAAATATAGTTGTGGTGCTTTGGAAGACTATTAATGGGGCCAAAGAGAGAGAGGGCCAAAGGGAAGGTTTGCATAAGTGATTGTATGCAACATTTATGGCCACAAACCAAAGCTAATGGTAAGCTACTACTACCTAAAGCTCCTTGGGTATTGAAGAAAGAAGAGGAAGCTCAAGTAAGAATTACATTTTAGAGTTTTGTATTTTGACTGGATGCATGCACTTCCTAAAGTGGGCGTTTATAAAAGTTGATGAAATCTCTGTCTTGCCTATGGCCGTAAAGGGTTGCCTCACCAAAAACATAAGGGATACAATATACAAGATTGGTAACGTGCTCCACTGGATTTTATTAAAGGATATAAGAAAAGACTCTTTGGAAGTAACCTGCTTAAATGCCATATACGTTTTTACATTGGTGGAGACATTCCCCCAAACCATCATATTAACCATAGAGATGCATCTCCCAGTTCATGTTGTGAATAAGGTGGTCATGGTAGCATGGGTCATCCATTCACGTTGGAGGTTCTTTTTGGAGAGGTTCATAAAGATGCTAAAAGGGTTTGTCCATCAAAGAGCTCGCCCAAAGGGAAATAGGGAAATGGGATGGCTTCCAGACTTTTCATCAAGTAGATGGCTCCAACAAACCTTACAAGAAGGAAAAGTACATAGTGAAGTTATTACAGATGAGAAAGAAGAGCTTACATATGATTGTGACTACCGTGTAGGTGATTTCATTCATCCTGAGCCTCAACATGTCAACATGTTCTCAAAATATTATTTACAACTTCTCCATAAACTAATGGACGATGTGTTATTTTCTTCTAGTATCAAAAATTTATAGCACTATGGTTACATGGATGCCATTTTTGAGTGGGATGGATCAATATAAGAAGAGAACAACATTAGATTGTGGTGTTAAAAAAAATTTCATGCAAGAAATTAGGGCTAGTGCAAGTGATCTAAATATGGATGTGAACATGCTTCATTACTTTGGAACCATCCAAGATATCATCAAGGTTGGCTTTAGAAAGAATCATATGTTTATCTTTGATGTTAAGTGGTTCAAGGTATTCACAATAGGACCATACAAAGTGACAAATCGGAATTAGTTTAAGTGGACTCCACAAAGATATGGATAAACCAAAAGGACACATTTGAGCAAGTGATCTTTAAGGAGGACCCAAGAGACCGTCAATGGTGGTTTGTAATCCAAGTGTCACCATGTAGTGAACAAATATATGAAGACATGGAAGTAGCAGAAGATGAAGCAGAGATTGGTGTAGGCCACCAACAAGGCTAACTTACTTTGCATATCAAAGTACAACAAGAGAAAGGGCTATACAAAGGTATAGAGATTGAAAAATTAGTCATAAGAGATGCCTCAAACACTGTAGGTGGTGATATTGACAAAGAGTTAGAAACAAATTAGGAACTAGGGCCAGAGCTAAAAGATTTAGAGGCTGACATAGATGCACATTCTAGGCTTACACGATTTAAAGATTGAGGGATTTTCCTTGAAATAGATCTTTTCGAGGCCAATGAGCTTTCTGAAGATGAGAGAGTTGATAATGATCAAATATGATTTTGTAAACATCATGACATGTCCAAAGTTCCTCTTGTTGTTGGTTTCATATATGCTTATGCATATTTATGTATACCAAAAGTGAGAATATATGTATTTATATTTATTTATTTATTTATTTCGATACAAAAAAGGCTAGTGGAGAAAAATTTGAGAACCAACAAATTTTCGATGCTTATTCAATCAAAATAATAGACAATATTTTATTCTAATATTCTAATGATATTATAGACAAAAATTTAGACCCACATTCAGACAAAAAATTTAGCGACACGGAGGCGTTGAAACTCGCTAGTCAAAACATAAGCATCCTATAGTAGTGATGATAAGTGTGTTGATATTAGTGAAATTTTCATAAACCCACCTTCATTATGCTAATAATCATGTCTAAAAGAGGAATAAGGGGACTACTTCATTCGCAAACTTCCTCCAGGCACCTTGTATAGGTGCCGGATACATAGAAGCGAATTACATCGATAAGACCAAGGGTATCCCGAGGATACTTAGAAGAGACTAGCATATATTTAAAGCTAAAGAAAGAGGTAGCATGTGGGTAGTTTATTGGTGAACTACCTCCACGACCCTTGTGTATTCTCAAGAGCATGGCGCCTTGCATACATTTCCACAAGTGCAACACTAAGCATGCATGTCCATAAGAGCAATATGTAGCATACATTTATGTTCTTCAATCAAGTCCATTTTGTATATCTATCCACATTACATACATAACCACTACATATAGAAGCACTACCCTCTTCAATCAAGTCTGTTCTGCACCACGTTGCATATGCAAATCCAACTATTTTGAGAGATGAGGCATCCCAAGGGTAGTTTGCTAGTGAATTATTGCTACACTCCTTGCAAATAAACAAGATATTACCTCTGCATACATATCATTCTCTTTCTTTTCTTTCCTTGTAGCAAGATCCTTGAACCCTTCATAATAGTTAGAGGTATCCAGCTATTATTTTCATCTAGTTTGTTTGCATCTAGTGCTTTGTCTATTGTGGATGAGGTTTTCCTTGATATCTCCATTGTAATATCAAGTTATTATCTACTATAGAGACGATAAGTACACATTTTTTAGAACCTTATTTTGTATTTCATGTTTATTTTTTCACTAAAAACCAATGTCACGTTAGCTTAAATCCCATTTGAGGAGAGTGAATTTTCCAAACTCCCTAAGCAGCCCTCAACTAACCCCAAATTTTTCCTAATGTGTTCATTTGAGTTTAACGATCCTGGTGTTTCCACAATTGTGACCGATGATTTAAGATTTAACCTGGAAAAATTTGAATCGAGTTTTTCCCTAGATTCACTCTGCCTGTGCTGATCGACGATTTTATCCAAAACTTCACATAGGCAGCTTACCAGGGATTGTAATCCTGAGCTTTAGGTAGAACTTTCATAACAATAATTATTTTTTGTAATAGAAATAATCATAACATAAAGCCATAACATACTAGCTCTAGCATTTTTTATTAGAACACTCGAGCATAGATGTTAGTGTGTGTGGAGGGAGAGACCAACGTGTATGCAAATACATCCCAAGCTTAAGGTGGCCTTAAGTGTACTTAAGGGGATTTGAACACGACCTCATGAATGAGAGTCCTAAGCTCAATCCACTTGAGCTACGCCTCTTGAGCCAAAGAAGAAGAATAGTGTAAGCTCTCACATCCCTCAATATAACTCCTCTTTGTATACAATAGGTAGACCATAAACACAATGGTCAAGGTGAAATTATATCTTTTTATATCAATAATATCAAAGTATTGCCTGTCATTTCAACTTCTTATAAAAACAAAGAAGAAGAATAGTGTGGGTTCTCAAGTGTCTCAAATAACTTCTCTTTGTATACCATAGATAAACCATAAACATAGTGGTCTTGGTTGGAATTATGTGAAATTATATCTTTTTATATCAAAGTATTGCCTATCATTTCAACTTCTTATAAAAACAAAGAAGAAGAATAGTGTAAGTGTCTCAAATAACTTCTCTTTCTATACCATAGATAAACCATAAACATAGTGGTCTTGGTTGGAATTATGTAGTTTTATGAGATTGAAAAATGTAAACTTCTAGGTGGAACCCAATGGGACAAACACCACACAAAATTGAGACCCATGTGAAAACTAGAAGCTTCACATAGTTTGGGATAGGAATGGCCCCTAATGGATGCATAATCATGAATTTAAACAGTCAAGATGGAGCCATAGACTAGTTAGCATTAGAATCAAACCCAAGGTTTCCAAGTAATATCAAATATAGAGACTAATACCGACAATTTATTTTATTGAGAGAAAAAAATTTGCCCAGGAGGAAAGGATTTTATGCAAATATGAATTTTAATCTACATAAATAACAGAAACAGTGGGTTTATAATTAACTATCACACTCCACTAGCTGAAGATAGAAGCCACCTAGAGGAAGTAGAGGGAATGGTGATACACGTAGTGTGTGCCAGTGCCGTTGACGAGGGTAATGATGTCATAGCCTCGCACGCCCTGAAAGTCCCCGGTGCCACCCAGCACGATAATCTCATTAGTGGCTTGATTGATGAGGCCCTGCATGATGGTGTCGTAGGAGAGTAACTCAGTCTCACCGAAGCTAGGTGGTGTTGATGTCAAGGGAGTGGATGAGGTAGCCAGTGTCGTCCCTGCCAACCTCCACCTGGACGTAGTACTCCAACGAGGCCTCATCAGACGAGTTCGAGTTGGTCCAGCGATGATTGTCACCAGTCGCCGACATCAATGGCGGAGGGCAATATGAGCGCGCTGATGAGAAGAAGAAAGAAAGCGGTGCACTAGCTAGAACTCATCAAAAGCACGTGGGAAAGTCTATGCTGCTTAGGTTGGTGGATGAGATCTGGTAGAGAGGAGCACCTTCGGTTGGATGAGACTTGGAATGGGGATCAGCAAATTGTAAACAACCAATGAGATTAGCATAAGGTTGATGTTGGGCTAATGTTTTATCATGAGTTGTAGCTATATACTTGGTGGAGCTTACAAGACATGGAGTATTTGCAGAATGAGCCTTGACCAAACCAAACTTTTCAATAATATTGTCAAGATTGATGAAGAAACAAGATACCTTTCTAGCAATAGTGCTAAACTTGAATACCAAGACAAGAGTGAATCTCACCAAGATCCATCATCTCAAAAGCCGATGACAAAAATTTCTCTATGAGTTACACAAAGTCAAGATTATTGTTGGAAACAAGTATGGTATCATCGACGTATAGAGCAAGAATAACAAATAGAATACCTTCGTGCTTGATATAAATATTAGGATTAGAGAAACAAGAGATAAATCCTTTCGATGTGAGGAAGAGATCAATTTTGATATACCAAGAACGTGATGCTTGCTTTAAACCATAAAGAGCGCGATGATGAAGATGACACACAAGATGTTCCTTAGATTGGTTATTCCATATAAATCTCTTCTTTGAGATCACCATTAAGAAAAGTGGTTTTCACATCCATTCGATGAATCTCTAAATCAAAATGAGTAGCAAATGCCAAAAGGATAGGTATGCTTTGGAAATCAAAGAATCATATTCCGCTTGCATAGCCTCCTACCAGTGATCCTTTTGCGGAGAAGAGTTAGCTACTATATAAGTTGCAAGATCTTCATGAACATTCATAGCATCATGAAAAGTGTCATCATAGAGATGATTTAAACCATGTTCAATAACAATGGGAAGATCAATGTATATATCAAGATTATCACTAGAATCCTTCGTAAAGTAACATGGTTCGTATTATGAAGCAAAGTAGCAAAACTGCCCAAGAACGAGCATCATTCCAACAACATATCGTAGAATTCACCAAAAGTGTGCTAGGTGCTTGGGGAGAGAGTAAAGTAACACATGGTAAGTTGTACCAAAAAAAATAAACCAGTGTTTTAACCTAGACTTTTTCTAATTAAACTCTATTGTCATGTGTACAGCACATAGTTTATGCACATGGTGCATATTTCATGAGCAAGTATGGACCGCTCGACATGTGGAGTACCCAAGGGATGGAGAAATCACATTATAAAGCAAGAGGGGTTTATTTCAAAAATACAGGACATGGAGGTGGAGTTTCTACACGAGGAACACGTACAAACTATCTACAAGAGATGTTCAATTGGTTTTATCGCATAACATTTGGAATGGTATTGGTTAGGGAGCAGGCCCAACAATCAAAGCTTGTGCAAGAGGCATGCAAGGCTACAAAAAGTCATGCTGCTAAGCTTGAATGGTTGTAGACTAATGCTCCCCATAGGCATGGTGCTTGGTGTGCACGAATGAGAAGACAAGGGAGGCGTTGGGTTGTGCATGCACCAGCACAAATCTAGATGTAATAAGGCTAAAAAAATAAATTTAGTTAGTTTTTTTTGCCCTAAAAAAACTATTAATAGTTCCTTCTGTCACTTCATTTTCATTTCACTTTTTTAGAGAGCTTGAGCTCAAGGTCTACGTAGGCAGCCACGTAAGAACACCAACACATCACTATGTTCGCACAATAGGCATAGTCGTACATGGATACGGCATGCACCAAGAACACCGCACGTGTTACCATGCCTTCACAAAACATAGTGCAAGGTGTTGAAAGAACGGTAGAGGGGGGAGGAGACACACACAGAGGAGCAAACCCTAATGTATATTGCAAACCCTAACCATAGAGGGAAGCCATGTCCACCCTCACACAAAGCATAATGCACTAATCCATAATCCACACAACACACAATGAGTTGTGTCCACACTCTACTAACCCTAGCTAATGTCCACACACTATGACCAGCTGGACACGCGGTCATTTATGTCTCACACATGTTCCTACCTAATCTGCCAGCACATAGCATAGCTGGCTCACACTGACATCGAGCTTGAATATCTCAACAGCCCCTCTCAAGCTCATGATGTACTGCCGATGAAGATGTAGATGAGCTTGGGATATCAAGACTCTCAACACTCCCCCTCAAGCTCATCCCATGTACTCCCAACATAGTCCGGAAGTACTCGAACTTCTCCCTGCTAAGTGGCTTCGTGAAGATATCAGCCACCTGCTCATCAGTCTTCACATAATGAAGATCAACTGTACCATCCAGCACCTTCTCTCTGACAAAGTGATAATGGACCTCTATGTGTTTGGTCCTCGCATGAAATACTGGATTCTTTGCCAACTGCATACTGCTCATGTTGTCACAATGTATGACAACTTTGCCATCAAGAGGCTCACATAAATCTGCCAAGAGACTCTTTAACCATATAGCCTCACAAGTAGCAATGGCTGCACCTCTGTACTCAGCCTCTGTACTGGATAAAGCAACTGTAGGTTGCTTTTTGCTACTCCAACTCACCACAGCACTTCCAAGTGTAAAAGCATATCCACTAGTAGATCTCCTGTCATATGCGCTACCTGCCCAATCAGCATCTGTGTAGCCATGTATGTCCAAGCTTTTACCACTCTCATAGAATAAACCATAATGTGCTGTGGTCTTCACATATCTCATGATGCGTCTCACTGCATCCAAATGTGGTTTCCTGGGGCTCTGCATAAACTGGCTGACTAGCCCCACTGCATAACTCAAATCCGGGCGTGTGATAGTCATATATATGAGACTACCAACCATCTTCCTGTACATGGAAGGATCATCCAATTCCTCGCCATAATCAGCCCGCAACTTCACATTTTGCTCCAATGGTGTACTCATAGGTTTACACCCTGTCATGCCATACTTTGCCAACATATCCAAGGCATATTGGCGCTGTACTAACCAAGTACCTGCATGATCTTTCACCACTTCAATTCCAAGGAAGTATCTCAACTCACCAAGATCTTTCATGTCAAATTGCCCACTCAAAGCTTTCTTGACATGCATCACATCTGCACTATGATCACCTGTAATAATCAAGTCATCCACATAGATGACTAGTAAAACAATCCCATGCTGTGTCTTCTTCACATACAGTGAAGAATCTGCTGTAGAAATCTGAAAACCAAGTGAGATAAGATATCTGCTCATCTTATCACTCCAAGCACGAGGTGCTTGCTTTAGACCATACAATGCCTTTTTCAACCTGCATACGTGAGTGGGATATCTAGGGTGTACATACCCTTCTGGCTGTGCCATGTATACTTCGTCTTGTAGATCTCCATTCAGAAATGCATTCTTAACATCCATCTGATGCATTTCCCAGCCATTAGCTGCAGCCATAGCAATGATTGCTCTCACTGTGCCCATCTTAGCCACTGGGCTAAACGTCTCATCATAATCCAATCCTTGGGTCTGTGCATAACCCTTTGCTACCAATCTTGCCTTATGTCTTTCAATAGAACCATCAGATTTGCACTTTACTTTGTAAACCCATTTACATCCAATAACATTCTTATCCTTTGGTAGTGCAACCAGATCCCATGTATCATTATGGACCAATGCGTCCATCTCCACATCCATTGCTTTTTCCCATACATGCTCTCCAATAGCCTCTGTATAGCATGTAGGTTCCACATGCTTCACCATAGATGTCATGTATGAATAGTGCATAGCAAAATCTCTGTATGTCAACCTGTCAAACAACAGGATATCTGACCCTCTGGGATCTCCGCAATGCATGCGGGTCACTCTGTACACCTGTGACTCTAGCATGTGGTGGCACATATCTGTCCTGTCTAGCACCAGGTGTGCGTAACACAGGTATGCCAAGCTCCTCATCCAAACTTTCAGAACTGGATGACTCATATCCTGTGATTCCAATTCCTTCGACTTTCTTTTTGCCTTTATCCATAGCACTACTCCCAGTGCTTACACTCTCATGCCTCAAACGTCCTGACCATGGACGTACACTGCTGCTCTCAGCTTCTGCTGGCCCAGACATAGTAGTAGAACTAGAACTTGCTTGTGATGGCAAGTTCACATGTACATCAGCCTCAAGTGACTCAATAACACCTTCATCTTTTGCCTTATACCAACTAGCAAGCTCATCAAACACCACATCACGTGAGATGACCACTTGTCTAGTTTGTGGATTATAACACTTGTAGGCTTTTCGATCCTGTGCATATCCAACAAATATACATTTCTCTGCCTTAGGATCCAACTTTCTTCTCCTTTCACATAGGCTATGCACATAGGCTATGCATCCAAAAACTTTAAGATGTCCAATGTCTGGCCTGTAACCTGTGAGCCGCATCTCTGGCGTGCTTCCATGAATGGCTGCTGTAGGTGTTTTGTTCAATATATAAACTGCAGTAGCACATGCTTCTGCCCAATAGTAATCTGGCATGCTCTTTTCATTAAGCATCGCCCTTGCCACTTCACATATAACTCTATTCTTCCTCTCAGCCACACCATTCTGCTGAGGTGTATACCTGCATGTCAATTGTCTCCTTATCCCATGCTTCCTCAAGAAATGCTCAAAAGCTTTTGAGGTGTATTCACCACCTCCATCTGTCCTCAGACATTTAATCCAACAGCCATACTGCTTTTCTGCAAAAGCTTTGAAATCCATGAATTTTTCCAATACTTCACTCTTCTCCCTGAGAAAGTATATCCATGTCATCCTGCTAAAGTCATCAATGAATGTAACATAGTATAGACTGCCTTTGATAGATGGGTTTTGTGCAGGACCCCATACATCACTGTGCACGATCTCAAGTGGCCTGTTACTCATATTTCCTTCTCTAGGAAATCTCAATCTTGCCTGCTTCCCAAACTGACAGGCTTCACAAACATGCATATGTCCATCATATTTGAACCTAGGCAAACCATTGACAATGCCTCTTGTTTGCATGTTCTTTAATCTCTGTATATTTACATGGCCAATCCTCTTGTGCCACATATCAATATCTTGTACCACATTCCTGCTCTTTGAGAACATGGCTGATTTTAGCTCAGGAATTCCAGCATCCAGCTTAAACAGTCTTCCTTCTTTCTTGCCTTTAGCAATCACTCTACATCCATGTTTGAAGTCTTCAACGAAGCATCCATGCTCATTGAAGCGAACCTGTAATCCCTGTTCTACCATTTGACCAACTGAGGCCAAGCTTTTAGTGATCGAAGGCACATACAGCACATCTGACATAGACTTTGTCTGACCATTATGCATGACCAATGGTACACTTCCAACATGTGTAATGACATGCTGGGTATCATCACCTGTTTCCACATAGCCTTTGACATCCATTGGCTTCATGTGCTCAAACCATTCACCATGGCATGTCATATGATTTGATGCTCCTGAGTCCATATACCATGTATCATCATTCTCAGCATTTGTTGTCATAGAACCCACAACATGCTTCATGGCAAACAAATGATTTGCAGTTCCATCATTGCTACTTGATGCGTAGTTGCCACCATGTTGTGCATAGTTTCCACCATAATGACCACCACGTTGTGCTCTTCCCCCTCTCAAATCATTCTGTTTGCGAAAGCAATCTCTCGCCATATGACCATATTTGCCACAATAATGGCATTCCACATCTTGCATTGAATTTTGTTGGCCTTGCCAACGTCCTCGACCACGGGGGTTACCTCTACCTCGCTGAGGTGCATAACCACGACCACCTCGAGCACCATATGAAGGCTGAAAATTCTGTTGTGGAGGCCTATCCTGCCATCCACGACCATTACCACCACGACCTCGTGATGCAAATCTCCCCCTGCCTCTAAAACCTCTCTGCGAGTAAAATGCCTGATTTCTGCCATCATCATGGCTAGAAGATGCATCCAGAAATGAATCACTGAGCTTGATTTCCTCAACCAACAAGAGTGAAACCAACTCATCGAAGTCGGGTAAACCTGTACTCCTCACTGAGATAGATGTATCAAAAGATTTGTATTCCTTGCCAAGACCACGCAAGGTAATATCCACCAAATCATCATCAGGCATGGGGGCATTTATTGTGGCCAATGCATCTGCAAACTTCTTGATTTCTTGCACATAATCATGTATGCTCCTTTTATTCCTTTTCACATTGTGTATCTGCTGTCGCAATTGAGACTTGCGAGCACTCGTATCTGTATCAAACATCTTGACCAAAGTATCCCATGCATCTTTGGGATTCTCAGCATCCTGAATGTGTATGAGCATAGCATCAGAAATGCATATAGACAAATAATGCAGCACTTTGAATGCTCTCTTTGACCATTGCTTATGAGCAATAAGCTGCTGCTGTGTAGGTTGCCGAGGTAGCTCAGGTTCAGGCTCAGCACCTGTAATGAGATTCCAAAATCCTTTTCCTTTCAAGAAACTCTTTATCCTGTACTTCCATGCCTGGAAGTTCTTCCTATCCAGCTTTTCACCAACAATCTGAACTGGATTATCCGACATGTTGCTCAATGCGTACACCTTCCGCACACTTCAAATCTGTAAATGAGCCTTCCTCAGCTCAACCACACTCCAATGAATGTTCCAGATACTCCAAGATAGCCAACAAACTCCAAATTTGATGTAGGAAATCAACTTGTAATCATCCGAGATGAACTGACTCACACAGTGCGGGATACCCTGTATTGACACGCCTTCCAAGGCTCCAAATCGCAATGTAATGGTGCAATCAAGTCTAGGCAACTTGCATTGACACCTAATGAACCTCAATGTTGAGTATCAACTCCATCTGACATGTGTAATTATCAATTTTTGAAAACCCCTTTCTCTGTTTTTGGAAAAACCAGAAAAACCAGTAATGATTTGGCTCTAATTTCTTCAATATTTCACCAAATTGAGCAACCAGGGATTCATTGGCTTAGCAATAGTGTCCATCAAGTCCATGTAAGAGGAATTTGTCCAATTATAAAACACCAAAGATTAATTGCTCGATTAAAATGCTCTGTTTCTCTGCAACCAGTGGACAGCCTGTTTTAATCAGCTCATTCCCAACTCAATTAGGCATCATTGACCAAACAAATCACATAGCCCTCTTCTCCAAAGTGTAAAGCATCCAATTGCTAAAGAAATTGTGGAAGATGTCAAGTACCAAGTGAGAATTTGACCTCCTCGTGTGAAAAATACTAGAAAACTGCCCTGTTTTCTCTGTATGGGCTGCGCCGCCTACAAATCAGGGGTTTTGGAGTGGTTCTAGAGTTAATTGATGATGGGTAATAGTCCCTAACACTCCTAGGTAGGTGTGTAATCCACCAATGATTGAATTTTTACCAAATACATGCTCCAAATGATTCAACTTTGGGCTTGCTTTTCTCTGTTTTGTGTGAGCTCAAAAACCAGAGTTTTCCACTCAATTAAATGCATTCAAATTGCTCCAAACTTTGTTCAAGGCTTGCACATGGGTTGCCAATACATCCCTCTTTGACAAATACATATGTCTTTTGCCAGAATCACGCATATTTTCACCATACATCAATGTTCCCAAGCTTTAATGGAAAGCTTCAAAAACCAGAATTTTGCTTTGCTTTGATTTGCTCTAAAATGCTTTGCTTTTGCCTGTTTCACCTGCAATCCGCTCAAGGATGTTTAGAAGACCTTACCCATTAGGCCTAGCTCTCAGATCTGATAGTATTTGGTGTGCTCCAAGCTTCACAGCTCCAATGGCAGCTTCACAGCTTCTTTTCACAGCTTCTTCTTCTCCCTCTTCACTCACTCACTCATAAACCCTAATAAATAGCACAAGGCTCTGATACCATGTTGAAAGAACGGTAGAGGGGGGAGGAGACACACACACAGGAGCAAACCCTAATGTATATTGCAAACCCTAACCATAGAGGGAAGCCATGTCCACCCTCACACAAAGCATAATGCACTAATCCATAATCCACACAACACACAATGAGTTGTGTCCACACTCTACTAACCCTAGCTAATGTCCACACACTATGACTAGATGGACACGCGGTCATTTATGTCTCACACATGTTCCTACCTAATCTGCCAGCACATAGCATAGCTGGCTCACACTGACATCGAGCTTGAATATCTCAACACAAGGCACCCAACGACCACATACTGGGCAACACCACGGAAGAGAGTGACCCCTTGGATTCTAGGACACGCCCAATCGGATCACTAGAGTCCAACCCTCCTCCCACAACAACACGAACGCACACACATGTAGGCCCTTCTAGTGGGAGTAAGCACATGAAGAAGACCCCACAATGCAGCTACCTCAGAGATTAAGACAGAGAGGCCGATGATTGAGTAGTTCGACTAGGTTGGTGAAAACATTCCTACATTGCACAACACCATAGGTTGCAAGACCTTGCTGCCAGGACAAGGTCCCCTACCTACCCGGGAGGAACTTGATACACAAGTACTATAGCAAGAGGAGGAGGAGGATTCAGACTATGAGAGAGATCAAGGGGAGGTTCCTACAAGTGCACGTGAACATAGAATGGTCAAGCTTGCCAACACACCAACACAACATAGAGAGCTCCAAGGAAAAGGATGCGCCAAGGAAATATGGCTCTACAAGAAATCAAGTTTTATCAGAGGAACACTGAGTTGCTGATAAGAAGAGCCCCTTTCACTCACACGGTGAAGGAGATTCTTGAACGATATAGAATAGAGTTCCATGTGCAGGGGATTGCCCTTGAAGCAATGCAACAAGAAGCCACCGAGCTTACCTTGTTAGGCTTTTTGAAGACACCAACCTCCTTGCAATACATGCAAAGAGGATTACCATTTCTGCCAAGGACATGCAACTAGCTTGGTGTATTCGAAGGCGAGCAAGACACGATCTAGAGATCTTAGATGTTAACCTGCTTTTTGAAGCAACTCTTTTGTTTCAAACCCCCCTTTGTAAAAACAATCCTATCTTACTTTCAATTGTAACCTTCTAATAATTTAATTTTAAGTTTCTCTTACAATGTCTCGGTGTCATCATGTTTGTTTAACATGGAGTGTCTATCGTGTGCCAGTTTATCACCCAAGGCATCAGAAATGCTCCTGGAGGACTCAGGAAGCTGTGCCAAAACAATGCGAATTTGGCCTCTACAACGGCGATGTAGGCTACAAATTCGCACTGTTCTGGCCTTTCTCCCCTAGCCACTCAGGATCATTTTTGATGCATTTATAATAAAGTTGAGTACATTGATGCATTTATAATGAAGTTGAGTACATTGATGCATTTATAATGAAGTTGAGTACACCACTTTTGAGAAACAGTAGTTTACAAGATAAAAACACCTTTAATCATGTGTAAAAATACATTGTTTGTCATCCAATGCATTAGAATTTCTCCTGGAGGACTGGGGAAGCTATGCCAGAACAGTGCGAATTTAGGCTCTGCAGCGGCAATGCAGGCTCAAAATTTGCACTATTCTAGCACTGCTCTCCAGTCAGTCAGGATTTTTTCCGATGCATAATGAAGTTGAGTACACTAATTGTGAGAAACGGTAGTTTATAAGAGAAAAACACTTTTAATCATGTGTAAAAATACATTATTTGTCATCCAATGCATCAGAATTGCTCCTGGAGGATTGGGGAAGCTATGCCAGAACAATGCAAATTTAGGCTCTGTAGAGCGACGATGCAGTCTCAAAATTCGTACTGTTCTGGCACTGCTTTGATTATGAAAAATATTAATTTACAAGATTAAAACACCTTTAATCATGTGTAAAAATACATTGTTTGCTATCTTAGAATAGCACCAACAACATAGCACATGAGGAATAGGTCTAGCTCTCACTCCTTAGGATTTATCCCACATAGTGTGTGTGCCACTCATTGTCACAAAGGCTATATAAATGGGCCTTTCCTTTGTTGTAAATCATAACACACAACTCAAGCAATACATCAAGTAAGTCTTTGGTATTTTGTCCCATCTATTGCATTTGTTTATCTTGCATCTTGTTTATGTTCTTTTAATCATGTTTAGCTTTAAGCCACCTTAAGCTCTAGCCTAGCCTCGATCCATGAATTCCAACATGGTATCAGAGCAAGGTTGGCTAGGCTTGGTCTAATTAGGTCATACATTAGGGTTAGTCTTTGCAAAGTGATGCCCACAAGTTAAGCGTTGCTAGCAAAGATTGTATTAGGTCTCTCCATGTGTTATTAGGGTTACATTAGAGCTCAGCAAACAACTGCATGTGTGTGTTCTCTGGAGAGAGAGAGTGAGTAGCTAGAAAATCTACAGTAACAACTTGGCAACAATCAAAGAGCTAGACACACACGCATCAAGAAACTCGCAGCCCGATGACTCTTGCACCTGAAGCAATACATCAAAATAGAGGAGCTCTTCAGCCAAGCACAGGAGTGCTACACAGTGAGCACTGCATCATCCATCAAGCATCAGTCTCGTAAGACATGCATCTTCCACGCCTTCTCTAACACCTAGCAGCTCCTTTGCTGGTAACAACAAGCAACATAGCAGCTCTCAAACGCAAAGCGAAGAAGCAGTTCCGTGCTGCCTCATCAACAAACGAGTGGCATCCTTCTATAGTAGTAGCAGATGAGCTTCTTCTCCAACTTCTTTGCACAAGCGACACCATCCGACAAATTGCACTTCTAAGTGCACCCCTGTAAGCAGCCTGGTGTAGTCCTTCAGCAGCAAGACCTCCACAGAAGCTCGGCGCAAGAACGAAGAGAGGGGGGAGAGTAGCGCAGCTCCAGAAGCATAGGCAGAACCCTCACAGAAAAGAAGAAGAAGATTAGTAGCAACACCACCTTGATCTCCTCTGACAATATCAGTGCCACCTACTATCTGACATAATCTCAAAGATCCAAAAATTCTGCCACCACCCGCGCAGCACGCTACGAGAATCTTTTTGGTAATTTTATTAAGGTTTTTTCCTTAACCTTAGTGTGCTCACAAGAGGGGCTGTTCACATGGCCAACATATGCACCTTTCTCTTGGGACTATTTCTTATGGGTAAGATAACACAAACATCGAAAAACTCAACTTGGGCATTGCCATTGATATCGACGTCTTCACTTCAGCTCCAAGTGAGAGATGCATGGAAACGATGCCGCAAAAGGATGTCGTCCTTGTAAATACTTCACACATTTTTCATTTATTTTTTTGCATACCCCTTGCACATCCTAGTGATGCATGTTTCAAATTCCATTGTGCATCGTACTTGGATTAGACACTTGCCATGAACTTACACGTGCTAAGACCTTCCACTGTACACAAAACATTTGCATGTGTGCCGCATTTTTTGGGTTCTAGACACTGCCCGTGTTCACAAACACGTTGGTAAGACTGCCCACCTGCATGACATCTCGTCGCATCACTTGATTGCTTTGAGGGAGAAAATGAGGTGACCTTACCCATTAGAAGTTGCCTTCCAAAACCTAAGCTCATCTGTAAGCATAACTAGGGCTAGCATCAACCATCATAACTGGCATCATAAGCCAAAAGAAGTGGCCATTGTAACCAGCATTGTAAGTTGTAACTAGTCACATAAATGTCATTGTAAACCTAACTGAAGTAAGACCTACGGGCATCAGCATGGTCATCATAAACAGCATTGTCAAACTAGCATTGCCATCAGTAAAGCTGTGTTGTTAGTGAGGAGGGGTGTTAGAATAGCACCAACAACATAGCACATGAGGAATAGGTCTAGCTCTCACTCCTTAGGATTTATCCCACATAGTGTGTCTGCCACTCATTGTCACAAAGGCTATATAAATGGGCCTTTCCTTTGTTGTAAATCATAACACACAACTCAAGCAATACATCAAGTAAGTCTTTGGTATTTTGTCCCATCTATTGCATTTGTTTATCTTGCATCTTGTTTATGTTCTTTTAATCATGTTTAGCTTTAAGCCACCTTAAGCTCTAGCCTAGCCTCGATCCATGAATTCCAACATGTTATCTAATGCATTAGAATTGATCCTCGAGGACTGGGAAAACTATGCCAGAACAGTGCGAATTTAGGCTCTGCAGAGCGGCGGTGTAGGCTCAAAATTTGTACTATTCAGGCACTACTTCCCCAACCACTCAGGATTATTTCTGATGCATTTATAATTAAGTTGAGTATATTGATTATGAAAAATAGTAATTTACAAGATAAAAACACCTTTAATCATGTGTAAAAATACATTTTTTGTCATCCAATACATCATAATTACTCCTGAGGGCTAGGGAAGTTGTGCCAAAACAGTGCAAATTTGGGCTCTACAGCAGCACTGTAGGCTCAAAATTTGCACTGTTCTGGCACTACTCTCCAGGCCCCCCCAGGGTTTTACAAAACAATTTATGGTACAAACTAGAAAAAACAATGATATACTTGATGAAAATAAGTTTGCAAAAACTGTATTGTATTCATAATAAGAAGTGATACATCATCTTCACAAAAGCTTTCTTACAATATTGAGCTTCCTTCTCTTGTTATTGGGCAAAGTGTGCTCAAGGAGTGATTGGGCTATTTCTTGAGGATCCTCTATGCCTATGCTTTTGGCTATACCTATACGAGCAAGAAGCTTACCCCCTAAATCCAGAGCCAAAAACATTGAAGGCAAGGGATTTTTTTATCACTCGGAACTATACATTTGGTGCTCTGTGCCATAGAGGCTACACAGAGCACCTTAGAGAGGGCTTTCAAAAAGAAGAGAGTGAAGGCAGATTGAGGGGTGTAGTCCCTGTGGATAATGGCGACCAAGATAGTGCACCAATGCAGCATCATGTCCATGGACCTTGGCTTGGTCTCTGCTACCGCTGCCTCTCCCAACAAATGCGTCAATTTCAACCACCCTCTGCAATCAAAGGAAAAATCAAAATATTTTTCTATACATAATTACTAATGTTTCTAAGTTGTAAAAGGTCGATTATTACCTCTTACTTAATGTCTTCTTTTGCCAAAGTGCTAGTGGGGGCGGAGAGGTTAATCGAGGACTTAGCCTCATCCTTTTTAGGTGCTTTGGTCTCCTCCATCACTCAAGCAGTAGCAAGGGTATCCTTTTCAGCCTCTATCTTTTCTTGTAAGGTTGTGAATTCCTCCTCTCGAACTAGGGCTTGCTCTCTGCGGTCTCAACCACAATTTTCTTGACCAAAGCAACTGTCTCTGCGGTAGATTCTCCAAGGGGTAATATGACATTATCTAGGTGAGGACCGAGGTTGGACATATCAAGGTCCACATCACATCGGGTGCATATAATGCCCAAGCATTCATCCATTCTCAAGCCAGCTGCCTTTTCAAGGTCACTTCAATACCTTGTCATCCCTCAAATACCCTGCCAACTACAATGCAGGCATCTCTACCTCCTCATCCGAATCCTAATCACCTCGCAGATGGGGAATGATAAAGTGGCAAGCCACGAGAGGAACCTATTTCCTAAATTGCCCTTCCCCAACCGCTTCACCTCCTACTTATTGAAGATACAGTAAGCTCCTTGGATGTAGATGTCGATGAAGCATTCAAGGCGCTAGATGTAGGGGCGGGCATATTGTTGAATGTACTTAAGCAACTCAACAGGCACCCATCGACGATCATTGGGGCAATGGGAAAAGGAGATGGAGTGGGAAGCTAAGTATTGCTCCATGTATGGAATCTACGTCTCATAATGTTGGGATTGTTGAGAGGGGGAGATAGACGAGACAAGAGACAGCACATACGCTCCACAAGAATGAATCATATTAGTCATAAGTCACATATATATAGGCAAGACCTAGAGTGAGTTAGGGCTAGCTATATATAGGTCCAATTCTACTCCACATTCGGTAAACACTCCTTGTCTTGCAAGCTCTACTAGGAGTACTGTAAATATTGAGGCTGAATCATTAGCTTTAAATCAACCCTATGCTAATCTTGTTGATTGTCTTCAATTTGTGGACATGAGCACTCATCTTGATATTCTGTTTGTAGCAAATCTCCTAGGACAATACTTGTCCTCTCCATCTACAAGGCATTGGTCTCAAGCTAAACGTGTTTTGAAGTACTTGAAGGGCAATGCAGATTTCGGACTTGTATATCGCCGTCAAGAAGATATATCTTCATCAAATTCTCTTAATCTTTTGGGTTATTAAGATGTTGATTGGGCAAGATCTAACTTGTCCATGCAATCCACCCCAGTGGTAATTTCTTCTTTATCAATGGCTTTTTGGTATCTTGGGCTAGCAAGAAACAACGCTGTATTGCAGTTTCTACTACAGAGTTTGAATATGTAGCTGCATCTTTAGCAGCTCGTGAATTGGTTTGGCTTCAACAACTGCTTGCTGATATTGGTCATTCTCCTTCCTCAAGCACTCCTCTTAGATGTGATAGCCAAAGTGCTATTAGTCTAGCCAAGGACTACGTGCAACATAGCAAGTCCAAGCATATTGTAGTTCATTATCACTATGTTTGACATGAAGTAAGGAAAGGAGCAATAATGGTAGAACATTGTCCAACTAATCAAATGATTGCAGACATTCTCACCAAAGGACTCATGAAGCTCGGTAAACACTTTTGCGATCAGAACTTGGAGTTGCGGTGGCCTCTCTTTTTGGAGATTCGCACATCTCACGTCATGTCAATTTTATCTAGACTTGTACATAGCCTATAGACTTTAGGACACTTCACGCATTACTTCACATCATGCACATTTATTCTTTGTACTTTGTATATAGAAGCACATTGTATATAGAAGCACATTGTACTTTGTATATAGAAGCACATTGCACATGGACTTTAAGGTGGCATTGTACATTTATATGTAGGAGCTCGGGTTTTTCCCTTATGCTCCCAAGGGTTTTTTTACTCGCAGCTGGAGACCTTTATTTGAGTGGGGGTGTTGGAGCTATATATAGCTAGCCCTAACTCACTCTAGGTATTGCCTATATATATGTGACTTGTGACTAGTATGATTCATTCTTGTGGAGTGTATGTGGTGTCTCTTGTCTCGTCTCTCTCCCTCTCTCAACAGGGATGCAAGGGCAAGCGACTTTTCAAAGTAGTCTTCATGAGCGAACATGGCAAAGAGCTCGCTCTTGCCCCACAACGGGGTGGTGGAGAGGAACCCACAGAAGTTTTTAAAGTGGGTAGCCATGTGAATGCAAAGAGAAAGTGTGAGCTCGTGCTTGGTTTCTATCGCATGAAAATGATAAAGAAGGCACCTTTGGCTATTTATAGTTAAAATTTAAAGTTTGGCATTTTCACACTAGACCGCTAGACAAAGAGCTCGCTCTTGCCCCACAAAACGGGGTGGTGGAGAGGAACCCACAGAAGTTTTTAAAGTGGGTAGCCATGTGAATGCAAAGAGAAAGTGTGAGCTCGTGCTTGGTTTCTATCGCATGAAAATGATAAAGAAGGCACCTTTGGCTATTTATAGTTAAAATTTAAAGTTTGGCATTTTCACACTAGACCGCTAGACAAAAAAATCACAGTTTGCAAAAATATTAAGATTTCTATTAAATAAAGATTGGTTAAAAAAGAGCCTGCTACAAATTTACAAGCATGTCATCTAATCTAAAATTGTTATAATGTCTTCATTTTTTGCATCTCTTGTGACATTTACTTCATGTTAATCTCCATCTCCTTGTTGACTTGAAAGCTCGTCATTGCCTTCACCTCGATCTTGAAACTCTTGCCCCTGATGTGCATCAGAACAGAGGCTATTTTCCCATATACCCAGTTCATCTTCAAGCTCTTCCACATGCCTACTATGTGTTGGGAGGGCTATGCACCTTACTGCTAAAAATTCAAGGTCCTCCATTTGCCATGATTCTGAGACCATGGTTGTCCCCTCCTTATGCTTCCCAATCTATAAAAATATAGAAAGTGAAACAATAACCAGAAAGTGTAAGGGTTAATTCTAGTAGTGTAATCAGATATATCTTTCTTCTCATCAACTTGAAACTTGACTCTTCCTTCACATTGTCAAAGCCCATATTGCTAAAGTGTTAACGTAGGTCTACTAGGCTCCAATGCTTGCTTGCTGCCACTTGCTTAATCCATCCATTTTGCATCATCACGGCTATCTCAATAGGCACAATTTCTTCTTCTGATGCTTGAAGTGGGATCCATGTCTTGTGCTTTTGCATCCATCTTTGGTAGTACAGATGC
This sequence comes from Cibotium barometz, assembly GCF_041138505.1. NCBI lineage: Eukaryota > Viridiplantae > Streptophyta > Polypodiopsida > Cyatheales > Cibotiaceae > Cibotium > Cibotium barometz. Next base: position 41,618,755 of record NC_141072.1, read on the forward strand.
ATGTCATTAGGGAAAATTTGGACTCAAAAGGGGCCTTGTAAGAGATCCCTTGGGATGGTGATGTGGACAAAGCAAACCAATAAACCCACATATAATATTAGAGGGTACGTGCGTCATTTTTGAGTTCTTTATTCCATTAACTGACATGTAGGGTGTTTTTTAATTCAAAACAATGCATCTTAAGTATAGTTTTTTATTCCCACTATGGTGCCTTATTTTATTGAAAAAAGACACCACTCTCTTTCTTCATTACACTTTTGAATGTAACGAAGCCAACTTTGCTAACCAAACTTGAACCGAACTTCGTCCCTGCAACCCATCATCTTGCATTATCTCCCTCATTGTCTTCCCGACTCCACAACCACAACCACTCCAAATCCGAATTGTTTTGAGCGGGAGGTTTTTGATTTTCTCTTCTTCTCAAGAAGGCGGCAAGTTTTGAAAAAGGATGGAAAAGTATTTGTTCTTCATGCACCATACCTGCTTGTGCATGAATAACAATCCCATTTCTTACCTTTTTCAAGTGAGGGTTGTGCTTACAAGTACTCTGTACATTTTGGTTCATCCAAGATACCAACAAGTTTGTTTGATGGACAAGGAGGTATTATTTAGTGATGTTGTCTTTTGGTTTTAATGAAGCAATCTTCTTCACGGGAGATAAGTGTAATATCTTTGGTTTTTTTTTGTTAAAGTGTGAGTTCATGATGCTTTTTGGTGTTGTTAAAGCACAGAACAATGCAATGGAACCTGTGAAGCAAAAGAAGAAAAAGGTGGACATCCACTTCCAAGTAGAACCCGATTATGCTCCATGCTGTAAGAGAAATTGGTCTAGGCCAGCATGCGAAGCCCACATTACTGAGCTTCAAAATGAAGGAAAGAAAAGTATGGACCTATGATGGTTGGATGGTAGTATTTACCCACCAGATCCAACCTCCTCTCAATCTCCATCATTCTTTGGGTTGACAAGTTTCTTCAAGTTTGTGTGTGAGGGTGAAAATGGATTTCTTGGATATTGCAAAAGACTGTCTGGCCAATGTCAAAGTATCTTTGAAAGACATTTGAGTGATAGAGATGCCAGAATAAAAATGCTTGAAGGTGCGAATTTTTACTTGGCATCGATCACAACAGCTTTGCAAGCTTCAAACGAGGACAAAGCAAAAGTTTGTGCTGGGTTACAAAAAGAGTTTGATCATTTGCAGAGCAGACTATTTGTAAGATGCAAGACACTATTAAGGAGAAGAATGAAATTTTGGCAGTTCGAGAAATCAACAATTTCACATTGGAGAGTGAGAATGCACACCTTCGAAAACAACTTGAAAAGTTCAACAAAAAATTGCAATATTTGAAAGACACACCATTGGTTACGTAAGAGACAGATCAAACCATTGGAAGAACTCAATGTTGGAGGTGGCCAATGGAAGCGTAGTGTAAAAGCTTGCAGGTATTGGGATCTATAATTTCTTTGAGCTTAAATTTCTTTGAGCTCTCACTTTTAATTTTCATCTTTAGTTCCTTTTTTGGAGATGGGGGATTGGGTGTGGGGGTGGTATAGTTAGATGAATGATGGACTGAAATAGCTATCGTTGTTGCTTCAGGATGGTCACAGATGTTGTGGGTCCAAAAGAGCAAGGTTCTGATATATTTGGCAAAGTTCTGACAAAAGACATCGTGGAGTCAGCAATACAGCATCCTAAGTTTACAAGACTTCGATCAGACATAGAAAAGCAATCCTTGCAGGAGGTGAGTGAAGCATTCATGCCTACAGATGCACAAGGTATATGTGACATGGCTGGTATAAGCACAAAGTCTTACAGGATGTTGTTTAATAAAGTGAAAGAGGGTTTCAATTGTAAGCTTGGAAAAAAACAGTAATTCCCATTCCAAAATCATTTCACGTAAACAAAGCTCGAAATATTCTCAACTTGGGAATGGTCGAACTTGTTGAAGAGCCTTGTCACGTGTCTAGTACATTGACAGTGACTAAAAAGAGCGGGGAACAAAAAATCATAGAGCTTACAGAGTTCAACAATTTCATCATGGATGTTTGGAAATTACAAATGGCTATGGTGAAATTTTATGACATCAGTGTACATGAGTGCAATGGAAGGCTGAAATTTGTTTTAAAACTTGATGAGAGTGAGGTGATCAAAGGACAGAAGCTGGAAAGGGTTAGCATTACTTTAATGAATAGAGCTTTGGATGCAAGTATCAGTAATGCTAATGAGAAGCACTTTAGTGTACAATCCGAAAATGAGATTTGGTGGCTGGCTGCATTTGAGGTGGCGTGCTATCCATTTAAAAAAAAAGAATATTATGTTGCTATCCTCTTGTTATGATGTTGTAGACAATTTAATTGTTGTTGTTAATAGGTTCCAACAGAGACCCATGAAATTCTAAAGTGGTACTTCAACCAGACTGAGCTTCCATCTACTATCCAGCAGCAGTCGAATGGCGAAAAGCTTTATGTAGAAGGATATGGTGAATATGAGGTTGAATGGCACCTGGCTGCAGATCTTAAAACCTTGAAATGCATGTTTGGTATTTCCCAAGGAGCAATGGCCAAGTATTCTTGCCTGTATTGCATGACCGATTAACAAGGTGTCTCCAAAGGAGGAAAAGGGAGAGAATGGAAATGCCTAAATGCAATCAGTAAAATAGGCGTGAAGCCCCAAATCGTGATGCTCCAGGAGTGGATCCTAATTGGGATCCAATTCTTCCTATCCCTTTGATCAGAGTTCATATTTGTGTTTTGCATGCACTGGTTAGAATAATTGAGAAACTAGTCTACATGTACATCGAATTTTCATGGAATATGAAACCAGCAGTAGAGAGTGAAAGAACTATTAAAAAAATAGTGCAAGTGCTTTCAGATGCAGGTTTACATTGTGGTCAAGTGAAGATTGAGAAGGACTTGAGAAGATCAGGGAAGACCGGAAATGTTCCTAGCAAACCATGTTTTGGAGGTGCAAAAGCCAGAAAGTTCTTATCTAATCATACCCAGAGAGGTCATCTGGGTACAGATTTTGAGGTGTGGAGGAAGCTTCATGCAGCTGTACCTGATCGAGGCTCTTCAGGACAAGCAAGGGTGGCAAAGGCCAAAGCGTGGTTGGCACTTGATCGCCTAGCATCTTTGTTGCAAAAAGCAAGGTTTGAAGATGGGGATGTTGAGAAATTTGAGGCAATTTTGTGACAGAGTTCTACACTAGCTATGAAAAGGCATGGGGTGCGACAAACTTGACACAATACATGGTTATTACTTGAAAACCTACAGCTTTGAGTTTTTTTTGTTGTTCAAAAAATATTGTACGATACTAAATGTCTTGCTGTTGTTGAGCATTTGTAGCACATTTTGCATGTACATGGAACCTTTTTTGCGGAAGAGTTTGGAAGCCTTGGGATTTGGTCTACCCAAGGCATGGAAAGATCTCATTGGCAAGCAAGTTGTGCCTATCAAACATGGAGGAGGAATGAAGAAAAGTAATCCCATGAAGCAACTATGTCAGTGGTGGTATAGGCGGATTCAAGTGAGGGCTTGTGTGAAGATCAAACAGTCTGAATTAGCTGTGTCATGTGCAATAAGAAAGGTTCAGGCTGAACGGAGACGTTCAATATATGTCTCCTCACAGGGAAAGCAGAATCATGCTGAATGGCTAAGACAACGACAAAGACAGGGCAGAGTGTGGAAGAAAATTGATCATTGAAATACATATTATAAAACAATGATGCAACTGTGAAAGATTTTAAAAGAACAAGAGCTTTCATCTATGTCCCATATAAATGTTTTCAATATATATACATTTCATAGTTTTTAATGGTAAGCAAGAAGAGTATTGAGAAATATGAAGAAACTTCTTAGCAACTGGAACAATCTAAATCTGTTAATCTGGAGCAGAGACTTCCCCCAGCCGAGCCTTTTTTGATGAAGTTTCTACATCATCTTCTTCATCCTCTATCAATGGCACAACAGGGACCTTTGGCCTTGCTGTTCTAAGAAGATGCTTCTTCCCACAATCACTCAATAGATTAGGATCTGTGATTCCACATGCCAACCCGTAAGCAGCATATGTTAAATAATATTTACATCTCAACGAATATACTCCAGGTCCCTCTCCAAAAATTCGAACAGCTGCTTACCGCTCCAGAAGTATTGCCTTGTTTGCATTCAGCCTTAAGTGATAGCCACCTAAATACCTGGATAGAGTCTTTATCGCCATCAGAGGAAAACTTGCATTGTCCTTGGAGAAGCTAGCGTGAAATATCACAATTTGAGGGAATTTTAGGCGATGTATATATGTTCCTAGTGTCGAATCGTGGCCCAATCCTGCCATACGCTTGCCTGAAGCACGTTTGAGGAATGTGTCTTCATATATTTCCAACTGAAAAAATAAAGGAGCATTAGTCAGAAACAACATCACCAAACATTTCAGGACAAAGTTGATAAAGCCAAATCCACAACAAAAAAAAACTAACCTCTTGGTTCTCATCTGCTTCAAGTAAGGCGTCTTGCCATAAATTAGTGCTCGAACTAGGAACGGTTTCTGCTGACTTATTTGGCACATCCCTAAACCCTCCCATGTTGGTAATATTCAATCTTTCCCTTGCTTCTTGTAGCTCTTCCTCTGTGGCATCTTTTCCTTCATATTTAAGGGCATCAGCATAGATCATCTTTAGTGTTGCTGCAGCAGATAGGAACTCGGTGTCTTTCACATGGCTATCCACTAGTAAGTACTTATCTATCCCATCTTCATCTACAAAATTGTCATCGACCTCCAGATTTTGGGCTATGAAAGCTATGCAATGGTCCTCCCTTAAGTTAAATACATGTTGTATGTCTGTCAGCAATATATACTATGAATCTCCTACTTGGTAGGAGGGGAGTAATGGCATTGAAATGGGGGAGGAGTCATCTGATTCAATCACAAGCTGACCTATATCATTGTTTTGTTCTCTAACTGCCTCAATATCAACCGCCGAACTGAGCTTCCTCTCTTCTTCAACATTGAACTCCTCAATCACATGAGGAGTGTCCTCCTCTTCAGCAACATCCTCAACGGTGGGACTAGCCTGACGAGAAATCGTGTCTTCACTTTCATTTGTTGCATGCGGCTCTGTACATTCTTCATCTGTTAATTGCACGTTCATGTGCAAGAAGCATAAGAAAGCATAAGAGTATTCCATCAAGAGGCATTTTCTTTTGTGAAAAGGGCATAGCAAAGCTCTCTTCTTATCACATGGTACCTTGTGCCAATCCCTGTTTAACCTCCGGTGACACCTTGAGATTAAAATGAATGTGATTTTTCCCATCAATCATCATTGGTTCTTCATTTGTGAGCTCGTCAAACTCTTGCTTTGCCTCTTCAAAGTATCCATGATGGCTAGAAAATGTATCCTCCAGAGAAAAATCGTAATTGAACATCAACGAAATTGCAGGGTGCAAATCATGACGTCGACATTTGTAGAGGAAGTCATACAACAGAGTTGCAGGTGTTTCTTTAATCTCTTCGTCCACATCAAACTTGACTTGAACTTGCACCATGGCTGAATTCAAGGGTGTAGATAAGACATGGAAATATTAGTTCAAGCAATGAATCAAGAGACAATCGATCTTAAACAACAAATCTCTGTGTGGTGTGAATGGATTCAACATAACGCGAGAGGAGATGCCAAAGGAATCCAGGTATTCATCCTCGCGTTGTAGTGAATCTATTTTCCCTAACGCAAATAAAATTGCAGTTTAGTCAAGGACCTCTTCTTGCGTTATGGTGAATCGATTCACCATAATACGAGGAGCAATATTGTGCTTCCTATGGGACCTTCGCTCGTGCTATGGTTAATTGATTCACCGCAACATGATGACTTTATCATCCTTTGGCAATGCCTCTTACGTTATGGTGAATTACAAATAAAGATAGTTCTCAAGTACCCATACTGAGAGAGGAGGTGTCAAACGAATTAAAATACTCTTCTTCGCAGACAATTCACCATAAGGCGAGGAGTCATAGGTTTTCAATTCACCTTAATGCGATGAAAAGACAAAGCAAGGAGTTCTACACGAATGAAACCAAAAGAATGAAATAACAAAAGAAGAAGGAAGCACAAAAGAGATAAAAATACCAGGAAAACGAATTGTATACAAACGTCGCAGGAGATGGAGATGAAGGAGGTTGGAGGTTTGTCTTTGACGTTGGATACAGGAGGATGATTGATGATTGATGGAGGAGATAGTCAGTCATTGATGGAGATGAAGGCCGTTGGTGGGGAGATAAATGAGAATACGAACTCCAAGAGAGGCAATAAATGAGATGAGTATCCTAGAAAATCCGTTTTTAATGCCATGCGACACGTCAGCGCCGCGTTTTCACCCGCCATTCTATGAATGCCACGTGGTAGTCCGCCGTGTACCTAGCACGTGTACAAGCTATAAAGTTTAATCAAAGCCCTTTTTAATGCTATGCAACACGTCAATACCGCCTAGTCGCCCTGACAGCCCGCCAGCACGTGTGTTCGCTCTAAAGACTAATCAAAGCCGTTAATCACGCCTCCTTTTCGTCCTCTTATCGATTTTGCCTTGTCCGTCCTCCTGCTTACCTCCATTTGACTTCCGACTACCGCCACAGTACTGAACCAATATTCCACCTCCTGCACGACAGTCTCCATCCATTCTGACGCAAGAAATATAAGTTTTTGTATATTACTTGATTGTTTTGTAAGTTTCTTGTATATTGCTTGTTTGTTTTGTTTTTCCTTCGACTGTTTGCCCTGTGCCATTATTTTTTCTTCGACTGTTTGCCTTCTGCCATGGTGATTCGATTCACCTTAAAGCACACAACGGGCCATTAGAATCTCAATACGCTCCATGTCTTATGGTGAATCGAATCACCATGGCAAAAGGCAAACATCAGAGATTCGCGATAATCGTCCTCCCGTTTTGTAGTAAATCGATTCACTATAACGCGAGGAGGATTGTTTTGCTTTGACTGGCCCTTAGTCTCGCGTTATGGTGAATCGATTCACCATAACGTAAGACCAAAGGGCAAAGGATTCACGATAATCCACCTCTTATTGGTGTCAACTAATTCACCTCCTACACGACAGTCTCCATCCATTCCCACTCATAGAATGTGATGAAAGTGTATTACTTGATTGTTTTTGTGAGTTTCTTGTATAATCCTTGATTGTTTTGGTTTTCCTTCGACTGTTTGCCCTCTGCCATTGTTTTCTCTTGGACTGTTTGCCCTCTGTCATGGTGATTCGATTCACCGTAAAGCAGACGACGAGTCATTAGAATCTCAATACTGCTCTATGTGTTATGGTGAATCGAATCACCAAAATGCAAGACGGAATGGTAATAGATTCGTGAGAATCCTCCTCGCGTTGTAGTAAATCGATTCACACCATAACGCGAGGAGGATTGTTTTGCTTTGACTGGCTCTTAGTCTCGTGTTATGGTGAATCAAATCATTATAACGCAAGATCAAAGCTCAAAGGATGCACGATAATCCGCCTCTTATTGGTGTCAATTAATTCACCATAATGCGAGGAGGATTATTGTGTTTCTGTGGGCCTTCATCTCGCGTTATGGTGAATGGATTCACCATAACGCGAGGAAGTGCATATTGCTTTCTTGGCCACCCTCTCTCGCTTTATGGTGAATTGTTAATTGTGTACTACTAAATAGCTAAGTTTTCTGCTCTTTCTTGCGTTTTCAGATGGCTCATGTAAGGCATACAGCTAGACCCATTGACAATGCAGCTCCCTCATCTACTGGGAAGAAGATGGGCATTATGAAAGCCTCAAGATCCAGGAAATCAAGCAGTCCTTCCCGATTGTCCAAAACGCAGCCTAGACTAAGGCATTTCGCAGAGCATTTGTCAGGTCTATGAGAAATCACAAAGTTTATGAAGCACCCGACAGCTGCTATTCCTAGATTGCCTTTCCAGAGGCTTGCCAGGAGAATTTGTGAGCAGAATGGAATTTTGTTTAGGTGGAAGGCATCAGCCCTATTTTGCTTGGAGGAGGCCACAGAAGATTGGATGATCGAATTTTTTTTGGATAGTTACGTTCTTGCTGCCCATGCACACAGGGTGACAGTAATGAACAAAGACTTTTTCAGCCTAGTAGCCCTTCGTTTCAGATACGATAAGTTACTTAGACTAGTTACGTTTACTGATGAACGAATGTTACAAATTTTGGATGTCCGTCCTGTACAAAAAGTGAGAATTGAAGAGGTGACCGAGGGAGGTCCAGATCATGAACATCAGCAGACTCGGGCAAATTTAATGACAAGAGCTCAAAGGGAACATCAAGCTGCAATGCTTGCATTGCAAACAAAAAGGAAAAATGTTCGCGCACTCCACGCCATGAATTGGGAGGCACTGCAATTTTTGTTGCCGGAGTTCTATGTACCCTTTAATATTAGAGGGCATAGATGTTATTTCTTGATTCATGCTGAAGAAATCAACATTTTGTTTGATCCTAAAACTGAAGTCAACGACAAAGTGCTCAGATGTATTTTAAGGTATACTCTTTTCTCTGTCCTCCCACAATTTTTCATTCTTGGCTCTTAAAGTTTATGCCTCACTCTTGATATGTTTCCTTGTGAAGTTTTGTTATTTCACAATTGCCTGAGGATGTACAGCAACGAGTGTTCCAGATTGATTCACTGGTCTCAACATTGTTGCTAGTAGAGTCAGTTCCGTACCTCAATGTGCTGAACTGGTTTCAGAAGGTCCAGCTGGACGATGCTCGAGTATTTTTTTGGCATATCATGAAAAGTGAGTTTGTCTCTCTATCTCTCTTGCATGATGTTTATAGGAATCACCGTACACGAGTTATATAGTGCTTCCTTTGAATTGAAACTAATAGAAATCTATTTGGATGTGATGCAGTTCCCATTGGAGTCTTCTACTAGTCGACGTGCAAGAAAATGTCATTTACCTTGCAAATTCGACATCTGGTGTCCATGGAAATGTTTTGCTGTAAGAAAAAATCATTAAGATACATATTATTGTTTGAGTTAGAAGTCCGAATTGATCAGGATAATGATTGGTCTTTGTTTACAGTGGTGTCAGGAAACTAATGGCAACTTCCGAGAGCCTCAGCATGGACATCGACACCCTGGATCGATCGACCATCCGAAGGGTTAGTGTCCCCAAACAAGAAGATGGCTACAGCTGTGGGTGGAGGGTTGCACTTAATGTAATGTTGCTACTACGAAGCATTTTTCAGCTCCCTTCAGAGGATGTAAGCATTTTTCAGCTCCCATACACATGCGTACTCTTGTTTATCTTCTTGTATATTGTCATGTTGATCTTATTTATGCCTTGATGAATTGTGATGGCAGTTTCCATCAATGTCTCGCTACCTGGACCTAGACGTCCAAACGTTAGGGAGGAAACGATTGCGAAATTGATCGAGGTCACTGAAGTTATGCCTCCAGACAGCCCAGTGGACTTCATCCCGCCCAATCCACGAGGGGGGATAGGCCCCCCTGAGCCTCTTACATGGGCTCCATACTTGGGAGAAAAGCCATGGCTCCATCCTGAAGCCGATACCTATGGGTTCCAGTAATAAATATTTTTTTCCTTCTTCCAACAAATGTATGTTTGTAAATATGCAGCTATACATGTACATTTATATTTTTTTGCACATATCTAGTGTTATTGGAGAGAGAACATCAATTGTAAATGCACTTTTAATTTGAAAATCAGAGGATCAAATTTGCTACTGTGTTCCTTCACTGCTTGTTTTCTTACTTTAAGCCTTTTTTGTGTACATAAAAATTCAATTAGGGAATTTTTACCTTCATTACATTGTTTTAAACAATAAAGCATTACAAAATCAATGTTCTGAATAGATAAGTTTATTGCATATGGAAAATACATTGTCACCGTATACATGGTCACATCATATATCTTCTAGTGCCTCCAATTCATGTGGGGCTGAAACATCTTTACAAACGATCTGATGCTCTCTTCTTTTACTTAGCTTTCGACCATCGAGCTTGAAGCAAAATTGATCTGGAGGATTCTGAATAGCTACTTCTAATTCCTTCCTAACATATTCGAGAGTCCAATTCTCTTCCACTTCCAATGTCAAAGATGGGTGACCTTGTCGAATCATAACTATATCTATCAAGCAAGAGTGGCTGCCATCTCTTGTATCTTGGTCCATGCTTTCCCAGTTGTTGTTGATCCATCGCCACCTTCTATAAGTAAATGACATGCACAGATGTTGCCTGGCAATATAGTATCTGATTCCAAAATATCATTAAGATAATTTTTCGAGTATAATCAAATAAGCGTTGTAACAGTTTCACAAAAATACATTATAATGTCATAACACTCACCGAAATGCAATGTCGGAAGTGTTCAATCGACATTCGATCAAATCATCTCTCTTTGATGATTTCACTCTCCAACCTTTGTCAAACAAATGATCAAGCCAGGCTTCATCTATATCTTTGCACACAAAAGTTGTTCTAGTTTTTCTCAATTGTTTACAATCAGAAAATAAATGAACAAAGCATGCAATTGGAACAAACAAACTTAAGTGGACATTACTTGCACCAATGCTAGGCTTCATAGCACATTTAATATCATTAAACATTTTGGTCCTGTATGACTCTATCATTTCTGTGTCAAGCAATGGACATTCAGGACTATCAAGTGCGGGCAACGGAATACGTTCCAACTTTCCATGTCGACTCAATTGAGTGGGAAAGGTATAAAATGAGTCATAGAAATATGTTCTACTTCTTGCGAGATCACTTGGTGCACGACCTTCATATTGAAGTTCCCCCACCTCACCATGTACGACATTCAAGAATCCCGTCAAGCATTGTGCAGGCTCCCACTCCTGAAGATTGGATGGGTACAAATCTATGCAAGGCAAAAAAATGTATATCAATCACCTTATTTGCAACATTGAAATACAAAACACAAGCACTTACAATGTGGTCTGTGTCTTGGAAGTCCTTCCAATGGTCCCACGTTGATCTCTTTTTGCATGAATACATGCTGGATCAACACTTCTTTGACAATTTTCCCTCCTACTGCCATCTTAAAGTCAAGGATCCTTCCTTTCCAATGTTTGGCCAAGTCTTCAGATGCCTTTCCCTTCACTCGGTAGTGGCCTTGTTTTCCTGGCTGCATAGTGACCCAAGAGTACTTCCTGTATACTTGGGGAATCCATTCTTCGTTCTCGTCTTTTATGTATACAACACAACAGATGAGATACTGCTCCTTGCTCGTTTCAGTCCACTTTCGGGTGCCATGATAGATTAACAGACGTATGAGAAAGAAGAAGTAGCAGAAAGTGGATGACTAAGCTAACCACTTTTGTGGATCAAGGAGGGAAGAAGAAATGAGGGACGGTGTGTTCTTTTGGGCGCCAAAGATGTTTCGAGATTCAAAAGTGGAACCAAGTTGAGGGAATAACCAGGAGAATGTGTATCTATCTATTCCAAGCATTCAAGCTTCATTAGTTCTAGGGGTGGTGGAAAGAATTTTTTAGTACTCCACGTCTAACACAGGAATGTGGAAAACATTCTTTTACTGTGTTAGGTTCTGACAAAAAAACGGTTTTAAATATTTTAAGACAAGGTGATGGTTTTTTTTAATATTTCATGAAGATAAGAGTTTCTCCACGTTTTGGGTGGGTTTGTACAGAGGTCCCACCACCGGTGAATCTCGTTCGTAGATTACATGTCACTCAATCTATGTGTCTATTATTATATTATTGTTGAAATAGCCCTCTTTTGAGTCCAGAATTTTTCTAATGACAAAATAGAGCGTGCCTTTAAGAACCTGAAAGACACTGTAGAATCTACTACATTGCACTTATACACATAACCTTGATGTGACCCCTCATTAACCTCCCAACCCTCTTCTATTAATCCTTGAATGAGGTTAGACCGTACCTCCTTACAAATATACATTGTTTTTGTTTGGTGCATTAGCATGGAATTGAACATGTGCACAAAAACATGTAAAGGACAAAACCAATTTAGCCCTGCTAACCTAGATGCCTTTGAAAACTTGAGTGATGTCTTGATATCACTTACCATCTTAAATTTTAAGCATAAGATGGTCTCCAAGCATCAGGTTTGGGCCATTCGGGATTGTTAAGAGGGGGGTTGGGGATCTCTTCTAGCTTGCCAAATAAACCTAGTTTTTTCTACAAAATATGAGTGAGAAAAGAAAAAGATATTGTTATGTACAAGATCACTTGGGCTTTGAGATACAAACATTGCCTCTCCAATGGATGCATGCATAGCATAGAAAACTATAGTGAGGCTTTGTTGTGGTTGTTCCTCAACATAATTAGAGGGGAAATTTTCTATAGATAGAGACATAAGAAAATGGAGAATCATAAGAAAATTTGAAACACAAAATCCAATGTTAGCATGTTGTTAGAGTTGTGTTTATATTACACTGACAATTTGAAGGAAACCTTGGTTGTTGGCCTTGAATGTACAGGTCTCCAAGGGTATACACATGTTGCACTATGGTAACCAGTCCTCCCTTCTTAGTATGCTTGAAGCCTTGTAGCCGCCCCTTCCAATGATCTAGCATATTCCCCAGTTGATGCACTCGATTAGAGCTTGACTGCATGTAGACCCAAGCCCCAACCCTGAATCTTGTTGGAGCCCAAACTCCATTCTCATCTCTTGTGCTATACAACACAAGCTCTTCCACCTTCTCCCTAGGTCTTCTCACATTATTGGAAGAGGCCATGGTGGTAAGAAAAGAGAAGAAGGGAAAAGAAAAGCTTGGTTTACAACAGAGGAGTGGAGAGGAGAGAAAGTTTAGGGTTTTCAGTGCAGCAATGGAAAGCTTAAAAGAGGGTTAGAGTTTGAGAATAGGCTTGGTTTACAACAGAGGAGTGGAGAGGAGAGAAAGTTTAGGGTTTTCAGTGCAGCAAAACGGAAAGCTTAAAAGAGGGTTAGAGTTTGAGAATAGGCTTCCTGAAACTAGAGTAGACTAAAGAGGGTTAGAGTTTGAGAATAGGCTTCCTGAAACTAGAGTAGACTAAAGAGGATAGAGTTTCTGCAGCAAAGAGGGATGGAGTTTTTTCAGCAATGGAGAGCTTAGAAAAGGAAGAAAGAGGGAGTGGGAGCTTGAAACTGAGGGAGCTTGAGAAGGAGGGAGAGCTAGAGAGGTATGGAGTTTCTGCAGAAATGGAAGAAAGAGGTTTAAAACGAGCTTTCCAAACCTAGAGTATGTTGGGGGAAAGTTTGAGAGGGAATACACACTTTTGGGAAAAAATTAAAAATTTTCAATCTTTTAGGGTTTTTAATCTACTTGATTCTAGGTGGGGGGGTCTCTATGTTTGGACCCAAGAGGTAGGGGGACAAGAGTAGTAAGTAGGCCCCATTAGCAACCAAAATCCTAGCCCCCCTAGGGTCAAAGAAGTCAAAATGCACACCTAGCTCTCTTCCTATTGGTCCATTCCTAATCAAAAGTTCACCCAAGAGGCCCTCTTTGGGTTCAAAAAAATCCTAATGGACTACTCTCATAATATATCCATGAAGTAGATCACTTAGAACTTCATCCTAGCTTACTACCACACACTCTTGAAGTGGAAATAACCATAAGTATTCCGTTGGACCATTACAGGCACCCGTCCAACTTGTAGATTTGAACACCATTACTTCATATCTTGAATGTATGGCCTTTTGGTGTCTCTACCTTGACTCTTTGATCTAAGATAATGGTAGTAACTCTCGTTAACCTTAGAAATGGGTTAACACTACTTAGTAAACTACAAAGTGAATTATAATCACTTAGTAAACTACCAAGTAAACTAAGATGGAATTTTCTGAGTTTACTTTGTAGTTTACTCGGGTAGTTTACTTTTCCGATGGCCCAAACAAGGCATCGAGATTTAGGTCAATGAAATGCATTGATCTTATCTAACAAGGGTCTTTAAGACCCCATGGTAGATAGTGCTAAGGCTCATAGAGGCCACAACATCAATCGTAAGCAAGAAAAGGTTGTTTTTAAGGGGGGGCTCCACCATCAATATTGAAGATAATGTTGGTGGCATGCATATACGCTAAAGATTCCCGAATAGTTACAAATGAGGGATCTGCGTGTAAGTTAACTCAATACTCATACCCTCACTACAAACAATTCTCATGCTAGAAGTATGTATCATCTCATAGCTCTTGCATCATGTCTTTGCTTTTAGAGCTATCTTTTCCAGCAGGTCCATGTTCACCATGAGTTGCACCTAATATATACTTTTCTAGTTTTCCAGCGGGTCCATGTTCACCATGAGTTGCACCTAATATATACTTTTCTAGTTTTAGACAAGGCATTTAATCATCATAACCCACCTAAGAGGAAGTGCCTTAGGATGAAGTGGGGCCAAAGATCATCACACAATTTTACATTTTAAAGAAGAATGGGAGTGCAATTATTTGATCCCAAGAGGTAAAAAATTATCACTAAAAGCTAGAATTTGTGATGATGGAGAGAGAAAGAGAGATTGTTTTTTTTTTCTCAACACTTTTGGGGACGCTTGAAATATTAGTCTCGATCATCATTGTTTATTAGTGTCTCAATCATCATTTTTTGTGAAAATGTGCAAAGGAGGAAGGTGGTGATGATAAACAAGAGCAAGCGATTGTTTTCATGGGGGGACTACTTTCCTATCCAATTGAACATTGTTCCTATTGTGATAAGAATGGTTATACTATCTTTGATTGTTGGGCATGGCAATATGATGAGGAACATGGAATTACCACCAAGCAACCTCGTTCTAATTCCTCCAAAAATCATACCCCTTGTTACTATTGTGGTTGTACAAATCATCCATCTCATCGTTGTTTCAAAAGGGGATATGATCAAGATCGCAATTGCCATATGCTACTCAACATATAAGTAGTGATGAACATAATCATCAGGAGGTAAGTTGCATTTATCATGATATTTCTCCTGGAAGAGTACTTCTTGTTCGGGATGGCTCTCTTTTTATTGTTGATTTTGGTGCTACTGGTAATATGACTTACCAATCTCAATGGCTTCATAATTATTATGCTCTTCCAATCAAGAAATTGGTGTATCTTGTTGATTACACTACTTACCATGTCATGGGTGTTGGTGATCTATATCTTGGCACCCTTTCTTCTAGGAGAATTTTGTGAGGAGTTTTGCATGTTCCACATCTTCAAAGGAATCTTCTTTTTGTTGCCCGGCTTGTTGATCTTGGTCTTTTTGTTGGTTTTGATCATACAAAGTGTCAAATTGAGAAGGATGGGCATACTATCGTAGTAGCTCCTCGACGTGGTAATTTGTTTGAGCTCTCTTTGAATGATGATGTTGCAAATGTTGTTACTAATCCAGAAGAACTTGATTGCAAGTTATGGCATCATTGATTTGTCCATTCGGATTTTGCAAAGCTTCTTGATATTCATCGTCGTGATCTTGTCAGAGATATGGATCTTAAATCTCGTACTCATATGGGCATCCGTGAGTATTGTGCTCTTGGCAAGCATCATCAACAACCTTTTGATATCTCTACCTCTACACATTCACATGCCCTTCTGGATCTCATTCATATGGATATTTGTGGACTTTTACCTTCCTCCAAATCTCACTATCAATATTTCATTACCTTCATTGATGATTTCTCTTGTTTCATATATGTTTTTCTCTTGAGGTATAAGTATGAAGCCTTATCCATATTCAAGTAATATCAGAAAGCAGTTGAACTTCATATTGGTCTCTCTATCAAGACTCTCTGTAGTAGTGAAAATGGTGGAGAGTATACTTCAAATCTCTTTGACGACTATTGCATTATTGAACAAGGAATTCATCATGAGTTTACTGTTCCATATTATCCTCAACAAAATGGCATTGCAGAGCGTAAGAATATAACCATCCTTAATGTATGAGATGCATGCTTATTCATTATGGATTATCCTTAATGCTATGAGATGCATGCTTATTCATTATGGATTATCCAAGAGCTTTTGGGTTGAAGCAGTTCATGTAGCAGTCTTTGTTCAAAACCATCTTCCCACAACTGCACCTTCTTGTAAGATTCCCATTACAAGTTGGATAGGGAAAACTCCTTATGTATCACATTTTTGCACCTTTGGATGCATTGCTTATATTCACATGCCAAACAAAATGCGATAAAAGTTGGATCCTCCTGGTTTGAAAGTTACATTTATTGGATATTTTGATAATTCTAAAGGAGGATACAAATTTTACGATCCTACTTTTTAGAAAGTCATCTCAGCGTGATGCTCCATTGAATGAATGTTCGATGGGAGGTACATGGTCTAGTAAGGATTCTAATGATACAAAATACTTTCTCAGTGTTTTTTCTTTTCTATTTGATAATCATTGTATCTCTCAAGATGTTGTGTATCCTTCTTCTCCTATGAAGGATTCTAAATACCTTACGAAGGATTCTAGTGATAATCTTGATATATACATTGACATTCGGATTCATATTGGACATGGTTCAAATCATGTCTATGATGACAGTTTTGATGATGCTACGAATGTTCATCATGAAGATCCGATAATTTATACAGCAGCTATCTCTTCTCCACAAAAGGATCACTGGCAAGAGGCTATGCAAGCCAAATATGATTCTTTGATTTCCAAAGCATACGTGTCCTTTTGGCTTCAGCTAATCATTTTGATTTGGAGATTCATCAGTTGGATGTGAAAATCGCTTTTCTTAATGTTGATCTCAAAGAAGAGATTTATAACCAGTCTAAGAATTTTCAATACCTGGCAAGGAACATCTTGTATGTCATCTTCATCGTGCACTTTATGGTTTAAAGCAGGCATCACGTTCTTAGTATATCAAAATTGATCTCTTCCTCACATCGAAATGGTTTATCTCTTGTTTCTTTGATCCTAATACATATATAAAGCGCGAAAAAATTCTATTTGTTATTCTTGCTCTATACGTCGATGATACCATACTTGTTTCCAATAATCTTGACTTTATGTAACTCATAAAGAAAATTGTCATCGGCTTTTGAGATGGTGGATCTTGGTGAGATTCACTCTTGTCTTAGTATTCAAGTTTAGCGCTATCGCCAGAAAGGTATCTTGTTTCTTCTTCAATCAAAATTCATTATGATATTTTTGAAAAGTTTGGTCTGGTCAATGCTCATTCTACAAATACTCCATGTCTTGTAAGCTCCACCAAGTATACAGCTACGTCTCATGACAATGCATTAGCCCCACATAAACCTTATGCTAATCTCACTGGTTGTTTATAATTTGTTGGCTTAAACACCAGACCAGATATTCTCTTTACGGCTAATTTCTTGGGGCAACATCTTGCTTCTCCTTCTATTGCGCATTGGATTGCAGCCAAACGTGTTCTTAAATATTTGAAAGGCACTAAAGACTTTGGACTCATCTATGACCACCAACAAGAAGATCCTCTCCCTCAAATTATTTATGTCTTCTTGATTATTCAGATGCTGACTAGGCAAGTTCTCACTCATCTATGCGATCTACAAGTCGAAATTGTTTCTTTGTTAATGGTTGCTTAATTTCTTGGGCTAGCAAGAAACAACGCTGTGTTACAATCTCTACAATCAAATCTAAGTATGTAGCTGCATCTTTAGCAACGCGTGAATTGGTATGACTGATCCTGGACATCCATTACCATCAAGTACTCCACTTAGATGTCACAATCAAATTGCCATTAGTCTTGCCAAGGATTGTTCCATGGGAACACGGATTATGGAAGGAGGCCGGAAGCAATTAATGCGAGAGAGTGGGATTGTAGCCATGGGAACATAAAGACGCACATAATTTTTCCATATTTTTGTGTCGAAGTGTAATGTAAATCGTTTTAGGCCAATGTGGGTTCGAAATGAGAGTTCTAAGTGTATTAAGCAAGGCTCACTTATGGGGTTGTGCACCCATGTGTGAAAGAGGCCTAGGGTTAGGGTTAGTGACATCTCTACAAAAGAGATATTAGCTAAAGAAAGTGGACGTTTTTTTCCATTCTCATAAGCTATTGAGTGAAGCTCTTGAGCTCTCAAGCTATGGCAACTCTCTAACTCTCTCTATTGTACTCTAATGAGCATCAAGCTCCAATGAGTATAGCTCCACTTCTTTCTCTTAATCTGTTTTAGCATCATTGAAGTAGATTAATCTATGATTAGTTGAATGCTTCTTTCTTTCTCTTGTGTATGCTGCATGCTTGTAGTGTGTGTGTGTGTAGTCTCCATTGATGCGAGCTCTTGCCCACTTCATTGGCAATGAGTTATTCATGGATAGACTCTCTCTATGAGCTTGTGGGTTTGTGAATGTTACATTCTATGCTTGTTTAAGCTTGTGGGTTAGTAGATGCACGCTTAAGGGTTTGCAGGCATTACGAAAAGCTAAGATTTAATCAATGTTTGAATGGGATTAAGAGATTGCCATGCATTGCTTGTTCTCTTGATTAGTGTAGTGGATTTAAGGGATTGAGAGATTGAATGAGGTGTTGAATGGTTGAATCATCAAGTGGTGGTTTGTGTATGTGAACTCTCCCTCATGGGATAAGCCTTCATGCACTAATCGGGTCGAGTCCTCAGATTGACATTGTGTTTCTTAACACATTTGTTGATCGGTAGAGAGAACCACTCTACAAGGATTATGTTCAACATAGTACATCCAAGCATATTTCTATTCATTATCATTATGTTTGATATGAAGTGAAGAAAGGATCAATAATGATTGAGCATTGCCCCATAGATCAATTGATTGCAGATATATTCACCAAAGGACTAAGTGAAGCTTGATTTACATCGTTACGTGGAGAACTTGGAGTTGTTACAACTTCATGCGTTGGAGATTAATAGTTTTCACACTCACACCCTGAATAATTAAACTTGTACAAAATGTATTTGTGTATCCTTGTAGATATTCTTTCACATTAGGCACATTGATCTTTTATATATGATATGTATATATAGGGGCTTGGGTTTTTCCCTTATACTCCCCAAGGGTTTTTTCACTTGTAGCTAGAGACTTTTGTTGGAGTGGGGGTGTTGGAGCTATATATATCACACCCTAGCTTGACCTAGATCTCACCTATATATACAAACTTATAATCAATATGAACTAGTCTTTTGGGAGCATATATGGTGTAACTCTCTTTCTCCTTCTCTCATTCGTGTATTTCCAACGTACTCGTCCCTCCTCTCACCTCACTTCACTCACTAGTATGGATTAGAGAGAGATTAGTAAGAGCAAGAATCTTTTTCACAATGGGAGAGTTCTTTGTATTATGAGAGATATTCACTTATATACATGGTCATAAGTGTTCACACTCACTTAAACTGTGGCGAGTCGGGCACTTTAGGCTCATAAGAGGCCTAATACTATTACAATGATTGTACTCTCATAATATATCCATGAAGTACATCACTTGGGACCTCATCCTAACTTACTACCACACACTCTTGAAGTGGAAATCACCATAAGTATTCCATCGAACCATTCCATGGAAATCACCATAAGTATTCCATCGAACCATTATAGGTGCACGTCCAAGTTGTAGATTTGGAGACCATTGCTTCATATTTTGAATGTCGAACCTTTTGGTGTATCTACCTTGACTCTTTGATCTTAGATAATGGTAGTAACTCTTGTTAACCCTAGAAATGGGTTAGCACTACTTAGTAAACTATGATCGCTTAGTAAACTACCAAGTAAACTAAGATGGAATTTTTCGAGTTTACTTTGTAGTTTACTTTGGTAGTTTACTCAATACTCATCCCCTCACTACAAGCAATTCCCATGCTAGAAGTATGTATTTCTCATAGCTCTTGCATCATGCCTCTACTTTTGGAGCTATGTATTTCGGCAGGTCCATGTTCACCATGAGTTGCGCCTAATATATACTCTTCCAGTTTCAGACAAGGCATTTAATCGTCATAACCCCACCTAAGAGGAAATGCCACTAGGATGAAGTGGGGCCACATATCATCACATAAGTTTGCATTCAAAAGAAGGATGGGAGAGTAATGATTTGATACCAAGAGATAAAAAATTACCACTAAAAGCTAGAATTTGATGATGATGGAGAGAGAAAGAGAAATTTTTTTTTCTTTCTTGACACTTTTGGGGACACTTGAAATATTAGTCTGAATCATCATTTTTTATTAGTCTCGGTCATCATTTTTTGTGAAAATGTGCATCATTATTTGTGAAAATGTGCATCACTAGTTGTGAAAATGTGCATCATTATTTGTGAAAATGTGCATCATTTTTTGTGAAAAGAGGTCACAGGTGTTTGACTTTCACCAATTTTTGAGAATTGAATTTGTGTGGCGGCCTTCTAGAGGTTAGCAAGCCGGTAGTTTTCATGGCCATGGCTCTTCTGGTCCAGCAAAGAGCCGGGTCTTCGAAGGACGCCCACAAAAAATTGGGAGGTTATCTAACTTTTCGAGAGGAGTTAGAAAACACCCATTGTCGAAATTTCGGTCCCGGAACCATTTTCCCATAGTGAGTCAGTATGGGAAACTGGTAAATTTTATGCGACTTTCGATCCGAAAAAATACGCTATTTTTTTGGCCTAATGTGTTCGAGGGCGTTCAAAATGGGTTCTGGCAAAGTTTGAGCCAACTTGAAAATTTTTGGTTTTTAAAAAAAAATATAAAAAAACCCTTAAAATTTGACCTTATGCACTTGCGGTCGGGACGTCATATAGACATTGCCATAGGGCCTAGGGCACCTTCTAGAGTACGTACGTAGGAAAGTGGGACCCAATCGGTAGGAAATTTGGCAGATATTGCTGAAACCTTTTCCGAATCCCAATCTGATACCCTTTCCAGGAGAACTAGCTCATTGTCTATGGACAATCTAGGGCCGTCAAATAGTCATCCCTTAGCCCCAAATAGGACACCCACAAGATCTTTTAATCCATTTGAAGTTGACACCAGGGTTGATCGCAGACTTTTTCTCAGAGCTTGATAGAGCACCTCTAGTCAATGACCAGGGTAGCATGTACATGGGTGGAGATGGTGTTCGCTACGAAGTCACCTATCATCTAGAGAATGTAGACAAATTAGGGGAGCTCTCTAAAATTCAGTTCTTAGACTTATCAAAGCCTTCCAGAGCAAGGGTTGAGCCAGACATGCCTGGACCATCCAATGCCCAGTCCTTAAAGCCATCCATAGATGATTTACTTTTTGTAGATCTAAATTTTGAAAGGGACAGGAAAGGCAAGAGCAAAATGGATCAGGGGGCTGAGAGCCAATGGGAGTTTGTACGACATATTTCAGTGACAAAGGTCTTTCAGGATGACCCATTTCAAGAGGTCTATAAGGACTCTTTAGAAGGATATTATGCCACAACTAGATTGCCAGAGCTAGATCTTCCTCTAGCACTTGTGGTGGTAGTCGAGAAGCTTACAGAATACAAGAACCGAATTGTTGATAAATGGGCCAATGAATACCGAACCTTAGATTGGAAGGAGATTCGTGAGCTCACGTGGAAAGGACAACCATTACTCATGGAAGTGTTCTCAACAAATACAGCTAAACCAGGAGAGACAACCTTTCTTGGAGAAACTGTTGCTCCTCCCCTACGAGAGTTCACTGGAGAGGGACCCTGGACATCAAAGTGGACCACTGCAAGTAGCCCAACTCTAGCACCAATATATTATCCTACACCAAAAGTGTGACCACAGATCACACCACAACAACGTTTCTCTCACTATGACAATCGGAGGGTAGGGGAGCCAATTCGGCCTCCCATAAGTGCACCTCCTGAAATGCGGGTAACAAGATCTTTGGAGGGGTTTGGTGAGGCAGGTAATAGGGGACCCACACCAATTTGGGATGCATATGGACCACCTTACCAAAGAGAGGAACCACTGAGAGTGAGAGGCCGTAGGCCCTATGATGAGTATTCAAGACAAGTAAGGCCATCAACTCTTCAGAAACTGGTAAAGAAGTATGAAGGGTCGGGAGATCCATATGACCATGTAGCAGCATTTAGGCAAGCAGTTTGAGCTGACAAGCATACGCAAATTGATGGATTTAGGCTCACTCTTGAGGGAAAAGCCCTTGCTTGGTTTCAGGCACTAGAGGCTTCAGACAAATCTTCTTTACGAGTTTTGGAAGAGAGATTCATTGTTGCTTTTTCCTTGATGGGGATTCAGCACGACACAGTAGCAAACATCTACTCTTTCAAGTAAGGCGAGACTGAGAGTGTTAGAGACTATGTAAATAGGATGAAGCAGTACATTAATCGTTGCCCAGAAGATGAGAAGCCCACCCAGAGTCGATTAATTTCTCTCTTCTTAAAAGGACTTAAAAATTCAACACTGCACACAACTCTATGCAAAGAAGCATACAAATTTCAATGAGTGTTGCCATGATGCTATGGATTTCACAGATAACTTCAAATTCCAAGATGGTACTGGCCCTGAGTTGCAACCTAGAGATCAGTGGGGTGATGACCAAAGTTTACGGTCTAGCGCACTAGTAAATCTAGACAACATAGCTAACCTAGTACTAAGGAGATTGGGACAAACCTATTGCCCACCCATGCAACCACCACAACAACAGCAGCAGCGAATGAGGAGTGTACTACCTACAGGTCCTCATCTTTGTGGAGCATGTGGCGGTAACCATAAAACCGAAGAATGTAATATCTTTTCTCCTCTAGTCACAAACCAACCCACAAAGAAGTGGTGCCAGGCCTGTGCTTGGACACCACACAGGAATGTACTCGCATTGCAAGAATGAGACAGGAGCGTGAGCAGCAAAGGGGTGCAGTGGCTCCACAAATGCATCAATAGTATACTAATTTTGAACGTAAGCCACCGATGGCACAAGAGCAAGCACGACCTATACTTGGAGCTCAATATCCTGCTCCTGGGACTGCTACTGTGAGGTTTGTTGACTACGACAATTCAAATATGTGTAGAGACTAGGTAAACCCAAGCTATGTGGAGGAGGAATATGCATCATATTCATCCAAGGAAAATCTCTTTGAAAGTCCCGCATATCCAAGCCAAGTACTGGAGCCTTAACCGGGGGAACAAAATCCTTTGATGTTGCTAGGCGGCTACCAACCTAGGACTCCAAGCCCCTCAGGTCAATGGCAGCAAAGGAAAGTAGAAGCCAAACTAATGGGCCCCTGTTATGAGTGCGGAGAACCCCATTGGGCTCGTGATTGTCCACATCGCCCAAGGCAAGCAGCTCAATCCAATACAACAGTACCACAGTTTCCACCAATTGAAAGATATTGTCTAGGGTGTTGTGTAGAACACTTTCCAAAGGATTGTTTGCTGAAACCACATGAGGAAACTACCTCTCAACCAAAGGTCTCACTCAACTTTGTAGAGGCAGTTCCATCGCCACCTTCATCAGAGAATGAGGATGTCATGCCACTTAGAGTCATGACTAGATCACAGACACGAAATGCCGAAATGCAGACTGATGAGACACCTCAAACTAGGGTTGCAAAGGTAAATCTAGTGGACAAGACCCTACATTCCAATAGAAAAAGGACCACTAGGAGGAAAAAGAACCGCAACAAGCAAACTAAGAGTGCATCTAGTAGTTCTCAAGAAGTCTCTAAACAAAACATGAAGAATCAAGCTTTTACATTCCAGGAAGTGCATGAGGAGCATCAACCTCAACCTGGGCCTGGTGCTAAACAAGATGAGGCTAGTACAACCGAGGATAGTTATGGGGGTTCTGTTTTTGTGGATAAGGTGAACGAGACTCTAGATGCCATCATTGATGCTCATAGAAGTCGCATTGTAGCTTTATCTGAGCTACCCAAGAAGCTTCAAGAATACCCAAACCCTCATGAGGAGAAGATCAATGTAGCTGCACATCAGCAACTCATTAGGGAAGCTCAATCAATACTTGAGGGTCCACCTCCACCTATCCCTTGGGGCCCAACCTCTCTTAAGCCAACATTAGAAACCATACTAGAAGTGTCATCAAGTTGGGAAATGAAAAGTGAGCTGATAGCACAAGCTCATAGCGAGAAGTCTGCACCAATTGACACCCCATTGAAAGAAGGCATTCTGCCACCACCTAGTCTTGTCTTTTCATGCAATGATGAAGTTATTGATGCTAACGAGGACATGGCAAATGAGATGTGGGAAGCAGTTCATGAGAAAGTTAATGAGAATATGTTCTCTATTATTTCACCTCCATTCTCTGAAGTGGATTTTACCAGGGGCACAGAAAACAACTTTAGATGCCCAAGCATCCAGGAGGAAGTACAAACAATTGTTTCTCCTAGAAGTAAGCATACAATGAAAACCTTACCATCTTATTTGGGAGAATATGAGAACTGTTCTCAAACCTTGAGGATACCCTCCATGCATAGAAGGTTGACAAAGGAGATGGATATGGGTATCGTGCAAGCTATTTTGTCAGCACCAGTGGCTTGTATCTTACCTTTGCTTGATTTGATAAAGCTTTGACCAGAGTTGTGGAATGATATTGCCACATGTTTGTCAGAGCAGGTATTGCTATAAAAGAGTCACCATCATTGTACTATACACCCTGAGACAAAGCATGTTATGCCAGTTCCTATCAACAAAGTAGGAAAATTTTGTGAGGACAATCAGGGAAATGCTACCCTCCCATTAGAAGTGCGAAAAGTAGCTTCAACTGCAATACTTGATAGTGGTGCATGAGGGGGCATTGTGACAAGGTCCATTTGGGAAAAGTGGGGCAAACCAGCTATTAGGAGTACCAGGATGCGCTTGCAGCTAGTAGATGGAAGCTTAGAACATCCCATTGGGCTGCTAGAGAACATATTGGTCAACACATGTGGGATTGAATATGAGCACACATTTGTAGTAGTGGATTTTGGAAAACATCCAAACTATGAAGTGATATTGGGTAGACCATTCATGTGACAATTTCAAATGATTCAAGATTGGGGATACAATTATTTGTACCTCTGACATGATTCTGTCATCACAAGGTTCAACCTAAAGAATCACTCATATTGTGATGTAACAAGGTCTCCAATAGATGAGTTTGATTCTGCTTCATCTAAGGGCTCAAGAGTTACATTTTCAGATGGGCGAGAAGATCTGTGGATGTGTGGAGCCTCATGTAAGGATTTCAACACTGAGAGACTTAAGGGTAATCGAAGTGTATTAGATGAGGCATACATTCCACAACCCTTCCTTGAGCACTTAATTGATCCCCTAGAATGGAGTCATGTCCTTATTCAATTTTGTGACTCAGATGGATATGACATTATTCCTATACGAATGGTACAACCACGTGACCTTCTAGATGATTTGTACTATGGGGATGCATCCACAACAGCACTGTATGTAGAGGAAGTCTCAGTGGAGGATTTAACACTCGAATCTGCTAATGATGCTAATAAGGAAGATGGATGGGACTCTGATTTGGATGATGATGTGATAATCCCCAAGGAAGAGTTAGGAAAGGCACGCCTTCTCTTGGAGGAAGGGAGGCTTAAGTAGAGATCCCTCGAAGCTGACCTAAACGTAAATGTTGTAAGAGACATAAGAGAATCCATAAACAAGATGAGAGGAAACGATGTGAGAGAATACAAAAAGAAGACGAGGAGTTTAAGAATGAACACTCTCGACCACCACCTCACTTCTCAAGAAAGAATGGATATCTATACTATGTCCAAGCACAAGATAGTATCAAAGACCAAGTAAAACGATCATATGGATTCCAACCAGGAGAAAAGCTAAAAACTGTTAGCAAAAATCGCAAAAAAATGAAGAAACCAAAATCAAAACTCAAGTCTCAAACCGATTCAAAAGAGAGTGTCGGAAGTGCAAAGATAGTGGTTGAACAAAAAACTCTGATGCAAGATTGCAAAAGAGAGCTCAAAACCGCATGGTCTTCAATTAGTGATGACTCAAGTGGACCAGAACAAAGTCTCAATGTTCCCCCCAACTTCACACAGTACACTCTTTAAGATCAGAGGATTGTTCTTCAACAGCCCATGCGACAAAAGCCAAGCATGCCAGGGGTTTCATATGATGGTCTAGAAGATGCAAAAAAAATTGATATCGCTAAGCCAAGAGAAGAGCCTCGCTATGTGTGGATTGCCACAGACTTGTCCTTAGATGAGGAGAAGTTATTAATTCAAACAATAAAGGAGTATCACGATGTCTTTGCTTGGAGTTATAAAGACCTCAAAGGAGTTGATCCAAGCATATGTCAGCATACAATTCCATTGCGAGAGGATGCAAAGCCTTCCAAGCAACATCCTTATACTTACAATGAGAATTTTGTACGAAAGATAAAAGAAGAAATAGACAAGCTCTTAGAGGTAAAATTTATCTATGAGATTGAACACACACACTGAATGGGTCTCCCCTATTGTTGTAAGATCCCTGTTCCCACCGAGCAACAGATTCGGGATACTAGCAGCGGAAGTAGCACATCTCGCGCGGGACAGGGGTCCCACATTCGGGGCCTCACCCACGGATATCCGGATAAGAGACTAATCCGGCGGTTGTTCCAAAACCGAACCCGGAAAAACTTCCTTTACCGGAAAGCACGAGCGATTCCACCAGGATAACTTTTTACTCTAACGTAGTCAAGATCATTTCTCATTGAGCTGATCCAATTACATCTATAAGATACTTGGTCAGATCAAGGAAGAAACTTGCACTTGGATCATTGGGATCAACGCTTTTTTCCCCATTCAAGAGGCACAGCCGTTGATTCCTATCCATAGAACAGTTACTGTCCGGGATTTATTTTTTTCTATCGGAAAAACAAAAGTTTGAGTCTCGATTTACGGATCCATCAGTCCAGCCTAACCCCATCCAGTCCCATGGGTTAGCCAACCGCCCAACCACTGTAGTGATGGGATCCCATTAAGAATTTGGTTAGGTTTTGTCCCGGGTACCAAGGAAAAGAGTTCCAAGGCCCCCTAGCCGGATGTTCATGCAAAATAAAACTAGTCACACCACTCACACACCCAATATGAAATTGCCTTTTCACAGATTCAAACAGTTTAAAACAATCCTTTAATAAAACCATGATATCACTGATCACAATCTTCCAATTTATCCAATCGATTCTTAATTTCCCATCATTCCTTCATCAGAGTATCTATGGCATCATTGGCAACTAGAACGCTCAGGGGTCGTTTCGATAGTTCCTAGCCCTTAATACTCGGCAATATAATCACTTATCAAGATGGACTCTCGTTGAAGATCAGCAAGATCAACCAACAGATCCATATAAAGAGCCATGGACTCATCCATTGAAGACCAGCAAGGTCAATCAACCAGATCCATGCCCGATTTCAGAAAACAACTCCAACTCTGTTCCAATATCTTCCTCGACGCACGCGTGGGTATCCTAGGCGACCCAGAGCCCGAGCACCGTATGGTCAGCACCCTCTAGGATCCTTCGCAGGTGACCTAGCGCTTCACTCATAGGCCGCTTCCTTGGCCCCTCATCCACAGTACCAGAAGCTCACCATTTTAATCGCACCGAGGCTGGTCAAGACCTCGGCCGACCTTGCTACGCGAGACGTCCTTCATTGACTCCCCGTCAGCAGTTGCAACTTTACCATCACGACCTTAATCACAAGACGGTCAAAATGCTCCCCCCAGCATTCTTGACATAAAACAATCATTGTAAGATTCCTCCCCCACCCCCTTTTTGATGTCTAGTATCTTTCCCTGTAATCAACCCTCTTCAGAAATATAAAGACCCTGTTGCTAACTATTTTAGCCTAGAGAGAGAAAAATTATTCTAGAGAGAGAATATTCAGATTTTGAATATTTTTGGATAGAAAAATATCTCTTATAATTCAGATGAGTTCCCCTGAAACAGAAATTCAAAAAGAATTTTCCAATGTGCAATTGGAATTAATTGGAAATAGGTATAAAGAACCTTAGTCTAAGGGTCTAGATTTTCAGAAATCTTTAGACTATGGTCCAATTAAGGTTCCTATGGACCAATAGCATCAATCCATGTGTAGGGAGGAGATAAATCCAACTTGTAAAAAGAAAATACCCAAAAATGAGTAAATGCTCACATAAGATGAAGAGTTGAAAATGTACAAGGATTATTAGTAAAAAACTATGAGCAATATTAAAAATATGACATATGTAAGGAAGGGGAATTCTTTAAAGGAGGTGCATATTTCACATAAGATGAAGAGTTGAAAATGTACAAGGATTATTAGTAAAAAAACTATGAGCAATATTAAAAATATGACATATGTAAGGAAGGGGAATTCTTTAAAGGAGGTGCATATTTCACATAAGATGAAGAGTTGAAAATGTACAAGGTTTATTAGTAAAAAATTATGAGCAATATTAAAAGTATGACATATGTAAGGAAGAGGAGTTCTTTAAAGGAGGTGCATATTTCACATAAGATGAAGAGTTGAAAATGTACAAGGTTTATTAGTAAAAAATTATGAGCAATATTAAAAATATGACATATGTAAGGAAGGGGAGTTCTTTAAAGGAGGTGCATATTTCACATGCTTGAATGAGTTTTAAACTCATAAAAATTGAGATATTTCATCTCTCCTCTCTCCTCATTCAAGTCTAGTTCCAAAAAGTTAGCTTAACTGACCTAAAAATGGTCAAATATTGACCAAACTGATTTAGAAAATTCTAGAATCAGTTTGTTTGGTTAGGAGCTCAATTTTTCCTATAAATAGAAGCCTCACCCTTGTTCAAAAATATATAGTGTTTATGCATCGTTACTCTACTCCACCTAAGCCAAGAACTGTGAATTCATTTAATAATTCACTAGTTTTTGGAGCTTCCCTCTTTCTTCAATCCCCATTAGTGGCTCCATCAACATACTTAACCAATTGATTGGTTGGGGGCCTCTACCGTGAACAAAGAATCAAGCAAGTTGTAAGGTAATTAGTGAATATTCATCTTTCTATAATTTCTCAATGTTTCTCTCTTCTCAACCCCTCTCAAGCTTGAGAAGTTTAATTGGTATGGTTTTTTTTTAAATGCTATTGAAGTTTGAATAGTAGTGAAGAGTTACATAATTTAATAAATGCTATTGAAGTTAATTTTCATTTATGTTTAAATTCTAATGATTCTTATGTAAATTCTCTCTCTCACTCAAGAAATGGTCATACTCATGACCCATTCTCAATCCAAATCAAGCTTTTCATAAAGCTTTTCCTTAACCCAAGATTAAGCTATGCTTGAGGCCAAATTAATGGCTTTTTCTTATGCTTTTAGTTTATGTATATTGATAATTCAATCCATTATGGATTAAGGATCCAATTAGAGAATCATTTTAATTATTTCCTTAATGATAAGCTTTATCCCTTAGAAAAATTGAGATTTATCAGTCATAGCAGCGGAGCTATGGCAAAATTTTTATAAAAATTATGCATAAAAAATTTTCATTCAAAGCATAAAAAGAGGACTTCCTACCATATTCTAGGAATCATCATCCTAGATTAATTGAAAGAATTTCATTATAATCATGGAGAAATTGAATTTTAATATTATGCATAAAGGATAAATTTTTATATCAAAAGTGTTATTTTTACCATTTTTATTTTTATGCATAGAAGTATGCATAAAGGATAAATTTTTATATCAAAAGTGTTATTTTTACCATTTTTATTTTCATGCATAGAAGTATGCATAATGGATAAATTTTTATATCAAAAGTGTTACTTTTATCATTTTTATTTCATACATAAAAGTATGCATAAAAGAAAATTTTTATATCAAAAGTGTTACTTTTATCATTTTTAATTTTCATGTATAGAAGTATGCATAAAGGAAAATTTTTATATCAAAAGTGTTACTTTTATCATTTTTAATTTTCATGCATAGAAGTATGCATAAAGGAAAAATTTTTATATCAAAAGTGTTACTTTTATCATATTGGATTTCATGCATATAGGTATGCATAAAAGATATTCTTTTTATACTAAAAGTATGATTTTCCTCATAAATGGATTTTATGCTTAACTTAGATGCATAAGAGAAATTCTTTTATTCTAAAAGTATAATTCCCTACCAAATTGAAATCATGCATAAGAAGATGCATAAAAGATTGATTTTAATTTCGA
Organism: Cibotium barometz; assembly: GCF_041138505.1. NCBI lineage: Eukaryota > Viridiplantae > Streptophyta > Polypodiopsida > Cyatheales > Cibotiaceae > Cibotium > Cibotium barometz. The sequence goes on from NC_141072.1 coordinate 41,648,796, forward strand.
AAGTGTTAGTCTCCTTAAATGGAATTTATGTATAAATAAATGTGTAGAGAAATCTTATATCAAATAAAAGAATTCTCTTTTTTTAAAAAAAAAGATATGAAATGTGATAAGATGTGATAAGAGGTGTATGAGATGTGATAAGAATTGATAAGATGCGTATGGAAAGTGATAGGATGTGATAAGAGGTGTGATAAGAGGTGATAAGATGCTTATGAAATAAGTTAGGATGTGATAAGATGAATTAAGATGTGTATGGGGGGATGAGGTAAGAAGTGTATGTGATAGGATAAGATGTATATGGGTTGTGATAGGGCGAGAATGGATGTGATGTAAAAGATTAGATGTGAAGGTATATGGGGTTATATAAATGGGAATGTGAAAATGGATGTATGTATGTGGATGTGTGGATATGGAGATGGGAGTGTGGATGTATGAACATGAAAATGGATATATGCATGAAGATGTATATGCATAGATGTAAATGTGGATGTAGATGTGGATGTATAGATGTGAATGGATGTGGATGTATAGATGTGAATGGAAATGTGGATGTGGATGTATGTGAATGTGGATGTAGATGTGGATGTATAGATGTGAATGTGGAATGTGGATGTGGATGTATGTATGTATGTGGATGTAGATGTGGATGTATAGATGTGAATGGGAATGGGGATGTGGATGTATGTGAATGTGAATGTAGATGTGGATGTATGTGAATGTGAATGTAGATGTGAATGTGGAATGTGGATGTATAGATGTGGATGTATGGGAATGTGGATGTGGATGTATGTGAATGTGAATGTAGATGTGGATGTATAGATGTGAATGTGGAATGTGGATGTGGATGTATGTATGTATGTGGATGTAGATGTGGATGTATGGATGTGTATGTATGAATGTGGATATGGGATGTGGATGTATAAATGAGGATGTGAAAATGGAGGTAAGCATGTAGATGTGGATGCATGGATGTGAATGTGGATGTGGATGTGGATGTGGATATGGATGTGTATGTATGAATGTGGATATGGGATGTGGATGTATAAATGAGGATGTGAAAATGGAGATAAGCATGTAGATGTGGATGTATGGATGTGAATGTGGATGTGGACGTGGATGTATGGATGTGGATATGGATGTGAATATATGATATGTGATGTGAAGGAATCTGAAGTGAAGAGATGGAAAAGGAGGTGATTGGATGAGTACACATATACATGGAATGTGGAATAAGTAATGTGGATTAATGAGGGATAATGTGGAAAAATGAGAGTTAATATAGAAACTGTATTTGTAAACTGTTTGTAAATGCTGTTTGTAAATGGCTGTTTTATGTCAAGAATGCTGGGGAAGCATTTTGACCGTCTTGTGATTAAGGTCGTGGAGACCTAACTGATAAAGTTGCAACTGCTGACGGAGAGTCAATGGAGGACGTCTCACGTAGCAAGGTCGGCCGAGGTCTTGACCAGCCTCGGTTCGATTAAAATGGTGAGCTTCCGGTACGGTGGATGAGGGACCAAGGAAGCGGCCTATGAGTGAAGCGCTAGGTCACCTGCGAAGGATCCTAGAGGGTGCTGACCATACGGTGCTCGGGCTCTGGGTCGCCTAGGATACCCACGCGTGCGTCGAGGAAGATATTGGAACAAGGAGTAAGAGTTGTTTTGTGAAACCGGGCATGGATCTGGTTGATTGACCTTGCTGGTCTTCAATGGATGAGTCCATGGCTCTTTATATGGATCTGTTGGTTGATCTTGCTGATCTTCAACGAGAGTCCATCTTGGATTTTTATAAGTGATTATATTGCCGAGTATTATGGGCTAGGAACTATTGAAAAGGCCCCTGTGTGGACAGGTGGTGAGCGTTCTAGTTGCCAATGATGCCATAGATACTTTGATGAAGGAATGATGGGAAATTATGAATCAACTGGATAAATTGGGAGATTGTGATCAGTGGTACTATGGTTTCATTAAAGGATTGTTTTAAAGTTAGCTGATGCTAAGAAAAAGGCAATTTTCATATTGGGTGTGTAAGTGGTGTGGCTAGTTTTATGTTTGCATGAAATTCCGGCTAGGGGGCCTTGGAACTCTTTTCCTTGGTACCCGGGACAAAACCTAACCAAATTCCAAATTGGATCCCATCACTACAGTGGTTGGGCGGTTGGCTAACCCATGGGATCGGATGGGGTTAGGCTGGACTGATGGATCCGTAAATCGAGACTCAATTTCTGTTATTACGATAGATAAAGTAAATCCCGGATAGTAATTGTTCTATGGATAGGAATCAACGGCTGTGCCTCCTTGGTGGGGAAAAAAGCATTGATCCCAATGATCCAAGTGCAAGTTTCTTCCTTGATCTGACCAAGTATCTTTATAGATGCAGTCGGATCTGTTTGATCAGTAAGGGTTTTGACTACGTTAGAGTAAAAATTATCCTGGTGGAATCGCCCGTGTTTTCCGGATAAGGGAAGTTTTTCCGGGTCTGGTTTTGGAAAAACCGACGGATTAGTCTTTTGTCCGGATATCCGTGGACGAGGCCCCGAGTGTAGGACCCTGCCTCGCGCAAGAAGTGCTACTTCCGCTGCTAGTACCCCGAATCCGTTGCGCGGTGGGAACAGGGATCTCACAATCATTTACAAACAGCATTTACAAACAGTTTACAATACAATTTCTATTTTAACTTTCATTTTTCCACATTATCTCTCATCATCTACATTACTTATTCCATATTCCATTTATATGTATACTCATCCCATCACATCATTTCCATCTCATCACTTCAGATTCCCTCACATCACATATCGTATATTCACATCCATACATCCACATCTATATGCGTACATTCACATCTACATGCATACATCTACATCTCTATGCATACATCCACATCCACATTCACATTCACCTCCATACATCTACATCTATATGCATACATCCACCTCCACATTCACATCCACATCTATACATCTACATCTACATGCATACATCCACATCTACATCTATACACCTACATCTACATGCATACATCCACATCTCCATTCACACCTACATCTATACATCTACATCTACATGCATCCATCCACCTCCACATCCACATCTACATCTATACATCTACATCTACATGCATACATCCATATCTCCATTCCCATCTACATCTATACGTCTACATCTACATGCATCCATCCACATCTCTATTTACATCCTCATCTATACATCTACTTCTACATGCATACATCCACATCTCCATGCATACATCCACCTCCACATTCACACTCACATCCATACATCTACATCTACATGCAACATCCATATCTCCATGCATAATAAAATTCTTTTAATTAATCTAGGATGATAGTTCCTAGAATATGGTAGGAAGTCCTCTTTTTATGCTTTGAATGAATTTATTTTATGCGTAATTTCTATAAAAATTTTGCCATAGCTCCGCTACTATGACTGATAAATCTCAATTTTTTTTCTAAGGAATAAAGCTTATCATTAAGGATATAATTAGAATGGTCTCTAATTGGGTCATCAATCCATAAGGGATTGAATCATCAATATGCATAAACTAAAAGTATAGAAAAAAGCCATTAATTTGGCCTCAAGCATAGCTTAATCTTGGATTAAGGAAAAGCTTTATGAAAAGCTTCATTCGGATTGAGAATGGGTCATGAGTATGACCATTTCTTGAGTGAGAGAGAGAAATTACATAAAAACCATTAGAATTTAAACATAAATGGAAATTAACTTCAATAGCATTTATTAAATTATGTAACTTTTCAATACTATTCACCACTTAACTTCAATAGCATTTAAAAAAAACCATATCAATTAAGCTTCTCAAGCTTGAGAGGGGTTGAGAAGAGAGAATCATTGAGAAATTATAGAAAAGATCAAAATTCAATATACTTACCTTATAATTTGCTTGATTCTTTATTCACGGTAGAGGCCCCCAACCAATCAATTGGTTTAGTATGTTGATGGAGCCACCAATGGGGATTGAAGAAAGAGAGAAGTATCAAAAACTAGTGAATTATTAAAGAATTCACAGTTCTTGGCTTAGGTAGAGTAGAGTAACAATGTATAATACATTATATATTTTGGCTTAGGTGGAGTAGAGTAACAAGGCATAAGACATTATATATTTTGGCTTAGGTGGAGTAGAGTAACAAGGCATAAGACACTATATATTTTGGCTTAGGTGGAGTAGAGTAACAAAGCATAAGACACTATATATTTTGGCTTAGGTGGAGTAGAGTAACAAAGCATACGACACTATATATTTTGGCTTAGGTGGAGTAGAGTAACAAAGCATAAGCCACTATATATTTTGGCTTAGGTGGAGTAGAGTAACAAAGCATAAGACACTATGTATTTTGCAACAAGGGGAGGCTTCTATTTATAGGAAAATTTGAGCTCCTAACCAAACAAACTGATTCTAGAATTTTCCAAGTCAGTTAGGTCACTTTTTGACCATTTTTAGGTCAGTTAAGCTAACTTTTTGGAACTAGACTTGAATGAGGAGAGAGGAGAGATGAAATATCTCAATTTTAATGAGTTTAAAACTCATTCAAGCATGTGAAATATGCACCTCCTTTAAAGAACTCTCCTTCCTTACATATGTGTCATAGTTTTTTACTAATAAACCTTGTACATTTTCAACTCTTCATCTTATGTGAAACATGCACCTCCTTTAAAGAACTCCCCTTCCTTACATATGTGTTTTTTTACTAATAAACCTTGTACATTTTCAACTCTTCATCTTATGTGAAATACGCACCTCCTTTAAAGAACTCCCCTTCCTTACAAATGTGTCATAATGAAATCATTTTAATATTGCTCATAGTTTTTTACTAATAAACCTTGTACATTTTCAACTCTTCATCTTATGTAAGCATTTACTCATTTTTGGATACCCAAAATATCTCATATTTTTAATATTGCTCATAGTTTCTTACTAATAAACCTTGTACATTTTCAACTCTTCACCTCATGTGAGCATTTACTCATTTTTGGGTATTTTCTTTTTACAATTTGGATTTATCTCCTCCCTACACATGGATTGATGCTATTGGCCCATAGGAACCTTAATTGGACCATAGTCTAAAGATTTATGAAAATCTAGACCCTTAGGCTAAGGTTCTTTATACCTATTTCCAATTAATTCCAATTGCACATTGGAAAATTCTTTTTAAATTTCTGTTTCAGGGGAACTCATCTGAATTATAAGAGATATTTTTCTATCTAAAAATATTCAAAATCTGAATATTCTCTCTCTAGAATATTTTCTCTCTCTAGGTTAAAACAGTTAGAAGATTACAGGGGAAGATACTAGACATCAAAAAGGGGGTTGGGGGAGGAATCTTACATTCTACCCGACTTAAAAAACGCGAGATATCCTCATCTCGCAACTTGGGATAATTTCGCAAGATGCACGAATATGAGACTTAGAGAAAATTTTAATCACGATTAACCACCAAGAAAAGTCTTAAAGAGAGCAAGATTCAAAATAAGAACAAGATTTAAACTTTATTCATTCACGGAACTTATACAGTAAAGATAGAAGAACTCTTTACACTTCCATAAGCCCGTCCATCATATGGTCACAAAAGCAGTCCTCACAAGCTGCACAAGTATAGGGTAACTCATCTATGGGAATGATTCTACTGGTTATTGCCGCACCTATCTCAGTGGTATGAGGTGATCTAACAAAAGGACCTCTGAGAGGCAAGCCAAAAACGAGATAAAGGCATATCTTCTCATGAGGAAGAAAACACGCCAGTAAGAAGACCCGCTCAGAAAACCCAAGATGCCTTGATCTCATGATGCAGTAGTATCGGGGACCCAAACCCAAAGCTTCAATAACCATGGCCAAGCGGACATTGTTACGAAAGTGCTGCTGACCCCAGGGTGTTACCCTAGTTATGTTTTGATAGGTCCGCCATTTGGTCTGCGCTACAGAAGTTCCTAGGTGAGGAAAAAGTGAGCGCTCATACTGTTCTATAAAGTCTTTCTTCACAGACTCTCTTGCGTCTTGAAGGCGAGAAATCATCAGGGATAAAACTAATTCCTGTTGCCAAGCCATGAAGGAGATTAAGAAAGAAAGGAGATTGATGGAGTAAGATTACTGTGAGCAACAAGTAAAAGTTACGACTTATATAAAGGAAGGAGCTAGCGTAACCTAGAAGCCAACGGTAACTTGCCACTGAAGTTTTACCGTCTTTCCATGATTTGGGTTTGGCACATTTTTCTATAGAAGGTATTAAGAATTTTGAGATGAGGAGATAAAAGAAGCTTGTAGGCTAAGTCACCTACTTTCATTGAATTCAGATATAAGGGTCACAATATCTGGGGGATAACTTCTTATACTCCCCAAGAAATAAAGAACTTCTTTTGGGCCGTACTCGAATGAAAACCAAAAACTTGGTATCCAAAACACCGATTCTCACTTCTGAACTCATTGTTCTAAATCCTTAAAACAGGTGGGACTCCTGAGAAGTATTCTAGGAAAAGGGTCTTCCTTTTTTAAACAGAAACTTTCTTTTATTTTAGAGAGGGAATAATTATAAGATCAGAAAGGGAGATTCTTACTCCTGTATACCTCGAAGGTTGGGGAGGAATCTTACAATTGTAGTGGTGCCCAAGAAAAATGAAAAACTTCGAGTATGTGTAAACCTCAAGAAGGTAAATGCAGCTACTGTATGTGATCATTACCCACTTCCAATCACGGATCATGTTTTGGAACGAGTTGCAAGGAAAAAGGCATATAGTTTCTTGGATGGATTCTCCATGTACAATCAAGTATCATTGATCCAAAGGATTAACACAAGACAGCCTTTGCTATACTGAAGATGGCATCTTTGCCTATCGTGTTATGCCATTTGGTCTAACAAATGCACTTGCAACCTTTCAGCAGTTAATGCGTCATGTATTCAAGGAGTACCTTAGGCTATTTCTTGAGATCTTCATGGATGATTTATGTGTTCACTCACAAGAGCGTGATGATCATATAGAACACCTCAGACTTGTGTTTCAAAAGTGTCAAGTTTATCGTATATGCTTGAATCCTGACAAGTGCAAATTCATGTGGTAAGACAAGGAAAAATTTTGGGCCATATTGTTTCTTGCAATGGGATTTCAACAGATATGGATAAAATTGATGTCATTGTCTCATTACCTCAGCCTATCAACCCTAAAGGGGTACAAATATTCATGGGACATTGTGGCTATTATCATCAATTCATCTACATGTACGCTGTCCTAGCCAGACCATTATATGCTCTTCTTGTAAAGTTTAATCGGACTGACGAGTGTGAGGAATCCTTTGAAAAGTTGCAGCAAGCATTAGTGTCTGCACCCATCTTACGGGCACCAGATTGGAACCAAATCTTTCATGTCCATATTGATGCTTCAAACTTTGCAATTGGATGTATTTTGGCTCAATCGGGAGAACATAATAAGGATTTCGCAATCTCATATGCTAGTCGACAGTTGAACAATGCTGAGAAGAATTATACCACAACAGAAAGAGAAGGTTTGTCCATGATATATGCAGTGAAAAAGTTTCGCCATTACCTTTTTGGCAAACAAATTTATATTTTTTGTGGACCATCAAGCGCTGCTATATTTGGTGAATAAGCCTTGTGCAACTGGAAGGATTGTGAGGTGGTTTGTCATCCTTCTTGAGTTTGATTTTGAAGTGGCAGTCCGAAAAGGAACAACTCATCTAAGGGCAGATCATTTGTCTCGAATCACCTCTGGAGAAGCTCTTGTGGGTGTGGATGATGATATGTTAGATTCAACACTTTTCCTTGTAGAGATAGCTCCTAAATGGTCTGAGTCCATCTTAAAAATTTTGACAAGTGGGTAGATACAACTAGCAGGTCCTAATGTGGACCTATGGTGACCATTCAAGTTAATCTCAGGGAGAATATATCGTCAGGGTAATGATGGAGTGTTGCGGCTTATACCTAACCCTGACCAATATGAGGAGATCTTGGAATGGGCACATGAGGGTATTGGTGGAATCCATGCATCGGCTACTACTTGTGTGCGACGTATAACTCAAGATGGGCAATGGTGGCCTACCATGCATGCGGATGTTGAAAAATTTATTCGTAACTGTGCTTCCTATCATATTCAACAACCAATTCATAATGTCACATTATTCCAAATTTCAACTACACCAAGTTGGAGTAAGTATATTGTGGACTATCTTCAGCATGGTCATACTGATTGAACAATTCCTAAATATCAAAAGCGTGCTATTGAAGTTGAAGCGGCCAACTATATGCTGATAAAGGGCCAACTCTACAAGAGGGGCAAGGATGGCAACTTGCGCATGTGTGTATGTGAAGCTGACTACTTGAAAATCTTGACTCATGCACATGCAGGTGTTGGGGGTGGACACTTTTTGGGCAATACCACAGCTAAGTTGATTAGGTGGTCTGGGCTTTGGTGGCCAACCTTACAAATGGATGCCGAAGAATATGTAAAACGTTGTGACAATTGTCAAAGTGCCAAACCTCCCATCACAAAGGACAATATGACATTGCGGCCTATGTTAAGCACACGTGCTTTTGCCAAATGGGGTATTGATTTTGTCGGTCCCATTAAACCTCCAGCTCGTCACACGCATGCCGAATATATTATAGGCGCAACTGACTATTTGACCAAATGGGTAGAAGCAAAGGCTACAGTCAAAAATGATGCCAGAACCACAGCCAAGTTCTTGTATGAGTACGTGTTTACACGCTATGGCTAACCTATTGAAATCGTTAGTGATCAAGGTGTGCACTTTGTGAATGAGGTCATAGAGTTTTTACTTCAAGAATTTTTGGTAATTCACAAGCGTTCTGCACCATATCATCCCCAAACCAATGGTCAAGCTGAGAGTACTAACAAGATTCTCTGCATAGCACTCACAAAGATTGTTGAGGGACATAGGACTGATTGGGAGCAAAAGTTGCACTCAGTTCTTTGGGCATATAGAACAGCCTATAAAACATCTGTGGGCACAACCCCATTTGAGCTTGCTTTTGGGCTAGATGCAATTCTTCCCATTGAATTTCTTGTACCTACTCTACGAGTTGCTAAACAATTGGACTGGACTGGTCATGAGCTTTCTCAACGCATTGATGAATCAGAAAATCTTGATGAGACCCGCTTATTGGCAGTAATGGGGATGTCTCCCAAGAAGAGGAGACAAAAGCAATGGTATGATCGAGATGTAACAACTGGCCGATTCAAAAAAGGGGACATTGTGCTCTTGTACACACTTAAGAAGCATAAGAGAAAGCTCAAGAAACATGGCATAGGACCGTTTGTGATTAATGAGCTTACTCCAAGTGGTGCAGTGCATTTAGAGACACTAGAGGGTGAGCAAATGCCTAACTTCATTAATGGAAGTCGTCTCAAGAAATACAATGAACCATTAACTGAAGTCATGCTTCAACAAATGCATGTTGCCCACACACGGAAAGAAGCACATGACCTACTTAAACGTCAGGCTCAAGAACAAGCTAAAGCTAGAGTTGCAAAAGCCAAGGAGCGTCGCAAGGCTTCTGTGTTGACCTTACAGTTGGCTACTGACGATCGATCCTTTTAATATTCACGTGTGTCTTCATCTTCATGAGACTACCTACTTTGTCTCTGCCTTAATTGACTCTGGTGCAGATTATAATGTTCTCTCATTTGACACATGGGTAGTCTTGGGACAACCAACACTTGTGCACATTCCTATTGACTTACAAAGCTTCTCAGGTGAAGATAACCCTATAGAGGAAAAATGTGCCATTATGATGTCCATTCAGGATCACCAGATGTCAGTTCCCTTTTATGTGGCTAGTAAGTCCAAGGCAGTGGTAGAGGCTGTTCTTGGTCGATCGTGGTAGAGTGCTACCAATTGTTCATTAGATTGGAAGAATAGACAATACAAATTGCAAATTGATTCTGATTGCATCTTGGGATCTGCTGCTCCACGAGTTTTATCATGTCAAAAGGGGGGTAGTTCTACCTTACACAACCCACTTTCAACATCTGCTCTTCAAGCTCCAAGACAAATGATGTGGATAATCGATGATGAGTCCTCAAATGAGGGCCATGGCTGGCATGTTCCAACTACTCTAGTCACTGCTCAAAGAAGGCCAGGCAAGAAAGAATTGTCAATTTGGCTACCCAAAGATGCGTACAAACTTGTACCATCTAGCCTACTTGCTAAACCTCCTAAAAAGCATATCTTTTCCAAGCCTAAACCTCAGATTGTTACTCATTGGGTCCCAAAGCATGTTCTTAAAGCACAAGGCTATTATGAGGATGCAACAGCACTTTGGCTTCCCAAATGCCAGGGTTTGCTAGAGGCAGAAGAGTGTATCAATAAGATTCCAAAAGCCACTCTTGGTTTTTCATATCAGTGGGTGCAAAGGAATGGGTGCAAAGGAAATCAACACAACCTCTTCAAGATAGGATAGGTGGTTGTAATAGCACCTATAAATCTACTTGTGTTGACCTTCTCCAAACATGTATTAAATCACCAGTTGTCCCAATTTCTCCTTGTTACACAATTCCACCATGAACTTGTGTACCTAAGACAAATCCAACTTTACATGAGTCTCCTTTGAGCATAGATTCTAGCACTTCACTGCCTAAATCCTCTTATCTTGCTCAAATTTCTCGACAATTGCTAACCTTCCCACCTCTTAAGAAGGACATACCCAAAACCAAAGGTAAGGCATTAACACTACAATTGAAGCTCTTTGGTAGATCAGTGTTTGAATAGTCTCACTTTTACTAATGTGGTTCCTTATGCCTTTACAAGATTGTGTTCTTTTTGAGATGATCTTATCTACATTGTTTTTTATAGGGATTGTAATGATGGATATGAGTGTATAAAGTTTGAAGTTTCTAAATTTTATTGTTCTACGCCTAGATACCTCTTGATGGATACTTGGCAAGATACATGTCCACCATGCATTGACCTTGATAGTACTCAACCTGAACATCGCGGGGGTTATAGTGCTCCTCCTTTTCAAACTCATGCTAGGTACTTTTATGCTCACTTAGGTGAAATTTACTGTGGGCATCACTTTGTCACTTTATTCTATCAACAACATCATCCATTTCCACATTGTCAAGAGTGTGCACGACTCGTATTAGGAGAAGCTTCACACATTTGTTGGCTATGCCGCTCTTACTTTCGACGATATGGCACGGGCTTAATGAAACAAATTGTGGGAATTACACCCCAACGCCATAACCTTCTTGATGTGAGAGTACCAGACTGAGGACCAAATCAATGTAGATTACCTGAGGAGGTTCAAGCACAACAATGGAGGGATACATGCATAAATGACTTGCAACCACCTATCTTGCAAGCCCTCCTTCCCCCAGCCTCAACATGTCAATTTCGAATCACTATGAGTACCTATATTGAGCAATTCCAAAATCGGAATTGTCTGCTTAAACCAATGCCATATTTTAGCGAGGAAGCACTCCTTCCTCTACCACCTTCTCCAGAGGCCGTCTTTTGTACAGGGTTATCCTTGCATCCTGCAGTGATTGATACCATCTTTCCAGCAGAAGTGGACACGGATCCACCACCAGTGCAAGGGTAAGCTCATCAACTCCACAATAAGATCAACAAGCCAGGGCACTTTTCTCCCACTAGGTTTTTCTCCTCGGCTATATTCGATGATTGGCACCAATAACAAATTTTATTGTTTTCTTTTCTTTTCTTTTCTTGTTTGTTAATAAAACATTTTGCAGAGATCTCCGCTAACCAAGAGCATACAAACACGCCCCAATAGTCCACCTACCGTGCACACAAATTAGGAAGTGGGGAGACATGCAATGCCTACAAAGAGCAATGCCTACAAAGAGCAAAGAGAAGCAATCTGTACAACATCAGCAATGCATCAATGCAAACGCACAACATAGGAAGTGGGGAGACATGCAATGCCTACAAAGAGCAAAGAGAAGCAATTTGTACAACATCAGCAATGCATCAATGCAAACGCACAACATCAACGAGCACTACAACAGGTGTATTCAAATCATAATCTTTTGTTCTTTATGTGTTTTTCACTTTTGCATATATTGTTTGCATATTCACACACAGTTGGCTGGTTTAAGTTTTCAATTAGTTGTTACCATGTGATGAGTGATTTCTAGATTCTTAGAAGACTTAGTAGAAGGTATTTCTATTTGAAGACGGTGTAGGATATATGCTAACGGTGTATGCCAAGTTCTTATGCTCTCGAAGTATATTAGTTATCCCTAGTGGTAGCTACCTCTTAGGTATGGGTTAGGTGCTACGATTAATAAAAAATTTAGAAAAATCATGCCCTAAAAAATATATACAAGTGAATCGAGACATGACGTGTCTACAACCATGTGGAATGCTTGGTAGGACCTTGGGTTGTCTTAGCACCTTGGGGCCGATGCCTTGGTTTCCATGGGGTGAACACTGACGTCTAAAAGATTAAGAAGAAGACCTTCAAGGACTCTATCGCCTTGATAGATACTGGTAGGACTCTGGGGTAGATTATGGGCCCTCGAGACCGATGCCCTCATCTTCATGGGGTACTCCTTATGTCAAAAAGAAAGAAAAGGGTCTGTCGCCCTTGAGATACTTAGCGGCCTTTAGATTCTCTTGGTGGAGGTCTCTTGGCCATTGCTTGGGTCTCATTGGGATGGAACCTTCCTCTTTATCATCTTTCACACACACACACACACACACACACACAAAAAGAGAAAAAAAGAAAGAAAGAAAAAAAGAAAGAAAGGTCCAATCACCATTGCTCATATTTAGGAGTAGGTTTGCCACTTCGGAATAACTTAAACACTTGTAGGACATTGAGACTGCGGTCATAACCTGTGGTGTACAAGCACACTTACCTTTGCATAGCACTATCTACCACTTAGTCTCACTTTGACTAGTCTTTACTCACTTCTTTTAGCACTCTTTAAAACTCTAATCGGTCTTTCACTTGCATGCTCACGTGTGAGATTGTCATTGCTAGTTTTTTTTTTCAATAAAAGTCTTTACTTGTCTTCCATTGTTTTTTTGCACCTTTTGCTTCTACCACGCCCAAAGACGTGCGCGATTTAGGAAGGGGGGAATGTTCCATGGGAACACTCACAGGAACACGGATTATGGAAGGAGGCCGGAAGCAATTAATGCGAGAGAGTGGGATTGTAGCCATGGGAACATAAAGACGCACATGATTTTTCCATATTTTTGTGCCGAAGTGTAATGTAAATCATTTTAGGCCAATGTGGGTTCGAAATGAGAGTTCTGAGTGTATTAAGCAAGGCTCACTTATGGGGTTGTCCGCCCATGTGTGAAAGAGGCCTAGGGTTAGGGTTAGTGACATCTCTACAAAAGAGATGTTAGCTAAAGAAAGTGGACGTTTTTGGCCATTCTCATAAGTTATTGAGTGAAGCTCTTGAGCTCTCACACTATGGCAACAACTCTCTAACTCTCTCTATTGTACTCTAACGAGCATCAACCTCCAATGAGTATAGCTCCACAAGTTCTTTCTCTTAATCTGTTTTAGCATCATTGAAGTAGATTAATCTATGATTAGTTGAATGCTTCTTTCTTTCTCTTGTGTATGCTGCATGCTTGTAGTGTGTGTGTGTGTGTAGTCTCCATTGATGCAAGCTCTTGCCCCCTTCATTGGCAATGAGTTATTCATGGATAGACTCTCTCTACTATGAGCTTGTGGGTTTGTGAATGTTACATTCTATGCTTGTTTAAGCTTGTGGGTTAAGATGCACGCTTATGGGTTTATAGGCATAAGGGAAAGCTAAGATTTAATCAATGTTTGAATGGGATTAAGAGATTGCCATACATTGCTTATTCTCTTGATTAGTGTAGTGGATTTAAGGGATTGAGAGATTGATTGAGGTGTTGAATGTTGAATCGTCAAGTGGTGGTTTGTGTATGTGAGCTCTCCCTCATGGGATAAGCCTTCATGCACTAATCGGGTCGAGTCCTCCGATTGACATTGTGTTTCTTAACACATTTGTTGATCAATAGTACTCTATGAGCACTATATTGCATGGTAGAGAGAACCGCTCTACAAGGATTATGTTCAACATAGTAAATCCAAGCATATTTCTATTCATTATCATTATGTTTGATATGAAGTGAAGAAAGGATCAGTAATGATTGAGCATTGCCCCATAGATCAAATGATTGTAGATATATTCACCAAAGGACTAAGTGAAGCTTGATTTACATCGTTACGTGGAGAATTTGTAGTTGTTGCAGCGTCATGCTTTGGAGATTAATAGTTTTCACACTCACACCCTGAATAATTAAACTTGTACAAAATGTATTTGTGTATCCTTGTAGATATTCTTTCACATTAGGCACATTGATCTTTTATATATGATATGTATATATAGGGGCTTGGGTTTTTCCCTTGTACTCCCCAAGGGTTTTTTCACTTGCAGCTAGAGACTTTTGTTTGAGTGGGGGTGTTGGAGCTATATATATCACACCCTAACTTGACCTAGATCTCACCTATATATACAAACTTATAATCAATATGAACTAGTCTTTTGGGAGCATATATGGTGTAACTCTCTTCCTCCTTCTCTCATTCGTGTATTTCCAACGTACTCGTCCCTCCTCTCACCTCAGTTTACTCACTAGTATAGATTAGAGAGAGATTAGTAAGAGCAAGAATCTATTTCACAATGGGAGAGTTCTTTGTACTATGAGAGATATTCACTTATATACATGGCCATAAGTGTTCACACTCACTTAAACTGTGGCCAGTCGGGCACTTTAGGCTCATAAGAGGCCTAATACTATTACAATGACTACTCTCATAATATATCCATGAAGTACATCACTTGGGACCTCATCCTAACTTACTACCACACACTCTTGAAGTGGAAATCACGATAAGTATTCCATTGAACCATTCCATGGAAATCACCATAAGTATTCCATCGAACCATTACAGGTGCCCGTCCAAGTTGTAAATTTGGAGACCATTGCTTCATATCTTGAATGTCAAACCTTTTAGTGTATCTACCTTGACTCTTTGATCTAAGATAATGGTAGTAACTCTTGTTAACCCTAGAAATGGGTTAGCACTACTTAGTAAACTATGATCGTTTAGTAAACTACCAAGTAAACTAAGATGGAATTTTTTGAGTTTACTTTATAGTTTACTCGGGTAGTTTACTCAATACTCATCCCCTCACTACAAGCAATTCCCATGCTAGAAGTATGTATTTCTCATAGCTCTTGCATCATGTCTCTGCTTTCGGAGCTATCTATTCCGACAGGTCCATGTTCACCATGAGTTGCACCTAATATATACTCTTCTAGTTTCAGACAAGGCATTTAATCATCATAACCCCACCTAAGAGGAAATGCCACTAGGATGAAGTGGGGCCACAGATCATCACATAAGTTTGCATTCGAAAGAAGGATGGGAGAGTAAATATGATTTGATACCAAGAGATAAAAAATTACCACTAAAAGCTAGAATTTGATGATGATGGAGAGAGAAAGAGATCAATTTTTTTTTCTTTCTCGACACTTTTGGGGACACTTGAAATATTAGTTTGAATCATCATTTTTTATTAGTCTCGGTCATCATTTTTTGTGAAAATGTGCAAAGGAGGAAGGTGGCAATGATAAACAAGAGCAAGCGGTTGTTTTCATGGGGGCCACCATCAATATTGAAGATAAGGTTGGCCACATATATACACTCTAAAGATCCCTAAAGAAGGTCACGGGTGTTTGACTTTCACCAATTTTGGAGAATTGAATTTGTGTGGCGGCCTTCTAGAGGTCAGCAAGCCGGTAGTTTTCATGGCCATGGCTCTTCTGGTCCAGCAAAGAGCCGGGTCTTCGAAGGACGCCCGGGTGTCCCATTCGACTCACGAATCTACGTCCCGCCTTCTTTCTTCTTTCGTCCAGCCCTCCGCCGTTGATGCCCCCGGGACCATCGCTGGACCAACTCGAACTCGTCGGATGAGGCCTCGTTGGAGTACTACGTCCAGGTGGAGGTTGGCGGGGACGACACTGGCTACCTCATCCACGCCCTTGACACCAACGCCACCTACAGCTTCGGTGAGACTGAGGCGTTCGCCCTCAACGTAACGGAGGGCACCGACCCGTCCTCCACAGAACTGGGCGTCATCCGGGGGTATACCGTCCAGGCCAGCTACACGTCCACCAACCATCGCTCTCCTACGACGACGGCTCCCTCAACGGCACCATCACTCTGCAGGGCCTCATCAATCAGGCCACCAACGAGATCGCCGTGCTGGGTGGCACCGACGCCTTTCGGGGCGTGCGAGGCTATGACATCATTACCCTCACCGGCACACACTACGTGTATCACCATTCCCTCGGCACACACTACGTGTATCACCATTCCCTCTAGGTGGCTTCTATCTTCAGCTAGTGGAGTGTGATGTTGGTTAATTTTAAACCCACCGTGTCTCTTATTTGTGTAGATTGAAATTCATATTTGCATAAAATCCTTCCCTGCTGGAAAAAAAAAGAGAAGTTATTTGAGAGACTTGAGAACCTACACTATTCTTCTTCTTTGTGAGTACACTTAAGGCCACCTTAAGCTTGGGATGTATTTGCATACATGTTGGCCTCTCCCTCCACACACACTAACATCTATGCTCGAGTGTTCTAATAAAAAATGCTAGAGCTAGTATGTTATGGCTTTCTGTTATGAGTATTTCTATTATAAAAATAATTATTGTTCTAAAAGTTATACCCAAAGCTCAGGATTACAACCCCTGGTAAGCTGCCTACGTGAGGTTTTGGATAAAATCATCGATCAGCACAGAGCTAGTGTTCTAATGAAAAATGCTAGAGCTAGTATGTTATGACTATTTCTATTACAAAAATAATTAATGTTCTAAAAGTTATACCCAAAGCTCAGGATTATAATTCCTCGTCGTAAGCTACCTTTCGACATGATTATTAGCATAAGGAAGGTGGGTTTATGAAAATTTCACTAATATAAACACACTTATCATCACTACTACAGGATGCTTATGTTTCGACGACGAGTTTCGACGCCTCTGCGTCGCCAAAATTATTATCTGAATGTGGCTCTAAACTTTTGGCTATAATATCGTCAGAATATTGGTATAAAATATTGTCTATAATTTTGATTGAATAACCATCAAAAAATTATGTTTCTCAAATTTTTCTCTGCTCGCCTTTTTTGTATCAAAATAAATAAATAGAAATACATGTATTCTCACTTTTGGTATACATAAATATGCATAAGCATATATGAACCCAACAAAAAGAGGAAAGTTGGACATGTCATGATGTTTACAAAATCATAGTTGATCATTATCAACTCTATCATCTTCAAAAAGATCATTGGCCTTGAAAATATCTATTTCAAGGAAAATCCCTCAATCTTCCAATCGTGTAGGACTAGAATGTGCATCTATGTTGGCCTCTAAATCTTCTAGCTCTGGCCCTAGTTCCTCATTTGTTTCTGACTCTTCGTCAATATCACCACCTGCAATGTTTGAGGCATCTCTTATGTCTAATTGTTCAATCTCTATACCTTTGTATAGCCCTTTCTCTTGTTGTACTTCGATATGCAAAGTAACTTGCTCTTGTTGGTGTCCTACACCAATCTTTGCTTTGTCTTCTGCTACTTCCATGTCTTTATATATTTGTTTACTGTGTGGTGACACTTGGATTAAAAACCACCATTGACGGTCCCTTGGGTCCTCCTTAAAGCTCACCTACTCAAATGTGTCCTTTTGGTTTGTGCATATCTTTGTGGAGTCCACTTAAACTTATCCGGATTTATCACTTCCTATGGCTACATGTGCTCCTATTGTGACTACATTGAACCACTTAACATCAAAGATAAACATATGAAACTTTCTAAAGTCAACCTTGATGATATCTTGGAAGGTTCCAAAGTAATGAGTCATGCTCACATCCATATTTAGATCACTTGCATTAGCCCTAATTTCTTACATGAAATTTTCTTTAACACCACAATCGAATGTTGTTCTCTTCTTATCGATCCATCCCACTCAAAAATGGCATCCATGTAAGCATGGTGCTATAAATGTTTCATACTAGAAGAAAATAACACATCATCCGTTAGTTTATGACAGGGATTTCACTAACGTAAACGAAAACATGTGAACATGTTAATAACATATGTTGATAACACAAAAAATCTTGATAACACAAAAAATCTTGTGATCACATGTTATATTCACAAAGCTTTCACAAGGGCCTAAAAAAATTATCTTTTTCGGGCATTAAAAATCTTCTTAGCTGGCCACTGACCTGCTATTCTGTGAAGATGGTAACATGAGAACATGTGAATAGCTTATTCCCATGTGTAGACAAGCTTTTGAGGGGTTCCCAAATGGCAAGTGACCTGTTATTTTGTAAATGGTAACATGAGAACATGTGAATAACTTGTTCACATGTGTTATTATCACAAAAAATCTTGTGATCATGTGAATATTAAATCCCTGGTTTATGGTGGAGAAGTTGTAAACAATATTTTGAGAACATGTCAACATATCGAGGCTTAGGATGAATGATGTTGAGATATCGAGCTCATCTAGTGAGGCGGTGGACACTGATGACCCGCCTGGGGGATAGGCCCCACACTTACACCACTGGCATGGTTGGTGAGATCTTGGGTGATATGCGGCCAGTGGGATGACAGGCTGTGTGACAGCCATTTTAGAGACTGGCATAGTTATAGCGCCAGCTCATTTAGTCGGGTTCACACTATAGAGAACCCGTGTATGTATTTGGTTGAGTACCTTTCATATTATTGAGTACTCTTATTCTTGTATATGGTGTGTTAAGTGTTGAGTAGAGAAGAAGATTTTCAGCCTCTCACCTTGTGTGTTCTCTATTAGGATTTTGTGAGTGTGTGTGTGTGTGCTTGCAAGAGCTCAAGCTCTCCTCCCCCCTGCATCTTTTCATGGTATCAGAGCCTGGTTCGTGCTAAGGGCTGAGCTGCAAGCAAGAGAACCACAAGAAGCGGTACGAGGGTAAGAGCTTCAACTACTCTTCCCTATTGTGTTGGTGACTACACCCTTGTCGGGAGCTCTACAGGAGGCACCGGCAAACGGTCTCTGATTGAGGAGCTTTCTTCGCGGGAGTAAAGCTTTAGGGCAACTATATAGTCCTATTGGACTGAAATTTCAGGCCGAAAACGCGTTTCGGACGCGTCTGGACCTCCGTTTTTCAGAAAGCAGGCGATTTCGAGCACTGCGGGTAAGTCATCGATTCTCTGCAGAACTCTGTTTTAAGAACTGCAGGAAGACAGATTGACTGTGCAGACACTGTGGGTACTGCAAAGAGGTCTACAGTTTCCATTGGGTGTATGTATGCACATTGAAGTCACTGGTTGTGACATTTGAGAGTACTACAGTACCGCTGTGCAGAAAAACCAGAGTGCAGTTTCTGGTAAAATTGTGTGTTTGGCAAGATGTCTAATGATGGGATAACCGGAATTGTGGCTGAGAAGCTTGACAAGAATAACTTCCATGCTTGGAGGTTCAGGTTGACGAATTTCCTGATGGGAAAGGACTATTGGGACTACATAGAAGGTGAGCATGAAGAGGCACCGGAGATACCGGATATAAATCCGACTGCTGCAGATGTGAAAGAGTTTAAAGACTGGAACCAAGGAGCCAGGAAGGTTATGTATTAGCTATCCATTAGTATACAGGACACCATGATTGGGCACATTCAGGATGCCAAGTCCCCCAAGGAGGCGTGGGACACCTTGGTAAAGCTCTATGAAACAAATACCAAGGCACGTAAGATACAGTTGAAGAATGAACTTCATACTGTGGAGAAAAAGAGCATGTCTGTGAATGACTATGCGCTGAAGATAAAGGGTATTGTGGAATCCCTTGCATCTATTGGTGTCACAGTAGATGATGATGACAAGGTGGAAGTTTGTCTTCTACGTGGTCTCGGGCCACAATACAAGGCGTTCAAGACGTCCATTCAGACTCGGGAAAACATTCCCAACTTTACAGATTTGGTGTCTATGCTGATTATCGAAGAGAAGAGCTTGGGTGAAGACCAACAGTCTTCACAAAGCAAAAACAGTTCAGAGCAACAGGCCTTCTACACGAGTTCAGGAAGAGGACGAGGTAGAGGAGGCCGTGGACGCGGTCAAGGAGGTGGCCGAACAGGTAATCAGAATTATGGTCAGCAGCAGCAACAACAACAACAGTCCCAGAATCAACAACAACAACAACAACACGCAGGTGGAAGAGGCAAATTCAGAGGCAGGGGGAGTCAAAGAGGCCGTGGAAATTGGCAAAAGCAATATAATGATGCACGTGAATGCTATTATTGTGATAAGCCTGGACATGTGCAGGCAGAATGTTATAAGAAGCAGGCTGACATGCAAAATGGAAAAGTGCAGCAAAACAACTATGCATCTTCCTCAAGCAAAAATAATGAGAATAATGAAAGGTTGTTTGTTATGCAGCATGTCGTGAATGCCATGTCTGAAAATGTTGATGCAGCACAAAAAGATAATGTATGGTATGTGGATTCAGGCACTTCGAACCACATGAGAAGTCATGGGGAGTGGTTCAAGGAGATGAAAAACCCGGAAAGACCAGGTTTTGTGGAAACAGGGGATGACACTACTCATCCAATTGCCCACATTGGAGATGTGCCATTGTCTATGCAGGATGGCAAAGTGAAATACCTTGCAGATGTACTTCATGTACCGAACATAACAAAGAATCTGGTTTCAGTTGGCCAGATGATTGAGCAGGGTTTGCAGGTTCGGTTTAACCCTGATGGGTGTTATGTTGAAGATTTCAAAGACAAGTGCAGGTTGGTTGCAAAAGGCAACAGAGTGGGCAGAATGTTTACGTTGAATGTAGACATGCTTGAAATGAGTGCTGTGATGTTTGCAAATGGTTCAAGAGTTGTTGCAGACACAGACATATGGCATAAAAGAATTGGACATGTAAATGTGCAGAGATTGAAGTCTATGCAGACAAAAGGAATTGTGACAGGGCTGCCAAAATTTAAAGTGGAAGGTATGCAGAAAATATGTGAAGCATGCCAATTTGGGAAGCAAACAAAGCATGTGTTTCCACGTAACAGATATGCGAGCAAAAATGCACTAGATGTTGTGCATTCAGATGTATGGGGTCCTACGAAGACCATATCTATGGGAGGCTGCAGGTATTATGTGACTTTCATTGATGACCACACAAGAAAAGTGTGGGTATACTTCATGAAGGAGAAGAGTGAGGTGTTCACTCCAGAATTTTAGAGTTTTGGTTGAAAAGCAAACAGGGAAATATGTAAAGTGCCTAAGGTCAGATGGAGGGGGAGAGTACTTCTCCAATGAGTTCTCTGAATTTCTGAAGAAGATTGGTATTCGGAGACAGTTTACATGCAGATACACTCCGCAGCAAAATGGAGTTGCTGAGCGGAAAAACAGGCACATTGCTGAGATTGCGCGAGCATTGATGGAAGAGAAGAATATGCCGCATTGCTATTGGGCTGAGGTTGTTTCTATAGCAGTATACATCATGAACAGGACTCCAACTGCAGCCATACATGATGTAACTCCAGAGGAGAGGTTTACAGGCAGAAAACCAGATTTGTCTCATCTGAAAGTCTTTGGATGCATTGCATATGTGCATGTGCCAGATGAGCTAAGAACTAAGCTGGATCCGAAAGCTAAAAAATGTGTGTTTATTGGATATTCCCTTGAGCAAAAGGGATACAGGTGTTATAACCCTGCTACACGTGAGTTGAGGGTAAGCAGGGATGTTGTCTTTGATGAGATGAGCAGCTGGTATGCTGCTGAAAAAGAAGCTGTTGAGGCTGATGTGAGTGGAAGTGTGGTTGCACAGAATGCAGGTCAGCAATCACAGTCTTTGAGTGGACCAGGAGAGTCCTCATCTAGTGGGTCTGTTGATAGACCATGGAGTGGAAGGCTGCGTCATAATACCAGCCCTGCAAATGTGATTAGTACATCACGTAAAGGAAAAGAGAAAGTGGTTGAGCCCCTTGGTATGCCTGACATTTTTGCAGGGCATTCTCATGTTGATGGAGAGTCTAGTGGCTCAGATATGAGCCTTGATGAGGAGCTTGGGATCCCAGCTATGAGAACACCTGGTGTAAAGAAGGCTATGGAGGCCATGAATGAAAAGCTGCGAAGATCAGGGAGAGTGAAGAACCCTGTGCAGAGATTTACATATGATGGTTATGTGGCACATCACTATGCGTACATGGCAAAGGTTGTGCAGGTTGTTGAGCCCACATGCATTAATGAGGCTATTGGAAATGTGTACTGGGAGAAAGGTATGGGTGAGGAGATGGATGCACTATATGGAAATGAAACTTGGGATTTAGTGCAATTGCCTGAAGGCAAGAAAGCCATTGGATGCAAGTGGGTGTACAAAGTTAAACATAACAGTGATGGAAGCATAAACAGGTACAAGGCTAGATTGGTAGCCAAAGGATATGCGCAAACATATGGCATTGATTATGAGGAAACTTTCAGCCCAGTTGCCAAGATGGCAACGGTGAGAGTTGTGATAGCAGTGGCTGCATCAAAGCAATGGTCTTTACATCAGATGGATGTAAAGAATGCATTCTTGCATGGGGATTTGCAAGAAGAGGTGTATATGTTGTAGCCACCTGGTTATGAGGATGTGGGTCACCCCGAGCATGTTTGCAGGTTGAAGAAAGCCTTGTATGGCTTAAAGCAAGCACCAAGAGCATGGTCTGACAAGATTTTTGAATATCTTGTCACTATTGGCTTTCATGTAGCCAATGCAGATTTCTCATTGTATGTGAGATATGGTGATAGAGGGGTTGTGCTTGTTGTCATCTATGTAGATGACTTGATCATTACAGGGGACCATGATGCAGAGATCTTTGATGTAAAGATCTTGCTTAGACAGAAGTTCGAGATGAAGGATCTGGGAGAGCTCAGATATTTCTTGGGCATTGAGGTGATTAGGTCACCACATGGTATTGGATTACTGCAGAGACAGTATGGATTGGACATGCTGTCCAAATATGGTATGATAGGCTGTAAGCCTATTTCTGTGCCATTGGATCAGAATGGCAAGTTGAGTGTAGATTCAGGAGAGATCTTGGAGGATCCTACTATGTATAGGCGCATAGTAGGAAGTTTGATCTACATGACGATCACCAGACCGGATTTGAGCTACGCTGTTGGGTTGGTGAGTCAGTTTATGCAGGTCCCACGGAAACCGCATTTGGATGCAGTGAGATGCATACTGAGGTATGTGAAGTCTACTTTGCATTGTGGACTATTCTATGAGACTGGGACAGAGATATGTGTACATGGGTACACAGATGCTGATTGGGCTGGTAGTATCTCAGATAGAAGATCTACCAGTGGATTCATGTTTTCGTTGGGGAGTGCTGCTGTGACTTGGAGCAGAAAGAAGCAGCCTACGGTTGCTCTATCCAGTACAAAGGCCGAGTACAGAGGAGCTGCTATGGCAGCATGTGAGGTAGCTTGGTTGAGAAAGCTACTTGCAGATTTGGGTCTATCAGTGGATAGACAAGTTGTCATTTTCTGTGACAACATTAGCAGTATACAGTTGGCCAGGAACCGAGTCTTTCATGCTCGTATGAAGCACATAGAGGTCCACTACCACTTCCTCAGAGAGAGGGTCTTGGCAGGAGACCTTGACCTTGTTTATGTCAGCACAGAGGATCAGGTAGCTGACATCTTCACCAAAGCATTGGGTACAAAGAAGCTCCGCAGATTCAGGGCTTCGCTTGGTGTACATGAGATGGAGTTGAGCTCGAGGGGGAGTGTTGAGATATCGAGCTCATCTAGTGAGGCAGTGGACACTGATGACCCGCCTGGGGGATAGGCCCCACACTTACACCACTGGCATGGTTCGTGAGATCTTGGGTGATATGCGGCCAGTGGGATGACAGGCTGTGTGACGGCCATTCTAGAGACTAGCATAGTTATAGCGCCAGCTCATTTAGTCGGGTTCACACTATAGAGAACCCGTGTATGTATTTGGTTGAGTACCTTTCATATTATTGAGTACTCTTATTCTTGTATATGGTGTGTTGAGTGTTGAGTAGAGAAGAAGAAGATTTTCAGCCTCTCACCTTGTGTGTTCTCTATTAGGGTTTTGTGAGTGTGTGTGTGTGCTTGCAAGAGCTCAAGCTCTCTTCCCCCCTGCATCTTTTCACACGGTAGTCATAATCGTATGCAAGCACTTCCTTCTCATCTGTAATAACTTCACTGTGTAGTTTTCCTTCTTGTAAGGTTTGTTGGAGCCATTTACTTGGTGAAATGTCTAACACCACATTAGTGAATTTGGGAATTTTCCAATTCCCATTTTTGAATACTTAAAAAAGGGGACATGGATAACATGTTTGTAAGTTTCTCAAAACCCTATCATATGACCTATCATTGGAAAGCGCTTGAAAAATGGAATCTAAAGAGCTATAAAGCGCTCATTTTGGATTAGTGGTGTTCAAGTTATGGTTAATCCAAACTTTTGACCACGTCCCAAACTTGTGGGAAATTCCCATATTCCCCAATATGGTGTTGTCTGGAAGCCATCCCATTTCCTATTTCCTTCTAGGTGAGCTCTTTGATGGACAAACCATTTTAGCATCTTCATGAACCTCTCCAAAAAGAACATCCAGCATGAATTGATGTCCCCTGCTACCACGACCACCTCATCCACAACATGAAATGGGAGATGCATTTGTATGGTTAATAAATGGTTGGGAGGAACTTCTCCACCAATGTAAAAACTTCTATGGCATTTAAGCAGGCTGCCTCCAAAGTGTCTTTTCTTATCTCCTTTAATGAAATCCAAGGGACCATGTTTCCAATCTTGTATATTGTATCCCTTATGTTGTCGGTGAGGCAACCCTTTATGGCCATAGGCAAGACAAATTGCAAGAACATGTGTCAATCGTGTGATTTCAAGCGTGAGAGCTCGTGAAATTTTGTAAATGCCCCCTTTACGCAGTGCATTCAGTCGAAGTACGAAACTCTAAAACGTAACTCTTACTTGAGCTTCCTCTTCTTTCTTCGATACCCAAGGAGCTTTAGGTAGTAATATCTTACCATTAGCTTTGGTTTGTGGCCATAAATGTTGCATACAATCACTTATTTGCAAATCTTCCCTTTGTCTCTCTCTCTCTTTGGCCCCATTAATAGTCTTCCAAAGCACCACAACTATATTTCTAAAAATATGTGTAGGGTCAAGTAAATGGTTAACTAGAAGATTGTCTCAATATGGTAGTTGGTAGAAGATAGACAAGTGCTCCATGTTGAGATTGTAACACCAAACGGGTTCACACCGTCCATAGCTAACATGAGACAAATGTTACAAGGATCCTCATTAAAGTATGGCCACTTATCTTCAATGTGTCTCCATGTACCGCAATCAATGGGGACACCCACAGAACATCATGCGTAGATCTAGTGGTTTGATGCCAAGGCAACATAGACAATATGTATTTACATTTGAACATTGTTCGAATCTATGGAATGATAGAAAAGTGCCTGAGTAATTTTGTAGAAACCCTTTCTCCTTTGACATCTTACCTATATTTGGATTCCCCTAACCGCAGACATTGTGCAATACCTGCATACTCATGTTGATAAATAGAACACAATCATTTGGACAAGCATGGGAAGAATTGTTGACTAGAAATGTGGTGCCAAAAGGCACAAGGTAGAGGTAGGGAGTGACAAAGAGTAGCCAAGAAAGTGCCAAGCATAGCACGCAGCCACATGAGCAAAGGGATTTATCCCACATTGATGTACAAGCCCAAGGGTGTACCTTCTCGTATAAAAGGGGGCCATTTCAAGCAATGAATCATATCACTTGCACACATCTTAAGTCTCTTTATGAGTACAAGTCTTAATCTTGTAACCTAATTGTGCTGCTTGAGTCTATTACACATACTCAAGCACCATCCATCCTGGATTAGCTTAATCATGTGCATTAGTATAGCATTAGATAAACCCTAATCTCCATAGCTATGCAAAGGAGATATCATGAATCTTAACAAGAATTGTAGTCCATACCAAGGGATTGTAAGATGGATTTTAGATGCATACGGTCCGCAAGCATCTCATTGCCCCCTCAGGAAATATTTGATCTCTCAATGGCTGGTTATATTGGCCACGATGATTAGAAAAGGTAAAATAAAGAGATAAAAATGGAAAAGGTGATAAGTACTTACGCAAAAACTTTTGGTACACTAGTATCGGACCATCCAAATATTGATTGCAAGTTTAGAACTAAGAGGCATGTGCAAAAATAGATGTACAAAATGGACACCACCCATTTCCTGTGTTATTTCTCACTCGCAATTCCCTGTGTCATGTAGGGTATCTAATCATATCATCCATGTCTTGATCCAAAGATGCCAGAGAGTCCATCATAGTTTCTTCTTTGACATGAGGGTGTGCTATACTTGCTTGTTTCGTTGTCCGTCTACTCTGCTCGGGTCGAAGGTCCAAGCACCCGATCAGTTCATCATTATATGAGGGCATATATTTAGAACCCCAAGTAAGGCATTTAGATGCTCAATTGGAAATATATCATTCTTTTCTACATGGCATCGGTCTAGTCGGCCCCTTATATATTTGGCATCGGTCTAGTCAGCCAAAGTTTAAATTCAAATGAAAAAGGTGTCGAGGCGTGAAACACATTTGAATTTCAAAGGCCTGTTATTTTTTTGAATATTAAATCCCTTGTAGTATGTATGCTCGTTGGAAAAAACGTCAAAAATTTCATCTAAAAATACATCAAAATATATGGATAATATTTAGGGACATTATTTTTTATGTTGTTACCGATGTTTTTACCATTGGTGTTTCAAATGCATTTTTCAAGGTTATTTTTGACACTTTTTTCAATGCTTATTTTGCAACGGCCTTAAAATTTTACAGCACCAAAAACCTACACACTAGTTTGCTTTCTTGCAAGTACTTGGAAGCTCTGTGTGGTGGAGGTGAGTTGCACCTGCACCTCTCCCCCCCCGACATTGTGATGGTTTAACTCACCCCCCACACCCTTCCTTCTCCCCTTCGGGCTTCTACAGTCTGTTATTTTTTTCTTTTCTACACTCTTGTACAAATTGTTGCATGTAGGTCTAACCTAGTTTTTTGTAGGTCTTAGCTCACAACCATGTGCTTTGGGTCTTGCAAAGGTAAGACCTTTTTATCTCCCCCTAATCCTTGTTTATTTGCTTAATTTTATCATATCAAGCCCTTTTTATCTCTCCTTATTCCTTTTTTATTTGCTTGATTTTGTCATTATATAGCTTTCCCCATCCTGCTATTAGAGGTAAGCCCTCTTATCTTATGATTTTTTTCCTTATTTTTTCTTGTAAATATATGGCCACTTGGCCTTGGGTGTGATTTTATAGGTACATATGTAAACCCTAAACTATGTCCATGCATGCATGAATGTAGATCTAATGGATGAAGGATATAGCCCAGCAATGACCCCCGAAATTACCCCCAACCCACCCTCCTGCCTACTCCACGTATTATGAGGCTCGACCACTTTTTCTTTTGTCATTACAAAAGAAACTCCCGAGAAACAAGCCATGGCTGGAGCCTACTTCATCCAAGATGAGCCGCCTAGCCCATCATCAAGCAAACCATGCATACGGTCACACCCATGCCATCCCGTGCTCACACCCCACCCTCCGGCCATTCCTTTAAATAAAGTAGGCACTTGCATCACAGTGGTGGTAGTGGTTGTTGTAACCATGGTTCCATGGATGCAATTAGCCCTCCACGAGAGTGGCCACACCCAGAGATAGTGTGACTGACTCCCCCATCTCATCACATCCAGCTAGTTGGCATTTTGGTAGTAGCACTCTCCCAAATGAAAATGAATATCTTTACACGATGCGGGAAGGGCATGTAGTTTTTGATGAGATAGGACAGGAGATGCATAGTCACATAAGGAAACTATGTGGGGCATAGTGTTCGTCCACGACACTATGACCACATTCCCCCACCTCTCATTGGAGAAGAAAACCTTGATATGTTATTAAATCAAGAACGCGTTCAAGCCAGCCCCAGTAACTATGGAGGTACCAAATAGATGGATCTATGATCTCGTGAGAGATTGTATGAAGCATAAGCGGTGCGATATCACCCAAGCAGTGAAAAGAGGGGGAGAAAATCCTTGGCATGTGGAAGAGGTGAAAAAGCATGCCGATAACCCTCGTTGGAATGCACAACAAGAGGAAGCATTTGCGAAGGGGATGGAGAACGTGGGGAGATGACACCTCGGGAGTGGTGGATGGGACTCATTCTATGAGTATTTTGCAAGTATGCATGCTTCGTGTGGCCTCTCATGTGTATGTGAAGTTTATAGTTGTATGTTTTTATGTGTTGTTTGCATGCATGTAGGAGAGGGTGATTGGGTGCCAACTTTCTCATTTAGAGGAGTGTTATATGTTCGAGTTTTCACACGGGTCTCAATTTTGTGTGGTGTTTGTCCCATTGGATTCCACCTTAATTCCAACCAAGACCACTATGTTTATGGTTTATCTATGGTATACAAGGAGAAGTTATTTGAGAGACTTGAGAACCTACACTATTCTTCTTCTTTGCTGTAAGAAGTTGAATTGAAAGGCAATACTTTGATATGAAAAGATATAATTTCAACTAAGACCATTGTGTTTATGGTCTACCTATGGTATACAAAGAGGAGTTATATTGAGGGATGTGAGAGCTTACACTATAATTCTTCTTTGGCTCAAGAGGCGTAGCTCAAGTGGATCGAGCTCAGGACTCTCATTCATGAGGTCTTGTGTTCAAATCCCCTTGAGTACACTTAAGGCCACCTTAAGCTTGGGATGTATTTGCATACATGTTGGCCTCTCCCCCACACACACTAACATCTATGCTCGAGTGTTCTAATAAAAAATGCTAGAGCTAGTATGTTATGGCTTTCTGTTATGAGTATTTCTATTATAAAAATAATTATTGTTCTAAAAGTTATACCCAAAGCTCAGGATTACAACCCCTGGTAAGCTGCCTACGTAAGATTTTGGATAAAATCGTCTATCAGCACAGAGCTAGTGTTCTAATAAAAAATTCTAGAGCTAGTATGTTATGGCTTTATGTTATGACTATTTCTATTATAAAAATAATTAATGTTCTAAAAGTTTTACCCAAAACTCAGGATTACAATCCCTCGTAAGCTACTTATGTGAGGTTTTGGATAAAATCGTTGATCAGTAAATTTAGGAAAAAAGTCGATTCAAAATTTGCCAGGTTAAATTTTAAATCATCGGTCACAATCGTGGAAACACCAGGATCATGAAAATAAAATGAACACATTACGAAAAATTTGGGGTTATTTGAGGGCCGCTTTTAGGGAGTTTGGAAAATATGCTCTCTTCCAATGGGCTGTAAGCTAACGCATGAAATACAAAATAAGGTTCTAGAAAATGTGTAATTATCCTCTCTACAGTAAAAAATAACTCTATATTACAATGGAGAGATCAAGGAAACCCTCATCCACAATAGACAAAGCAATAGATGCAAATACACTAGATGAAAATAATAGTTGGATACCTCTAACTGTTATGAAGAATTCATGTGTCTTGCTACAAGGAAAGAAAAGAAAGAGAATGATATGTATGCAAAGAGGTAATATCTTGTTTATTTGCAAGGGGTGTAGAGGTAACTCACTAGCAAACTACCCTTGGGATGCCTCTTTTCTTAAAATAGTTGGATTTGCATGCAAAGTGGTGCACAACAGACTTGATTGAAGAGGGTAGTGCTTTTGTATGTAGTGGTTATGCATGTAACATGGACAGGTATGCAAAATGGACTTGATTGAAGAGCATAAATATATGCTAAATATTGCTCTTATGGACATGAATGCTCACTATTGCGCTTGTGGAAATGTATGCAAAGCGCCCTGCTCTTGAGAATACACAAGGGTCCGGGAGGTAGTTCACCAATGAACTACCCGCATGCTACCTCTTTGTTTAGCTTTAAATATATGCTAGTCTCTTCTATGTATCCTCGCGGTATACCCTTGGTCTTATGTATGTCATCTGCTTCTATGTATCCAGGCACCTATACAAGGTTCCTGGAGGAAGTTTTCCAGCAAACTAGTCCCATGATTCCTCTTTTAGACATGATTATTAGCATAAGGAAGGTGGGTTTATGAAAATTTCAGTAATATAAACACACTTATCATCACTACTACAGGATTCTTATGTTTCGACGACCAGTTTTGACACCTCCGCGTTGCCAAAATTATTGTCTGAATGTGGGTCTAAACTTTTGGCTATAATATCGTCAGAATATTGGTATAAAATATTGTCTATAATTTTGATTGAATAACCATCGAAAAATTGTGTTTCTCAAATTTTTCTCTGCTGGCCTTTTTTGTATTAAAATAAATAAATAGAAATACATATATTCTCACTTTTGGTATACATAAATATGCATAAGCATATATGAAACCAACAAAAAGAGGAAAGTTGGACATGTCATGATGTTTACAAAATCATAGTTGATCATTATCAACTCTATCATCTTCAAAAAGATCATTGGCCTTGAAAAGATCTGTTTCAAGGAAAATCCGTGTAGGACTAGAATGTGCATCTATGTCGACCTCTAAATCTTCTAGCTTTGGTCCTAGTTCCACATTTGTTTCTGACTCTTCGTCAATATCACCACCTACAATGTTTGAGGCATCTCTTATGTCTAATTGTTCAATCTCTATAACTTTGTATAGCCCTTTCTCTTGTACTTCAATATGCAAAGTAACTTGCTCTTGTTGGTGTCCTACACCAATCTCTGCTTTGTCTTCTGCTACTTCCATGTCGTTATATTTGTTTACTGCGTGGTGACACTTGGATTTAAAACCACCATTGACGGTCCCTTGGGTCCTCCTTTAAGCTCACCTACTCAAATGTGTCCTTTTGGTTTGTGCATATCTTTGTGGAGTCCACTTAAACTTATCCAGATTTATCATTTCGTATGGCTACATGTGCTCCTATTGTGACTACATTGAACCACTTAACATCAAAGATAAACATATGAAACTTTCTAAAGTCAACCTTGATGATATCTTGGAAGGTTCCAAAGTAATGAGTCATGCTCACATCACTTGCATTAGCCCTAATTTCTTACATGAAATTTTCTTTAACACCACAATCGAATGTTGTTCTCTTCTTATCGATCCATCCCACTCAAAAATGGCATCCATGTAAGCATGGTGCTATAAATGTTTGATACCAGAAGAAAATAACACATCATTTGTTAGTTTATGGTGGAGAAGTTGTAAACAATATTTTGAGAACATGTCAACATATTGAGGCTTAGGATGAATGAAATCACCTACACGGTAGTCATAATCGTCTGCAAGCACTTCCTTCTCATCTGTAATAACTTCACTGTGTAGTTTTCCTTCTTGTAAGGTTTGTTGGAGCCATTTACTTGGCAAAATATCTGGAAGCCATCCCATTTCCTATTTCCCTCTAGGCGAGCTCTTTTATGAACAAACCATTTTAGCATCTTCATGAACCTCTTCAAAAAGAACATCCAGCATGAATGGATGACCCCTGCTACCACGACCACCTCATCCACAACATGAAATGGGAGATACATTTGTATGGTTATTGCTGGTGTCCTCACATGGCTACCTATGTAGACCTTGAGCTCAAGCTCTCTAAAAAAGTGAAATGAAAATGAAGTGACAGAAGGAACTATTAATAGTTTTTTTTAGGGTTAAAAAAAAAACCTAACTAAACTTATTTTCTTAGCCTTATTACATCTAGATTTGTGCTCGTACATGCACAACCCAATGCCTCCCTTGTCTCCTCATTCGTGCACGCCAAGCACCATGCCTATGGGGAGCATTGGTCTACAACCATTCAAGCTGAGCATGACTTTTGCAGCCTTGCATGGCTCTTGCACAAGCTTTGATTGTTGGTCCCGCTCCCTAACCAATACCATTCCAAAGGTTATATGATAAAACCAATTGAACGTCTCTTGTAGATAGTTTGTACATGTTCCTCGTGCAAAAGCTCCACCTAGATTGCACACTAAAACTTGGTTTGGTAGTCTTTTCCCATACACATATCATGGCCTCATTAATGAGCGTAATGCTCATATGTTCCAGCTTCTGACCTTTCACAATTTGGCACTCATCTAGCTTGAGCTGGCACTCATCTAGCTTGAGCACAAATGAAAGTGTGCTCCCCAATGTTGAAATATACAAGTGAAAAGGGTGTGTGTGGGAACAAGCTCTTGGATAGAGGCTGTAAAAGAGGAGATGTAATTGTGAAAGAACCTGTGAAAAGGTGAGAAGAATCTACTGGGAGAGAATAATGGGTAGCATGAGGGAATTTAGGAGTGTGGAGATATTCAGGGAGATATTCAGGGAAAAGAGAAGAGGTGGAGAGAATCAGGCAAAAGGTGGAGATATTCTGGGAGTGAATCATGGAGAAATCAATGGGATTTGATGCTTGATGTAAACTCTATAAATTGAGGCATAGCCCTAATGAGAATTTGCTGGTTTTTGAGTATCCATGCCTACATTAATCTATCTGCTAATTATTCACTAATTATGTCTTAATCATTTCTTAATCACTTTGTTAATTATGTTGATTCTAGTGTATGATCCACCCTAGCTCATCATTATGCTCAAATTTCAACATGGTATCAGAGCCATGCCTAGAATCAACCAGATTTATGAGCCCATTAGTGAATTAATCAGGATTAGTAAGTAATTAGCAAAAAAAATCAGTTTTTAGTGAGTTTTCACTCTTCCCCTTCACCCCCAGCCAGTGGAGGACTCCATTCTCCATGCACAGTCAACATTAAGCTATGCCCTTCTAACACAAGCTAGTGAACAGCCCTAGCTACAAGCTCATCAAACGGCGCAGCAAAACGCGAAAGCGTTGAGGAGAAATCGCCGTTTTCTTCAGCGCTACTTTTCTGAGTATTCTGCAGATCTTGAGCTCATCAAATCAAATTGAGCTAATTCCTCTTAGCCCCGGGGGTTTTCAAGCATGCTCTACAAGCTGGTGAAGACAGAAATCAATTTCATCAAGTCTACAGAGAGATCCAAGCTCTTCATCAAATCTGCAGGTGACTTTGGTAAAACAGAGATTAAGCTTTCATTATTTGGTCAAATCTTGTGTTTCTTGGCTTAATCCTCTACTAGACTCATTGCTATTGATGCCTTTGAAAGCATTTGAGCTCATTTGAAGTGGAAGGCACCAGATCTGAGCTCCCCGCATACTCTGTTTTTTGCACACAAACTAGAGCATTAATTTGCTAATCAGTGATTAATCAGTGCTAATCACTGTACTTTGGTGCAATTGAGGGTTGAAATTAACCATTAGGTATCTGATACAGATCCCTAAAGCTTCAGATTGCAAATCGGAGTTGGTTTGATACTCCAACCATTCCGTACAAATTGGTTACTCTCAATTTAATGTAATTTCTGGTGATTTTATGCTGATAAAATTATTGTAATCATCTATTAAACACCAGATTGAGTTGTAAAAGGGTAGACACTGCCCTTGAATCTTGAATTTGGATCAAGAGGTAAGACCCCCTTCACATCACCATGAATTCAGCACAGAAAATAGCCAAATTTAATGGGGAACAGTTTTATACATGGCAAACAAAAACCATGTATTTGCTGATGAGGAAAAATCTGTGGGGATTAGTTGAAGGGAGAGATGAATGCCCAGAGAGAGGGGAAAATGAGTGGAAGAGTAGGAATGAAAAAGCATTGGGGCTTATTGCACTCAGTTTAAATGATGAGATCATTCATCATATCACAGGGATACAGTGGGCAAAAGATGCATGGGATGAACTCAATAAATTATTTGGTACACAAGCAAAAAATTCCAAGATAAATCTATTAATGCAATTTTACAAATTGGACATGAAGGAAAGTGAACCTTTAATCACACACTTGAACAAATATAAAAGCATTAAGCAACAGCTGGCAGCTATTGGCAAAAAGGTAGAAGATGATGAAGCATTAGCTGTACTTTTGAAGAGTGTGGACAAAGGAGATTATGAAAACATTGTAGCAACACTAAAGAATGTACCTGAACTGAAGATACATGAGATAGAAGCAGCTCTACTAGAGCAAGAGAGCAGAGGCAAAGAGAAGAAAGAGCTCGACTCAACAGCAGGAGAGGAAAAAGCATTCTTCACCCGAGGAGGATTCTCTCGAGGACGAGGACGAGGAAGAGGCAGAGTAGGAGGGAGGACCTTCACTTGCCACAAATGTGGAAAGCTAGGACACATGGCGAGAGACTGCTACAGCAAATCCAGTGAAGAAGGAACGACATCGGCAAACTTCATGGAGGCTCCAAGAGAAGTGGAGTCGGATCATCTTTTCTGAGAGAGAGAGAGAGAGAGAGAACCCACAACCCAATGTAACCTGCCCCAATAAAGTAAAACCACCTCTGAGCCACCGATGATGTAGGCCAAGTGGTAGTTGTATGTATGAGCACTTTAGTCAAGGTCGCGGGCACTTATAGTAGCCTTGGACACATAGAGAGAGAGAGTGTCAAGGACTATGGAGTTTAGGGACTTGAGGCACTGGTCGCGGGCTATCAAGTAAGAGGGAAACTTTGATACAGGGTCGAGGTGTGTTAGAATTATTCACTTGAGGGGAGGTGTTGAAATATACAAGTGAAAAGGGTGTGTGTGGGAACAAGCTCTTGGATAGAGGCTGTAAAAGAGGAGATGTAATTGTGAAAGAACCTGTGAAAAGGTGAGAAGAATCTACTGGGAGAGAATAATGGGTAGCATGAGGGAATTTAGGAGTGTGGAGATATTCTCGGAGATATTCAGGGAAAAGAGAAGAGGTGGAGAGAATCAGGCAAAAGGTGGAGATATTCTGGGAGTGAATCATGGAGAAATCAATGGGATTTGATGCTTGATGTAAACTCTATAAATTGAGGCATAGCCCTAATGAGAATTTGCTGGTTTTTGAGTATCCATGCCTACATTAATCTATCTGCTAATTATTCACTAATTACATCTTAATCATTTCTTAATCACTTTGTTAATTATGTTGATTCTAGTGTATGATCCACCCTAGCTCATCATTATGCTCAAATTTCAACACCCAAAACTGCAAATAAATGGTAATTTATAATATTCAAAACAAAATAATGGTCTTTATTTTCTACTAAAAAACATGAATAGTAACAATTACAAGTTCTGATCTTCTGATGAAAGACCATAGAACTTCACCATAGCTTATTGTAGTCTCTCAATATTAACAAAGATATTGTAAACATCATAGTGAAATTTTGTACTTGTTATCTTGATTTTCGTTTTGCTCGACCTTGTGTCTAATGTTAGTGTGTTCTCAATGTGATAAAACTATCCTATAGCTCACTGCATATCATCATTATTGATATGCTTGACATTGTGAATCACCTTGAGTGTAGGAAATAAAGTGCCAGTGATTCCTTGTCTTAGAAATGCATCTTTTACAACTTGATGAATTGCTTGGTACCCTTTCATGCTGATTCCAGCCACATCACAAGCATGTTGAATTAATGAAGAATCGATGAAGGTGGTTATCTCACTCACCACATTGTTGACAACAACTTGGTGTATTTTAGGACGATGAGGGTCAGTAATAATTGAGAGAATATCCTTGGTATTCAGAATGCCTTTGACCAAATCCTTCCATCCCTCTTTGTTAGAACCACACACCTCTTGCAGAAAATTCTTGATAGAACACAAATCATGACTATTTTGTTTAAATCACTGAGTGCAAGTTTATGTTACTTACTTTGTTGTATGAATCCTTTTCTTCCATGCTCCACCTTTAAAACAAGAGATTCTATACCAGCCAATGTCTTTTTGCGTTCACAAGCACCATTTGGCATTGCTTTGAGTCATTTGATAAGTTCCTCTAGCCTTTGAATCTTTGCATCCTTCTCCACATTCTCTGT
Organism: Cibotium barometz; assembly: GCF_041138505.1. Taxonomy (NCBI): domain Eukaryota; kingdom Viridiplantae; phylum Streptophyta; class Polypodiopsida; order Cyatheales; family Cibotiaceae; genus Cibotium; species Cibotium barometz. The sequence continues at coordinate 41,684,802 of NC_141072.1, forward strand.
GAGGATCTCTTTCATTTAATTTGATGATGTTTTAAGTCCTTCTTGACATTGTAAAAGGGTGAATTGTGATGCTTGCAATTGAGATTGGAGAATATGGTTTTCCAAGCTCCAATTCGTAGTCAATCTTCTATAGTATCCTGACAAGCCAAGCTCTCCTTCACCCCAACAAATTGCATAAAAGATAATAAATTGCGGAAAGGAGGGTTTGCTCTTAATGGAGGGTCAATTGGATAGATACACCCATCAACCCAGAGATCTACATTTTTCTCCTTAGCTATCCTATGAGCTTGAACAAATTGTGCATCAGTAGGATGGGTTTTCTTAGAGCTACCATACTCTTTAGGAATATGAATGTGTAAATCAACCTTCCGTTTTCTAGCTTCACAAGGAGCTACACACACAATTTGCAAAGTCTCCATAGCTAAGTAGAGAGATCCTCAGAGGGACAAGGAGAGAGGGAGAGAGAGAGAGAGAGCATGAGAGAGACTGTTAAAACTTTGTTGTTGGAGGTTTAACACAAATCCGTTTTTCTAAGTAGAAAATGATACTTTTGATACACAAATATACTAACATGGAGTTTTTCATCAATAAATTACATTTATGAGAAAATTTAAAAAATAATAATTTTTGGTGTCCCCGATCTCATGGATGTAGTGGTTCCTGACAGTTAGTTATGTTTATGGGGTTGTAAGGACCTGACAATCAGTTATGGATGTACTAGCTCCTCATAGGCTTCTGACGTGACCCTTGAATTATAAGCTTTTTGGAGGAAAAAAGTATTTTCATCATATATATTGGTTTGGTGGTGTTTTTTCTTCCTCAAAATGTTTAAAAAATGTAAAATGAAAAATTTTCACTTTTTGGGGCCCACCTAAATATGAGAATGTTTTGCTAATGTGGAAGGGAGATATGATGGGAGTTAATGAGGAAGGAGATTTCAAATTGACAAGAAAGATTCAATTTGTAGAGAGTGAAGATAAAAATTTCAAAAAGTAAGAGAGAAAGTATGAGAAAAGTCAAAAAGTAAGAGAGAGAGTATGAGAAAATTCCCTTTAAAAAGTGAAACTAGGGGGGTATGGCTAATGTGGCAAGGCAAAAAATAGGGATCGTCATAGCCTTTGTCTCCCTTAAGCCCAGCTTTTTAAGCGCTAATCCCTTAAAATTAGGAATCCTTAGGAGGCCCTTTTTGGGTCCGAAAATTTCCTAATGCATTATAATAACATTAGGCCTCTTATGAGCCTAAAGTGCCCAACCAGCCAAAGTTTAAGTGAGTGTGAACACTTATGGCCATGTATATAATTGAATATCTCTCGTAATACAAAGAACTCTCCATTGTGAAATAGATTCTTTAATCCTCTTGCTAATCTCTCTCTAATCCATACTAGTGAGTGTGTGAGTGAAGTGAGGTGAGAGGAGGGACGAGTACATGTAGAGCAATGCGGTGGTGTGACAACATTCGCGGGAGGAGTAGTGGAATTTCTTCGCAAGGAGTTGTAGAGCTTGTAGAGCTCAAGGGTTACGAGCTCGGATAATGGAAATATCCTCATGATAGTTGCGGTTCACTAGCAGGTAATCTCTTGTTGGATGTGTTTCAAGGGGAGTTTAGGTGAGCCATAACATTTTCAGCACTACTACTCGGGAATCATCCCTTGGCTTTTCCTTCTTCTTTTTTTTCCAATCTACGCATTACCCATTGCCCATTTTCTTGATTAATAGTTTCCCATGAAAAAGATGTGGTTTTGATGGAGATTTGTGTGTGATGTGGTGAAGAATAGCTCTCTTTTTTGTTTTGTAAAGAATGATTTTTTGATTAATTTTTAGCTTAAATTATTATTTTTAATGTTTGTTGGTAATCTATTTTTAATGTTCCTATGGCTTGCACATAGAGTGTATAAGGCTTTGTTTTCTTCCATTGCATCAAAAAAATACAATAGAATGCAGTTTTTATTGTTTTTTTTAAGATTTTTTTAGAGTTAAACATAGAGCTAAAATCATTAATTTTTGTTTAATTTGTATGTATTAGAGTGTTGTTAAGTATTGGGCTTAATCATTTAAAAAATTCACAAAAACTCTTAAAAACCCTTGAAATCGACTAATCTTCCTTAACTGATTGATTTTTGTCATTAAGGGGTGATTAATCTAGTTTAAGAGGTAAAAAAACTAGATTATGTAAAAGGTCAAAATTAATGTTTTTGAGTGTTTTGAGAGCATCTAGATGCATGAAAACACCTAATTACATCAATTTCTTCATTAATTGGCAGAATTATCCTCTCTTGCTTAATTTTGCATAAAGAGAAGAAACTAAAATTAAGAGTTTAATTAATCTTTAATTATGGATTAATTTATAGATTAGTTCATGCACATAGCTTAGCAATTCCATGCTCTATCCAATGATATGTTCAACGATGTGAATTAATTAGTGATTAGTGGCTAATTAAAGCTCTAACTTAGTTCAAAAGGGAGAAAGATTAGTGGAAGGATTAATCTTTGATTAATGCTTAAGCACTTTTTTCCATAACTCATTAAGGCTAATAAGCATTGAATGAAAAGATTCCAACTTGAGTTGTCAATTTATCGGTTTTGGGAGTCATTTACGAAGGGTGTAAGGAGGTGTCATAAAAGTGTTGACTTCTTTATGCCCATATCTCCCCAATTTTCCTCCACACAAGGAAATTTGAATTTCCCACTAGACTCTGGAAAAAAAAAGGAAAATTTTTGTGAAACTCCATTCCAGGTCGTAAATCGCAACAACCTCCCAGTTCACAGTGTGTAATAGGGCCCCATGCGAAAAAAAATAACTTCACGTCGTGAAACATGTCCACTTCATGTCATGAAACAGGCCCACGTGCAAAAAAATATATTTAATTCAATTAAATTCGTGAGATCCATCTCATGTTCATGAAGCCCTAAATTTGAATTTCCCACTAGACTCAAAAAAAAAACTATGTGAAACTCCGTGAACCGCAACCTACCGGTTCATGGTGTGAAATAGGGCCCCGTTTGGCGAAAGAAAAATTAATTATATACAAGCTCATAACGTATATACAAAAGGTACAATGTACTTACCAAAACCAGAGAGTTCTACCCAATCCACATTCACCCCATCGTGCTTCATTCGCTCAAGCAAGGCATAGGTGTCGTGCTTGAGTCTATAGCACTCCTCTAGCTGAGAAAGTTGGCACCCAGTGACCCTCTCCTACATGCATGCAAACAACACATAAAAACATAAAACTATAAACTTCACATGCACATGAGAGGCCATGCAAACCATGCATACTTTGCAAAATACTCATAGAATGAGTCCCATCCACCACTCACGAGGTGTCATTTTCCCACGCTCTCCATCCGCTTCGCAAATGCTTCCTCTTGTTGTGCATACCATTGAGGGTTATCGGCGTGCTTCCTCACCTCCTTATCTCATTGCTCTTGGTCCACATGCCAAGGCTTTTCTCCCCCTCTTTTCACCGCTTGGGTGATATCGGACTGCTTATGCTTCATACAATCTCTCACGAGATCATAGATCCATCTATTTGGTACCTCCTCACTACCAGGGGCTGTGGCTAGAACGTGTTCTTGATTTGATTGCATATCTGGGTTTTCTTCTCCAATGAGAGGTGGGGGAACGTGGTCATAGTGTCGTGGGCTAACACTATGCCACATAGTTTCCTTATGTGATTACGCATCTCATGTCCTATCTCATCAAAAACTACACTCCCTTCCCACATCGTGTAAAGATATTGATTTGCATTGGGGAGAGCACTACCAACTAGATGGATGTCATGAGATGGGGGAGTTGGCCACACTATCTATGGCTGTGATCACTCTTGTGGAGGGGTAATTGCATCCATGGAACCATGGTTACAACAACCACTACCACACTGTGATGGGAGCGCCTACTTTAGTTAAAGGAACGGCCGGAGGGTGGGGTGTGAGCATGAGATAGCATGGGTGTCACCGTATGCGTGGTTTGCTCTATGATGGGCCAGGCAGCTCATCTTCAGTGAGGTAGGCTCAAGCCATGCCTTTTTGCTTTTGGGAGTTTCTTGTGTAATGAAAAAGAAAAAGTGGTCAAGCCTCATAATACGTGAAGTGGGCAAGATGGTGGGATGGTGGGTTGGGGGTAATTTCGGGGGTCATTGCCGGGCTATATCCCTCGTCCATGAGATCTACATACATGCATGCATGGACATAGTTTAGGGTTTGCATATATACTTGTAAAATAACACCCAAGGCCAGGTGGCCAGGTGGCCATATATTTGCAAAAAGAAATAAGGAAAAAAATCATAAGATAAGAGGGCTTACCTCTAATAGCAGATGGGGAAAGCTATATAGTACCTGCATGACAAAATCAACCAAATAAATAAGGATTAGGGAGAGCTAAAAAGGGCTTGATATGATAAAATTAAGAAAATAAACAAGGATTAGGGAAAGATAAAAAGGGCTTACCTTTGCAAGACTCAAAGCACATGGTTGTGAGCTAAGACCTGCAAAAAATCGCCAGAAAATTAGGGTAGACCTACATGCAACAATTTGTACATGAGTGTAGAAAAGAGAAAAATAACGTCGTGAAACACAACCTACTAGTTCACGGTGTGAAATAGGACCCCACATGAAAGAAAACTTAATTATATACAAGCTCATAACATATATACAAAAGGTACAAAAAGCACTTACCAAAACCACAGAGCCCTGCCCAATCCACATTCTCCCTGTCGTGCTCCATTTGCTCAAGCAAAGAATAGGTGCCATGCTTGAACATATAACACTCCTCTAGTTGATAAATTTGGCACCCAATCACCTTCTCCTACATGCATGCAAACAACACATAAAAACATACAACTATGAACTTCACATACACATGAGAGGCCACACAAAGCATGCATACTTGCAAAATACTAATAGAATGCATCCCATCCACCACTCCCAAGGTGTCATCTCCCCATGTTCTCCATCCGCTTTGCAAATTCTTCCTCTTGTTGTGCATACCATCAAGGGTTATCGTCCTCATATGGGCATCTGTGAGTATTGTGCTCTTGGCAAGCAGCATCCGACAACCTTTTCACATCTCGAGTATTGTTCTCTAGGCAAGCAGCATCCGACAATCTTTTCACATCTCGACCTCTACACATTCACATGCCCTTTTAGATCTCATTCATACGGATATTTGTGGACCTTTCCCTCCCTCCAAATCTCACTATCATTATTTCATTACCTTCATTGATGATTTATCTCATTTTACATATGTTTTTTTCTTGAGGCATAAGTTAGCCTTGTCCATATTCAAGCAATATCAGAAAGCAATTGAACTTCATATTGGTCGCTCTATCAAGACTCTCGTACTGACAACGATGGAGAATATAATTCAAATCTCTTTGACGACTATTGTATCGAACAAGGAATTCATTCATGAGTTTATTGTTTCATATTCTCCTCAACAAATGGCATTGCATTAGGACCTCAATGGAAGGCTTCTTGGGCCCTTTTATTTGGCAATTTAAGGAGTCAAACCTTTTCTCTTAAGAAGAAACGTTTTCTAATTAGAAGCTTCAAAATGGCTACTTTATTTGAATTTGAATTTTGGGGAAAAAATGGAATTTAAAATCTAGCAGACAAAACCATATCATGTAACATATCTATGGAAAGCTCTTGATGCGTAGATCACGGATCTATATTCTCTGCTCAAATCGGAGCTTGTATGTAGAAGTTATGGAGGTTCGAAAATTGTAAAATTACCTCCCCCCCTTTTTGGGGGAAAAAGTGCACCCTTTGACCACTCTTACACCTCTCTTACAAACCCAACATTTCAGTCCACATGGCAACCTCCCATTTGGCTATTCCTTAATCACCTTGATTAGGCTTGGGCAAATTAAAGGGCCCAAGAAGACCCCATTCACTTCCTAATGCAGAGCGTAAGAATCGAACCATCCTTAATGCTATGAGATGCATGTTTATTCATTCTAGATTATCCAAGAGCTTTTGGGCTGAAGCAGTTCATATAGCAATCTTTGTTCAAAATCATCTTCCCACAAGTGCACCTTCTGGTAAGATTCCCATTACAATTTGGAGAGGGAAAACTCCTTCTGTATCACATTTTTGCACCTTTGGATGCATTGCTTATATTCATGTGCCAAAAGAAACGCGATAAAGTTGGATCCTACTGGTTTGAAAGTTACATTTATTAGATATTCTGAAAATTTTAAAGGATACAAATTTAATGATCCTACTTCTTAGAAAGTCATCTTTAGTCGTCGTGATGCTCTATTCGATGAACGTTTGATGGGAGGTACATGGTCTAGTAAGGATTTTGATGATACACAATCCTTACTCACTGCTTTTCCTTTTCTATTTGATAATCATTGTATCTCTTAAGATGTTGTTCATTCTTCTTCTGCTATGAAGGATTCTAAATATATATACATTGATCTTCCCATTGTTATTGAACATGGTTCAAATCATGTCTATGATGACACTTTTCATGATGCTATGAATGTTCATGAAGATCTTGCAACTTATATAGTAGCTAACTCTTCTCCACAAAAGGATCGCTCGTAGGAGGCTATGCAAGCCGAATACGATTCTTTGATTTCCAAAGCATACCTATCCTTTTGGCATTTGCTACTCATTTTGATTTGGAGATTCATCAAATGGATGTGAAAATCACTTTTCTTAAATGGTGATATCAAAGAAGAGATTTATATGGAACAACCAATCTAAGGAACATCTTGTGTGTCATCTTCATCATCGCGCTCTTTATGGTTTAAAGCATGCATCACGTTCTTGGTATATCAAAATTGATCTCTTCCTCACATCGAAAGGATTTATCTCTTGTTTCTCTAATCCTAATATATATATCAAGCATGAAGGTATTCTATTAGTTATTCTTGCTCTATACGTCGATGATACCATACTTGTTTCCAACAATAATCTTGACTTTGTGTAGCTCATAGAGAAATTTTTGTCATTGGCTTTTGAGATGATGGATCTTGGTGAGATTCACTCTTGTCTTGGTATTCAAGTTTAGCACTATTGCCAGAAAGGTATCTTGTTTCTTCGTCAATCAAAATTCATTAACAATATTATTGAAAAGTTTGGTCTAGTCAAGGCTCATTCTACAAATACTCCATGTCTTGTATGCTCCACCAAGTATATAGCTACAAATCATGATAAAACATTAGCCCAACATCAACCTTATGCTAATCTCATTGGTTGTTTACAATTTGCTGATCCCCATTCTAGGTCACATCCAACCGAAGGTGCTCCTCTCTATTAGATCTCATCCACCAACCTAACCAGCTTAGCCATTCCCACATGCTTTTGATGAGTTCTAGCTGGTGCACCGCTTTCTTTCTTCTCATCAGTGCGCTCATATTGCCCTCCGCCATTGATGCTGGTGGTGACTTGTGGCAACCATCGCTGGACCAACTCAAACTCGTCCGATGAGGCCTCGTTGGAGTACTACGTCCAACTGGAGGTTGGCAGGGACGACAATGGTTACCTCATCCACTCCCTTGGCACCGGGGCCTTTCAGGGCGTGCGAGGCTATGACATCATTACCCTCGTCAACGCCACCGGCACACACTACGTGTATCACCATTCCCTCTACTTCCTCTAGGTGGCTTCTATCTTCAGCTAGTGGAGTGTGATAATGGTTAAATATAAACCCACCGTGTCTGTTATTTATGTAGATTACAATTCATATTTGCATAAAATCCTTCCCTCCTAGGCAAATTTTTTTCTCTCTATAAAATAAATTGTCAGTATTAGTCTCTATATTTGATATTACTTGGCAACCTTGGCTTTGATTCTAATGCTAACTAGTCTATGGCTCAATCTTGACTGTTTAAAGTCATGATTATGCATCCATTAGGGGCCATTTCTATCCCAAACTATGTAAAGCTTCTAGTTTTCACATGGGTCTCAATTTTGTGTGGTGTTTGTCCCATTGGGTTCCACCTAGTAGTTTACATTTCTCAATCTCATAAAACTACATAATTCCAACCAAGACCACTATGTTAATGGTTTATCTATGGTATACAATGAGAAGTTATTTGAGAGACTTGAGAACCTACACTATTCTTTGTTATAAGAAGTTGAAATGACAGGCAATACTTTGATATTATTGATATAAAAAGATATAATTTCAACTAAGACCATTTTGTTTATGGTCTACCTATGGTATACAAAGAGGAGTTATATCGAGGGATGTGAAAGCTTACACTATTCTTCTTCTTTGGCTCAAGAGACATAGCTCAAGTGGATTGAGCTTAGGACTCTCATTCATGAGGTCGTGTTCAATATTCAAAGAAATAAATTCAGTAAAATAGTAACTGAATTATCAAAACTTTTCGAGAAAGATAGATAACGTACACTTAAGGCCACCTTAATCTTGGGATGTACTTGCATACACGTTGTTCTCTCCCTCCACACACACTAATATCTATACTCGAGTGTTCTAATAAAAATGCTAGAGCTAGTATGTTATGGCTTTATGTTATGATTATTTCTATTATAAAAATAATTAGTGTTCTAAAAGTTCTACCTAAAGCTCAGGATTACAATCCTTGGTAAGCTGCCTATGTGAAGTTTTGGATAAAATCGTCGATCAGCACAGGCGGAATGAATTTAGGGAAAAACTCAATTCAAATTTTTCTAGGTTAAATCTTAAATCGTCGGTCACAATCGTGGAAACACGAGGATCGTTAAACTCAAATGAACACATTAGGAAAAATTTAGAGTTATTTGAGGGCTGCTTAGGGAGTTTGGAAAATTCACTCTCCTCCATTGGGATTTAAGCTAACGTAACATTGGTTTTTAGTGAAAAAATAAACATGAAATACAAAATAAGGTTCTAAAAAATGTGTACTTATCATCTCTACAGTAGATAATAACTTGATATTACAATGGAGATATCAAGGAAACCCTCATCGACAATAGACAAAGCACTAGATGCAAATAAACTAGATGAAAATAATAGCTGGATACCTCTAACTATTATGAAGGGTTCATGGTGTAGAGGTAATATCTTGTTTATTTGCAAGGAGTGTAGAGGTAATTCACTAGCAAACTACCCTTGGGATGCCTCTTCTCTCAAAATAGTTGGATTTGCATATGCAATGTGGTGCAGAACAGACTTGATTGAAGAGGGTAGTGCTTCTATATGTAGTGGTTATGTATGTAATGTGGACAGATATGCAAAATGGACTTGATTGAAGAACATAAATGTATGCTACATATTGCTCTTATGGACATGTATATGCTTACTGTTGCGTTTGTGGAAATGTATGCAAGGCGCCATGCTCTTGAGAATACACAAGGGTCCTCGAGGTAGTTCACCAATAAACTACCCACACGCTACCTCTTTCTTTAGCTTTAAATATATGCTAGTCTCTTCTATGTATCCTCGGGATACCCTTGGTCTTATTGATGTAATCCGCTTCTATGTATCCAGGCACCTATACAACGTGCCTGGAGGAAGTTTGCCAGCGAAGTAGTCCCCTAATTCCTCTTTTAGACATGATTATTAGCATAATGAAGGTAGGTTTATGAAAATTTCACTAATATAAACACACTTATCATCACTACTATAGGATGCTTATGTTTTGACCAGCGAGTTTCGATGCCTCCGTGTCGCTAAATTTTTTGTTTGAATGTGGGTCTAATTTTTTGTCTATAATATCATTCGAATATTGGAATAAAATATTGTCTATTATTTTGATTGAATAAGCATCAAAAATTTGTTGGTTCTCAATTTTTTCTCCACCACTAGCCTTTTTTGTATCGAAATAAATAAATATAAATACATATATTCTCACTTTTGGTATACATAAATACGCATAAGCATATATGAAACAAACAACAAGAGGAAATTTGTACATGTCATGATGTTTACAAAATCATATTTGATCATTATCAACTCTCTCATCTTCAAAAAGCTCATTGGCCTCGAAAAGATCTATTTCAAGGAAAATCCCTCAATCTTTGAATCATGTAGGACTAGAATGTGCATCTATGTCAGCCTCTAAATCTTCTAGCTCTGGCTCTAGTTCCTCATTTGTTTCTGACTCTTCGTCAATATCACCACCTGCAGTGTTTGAGGCATCTCTTATGACTAATTTTTCAATCTCTATACCTTTGTATAGCCCTTTCTCTTGTTGTACTTTGATATACAAAGTAAGTTAGCCTTGTTGGTGGCCTACACCAATCTTTGCTTCATCTTGTGCTACTTCCATGTCTTCATATATTTGTTTACTACTTGGTGACACTTGGATTACAAACCACCATTGACGGTCCCTTGGGTCCTCCTTAAAGATCACTTGCTCAAATGTGTCCTTTTGGTTTGTCCATATCTTTGTGGAGACCACTTAAACTAATCCGGATTTGTCACTTTGTATGGTTGCATGTGCTCCTATTGTGACTACCTTGAACCACTTAACATCAAAGATAAACATATGAATCTTTCTAAAGCCAACCTTGATGATATCTTGGATGGTTCCAAAGTAATGAAGCATGTTCACATTCATATTTAGATCACTTGCACTAGCCCTCATTTCTTGCATGATTTTTTTGTAACACCACAATCGAATGTTGTTCTCTTCTTATATTGATCCACGAAAATGGCAATCCATGTAGCCATAGTGCTATAAATTTTTGATACTAGAAGAAAATAACACATCGTCCATTAGTTTATGGAAAAGTTGTAAACACTATTTTGAGAACATGTCGACATATCGAGGTTCAGGATGAATGAAATTACCTACATGGTAGTCACAATCATATGCAAGCTCTTCTTTCTCATCTGTAATAACTTCACTATGTACTTTTCCTTCTTGTAAGGTTTGTTGGAGCCATCTACTTGATGAAAAGTCTGGAAGCCATCCCATTTTCCTATTTCCCTCTAGGCGAGCTCTTTGATGGACAAACCCTTTTAGCATCTTCATGAACCTCTACAAAAAGAACATCCAACGTGAATGGATGACCCATGCTACCACGACCACCTTATCCACAAAATGAGCTAGGAGATGCATCTCTATGGTTAATATGATGGTTTGGAGGAACGTCTCCACCAATGTAAAAACGTATATGGCATTTAAGCAGGCTACTTCCAAAGTGTCTTTTCTTATCTCATCTCTATGGTTAATATGATGGTTTGGAGGAATGTCTCCAATGTAAAAACGTATATGGCATTTAAGCAGGCTACTTCCAAAGTGTCTTTTCTTATCTCCTTTCATAAAATCTAGCAGAGTACGTTACCAATCTTGTATATTGTATCCCTTATGTTGTTGGTGAGGTAACCCTTTACGGCCATAGGCAAGACAGAGATCTATCTCATCAACTTTTATAAACGCCCCCTTTAGGAAGTGCATGCATCCAGTCAAAATACAAAACTCTAAAATGTAATTCTTAGTTGAGCTTCCTCTTCTTTCTTCAATACCCAAGGAGCTTTAGGTAGTAGTAGCTTACCATTAGCTTTGGTCTGTGGCCATAAATGTTGCATACAATCACTTATGCAAATCTTCCCTTTGCTCTCTCTCTCTTTGGCCCCATTAATAGTCTTCCAAAGTACCACAACTATATTTCTAAAAATATGCATAGGGTCAAGTAAATGGTTAACTAGAAAACTGTTTCAATATGGTAGTTGGTAGAAGATAGACAACTCCTCCATGTTGAGATTGTAACACCAAACGGGTTCACATCATCCATAGCTAGCATGAGACAAATGTTGCGAGGATCCTCATTAAAGTATGGCCACTTATCTTCAATATGTCTCCATATACGATAATCAATGGGGACACCCGTATAACATCATCCATAGATCTAGTGGTTTGATGCCAAGGCATCATAGACAATATATATTTACACTTGAACATTGTTCGAATCTATGGAATGATAGGAAAGTGCCTGAGTAATTTTGTAGGAACCCTTTCTCCTTTGACATCTGACCTATATCTGGATTCCCCACATCGTGGACATTGTGCAATACTTGCATACTCGTGTTGATAGAACAGAATTGTTTAGAAAAGCATGGGAAGAATTGTGGAGAAATGTGGTGCCAAAAAGCACAAGGTAGAGGTAGGGATGAGAAAGAGTAGCCAAGAAAGTGCAAAGCATAGCATGTAGCCACATGAGCAAAGGGGTTTATCCCACATTGATGTACAAGCCCCCAAGGTAGAGGTAGGGATGAGAAAGAGTAGCCAAGAAAGTGCAAAGCATAGCACATGAGCAAAGGGGTTTATCCCACATTGATGTACAAGCCAAGGGTGTACCTCCTCGTATAAAAGGGGGCCATTTCAAGCAATGAATCATATCACTTGCACACATTTTATGCCTCTTCATGAGTACAAGTCTTAATCTTGTAACCTAATTGTGCTTGAGTCTATTGCACATACTCATCATGAGTGTACTCAGGCACCATCCATCTTAGATTAGCTTAATCATGTGTCATTAGTAGATCATTAGATAAACCCTAATCTCCATAGCTATGCATGGGAGATATCATGAATCTTAACAAGAATTGTAGTCCATACCAATGGATTGTAAGATGGATTTTTTATGCATACAGTCCGCAGGCATCTCATTGCCCTCGAGAAACATTTGATCTCTCAATGACATGTTATATTGGCCACCATGATTAGAAAAGGTAAAATAAAGAGATAAAAATGGAAAGGGTGATAAGGACTTACGCAAAAACTTTCGATACACTAGTATCAGACCATCCAAATACTGATTGCAAGTTTAGCATTGCGAGGCATGTGCAAAAATAGATGTATGTGCACCATGATAAAGAGGTGAATGAGCTAATCGACATAGCTTTTGCTCTTATTTCAAGGCCTTCTCCATGTGTCGATGGACACCGCCCATTCCATGTGTTATTTCTCACTCAAGATTCCCTCCCTCATGTAGGGCATCTAATCATATCATCCATGTCTTGATCCAAAGATGCCAGAGAGTCCATCATAGTTTCTTCTTTGACATGAGGGTGTGTAGTACTTGCTTGTGTCATTGTCTGTCTACTCTGCTCGGGTCAAAGGTCCAAGCAGGCGATTAGTTCATCATTGTGAGGGCACATATTTAGAACACCAAGTAAGGCATTTAGATGCTCAATTGGAAATATATCGTTCTTTTCTACATGGCACCGGTCTAGTTGGCCACTTATATATTTGGCAGCGGTCTAGTCAGTCAAAGTTTAAATTCATATGAAAAAGGTGTCAAGGCATGAAACACATTTGAATTTCAAAGTCCTTTTATTTTTTTGAATATAAAATCCCTTGTAGTCCATATGCTCGTTGGAAAAAACGTCAAAAATTTCACCTAAAAATACATCAAAATATATGGATAATATTTGTGGACATTATTTTTGATGTTGTTACTGATGTTTTTACCACTAGTGTTTCAGATGCATTTTTAAAGGTTATTTTTGACACTTTTTTCAACGCTTATTTTGCAACGGCCTTGAAATTTTATAGCACCAAAAACCTACACAAACACTGGTTTGCTTTCTTGCAGGTACTTGGAAGCTCTGTGGTGGAGATGAGTTGCACCTGCACCTCCCCACCCCCCCTCAACATTGTGATGGTTTATCTCACCCCTACACCGTTCCTTCTCTCCTCCGGGCTTCTATAGTCTGTTATTTTTCTCTTTTCTACACTCATGTACAAATTGTTGCATGTAGGTCTAACCTAATTTTTTGGGGATTTTTTGCAGGTCTTAGCTCACAACCATGTGCTTTAAGTCTTGAAAATGTAAGTCATTTTTATCTCTCCTTTATCCTTGTTTATTTTCTTATTTTTATCATATCAACCCCTTTTTATCTCTTTCTAATCCTTATTTATTTGCTTGATTTTGTCATGCAGGTAGTACTATATAGCTTTCCCGATCTGCTATTAGAGGTAAGCCCTCTTATCTTATGATTTTTTTCCTTATTTCTTGTTGCAAATATATGGCCACTTGGACTTGGGTGTTATTTTATAAGTACATTGTGAGGTCCCCCGCCCGCTTCGGGGCTCCTGCCGGTGACGGAAGCGGTGTCAGCCTCCCGCATGGGACAAGGTCCACACACACAAGGCCTCATCCCCGCAGATGTCCGGGGAGACAAGAGGCTAGCCCGGGTGGCCCCTTTAAGATCGGGCCCGAAAGACTCCCCTCGCCCGAAAGGCATGGCCGATTCCACCAATTGGAAAAAATCTTCTAAAATGGGAAAATTACTCTAACGAGTCAAGTCAACTAGAAAAATTGATCTAATCAAACCTGAAGTCACATGGTCAGATCAAGAAGAGACTTGCACTTGGTCCATGGAATCATCGCTTTTTTTCGCATTTACGAGGCACAGCCTATGATCCCCTCCCATAGAACAAGGTCTTCTCAGGATTTAAAACTAAATAACGTAACTAATCGTATCTAGTTATTTCTCAGGAATCCTCCATCCAGCCCATGGGTTAGCCAACCACCCGACCACTGATTGGTGGAATCGCCCGTGCTTTCTAGAGGCGGCGAGGGGAGTCTTAGCTAGAAAAATTGATCTAATCAAACCTGAAGTCACATGGTCAGATCAAGAAGAGACTTGCACTTGGTCCATGGAATCATCACTTTTTTCCTCATTTACGAGGCACAGCCGATGATTCCCTCCCACAAAACAAGGTCTTCTCAGGATTTAAAACTAAATAACATAACTAATCGTATCTAGTTGTTTCTCAGGAATCCTCCATCGAGCCCATGGGTTAGAGCCAACCACCCGACCACTGAATTGGTGGGATTCCTTTATAAAGATTTGGTTGGGTTTTTTTTGGGGTACCGAGGAAAAGAGTTCCCAGGCCCCCTAGCCGACGATTCATGCAAAAATCCAGGTAGGCATACCACGTACACACCCAATATGAACTTGCCATTTATAACAGATTCGACTGGCTTTAAAAACAATCCTTCAATAGAAATCATAATATTTCTAATCAATCAATTTCCAAAATTCCCAGTCCATTGTATTATAAAAATGTATCTCCTATGAACTCTCTGTTGAAGACCAGCTGGCCAACCAATGAGATCCAGTATCAAAATTTGGTTCCCAAAGATCTTTCCTTTTTGTTCATCTGAAATCTTCCTGGATGTACGCATGGGTGTCCTAGCAACCGCGAGCCCATGCATCGCCTAGTCAGAACCCTCTAGGATCCTCCTTAGGTGTCCTAACACTTCACTCAGGGACCGCCTTGTCGGTCCTCGCCCATCGTACCGGAAGCGCACCAATTTAACCGTACCGAGGCTGGTCAAGACCTCGGTAGGCTTTGCTGCGAGCAATGTCCCTTGACGACTCCCCACCAACTGTTCCAACAACAAGCCTCCTCTTAGAAAAACATAAGCCAAATGCTTCCTCCAGCATTCTGGCGTAAAACAGTCCTTTGAATGAAAAAATAGAGGTTCCAATGCTAGTAAAATTTCAGTTTGAGATCGGTTCCGACAACCCTTTTTCCATAATTCCCAGTTTCATAAAATGAGGATCCTTGATCTCTCATGAGGGTAATCTACCCATCATTTTGTCCATTTATCCAACTAGATTCTTGAAGAGCTTGGTCAAGGAAAAACTAGATTAGTTTTGGTAGTCTATTCTTTGGATTTAATAACTGGAATTGATCACGAAGTTTTTGTTTACTTCAGATCGAGAGAAGGACAATTAGGTTTACTGTCCATCCCTCACGTAGTCTAACCAAATTCATTCGGCTTAGTTCTATAAGGATTCCCTTCAACTAAACATCTAGATTTTGGATAAATATCAATTTAGTGATTTTACCAATTAAAATATCCAAAGATATTCTTTATGTAACATAATTTCTCAGCCTTAATTCATTAGGTAGAATTATGGTGGAAATTCATCTTTGACACTAAAATTTGATTCAAATCCATCTTTTCTTAAATGTCATAAAAATTCTTCTTTGTGACTAAAATATCAATACCTATTTTTTTGAATAAACTTGAAATCCTTCTGTTTCTCATTTCAATGAGTTCAATCCAATTATCATGGGAATTCCTCTTTTACCATAAATTAAATCTACTTAAAAGTGTTCTCAAAAATTACATAAAAATATCCATTAATTCCATTAAGCTAAAAAATTCACTTTTCTCATTTAAACATTTGAATTCCAATATGGTGGGAATTCCTCTTTCATCATTTAAACTTATCTATACAAAAAGATAAATTTAAATAATTTTTCTCTTAAAATTTAAATAAAAATCTCTATTAATTCCTTTACATTAAGAATTACACTTTCCTCATTTAAATATTTGAATTCCAATATGGTGGAAATTCCTCTTTCATCATTTAAATTTATCTATACAAAAAGAAAAATTTAACTAAAATTCTTTTTTTAAATTTTAAATAAAATATACATTATTTTAGCATCACAATTTCTTTCTTACTTCATTTGAATATATGGATTTCCATTGTCATGGGAATTACTCTTTTAACATAAAAATGGATTACTAGAAATTCCTCTTTTTTCTAATAAACTATTTATGCATAAATATAAAAATTAATTTTCCATGACTATAATGAGAATCATTTAATTAATCTAGGATGATTAATCCTAGAATATGGTAGGAAGTCCTCTTTTCATAATATAAATGAAAATGATTTATGTGTTTATTTTTTAGAAATTTTACCATAGCTCCGCTGCTATTACTGATAATTCTCAATAAATTTGAAAGAATAAAGTTTAGTATTACCACTAATTGGATCATTATTCAATTGATTTTTAATTTTACCATAAATTAAATAGCATAAAAGTATTAAAAAGCCATTATTTTGGTCTCCAATTAGACAAGCATAGAAATTACTTTTAGATTAGAGAAATGCTTCATGAGAAGCTTCATTCAAATTGATAATAGGTCATAGGAATGACCATTCTTTGGGGGAGAGAGAGAAATGCTTAAAAACCTTTATAAATTAAGCATAAAGGAAAATTTATGTGTTTGTTCATTACAATACATTGAAGAACTTTAATAGTATTCAAAAGCCATTCAAATTAATGCTTCTCAAGATTGAGAGGGGTTGAGAAGAGAAACACTTGGAGATTTAAGAAAAATAAGACAATACTCCACACTTTACCTCCTAAATTACTTGATTCTTTGATCATAGTAGAGGCCCCCAACCAATCAATTGGTTTCATATGTTGTTGAAGTCTCCAAGGAAGATTGAAGAGAGAGAGAGAGAAGCTCCAATCTCTTCAATTTGTAGAGGGTTTTTAGAGGATAATAGAAAATAAGCTTAACTTAGAGTAATACCTGCATAGTTTAGTTCACAGATGAGAATATAAAGGACTGAGGGTCTATTTATAGGTAAGGGAGGCCACTAACTGAGTCCAATTGAGTTCTAGTATTTTCCAGTTTTAGTTTGGCTAAATTTGGACAAGTTTGGACCAGTTTGGCTCCCTTTTTTATTTGGTTTGATCTAGGAGAGAGAAGAGATAAAAATATCCTATTATTTTTTAGTTTAAAACTCATCCACACATGTGAAATAGGTGTCTCCTTGAAGGTCCCCCTTTTCCTTATCCATGTGTCAAAAAAGAATGATTACTCTAAAATATCTCATTTTTTTATTAATACTTCATAATTTTTAACTAATAAACCTAGTACTTAGTCAGCTCTTCATCTTACGTGGGCATTTACTAATTTTTGGGTATTTTCTTTTATTCTTTAGATTTATCTTGTCCCAACACTTGGATTAATCTTATTGGTCCAAAGGAACCTTAATTGGACCATACTTAAAAGTTTTTCAGAAATTTTGATCCTTAGGCTAAGGTCTTCTAAATCAATTTTTATTAATTTCAATTACACCTTGGAAAATCTATTTTGATTTTTTTTTTCAAGGAAATAATTTTTTGATATCTGTAGAATTTATTTATCCAAAAATATCCCAATATTAATTTACCACTCTCTAGAATTTTTTATCTCACTAGGCAAAACAAGGAAAATAATATTTTCTTGTATTCAGGAAACATAGAATGATTACAAGGGATTGAAGTAGAGGCTTAATCAATATTCAGCCCGAGGAGGAATATTACATCCTCTCCCACTTGAAAAATGTGAGATGTCCTCATCTCGCAAAGTGGGGGTAATCCTTCGCCAGCTCTTCTTCTTTCTCCCAAGTGGCATCTTCTAGAGGGAAGAACTTCCACTTTACTAAGAATTCTTTGAGGACTCTACTCCTGAGAATCTTCTCTCGAATGTCAACAAGGATTTTCTCATGTTGGAGTACCATGTGGCCTTGAGTCGAAGAAATCAATTGTTCATCATCAAGCATGTGACTCGGGCTAGGTACATACTTATTAAGCAAACTAACATGGAATACATCATATGTACCTTGAGATGGGGAGGTAGAAGAAGTTTATAGGCTAGATTGCCCACTTTCTTTATGACAACATATGGCCCATAGTATCTGGGAGAGATCTTCTTGTACTTCCTTAAGGATAAAGAACTTCTTTTTGGTCATACTTGAATGAAGACCATATCTGATTCTTCAAACTCTCTCTCAGATCTCATTTTATCTGCATAATGGTTTTGTCTGTCTTGGGCTGCCTTTATATCTTTACGGACGATTGATTGCATCTGTTGGTCCATGTCGTCAAGCATTTGTCTGGACATTTTGACTCTGATCAATGGATCATACCAAGTCAATGGTGTAAGGCAATCTTGTCCATACAAAGCTTTGAAAGGACTCATCCCAATGTTCCAATGATAAGAAGCATTGTAAGTGAATTCGACCAAATACAAATGACTTAACCAGTTCTTGGGTTCCCTGCTTCAGCATGTGATCGAAGGATATCTTCAATTACTTGATCTGGCCATCTGTTTCGGGGTGATAGGTTGTGCTGAGATCTAAGAAAGTTCCTACTACTTCAAAGAACGCAGTCCACAATTTTGATGTGAATTTGGGATCTCAGTCACTTACTATACTCCTGGGTAAACCATGCAATCTGAAGATCTCCTTAAGAAAAACTCTCGAAACATCCACTGCAAAGTATGTTTCTTTCACTAGAATTAGATGGGTAACTTTGGTTAGCTTGTCAACTACCACAAAAATGGAGTTGTAACCTGATTGCACTAAAGGTAATCCAATGACAAAGTCCATACTGATGCATTCCCACTTCATCTGTGGAATGTCTAGAGGCTACAGTTTCCCTAGCATCTTGACTCTCTCTGCCTGGAGGACTCTTTGGCACATCAAGCATTTTTGCACATGATCAAGTACATCCTTTTTGAGTCCTGACCAGAAGAAGCTTTTCTTTACATACATATACGTTTTTATAAACCCTGGGTGTCCAACTATCAGGCTATCATAGGCTTCTCTCAGAATTCTTCCCTTTATTCCCTCATTATTGGGGATACATAGCGGATTATTATAATACATGCTTCCCTTTATTCCCTCATTATTGGGGATACATAGCGGATTATTATAATACATGCATCCTTCATCCAATTTGTACCCAAGAACTTGACTCATTTCCTAAGGAGTCTTGCTTTCCTGCATTAGAAGGTTAGCAATAGGGGCAAAGAATTTATCCTGCAAGATTTTCTCCTTTGCTTCATTCATCAATGGATTTGACACCACTGTTATTGTAATCAAGGAGGATTTTCTACTGAGCGCATCTGCAACCACATTTTCTTTCCCCGGTCCATACTTTATTTCAAAATCAAATTCTTGCAGGGTCTGCATCCATCTCCTTTGACACATGTTGAGATCCCAATGGGTGAAGATCCACTTCAGACTTTGATGATCTATCATCAAGGTGAACCTTTGTCCCAAAAGATAATGTCTCCACAACTTCAGAGCATACACTAATAAGAGTAACTCCAAGTCATGGACGACATAATTCCTCTCATGTGTTTTGAGTTTTCTAGATTCATAGGCCACTGCATGACCTTCCTGCATTAGAGCAACACCTAAGGCAAATCCACTAGCATCAATAACTACCTCAAAGGGTTTGGTAAAATCTAGCAATTTAAGAATAGGGCTGATTACTAAGGCTGTCTTTAGCTTGTCAAAGGCACTCTGACACATTGCTGTCACTGAAAAGTGTCCTTTTCTTAAGAAGGTTAGTCAAAGGGGACGCTATCTGAGCATACCTAGGTATAAAGATCCTATACCATCTAGTTAACCCTAGGAATCCTCTGACTTCCTTTATTGACTTGGGTTCTAGCCATTCAACTACTGCTTGGATCTTTGCGGGGTCAGCAAAAATCCCATCCTTTGACACTATGAATCCTAAGTATTCCACCTAGTCAACAGAGAAAGGAAATTTGCTCTTATTTGTGTTGCAAAGAGTTGGTGTTTCCTTAGGATTTCCAGGACTTTGCGCACATGATCTTCATGGTCTGCAGCATTCTTTGAGTATACCAAGATATCATCAAAGAAGACAAGAACAAAATCATCCAAGTATTCTCTAAGAATATCTTGCATAAGATGATTGAATGTCGTGGGGGCACTAGTCAATCCAAACAGCATGATTGTGAACTCATAATGCCCATAGTGCATATCGAATGTTGTCTTTGGGATGTCCGGCTCCTTAATTCTGATCTGGTAGTACCCTGATTTGAGATCTATCTTTGTGAACATTTGGGTCCCACTTAACCGTTCTAGAAGTTCATCAATCCTAGGAATAGGATATTTATTCTTAATTGTTAATTGATTAAATCATCTATGGTCAATACAGAGTCTTAACGTTCCATCTTTCTTCTTTTGAAAGAGAACGGGCGGACCCCAAGGTGAGACACTGGGTCTGACGAATCCCTGCTTAGCAGTTATCTTAACTGGTCCTTAAGTTCTATGGCTTCAGGGACTGGCATTTTGTAAGCACGCTTTGTAAGCACACTGGGCTATTGGCTGAGCTTCGGGGTAAATTTGATCTCATGATCTACTCACGAGACAGAGGCATCTCAGTCATCTCTTTAGGAAATACATCTGCATACTCACTTAACCACTCTGGTTCTTTAGCCTTGCATTTTATGTCTACCTGATTCATTTTAACGACATACACAGCTTGCCTCTTTCTGAGCCCCTTTAATAATTTGGAAGCCTTGACTAATTACAGTACTGGGGATCCAAAAATTCCAATTCCTTGAACTTTATTCTCGAGACGGTCAAGGAAAGAGATGGTTCCTTTGTGACAATGAATGTCAGCTTGATTCTTTTGGAGCCAATCCATTCCAAGGATTCCATCATATATTCCTAGGGGTAAATTGGCACTCTGTTACATTCCCATCTAGGCTAAACTGAATAAGGTTAGTCTCTAGGTGAGTGAAAATAATCTTCCCACCACTGGTGGCTAATTCCTTGAACTTTATTCCCGAGAAGGTCAAGGAAAGAGATGGTTCCTTTGTGTGACAACAATGAATGTTAGCCTGATTCTTTTGGAGCCAATCCATTCCAAGGATTCCATCATATATTCCCAGGGGTAGGACTCTGAATTGGCATTCTGTTATGTTCCCATGTAGGCTAAACTGAATAGGGTTAGTCTCAAGGTGAGTGAAAATAATCTTCCCACTAGCTAATTCCACTTGCATAAGTTTCCTTGATTTTTGATTTAGGACTAATTTATGCAGACATCCTGGGGAAATAAAAGAATGAGTACTGCCTGAATCCATCAAAAGCTTGAATTGCTTACCCTGGTACTCTGCTTGAGTCTAGAGGATTGAGAATTGACAGTTATTCCCCTGATGCTCAATTGCTGCATAGATCTGTCCTTTCTCTTCCTCCACTTTCTCAGCTATGGTGACTTCTCTGGCAGCTGCAGTCTGAGGTGGAACTCTCTCTCTTTGGTTAGTCCAATTCTGGGAGGGAGTTCATAAACTACTTTGCATGGAGGCTGCAGGCTGAGCTGGCACTCTTCTTGGGTTACCCTGATTCTAGTGCGGGGGACCCTGATTGGACTGATATAAAGGAGTCTGTCTCTTGGAACTCTCGGACCCTGGCTTCCCTGGCCCATAGAAGAAGATGGGCAATCCTTGAGCTGGTGCCCAAGTCCTTGACATTCGAAGCATCTATTCTCACTTTGAAGCTCTTCCCTTTGTATTTTGGAGAGAGCTAAAGTTCTTGAGAATGTACTTCTGGGGAAAGGTCTTCCTTCATTTCTAAAGCTTCCCGTCTCCACATTCTAGTTAGGACCTTGGTGTCTCTTTGGAGGCGGAAGTATCTGTTCTCGCTTCGAAGCTCTTCCCTTTGCATTCTGGAGAGAGCCGAAGTTCCTGATAATGTACTTCGGGGGAAAGTCCTTCCTTCATTTCTGAAGCTTCCCATCTCCACATTCTAGTTAGGACCTTGGTGTCTCTTTGGAGGCGGAAAGTTGGAAGAACTTCCCGAAGTCTGAAATCTCCTGAAGAATGAGGGAGCTGGCTTTGGCGAGACTTTTACGATGAAGGCTTTGGCAAAGTCCTTCGCCATTCTGAGAGCCTCAACCATGGACACTGGCTTGGCATTTCTGACCAATGTGTCCAAGGGTTCATTCATTCCCCGAATAAATCTAGCCATAAGTTGCTCTTCATCTAGCGGTGGTGAATATTTAAGTAGAGGAGCGAAGGCCTGGTGATATTCCTCAATGGTTTTGCTCCCCTGGTGATATTCCTCAATGGTTTTTCTCCCCTGCTTTAGCTCTAAGAATTCGTTCATTTTGGTTTCCAAAAACCCAAGGGGACAAAATCTCTTCCTTAAATAGGTTTTAAGGTCATTCCAGGACTGAGTATTTATGTCCAGATGGTTAATGTCACAATGGTTCCTCCATGCCACCCTGGCTGTTTCCACTATCTTTAGCCTAGCAACAGCCATTTTGCCTCGCACATTGTAGCCGATGAAACGTCAAAATATTCTTCCATGGCTTTTACCCATTTCTCCACAGCCTTGCCCAGGTTCTCCCCTTCTCCTTTGAAGGGTCTTGGCTGAGTTCTATGAAGAGCCTTGCGAACGTCAGGGTCAAGCTCATCATCTTCAGAGAGAGGGTTTGGCTGATGGGCCATGGTTTCCTCGTCCTCATGATTTTGCCAAAAAATGATATATTATTAAATTTTTATTTTTAATATCATCCACGAGATCCTAAGACTTAAGAGGTTTGGAAAACAATTTCTTATACAAGACAAATGATCTTATTGGATATCTATGACATATGTCCAATAACATATTTTTCTTTATCAGTTCGTCCATAAACAATCACTTATACAGCAGGAAATATTTCTCCAAAAAAAAATTCTTTATTTATATAAAAGTTTCAATATGTACATAGAGCAGCTCAGCTCCAGAAATCAAAATCTCCTCGGGAGACGCATAAGACAGCGGTACTAGGGGCCATAGCCATGCCCTGATACAAACGTTCACTTACTGCCAAGGGAGCTATTATCTTCGCCTTAGGAATAAAGCGACTAAGGAGTCTAGATTTGGCATGAGAATTTGGAATTCCGAGGCGTTGAATGATATAGAATGACACCATGTACCACTTTCAACTTTATCAAAATCATGGCCAATGAGAGGTTTTGCCTCAGCGTTGCATGCTGGTCGCAAGAGGCATGGACATACTGCCCCCTACAAACCACTTATACTGTCGTCTCTCCACTGGGTCAAGAAAATATAAATCCTCAAAATGGCGTGCAAGTCGGACTTGGCTTGTTCGAGCTGCAGTGGAAGAGATGAGATACTCAAAGGCGAACAAAGTCATGTCTTGCGATTGGGTGAGATCAGGAATACCAAATCAGTACGGAAGTTCCATCTATAAAAACAATTTCTTTGATTAAAAATTCTTCATTAAAGAATCTTACAGAATGAAAATACATTATGAAAATGCTTTTTTTGGAGTTTTTATTATCAATTTCTGATAAGAATTTGTTTATCCTTTATTAGCTTTCAAAACAAGGCTCTGATACCAACTGTGAGGTCCCCCGCTCGGCTCCAGGGCTCTTGCCAACAACGGCAGAAGCGACGTCGGCCTCCCGCGTGGGGCGGGGTCCACACACTCGGGGCCTCGCCCGCGGATGTCTGGGACAAGAGGCTAGCCTGAGCGATTTTTGGGAACCAAATTTTAATACTAGATCTCGTTGGTTGGCCAGCTAGTCTTCAACGAAGAGTTCAAAAATACATTTTTGTAATACAATGGACTCAGAATTTTGGAAAATGATGATAAAAAATATTATGATTTCTATTGAAGGATTGTTTTTAAAGCCAGTCGAATCTTTTATAAATTGCAAGTTCATATTGGGTGTGTACGTGGTATGTCTACCTTGATTTTTACATGAATTGCTAGCTAGCTATAGGGGGCCTGGGAACTCTTTTCCTCGGTACCTGGGCAAAAATCCAACCAAATCTTTATAAAGGAATCCCACCAATTCAGTGGTCGGGTGGTTGGCTAACCCATGGGCCGGATGGAGGATTGTTGAGAAACAACTAGATATGATTAGTTACGTTATTTAGTTTTAAATCCTGAGAAGACCTTGTTCTATGGGAGGGGATCATCGGCTGTGCCTCGTAAATGAGAAAAAAAGCAGTGATTCCATGGACCAAGTGCAAGTCTCTTCTTGATCTAACCATGTGACTTCACGTTTGATCAGATCAATTTTTTCTAGTTAAGACAACTCGTTAGAGTAATTTTCCCGTTAGAAGATTTTTCCCAATTGGTGGAATTGCCCGTGCCTTTTGGGCGAGGGGAGTCTTTCGGGCCCGGTCTCAAATTCAAACAAATATGATATTTTTATCTCTCCTAGAGCAAATTGGATCAAAAAGGGAGCCAAACTGGTCTAAATCGTGTCCAAATTGAGTCAAGCTGAAACTGCAAAGCTCTAGAGCCTAGTTGGACTTAGTTAGTGGGCTCCCTCACCTATAAATAGACCCTCATTCCTTTGTATTTTCATCTTTGAGCTATACCATGCCAGTATTACCCTAAAAATTAGCATATTTGTATTATTCCTTAATTTGCCTCTTCTCTTGGGAGCTTGGAGCTTCTCTCTCCTCCAACAACTCTTGAAGATTGCTCTTATCCTCTTGGTGGCCAAAGGATTGCTTGGGGGCTTCACTTCAAAGTAAAGAATCAAGCAAATTTTAGAGGTAATCCTAATTTCTATGGTTTTTTTTCAATTATCTCAATGACTTTCTTCTTCTCAACCCCTCTAAAGCTTGAGAAGATTTAAAAGTAATGATTCTTTCTTCAAATAAAGCTTTCCAAAGATTCATAATGTCTAATAGAATTATGTTAATATTTTTACTTAATTATAATGTTTTCTTTAAGAATATCTCTTTCTTGATAAGATTAATCATCTTTATGCCTAGATCCTTAGTAAAAGGATGTTTTTCAATGATAATCTTTTGTTTCAATCTAAACTCTAGGCTTGATGAACTAGAGAATGAGAATCAATATTTTCATGATTTTAAATAAGTAAAAATGATGGTTAATTCTTTTTAGATTGATTTTAGTAGGAAAAGGATTATACAAATAATTTTGGAAATGATTAATCCTTATACATTCTAAATGGGAAGAGGATTATACAAACAATTTTGGAAATGATGAATGTTTAAAAAAGTTTAATCAAGGGAAATAATCATAATTATGATTATATCTATGGTTATAATTATGATAAGTATACATAGTTTAATTTTAAGCTTAAAAGAAGAGTTTCTATCATATTTCCATTACAAGTTTTCATTTAATTAGAAAATTGAAAATTATCAGTAATAGCAATGAAGCTATGGTAATTTTTTCAGAAAAAAATATATCTTATTTTTATGCATAATACTAAAAGAGTAATTCCTACCATATTCTAGGTTTAGATATTTTAAGCAAAAAGAATGATTTTTATCATATTGATGGAAAATACTTTTTTAGTATTTATGCATAATTATTTAATTAAGAGAAAAGAGAAAATTTTGATAAATTTATTTTTATGCATAAGAATTTAGAAGTAGAAAGAGGAATTCCCATGACATTCTGGATTCAAACATTTAAATGTTAAAAGAGGCATTTTTGGCATATTCCAAAATATGGATATTTGTATTTATTAAAAAAGAGAAATTTTCATTGTATTTAAGTAGAAAAAGATATAAATTAATTTTATTGTTAAAGGAAGAATTTTCACCATAATTTCACGTAGGAAATTAGGGCTAATGTTGAAGATTAAATTGGTGGAAAGAATATTTTAAGATATTTATATGTAGATAAATCAACAAAATGATATGTACTCAAAATTGGATTATTGACGGCAGGGTATTTTTATAAAATCCCATTATTCTCATACAAAACTATTTCTTAATTCTATTGTGGTTAGGAAGGAATGAATTTCATTAAGTTAGAATTTTCCTTACGGTTAAAAGTTTCGTTAATTTATCTGAAGAAAATCCTTAAGAATCAAAGTTAGAAGTAAACCGAATAATTGTTTGTTAGACTACGACCACCGTGAGAATGGCGCCAGTAAATTACTTGCCTATCTCTCGAATCTGAATCAAGAAAAACCTCATGACCAATTCCAAATCTTCAATATTGAGAATAGACTACCGTTGAATTAGAGAAGTTTTCCTTCAACCGAAATCACAAAGAATTAAGTTAGAAATTCAATGAAATTGATGGGGGTAGATTACCCTGATGTGAGACCAATGATTCTCATTAAGAAAATCTCGATTGTGGGAAAAAAAGATTTGTGGAATCAAACTCAAACCGAGAATTCTACTTGCATAGAAACTCTGCTTTTTTTAAAGGACTATTTTATGCCAGAATGCTAGAGGAAGCATTTGGCTTGTGATTTAACTAAGGAGAGATTTGTTGCAACAGACTACCAGGAAGTCGTCGAGGGACTCGCTCTCATGGCAAAGCCCCGAGGTCTTGACCAGCCTTCTTAGTACGATTAAAATGGTGCGCTTCCGATACGATGAGCGAGGACCGACGAAGCGGTCCCTGAGTGAAGTACTAGGACACCTAAGTAGGATCCTAGAGGGTTTTGACCAGGTGATGCACGGGCTCGCGGTTTTGCCTAGAACATCCATGCATATGTCGAGGAAGATATGGATGAACTGGAAAGGAACTATTTTTGTGAACTAGATTTTGATATTGGATCTCGTTGGTTGACCAGCTGGTCTTCAACAAAGAGTTCGGATAATAATTTTTGTAAAACAATGGATTGGATATTTTGGAGGATTATGATAGGAAATACTATGGTTTCATTGAAAGATTATTTTAAAGATAGTAAAATATGTTACAAAGGCAATTTCATATTGGCTATGTAAGTGGTGTGACTACCTTGAATTTTGGGCTAGGGTTTCCTCCATACCCAGACAAAACATAACCAAAATTTTTATATAAAGAAATCCCACCAATTCAGTGGTTGGGCGGTTGGCTAACCCTTGGGCCGGTAAGGCTAGATCGAGAGATTCCTATGATACAAATAGATACGATTAAGTTAAGTTAGTCACATTAAGTCCCAAGAAGACCTTTGTTTTGTGGGAGGGAATCAGCGACGGCGGCTGTGCCACCCTAAAGGGGGAAAAAAGTGGTGATTCTAGGGACCAAGTGCAAGTCTCTGACCATGTGACTTACGGGTTCGATCGGATCAGTTTGGTTAATTAAAACCTTGACTCGTTAGATTAATTCTCGCGCGTTAGATGATTTTCCTGGTAGAATCGCCTGTCCCTTCTGGACAAGGGAAGTTTTGCGGGTTCGGTTTCTGAGGAACCATCGGGCTAGTCTCTTGTCCTCCGGACATCCGTGGGTGAGGCCCCTGAGTGTGGATCCCTGCCCTACGTGAGAGGCTAATGCTTCGTCTGTCGCCAGCACCCTCAGAGGGGGCATCGCGGAGGGGGGGTGGGGGTCTCACAAAGGGAAATGTACAAAGACAAAGTGGGGGGGGCTTACACCCCTTGTGGTGGCGGGGGCAAGAGAGAGAGATAGAGGCGTCCCCAGGGTTCATGGAAATCACCAGTATGAAAGGTTTAAAAACCTTTATTTTACGTTTTCGTTCAAAGGTTGAATATCATCACACCAAACTAACTAATCAATTTGGATTTTTTTACTCATTGTAGGGCCCTATTCTAAGTAATTTGGTAGTCATACCATTAACCAACATCAAAGACAAAATTATCTCCTCCATAGGCTTTCCAATGCCCTTGTAGTAGTAGTGACATCTTCACAGACAACGTGTGGTAGACCATGTTGGTGCGGGCTACAATGGAGGTTGCAAGAATTGTAGACCTCGTTAGGGTGGGCTACACAATAGAGACTTTCTTTTTGCATTTTGATGGAATTAAACCATCTCACTCACGCATTTTAGATGGAATTCTGGTGAAATGAAAGAGAATTAACATTGCCAATACGGATCGTGCCGGAATGGGCTATCAAAGGCACTTTTTCTTTCTAATAGAATAAAACACTCTCTTTTTATCTTTTTGATGGAATTATGTTGTGTGTTTTGGTGAAATTTAATATGTCCAATATGGATTGTGCCAGAACAAGTATCAAAGGGACCTTATTTTTATATTTTTTAGAATTAAACCCTCTTTGTCTTGCATTTTGATGGAATTTTGTTGTGTGTATTTGGTGAAATTAAATAGAATACACATTGCCAATATGGATTATGGCATCACAGGCTATCAAATAGACTTTGTTTTCCCTTTTTGATAGAATTAAATGCTCATTTACTGATAGAATCACTAATGAGGCTACCACAATGTTTCCTCCTTACGTGCATTCCCTTTCAAAGTGGGAGTTAGATAACTTTCCATGGTGGATCGATATGGATAGTGGTGAAGTACTAGAGCAGGAAAAGGAGAAGCATGCACAATTCAAGAAGGAGGTGGAACAAGTTTATAAGAGGGACACATCTGCAGACTTGCATGGTAGTATCGTTGTGCTTTTTTTTATACAAATTGAAAATGATATCCATTGACTATAGGCCTATTTATTGGTTTTGGTAGGTCATGATGAGAAATGTCCACATTGAGCTGAGGAGCCTATCCTTTCATAGGAGACAGAGCCTATCCTTTCAGAGGATGATACTTCTTTTCCTGGTAAGAAGCCATTCCATCTCATATACTCATTTAATGATATAGGTTTTGATGTGTGGTTGGTTCAAATGAGGTGACTCTTTGATTATTTGTGTTTGGAAGGGAGTGCTTTGACAACACTCGCCAAGTGCTTTCTAAGAAAAGAAGCACTTTTATCTATGTTACTAAGGATCTGTTTAAAAGGCAATTTCATATTGGCTGTGTAAATGGTGTGACTACCTTGAATTTTGCTTGAAGCGCTAGCGGCGGGGGGCTTGGAAACTCTTTTCCTTGGTACCCGAGACAAAACATAACCAAAATTTTTATATAAAGAAATCCGAGTAGGTCAGTGGTTGGGCGATTGGCTAACCCATGGGCAGTCTGGATCGCGGGATTCCTGCAATACAGATAGATACGATTAAGTTACGTTAGTTAGATTAAGTCCAAGGAAGACCCTTGTTCTCTGTGGGAGCAAATCACCGCGGTTATGCCTCGCTAAAGGGGGATTAAAGCTCTGATTCTATGAACCAACTGCAAGTCTCTTCCTTAATCTAGCCATGTGACTTACGGGTTCACTTGGATCAGTTTAGTTAATTAAAACCTTGACTCATTAGATTAATTCTTGCGTTAGATGATTTTCCTAGTGGAATCGCCCGTGTCTTCCGGAGGAAGGGAAGTTTTTCGAGTTTTCTTTCAGAGGAACCGCCGGGCTAGTCTCTTGTCTGGACATTCATGTGGGCGAGGCCTGAGTATGGATCCCTACCCCACGTGCGAGAGGCTGTTGCTACTTCCGCTGCCAGCGCCCCTGGAGGGGGCATCATGGAGGGAGGGCGGGGGTCTCATAGCTCGTATAAGAGCTTTGTTAAAAGCTTTGTTAAAAGCTAAAGAAAACTGAAATTTATCAAAAATTTATAATAAAAACTCAGAAAGAGCATTTAGGTATTGTGTTTTCATTCCTTAAGCTTCATTAATGGAAGACTTTTGATCCATGAATTTGGTTTTATAAATGGAAGTTCCATGTTTATATGGTATTCCCGATCTTACTCAGTCCGAGGATATGACTGCTTTCACCTTTGAGAATATCCTCTCCTCCGCTATGACTCGAATGGGCAGAGCAAGACTCGTAAATCATTTCGAAGAATTATATTTCCCGGACCCGGCTAAGAGACGATAGCATAAGTGGCATGCAAGGCAATATGTCCACACCTCTTGCAACCTGCGCCTGATGTTGAGGAAAAATATCTCTTTAGCCATGGTCACGTTGAAGCTAAAGGTGATTCGCGGTGTTATCTTGTATCACCCCACACCTTAAGATTTTAGGCTTTCTTATCATATTTATAGACTTCTCAGATGTCTTATCCCAAGTAGTAAGATTGTAGCACCTTTAGCGGTAAGGGAACAATTGTATCACGGCATGCCAGTAGCCCAGTATCACTGTCTCATGCTTATACCACAGAGGTTTTGATTTTATGGAGCCATGATGCTCTATGTACATATTGTAACCTTTATATAAATAAAGAAATGTTTTTTGGAAAATTCTTAGCTATATAAGTGATTTGTTTATTATATGACAAATTGAAGAAACAAGATCTGTTCCTCGGACATATGTCATAGATCTCCAATAAGAATTGATTATCTTGTTTATGCAATTATTTTTTGAACCTCTTAAGTCTTAGTATCTCGTTGATGAAATCAAATAGAAATTTAACAATGTATCATTTTTGGTAGAAGCATGAGACGTGCGAACCGCGGGCTGACAGCCAGACCCTCTAAAAGATGAGGAAGAGCTTGACCCCGATGTTCCCAAAGCTCTTCACAGAACTCAACCACGTCCCTTCAAGGGTGAAGGGAAAAACTTTGGCAAGGCTGTGTCTGGGAAATATCTGGACGAGCAAGGCAAAGAGGACAAAACCCAACAACCCCCTCCAGATATCCAACAAGGATAATGCTACAGTTTCCCAACACCCCAAAGGCGAAGACACTAGTAGATAGGAATGTGGGCTATGGATCTTTCCGATAAATACGGCGTTGCAATAATGGAGTGATGATGATGTACACACACACAAATGTTAAACAAGCTTTGTGCTAAATGACAAAAGAGCAAGATGACACCACGACACCAATGAGCGAGGCAAGATGTAATGTGTGCAATGTGCCTTGTATATTGAATTTGATGTGTGTGTGTTTGATTCATAAAGCAAATTTATGTAGCTTTTATATGAGAAAAAGAGAAAGATCTTATCTAGCCACTTCTTGCTTGATGTTGACGAAGCTTTTGCGCGCTTGCCGATGATGTCCTCCACAAGAAGCAATACCCTCACGGCCCTCAAGGATTGAATTTTACAATGCTTTCAATTTTTGAATACAAACAACTTACAAGGCTTGCTAACGCGTGACTATGTGAGTGGGTGAGTGCGAAGCTAGGTTATTGTTTGCCGCTAAGAATCGCACCTGCTTCTTTATTACCAATATCTTCTTCTCTTCCACTTCCTTCTCCACATGATGCAAGGAAAAGAGATGAATGTTATTATGCTTTTATTTTTTTCTTTACCCCTTTTTCCCCTTGATCAAGTGAAAGTGGTGATAGCCTCTTTTTAATGATACCTTTTTTTTTTATATAAAGAAAAGCTTTTCAAAAAGGTATAAAATATAAAGGGTATTCCCCTGCGATGAAGCTGTTTCCCAGTGATGCAGGTCGTTTCCCTGCGGCGGTGAAGCTGGGAGGAATCACTTTCTCTCTTGCCTTTCACCCTTTCGTTTTTGGACGCCAAAATGAGCACATCACTCTTCCTTTTTTCGCATGTGAAGGAGCGCGCGAGTTTGCCTCCTTCCCCTTCACGGTCTCTGCACAATAGACTGTAGCAACGATTAGCAAGGCTTGCTTCGGTTCTTTGCTTGCAGCACAACGACCGGCAAACAGAAAATGGCCGCATCTCTCCTTCTTCAAGCGAACGCGTGCGGTCCATGCTAGCGATGCTTCACTTCAAGCATGGCACCGGCGATTCATTTCCATGCTTCATGGCAACAATTCGATGCAAGCATGCATGGCAATTCAAATATACTTTGCTTTTAATTTTTGCAGCAAGCTAAGGTTTCAGGTTTTTAAAAATTAAAGTGGGCCAAGGCCTTATTCAACTGCCACATTTGCACCCACAACTCTCTTCACCGATGTATCGTGTTTAGTACACATTTCACATGGTTAGTCCCACACATGCTTTAGTGCGGCGCCTTGATGGAGGTTTTGCCTGCAAAAAAAATGCTTGTGTGCCAAAAACAAGTGAGGGTATGAGGTGAAGGCATGGTGGAAAAAAAATGCAAGCCACGCATATGCTCATGCATCAAAACGTAGTGGAAGGGCAGAAAAAAATGCAATAGTGGCATCTTGCGGGGAAAGCTAGCTGGCTAGTGTGAACCCAGAATCTCTGGTTAGACAAGTGCCTTATCCATTGGGCTACAAGATCATGAGCAAATGGCTACGATCTATAGTGAGAAAGCTAACATCTGACAAGTGAATCAATCGACATGTCATGGATAGAATGAGAGAAGCAAAAGTGGAAGGATGGGATGACGTGAAAACCCTCAGAAGACTACCCAACTCCTCAACTCCCAAACACTTAAGGTCTTGCACTATTTCCCAAGGATCAATGTCAAAGGAATGGGTATTCACCAAGGCATGATCAAAATTCTGGGTAAAGGAACCAGAAAGGGCCATCAAAGCTAAAGAATCTGCAACACGATTTTCATGACGAGGCAAAAAGGTCAAGGAAGAAGAGGTGAAATGGGTGAAGAGGTCACGGGCTAAAAGACTATAGTAGTGCATCAAAGGGTGGAGGGTGCGGGCTTGTTGGCCATGAAACTCGTGGACCACGAGTTGTGAATCTCCATAGATATGAACATGAGATGCTCCCAAAAGAAGCAGTGCTCTCAAACCAATCAAAAGTGCTTGATATTCAGCAATGTCGTTGCTCAAATGATCTCCCAAAAGAACTCCCAAAAGAATAGCATTCCCTTCAAGTGGATATATGACAATGCCGCAACTACCAAGTTTGTCCTTGCCCCTACATGCTCCATCAAAGTATAGACTCCAAAAGGGTGTAGAAGATTCAACATCATCTGCAACTCATAATGGAAAAGTCAATGCAATCACATTTTAATTTTATCAAAATTGGTTTTGGTAGAGAACCATGTCCCATCCATTTCTGCAAGCTGGACTTTATTGCGAGGATAAACCTCAATAATGTGATAAGGACCCGACCATAAATGGCTCAACTTCCCAGGGAAAAGCTCATGACGTGCATCATAGAGAAGAACCAATTGCCCTTTCTCAAAAGAATAGATTTTAGCTTTCTTATCATGTGGCTTGGTTTGACGTTTCTAAGCAACCTCTTGATGTAGATAGGCTCTCAATCTCCACTTATCTAGATGCTCCAAAGTGCCCAATCTCTCTTGCGAACTCTCCTCCAAAGGTAGTGTGTGCTCGTGCAAAAACCTCAAACTCGCCAACTCATGCTCAATAGGTAACAGGAGGGCAAAACGGAAGTATGTGGTGCTAGCCATGGATAATACTAGGGAGATTGAGTCGTGGCCTGTTGTGGCTTGTAAACACATCGATAAGAGCTCTCCACATTAATAGAAAAAGTGATGGCCGTATTCAAGTCATTTGGGGCTTGAGCTCAAACCAAAATTTGGATGCTAAGGTGTATGCCTCCTAGAAACGAGTCCATGATGGTGAGCGGGTCGATGTTAAAAATAGGAGTGTAATGATCAACAAAGTTCCTAAACCTCATGGGGCGGCTTGTTCCACGGTCTCATGGGGGTGATTTTGCTTGAATGAGCATAATTGCTCAAAAAATGTGAAGAAGTTTGGAGGTTTGCGAAATTCAGTGAAGAATTTTTGCTCAAAATCGGCAAAGTTTGGGATGGAGTTTGGTTGTTTCTTGGCAAACCAATTTGAGGACTCACCTTTAAGTGTAGTGCTAAAGTAATTCATCGCATGCCCTTCCTCGACGATGTGTGAGGTCAAACAAGCAATTTTGAAATTGTTTAGATGAGCGGTGGGATCCTCCAATGGCATCCCATAGAATGTGGGGAATGGGATGAGGGGTGCATCAGGATGGGCCAAATCTGGTGGTAAAACCAAAGGTGATTGAATGGCAAATGGAGGAGGAAGTGGTGATTGAGCCATAATTGGAATTGGTATAGAAATTACGATTCAAGGTGAACTCCCCCCAGATGATGGCAAAGGAGGTGAACTTTGTAATGGAAAAGTGCTAGTGGGGCTAGAGTGAAGTAGGTGTTGCTTGGCTTTCTCCCTTTTATGGTATCTCTTAGCTCGGCTATCTTGCCAATCTTTGGCACTTTGCATAAGTCTCCTTTCCAAGTAGGTTTGTGTCGCAGAACCAAGACCAAGTCAAGGTCCCACCGGGTGTGTGTCTCAAAAATATCTGGACGAGCAAGGCAAAGAGGACAAAACCCGACAAGCCCCTCCAGATATCCAACAAGGATAATGCTACACTTTCCCAACACCCCAAAGACGAAGACACTAGTAGATAGGAATGTGTGCTATGGATCTTTCTGACAAATACGGCATTGCAATAATGGACTGCTGTTGATGTACACACACACAAATGTTAAACAAGCTTTGTGCTAAATGACAAAAGAGAGAGATGACACCACGAAATGAGGCAAGATGTAATGTGCAATGTGCCTTGTATATTGAATTTGATGTGTGCGTGTTTAATTCATAAAGCAAATTTATGCAGCTTTTATATGAGAAAAAGAGAATGATCTTATCTAGCCACTTCTTGCTTGATGTTGACGAAGCTTTTGCGCACTTGCCGATGATGCCCTCCACGAGAAACAATGCCCTCACGGCCCTCAAGGATTGAATTTTACAATGCTTTCAATTTTTGAATACAAACAACTTATGAGGCTTGCTAATGCGTGACTATGTGAGTGGGTGAGTGCGAAGCTAGGTTATTGTTTGTCGCCAAGAATCGCATCTGCTTTTTTATTACCAATATCTTCTTCTCTTCCGCTTCCTTCTCCACATGCAAGGAAAAGAGATGAATGTTATTATACTTTTATTTTTTTCTTTACCCCTTTTTCCCCTTGATCAAGTGAAAGTGGCGATAGCCTCTTTTTAATGATACCTTTTTTATATATATATAAAGAAAAGCTTTAAAAAAACATATAATATAAAGGGTATTCCCCTGCGACGATGAAGCCGTTTCCCAACAATGCAGGTCGTTTCCCTGTAGGTGAAGCTGGGACGAATCACTTTCTATCTCGCCTTTTTTACCCTTTCGTTTCTAGGTGCCAGAATGAGCACATCACTCTTCCTTTTTGCGCATATGAAGGAGCGCACGAGTTTGTCTCCTTCCCCTTCACAGTCTTTGCATGATAGGCTGCAGCGAGGACGATTGGCAAGGCTTGCTTCAGTTCTTTACTCGCAGCACAACGGCCGGCAAACTGGAAATGGATGCGTCTCTCTCTCTTAAAAAGCAAACGCGTGTGGTCCGTGCTGGTGACGCTTCGCTTCAGGCATGGCAACGGCGATTCATTTCCTTGCTGCATGGCAACGATTCTATGCAAGCATGCATGGCAATTCAAATATACATTGCTTTTAATTTTTGCAGCAAGCTAAGGTTTCAGGTTTTTAAAAATTAAAGTGGGCCAAGCCCTTATTCAACCACCACATTTGCACCCACAACTCTCTTCTCGGCGATGTATCATGTTTGATACACATTTCACATGGTTAGTCGCACACATGCTTGAGTGCGGCGCCTTGATGGAGGTTTTTCCTGCAAAAAAAATACTTGTGTGCCAAAACCAAGTGAGGGTATGAGGTGAAGGCAGGGCGAAAAAAAAATGCAAGCCACGCATTTGCTCATGCATCAAAACATAGTGGAAGGGCGAAAAAAAATGCAACAGGCTGTGGACTAGTGGATCGAATCAATGGAAGAATACTTCAATGTCACCGAATACAATGAGAGGAGCAAAATGGCTCTTGCAAGGTTGAAGATAGTGGAAACAGCCAGGGTGGCATGGAGAAACTATTGCGAGACTAACCATCTGGATAGGAACACCCAGTCCTGGAATGATCTCAAGACTTACTTAGGGAAGATATTTTGTCCCCTCGGATTTTTGGAACCAAGATGAATGAATTCTTAGAGATATTCTAGGGGAGCAAAATTATTGAAGAGTATCACCAGGTGTTTGCTCTTCTCCTCAAGTACTCACCACCACTAGCGAAGAGAAACTCATGGCCAGGTTCATTTGAGGAATGAACAAACCTTTGGACACCCTGGTCAAGAATGCCAAGCTAGTTTCCATGGCTGAAGAAGTAAGGATGGCAAAGGACTTTGCCAAAGCCTTTATTGTTAAAGCCCCGCCAAAGCCATCTCTCCCTCATCCTTCAAGAGGTTCCAAATACTGGGAAGTTCTTCCAACCTTCCGCCTCCAAAGAGACACCAAGGTCCCAACTAGAATCAGGAGACAAGAAGTTTTAGAAATGAAGGAAGACCTTTTCCTCGAAACTCTTTTTTAGGAACTCTGACTCTTTCTAGAATGCAGAGGGAAGAGCTTCGAAGAAGTGAAAACTTGTGTTTCGGTTGTCAAGGGTTTTGGCACAGATCAAGGATTACCCAACTCCTTCTATGGGCCAAGGAAGCCAAGGTCCCAGAGTTCAAAGACAGACGACTCTTCGTATCAGTCCAATCAAGGTCCCCTGCGCACCAAAATCAGGGCAACTCTAGAAGAGTGCCAGCTCAGCTTTCTTGCAGCCTCCATGCAAAGTAGTCTCAGAACTCCCTCCCAGAATTGGGGAAACCAAAGAGAGAGAGTTCTACCTCAGAATGCAGGAGCAGCTAGAGCCGTCACTATAGCTGAGGAAGTGGAGGAAGAAAAAGGGCAGATCTATGCCACCAATTGAGCATCAAGGGGTAGAATCGTCAATTATCAATCCTCCAAAATCCAGCAGAGTACCAAGATAAGAAATTCAAGATTTTGATTGATTCATGCAGTACTCATTCTTTTATTTTCCCAGGATGTCTACGTAAGTTAGTCCTAAATCAGAAATCAGGGAAACCTATGCAAGTGGAATTGGCCAGTGGAAAGATTCTTTTCACACACCTTGAGACAGACCCTATTCAGTTTAATCTAGATGGGAATGTAACAGATTGCCAATTCAAGGTCCTACCCTTCGGAATCTATGATGGAATTCTTGAAATGGATTGGCTCCAAAAGAACCAGGTTGACATTTACTGTCACAATGGAACCATCTCTTTCCTTGACCTTCATGAGAATAAAGTTCAAGGAACTGGAATTTCTAAATTTTCAGATCCCCAGTGCTGTAATTAGTCAAAGCTTCTAAATTGTTAAAGGGACTCAGAAAGAGTCAAGCTATTTATGTCGTTAACATGAATCCGGTAGACATAAAATGCAAGGCTAAAGAATCAGAGTGGTTAAGTGAGTATGCCGATGTGTTCCTAGAAGAGTTGACTGAGATACCTCCGACTCGCGAAGTAGATCTGAGATCGAGTTAACCCCTGGAGCTAAGCTTGTAGCCTAGCTGGCTTACAAAATGCTAATCCCAGAAGCCATAGAACTTAAGGAGCAGTTAGAGCAAGGATTTGTCAGACCCAGTGTTTCACCTTCTTGGGGTGCGTCCGTTCTCTTTTAGAAGAAGAAAGATGGAATGTTAAGACTCTATATTGATTATAGAGGATTGAATCAGTTAACAATTAAAAATAAGTATCCTATCCCCAGGATTGATGAACTTCTTGATCGGTTAAGTGGAACCCAAATGCTCACAAATATAGATCTCAAATCTGCGTACTACCAGATCAGAATAAAGGAAGAAGACATCCGGAAGATAGCATTCAATACTCACTATGGGCATTATGAGTTTACAATCATGCCATTTGGATTGACTAATGCCCCAGCAATGTTTAACCATCTCATGCAGGATATTCTCAGAGAATACATGGATGATTTTGTTCTTGTATTCTTTGATGATATCTTGGTATACTCAAAGAATGTTGTAGATCATGAAGATCATGTACGCAAGGTCCTAGAAATCCTAAGGAAGTACTAACTCTTTGCAAAAAAGAGCAAGTGTTCTTTCTTTGTTGACTAGGTGGAATAATTGGGATTCATAGACCCCGCAAAAATCCAAGCAGTCGTAGACTGGTCAGAGCGTAAGACAGTAAAAGAAGTCAGAGGATTCTTGGGACTAACCGGATGGTATAGAATCTTTATACCCAGGTATGCTTAGATAGCACCCCCCCTTTAACTAACCTTCTCAAGAAGAGTACCCTATTTTAGTGGACTGCTATGTGTCAGAGTGCCTTTGATAAGCTGAAGATAGACCTAGTAACCAACCCTATCCTTAAGTTGCGAGATGTTTCTAAACCTTTTGAGGTAGTTCCTAATGCTAGTGGTGTTGCCTTAGGCGGTGCTCTTATGCAAGAAGGTCATGCAGTAGCTTATGAATCTAGAAAGCTTAGAACACATGAGAGAAATTATGATGTCCATGACGGAGTTACCTTGAGTAGTTTATGCTCTAAAGTTGTGGTGGAGACATTATCTTTTGAGACCGAGATTCACCTTGATGATAGATCATCAAAGTCTGAAGTGGATCTTCACCCAAAGGGATCTCAACATGCATCAAAGAAGATGGATGCAGACCCTGTAGGATGATTTTGAAATTAACTATCGGCCAGGGAAGCATCATCAAAAATGTCATCAAAGACATGATTTGAACCATGTTCAATATCAATGGGAAGATCAATGTATATATCAAGATTATCACTAGAATCCTTCGTAAGGTCTTCAGAATCCTTCATAGGTGAAGAAGGATGCACAACATTTTGAGAGATACAATGATTATCAAATAGAAAAAGAAAAGCAGTGAGTAAGGATTGTGTATCATCAGAATCCTTACAAGACCATGTACCTCCGATTGAGCGTTCAAATCGAATAGATCATCACACGACTAATGATGACTTTCTGAGAAGTAGGATCATAAAATTTGTATCCTTTAGAATTATCAAAATATCCAATAAATGTAACTTTCAAACCAACAGGATCCAAATTTTGTCACGTTTCTTTTGGCACGTAAATATAAGCAATGCATCCAAAGGTGCAAAAATGTGATACAAAAGGAGTTTTCCTTGTCCAAATTGTAATGGGAATATTACTAGAAGAAGCACTTCTAGAAAGATGATTTTGAACAAAGACTACTGTATAAACTACTTTAGCCCAAAAGCTCTTGGGTAATCTATAATGAATAAGCATGCATCTCATAGCATTAAGGATGGTTCGTTTCTTATGCTATACAATTCCATTTTTGGGAGGAGAATATGGAACAGTAAACTCATGTGATAAATTTCTTGTTCGATACAATTGTCATCGAAGAGATTTGAAATATATGCCACTGTTGTCACTACTACGAAGAGTCTTGATAGAGCGACGAGTATGAAGTTCAACTACTTTCTGATATTACTTGAATATGGATAAGGCTTCAGACTTATGCCCTAATAGAAAACCATATGTGAAACGAGAGAAATCATCAATCAAGGTAGTGAAATAACGATAGTGAGATTTGGAGGGAGAAAAAGGTCCACAAATATCCGTATGAATGAGTTCTAAAAAGGCATGTGAATGAGTAGAGGTAGAGATATGAAAAGGTTGTCGATGATGCTTGCCAAGAGCACAATACTCACAAATGCCCATATGAGGACGAGCTTTAAGATCCATACCTCTGACAAGATCATGAGACGATGAATATCAAGAAGCTTTGCAAAATCCGAATGGACAAATCGATGATGCCATAAATTGCAATCAAGATCTCTTGGAGCAGTAACAACATTTGCAACAGCATCATTCAAAGGGAGCTCAAACAAATTATCACATCAAGGATCTACTGTGATAGTATGCCCATCTTTTTCAATTCAACACTTTGTATAATCAAAACCAACAAAAAGACCAAGATCAACAAGCCGGGCAACAGAAAAAAGATTCCTTTGAAGATCTGGTGCCAAGATATAGATCTAGTAGTCTCATTAGCAAGATACACCAATTTCTTAATTGGAAGAGAATGATAATTATGAAGCCGTTGAGATTGGTAATTCATGTTAACAATAGCACCAGAATCAACAATAAAAAGAGCACCATCCCGAACAAGAAGTACTCTTCCAAGAGAAATCTCATGAGATGAACACAATTTAGCTCCTGATGATGATTATGCTCATCACCACTCTCCCCA
Organism: Cibotium barometz; assembly: GCF_041138505.1. Taxonomy (NCBI): domain Eukaryota; kingdom Viridiplantae; phylum Streptophyta; class Polypodiopsida; order Cyatheales; family Cibotiaceae; genus Cibotium; species Cibotium barometz. The sequence continues at coordinate 41,725,046 of NC_141072.1, forward strand.
TATTCTCAGTGGATCGACACTTGAACATGACCAACTATGGCATCTGGAAGGCAATGGAGTCTATCTTCACACCATTAAAAGAGAGATTAACCAAAATGCCATGAAGAATGCCTTATGTATTAGCAAAGACCCATTCTACCATATGCATTTCTCAAGCTTTGAATGAGCATCCATACAAGAATGGTAGAGTTGCAAGGTAGAGAGGCCATACCATAAAACAAAATGTGACAAAGACATAATGACATTATTTTCAAATTTAGGTAGATATCTACAAACTTTCCATATGTTTTTAGTATATTCCATGTGACTAGCAAACAACATGTGATTGGCACATGTGAACCCAATTCTTAGATTTTTTTAAGTTTTTAGTTTTGTGGGGGAGGGGGTAGAGAGAGAGAGAGAGAGAGAGAGAGAGAGAGGAATATCTGTAATAATTGAATTATTTTTGACTAGTTTCAGACAAATATAAAAACATTTATTCACACATTTATTTTGGTAAATATATAGATGATTTTCTCATGGATATTTTAAATGAGTATACCGATGATTCGATAGTGATGGAAGCATCGACGTGCATATGTACGTTCTTATATTTTTGTTGCAATTCATTTTTGTTGGATTACACGTCAAAATTTAGGTGGCCTGTAGTGGTGCATGTGCTAAGGACTTCCAGGGGTAAGCACATTCTCAACATCACGTTGTGCTAGCATAAACACAATATTGACTCAAAATAGAGGATGATTACACTTCCAATGGTGGTAGATCAATGAAGAAGTAGGCAAGATTGTAACTGTTACAGTAGTTTTTAAGCCTCCTTTAAGAAGCATTGTGCGTGGTATGAGGTCAATGTGCATGGATTTGTCATGAAAGTACTATAAGATTTTCCATGTGCTCCTTCCACAATTGTGTGTAGAAGCATGGTTTGCATATGACATGGGAATCAAGGGAGGTAGTGTGATTAACATGGATATGGCACTCAAGGGAGGGGCCTGGAGTAGTTCGCCAGCAAACTACCCATGGGCTGCCTCTTTTTTCTATAAGTTTATGCTCTACTTAACCCCTTCTTATGGATATGTATGAAAATTGAGCATTAATGATATACTTAGGTTTGTGGGCTTGTGAATACATATACAAAGAATAAATCTATTGGTGATGCAAGGGACCAAGAGGTAGTTCACCAATGAACTACCTTGGGCTTCCTTTTTTTCTCTGATTAGTTTTTTTAATTGTGCTTAGATAAGTATGCAAAGTGGACATGTATGCATTGTGATGCACTTGTGGATAGTGCTCTTGTGGACATGTATGCAAAGTGTTACAGTTTTGCTTATTGGGTGTGGATGAACTTCCCTGACCCCTTCTTTTTGCTATTGAAAACAAACATGGTGTAATGGACATATATGCCAAGTGCAATGCTCTAGTGGTCACATGAAAGGGAACCCTCCCAACAAGCAAAGGGGCCTGGGAGCTTCAATGACAATAGCTTGGCCATTGCAGGTGCCTACATCCCATGCTGATCTCTGGTGCCCCATTCTCAACGATGGCAATAGCTTGTAGAGATCTATTGGGTACCTAGGCCTTAGTGCGTCATACATGCTCGCTTGTGCAGAAGAGACTCGCCATTGTGAGTACAAGATGTGATGGGCTAGGAGGTAGTTCTCTCTTTTATATGTTTTAAATCACATGTATGCCAAGTGAGAATCTAGACATGTGTTGATCGGATACTATGTATGCCTATGCTCTATCAGACATTTATAATTTAGACATCTAGCATTCATTGCATAATATGTATGCTCTATTGTGCACAAGTATGTCAAGTGCATTCGACATGCATACTAAGGGCTTAGTAGCTTATGGACATCCCTCCTATTAAAAAATAAAAAGCGATGGGAGGTATGCCCTCAAGCATGGGTGTGGGATAAAGCAAAGCAAAAGGACAAATGCAATTATGATTTCACCCACACATCCTTTAATGGACCAAACTTGTAACGCTCCCACTCACCCAATAAATAATAATAAGAGAATATTTGATGAAGCAGAAGAGAGAATAGAGTCTTTGATTATATCTATCTTTCATACAATAGATAACAAGAGGAGGACTCTTGTGTAGAGCTTGAACCCTCCAACAACCCTCGAGCTATCTCACTCGCACTCTCACTCTCATGAAAAACTCGTACACTCACACTCACACTCGCACACGCACTCGCACACGCACACGCACACGCACTCGCACTATCAATCTCTTCTTCTTCTTTTTTTGTGTATTCCTCTTCTTGATGTTGAGAGCCAAAAGTAGCCCTTTGTGGATCTTTCTCAATTTGCATGCCATATTTCTAGCGATGTCACCCTATTTTGAAAAAGCATGTTCGAGAAGCTTTCTTCACACGCGGTCATCATTTCCATGAGATTATGCCCTTTCTCAAGGTGCACCACTCACACCTCGGTGATCCGATGAGGATGCTTAATAGCCCATCTAGAACACTCCATCCTCCTCTTTGACTTCGTATCTCTTTGTCCAAGGCTAAATCTTTATCCTTGACCTCCGTTTAGGACCTGGCAATGTCTCGATATGGAAATCTAGGCACATTTTTAGCACAAAACCACTCAAAATCTAGTATGGAGTCACCAACGGATGTGAAATACTGTGAATCACAAAATTTTCACTCAAGAAAAGTTGTATGTATAAAATAAAAAAACTCTTTCATGCCAAACTTCCCCGAATTCTACCTCTAACATAATCAAAACTCGCCCACAAAATGGTAACTACCTGAAAATGACCAAAACCAAAGCAAGTCTTGCAACACAAAATTTCATCAAAACATGTTAGATGTCCTAACAAAGTATTCTACATATTTCCTCCACCATGAAGTTCTAAAAAAATATTTATACAAAATTATGAAGGTTCACAATCGCCCCTTCTTTGAGAAATCTGTCCTCAGAGTTTAAATGAATGAAATTCTGCATGCAAAGAATTTAAGTCTACCCCCACGAGCCATCTTCTAAGGGATATACATCCCACTTAACAAAAACTTCAACTATAGTCTTATTTATAGGTTGTCTCGTTCTTCTATCCAAAATGAATTGAGGTTTGATCCTCAATCTTCCATCTTCTTGAATCCTTAATTTGTCCTACAAAACATGAGAAGGATTAGCAACATAACTTTTCCATAAACTCACATGGAAAACAAGATGGACTTTTATATTGCTAAGCAATTCTAGTAAACTATGAAATAAACTATGATTTGTCAAGTAAAATAGGTAGTTTACTAGAATCGCTAAGCAATTCTAGTAAACTACGAAATAAAATATGATTTGTCAAGTAAAATAGGTAGTAAACTATGCCTTCTTGTTATGGCGCACCTCAACCCCCCCCTTGAAATATATCCAACAAGAGATAACTTGGTGAGCCGCAACTGTCGTGAGGATATTTTCATTAGCCAAGCCCGTAACCCTTGAGGTCTCCAAGCTCTACAACTACTTGAGAAGCAACTCCACCATGCCTCCCGCAAGCGTTGTCACACCGCCGCGTTGCACTACGTGTACTTGTCCCTCCTCTCACCTCACTTAACTCACACACACTCACTAGTATGGATTAGAGAGAGATTAGCAAGAGGATTAGCAAGAGCAAGACTCTACTGCACAATGGGAGAGTTCTTTGTATTATGAGAGATATTCACTTATATACATGGCCATAAGTGTTCACACTGAATCAAATTATGGCTGGCTGGAACTTTGGGCTCATAAAAGGCCTAATGCTATTGCAATGAGTAATCTCATAATATATCCATGAAGTTCATCACTTGGGAGTTTATCCTAACTTACTACCACATGATGTTAAAGCGGAAATCATCATAGGTATTCCATTGGACCGTTACATACGCTCGTCCAAGTTGTATATTTGGACACCATTGCTTCATATCTTGAATGTATGTCCTTTTGGTGTATCTACCTTCACTCCTCGATATAAGATAATGGTAGTAACTCTTGTTAATCCTAGGAATGGGTTAACATTCCCCCCTTCCTAACGCCGACCCTCGTGATCGCGTTGAAGACCTTTGTGTGGGGAGAATTGACAAGTTTTATTGATGGTTTTTTATGTTGAGTGACGTTCAATGGTATTTGTTCCTTCGAAAGGAATAAGAAAGGCTAGTTAGTAAATGAAAAGGTTAGAGATTAGGGGGAATTCCTCGAGTGATTGCATTTTGATATTTTTGTGAGCATTTTTTATGTGGGTTATATTTTTTACTCGCTTTGTTAGAAGCAGAGTTACATGTGATTTGTGTTAGTTGGGAAACTAAGAGATGCTAATGATGGGGGAGAAGAGAAGGAAGTATTCACAAGAACGTAGAAAAAATCATCAAATGAGATTGTGAGATGGATCTCATGGATTTAATTAAATTCCTACGGATTTAATTAATTATTATTTTTTTACGTGTGGGCCTATTTCACGACATGAAGTGGACTTCATGGACTTAATTAAATTAAATTTATTTTTACCTACTTGTTTCACGTCCGCGAAATAGAAGGCTTCATGAACGTGAGATGTATCTCACGGATTTAATTAAATTAAATTTATTTATTTTACATGTGGGCTTGTTTCACGACATGAAGTAGACATGTTTCACGACGTGAAGTTGACTTACTTCATAGACTTAATTAAATTAAATTAATTTTTCTTTCGCGTGGGGCCTTGTTTCACACCGTGAACTGGTAGGTTGTGGTTCATGACGTGAAATGGAGTTTTCGAAATCTAGTGGGAAATTCAAATTTAGGGCTTCATGAACGTGAGATGGATCTCACGGATTTAATTAAATTATTTTTTTTTTTTGCACAGGGGCTTGTTTCACGACGTGAAGCGAACATGTATTATGATGTGAAGTTGACTTCATGGACTTAATTAAATTAAATTAATTTTTTTTCGCATGGGGGCCTGTTACACACCATGAACTGAGAGGTTGCAGTTTACGACATGAAATGAGGTTTCACGAATTTTTTTTTTTTTGGAGTCTAGTGGGAAATTCTAATTTCCTTGTGTGGAGGAAATATTTTTTTAATTTTAAATTGGGGAGATATGGGCATAAAGAAGTCAACACTTTTATGACACCCCGTTACACCCTTCATAAATGACTCCCAAAATGGACAAATTGTTAACTCAAATTGGCATCTTTTCATTCAGTGCTTAAACATTAATCAAAGATTAATTCTTTCACTAATCTTTCTCCCTTTTGAACTAAGTTAGAGATTGAATTAACCACTAATCACTAATTTATTCACATCATTGGATAGAGCATGGAATTGCTAAGCTATGTGCATCAACTAATCTTTAAATTAATCTATAATTAGAGATTAATTAAACTCTTAATTTTAGTTTTTTCTCTTTATGAAAAATTAAGTAAAAGAGAGGGAAATTCCTCCAATTGATGAAGAAATTGATGCAATAAGGTGTTTTGATGCATCTAGATGGTCTCAAAACACTAATTTTGACCTCTTACATGATCTAGCTTTTTTTGCCTCTAGAAATGGGCTAACACTACTTAGTAAACTACAAAGTAAACTATGATCGTGTTGAGATTCAAGCTCGATGTCATCTTGTACCAGCTGCACTATGTGCTAGCATGTTAGGTAGTAACATGTGTGAGACATAAATGACCGCATCCAGCTGGTCATAGTGTGTGGACCGTAGCTAGGGTTAGCTGTGTGTGGACACAATACAAGTAGTGTGTTGCAGCTTATGGATTATGGCTTTATGCATTGTGTGAGATGGGACATGGCTTCCCTCTAGGGTTTGACTAATACATTAGGGTTTGCTCTTGTGTGTGTGTCTCCTCTCCCTCTACCTATTTTTCATCATGGTATTAGAGCCTGGTGCTCTCTATTAGGGTTTATGAGTGAGTGAGAGAAGAGGGAGAAGAATCTCTAAAGAAAAGCTATGGAGCTTGCCATTGGAGTTGTGAAGCTTGAGCACACCGATTTTCACCAAATCTGAGAGCTTGGCCTACCGGGTAAGGAACACTAAACATCCTTGAGCAGATTGCAAGTGCAAAAACACAAACAACATCAAATTTGATTTGCCCAAAGCAAAGGAAAAACTTTTGTTTTGCAAGCTCTCCATTGAAGCTTGATTGTGGTGAATGTATGACGCAAATGGTTGCAAATGTATGACGCAAATGGTTGCAAATCTGGCAAAGATTTATGTATCTGGCAAATGGGAATGTGTTAGAAACTCATGTGCAAGCCCTAAAATGAATTTGGAGCAAGTTTGATCTATTGGAGTGATTGAAAAAATACGGTTTTGAAGCCCTCACAAAAACAGAGAATAGAGGTTCAATTTGGATGCAATTGGAGCCGGTCTTTTGTAAAAATCAACACATTGGTGGCCTCGGTACATGCCTAGGAGTGTTGGGAACCTTCATGTATCTTGAATAGCCACAACTAACTCTTCAAATCTCCCCAAGAGCAGGCGGCATAGCCTGAAGGCCAAAAACAGACAGATTTTGCTCATCTGGCATAAGTGGAGGTCAAATACAAGCTTGGTGGTTGATTGACTTCAAAGTTTTCTTAGAAATGTTGTGATAAACACAGAGGAGAATGTTTTTATGTGGTTTATTGGAGCAATTATGCATTTGAGAGCTAATTATGAGCTGATTAAAAAAGCTATTAACAGTGATTAGTGAAACAGAGGGTCATTAATTGACTAATTACTCTCTCAACTTTTATAATTGGTCTAATTCTTTTTACATGGAGTTAGTAGACATAATTTATAAACTAATGAATGCCTGGTCCCTCAATTTGGACAAGAATTGAAGAAATTAGAGCACTTTTCCTACTAGTTTTTCTCAAAACAGAGAAGGAGATTTGATATTTCTTTTTTTTTTCCGAGAAAAGATCCTTTCATTAGTTATGTAAAAAACGCCCGTAGGGCTACAAAAGAGATCTCTCCTGCTCCTAACAGAGAGAAGAGCAGTGAATACATCATGGCAGCCCGGGAGACTCTCCCTAGGTGCTGCAAAATACAAACATCAGTCTAAAGGACTGAACGGCTAAATCATACAATGGGGGGGGGAAGAGCCAAACAGGAGGCCTGTAGTGCCAACGGGGGGATCCCGTGTGTAGGGTGTAGAAAGGGCCGCAGCGCCAAGTGGTATGAAAGGCCTGGCGCCGTAAGATCGCCTCATCCGAGTCTCCCCGGATGCGGTCGTACTGTCCTCGCAGGGTGTGGATCAACTCCTGCCAAATCCCTCGAACAGTCTCTGCTGGTGGCTCCAATCTCCCCTCAAAGGCCGTGAAGCACCGGGCCCTCCAGGTGAACCAGATGGTGAGGCTGCTGAGGAGCTCCCATCGTAAATCCCTCTCCTGTGTCCAGCTGGCGGACGAGTAATCCGGTGCCGGAACCAGGCGAGGCTGGCCCCTAATAAAGCTGATGGCCTGACTGCCCTGCTCCATCTCATAGCCCATAGCAGGCCCTGACGAAGTCGACCAAGCAGCGGCACCCCACGTAAACATACCCTCTGGAGAGAGGGGGGCCAGAATACGCAGCATCCGCAGCCAAATCTGCTGAGCCTGAGGGCAGTCCCAAAGGCAATGTCGCTGTGTCTCCATAGGGTGGCCGCATCGGACGCAGGCCGCCGGGAGACCGCTGTAAACAAGCCAAGTGCCAACTGCTGAGCCCCTGTGGGCGACCAGCCACTGAAAAGCCGAGATCCTGCGGGCCTGTCGACTAGCCCAGAGCCGAGCCCAGAAATCCTCCAGGAACTCCTGTGATAGTCCCTGCAATCGCCAATGCCCCGATGCCGCTGGAGAAACCGTCCTCCTCGCCGTCAAGATATGCCGTCCCAGCCGAACAGTATACTGGAAAAATGTGATCTCTGTGGCCTCAAGGGATGCATAAGGATCATGCCACTCGTACTCTCCGGGGTCCCACTGCAGCCGGGCCAAGGGGCGCGCTGCATATGCCCATATGCGCCAATCCGGGAGCACGTCAGCAGGGTCGGGGTCAATATGCCACTTCCGAGAAGCGGCAGCCACTACCCGAATCCTCTGAAAGGTGCACTCTGCAACCAAAGGCGACTCCACCTCCACTCTCTGGAGTCGGCCCTCATCCTGAATCTCATAATAGAGGCATCTGCCATCCTCAGTGCTAGCTCTGACAGCAATCAGGATCTCCAACTGTGTGAAGGCACCCATCCACCGTGGGGCCACTGGCTCGAGAGGTGTGAACCACTCCTCTGTAAGTGCCTCCCGAATATCATCCCTCATAATCAACCCCCCTCTGAAGTGACTCAGCCTCTCCACCTGGGTCTCCTCTGGTAGACTGCAGAAAGCCTGCCAGTCTCCAAAACTACGAGCTGGGCCTGCCGCTAAAGGTCCCCAGGCTAGACGAGGCCGAGAACCCAGCATATGACCCTGCTCTGTACGAACCGCTGGGCTCCAGATGAGCGGCTGCCTGGCCCGCTCCTCAACACAAGACGGAGGCCGCTGAGAGAGCCCCGGTCTCAGTAGCTCCCAAGCTCGCAGGATACTCAAAGCAAATCTGTCCTCCCATCCTCTACTGAGGCCTGTCCTCCTCATCTCTATGAATATCCAGCGAATCTCTGGTGCCCAAGTACCCCCTGCAGGAGGCGCCCGGGCCTGCAGTCGCTGCAAGAGGAGCTCTTTCCAAGGCTCAGCGCCTGGAAGCAACCCCCGAACAATAAGCTTCCCCAATAAGGCTCTACTCTGATCGACTGGATCTATAATGCCCAAACCGCCCTGAGCCAACGGAAGTGTAATAACTGCCCATGCAACCTTTGCCCGGGCTGGCTGACCGTCCCGCCCAGACCACAGAAAGTTCCTGATCAGCCTCTGTACCTGGCTGATGCAAGAGCTCGAGAAAATCCAGCAAGACGTAATGTACCACATAGTCGCTAACAGCACCTGATTTGCCACCACCACCCTCCCAGCCAAGGATAGTCGAGCTGTACTCCAATACAATAGCTTCTTCCAAATGCTCAGAAGAAGCGGGGCAATCTGCTACTCGGGTGACAAATCGAGGCCAATCTGGCATCCCAAATACCGCACTGCTGTGCCGGAAGGAATCCATCTAAAACCGGGGTCCGGACTCCATGCCGGAGTGGGAGCACTACGAGATTTGATATTTCTCGTATGTATGCATCTTGGTTGGTGTTAATATGCAACATTGAGCTTGTTTGGGTGTCAATACAAGTTATCCACACTTGATTGAACCATTATATTGCAATTTTAAGCCTTGGAAAGCGTGACAAAATAGGGTGTTTAGATTGAGTATGCCAGTTCAATTTGAATGCAATATCAGTATAATTTTCTACATCAACAATGAAGTTCGTTGAGTACTTTGGAGTATGTGGAACACTTATTAGAGTATGGTTGAGCTAAGGAAGGCTCATTTATAGATATGGACATGTGTGAAAGGTGCATTTTCATTGAGCAAATATGTCAGCAGACAACCCAGTACCGATTGTTGGTGAGAAGTTGGATACAAAGAACTTCTAGGCATGGAAGTATAGGATTAAAAGCTTTCTAAAAGAAAAAGAATTTTAGAATCTTGCTACAGGTGCAAAGCCTACCCTGACAACCTACACAACAACAAGTTGTAGCTCATAAACAATGGTTAGAGAGAGCATACAAAGTTTTGCATTACTTATCTATATGTATGTCGGATGCTATACTCATACATATACATGATGCTGTGATAATCCCAAGGATGCATGGGATACTTTGGTAAAGCTATTTGATACAGATACTAGTGCTCGTAAGTCTCAGTTGTTGAGACAACAGATTCATAATGTGAAGTGGAAAGGAAGGAGTATTCATGATTATGTACAATAGATACAGAAGTATGCAGATGCATTGGCAAATATCAATGCCCCCATGCCTGATGATGATTTGGTAGACATTGCCTTGCATGGTCTTGGCAAGAAGTACAAGTCTTTTGATACATCTATCTCTGTTGAGAGTACAGGTTTACCAGATTTTGATGGGTTGGTTTCACTCTTGCTTGTTGAGGAAATCAAACTCAGTGACTCTTTTCATGATGCATCTACTAGCCATGATAATGGCAGGAATCAGGCCTTTTATTCACAAAGGGGATTTAGAGGCAGGGGGAGATTTGCATCAGAGGTCGTGGTAATGGTCTTGGATGGCAGGATAGGTCACTACAACAAGATTTTCAGCCCTCATATGGTGCTAGAGGTGGTCGTGGATATACACCTCAGAGAGGTAGAGGTCATCCTCATGGAAAAGGACGTTGGCAAGACCAATAAGTATCTATGCAAAATGTGGAATGCCATTACTGTGGAAAGCTTGGTCATATGGTACGTGATTGTTACCGCAAACAAAATGATTTGAGAGGGGGTAGAGCACAACATGGTGAAAATTATGCAAATGGTAGAAATTTTGCATCAAGCAGTCATGATGGCAATGCAAATCACTTGTTTGCCATGATGAAACATGTCATGGGATCTATGACGACACATGGTGACAGTGAGGACACTTGGTATATGGACTCTAGAGCATCAAACCATATGACTTATCATGGCAAATGATTTGAACATATGAAGCCAATGGATGTGAAAGGCTATGTGGAGACAGGTGATGATTACCAACATACTATCACTCATGTTGGGAGTGTACCATTGGTGATGCACAATGGTGAAACAAAGTCTATGGCAGATGTCTTGTATGTGCCTTCTATTACAAAAAGTTTGGCCTCAGTTGGTCAAATGGTTGAACAAGGCTTAGAGATTCGTTTCAAAACGATCATGGTTGCTTCATTGAGGATTTCAAAAATGGATGTAGAGTCATTTGCCAAAGGCAAGAAAGAAGGCAGATTATTTAAGTTGGATACTTGGATTCCTAAGTTGAAATTGTCCATGTTCTCTAAAAGCCGAAATGTGGTATAGGACATTGAAATGTGGAATAAAAGGATTGGACATGTGAACATACAAAGGTTAAAGAACATGTAGGCAAGAGGCATTGTTGGTGGGCTGCCTAGATTCAAGTATGATGGGAATATGCATGTCTGTGATGCTTGCTAGTTTGGAAAGCAAGCAAGGTTGCCATTTCCTAAAGAAGATAACATGAGTAGTAGGCCTTGAGATTGTTCATAGTGATGTATGGGGTCCTACACAAAACCCATATATTAAAGGCAGCTTGTATTATGTGACATTCATTGATGATTTCAGTAGAATGACTTGGATTTACTTTCTCAAAGAGAAGATTGAAGTGTTGGGAAAGTTTATGGACTTAAAAGATTTTGCAGAGAAGCAGTATGGCTCTTGGATAAAATGTTTGAGGACAGATGGAGGTGGTGAATACACCTCACATGCTTTTGAGAACTTCTTGAGAAAGAATGGCATAAGAAGGCAGCTAACTTGCAAGTATACACCTCAGCAAAATGGTGTTGCTGAGAGGAAAAATAGAGTCATTGGTGATGTGGCTAGGGCAATGCTCAATGAAAAGAGCATGCCAGACTATTATTGGGCACAGAGAAGCATGTGCCACAGTGGTCTATATACTTAATAAGACACCCACAACTGCCATACATGGAAGTACGCCGGAGATGCGTCTTATAGGTTTTAGGCCAGATAGTGGATGCCTCAAAGTGTTTGGTAGCATAGCTTATGTGCATGTGCCAACTGAGAGAAGGAAGAAGCTAGATCCTAAGGCAGAAAAGTGCATTTTTGTTGGGTATGCATAGGATCGCAAGGCATATAAATGTTGCAATCCACATACTAGGCACGTGGTTATCTCATAAGATGTGGTGTTTGATGAACTTGCTAGTTGGTACAAGGCAAAGAATGAGGGTGTCATTGATTCCATTGAAGCTACGGGCTGACTTTGGTGAAGAGTTGGATGATCCATCTATTTATAGAAAGATGGTTAGCAATCTTATTTACATGACGATCACACAACCGGATCTCAGTTATGTTGTGGGGCTAGTAAGCCATTTTATGCAAAGCCTCAAAAAACCACATTTGGAAGTGCAAGGGTGAGTTGGAGCAGTAAGAAGCAACCTATTATTGCTTTATCTAGTACAAAGGCTGCATACAGGGGTGCAGACATAGCTACATGTGAAGGATTATGGTTAAAGAGTCTCTTGGTTGTTTTGGGTAAGCCTATTGATGGCAAGGTTGTCATTCATTGTGACAACATGAGCAGCATACAGTTGGCCAAGAGTTAAAGAGTCTCTTGGTTGTTTTGGGTAAGCCTATTGATGGCAAGGTTGTCATTCATTGTGACAACATGAGCAGCATACAGTTGGCCAAGAATCCAGTTTTTCATGCGCGAACCAAACATATAGAGATTCACTATCATTTTGTCAGAGAGAAAGTGTTGGATGGTACAGTGGATTTGCAGTATGTGTAGACTGAAGAGCGGGTCGACATCTTTACAAAGCCACTTACCAGCAGGGAGAAGTTTAAGTACTTCCATACTATGTTGGGAGTACATGGGATGAGCTTGAGGGGGAGTGTTGCGAGCTTTGATAGCCCAAGCTCATCTACATCTTTATCTATGTGACAGTACATCATGAACATGAGAGGGGCTATTGAGATTCAAGCTCAATGTCAGCTTGTGCGAGTTGCACTATGTGCTGGCATGTTAGGTAGTAATATGTGTGAAACATAAATGACCGCGTCCAGCTGGTCATAGTGTGTGGACAGTAGCTAGGGTTAGCTGTGTGTGGACACAACACAAGTAGTGTGTTGTAGCTTGTGAGTTATGGCTTTATGCATTGTGTGAGATGGGACATGGCTTCCCTCTATGGTTAAGGTTTGACTAATACATTAGGGTTTGCTCCTGTGTGTGTGTCTCCTCTCCCTCTACCTGTTTTTCATCAGATCGCTTAGTAAACTACCAAGTAAGCTAAGATGGAATTTTCCTAGTTTACTTTTTTTGTAGTTTTGTCGAGTATTTTACTTGTCTGATGGCTCAAAAAAGGAGTCGTGATTTAGGTCAATGCCATCCATTGATCTCATGGAAGAAGGATTTTTAAGACCCTGTGGTAGATAATGTTAAGGCTTGTACAAGCCGCAACATCAATCGTAAGCAAAAGAAGGTTGTTTTTATGGGGGAGGCTCCACCATCAATATTAAAGATAATATTGGCGGCATGCATACATGCTAAAGATCCCCGAATAGTTACAAATGATTTTGGGATCTACGCATAAGTTAACTCAATACTCATCCCCTCACTACAAAAAATTCCCATGTTAGAAGTATGTATCATCTCATAGCTCTTGCATCATGTCTTTGCTTTCGGAGCTATTTATTTCGGCGGGTGCATGTTCACCCATGAGTTGCACCTAATATATACTTTTCTAGTTGTAGACAAGGCATTTAATCATCACATAACCCCACCTAATATATACTTTTCTAGTTGTAGTAGACAAGGCATTTAATCATCATAACCCCACCTAAGAGGAAATGCCACTAGGATGAAGTGGGGCCACAGATCATCACTTAAGTTTGCACTTGAAAGAAGAATGGGAGTGCAGTGACTTGATCCCAAGAGGAAAACAATTATCAACATAAAAGCTAGAATTTGATGAGTGATGATGGAGAGAGAAAGATAGATTTTTTTTTTTCTCAACACTTTTGGGGACGCTAGAAATATTAGTTTCGATCATCATTTTTGATTAGTCTCGATCATGATTCTTTGTGAAAATGTGCAAAGGAGGAAGGTGGCAGTGATAAACAAGAGCACGCGGTTGTTTTCATGGGGAGGCTACTTTTCTATCGCAATAAACATTGTTCCTTTTGTGATAAGAATGGTCATACTATCTGTGATTGTTGGGCTCATGCTTGGTTTTCATTAGGCATCTCTTATTGCTGTGAGCAGGCCCACTCTCCTACGCAGCATATACAAGACATTGCATAGTTGCAGGCCACATCTTCTACAGCAATAAGAGAGAGCAGCCAGCATATACTTGGATTTTCTTTGCGTCTTACAAGATTTAAGCCAGATAGTGGACACCTCAAAGTGTTTGGTAGCATAGCTTATGTGCATGTGCCAGATGAGAGAAGGAAGAAGCGAGATCCTAAGGCAGAAAAGTGCATTTTTGTTGGGTATGCATAGGATCACAAGGCATATAAATGTTGCAATCCACATACTAGGCAAGTGGTTATCTCACGAGATGTGGTGTTTGATGAACTTGCTAGTTGGTACAAGGCAAAGAATGAGGGTGTCATTGATTCCCTTGAAGCTATGGGCTGACTTTGGTGAAGAGTTGGATGATCCATCTATTTATAGAAAGATGGTTAGCAGTCTTATTTACGTGACTATCACATAACCAGATCTCAGTTATGTTGTAGGACTAGTAAGCCATTTTATGCAAAGCTCCAAAAAACCACATTTGGAAGTGTAGTGGTGAGTTGGAGCAGTAAGAAGAAACCTATTATTGCTTTATCTAGTACAAAGGCTGAATACAGGGGTGCAGCCATAGCTACATGTGAAGGATTATGGTTAAAGAGTATCTTGGTTGTTTTGGGTGAGCCTATTGATGGCAAGGTTATCATTCATTGTGCCAACATGAGCAGCATACAGTTGGCCAAGAATCCAATTTTTCATGCGCGAACCAAACATATAGAGATTCACTATCATTTTGTCAGAGAGAAAGTGTTGGATGGTACAGTGGATTTGCAGAATGTGTAGACTCAGGTGGCCGACATCTTTACAAAGCCACTTACCAGGGAGAAGTTTAAGTACTTCCGTACTATGTTGGGAGTACATGGGATGAGCTTGAGGGGGAGTGTTGCGAGCTTTGATAGCCCAAGCTCATCTACATCTTCATCTATGGTAGTACATCATGAGCATGAGAGGGGATATTGAGATTCAAGCTCAATGTCAGCTTGTGCGAGTTGCACTATGTGCTGGCATGTTAGGTAGTAATATGTGTGAAACATAAATGACCGCGTCCAACTGGTCATAGTGTGTGGACAGTAGCTAGGGTTAGCTGTGTGTGGACACAACATAAGTAGTGTGTTGTAGCTTCTGAGTTATGGCTTTATGCATTGTGTGAGATGGGACATGGCTTCCCTCTATGGTTAAGGTTTGACTAATACATTAGGGTTTGCTCCTGTGTGTGTGTCTCCTCTCCCTCTACTTGTTTTTCATCAGATCCCTTAGTAAACTACCAAGTAAGCTAAGATGGAATTTTCCCAGTTTACTTTGTAGTTTTCTCGGGTATTTCACTTGTCCGATGGCTCAAAAAAGGAGTCGTGATTTAGGTCAGTGCCATCCATTGATCTCATCGAACAAGGATTTTTAAGATCCTGTGGTAGATAATGTTAAGGCTTGTACAAGCCACAACATCAATCGTAAGCAAGAGAAGGTTGTTTTTATGGGGGAGGCTCCACCATCAATATTAAAGATAATATTGGTGGCATGCATATATGCTAAAGATCCCCGAATAGTTATAAATGATTTTGGGATCTACACGTAAGTTAACTCAATACTCATCCCCTCACTACAAAAAATTCCCATGTTAGAAGTATGTATCATCTCATAGCTCTTGCATCATGTCTTTGCTTTTGGAGCTATTTATTTCAGTGGGTGCATGTTCACCATGAGTTGCACCTAATACATACTTTTCTAGTTGTAGACAAGGCATTTAATCATCATAACCCCACCTAAGAGGAAATGCCACTAGGATGAAGTTGGGCCACATATCCTCACTTAAGTTTGCATTTGAAAGAAGAATGGGAGTGCAATGACTTGATCCCAAGAGGAAAACAATTATCAATAAAAGCTAGAATTTGATGAGTGATGATGGACAGAGAAAGATATAATTTTTTTTTCTCAACACTTTTGGGGACGCTAGAAATATTAGTTTCGATCATCATTTTTTATTAGTCTCGGTCATGATTCTTTGTGAAAATGTGCAAAGGAGGAATGGGGGGGCTACTTTTCTATCACAATAAACATTGTTCCTACTGTGATAAGAATGGTCATACTATCTGTGATTGTTGGGCACATCAATATGATGAGGGAGATGGCATTACCACCAAGCCACCTCATTTGAATTCCTCCAAAAATCACACTCCTTGTGACTATTGTGGTCATATAGATCATCCATCTCATTGTTGTTTCAAAAGGTGATATGGTAAAGATCGCAATCGCGCATATGTTGCTCAACATAAATGTAGTGGATGAACATAATTATCAGGAGGTAAACTGTGTTCATCATGATATTTCTCCTAGAAGCGTACTTCTTGTTCGGGATGGTTCTCTTCTTATTGTTGATTCTCGTGCTATTGGTAATATGAATTACCAATCTCAATGGCTTCATAATTATCATGCTCTTCCAATTAAGAAATTGGTGTATCTTGCTGATGACACTATTTATCAAGTCATGGGTGTTGGTGATCTATATCTTGGCACCCTTTCCTCTACCAGAGTATTGCGAGGAGTTTTGCATGTTCCAAATCTTCAAAGGAATCTTTTTTCTATTGCACCCGGCTTGTTGTTATTGGGCTTTTTGTTGGTTTTGATCATACAAAGTGTTGAATTGAGAAGGATGGGCATACAATCATAGTAGATCCTTGATGTGGTAATCTGTTTGAGCTCTCTTTGAATGATGATGTTGCAAATGTTATTACTGTTGCAAGATATCTTGATTGCAAGTTATGGCATCATTGATTTATCCATTCGGATTTTGCAAAGCCTCTTGATATTCATCGTCGTGATCTCGTCAGAGGTATGGATCTTAAAGCTTGTCCTCATATGGGCATCTATGAGTATTGTGCTCTTGGCAAGCAGCTAAAAGATTGTCTCAATATGGTAGTTAGTACAAGATAGACAACTGCTTCATTCTGGGGTTGTAGAACCTTCATTGTCCTCCAATTCTCTCTTCCAATCTCTTGCCTTTAGTTTAGGAGGCCAACCCAAAAACCCCTCACGTAGCTCATGGTTCTCTGCCAGATACACCATCTTTCTCAAGCATCTTGAATGGCAAGCCTCTAGTCTATACCCACACAAAGGGCATGCATTGTATCCATAGATTGATAGTCCTATCTTAAAACAATTAATATTATACAAACATTATAGCTATCAACATGGATCATAGAAAAATAGTTTACCACTGCATTCTCCATAGTCTAGGCAATCATGAATAATCCACCTTAGTATTCCTTGTAATGAGAAATCCCTTTGTACAAACCTCTTTGAAATGTCATGAACATTAATTCCTTCCCACAATCTCTATAGCTCCTCTATTTTAAAGGGGCTAAGTACACATCCATGTTGGCTACCTTATACTTCCCAAGCACTATCAATGAGAGAAAAATATGCCCAAGTGTAGTTCACAAGACAAGGAGGCCATGTGCTTCATGTTGAGATCATAACACAAAACGGGTTCACACCATCCATAGCTAGCCCAAGAAAAATGTTACGAGGATCCTCATTATAGTATGGCAACTTCTCTGCAATGTGTCTCCACGTAGGGCAATCAACAAGGACACACGCATAACATCATCCATAGATCTAGTGGTTTAATGTCAAGACATCATAGACACTATGTATTTACACTTGAACATTGTTCGAATCTATGGAATGATAGGGAAGTGCCTGAGTACTATTGTAGGAACCCTTTCTCCTTTGACATCTTACCTATATCTGGATTATCCATACCCGAACATTGTGCAATACCTGCATGCTCGTGTTGATAGAAAAAAATCATTTGGACAAGCATGGGAAGAATTGTTGAGAACTGTGGTAGAGGTTGGGAGTGAGAAATAGTAGCCAAGAAAGTGCAAAGCATAGCATGCAGCCACATGAGCAAAGGGATTTATCCTACATTGATGTACAAGCGCAAGGGTGTACCTTCTCGTATAAAAGGGGGCCATTTCAAGTAAAGAATCATATGACTTGCACATATCTTAAGCCTCTTTATGAGTACAAGTCTTAATGTTGTAACCTAATTGTGCTAGAGTCTATTGCACATACTCATCATCATGAGTGTACTTAGGCACCATCCATCCTAAATTACCTTAATCATGTGTCATTAGTAGATCATTAGATAAACCCTAATCTCCATAGCTATGTGTAGGAGATATCATGAATCTTAACAAGAATTGTAGTCCATACCAATGGATTGTAAGATAGATTTTTGATGCGTATGGTCCACATGCATCTCATGGCCCCTTGGGAAACATTTGATCTTTCAATGACC
This sequence comes from Cibotium barometz, assembly GCF_041138505.1. Taxonomy (NCBI): domain Eukaryota; kingdom Viridiplantae; phylum Streptophyta; class Polypodiopsida; order Cyatheales; family Cibotiaceae; genus Cibotium; species Cibotium barometz. The sequence continues at coordinate 41,743,227 of NC_141072.1, forward strand.
TGTTATATTAGCCATGATGATTAGAAAAGGTAATATAAAGAGATAAAAATGGAAAGGGTGATAAGCACTTACTCAAAAACTTTTTATACACTAGTATCAGACCATCCAAATATTGATTGCAAGTTCAGCATTGTGAGGTATGTGCGAAAACGATGTATGTGCACCATGATAAAGAGGTGAACGTGCCAAACTACATAGCTTTTGCTCTTCTTTCGAGGCTTCTCCACGTGTCCATGGACACCGATCATTTCGTGTGTTATTTCTCACTCGAGATTCCTTGCGTCATGTAGGGCATATAATCATATCATCCATGTCTTGATCCAAAGATGTTGGAGAGTCCATCATAGTTTCTTCTTCGACATGAGGGTGTGTAGCACTTGCTTGTGTCATTGTCCGTCTACTCCATTCGGGTCGAAGGTCCAAGTAGCCAACCAATTCATCATTGTGAGGGTGAATATTCTGAACACCAAGCAAGTCATTTAGATTCTCAAATGGAACTATATCGTTCTTTTCTACATGGCACTAGTCTAGCCGGCCCCTTATATATTTGCCACTAGTCTAGTCAGCCAAAGTTTAAATTCAAATGAAAAAGGTGTCGATGTGCAAAAAACATTTGAATTTCAAAGGCCTTTTTTTAAAATATAAAATCCCTTGTAGTCCGTATGCTCATTGGAAAAAATGTCAAAAATTTCATCTAAAAATATATCGAAATATATGGATAATATTTGTGGACATTATTTTCGATGTTGTTACCGATGTTTTTACCACTAGTGTTTCAGACGCATTTTTCCTAGTTATTTTTAACACTTTTTTCAATGCTTATTTTGCAACAGCTTTAAAAGTCTACAGCACCAAAAACCTACACACTGGTCTGCTTTCTTGTAGGTACTTGGAAGGTCTATGGTGGAGGTGATTTGCACCTACACCTCCCCCTTGACATTGTGTGGTTTAACTCACCCCCCACACCCTTCCTTCTTGTAAGATTCCTCCCCAGCCTCTCAAAATGTCCACCGTCTTCCCCTGTAATCAATCCCCTCTTCAGAAATATAAAAGATCTTGTCTCTGCCTATTTTGACATAGAGAGAGAAAATATTCTAGAGAGAGAATATTCAGATTTTGAATATTTTTAGAAAGAAAAATTTCTCATATTATTAAAATGAATTCCCCTAAAACAGAAATTCAAAAAGAACTTTCCAATGTGCAATTGGAATTTATTGGAAATGTGTTAGATATCCGTAACGCCACTACTACGGGCATCACCACAAGAGGGGACGGCCTCTGGCTCACCACCCAGCCATAGAGGAAGAATGAGGATTGCCCCTCATCCCCCAGGCTATATAGTGTGTGTCCTGCCGTCCACACTAGCCTGGCCGCCCATGACTCCGCATGGGCGTCCTCTCCCACTGAACCCCGGACATGGCCATCCGGTCTGCCATCGGTCACACAGGCATTACAGCCTACGTGACATTACCCCCCCCTTAAGAAGAGTTTTCGTCCTCGAAAACAAGCTGGGGAAACCTTTTGGAAATTGCACTACGGCGTTCCCAGGTTGCTACTCCTCATCCCTATCTGTCCATTTAACAAGTACCTCCTGGTACACTTTATGTCGGGTTTGTCTGTCACGATACTATAGAATCTTTTCAGATTCATGTGGTATCTTTGGTGGCTCTATCAAGTCCACCAAAATCTCTGGAGAAACTGCATTCTCTAACCCGTGAACTGATTTCTTCAGTTTACTGACATGGAAGACAGGATGAACTTGAGAACTCTCCGGTAACTCAAGTTTGTAGGCTACGTCCCCAATCTTCTTAAGGATTTTAAAAGGACCGCAATATCTAGGAGAAAGTTTATCACACTTTCCCGTTTTCATGGTTGCTGACTGCGCAGGAACCTTTAAAAATACAAAGTCACCTTCTGCAAAGGTCACTTGTCTGCGTCCTTTATCGGCAAATGTTTTAGCGCGATCCTGTGCGCTACGAATGCTCTCGCGTGCAGCTCTGAGCATATCATTCATATCTTCAAGGAAATCCTTGACAGATTGAATCTTCTCCTTTTCTAGGCCTACAGCCATCGGAGATCGCGGTTGGAATCCATACATTAACATGAATGGTGTAAATCTAGTCGTTCGCGCTGAATGCTTGGAGCTGTTATAAGCAAACTCCAATAAAGGCAAGTACTCTTCCCAATTAGATTGCTTCTTACTAACATAAGAACGCAACATATCCTCTAGAATTTGGTTAACTCTTTCAGTTTGACCATCAGACTCCGGATGATCTGCCGTACTCATACTCAGATTAGTATCCAACTTTTTGAAGACTTCCCTTCAAAAATGACTGTTGAACTTTCTATCTCTATCCGACACTATATCTGCGGGCAAGCCATATAGCTTGTAGAGATGTTCAATAAAGAGTTTTGCCAACTCTGGCGTTTTTACAGTTTTCTTCGTGGCAATAAACTTTGCCATTTTAGTTGTCCACTACTACCCACACCGAGTCATTCCCTCGACTCGTCTTGGGTAAACCGGTAATGAAATCCATGGAAATGCTTTCCCATTTCCCTTGAGGAATCTCCAGATGGAGTAGTCCTCCAACCTTAAGACGTTCATGTTTATTGACCTGGCACTTACTGCATTTCAGCACATAATTTTGGACGTTCTTAAACAAACTAGGCCAATAAACTGTCTTTTAACTGGTGCATAGGTCTTCTGAATCCCAGGATGACCCGCACTTGGACTATCAAAACTATACCCCGAAGACTCGGCTAGCCTCTCCGGACTAACTCTCGCTTTGCTACCCGCCGCACCTACGGCCAGTCTCTCCGGACTAGCATTACGTGCTGGCGAGGAAGGTGGGCGAGGCTGTGACAAAGTGCGTACGCGTACAACACGCCAGACCTCTGTAAAGACAGGATCATGCTCACACAAGCCATGATTTGGTATTTCAACCAAAACCTTAAGGCAAATTTCATGCCTTGATTTTGCATCATGTCATTAGCACACAGAAGCTAATGTACTGGAGAGCATTTTAGTAGCGCAAGTTCTTAGACCATGCTACTAGATATTTGTAGACTACGCTACCATGTTGCATCACCAATTTGTTAAAACTTCTCCTTGGAAAGCTCTACGGTTATAGGAGAAATAAACTAGAGCCAATCTAATCGTGCATCACAAGAATTAGTTCTAAAGCTAAGAGATACTTTCTCTCTTAGAGTAACATCTTTGCAAAAGCATATGCTCTAGAATCTTGTTGAGTTTCTAACTACCATCAATCTACGGATGGTTAAACTCCACTCTAACTCAGAGGAAATGTAACTTCTGAAGATTTCCCTTCAAATATAACAATCAAACTTCCTATCTCTTATGCCATACTATATCTGCGGGCAGATCATATAGTATGTGGAGATGTTTGATAAAGATTCTTGCACCACTACGGGTGTCTGGAGTTACATCCAATCACTTACAACTCTGTGTTGCTATTACCAGACACATCCCTTCAAGTATTGTCTGGACTCACACAACTATTCCCGTTTATGTGATATTTGAGGATATCCCTCAAGAAAGGTTTTTGTCCTCAAAAACTCTACTCTCAAGCGGACTACGCGCTAGTGTCATAGGTCCAAGAACAAATCTAGACCGTTTTTAGTATCATATGTTATATTCTTGAGTCCTTCCAAGAAACTTTTAAACATCTTGCAATGAAGATGTGGTATAGTGTCTACGCACATATGGTGGTACTATTGAAAAACTGCTTTGCAACAGATCAGTGGTTTCACACTTGTAACAAAGTGCTTCATTGTTGCATATTATTACCCTTCATAAGCGGTTACACACTTATGAATCATGTGGGTGGGTTGTACCATCTATCAAGAAAATTCAAAACTACTAATAACCACATTATCAATCCACAGATAATGACTGAGCTTGCTGCGAAGCCATAGGTTGCTAGATAATTGATGGTAATTACACAAGCCCAATGTCTCATTACATCATACATTCAATATAAATGCAAACATCACAGTACTTCGTGATGATGAACTTAGGAATTTCATCCTATCCCTGTTCGGAGTTGGTATGAAGTATAACTATAAGAACATTATTTGCTGCCTCCTCATTATAGCGGAAAAGCTACCTACCCATCAGGTGGCAATCTCTACCAAGCTATAACCAATGACAAGAAAATAAACGAGTACTCTTGTAAGTTCTTCATAACCATATCTCACACCAGACTCATAATCACTACGGATTAAATGCCAGGGCTTGCAAAATTGAATGTTATCTGATAGGTAGAGGGGGTCATCAAACTACGGATGACCTCGACAACTCACTAGGACTAGTGATGTGTAACTTTTAAGTTACTCCACTCTCCTTGCTTATTCCATACCATCGAACAAATCGGTCCCTCGATTTGAGCAACATCAACATATTAATGAGTACCTCGATACTCATGGATTGTGGTTCGGTAATTTAAAATGTTGATCTAGAGTATCTTTCACTCGAGGATCTTAATGTTATTAGCAGTTATGATTAGTAGTGAGTAACTACGTACCCACTATCATCACACTAGTAGCTCCATACTAGTCTGTGAGTAACTCCGTACCCATGGCATACCTCCCCCGGTGGGAGTACCATATACAACCATCTATAACAAGATGATTAAGTCACTTGCTGCTAAGAAGTGACTACACAAATTGACCCCTCCATTGCACATTGCAGTACAATATCTGGTATTACAAATTGACCCCTCCATTGCACATTGCAGTACAATATCTGGTATTACAACACAAATTTTTGGACGTCCTTATCATAGAGGTCAACTTAAAAACTAGTGCATAGGTCTTGGACGTCCTTATCAAATTTTTGGACGTCCTTATCATAGAGGTCAACTTAAAAACTAGTGCATAGGTCTTGTGGAGTCTCGGCTGACCTAACCACACCACTGGTGACTTCCTACAAAAAATGTGGCGCCGAAGTCACCACCTATGTACTTTAACTCCGTAAAGTACATGGTCTTTATCTACCATCTATGGAAAGTTGTAAAACATTCCTGCGATGGATTTTTATCACCCTAAAATTATTGTGCACTATTTTAGTGTGAAGAGCTTTTTTCCTGGGTACCATGGTTCACCCCAAGCTCATCTTTTGCTAAATTCTCCGATTTAACAAAAGATATGTCTGCCTCCGAACACTCCAGTTCAGCCCCAGACTTTGAGTTTACTTCTTAACACTCCGGTTAAGTCAAAACTGACCAGATACAGTAGGATTTACCACTAAGCTCTCCGGCTTAGCCTCCTATCCTAACTCAGCCCGAGTTTATGTACAGTACATATGTCGGATCCGATACTATCAACAACCAGGCTCGTCTGGAGTGAGATACTACTCACTATTGCCATGTAAACCGGTAATGAAATCCATGGAAATGCTCCACTCATTTCCCAGGGGGTCATACGACTTATAGGGTTTACACGCACATGAACTTTGTAAGCAAAATAGCCTGTCATGCAATATTACAATTGCTTATTTAGGAAAGTAATATATTTCCCAAATTCATATGGTAGCAACTAAAATGTGCTCACAATCACACACTTATGTTGAACATAGGCAAGACTACACTTGCAAAATGCTATTGGGCGTCCCCCATGCATGAAATTGTCCAACCAAACTAGTCTTACTGCTAACCTCTAGATTTAGATCACTCCGGAACTAAACCACTCTGTTAGCACTAGCACACCATCATGGTCTTGCTACCTAGAGCTTCTCTGAACTCTGTAACTGGGTTTTATCCCAACTTATGGCTATATTTGTTAATTTTCAAAGTTCAAATTTTATCTTGCACACTTTATCACTACAGACAAGTGTACATACAGACCTGCCAAAGAGTCAAGTTACATGCACAAGCCTTGGCGTCCCATTCCACCAAGACTACAATCGATTCCATGAGAATTTGATGTCCCATACCATCAAATTACCACCAAACCAATTGATGTGACATATAAAAGGCTCTTTTCCCCCTCGAAAGATCACCACAAACTCTCGAGCAGTGGGATGTCAACGCATGGCAATAAAAAGAAGAGAAAACCATGCTAGTGAGTTTAAGAATAGTTCTCTTCGATCAACTTTTATAAGGGCATTGAGCATTACATCTCAAGACTATACCCCTTCAGATTTACCTTTGATTTCTACAAATCAATCCTAAATGCTATTATTATCTAGGCATATGCTAATCCCTCAGATTAGTACTCCTAGATAAACTATTCAATTGAGTACTGCTAGCAGCACTGCTAGCCCCTTTATCCCAAGTAATACATATTTAGGGATTACTTTTACCAGGCAATCACGTGACTAAATCAAAGTAGTCACTACTCTCTAGGCCCAAGTAGTGACACTATTTTGTTACTTTTAACAAGGGTCAGTTTGCCTCTACGGGCCAAAGCTCTCTTGTTGCTACAAATAGTAAGCAACTTGTTTGGACACAAGGCATAACCACATCAAGACTACGCTTGTACATGGTTCTCATTTGCCAAAGTTTATCACAATCTTCTAGCAACTGTTAAAAGATTGTGAAGGGTTATGAGCACTACGGCTTAATTAGGCTTACCTTGATTTCTCGTTATTAGCTCTTCGTCTAATTTGGGCACAATTGACGCCATTGCCGGTCCTCTTAGCCCAAGTAAAACACACCGCAGTTTTAGATTTACACTATAGCCAAACTACGTGACTTTGATGGGTGGTCAATACTAGGTCTATGCTCAGCTTAAATTTAGTCTCTCTGAACCATGTGTGATCACCACATGTGCTACTTTCGAGGCGCTACAGCCATAGACGTGTTCACTAGGCACAACGGCCATAGAACGGCTCTCTCTCGAAGGATTCGGCACTACGGCCGTGGGATTTGTCTCTCTCTTAACACGCGGCGCTACGGCCATGTGCGGTGGGTCTCTTTCGTGGAAAACGGGCACTACGGCTACACGACACGACGGCCGTGTTGGGTTTGTTTCGTGGGGTGTACCGTTGTTTTGTGTTTTTTTAAAAATAAATAAATAAATAAATAAATAACGGGCCGGTCCAGCCTTCGTCGCTTCGGACGTGGCCGCCCGCCCGTGGGGAGTGTTCACAAAACAGGCCCTATTCTGGCCGCCGTCGCGCCTGGATGGCCGCCCGCTGACTGCCAATGTGAATTTTTTTTAAAAAAAAATAAATAACGGGCCGGGCCGGCCCTCGCCGATTGGGCGTGGCCGCCCACCCGCCCGTGTGGGGAGCCTGGCCGCCCGTTGGCCGCCTATGGCCGCCCGCCGCCGCCGCTGGCATGGCCACCTATGGGTTGGCCTGGCCGCCCGCTGGGCTGGCCGCCGTTTGGCTGGCCGCTCGCTGGGCTGGCCGCTCGCTGGGCTGGCCTGGCCGCCGTGGGGCTCTTCACCTCGCCCCACCTCAAACTCCAGCAGGCCAGCGGTCTTCTCCAATGCTTCTTTTCACGCAACTCTTCGCCCACACAAACGACGCATTATAGCAACGGCGCTACACGACGGAGCTTTCTCATTAACGCATGGGGCTGCTCTTCGCCCCCCCCACTCAATGCAAGTCACCCCCCCAGGCTCTTCAACGTAGCCGTGGTTTGGTGGGGCTGATCTTCGCAGTGGGGGCATGCTGTTCTTTGCCCCCCCACTCAGCGCAAGTCGCCCCCCCCACTCAGCGCAATCTTTTATGGGCTGGTCTTCGTCCCCCACTCCCACACACAGTTGTGGGTTTCAGTAGTCATTGTGGGGCTGGTCTGCACCCCCCCACCTCCCCCACACACAGTCTATGAAACAAATTCAACGCAGATTCAACGCAGAAAATTTCAATCGCATAGAAAAAAAAACAAAACGAATTTCGCTTACTTGGTTTTGCTTGTTGTGTGTGACGGGGAGAGAGAGAGAGAGAGAGTGAGAGAATTCTTCCCCTCCATTCTTCCTTGGCCATCTCCCTCCACACCCTCCATTCCCGATAAGGGTGAGAAGATTGTGGATGAAAACCATCGAGTGGGCTCCGGTCCCCCATTCACGCGTGGACTCTCACGATCCCCTCGAACCACGCTCTGATACCAGTGTTAGATATCCGTAACGCCGCTCTACGGGCATTACCACAAGAGGGGACGGCCTCTGGCTCACCACCCAGCCATAGAGAAAGAATGAGGATTGCCCCTCATCCCCAGGCTATATAGTGTGTGGCCTGCCGTCCACACTAGCCTGGTCGCCCATGACTCCGCATGGGCGTCCTCTCCCACTGAACCCCTGACATGGCCATCCGGTCTGCCGTCGGTCACAGGCATTACAGCCTACGTGACAAAATGGGTATAAAGGACCTTAGCCTAAGGGTCTAGATTTTCAGAAATTTTTGGATTATGGTCCAATTAAGGTTCCTATGGCCAATAGCATCAATCCATGTGTAGGGAGGAGATAAATCCATTGTGAGCAATATTAAAAATATGAGATATTTTGGGTATCCAAAAATGAGTAAATGCTCACATAAGATGAAGAGTTGAAAATGTACAAGGTTTATTAGTAAAAAACTATGAGCAATATTAAAAATATGAGATATTTTGGGTATCCAAAAATGAGTAAATGCTCACATAAGATGAAATGAGTAAATGCTCACATAAGATGAAGAGTTGAAAATGTACAAGGTTTATTAGTAAAAAACTATGAGCAATATTGAAAATATGAGATATTTTGGGTATCCAAAAATGAGTAAATGCTCACATAAGATGAAGAGTTGAAAATGTACAAGGTTTATTAGTAAAAAACTATGAGCAATATTAAAAATATGAGATATTTTGGGTATAATGATTCCATTTTGACACATATGTAAGGAAGGGGAGTCCATTAAAGGAGGTGCATATTTCACATGCTTGAATGAGTTTTAAACTCATAAAAATTGAGATATTTCATCTCTCCTCTCTCCTAATTCAAGTCTAGTTACAAAAAGTTAGCTCAATTGACCTAAAAATGGTCAAAAATTCTCCAAACTGAGTTGAAAAATTCTAGAATCAGTTTGTTTGGTTAGGAGCTCACTTTTTCCTATAAACAGAGGCCTTCCCCTTTGTTAAAACTCAACAATGTCTAATGCATTATTACTCTACTCCACCCAAGCCAAGAACTATGAATTTGTTAATAATTCATTAGTTTTTGACATTTCCCTCTTCCAAAGATTGGTGGCCACTCTTGTTCAAACAAGAGTTGAACCCTCAAACCATCAAGCCAAAGGAAAGCTATCAAAGTCATTAGTAAGTTGGTGGTTCTTCCTTCTTTCAATTATTTTATGGATTTTTATGGTTTTAAAATGATTTTTATGCTTTATGTCTTCTCTATAATGTTAGGCCTCATTACAAAAGGCATTCCCCTCTCTTCTCTAACAAAACCAACCATTCTCTATCCTAGGTGAATGGTTAAGTGATTAATGTCAAATTTTTATAATGTTTATCTCAATTAAGTGAAAAAAATGTTTACTTAGGATAATTTCAATATTGGTGTACTTTTAATTAGTTTTAAAGATGTAGAAAATTAAAAAATGGTCAGCCATACAAAGGAGGTTATGGCAAAATTTTTAGAAATTAGTAAAAGAAAATTCATCTTTTTTTAATTATAAAAGAGTTACTTTTAGTATAGTTGAATTTCATGCATAGAGGCATGCATAAAAGGTGAATATTTTATTATAAAAGTGTTACTTTTAACATAATTGAATTTCATGCATAGAGGCATGCATAAAAGGTGAATATTTTATTATAAAAGTGTTACTTTTAGCATAATTGAATTTCATGCATAGAGGCATGCATAAAAGATGATTATTTTATCATAAAAGTGTTACTTTTAGCATATTTGAATTTCATGCATAGAGGTATGCATAAAAGTTGATTATTTTATTATAAATGTGTTACTTTTATCATATTTGAATTTCATGCATAGAGGTATGCATAAAAGTTGATTATTTTATTATAAAAGTGTTACTTTTATCATATTTGAACTTCATGCATAGAGGTATGCATAAAAGTTGATTATTTTATTATAAAAGTGTTACTTTTAACATATTTGGATTTCATGCATAGAGGTATGCATAAAAGATATTCTTTTTATACTAAAAGTGTGATTTTCATCATAAATGGATTTTATGCATAACTTAGATGCATAAGAGAAATTCTTTTATTCTAAAAGTGAAATTCCTACCAAATTGAATTTATGCATAAGAATATGCATAAAAGATTAATTTTTAATTCAAAAGTGTCATTCTCATCTAAATTGAATTTATGCATAGGAAGATGCATAAAAGATTGAAATTTAATTCAAGAGTGTCATTTTCATTTAAAATGAATTTATGCATAGGAAGATACATAAAAGATTGATTTTTACTTTGAAAGTATTAATCTCCTTAAATAGAATTTATGCATAAATAAATGTGTAAAGAAATATTATATCAAATATAAGAATTCTCTTGTATTCTATAAATAGATATGGGATGTGATAGGATGTGATAAGAGGTGTATAAGATGTGATAAGAGGTGATAAGATGCTTATGAAATAAGTTAGGAGGTGATAAGATGAATTAAGAAGTGATAAGATGTGTATGGGATGAGGTAAGAAGTGTATGTGATAGGATAAGATGTATATGGGTTGTGATAGGGCGATAATGGATGTGATGTAAAAGATTAGATGTGAAGGCATATGGGGTTATATGAATGGGAATGTGGAAATGGATGTATGTATGTGGATGTGTGGATGTGGAGATGGGAGTGTGGATGTATGAATGTGAAAATGGATGTATGCATGAAGATGTATATGCATAGATGTGTATGTGGATGTAGATGTGGATGTATAGACGTGAATGGGAATGTGGATGTGGATGTATGTGAATGTCGATGTAGATGTGGATGTATAGATGTGAATGTGGAATGTGGATGTGGATGTAGATGTGGATGTATAGATGTGAATGGGAATGTGGATGTGAATGTATGTGAATGTGGATGTAGATGTGGATGTATAGATGTGAATGTGGAATGTGGATGTAGATGTATGTGAATGTGGATGTAGATGTGGATGTATAGATGTGAATGTGGAATGTGGATGTGGATGTGGATGTATGTATGTATGTGGATGTAGATGTGGATGTATAGATGTGAATGGGAATGTGGATGTGGATGTATGTATGAATGTGGATGTGGATGTATGAATGAGGACGTGATAGTGGATGTATGCATATGGATGTGGATGTATGGATGTGGATATAGATGTGTATGTATGAATGTGGATATGGGATGTGGATGTATAAATGAGGATGTGAAAATGGAGGTAAGCATGTAGATGTGGATGTATGGATGTGGATATGGATGTGTATGTATGAATGTGGATATGGGATGTGGATGTATAAATGAGGATGTAAAAATGGATGTATGCATGTAGATGTGGATGTATGGATGTGAATGTGAATGTTTATGTGAATTAATGAGTCTTCGATATGAGGAAATGGATGAGAATGAGTACACATTGAATGGAATGTGGAATAAGTAATGTGGACTAAGGAGGGATAATGTGGAAAGACGAGAGTTAGATTTAGAAACTGTATTTTGTGACTGTTTGTAAATGACTGTTTTATGTCAAGAATGCTGGGGAAGCATTTTGACCTGCTTGTGGATTAAGGTCATGAAGACCTAACTGTTAAAGTTGCAACTACTGACGGAGAGTCAATGGAGGATGTCTCGCGTAGCAAGGTCGACTGAGGTCTTGACCAGCCTCGGTTCGATTTAAATGGTGAGCTTCTGGTACGGTGGATGAGGGACCAAGGAAGCGGCCTATGAGTGAAGCGCTAGGTCACCTGCGAAGGATCCTAGGGTGCTGACCATACGGTGCTTGGGCTCTGGGTCACCGAAGATACCCACACGTGCGTCATGGAAGATATTGGAATAAAGATTAAGAATTGTTTTCTGAAACCGGGCATGGATCTGGTTGATTGACCTTGCTGGTCCTCAACGGATGAGTCCATGTCTCTTTTATATGGATCTGTGGGTTGATCTTGCTGGTCTTCCACGGAGATTCCATTCTATTATATGAATATATAGCTAGGAACTATGGAAAAGACCCCTGAGTGAACAGGTGGTGAGCGTTTTGGTTACCAATGATGCCATAAGTATACCAATGAATGAATGACTAGAAATAAGGATTCAACCAGAGACTTTGAGGATTGTCATCAGTGATATAATGGTTTCATTAAAGGATTGTTTTAAAGTTAGCTGATGCTAAGAAAAAGGCAATTTCATATTGGGTGTGTAAGTGGTGTGACTAGTTTTATGTTTGCATGAACTTCCGGCTAGGGGGCCTTGGAACTCTTTTCCTTGGTACCCGGGACAAAACCTAACCAAATTCTTAATTGGATCCCATCACTACAGTGGTTGGGCGGTTGGCTAACCCATGGGACTGGATGGGGTTAGGCTGGACTGATGGATCCGTAAATCGAGACTCAATTTCTGTTTACGATAGATAAAGTAAATCCCGGATAGTAATTGTTCTATGGATAGGAATCAACAGCTGTGTCTCTTAATGGGAAAAAAAGCGTTGATCCCAATGATCCAAGTGCAAGTTTCTTCCTTGATCTGATCGAGTATCTTCATAGGTGCAGTCGGCGGATCAGCTTGATCAGTAATGGTCTTAACTACATTAGAGTAAAGAGTTATCTTGGTGGAATCACCCGTGCTTTTCGGGTGAAGGAAGTTTTTTCGGGTTCGGTTTTGGAAAAACCGACGGATTAGAGGCCCCGAGTGTGGGACCTTGTCTCGCGCGAGAAGTGCTACTTTGGCTGCTAGTACCCCGAATCCGTTGCTCGGTGGGAATAGGGATCTTACACTTCTCCCCTTCGGGCTTCGTCAATCTGCTATTTTTCTCTTTTCTACACTCATGTACAAATTGTTGCATGTAGGTCTAACCTAATTTTTTGGGGATTTTTTGTAGGTCTTAGCTCACAACCATGTGCTTTGATTCTTGGAAAGGTAAGCCTTATTTATCTCTCCCTAATACTTGTTTATTTGCTTAATTTTATCATATGAAGCCCTTTCTAGCTCTCCCTAATCCCTATTTATTTTCTTGATTTTGTCATGCAGGTACTGTATACCTTTCCCCATATGCTATTAGAGGCAAGCCCTCTTATCTTATGATTTTTTTCCTTATTTCTTTTTGCAAATATATGGCCACCTGATCTTGGGTGTTATTTTATAGGTACATATGCAAACCCTAAACTATGTCCATCCATGTATGTATGTAGATCTCATGGACAAGGGATATAGCTCGGCAATGAACCCCAACCCACCGTCCTGCCTACTCCACCTATTAGGCTCGACCACTTTTTCTTTTTCATTACACAAGAACCTCCCAAGCAACAAGCAATGGCTCGAGCCTACTTCACCCAAGATGAGCCGGCTGGCCCATCACAAGGCAAACCATGCGTACGGTCACACCCATGCCATCCCGTGCTCAAACCCCACCCTTGGGCTATTCCTTTAACTGAAGTAAGCGCTCGCATCATAGTGATGGTAGTGGTTGTTGTAACCATGGTCCCATGGATGAAATTACCCCTCCACAAGAGTGGCCACACCCATAAATAGTGTGGCCAACTCCCCCATCTCATCACTTTGATCTAGTTGGCATTTTGGTAGTTGCGCTCTCCCCATTGCAAATCAATATGTTTACACGATGTGGGAAGGGCGTATAGTTTTTGATGAGGTAAGATAGGAGATGTGTAGTCACATAAGGAAACTATGTGGCATAGCATTCGCCCACGACACTATGAACACATTCCCCCACCTCTCATTGGAGAAGAAAACCCAGATATGCAATCAAATCAAGAACGCGTTCAAACCGGCCCCCTTGGGCAGCAAGGAGGTACCAAATAGATGGATCTATGATCTTGTGAGAGATTGTATGAAGCATAAATGGTTCAATATCACCCAAGTAGTGAAAAGAGGGGGAGAAAAGCCTTGGCATATGTGCACCAAGAGCAATGAGATAAGGAGGTGAGGAAGCACGCCGATAACCTTGGATGGTATGCAAAACAAGAGGAAGCATTTGCGAAGCGGATGGAGAGTGTGGGGAGCTCACACCTCAGGAGTGGTGGATGGGACTCATTCTATGAGTACTTTGTAAGTTTGCATGCTTCACATGGCCTCTCATGTGTATGTGAAGTTTATAGTTGTATGTTTTATGTGTTGTTTGCATGCATGTAGGAAAGGGTGATTGGGTACCAAGTTTCTCAGCTCAAGCAGAGCGCTACACGTTCAAACATAGCACCTATGAGCAAATGGAGCACAGAGAATGTGGATTGGGTAGCTGTGGTTTCGGTTAATAGTACTTTTTCCCTTTTGTATATATGTTATGAGCTTGTATATCCCTTCAGTTTGCAAGGGCTGATTTGTGGGTATTGCTTTTTTTTTGTAGAGAGCAATACCTGAGCCCACCAGAGGAAACTAGCTCGCATCTACAAGCTTCTTTTTGCTTAGATATTTAGATACGTAGATGGGGTTGTATAGATTCATTTTGGGGTTTTATAGATCCATTTTGCACCCTTTTTGGGGTTGTATAATTTTCTCGCCTTTATAGTAACATTTATGTATGCAAATCTTAATATATACATTGATCTTCCTATTGATATTGAACATGGTTCAAATCATGTCTATGATGACATTTTTGATGATGCTATGAATGTTCATGAAGATCTGGCAACTTATAGAACAACTATCTCTTCTCCACAAAAGGATCACTGGCAAGAGGCTATGCAAGCCGAATACGGTTCTTTGATTCCAAAGCATACGTGTCCTTTTGGCATTCGCTACTCATTTTGATTTGGAGATTTATCAGATGGATGTGAAAACTGCTTTTCTTAACGGTGATCTCAAAGAACAGATTTATATGGAACAACCAGTCTAAGGATTTTCAATTCCTGGTAAGGAACATCTTGTGTGTTGTCTTCATCGCGCTCTTTATGGTTTAAAGCAGGCATCACGTTCTTGGTATATTAAAATTAATCTATTCCTCACATCGAAAAGGGTTTATCTCTTGTTTCTCTGTTCCTAATATGTATATCAAGCACGAAGGTATTCTATTTGTTATTCTTGCTCTATACAACATCGATGATACCATACTTGTTTTCAATAATCTTGACTTTATGCAACTCATAAAGAAATTTTTGTCATCGGCTTTTGAGATGGTGGATCTTGGTGAGATTCACTCTTATCTTGGTATTCAAGTTCAATGCTATTTACAAAAAGGTATCTTGTTTCTTCGTTATTTAATAAAAATTCATTGACGATACTATTGAAAAGTTTGGTCTGGTCAATGGTCATTTTGCAAATACGCCATGTCTTGTAAGCTCCACCAACTATACAACTACGACTCATGACAAAGAATTAGCCCCACATCAACCTTATGCTAATCAAATTGGCTGTTTAAAATTTGTTGGTTTAAACACTAGACCAAATATTCTCTTTGTGGCTAATTTCTTGGGGCAACATCTTTGCTTCTCCTTCTGTTGGGCATTGACGTTGTCGTGCTATGGCGCGTCTATGGTGTGAAACCATGCATGTGAGGCCATTAAATGCAAATCCAGATGCATGAGATTAAGTGCCACTGTGTACATGAGTGTTGTTCGTGTTGTGGTAAAGTCATGGGGGCACCCATTGACTCAGTGTGGGCGTCGTGGATGCGGCAATCAGGCTATGGGTTTTGATGGAAGTGAATGTGCAGAGACAATGTTGAAATTCTGGAAGCAAGATCGTCCGGAACGTAGCTGGAGATGGTCTCAACTGTTCGGCCACTTGAGTTGTATGCGCGTCCAAATGAGTGGGCACTGAAGGTCGCATTTGAGGTATGTGGGCATGGGCAGAAAAAAGGTATGGAGATATGGACTTGGTGTGAAAAGAATAACATGGTGGTCTTTTTCCTCATAATAAATAAAATAAAAAGGATGATGTGGCCAGCTGGCAGTAAGGGCGTGGAGCTTTGAGAGGGCTGCCAGCGCATCTTCGAGAAGATGAAGAAGCTGGCCAGGAGGATTGCGTGGAGTAGGGGGTTCTGGGGCTGGTAGGAGCCGCCGCTTAGGGGGGCTGTTGGGGGCATACAGAGAGAGGAAGCAGCCACTGGTGTAGCGACAGGAAGGCGAGGGGTTCTAAGGGAGGACGCTGCAGCTGCTGCACCAGGTATGAGCTCTATTTCATGATCTGCATATCTATGATGAGGCAATTTAGTCAAATCATTAGGAAACAAATTTTGAAATTCTTGAAGCATAGGATGATCACCCTTTTTTTGTTCCTTAAGACTTTCTATCAGCAATTCCATAGCATATACATGACAAATTTTTCTTGCTGCTTTGACAAACTGTATAGTAAACATCATTCTAAATTTTACATCACATCTTTGACCCTGTAAGCAATAATCTTACTGTCATCTCCAATCATGCAAACCCTTTTCATGACACATTATTCTAGCCTTTTTCGGCACTAACCAAATCATCCTTAAAATGGCATTATACCTTCCTAAAGGCAACACATGGAAATCTTCTTTTGACTTGAGGTCGCCTATTGCAGAAGAAAAAGAGGCCGCCTTGTGTGTGGGAAAGCTGCTGAAGCTGGGCACGTAAAAATCGCCTGTGGTGAGGGTGCAGTGCTCAGGGGGCTGAACAGAGGGCCTTTATCTCCTGGCAATAGGCCGGCTGCAGCTATACGTAATAAAGCTCATACTCACTCTCTCTCTCCTGCTTATTGATGGGCTGGTAATACTGCGGGGAGAGGAGTAGAGAGGTGGACGCCACCCTTAGAGCAGCTGAAGGCAGCGAGCTGGGGCGCTGAGCAGAAAAAGAGATCCTGTGGTTTCAAAGTGGTGGCTACCTGGTTTTTGGGGGGCTCGTGGGCAACAGCACGTATATGCAGAGAGACGCCACAGGTGTGTGACCATCGTGCAAAGCTACTGGAAGCCTTCCTTGTGAAAAGCAGTGAAAGGGCGGCTCTGGTGTGAGTAGAGAGGGCGCAACTGTGTGCCAGGTTGAAGGGGAACATCTGTGAGATCCTTGTTCCCACTGAGCAACGGATTCAGGATACTGGCAGCGGAAGTAACACATCATGCACGGGTAGGGGTCTCACACTCGGGGCCTCGCCCACGGATATCCGGACAAGAGACTAATCCGTCGGTTTGTCCAAAACCGAAACCGGAAAAACTTCCTTTACCCGGAAAGCATGGGCGATTCCACCAGGATAACTCTTTACTCTAACGTAGTCAAGATCATTACGGATCAACTGATCTGAGTGTACCTTTAACGGTACTTGGTCAAATCAAGGAAGAAACTTGCACTTGGATCATTGGGATCAACGCTTCTTTCCCCATCAAGAGGCACAACCGTTGATTCCTATCCATAGAACAATTTCTATCCGGGATTTACTTCATCTATCATAATAATAGAAATTAAATCTCGATTTACGGATCCATCAGTCCAGCCTAACCCCATCCGATCCCATGGGTTAGCCAACCGCCCAACCACTGTAGTGATGGGATCCAATTTGGAATTTGGTTAGGTTTTGTCCCGGGTACCAAAGAAAAGAGTTCCAAGGCCCCCTAGCCGGAAGTTCATGCAAACATAAAACTAGCCACACCACTTACACACCCAATATGAAATTGCCTTTTTCTTAGCATCATCTAACTTTAAAACAATCCTTTAATGAAACCATAGTACCACTGATCACAATCTTCCAATTTATCCGGTTGATTCATAATTTCCCATCATTCCTTCATCAGAGTATCTATGGCATCATTGGCAACTAGAACGCTCACCACCTGTCCACACAGGGGCCTAGTTCCTAGCCCATAATACTCGGCAATATAATCACTTATAAAAATTCAAGATGGACTCTCGTTGAAGATCAGCAAGATCAACCAACAGATCCATATAAAGAGCCATGGACTCATCCATTGAAAACCAGCAAGGTCAATCAACCAGATCCATGCCCGGTTTCACAAAACAACTCTTACTCCTTGTTCCAATTTCTTCCTCGACGCACGCGTGGGTATCCTGGGCGACCCAGAGCCCGAGCACCGTATGGTCAGCACCCTCTAGGATCCTTCGCAGGTGACCTAGCGCTTCACTCATAGGCCGCTTCCTTGGTCCCTCATCCACCGTACCGGAAGCTCACCATTTAAATCGAACCGAGGCTGGTCAAGACCTCGATCGACCTTGCTACGCGAGACGTCCTCCATTGACTCTCCGTCAGCAGTTGCAACTTTATCAGTTCGGTCTTCATGACCTTAATCCTCAAGACGGTCAAAATGCTTCTCCAGCATTCTTGACATAAAACAGTCATTTACAAACAGTCACAAAATACAGTTTCTATAACGATCTCTTGTCTTTCCATATTATCCACTCTCGGACCACATTAATTATTCCACATTCCATTCAATGTGTACTCGTTCTCATCCATTCACTCATATAGACTACACATTATCTCACATACACCTTCATATTCATTATTCTACATACATATCCAAGTTCGTACGTCCACATCATACATCCAATTTCACATTCATACATACGCATCTACATGTATACATTCACATCTACATTCATACATCCATACCTCCATTTCCACATCCACACATCCACATTCATATTCATACATCCACATTCACATGCATACATCCATTTTCACATCCTCATTCATACATCCACATTCACATACATACATCCACATCCGTATCTACATCCATACATTCACATCCACCTCTTCATTCACAATCACATCCATACATCCACATCTACATACATACATCCACATCTACATACATACATCCATACATCCACATCTATATACATACGTCCATTTTTACATCCTCATTCATACATACACATCCACATACATACATACACATCCGTATCTACATCCATACATCCACATCCACATCAACATTCACATTCATACATATACATCTACATGTATACATCCACATCACATTCATACAACCATATTACATCCATTCTCGTCCTAACACATCCCATATACATCTTAACACATCCTAGCTCATCTTAACACATTCTATCACATCTCATACACATCTTATCACATCTTTTTACATCTCATACACCTCTTATCACATCCTATCACTTTCCATACGCATCTTATCAAATCTTATCACATCTCATACACATCTTATCACATCTTTTTACATCTCATACACCTCTTATCACATCCTATCACTTTCCATACGCATCTTATCAATTCTTATCACATCTCATACACCTCTTATCACATCCTATCACTTTCCATACGCATCTTTTCAATTCTTATCACATCTCATACACCTCTTATCACATCCTATCACTTTCCATACGCATCTTATCAATTCTTATCACATCTCATACACATCTTATCACATTTTATATCTTTTTTTTTAAAAAGAGAATTCTTATATTTGATATAAGATTACTCTACACAATTATTTATACATAAATTCCATTTAAGGAGACTAACACTTTCGAAATTAAAATCAATCTTTTATGCATCTTCTTATGCATAAATTCAATTTGGTAGGAAATTACACTTTTAGAATAAAAGAATTTCTCTTATGCATCTAAGTTAAGCATAAAATCCATTTATGAGGAAAATCACACTTTTAGTATAAAAAGAATATCTTTTATGCATACCTATATGCATGAAATCCAATATGATAAAAGTAACATTCTTACAATAAAATAATCAACTTTTATGCATACCTCTATGCATGAAATTCAATTATGATAAAAGTCACACTTTTATAATAAAATAATCAACTTTTATGCATACCTCTATGCATGAAATCCAATATGATAAAAGTAACACTTTTGATATAAAAAATTTTCCTTTATGCATACTTCTATGCATGAAAATTAAAAATGATAAAAGTAACACTTTTGATATAAAAAATTTTCCTTTATGCATACTTCTATGCATGAAAATTAAAAATGATAAAAGTAACACTTTTGATATAAAAAAGTTTCTTTTATGCATACTTCTATGCATGAAAATTAAAAATGATGAAAGTAACACTTTTGATATAAAAAATTTTCTTTTATGCATACTTCTATGCATGAAAATTAAAAATGATGAAAGTAACACTTTTGATATAAAAAATTTTCTTTTATGCATACTTCTATGCATGAAAATTAAAAATGATAAAAGTAACACTTTTGATATAAAAATTTTTCCTTTATGCATACTTCTATGCATGAAAATTAAAAATGATAAAAGTAACACTTTTGATATAAAAATTTTTCCTTTATGCATACTTCTATGCATGAAAATTAAAAATGATAAAAGTAACACTTTTGATATAAATTTTTTTTTCCTTTATGCATACTTCTATGCATGAAAATTAAAAATGATAAAAATAACACTTTTGATATAAAAATTTATCCATTAATGCATACTTCTATGCATGAAATAAAAATGGTAAAAATAACACTTTTGATATAAAAATTTATCCATTATGCATACTTCTATGCATGAAATAAAAATGGTAAAAATAACACTTTTGATATAAAAATTTATCCATTATGCATACTTCTATGCATGAAATAAAAATGGTAAAAATAACACTTTTGATAAAAAAATTTATCCATTATGCATACTTCTATGCATGAAATAAAAATGGTAAAAATAACACTTTTGATATAAAAACTTATCCTTTATGCATGATATTAAAATTCAATTTCTCCATGATTGTAATGAAATTCTTTCAATTAATCTAGGATGATAATTCCTATAATATGGTAGGAAGTCCTCTTTTTATGCTTTGAATGAGATTATTTTATGCATAATTTTATAAAATTTTTGCCATAGCTCCGCTGCTATGACTGTTAAATCTCAATTTTTCTAAGGGATAATGCTTATCATTAAGGAAATAATTAAAATGATCTCTAATTGGATTATTAATCCATAATGGATTGAATCATCAATATACATAAACTAAAAGCATAGAAAAAAGCCATTAATTTGACCTCAAGCATAGCTTAATCTTGATTTAAGGAAAAGCTTTATGAAAAGCTTGATTTGGATTGAGAACGGGTCATGAGTATGACCATTTCTTGAGTGAGAGAGAGAATTTATATAAAAATCATTAGAATTTAAACATAAATAAAAATTAACTTCAATAGCATTTATTAAATTATGTAACTCTTCACTACTATTCAAACTTCAATAGCATTTAAAAAAACCATACCAATTAAACTTCTCAAGCTTGAGAGGGGTTGAGAAGAGAGAAACATTGAGAATTTATAGAAAGGTCAATATTCACTAATTACCTTACAACTTGCTTGATTCTTTGTTCACGGTAGAGGCCCCCAACCAATCAATTGGTTAAGTATGTTGATGGAGCCACTAATGGGGATTGAAGAAAGAGGGAAGCTCCAAAAGCTAGTGAATTATTAAATGAATTCACAGTTCTTGGCTTAGGTGGAGTAGAGTAACGATGCATAAACACTATATATTTTTCAACAAGGGAGAGACTTCTATTTATAGGAAAAATTGAGCTCTTAACCAAACAAACTGATTCTAGAATTTTCTAAATCAGTTTGGTCAATATTTGACCATTTTTAGGTCAGTTAAGCTAACTTTTTGGAACTAGACTTGAATGAGGAGAGAGGAGAGATGAAATATCTCAATTTTTATGAGTTTAAAACTCATTCAAGCATGTGAAATATGCACCTCCTTTAAAGAACTCCCCTTCCTTACATATGTGTCATAATGGAAT
This sequence comes from Cibotium barometz, assembly GCF_041138505.1. Lineage (NCBI taxonomy): Eukaryota > Viridiplantae > Streptophyta > Polypodiopsida > Cyatheales > Cibotiaceae > Cibotium > Cibotium barometz. The sequence goes on from NC_141072.1 coordinate 41,765,001, forward strand.
CATTTTAATATTGCTCATAGTTTTTTACTAATAAACCTTGTACATTTTCAACTCTTCACCTTATGTGAGCATTTACTCATTTTTTGGGTATCTTCTTTTTACAAATTGGATTTATCTTCCTACACATGGATTGATGCTATTGGCCCATAGGAACCTTAATTGGACCATAATCCAAAAATTTCTCAAAATCTAGACCCTTAGGCTAAGGTCCTTTATACCCATTTCCAATTAATTCCAATTGCACATTGGAAAGTTCTTTTTGAATTTCTATTTCAGGGGAACTTATTTTAATAAGATGAGTTATTTTTCTATCCAAAAATATTCATAATCTGAATATTCTCTCTCTAGAATATTTTCTCTCTCTAGGTTAAAACAGTTAGAAACAAGGTCTTTATATTTCTGAAGAGGGATTGATTACAGGGGAAGATACTAGACATCAAAAGGGGTTGGGAGAGGAATCTTACAACATCTGTAAGCGCAGAGTGCAGAGGTTCAGTGAGACTGGTGCTCGAAGGCGCTGGGAGTGTGAAGCGTAGCCGTGAAGACTGGCTGGCAGAAAAGGTGGCTTCGGGTAGCAAGTTCAGATGGGAAGGTGGTAAAAACTTGTACAAAGTGGTGGTGCTTCACAAAGGCTAACATCTGAAGTTCACAGAATTCTACCCAAGTACAAGCAGGTCAAGAGCCATTAAAGGCTACAAGATCAACTGAGCATGGAGTTTCTAAGGAAATGTGGAGCCTACGAATTTGCAGCTCAAGCCAGAAGCACGTAATGCTCTGAAGCTTCCCATTAAAGTCAAAGCAGGATTTTTAGGATCAGTGAAACTGAAGGAACTGATAAAGCTGAAGTGAATAACTCATGGCTGGGGCTCTCTGGCACAACTGAAAGACGAGCTAGAGTGGATGACGTCAAAGGGCTGGCTGACGGCTGGCGACAAGCTATGGTAAATGGGCTATTGACATGCATATGCTGAAGATATGTATACCCTTTGGATTTGGTGATGTCTTGTGAGTTTTATTGTTTTGTCTCATGAGTGTTGTTGCATGTCAAACATTTTGTACAAACATATAGCATTTTTGTACAAACATATAGCATATGTTATGTGAAGACCTTCCATGATGAATCTTTGATGATGATATATGAAGATGATGATGAGTTCTCTTGCCATAAGCCTTGTATCATCAGAGTCGAAGATGGTGTGTCTTGTATGAGTTGTGGAGACAATCCCATTGAATGTATGCCTGAGTCAAGAGATTGAGATAATACCATGCTATACTTTGTTCCATGAGAAGCTGAGAAGACATTTAATACTTGGGATTTGAAAGCTACTCTCACAGCAAGAAGTCTCGCACTTTCCCAGCGACACCGTCCACATCACGACAGCTTTGGTGAACCCGACGTGAAACCGCTGGGGTGAGAGTACGTAGAGATGGCTAGCAAAATGGAACATTTATATGCAGAGATGAAAGAGCTTGAAGAGCGGTTCAGGAAGATTGAAGAAGAAAAGCGAAATCAGGAAGCGGTGGAAATTGTGGTGCAATTGGTATATGACAGGGTCAATATATTTGATGGTTACGATCCAGAAAGCTATCTAAGGTGTTACGAGACAGAGATGAAGAATCAAGGGGTTCCAGAAAACATGATGATTGCATCTTTTGCATACCTTGTAAGTCCTGATTTAAAAGATGAAGTGCTGGAACTAGCAGAGTATCACTCCAAACGATGGAGTGATTTTGCAGATGCACTTATTTATGCGAGTTCCAGGTATAATGTGGGCTGTGATAGTGTTCCAGCAACAATCCGAGCCAATTTAGAAGCGGTTGTCGATGCATGTCTTATGGAGGACAATCAATTGCTATTCAAGGCTGATACAGAGATTGTGGAGGCTGTTTATGCTAAATTGGGACTGCAAAAAGCCATTAGTGAGCAACAAGGCCTTCACAGTGCCAAAAGGGATGCTTTGCTACAGCCTCATAAAGATGCAATGGGTGAACTCTGCAAGTATAATCTCTCTTCCTTGTTTGAGGGTGCAGACATACAGGGTCCTATGATCATACCAAATGATGTGTGTATGCCTATGCTTGAGGAGACACTTGATTCAGAGAGCTTCAGGACAGGTGCTCAAGACCCAATACACGAGGAAGAGGACATCGCTAATAGTTTCCTCTTGGGCTGTGAAGCATGTAAGCTGTGTAAACTTGAGGATTCTCATGACGAAAGTGCTCATTTGAAGGGTATTCCTCAGGTGTCGTATCATATGTGTGAAGAACAGCAGGAACCAATGCTTCTTGCTGAAAGCATGATTGCAGAGTTTGAAGATCTAAGACAAGAAGAAGATGCTATCATTACTGCATTCTTATCTGGTTATGATGCTTATAAGCAGGATGATGTACATGAATATGCAGACGGGCCACAAGTATGTGTGATTGATTTAGAGGGGGTGAGTGATATGGGTGATTCCAACAGTGATGTTGCTTCTTAAGCTGGTTGCCAAGGTTCTTTGGATTTGGGTTATTCTGGAATGCTAACTGGGTGTTCCAACAATAAATAGGGTGATGCTATGTCATCAGTGTCAGGGTTACCTTGCAACCACATTTGTGAGCAACAATCTCGAGCTTGGAAGCCTGTTTATGATGATGATTTGGAGAGGGAAATTGAATCTGTCTTTTTGGATCATACAGGGTTCAATGACATACAGATTCAAGGGTACTCGGGTGAGGGACCCATAATTCGAAGCCCATCTGCAGACAGGTATCAAGAAATACTAGGAGATAACATGCAGGATATGCAAAGTGTGGTCAGAGAGCCTCATGAGGCTGCATATGAGCAACCAAATGGATATAGCTATGGGGGTATGAATGTTCATGATAATCAACATGTGGGATTGCAAGATGATAATGGCTTCAATGCGATTGATCCTGGATTGGATGCTATCTTAGATGATGCATTGGATGATTTCATGGTATATAATAGATCCCCATCAGCTTTGGGCTCTTCTATGCTTGATGCTAGTCAACTGTCGGTTGCAAGTGAGGATGTGCAGGTGTTATGTGAGCCAAATGATTGTGATGAGATTGATTCAGAGCTGGAGGCTATTCTCGATGATGCCTTGTTGGACTTTGTATGTGTTGATGCTTTTCCGTCTTTGGATGAGAAGAATGAATGTTTATCAGTGGGTGAGCTGGATCCGGGCACAGTAGATTTGGATGGGATGTTACCAAGTGTGTTCCATGCTGTTAATGCAGTTGTTATTTGGTGTGGCCATACAATATGTGGTGCAAAGGCTTCAAACATGGCCTGAGGAAAATTTTGAAGCAAATCATTTTGAAGAGCATCCCACTTTGAATGATGAGGATAATTATGCATATGCAGAGAATCTAAGTGAGGATAGGGCTTCATATGAGCAAAGGATATGGCACATATGCCAAAAGCGATTGGTATTTGATCCAGGTGGGAAAGTAGAACCATTCAGATGTGATTGCTAAGATATAAATATCTTGCAGGCTAAGGGGGGGTAGGCTAAGATGTCATGCTATGTTTCAACAAAGGATAACCCCTTGTGAGTGGCACTATGTATATTCTTCTACTGTTTCATGTTTACTAGGGTGATACCAACTGGGTCAGGTTTGACAGGGTTTAAGACGCCTAGTTGGATGCTTGTACATATACCAATGTTGGTGTGCAAATAATGAATGGACACTGAATTCCAGGACCTGTGTGGCACATACCAGAGGATGTGCAGGTTTAGAGGGGGTGGATGTCGTGCTATGGCGCGTCTCTGGTGTGAAACCATGCATGTGAGGCCATTAAATGCAAATCCAGATGCATGAGATTAAGTGCCACTGTGTACATGAGTGTTGTTCGTGTTGTGGTAAAGTCATGGGGGCACCCATTGACTCAGTGTGGGCGTCGTGGATGCGGCAATCAGGCTATGGGTTTTGATGGAAGTGAATGTGCAGAGACAATGTTGAAATTCTGGAAGCAAGCTCGTCCGGAACGTAGCTGGAGATGGTCTCAACTGTTCGGCCACTTGAGTTGTATGCGCGTCCAAATGAGTGGGCACTGAAGGTCGCATTTGAGGTATGTGGGCATGGGTAGAAAAAAGGTATGGAGATATGGACTTGGTGTGAAAAGAATAACATGGTGGTCTTTTTTCTCATAATAAATAAAATAAAAAGGATGATGTGGCCAGCTGGCAGTAAGGGCGTGGAGCTTTGAGAGGGCTGCCAGCGCATCTTCGAGAAGATGAAGAAGCTGGCGAGGAGGATTGCGTGGAGTAGGGGGTTCTGGGGCTGGTAGGAGCCGCCGCTTAGGGGGGCTGTTGGGGGCATACAGAGAGAGGAAGCAGCCACTGGTGTAGCGACAGGAAGGCGAGGGGTTCTAAGGGAGGACGCTGCACAGCTGCTGCAGAAGAAAAAGAGGCCGCCTTGTGTGTGGGAAAGCTGCTGAAGCTGGGCACGTAAAAATCACCTGTGGGGGTGAGGGTGCAGTGCTCAGGGGGCTGAACAGAGGGCCTTTATCTCCTAGCAATAGGCCGGCTGCAGCTATACGTAATAAAGCTCATACTCACTCTCTCTCTCCTGCTTATTGATGGGCTGGTAATACTGCGGGGAGAGGAGTAGAGAGGTGGACGCCACCCTTAGAGCAGCTGAAGGCAGTGAGCTAGGGCGCTGAGCAGAAAAAGAGATCCTGTGGTTTCAAAGTGGTGGCTACTTGGTTTTTGGGGGGCTCGTGGGCAACAACGCGTATATGCAGAGAGACGCCACAGGTGTGTGACCATCGTGCAGAGCTACTGGAAGCCTTCCTTGTGAAAAGCAGCGAAAGGGCAGCTCTGGTGTGAGTAGAGAGGGCGCAGCTGTGTGCCAGGTTGAAGGGGAACATCTGTAAGCGCAGAGTGCAGGGGTTCAGTGAGACTGGTGCTCGAAGGCGCTGGGAGTGTGAAGCGTAGCCGTGAAGACTGGCTGGCAGAAAAGGTGGCTTTGGGTAGCAAGTTTAGATGGGAAGGTGGTAAAAACTTGTACAAAGTGGTGGTGCTTCACAAAGGCTAACATCTGAAGTTCACAGAATTCTACCCAAGTACAAGAAGGTCAAGAGCCATTAAAGGCTACAAGATCAACTGAGCATGGAGTTTCTAAGGAAATGTGGAGCCTACGAATTTGCAGCTCAAGCCAGAAGCACGTAATGCTCTGAAGCTTCCCATTAAAGTCAAAGCAGGATTTTTAGGATCAGTGAAACTGAAGGAACTGATAAAGCTGAAGTGAATAACTCATGGCTGGGGCTCTCTGGCACAATTGAAAGACGAGCTAGAGTGGATGACGTCAAAGGGCTGGCTGACGGCTGGCGACAAGCTATGGTAAATGGGCTGTTGACATGCATATGCTGAAGATATGTATACCCTTTGGATTTGGTGATGTCTTGTGAGTTTTATTGTTTTGTCTCATGAGTGTTGTTGCATGTCAAACATTTTGTACAAACATATAGCATTTTTGTACAAACATATAGCATATGTTATGTGAAGACCTTCCATGATGAATCTTTGATGATGATATATGAAGATGATGATGAGTTCTCTTGCCATAAGCCTTGTATCATCAGAGTCGAAGATGGTGTGTCTTGTATGAGTTGTGGAGACAATCCCATTGAATGTATGCCTGAGTCAAGAGATTGAGATAATACCATGCTATACTTTGTTCCATGAGAAGCTGAGAAGACATTTAATACTTGGGATTTGAAAGCTACTCTCACAGCAAGAAGTCTCGCTCTTTCCCAGCGACACCGTCCACGTCACGACAGCTTGTGTTCTTAAATATTTAAAAAGGCACTAAAGACTTTGGACTCATCTATCGCCCTGCGACCCAACAAGAATCCTCTCCCTTGGATTCTTTATGTCTTCTTGGTTATTCAAATGCTGCATGGGCAAGTTATCTCTCGTCTATGCGATCTACAAGTGAAAATTGTTTCTTTGTTAATGGTTGCTTAATTTCTTGGGCTAGCAAGAAACAACGTTGTGTTGCAGTCTCTGCAACTAAATCTGAGTATGTAGTTGCATCTATAGCAGCTCGTGAATTGGTATGGCTTCGACAATTTCTTACTGATCTTGGACATCCATTACATCAAGTACTCCACTTAGATGTGACAATCAAAGTGCCATTAGTCTTACCAAGGATTATGTTCAACATAGTAAATCCAAGCATATTTTTATTCATTATCATTATGTTCGACATGAAGTGAAGAAAGGATCAATAATAATTGAGAACTGCCCCACAGATCAGATGATTGCAGATATATTAACCAAAGGACTAAGTGAAGCTCGATTCACATCATTACGTGGAGAACTTGGAGTTGTTGCAGCTTCATGCTTTGGAGATTAATACTTTTCACACTCACATCTTGAATAATTGAACTTGTACAAAATGTATTTTTGTATCCTTGTATATATTATTTCACATTAGGCACATTGATCTTTTTTATATGAGATGTATATATAGGGGCTAGGGTTTTTCCCTTGTACTCCCCAAGGGTTTTTTTACTCGGAGCTAGAGACCTTTGTTTGAGTGGGGGTGTTGGAGCTATATATATCACACCCTAACTTGACCTAGATCTCACCTATATATGCAAACTCATAATCAATATGAACTAGTCTTTTGGGAGAATATATGGTGTAACTCTCTTCCTCCTTCTCTCGTTCGTGTATTTTCCAACATTCTCGTCCCTTCTCTCACCTCACTTCACGCACATACACTGACTAGTATGGATTAGAGAGAGATTAGCAAGATCAAGAATCTATTTCACAATGGGAGAGTTCTTTGTATTATGAGAGATATTCACTTATATACATGGCCATAAGTGTTCACACTCACTTAAACTATGGCCGGTCGGGCACTTTAGGCTCATCAAAGGCCTAATGCTATTACAATGACTACTCTCATAATATATCCATGAAGTACAACACTTGGGATTTCAACCTAACTTACTACCACACACTCTTGAAGTAGAAATCACCATAAGTATTCCGTTGGACCATTACAAGCGCAAGTCCAAGTTGTAGATTTGGACACCATTGCGTCATATCTTGAATGAAGGACCTTTTGGTGTATCTACCTTGACTCTTTGATATAAGATAAAGGTAGTAAGTATTGTTAATGCTATAAATGGGTTAACACTACTAAGTAAACTACAAAGTAAACTACCAAGTAAACTAAGATGGAATTTGCCCAGTTTACTTTGTAGTTTACTTGGGTAGTTTACTCAATACTCATCCCCTCACTACAAACAATTCCCATGCTAGAAGTATGTATTTCTCATAGCTCTTGCATCATGTCTCTGCTCTCAGAGCTATCTATTCTGGCAAGTCCATGTTCACCCATGAGTTGTGCCTAATATATACTCTTCTAGTTTCCGACAAGGCATTGAATCATCTCATAACCCCCCTAAGAGGAAATGCTATTAGAAGGATGGGAGAGTAATGATTTGATACCAAGAGGTGAAAAATTACCAGTGAAAGCTAGAATTTAATGATGGTGGAGAGAGAAAGAGATCAGATTTTTTTTCTTTCTTGACACTTTTGGAGATGCTTGAATTATTAGTATGGATCATCATCTTTTATTAGTCTCGGTCATCATTTTTTGTGAAAATGTGCAAAGGAGGAAGGTGGCAATGATAAACAAGAGCAGGCAATTGTTTTCATGGGGGGGCCACCATCAATACTGAAGATAAGGTTGGCCACATGCATACACTCTAAAGATCCCCAAATGGTTACAAATAATTACTCGAGAAGGTCACGGGTGTTTGACTTTCAGCAATTTTGGAGAATTGAATTTGTGTGATGGCCTTCTAGAGGTCAGCAGAAGCAATGGTCAACAAGCCGATATTTTTCATGGACATGGCTCCAATATGAACGCTGAGATACCATTAGCGACATGCATATGCACTTCTTGTCCAGAAAAGAACCAAGTCTTCGAAGGACGCCCTCAATCTTGACTGTTTAAAGTCATGATTAGGGGTCATTCCTATCCCAAACTATGTAAAGTTTCTAGTTTTGACACGAGTCTCAATTTTGTGTGGTGTTTGTCCCATTGGGTTCCACCTAATAGCTTACATTTTTCAATCTCATAAAATTACATAATTCCAACCAGGACCACTATGTTTATGGTTTATCTATGGTATACAAAGAGAAGTGACTTGAGAGACTTGAGAACCTACACTATTCTTCTTCTTTGTTGTAATAAGTTGAATTGAAAGGCAATACTTTGATATTATTGATCAATATAAAAAGATATAATTTCAACTAAAACCATTGTGCTTATGGTCTACCTATGGTATACAAAGAAAATTTATATTGAGGGATGTGAGAGCTTATCACCATTCCCTCTACTTCCTCTAGGTGGCTTCTATCTTGAGCTAGTGGAGTGTTTGATTTTGATTAATTAAAAACCCACCATGTCTGTTATTTGTGTAGATTAAAACTCATATTTGCATAAAATCCTTCCCTCTTGGGCAATTTGTAGAGCTAATGGAAATATCCTCATGACAGTTGCGGTTCACCAGGTTATCTCTTGTTGGATATATTTCAAGGGGGGTTTGGGTGAGCCATAACAAGCAGGCACAGTTTACTACCTATTTTACTTGACAAATCATTGTTTACTTTGTAGTTTACTTCATAGTTTACTATAATTGCCTAGCAATATAAAAGTGTTACGGGCTTGGCTAATGGAAATATCCTCATGACAGTTGCGGTTCACCAGGTTATCTCTTGTTGGATATATTTCAAGGGGGGTTTGGGTGAGCCATAACAAGCAGGCACAGTTTACTACCTATTTTACTTGACAAATCATTGTTTACTTTGTAGTTTACTTTATAGTTTACTATAATTGCCTAGCAATATAAAAGTGCATCCTATTTTCCATGTGAGTTTATTGAAAAGTTATATTGCTAATCCTTCTCATGTTTTGTAGGACAAATTTAGGATTCAAGAAGATGGGAGAGTGAGGATCGAACCACCTTAGTTCATTTTGGATAGAAGAATGAGACAACTTATAGAAATAAGACTATAGTTGAAGCTTTGGGTTAAGTAGGATGTACATCCTCTACAAGATGCCTCCTGGGGGGGGTAGACTTAGATTCTAATTGTATATTGAATCAGATAGCTAACCCTAGTCATAAATACATCTGCCAAGCTTCCTCAAAGTTCCTCCAGTATGAGATATCTTCAAAGACTTGCTTCTGGACTCTATTGAGCCTGTCAGCACTTCGCTTCTAGCCTGACTGGGAACTCACCCACTTATTCGCAGCCAACCCAATTTTGAGTTAGACTTCAACTTTCCAGCTTCCGTTGACACCTCCAATCCCTCAAACACTTCAAAACCCACCAGGACTCAACTCCCTAGACTCACAAATTGCGTTGCACTATGTGTACTCATCCCTCTTCTCACCTCACTTCACTCACATACACTGACTAGTATGGATTAGAGAGAGATAAGCAAGAGCAAGAATCTATTTCACAATGGGAGAGTTCTTTGTATTATGAGAGATATTCACTTATATACATGGCCATAAGTATTCACACTCACTAAACTGTGGCCGGCTGGGCACTTTAGGCTCATAAGAGGCCTAATGCTACTACAATGACTACTCTCATAATATATCCATGAAGTACATCACTCTCATAATATATCCATGAAGTACATCACGTGGGACTTCATCCTAACTTACTACCACACACTCTTGAAATGGAAATCACGATAAGCATTTCGTCGGACCATTACAGGCTTCCTCAAAGTTCCTCCAGTATCAAATATCTTCAAAGACTTGCTTCTAGACTCTATTGAGCCTGTCAGCACTTCGCTTCTAACCTCTTACTACTAACTAGGAACTCACCCACTTATTCACTAGCCAACCCAGTTTTGAGTTAAACTTCAACCTTCCAACTTCCGCTGACACCTCCAATCTCTCAAACACTTCAAAACCCATCAGGACTCAACTCCCTACACTCACAAACTGCATTGCACTACGTGTACTTGTCCCTCCTCTCACCTCACTTCACTCACATACACTTACTAGTATGGATTAGAGAGAGATTAGCAAGATCAAGAATCTATTTCACAATGGGAGAGTTCTTTGTATTATGAGAGATATTCACTTATATACATGGCCATAAGTATTCACACTCACTTAAACTGTGGCCGACCGGGCACATTAGGCTCATAAGAGGCCTAATGCTATTACAATGACTACTCTCATAATATATCCATGAAGTACATCACTTGGGACTTCATCCTAACTTACTACCACACAATCTTGAAGTGGAAATCACCATAAGTATTTCGTCGGACCATTATAGGCGCCTGTCCAAGTTATAGATTTGGACACCATTGCTTCATATCTTGAATGTAGGACCTTTTGGTGTATCTACCTTGACTCTTTGATCTAAGATAATGGTAGTAACTCTTGTTAACCCCCTAGAAATGTTTCCATTTGACTTAGGAATCTACGTCCCTATAGCAGCAGCAGCATCATCATTGTATATACAAAACCCACTCACTACCTGTCAAATTTTCAATTTCCAACTGCAGCAAAACAACGAGCTGATCCCCATTCCAGGTCTCATCCAACCAAAGCTACTGGACTCTCTACCAATTTCCAACTGCAGCAAAACAACGAGCTGATCCCCATTCCAGGTCTCATCCAACCAAAGCTACTGGACTCTCTACCAGATCTCATCCACCAACCTAAGCAGCTTAGCCTTTCCCACGTGCTTTTGATGAGTTCTAGCTGGTGCACCGCCTTCTTTCTTCTTCTCATCAGCGTGCTCATATTGCAGGGCCTCATCAATCATGCCACCAATGAGATCGCCGTGCTGGGTGGCACCGGCGCCTTTCGGGGCGTGCGAGGCTATGACATCATTACCCTCGTCAACGGCACCGACACACACTATGTGTATCACCATTCCCTTCTACTTCCTCTAGGTGGCTTCTATCTTTAGCTAGTGGAGTGTGATGTTGGTTAATTATAAACCCACTGTGTCTGTTATTTGTGTATGGCTCCATCTTGACTATTTAAAATCATGATTAGGAGTCATTCCTATTCCAAACTATGTAAAGCTTCTAGTCTTCACATGGGTCTCAATTTTGTGTGGTGTTTGTCCCATTGGGTTCCACCTAATAGTTTACATTTTTCAATCTCATTTTTTTTCTGAATAAAATAAATTGTCGGTACTAGTCTCTATATTTGATATTACTTGGCAACCTTGGGTTTAATTCTAATGCTAACTAGTCTACGGCTCTATCTTGATTGTTTAAAGTCATGATTATGCATCCATTAGGGGCCATTCTTATCCCAAACTATGTAAAGCTTCTATTTTTCACACGGGTCTCAATTTTATGTGGTGTTTGTCTGATTGGGTTCCACCTAATAGTTTACATTTTGCAATCTCATAAAATTACATAATTCCAACCAAGACCACTATGTTCATGGTTTATCTATGGTATACAAAGAGAAGTTATTTGAGAGACTTGATAACCTACACTATTTTTCTTCTTTGTTGTACGAAGTTGAATTGAAAGGCAATACTTTGATATTATTGATATGAAAAGATATAATTTAAACAAGACCATTGTGTTTATGGTCTACCTATGGTATACAAAGAGGAGAGAGCTTACACTATTCTTCTTCTTTGGCTCAAGAGGCGTAGCTCAAGTGGATTGAGCTCAGGACTCTCATTCATGAGGTCTTGTGTTGTTCAAATCCCCTTGAATACACTTAAGGCCACCTTAAGCTTGAGATGTATTTGCATACACATTGGTCTCTCCCTCCACACACACTAACATCTATGCTCGAGTGTTCTAATAAAAAAATGCTAGAGCTACTATGTTATGGCTTTATGTTATGATTATTTCTATTATAAAAAATAATTACTATTCTAAAAGTTCTACCCAAAGCTCAGGATTAAAATCCCTAGTAAGCTACCTACATGAAGCTTTGGATAAAATCGTCAATCAACACAGGTGGAGTAAATTTAGGGAAAAACTCGATTCAAATTTTGCTAGGTTAAATTGCAAATCGTCGGTCACAATCGTAAACACCAGGATCATGAAAATCAAATGAACACATTAGGGAAAATTTGGGGTTATTTGAGGGCCGCTTAGGGAGTTTGGAAAATACGCGGGCTTTAAGCTAACGTAACATTGGTTTTTAGTGAAAAAATAAACATGAAATACAAGATAAGGTTCTAAAAAATGTGTACTTATCCTCTCTACAATAGAAAATAACTTAATATCACAATGGAGAGATCAAGGAAACCCTCATCAACAATAGACAAAGCAATAGATGCAAATACACTAGATGAAAATAATAGCTGGATACCGCTAACTGTTATGAAGGGTTCATGGATCTTGCTACAAGGAAAGAAAAGAAAGAGAATGATATGTATGCAAAGAGGTAATATCTTGTTTATTTGCAAGGGGTGTAGAGGTGATTCACTAGCAAACTACCCTTGGGATGCCTCTTTTCTCAAAATAGTTGGATTTGCATGCAAAGTGGTGCATAACAGACTTGATTGAAGAGGGTAGCGCTGCTGTATGTAGTGGTTATGTATGTAATGTGGACAGATATGCAAAATGGACTTGATTGCAGAGCATAAATGTATGCTAAATATTGCTCTTATGAATATGTATGCTCAGTGTTGCGCTTGTGGAAATGTATGCAAAGAGCCATGCTCTTGAGAATACACAAGGGTCCTGGAGGTAGTTCACCAATGAACTACCCGCACATGACCTCTTTCTTTATCTTTAAATATATGCTAGTCTCTTTTATGTATCCTCGGGATACCCTTGGGCTTATCTACATCATCTACTTCTATGTATCAAGGCACCTATACAAGGTGCTTGGAGGAAGTTTGCCGGGGAAGTAGTCCCATGATTCTTCTTTTAGACATGCTTATTAGCATAATGAATGTGGGTTTATGAAAACTTCACTAATATAAACACACTTATCATCACTACCACAGGATGCTTATGTTCTGATGGTGAGTTTCGACGCCTCCGTCTCACCAAAATTTTTGTCTCAATGTGGGTCTAAATTTTTTGTCTCAATGTGGATCTAAATTTTTGTCTATAATATCGTCAAAATATTGGTATAAAATATTTTCTATAATTTTGATTGAATAAGCATCAAAAAATTGTTGTTTCTCAAGTTTTTCTCCACTTTCCTTTTTAGTATCAAAATAAATAAATATAAATATAAATACATATATTCTCACTTTTGGTATACATAAATACGTATAAGCATATATGAAACCAACAAAAAGAGGAAAGTTAGACATGTCATGGTGTTTACAAAATCATAGTTGATCATTATCAACTCTCTCATCTTCAAAAAGATCATTGGCCTCAAAAAGATCTATTTCAAGGAAAATCCCTCAATCTTCGAATCGTGTAGGACTAGAATGTGCACCTATGTCGGCTCTAAATCTTCTAACTCTGGCCCTAGTTCCTCATTTGTTTCTAACTCTTCGTCAATATCACCAGCTACAGTGTTTGAGGCATCTCTTGTGTCTAATTGTTCAATCTCTATACCTTTGTATAGCCCTTTCTCTTGTTGTACTTCGATATGCAAAGTAACTTGCTCTTGTTGAGGCCTACACCAATCTTTGCTTCGTCTTCTGCTAGTTCCATGTATTCATATATTTGTTTACTGCGTGGTGACACTTGGATTACAAACCACCATCAACGGTCCCTTGGGTCCTCCTTAAAGATCACTTGCTCAAATGTGTCCTTTTGGTTTGTCCATATCTTAGTGGAGTCCACTTAAACTAATCCGGATTTGTTGCTTTGTATGGTTGCATGTGCTCCTATTGCGACTACCTTGAACCACTTAACAACAAAGATAAACATATGAAACTTTCTAAAGCCAACCTTGATGATATCTTGGATGGTTCCAAAGAGCATGTTCACATCCGTATTTAGATCACTTGCACTAGCCCTAATTTCTTGCATGAAATTTCCTTTAACACCACAATCGAAAGTTTTTCTCTTCTTATCGATCCATCCCAGTCGAAAATGGCATCCATGCAACCATAGTGCTATAAATTTTTGATACTAGAAGAAAATAACACATCGTCTGTTAGTTTATGAAGAAGTTGTAAACATTATTTGGTGAACATGTGTACATATCGAGGATTAGAGTGAATGAAATCACCTACACGGTAGTCACAATCATATGCAAGCTCTTCTTTCTCATGTGTAATAACTTCACTGTGTAGTTTTCCTTCTTGTAAGGTTTTTTGGAGCCATCTACTTGACGAAAAGTCTAGAAGCCATCCCATTGCCCTATTTCCCTCTGGGCAAGCTCTTTGATGGACAAACCCTTTTAGCATCTTCATGAACCTCTCCAAAAAGAACATCCAGCGTGAATGGATGACCCCTGCTACCACGACCACCTCATCCACAACATGAATTGGGAGATGCATCTGTATGGTTAATATGATGGTTGGGAGGATCTCCTCCCCACCCCAATGTAACAACTTCTATGGCATTTAAGCACGCTACTTTCAAAGTGTCTTTTCTTATCTCCTTTAATGAAATCTAGCAGACCACACTACCAATCTTGTATATTGTATCCCTTTTGTTGTCGGTGAGGCAATTCTTTACGGCCATATTATAGGCAAGACAAATTTCAAGAACATGTGTCAATGGTGTGATTTCAAGCCAGAGAGCTCATCAATGTTTGTAAATGCCCCCTCTAGGCACAGTGTATGCATCTAGTCAAAGTATGAAACTCTAATATGTAATTCTTACTTGAGCTTCCTCTTCTTTCTTCAATACCCAAGGACCTTTAGAAAGTAGCTTTTTACTATTAGCTTTGGTTTGTGGTCAAAAATGTTGCATACAATCAATTATTTGTAAATATTCCCTTTGGCACTCTCTCTCTTTGACCCCATTAATAGTCTTCCAAAGCACCACGGCTATATTTCTAAAAATATGAATAGGGTCAAGTAAATGGTTAACTAGAAGATTGGTTGGTAGAATATAGACAAGTTCTTCATTCTAGGGGTGTAGAACTTTCATTGTCCTCTAATGCTCTCTTCCAATCTCTTGTCTTTAGTTTAGGAGGAGGCCGACCCAAAAAGCCCTCACGTAGCTCATGGTTCTCTCGTAGATACTTCTTGTGACCCTCATACACCATCTTTCTCAAGCATCTTGAATGTCAAGCCTCTAGTCTAGACACACACAAAGGGCATGCATTGTATCCATAGATTGATAGTCCTATCTTAAAACAATTAATATTATACTTGTAAACAATATAGCTATCAACATGGATGATAGCAAAATAGTTTACCATTGCATTCTCCATAGTCTAGCCAATCATGAAAAATCCACCTTAGTATTCCTTGTAATGAGAAATCACTTTGACCAAAACTCTTTGGAATGTCATTGAACATCAATTCCTTCCCACAGTCTCTTCAACTCCTCTATTAAAGGGGCTAAGTACACATCCATGTTGGTTACCTCATACTTCCCAAGAACTATATGAGAGAAAAATATGCCCCTTCTTTATTGCTAGCCACGATAGAAGAAAGTAGTTCACAAGACAAACAGGCCATGTGCTTCATGTTGATATTGTAACACCAAACGGGTTCACGCCATCCATAGCTAGCCCAAGAAATATGTTACGAGGATCCTCATTAAAGTATGGTGACTTCTCTTCAATGTTTCTCCATGTAGGGCAATCAACAGGGACACCCGCATAACATCATCCGTAGGTCTAGTGGTTTGATGCCAAGACTTCATAGGACAATATGTATTCACACTTGAAAATTGTTCAAATCTATGGAATGATAGGGAAGTGCCTGAGTACTTTTGTAGGAACCCTTTCTCCTTTGACATCTTAAACCTATAGCTGGATTCTCCACACCGCAGACATTATGCAATGCTTGCATGCTCGTGTTGATAGAGCACAATCATTTGGACAAGCATGGGAAGAATTGTTGAGAAATGTGGTGCCAAAGAGCACAAGGTAGAGGTAGGGAGTGAGGAAGAGTAGCCAAGAAAGTGAAAAGCATAGCATGCAGCCACATGAGCAAAGGGATTTATCCCACATTGATGTACAAGCCCAAGGGTACTACCTCCTCGTATAAAAGGGGGCCATTTCAAGCAATGAATCATATCACTTACACATATCTTTAGCCTCTTTATAAGTAAAGGTCTTAATGTTGAAACTTAATTGTGCTTGAGTCTATTGCACATACTCGCTATCATGAGTGTACTTAGGCACCATCCATCCTAGATTAGCTTAACCATGTGTGATTAGTAGATTAATAGTAGATAAACCATAATCTCCATATCTATGTGTAGGCGATATCATGAATCTTAACAAGAATTGTAGTCCATACCAATGGACTGTAAGATGGATTTTTGATCCATACGGTCCATAGGCATCTCATTGCCCATGGAAAATATTTGATCTCTTAATGACCTATTATATTGGCCACGATGATTAGAAAATGTAAAATAAAGAGATAAAAATGGAAAGGGTGATAAGTACTTACTCAAAAACTTTCGATACACTAGTATCAGACCATCCAAATATTGATTGGCAAGTTTAGCATTACGAGGCATGTGTGAAAAAAATGTATGTGCACCATGATAAAGAGGTGAACGGGCCAACCTACATAGCTTTTGCTCTTCTTTGGAGGCCTTTTCTACGAGTCCATGGCCACTACTCATTTTGTGTGTTATTTCTCATTCAAGATTCCCTGCATCATGTAGGGCATATAATCATATCATCCATGTCTTGATCCAAAGATGCCGGAGAGTCCATCATAGTTTCTTTTTTGACATGAGGGTGTGTATTACTTGCTTGTGTCATTGTCCGTCTACTCCATTTGGGTCGAAGGTCCAAGCAACCAACCAGTTCATCATTGTGAGGGCACATATTCAGAACACCAAGTAAGTCATTTAGATGCTCAAATGGAAATATATCGTTCTTTTCTACATGGCACTAGTCTGGTCGGCCCCTTATATATTCTCCACTGGCCTAGTCAACCAAAGTTTAAATTCAAATGAAAAAGGTATCGAGGTGCGAAACACATTTGAATTTCAAAGGCCTTTTATTTCTTTTAATATAAAATACCTTGTAGTCCGTAAAATAAATGCCAAGAGAGGCTTAACACAGTATTTTAATACCATGGGTGCATCCTCAATGGGTCCGAGTAAGTCATCAGGAGCAAGATTTACTATAGCTTTTGCATCAACATTTACTAAGCACGTTGAAAATGGTCCAGGCTGCTCAAGCAATGCAATGTTACACTCATTGTTGGAACCAAATATAGTTATTGCATCAACATCTTCATAAGATGATCAAAGTGAAGGAATATCGTTGGAAAAAACATCAAAAATTTCATCTAAAAATATATCGAAATATATGGATAATATTTGTGGACATTATTTTCAATGTTGTTACCACTGGTGTTTCAAACGCATTTTTCTGGGTTATTTTTAACACTTTTTGCAACGCTTATTTTGCAACAGCCTTAAAAGTTTACAGACCAAAAACCTACCCACTGGTTCGCTTTCTTATAGGTACTTGGGAGCTCTATGGTGGAGGTGATTTGCATGTGCACCACCCCCTCGACATTGTGATGGTTTAACTCACCCCCCATACCCTTCCTTCTCCAATTCGGGCTTCTACAATCTGCTATTTTTCTCTTTTCTACACTCATGTAAAAATTGTTGCATGCACGTCTAACCTAATTTTTTGGGGATTTTTTGTAGGTCTTAGCTCACAACCATGTGCTTTGATTCTTGCAAAGGTAACCCCTTTTTTATCTCTCCCTAATACTTTTTTATTTGCTTAATTTTATCATATGAAGCCCTTTTTAGCTCTCCCTAATCTTCACTATTTAGTTTCTTGATTTCATGCAGGTACTCTAACGCTTTCCCCATCTGCTATTAGAGGTAACCCCTCTTATCTTATGATTTTTTTCCTTATTTCTTTTTGCAAATATATGGCCACTGGCCTTGGGTGTTATTTTATAGGTACATATGCAAACCCTAAACTATGTCCATGCATGTATGTATGTAGATCTCATGGATGAGGGATATAGCTCGGCAATCACCCCCCTAATGACCCCCAACCCACTGTCCCGCCTACTCCATGTATTACAAGGCTCGACCAATTTTTCTTTTTGATTACACAAGGAACTCTCGGCGGGCAATAAGTAGCCATGGCTCGAGCCTACTTCACCTAAGATGAGTTGACTGGCCCATCACAGAGCAAACCATGCGTACGGTCACACACCCATGCCATCCTGTGCTCACACCCCACCCTCGGGCTGTTCCTTTAACTTAAGTAAGTGCTCGCATTATAGTGGTGGTAGTGGTTATTGTAACCATGGTCCCATGGATGAAATTACCCCTCTACGAGAGTGGCCACACCCATAGATAGTGTGGCCGACTCCCCCATCTCATCACTTCCATCTAGTTGGCATTTTGGTAGTAGTGCTCTCCCCAATGCAAATCAATATGTTTACACGATGTAGGAAGGGCATGAAGTTTTTGATGAGGTAGGACAAGAGATGTGTAGTCACATAAGGAAACAATGTGGCATAGTGTTCGCCCATGACACTATGGGCATCTTCCCCCACCTCTCATTGGAGAAGAAAACCCAAATATGCAATCAAATCAAGAACAAGTTCAAACCAGCCCCGAGCAGAGGAGGTACCAAATAGATGGATCTATGATCTCGTGAGAGATTGTATGGAGCATAAGTGGTCTGATATCACCCAAGTAGTGAAAAGAGGGGAAGAAAAGCCTTGGCATGTGCACCAAGAGGAATGAGATAAGGAGGTGAGGAAGCACACCGATAACCCTGGATGGTATGCACAACAAGAGGAAGCATTTGCGAAGCGGATGGAGAGTGTGGGGAGCTCACACCTCTGGGGTGGTGGATGGGACTCTTTCTATGAGTATTTTGTAAGTATGCATGCTTCGCATGGCCTCTCATGTGTATGTGAAGCTTATAGTTATATGTTTTTATGTGTTGTTCGCATGCATGTAGGAGAGGGTAATTGGGTGCTAACTTTCTCAGCTAGAGGAGGGATATACGTTCAAACATGGCACCTATGCCTTGCTTGAGCACATGGAGCACGACAGGGAGAATGTGGATTGGATAGTTGTGGTTTCGGTTAGTACTTTGTGCCTTTTGTATATATGTTATGAGCTTGTATATCCCTTCAGTTTGCAAGGGCTGATTTGTGAGTATTGCATTGTTTTTGCAGAGAGCAATACCTAAGCTGTTAAAATTACAACAATGTGATGAGCTATGGTGGATCAAATGCTAGATTTCAACACCTCCCCTCAAGTGAACACTCCTAGCACACCTGGACCCTATACCAAGTTTCCTTCTTACTTGATAGTCTGCGACCAGTGCCTCAAGTCCCTAAACTCATAGTCCTTTACACTCTCTTTCTCTATGCGTCCAAGGCTACTATAAGTGCCTGTGACCTTGACTAAAGTGCTCACACATACATCTATGACATGGCCTACATCATCGGTGGCTCAGAGCTGGTTTTACTCTGTTGGGGCAGGTTACATTAGATTGTGGGGTTTCTCTCTCTCTCTCTCAAAAAAGATGATCCGACTCCACTTCCTTAGGAGCCTCCATGAAGTTTGCCAATGTCGTTCCTTCTCCACTGGGCTTGCTATAACAGTCTCTTGCCATGTGTCCTAGCTTTCCACAGTTGTGGCAAGTGAAGGTCCTTCCTCCTACTCTGCCTCTTCCTCGTCCTCATCCTCAAAATAATCCTCCTCGGGTGAAGAATGTTTTTTCTTCTCCTGTTATTGAGTCGAGCCGTTTCTTCTCTTTGCCTCTGCTCTCTTGCTCTAGTAAAGCTCCTTCTATCTCGTGTAGCTTCAATTCAAGTACATTATTTAGTGTTGTTACAATATTTTCATATTCACCTTTGTCCACACTCTTTAGAAGCACAACTAGTGCCTCATCATCTTCTACCTTTTTGCCAATAGGCTGACAGTTGTTGCTTAATGCTTTTATATTTGTTCAAGTGTGTGATTAAAGGTTCACTTTACTTCATATCCAATTTGTAGAATTGCATTAACAGATTTATCTTTGAATTTTTAGCTTGTGTGCCAAATAATTTATTGAGTTCATCCATGCATCTTTTGCCCATTGTATCCATGTGATGTGATGAATGATTTCATCATTTAAACTAAGTGAAATAAGTCCCAATGCTCTTTCATTCCCTGCTCTTCCACTCATTTTTCCCT
Source organism: Cibotium barometz (assembly GCF_041138505.1). Lineage (NCBI taxonomy): Eukaryota > Viridiplantae > Streptophyta > Polypodiopsida > Cyatheales > Cibotiaceae > Cibotium > Cibotium barometz. Next base: position 41,785,278 of record NC_141072.1, read on the forward strand.
CTCACCTCTGGGCATTTATCTCTTCCCTCATCTAGCCCCCATAGATTTTTCCTCATGAGCAAATACATGGTTTTTGTCTTCCATGTGTAAAACTACTCCCCATTAAATTTGGCTATTTCTTGTGCCGTACTCATGATAATGTAAAGGGGGTCTTACCTCTTGATCCAATTTCAAGATTCAAGGGCAGTGTCTACCCTTTTACAACTCAATCTAGTGTTTAGGAGATGATTACAACAAATTTATCAGCATAAAATCACCAGAAATTACATTAAATCAAGGGTAACCAATTTGTATGGAATGGTTGGAGTCACTCAAACCATCTTCAACTTGCAAACTGAAGCTATAGGGATCTGTATCATATACCTAATGATTAATTTGAACCCTCAATTGTACCAAAAAATGGTGATTAGCATTGATTAATCACTGATTAGTAAATTAATCCTCTATTTTGTGTGCAAAAAATAGAGTATGCAGGGAGCCCAGATCTAAGGCCTTAGAGTTCAAATCAGCTCAAATCCTTTCAAGTCCATCAATAGCAATTAGTCTAGTAGAGGGTTAAGCCAAGAAACACAAGATTCGACCACACATTGAATGCTTAATCTCTGTTTTACCAAAGTCACCTATAGATTTGATGAAGAGCTTGGATCTCATTGTAGACTTGATCAAATCAAATTCTGACTTCACCAGCTTGTAGAGAACCCTTGAAAACCCCCGGGGCTAAGAGGAATTAGACCCATTGCATTTTATGAAGTATAAATCTCAATTTTCCCTCAAAAAATAGCTCCTACAAATTAGCAAAAATCTCCAGCTGCATGCGGCGATTTGACCTTCTGTTTGGATGGGCTGGAGCACAAGTTAGTGGCTTGAGCTAATTTGATGTATGATGGGAGATAGAGCTCCTCCAGCAGCTGGGGGTACAGAGGGTTTGTTGAAAAAGAGGTAAAAAATCTAATTATCTACTATGTAAGATTCCTCCCCCAACCCCTTTTTGATGTCTAGTATCTTCCCCTGTAATCAACCCTCTTCAGAAATATAAAGACCTTGTTTCTATCTGTTTTAGCCTAGAGAGAGAAAAATATTCTAGAGAGAGAATATTCAGATTTTGAATATTTTTGGATAGAAAAATATCTCTTATAATTCAGATGAGTTTCCCTGAAATAGAAATTCAAAAGGAATTTTCCAATGTGCAATTGGAATTAATTGGAAATAGGTATAAAGAACCTTAGTCTAAGGGTCTAGATTTTCAGAAATCTTTAGACTATGGTCCAATTAAGGTTCCTATGGGCCAATAGCATCAATCCATGTGTAGGGAAGAGATAAATCCAAATTTGTAAAAAAGAAGATACCCAAAAATGAGTAAATGCTCACATAAGGTGAAGAGTTGAAAATGTACAAGGTTTATTAGTAAAAAAAAACTATGAGCAATATTAAAATGATTCCATTATGACACATATGTAAGGAAGGGGAGTTCTTTAAAGGAGGTGCATATTTCACATGCTTGAATGAGTTTTAAACTCATAAAAATTGAGATATTTCATCTCTCCTCTCTCCTCATTCAAGTCTAGTTCCAAAAAGTTAGCTTAACTGACCTAAAAATGGTCAAATATTGACCAAACTGATTTAGAAAATTCTAGAATCAGTTTGTTTGGTTAGGAGCTCAATTTTTCCTATAAATAGAAGCCTCCCCCTTGTTGAAAAATAGTTAGTGTTTATGCATCGTTACTCTACTCCACCTAAGCCAAGAACTGTGAATTCATTTAATAATTCACTAGTTTTTGGAGCTTCCCTCTTTCTTCAATTCCCATTAGTGGCTCCATCAACATACTTAACCAATTGATTGGTTGGGGGCCTCTACCATGAACAAAGAATCAAGCAAGTTGTAAGGTAATTAGTGAATATTGATCTTTCTATAATTTCTCAATGTTTCTCTCTTCTCAACCCCTCTCAAGCTTGAGAAGTTTAATTAGTATGGTTTTTTTTAAAATGCTATTGAAGTTTGAATAGTAGTGAAGAGTTACATAATGCTATTGAAGTTAATTTTCATTTATGTTTAAATTCTAATGGTTTTTATGTAATTTCTCTCTCTCACTCAAGAAATGGTCATACTCATGACCCGTTCTCAATCCAAATCAAGCTTTTCATAAAGCTTTTCCTTAACCCAAGATTAAGCTATGCTTGAGGCCAATTTAATGGCTTTTTTCTATGCTTTTAGTTTATGCATATTGATGATTCAATCCACTATAGATTAATGATCCAATTAGAGATCATTTTAATTATTTCCTTAATGATAAGCTTTATCCCTTAGAAAAAATTGAGATTTATCAGTCATAGCAGCGGAGCTATGGAAAAATTTTTATAAAAATTATGCATAAAATAATTTCATTCAAAGCATAAAAAGAGGACTTCCTACCATATTCTAGGAATTATCATCCTAGATTAATTGAAAGAATTTCATTATAATCATGGAGAAATTGAATTTTAATATCATGCATAAAGGATAATTTTTTTATATCAAAAGTGTTACTTTTATCATTTTTAATTTTCATGCATAAAAGTATGCATAAAGGAAAAAAATTTATATCAAAAGTGTTACTTTTATCATTTTTAATTTTCATGCATAGAAGTATGCATAAAGAAAAAAAATTTATATCAAAAGTGTTACTTTTATCATTTTTAATTTTCATGCATAGAAGTATGCATAAAGGATAATTTTTTTTATATCAAAAGTGTTACTTTTATCATATTGGATTTCATGCATAGAGGTATGCATAAAAGTTGAATATTTTATTATAAAAGTGTTACTTTTAGCATAATTGAATTTCATGCATAGAGGTATGCATAAAAGATATGGGAAGTGATAAGATATGATAAGATGCATGTGGATGTGGATGTGGATGTATGAATGTGGATGTATGGATGTGAATGTGGATGTGGATGTGGATGTATGAATGTGGATGTATGGATGTGAATGTGGATGTGGATGTGGATGTATGAATGTGGATGTATGGATGTGAATGTGGATGTGGATGTGGATGTATGAATGTGGATGTATGGATGTATGAATGTAGATGTATGGATGTGAATGAGGATGTAGATGTGGATGCCTGGATGTAAATGTGGATGTGGATGTATGGATGTATGCATGTAGATGTGGATGCATGAATGTGGATGTATGGATGTGAATGAGCATATAGATTTGGATGTATGGATGTGAATGTGCATGAAGATATGGATGTATATATGTGAATGGGAATGTGGATGTGGATGTATGTATGCATGTGCATGTAGATATGGATGTATATATGTGAATGGGAATGTGGATGTGGATGTATGTAAGCATGTGGATGTGGATATGGATGTGTATGTATGAATGTGGATATGGGATGTGGATGTATAAATGAGGATGTGAAAATGGAGATAAGCATGTAGATGTGGATGTATGGATGTGAATGTGGATGTGGATGTGGATGTATGAATGTGGATGTATGGATGTGAATGAGGATGTGGATGTGGATGCATGGATGTAAATGTGGATGTGTATGTATGGATGTAGGCATGTAGATGTGGATGCATGAATGTGGATGTATGGATGTGAATGAGGATATAGATGTGGATGTATGGATGTGAATGTGCATGTAGATATGGATGTATAGATGTGAATAGGAATGTGGATTTGGATTTGGATGTATGTATGAATGTATGTGGATGTGGATGTATGAATGAGGACGTGATAATGAATGTATGCATGTGGATGTGGATATGGATGTGTATGTATAATTGCGGATGTTGGATGTGGATATGGATGTGTATGTATGAATGCGGATATGGATGTGGATATGGATGTGTATGTATGAATGTGGATATGGGATGTGGATGTATGGATGTGAATGTGGATGTGGATGTGGATGTATGGATGTGGATATGGATGTGAATATATGATATGTGATGTGAAGGAATCTGAAGTGAAGAGATGGAAAATGATATGATTGGATGAGTACACATATAAATGAAATGTGGAATAAGTAATGTGGATTGTATGAGGGATAATGTGGAAAAATGAGAGTTAATATAGAAATTGTATTTGTAAACTGTTTGTAAATGCTGTTTGTAAATGGCTGTTTTATGTCAAGAATGCTGGGAAAGCATTTTGACCGTCTTGTGATTAAGGTCGTGGAGACTTAACTGATAAAGTTGCAACTGCTGACGGAGAGTCAATGGAGGACGTCTCGCGTAGCAAGGTCGGCCGAGGTCTTGACCAGCCTCGGTTCGATTAAAATGGTGAGCTTCCGGTACGGTGGATGAGGGACCAAGGAAGCGGCCTATGAGTGAAGCGCTAGGTCACCTGCGAAGGATCCTAGAGGGTGCTGACCATACGGTGCTCGGGCTCTGGGTCGCCCAGGATACCCACGCGTGCGTCGAGGAAGATATTGGAACAAGGAGTAAGAGTTGTTTTCTGGAACCGGGCATGGATCTGGTTGACTGACCTTGCTGGTCCTCAACGGATGAGTCCATGGCTCTTTTATATGTATCTGTTGGTTGATCTTGCTGATCTTCAACGAGAGTCCATCTTGATAAGTGATTATATTGTTGAGTATTATGGGCTAGGAACTATTGAAACGGCCCCTGTGTGGACAGGTGGTGAGCGTTCTAGTTGCCAATGATGCCATAGATACTCTGATGAAGGAATGATGGGAAATTATGAATCAACTGGATAATTTGGGAGATTGTGATCAGTGGTACTATGGTTTCATTAAAGGATTGTTTTAAAGTTAGCTGATGCTAAGAAAAAGGCAATTTTCATATTGGGTGTGTAAGTGGTGTGGCTAGTTTAATGTTTGCATGAAATTCCGGCTAGGGGGCCTTGGAACTCTTTTCCTTGGTACCCGGGACAAAACCTAACCAAATTCCAAATTGGATCCCATCACTACAGTGGTTGGGCGGTTGGCTAACCCATGGGATCGGATGGGGTTAGGCTGGACTGATGGATCCGTAAATCGAGACTCAATTTCTGTTATTACGATAGATAAAGTAAATCCTGGATAGTAATTGTTCTATGGATAGGAATCAACGGCTGTGCCTCCTTGGTGGGGAAAAAAGCATTGATCCCAATGATCCAAGTGCAAGTTTCTTCCTTGATCGGACCAAGTATCTTTATAGATGCAGTCGGATCTGTCTGATCAGTAAGAGTTTTGACTACGTTAGAGTAAAAATTATCCTGGTGGAATCGCCCGTGCTTTCCGGATAAGGGAAGTTTTTCCGGGTCTGGTTTTGGAAAAACCGACGGATTAATCTTTTGTCCGGATATCCGTGGACGAGGCCGCGAGTGTGGGACCCTGCCTCGCGCAAGAAGTGCTACTTCCGCTGCTAGTACCCCGAATCCGTTGCGCGGTGGGAACAGGGATCTCACAGTTGGTATCAGAGCATTTGGTTAATAAAGATCAACTGAGAAGACAAATATGTCAAAAATTTATCAAGAAGCACAAAAAGGTTGTAATTGTGTGATATAATTCATACAATTTGATATTCAAACTGAAATTCGTAATTTGGTAATTGGGTCTTCAGATGGAAGTACCACAATTATATAGGATCCCTGACTTGCTTGAGGCCTAGACATGATGGTATTTACCTTATAATTCCAAGAGCCACGACTACCCGTATATACCGAGAGTATACTGCAGCTCTTTACTGACAGTATATACGAGTAAATCTAAGACTTGAAAGTATAAGCGTTAATGCTATCCAGATGATGAATTCGAATGTGGTTGATATGATTTTTAATTCTGTTTGAGAATTGATGAATTGAATTGGATTCTGATTGAAAATTTTGATTGAAAAATGATGATTTCTGAAGTTAGTTGAAATATAAAAATCTGAACAAAACCACAATGAGGATGAATGGGACGAGTCCCAGTGATGATATTCATAACTGGAATGATGATAATGAATTCAGCAAATCACTATGAGATTAGTGGGTTGTGCTGTCAAATTGTTACTGTTAATACTTGATCAGTAGATCAAGTTAAGGGATGACAAATTGAGAACTTGCTTGACTGAAATTCCCGTGGAGGAATGTTCAGAAGAAAATTTTTCGGTCTAATGGACCATTATCATGTTAAAGATATGAATGATATGAGCTGAATATTAATGATGAGTTCTATATAAGGGATATTTATCCCAGTGTTCTATTGGGTTGACCAGAATATAAGGAACCCCAAAATAAAATTGGATGTTAAGAAAAAGAGTTGTCCTCTACCTTGCGAGATGAGGACATCTCGCACTTTTTAAGTGGGGTAGAATGTAAGATTCCTCCCCCAGCCTTAGAGGTATACAGGAGTAAGAATCTCCCTTTTTGATCTTATAATTATTCCCTCTCTAAAATAAAAGAAAGATTCTGTTTAAAAAAGGAAGACCCTTTCCCTAGAATACTTCTCAAGAGTCCCACCTGTTTTAAGGATTCAGAACAATGAGTTCAGAAGTGAGAATCGATGTTTTGGATATCAAGGTTTTGGTCTTCATTCGAGTACGGCCCAAAAGAAGTTCTTTATCTCTTGGGGAGTATATGAAGTTATCGCCCAGATATTGTGAGCCTTATATCTGAATTCAATGAAAGTAGGTGACTTAGCCTACAAGCTTCTTTTATCTCTTCATCTCAAAATTCTTAATGCCTTCTATAGAAAAATGTGTCAAACCCAAATCATGGAAAGACGGTAAAACTTCAGTGGCAAGTTACCGTTGGCTTCTAAGTTACGCTAGCTCCTTCCTTTATATAAGTCGTAACTTTTACTTGTCGCTCACAGTAATCTTACTTCCATCGATCTCCTTTCTTTCTTAATCTCCTTCATGGCTTGGCAACAAGAACTAGTTTTATCCCTAATGATTTCTCACCTTCAAGACGCAAGGGAGTCTGTGAAGAAAGATTTTATAGAGCAGTATGAGCGCTCACTTTTCCCTCACTTGGGAACTTCTGTAGCGCAGACAAAATGGCGGACCTATCAAGACATAACTAGGGTAACACCCTGGGGTCAGCAGCACTTTCGTAACAATGTCCGCTTGGCCATGGTTATTGAAGCTTTGGTTTTGGGTCCTCGATACTACTGTGTCATGAGATCAAGGCATCTTGGGTTTTCTGAGCGGGTCTTCTTACTGGCGTGTTTTCTTCCTCATGAGAAGATATGCCTTTACCCCGTTTTTGGCTTGCCTCTCAGAGGTCCTTTTGTTAGAACACCTCATACCACTGAGATAGGCGCAGCAATAACCCACAGAATCATTCCCATAGATGAGTTACCTTATACTTGTGCAGCTTGTGAGGACTGCTTTTGTGATCATATGATGGACGGGCTTATGGAAGTGTAAAGAGTTCTTCTATCTTTACTGTATAAGTTTCGAGAATGAATAAAGTTTAAATCTTGTTCTTATTTTGAATCTTGCTCTCTTTAAGACGTTTCTTGGTGGTTAATCTTGATTAAAATTTTTCTCTAAGTCTCATATTCGTGAATCTTGCGAAATTATCACAAGTTGCGAGATGAGGACATCTCGCGTTTTTTAAGTGGGGTAGAATGTAAGATTCCTCCCCCAACCCCTTTTTGATGTCTAGTATCTTCCCCTGTAATCAACCCTCTTCAGAAATATAAAGACCTTGTTTCTATCTGTTTTAGCCTAGAGAGAGAAAAATATTCTAGAGAGAGAATATTCAGATTTTGAATATTTTTGGATAGAAAAATATCTCTTATAATTCAGATGAGTTCCCCTGAAATAGAAATTCAAAAAGAATTTTCCAATGTGCAATTGGAATTAATTGGAAATAGGTATAAAGAACCTTAGTCTAAGGGTCTAGATTTTCAGAAATCTTTAGACTATGGTCCAATTAAGGTTCCTATGGGCCAATAGCATCAATCCATGTGTAGGGAAGAGATAAATCCAAATTTGTAAAAAAGAAGATACCCAAAAATGAGTAAATGCTCACATAAGGTGAAGAGTTGAAAATGTACAAGGTTTATTAGTAAAAAAAAACTATGAGCAATATTAAAATGATTCCATTATGACACATATGTAAGGAAGGGGAGTTCTTTAAAGGAGGTGCATATTTCACATGCTTGAATGAGTTTTAAACTCATAAAAATTGAGATATTTCATCTCTCCTCTCTCCTCATTCAAGTCTAGTTCCAAAAAGTTAGCTTAACTGACCTAAAAATGGTCAAATATTGACCAAACTGATTTAGAAAATTCTAGAATCAGTTTGTTTGGTTAGGAGCTCAATTTTTCCTATAAATAGAAGCCTCCCCCTTGTTGAAAAATAGTTAGTGTTTATGCATCGTTACTCTACTCCACCTAAGCCAAGAACTGTGAATTCATTTAATAATTCACTAGTTTTGGGAGCTTCCCTCTTTCTTCAATTCCCATTAGTGGCTCCATCAACATACTTAACCAATTGATTGGTTGGGGGCCTCTACCATGAACAAAGAATCAAGCAAGTTGTAAGGTAATTAGTGAATATTGATCTTTCTATAATTTCTCAATGTTTCTCTCTTCTCAACCCCTCTCAAGCTTGAGAAGTTTAATTAGTATGGTTTTTTTTAAAATGCTATTGAAGTTTGAATAGTAGTGAAGAGTTACATAATGCTATTGAAGTTAATTTTTATTTATGTTTAAATTCTAATGGTTTTTATGTAATTTCTCTCTCTCACTCAAGAAATGGTCATACTCATGACCCGTTCTCAATCCAAATCAAGCTTTTCATAAAGCTTTTCCTTAACCCAAGATTAAGCTATGCTTGAGGCCAATTTAATGGCTTTTTTCTATGCTTTTAGTTTATGCATATTGATGATTCAATCCACTATAGATTAATGATCCAATTAGAGATCATTTTAATTATTTCCTTAATGATAAGCTTTATCCCTTAGAAAAAATTGAGATTTATCAGTCATAGCAGCGGAGCTATGAAAAAATTTTTATAAAAATTATGCATAAAATAATTTCATTCAAAGCATAAAAAGAGGACTTCCTACCATATTCTAGGAATTATCATCCTAGATTAATTGAAAGAATTTCATTATAATCATGGAGAAATTGAATTTTAATATCATGCATAAAGGATAATTTTTTTATATCAAAAGTGTTACTTTTATCATTTTTAATTTTCATGCATAAAAGTATGCATAAAGGAAAAAAATTTATATCAAAAGTGTTACTTTTATCATTTTTAATTTTCATGCATAGAAGTATGCATAAAGAAAAATTTTTTATATCAAAAGTGTTACTTTTATCATTTTTAATTTTCATGCATAGAAGTATGCATAAAGGATAATGTTTTTTATATCAAAAGTGTTACTTTTATCATATTGGATTTCATGCATAGAGGTATGCATAAAAGTTGAATATTTTATTATAAAAGTGTTACTTTTAGCATAATTGAATTTCATGCATAGAGGTATGCATAAAAGATATGGGAAGTGATAAGATATGATAAGATGCATGTGGATGTGGATGTGGATGTATGAATGTGGATGTATGGATGTGAATGTGGATGTGGATGTGGATGTATGAATGTGGATGTATGGATGTGAATGTGGATGTGGATGTGGATGTATGAATGTGGATGTATGGATGTGAATGTGGATGTGGATGTGGATGTATGAATGTGGATGTATGGATGTATGAATGTAGATGTATGGATGTGAATGAGGATGTAGATGTGGATGCATGGATGTAAATGTGGATGTGGATGTATGGATGTATGCATGTAGATGTGGATGCATGAATGTGGATGTATGGATGTGAATGAGCATATAGATTTGGATGTATGGATGTGAATGTGCATGAAGATATGGATGTATATATGTGAATGAAAATGTGGATGTGGATGTATGTATGCATGTGCATGTAGATATGGATGTATATATGTGAATGGGAATGTGGATGTGGATGTATGTAAGCATGTGGATGTGGATATGGATGTGTATGTATGAATGTGGATATGGGATGTGGATGTATAAATGAGGATGTGAAAATGGAGATAAGCATGGAGATGTGGATGTATGGATGTGAATGTGGATGTGGATGTGGATGTATGAATGTGGATGTATGGATGTGAATGAGGATGTGGATGTGGATGCATGGATGTAAATGTGGATGTGTATGTATGGATGTAGGCATGTAGATGTGGATGCATGAATGTGGATGTATGGATGTGAATGAGGATATAGATGTGGATGTATGGATGTGAATGTGCATGTAGATATGGATGTATAGATGTGAATAGGAATGTGGATTTGGATGTGGATGTATGTATGTATGTATGTGGATGTGGATGTATGAATGAGGACGTGATAATGAATGTATGCATGTGGATGTGGATATGGATGTGTATGTATGAATGCGGATATGGATGTGGATATGGATGTGTATGTATGAATGCGGATATGGATGTGGATATGGATGTGTATGTATGAATGTGGATATGGGATGTGGATGTATGGATGTGAATGTGGATGTGGATGTGGATGTATGGATGTGGATATGGATGTGAATATATGATATGTGATGTGAAGGAATCTGAAGTGAAGAGATGGAAAATGATATGATTGGATGAGTACACATATAAATGAAATGTGGAATAAGTAATGTGGATTGTATGAGGGATAATGTGGAAAAATGAGAGTTAATATAGAAATTGTATTTGTAAACTGTTTGTAAATGTTGTTTGTAAATGGCTGTTTTATGTCAAGAATGCTGGGAAAGCATTTTGACCGTCTTGTGATTAAGGTCGTGGAGACTTAACTGATAAAGTTGCAACTGCTGACGGAGAGTCAATGGAGGACGTCTCGCGTAGCAAGGTCGGCCGAGGTCTTGACCAGCCTCGGTTCGATTAAAATGGTGAGCTTCCGGTACGGTGGATGAGGGACCAAGGAAGCGGCCTATGAGTGAAGCGCTAGGTCACCTGCGAAGGATCCTAGAGGGTGCTGACCATACGGTGCTCGGGCTCTGGGTCGCCCAGGATACCCACGCGTGCGTCGAGGAAGATATTGGAACAAGGAGTAAGAGTTGTTTTCTGGAACCGGGCATGGATCTGGTTGACTGACCTTGCTGGTCCTCAACGGATGAGTCCATGGCTCTTTTATATGGATCTGTTGGTTGATCTTGCTGATCTTCAACGAGAGTCCATCTTGATAAGTGATTATATTGTTGAGTATTATGGGCTAGGAACTATTGAAACGGCCCCTGTGTGGACAGGTGGTGAGCGTTCTAGTTGCCAATGATGCCATAGATACTCTGATGAAGGAATGATGGGAAATTATGAATCAACTGGATAATTTGGGAGATTGTGATCAGTGGTACTATGGTTTCATTAAAGGATTGTTTTAAAGTTAGCTGATGCTAAGAAAAAGGCAATTTTCATATTGGGTGTGTAAGTGGTGTGGCTAGTTTTATGTTTGCATGAAATTCCGGCTAGGGGGCCTTGGAACTCTTTTCCTTGGTACCCGGGACAAAACCTAACCAAATTCCAAATTGGATCCCATCACTACAGTGGTTGGGCGGTTGGCTAACCCATGGGATCGGATGGGGTTAGGTTGGACTGATGGATCCGTAAATCGAGACTCAATTTCTGTTATTACGATAGATAAAGTAAATCCTGGATAGTAATTGTTCTATGGATAGGAATCAACGGCTGTGCATCCTTGGTGGGGAAAAAAGCATTGATCCCAATGATCCAAGTGCAAGTTTCTTCCTTGATCTGACCAAGTATCTTTATAGATGCAGTCGGATCTGTTTGATCAGTAAGAGTTTTGACTACGTTAGAGTAAAAATTATCCTGGTGGAATCGCCCGTGCTTTCCGGATAAGGGAAGTTTTTCCGGGTCTGGTTTTGGAAAAATCGACGGATTAATCTTTTGTCCGGATATCCGTGGACGAGGCCCCGAGTGTGGGACCCTGCCTCGCGCAAGAAGTGCTACTTCCGCTGCTAGTACCCCGAATCCGTTGCGCGGTGGGAACAGGGATCTCACAGTTGGTATCAGAGCATTTGGTTAATAAAGATCAACTGAGAAGACAAATATGTCAAAAATTTATCAAGAAGCACAAAAAGGTTGTAATTGTGTGATATAATTCATACAATTTGATATTCAAACTGAAATTCGTAATTTGGTAATTGGGTCTTCAGATGGAAGTACCACAATTATATAGGATCCCTGACTTGCTTGAGGCCTAGACATGATGGTATTTACCTTATAATTCCAAGAGCCACGACTACCCGTATATACCGAGAGTATACTGCAGCTCTTTACTGACAGTATATACGAGTAAATCTAAGACTTGAAAGTATAAGCGTTAATGCTATCCAGATGATGAATTCGAATGTGGTTGATATGATTTTTAATTCTGTTTGAGAATTGATGAATTGAATTGGATTCTGATTGAAAATTCTGATTGAAAAATGATGATTTCTGAAGTTAGTTGAAATATAAAAATCTGAACAAAACCATAATGAGGATGAATGGGACGAGTCCCAGTGATGATATTCATAACTGGAATGATGATAATGAATTCAGCAAATCACTATGAGATTAGTGGGTTGTGCTGTCAAATTGTTACTGTTAATACTTGATCAGTAGATCAAGTTAAGGGATGACAAATTGAGAACTTGCTTGACTGAAATTCCCGTGGAGGAATGTTCAGAAGGAAATTTTTCGGTCTAATGGACCATTATCATGTTAAAGATATGAATGATATGAGCTGAATATTAATGATGAGTTCTATATAAGGGATATTTATCCCAGTGTTCTATTGGGTTGACCAGAATATAAGGAACCCCAAAATAAAATTGGATGTTAAGAAAAAGAGTTGTCCTCTACCTTGCGAGATGAGGACATCTCGCACTTTTTAAGTGGGGTAGAATGTAAGATTCCTCCCCCAGCCTTAGAGGTATACAGGAGTAAGAATCTCCCTTTTTGATCTTATAATTATTCCCTCTCTAAAATAAAAGAAAGATTCTGTTTAAAAAAGGAAGACCCTTTCCCTAGAATACTTCTCAGGAGTCCCACCTGTTTTAAGGATTCAGAACAATGAGTTCAGAAGTGAGAATCGATGTTTTGGATATCAAGGTTTTGGTCTTCATTCGAGTACGGCCCAAAAGAAGTTCTTTATCTCTTGGGGAGTATATGAAGTTATCCCCCAGATATTGTGAGCCTTATATCTGAATTCAATGAAAGTAGGTGACTTAGCCTACAAGCTTCTTTTATCTCTTCATCTCAAAATTCTTAATGCCTTCTATAGAAAAATGTGTCAAACCCAAATCATGGAAAGACGGTAAAACTTCAGTGGTAAGTTACCGTTGGCTTCTAAGTTACGCTAGCTCCTTCCTTTATATAAGTCGTAACTTTTACTTGTCGCTCACAGTAATCTTACTTCCATCGATCTCCTTTCTTTCTTAATCTCCTTCATGGCTTGGCAACAAGAACTAGTTTTATCCCTAATGATTTCTCACCTTCAAGACGCAAGGGAGTCTATGAAGAAAGATTTTATAGAGCAGTATGAGCGCTCACTTTTCCCTCACTTGGGAACTTCTGTAGCGCAGACAAAATGGCGGACCTATCAAGACATAACTAGGGTAACACCCTGGGGTCAGCAGCACTTTCGTAACAATGTCCGCTTGGCCATGGTTATTGAAGCTTTGGGTTTGGGTCCCCGATACTACTGTGTCATGAGATCAAGGCATCTTGGGTTTTCTGAGCGGGTCTTCTTACTGGCGTGTTTTCTTCCTCATGAGAAGATATGCCTTTACCCCGTTTTTGGCTTGCCTCTCAGAGGTCCTTTTGTTAGAACACCTCATACCACTGAGATAGGCACAGCAATAACCCACAGAATCATTCCCATAGATGAGTTACCTTATACTTGTGCAGCTTGTGAGGACTGCTTTTGTGATCATATGATGGACGGGCTTATGGAAGTGTAAAGAGTTCTTCTATCTTTACTGTATAAGTTTCGAGAATGAATAAAGTTTAAATCTTGTTCTTATTTTGAATCTTGCTCTCTTTAAGACGTTTCTTGGTGGTTAATCTTGATTAAAATTTTTCTCTAAGTCTCATATTCGTGAATCTTGCGAAATTATCACAAGTTGCGAGATGAGGACATCTCGCGTTTTTTAAGTGGGGTAGAATGTAAGATTCCTCCCCCAACCCCTTTTTGATGTCTAGTATCTTCCCCTGTAATCAACCCTCTTCAGAAATATAAAGACCTTGTTTCTATCTGTTTTAGCCTAGAGAGAGAAAAATATTCTAGAGAGAGAATATTCAGATTTTGAATATTTTTGGATAGAAAAATATCTCTTATAATTCAGATGAGTTCCCCTGAAATAGAAATTCAAAAAGAATTTTCCAATGTGCAATTGGAATTAATTGGAAATAGGTATAAAGAACCTTAGTCTAAGGGTCTAGATTTTCAGAAATCTTTAGACTATGGTCCAATTAAGGTTCCTATGGGCCAATAGCATCAATCCATGTGTAGGGAAGAGATAAATCCAAATTTGTAAAAAAGAAGATACCCAAAAATGAGTAAATGCTCACATAAGGTGAAGAGTTGAAAATGTACAAGGTTTATTAGTAAAAAAAAACTATGAGCAATATTAAAATGATTCCATTATGACACATATGTAAGGAAGGGGAGTTCTTTAAAGGAGGTGCATATTTCACATGCTTGAATGAGTTTTAAACTCATAAAAATTGAGATATTTCATCTCTCCTCTCTCCTCATTCAAGTCTAGTTCCAAAAAGTTAGCTTAACTGACCTAAAAATGGTCAAATATTGACCAAACTGATTTAGAAAATTCTAGAATCAGTTTGTTTGGTTAGGAGCTCAATTTTTCCTATAAATAGAAGCCTCCCCCTTGTTGAAAAATAGTTAGTGTTTATGCATCGTTACTCTACTCCACCTAAGCCAAGAACTGTGAATTCATTTAATAATTCACTAGTTTTTGGAGCTTCCCTCTTTCTTCAATTCCCATTAGTGGCTCCATCAACATACTTAACCAATTGATTGGTTGGGGGCCTCTACCGTGAACAAAGAATCAAGCAAGTTGTAAGGTAATTAGTGAATATTGATCTTTCTATAATTTCTCAATGTTTCTCTCTTCTCAACCCCTCTCAAGCTTGAGAAGTTTAATTAGTATGGTTTTTTTTAAAATGCTATTGAAGTTTGAATAGTAGTGAAGAGTTACATAATGCTATTGAAGTTAATTTTCATTTATGTTTAAATTCTAATGGTTTTTATGTAATTTCTCTCTCTCACTCAAGAAATGGTCATACTCATGACCCGTTCTCAATCCAAATCAAGCTTTTCATAAAGCTTTTCCTTAATCCTAGATTAAGCTATGCTTGAGGCCAATTTAATGGCTTTTTTCTATGTTTTTAGTTTATGCATATTGATGATTCAATCCACTATAGATTAATGATCCAATTAGAGATCATTTTAATTATTTCCTTAATGATAAGCTTTATCCCTTAGAAAAAATTGAGATTTATCAGTCATAGCAGCGGAGCTATGGAAAAATTTTTATAAAAATTATGCATAAAATAATTTCATTCAAAGCATAAAAAGAGGACTTCCTACCATATTCTAGGAATTATCATCCTAGATTAATTGAAAGAATTTCATTATAATCATGGAGAAATTGAATTTTAATATCATGCATAAAGGATAATTTTTTTATATCAAAAGTGTTACTTTTATCATTTTTAATTTTCATGCATAAAAGTATGCATAAAGGAAAAAAATTTATATCAAAAGTGTTACTTTTATCATTTTTAATTTTCATGCATGGAAGTATGCATAAAGAAAAATTTTTTATATCAAAAGTGTTACTTTTATCATTTTTAATTTTCATGCATAGAAGTATGCATAAAGGATAATTTTTTTTATATCAAAAGTGTTACTTTTATCATATTGAATTTCATGCATAGAGGTATGCATAAAAGTTGAATATTTTATTATAAAAGTGTTACTTTTAGCATAATTGAATTTCATGCATAGAGGTATGCATAAAAGATATGGGAAGTGATAAGATATGATAAGATGCATGTGGATGTGGATGTGGATGTATGAATGTGGATGTATGGATGTGAATGTGGATGTGGATGTGGATGTATGAATGTGGATGTATGGATGTGAATGTGGATGTGGATGTGGATGTATGAATGTGGATGTATGGATGTGAATATGAATGTGGATGTGGATGTATGAATGTGGATGTATGGATGTATGAATGTAGATGTATGGATGTGAATGAGGATGTAGATGTGGATGCATGGATGTAAATGTGGATGTGGATGTATGGATGTATGCATGTAGATGTGGATGCATGAATGTGGATGTATGGATGTGAATGAGCATATAGATTTGGATGTATGGATGTGAATGTGCATGAAGATATGGATGTATATATGTGAATGGGAATGTGGATGCGGATGTATGTATGCATGTGCATGTAGATATGCATGTATATATGGATGTATATATGTATGCATGTGCATGTAGATATGGATGTATATATGTGAATGGGAATGTGGATGTGGATGTATGTAAGCATGTGGATGTGGATATGGATGTGTATGTATGAATGTGGATATGGGATGTGGATGTATAAATGAGGATGTGAAAATGGAGATAAGCATGGAGATGTGGATGTATGGATGTGAATGTGGATGTGGATGTGGATGTATGAATGTGGATGTATGGATGTGAATGAGGATGTGGATGTGGATGCATGGATGTAAATGTGGATGTGTATGTATGGATGTAGGCATGTAGATGTGGATGCATGAATGTGGATGTATGGATGTGAATGAGGATATAGATGTGGATGTATGGATGTGAATGTGCATGTAGATATGGATGTATAGATGTGAATAGGAATGTGGATTTGGATGTGGATGTATGTATGTATGTATGTGGATGTGGATGTATGAATGAGGACGTGATAATGAATGTATGCATGTGGATGTGGATATGGATGTGTATGTATGAATGCGGATATGGATGTGGATATGGATGTGTATGTATAAATGCGGATATGGATGTGGATATGGATGTGTATGTATGAATGTGGATATGGGATGTGGATGTATGGATGTGAATGTGGATGTGGATGTGGATGTATGGATGTGGATATGGATGTGAATATATGATATGTGATGTGAAGGAATCTGAAGTGAAGAGATGGAAAATGATATGATTGGATGAGTACACATATAAATGAAATGTGGAATAAGTAATGTGGATTGTATGAGGGATAATGTGGAAAAATGAGAGTTAATATAGAAATTGTATTTGTAAACTGTTTGTAAATGCTGTTTGTAAATGGCTGTTTTATGTCAAGAATGCTGGGAAAGCATTTTGACCGTCTTGTGATTAAGGTCGTGGAGACTTAACTGATAAAGTTGCAACTGCTGACGGAGAGTCAATGGAGGACGTCTCGCGTAGCAAGGTCGGCCGAGGTCTTGACCAGCCTCGGTTCGATTAAAATGGTGAGCTTCCGGTACGGTGGATGAGGGACCAAGGAAGCGGCCTATGAGTGAAGCGCTAGGTCACCTGCGAAGGATCCTAGAGGGTGCTGACCATACGGTGCTCGGGCTCTGGGTCGCCCAGGATACCCACGCGTGCGTCGAGGAAGATATTGGAACAAGGAGTAAGAGTTGTTTTCTGGAACCGGGCATGGATCTGGTTGACTGACCTTGCTGGTCCTCAACGGATGAGTCCATGGCTCTTTTATATGGATCTGTTGGTTGATCTTGCTGATCTTCAACGAGAGTCCATCTTGATAAGTGATTATATTGTTGAGTATTATGGGCTAGGAACTATTGAAACGGCCCCTGTGTGGACAGGTGGTGAGCGTTCTAGTTGCCAATGATGCCATAGATACTCTGATGAAGGAATGATGGGAAATTATGAATCAACTGGATAATTTGGGAGATTGTGATCAGTGGTACTATGGTTTCATTAAAGGATTGTTTTAAAGTTAGCTAATGCTAAGAAAAAGGCAATTTTCATATTAGGTGTGTAAGTGGTGTGGCTAGTTTTATGTTTGCATGAAATTCCGGCTAGGGGGCCTTGGAACTCTTTTCCTTGGTACCCGGGACAAAACCTAACCAAATTCCAAATTGGATCCCATCACTACAGTGGCTGGGCGGTTGGCTAACCCATGGGATCGGATGGGGTTAGGCTGGACTGATGGATCCGTAAATCGAGACTCAATTTCTGTTATTACGATAGATAAAGTAAATCCTGGATAGTAATTGTTCTATGGATAGGAATTGTTCTATGGATAGGAATCAACGGCTGTGCCTCCTTGGTGGGGAAAAAAAGCGTTGATCCCAATGATCCAAGTGCAAGTTTCTTCCTTGATCTGACCAAGTATCTTTATAGATGCAGTCGGATCTGTTTGATCAGTAAGAGTTTTGACTACGTTAGAGTAAAAATTATCCTGGTGGAATCGCCCGTGCTTTCCGGATAAGGGAAGTTTTTCCGGGTCTGGTTTTGGAAAAACCAACGGATTAATCTTTTGTCCGGATATCCGTGGACGAGGCCCCGAGTGTGGGACCCTGCCTCGCGCAAGAAGTGCTACTTCCGCTGCTAGTACCCCGAATCCGTTGCGCAGTGGGAACAGGGATCTCACATACTAATCCTAATTAGCAAAGTGATTAGCAAGATAGTGGGCTCATAAACTTGATGGATTCTAGGCTAGGCTCTGATACCATGTTAAAAATACAGCAATGTGATGAGCTCTGGTGGATCAAATGCTATAATCAACATCATTAACAAACAGATTAGATGATAATTAAGACGTGATTAGTGAACAATTAACTTATAGCTTAGTGTAGGCATGGATAATAAAAAACCAGCAAATTCTCATTAGGCCAATGTCTCAATTTATAGATTTTACATCCAAGCATCTAATCCCACTGATTTCTCCTTGATTCACTCCACCTCTTTTGCTTGATTCTCTCCACCTCTCCGAGAATATCTCCACACCTCCTAAATCTCCTCATGCTACCCTTTATTCTCTCCTAGTAGATTCTTCTCACCTTTTCACAGGTTCTCTCACATTTACAGATTCTCTTTTACAGCCTCTAGCCAAGGGCTTGTTCCCGCACACACCCTATTCACTTGTATATTTCAACATAAGCCCCCCCAGAGGAGACTAGCTCGCATCTACAAGCTTCTTTTTGCTTAGATATTTAAATGGCATTGTATAAATTCATTTTGGGGTTTTATAGATCCATTTTGCACCCTTTTGGGGATGTATAATTTGCTCGGCTTTACAATAACATTTATGTATGCAACAATTTTTGTATAATGTTTGATATCTAGCCGACAATTACTCATATCTTTGTATCAATGAATCTTTGTCTTAAAAGTTTGATTGTGTCAAATTCTTCATTTGAGACTAATTCAAGAAAGGTCTCTATACATTTGCAAAAATGGTGCATCCAGGTATGCATCTACACTTGGATGCACCATTATGCCAAAAACAATAAAACCTACATCCATCTTTAATAGCATCCAAAATGATGTTAGAAACAACATCTAAAAAACATTCAGTTTAAATGTCAAAAAAATCATCTAGAAAAGCGTAGGAATATCTGTAATAATTGAATTATTTTTTCCACTAGTTTTCAGACATATATAAAGACATTTATTCATACATTTATTTTAGTAGATATATAGATGATTTTCTCACGACTATTTTAAACGAGTAAACCAATGATTCGATACTGATGGAAGCATTGATGTGCATATGGACATTCTTATATTTTCGTTGCAATTCATTTTTGTCAGATTAAACGTCATAATTTAGGTGGCTTGTAGTGCTGCATGTGGTAAGGACTTCCAGCCAAGGGAAGCACATTCTTATCATCATATTGTGCTAGCTTTTCAATTAGTGAGAAACACAATATTGACTCAAAAGAGAGGATGATTACACTTCCAATGGTGGTAGATCAATGAGGAAGAAGTAGGCAAGATTGTAACTGTAGTTTTTAAGCCTCCTTTAAGAAGCACTGTGCGTGGTATGAGGTCAATGTGCATGGATTTGTTATCATGAAAGTACTATAAGATTTTCCATTTCCTCCTTCTATAATTTTGTGTAGTAGCATGGTTTGCATATGACATGGGAATCAAGGGAGGTAGCGTGATTAGCATGGGAATCAAGGGATGTAGTGTGATTAACATGGATATGGCATTTTAGGGACGGGCCTGGAGTAGTTCTCCAGCAAAATACCCATGGGCTACCTCTTTTTTCTATAAGTTTATGCTCTATTTAACGCCTTTTTATGGATATGTATGAAAATTGAGCATTAATGATATATATAGGTCTGTGGGCTTGTGAATACGTATACAAAGAATCATTCTTTTGGTGATATACAAGGGGCCAAGAGGTAGTTCACCAATGAACTACATTGGGCTACCTCTTTTTCTCTGATTAGTTTTTTAAATTATGCTTAGATAAGTATGTAAAGTGGACAGGTATGCATTGTGATGCACTTGTGGACATGTGTGCAAAGTGTTACATTTTTACTTATTGGGTAGTTTGTGGATGAACTACCCCGACCCCTTCTTTTTGCTGTTGAAAACGAACATGGTGTAATGGATATGTATGCTAAGCTCAATGCTCTAGTGGTCATGAATGCCAAGTGCAATGCTCTAGTGGTCATGTAGGCCATGCTACGCGAGAATAATGCTTGTATGTTTTGTGTAATGTTGCAAGATGCAAACATATGTCACCATATTTATAGGTTGACTTATTTGGTTGACAAGGGGCCTAGAGGTAGTTTATCGGCAAACTACCCTTTGCCATCCTCTATGTGGTTTTTGAGTCTAGTGCACGTGGCCTAGAAATATCTTATGGACACCTATGCCATATTTGTGCTTATCTCTTGAGGGATGCCATGGTTCAACAAGCATGTATGACAAGATGTAAGCACAAAGGGCAACCCTCCCAACAAGCAAAGGGGCCTGGGAGCTTCAATGACAACAGCAGCTTAGCCATTGCAGGTGCCTACATCCCATGCCGATCTTTGGTGCCCCTTTCTTAATAATGATGTCCAACAACTTGTAGAACTCTTTTGGGTACCTGGGCCTCGGTGCGTCATACAGGCTCGCTTGTGCAGAAGAGACTCGCCATTGTGAGTACAAGATTTGATGGGCTAGGAGGTAGTTCTCTCTTTTCTATGTTTTAAATCACATGTATGCCAAGTGAGAATCTAGACATGTGTTGAATATGTATGATCGGATACTATGTATGGTTGTGCTCTATTGGACATGTATAATTTGGACATCTATGCCAAGTGCATTCATTGCAGAATATGCATGCTCTATTGCACAAGTATTTTAAGTGCATTGGACATGTAATACTAAGGGATTAGTAGCTTATGGACATCCCTCCTATTAAAAAATAAAGAGGTATGCCCTCAAGCATGGGTGTGGGATAAGGCAAAGCAAAAGGACAAATGCAATTATGATTTCACCCACACATCCTTTAATGGACCAAACTTGTAACGCTCCCACTCACCCAATACCTAATAAATAATAATAAGATAATGTTTAATGAAGTAGAAGAGAGAATAGAGTCTTTGATTATATCCGTCTTTCATAAAATAAATAACTGTTGGCTATATATAGAATGTCTCTATATATATAGCCCTAGGATCTCCTCTATATATATAGAGACATTCTATATATAGCCAACAATAACAAGAGGAGGACTCTTGTGTAGAGCTCGAACCTCCCAAACCACCCCCGAGCTATCTCATTCGCACTCTCACTCTCATGAAAAACTCGCACACGCATACACACATGCACACGCACTTGCACTCGCAACTGTCAATCTCTACTTCCATTTTTTTTGTGTATTGCTCTTCTTCATGTTGAGAGGCAAAAGCAGCCGTTTCTGGATCTTTCTCGATTTGCGTGCCATATCTTTGGCGATGTCGCCCATTTTGGAAAAATCATGCACTACAAGGGATCGGGCTCATACCCGTGCTCCTAGCCGCTAAAAATGACTTGTGAAAAAAAGTAGCGGGCCCGTGTATCAGCGCGTTGTCGTGCCATGGTACGCCTATGGTGTGAAACCATGCATATGAAACCATTAAATGCAAATCCAGATGCATGGGGTTAAGTGCCATGATGAGTCATTATATGATGCCTGAGTACATATGTTCATATTGTAAATGAGGTTCAATAAGATGGGCTGAGGCTGAGCCAGGTCTCAAAGCCTCTGTACATGAGTGTGGTGTGAATTATTGAGTTTTATGCATATGGTGGACCTTGTAGTAGGGAACACCCTTCTTAACATGTATGGAAATGCAAAGGTTTGATGCCAGAAGACTTAAAGCTTGGAGAAAGTGAAAATGTTTTCCATCTCTTTGACAAAATGATAGGAGAAGGTATAAAGCCAAATTTGGTCATCTTCATTAGTGTGCTTAATGCATGCAATCACACAGGTTTAGTGGATAAGGGCCAGGCATACTTTGAGTTCATGAGCGAAGATTATGACATTACCCCAACTCTTGAGCACCACGCTTGCATTATTGATCTCCTTGGCCGTGCTGGCCAACTAGAGAAAGCGGTATTGATGATAAAGAAGATGCAGGTCCATCCTGATATTGTGGTGTGGCATACCATGTTGAGGGCTTATCAGAAATGGGGCAATGTGGAGCTTGGAAGGCATGCTTTTGAGCATGCAATGCAATTGGATAGAAAGGACAAGGCAGCGTATTTATTTATGTATAACATCTATGTAGATGCTACTATGCAAGAGGATGCGAAAAAGGTTGAGGTAATGAAAATGGAAGATAAGCAAGCGCCAGCTGGAATTGTTTATGCAAGGTGGCGGGTGGCAGCATACGTGGTATAAAAAGGAATACTTTTTTTTATTGGAAATTTCTGGATATTGTACAAAATAGAAGCAAGCGCAGCCTTTTGAAATGGGAATCCCGAATCTTGGGCTGCAAAAGGTGGTGAGGCGCCGCATTCCTTGCGGGAAAAAGAGGAAAAAACCAGAAGTGAAGGGGGGCGCATATCTGAGTTCGGAGGTCTGCAGAAAACGGGTGAACCAGTGTGCTATCGACCAGAGAATTTCATATCAAGGATATATCTACTGTTCATAGCTTGTAGGTGCTAGAATTGAAGAGGGTTTTGAGTACTACAATAAGAGATGCTCTTAGTTTTCCACGCTTCCTTCATCGAGCAGTCTACAACGAAGCGGCTTTTGAGATTAGTGAAATAAAGTCAAGAAAAATTTCACTTAAATATCTTCAGATAAGTGGGTTTTTTTTTATTTTTTTTATACTATCACTTCATACGATTTAGAAAAATCGTATATCTCGTATATCCTAAAGGGTTTTGGAAATGAGTAGAAGGCTTTGGAGAACAAGTTAAAGGTTTTGGAACTTGGTGATTTGTGGGAAAAAGGTATCTAAAATACATTTAAATCGCGGGAAGTTGGTCTTACTTTCTACTCGACTGAATTTTGGAAATCATGAGCATGTTTTTGTTATGCCGTATGCCATCTTTTGCTTGTGAGATGTTAGAATTTAAAAGAAGGTTTTCAGGTGAAAAAGAACATCTTGAAATGATGGATTTGATGGCACTGGATGTATAGAATGTAAATGGTCACATGTATGTGGGAAAAAATTGAAGGTTGTGTTATGCCTACATGTGATTTGTTCGAGGGATTTGGAAAAAGGAGCCAGTGAATCAAGGGACAAGCACTTGGTACATGAATTCAAGGATGTATTGAGATGAATTGACACATGTATATGTCATAAAAAATGGACTTGTCCTATGCTTCTTGGAGAATTTTGTGTGAGAGTTTCCTTGTGAAATTTGGTACCTACTCTCACAGCTAGAAGTCTCGTACTTTCCCAGCGACACGGTCCACGTCACAACAGCTTTTTGGTGAACCCGACGTGAAACTGCTGGGGTGAGAGTGTGGTGAAATATACAGGGAAGCTATGGCTGAGAATTCTGAGGGTCAGGGGGTTCATTTTGACCCTGGAGTTATGCAGATGTTTCAGATGTTTACCATGTACATGCAACAGCAGCAAGCTGCTGAGAGGGGACAAATTTCCACGACCAAAGCATTACAATCAATTGTGAAAAAGGTGGATCAATTTGATGGGAAGAATATCACAAAGTACCTACGCAATTACATAAAGGAAATGGAGCTAAACAGGGTGACTGAAGAGGATATGGTTCGAAGTTTTGAGCTGGTATGTGTTCCTGAAATAAGAGAGCGCATAAGAGGATTGCAGACAGCACATGGTGGCAGAAATTGGGAGGAGTTCAAGCTTGCTTTAAAGGATGAATATTTCATGGAGGATTCTGAGCGAGTGACCAAACGAACTTTCTTGGAATGGGTCACAAAACCTAAAATGGGAATTTCTGCCACAGAATTGCTAAGAGAGTTTGAGAAGCGCTATGCCCAGCTGTCAAGGATAGAGCGCACAACTTTGGACAGAGAAAAACAGAGCTCTTCTTACAAGCAGCTGGGAAAGATCTCCAAGAGAAATTGGAAATCCTCCTTGAGGATAAGAATACAGAGCAGGGACTAAAGAGTGATTGGAATGATGTTGAGGATGCGGTCACCATGTTGGCAAAGCGGCAGCGAAGGAGGGATAAAATGGTGATGAGCTCCGCAACCCCTATAACTGCTATTAACCCTGAGAATCTGCCAAAACCAGCTGCTACAATCCCAAAGGTAGAAGGGCCGATGGATGAGCTTATTAAGGGTATGCGTGACTTAAAATTGAAGATGTCCAGGATTGAAGAAAAGGGGCTACCATTAGGGCACGCTTCTATGCAAAGGCCTCAAAGTAAAGAAGGGTTTACATATAGATGCATATGGTGTGATGACCCAGAACATGCAAAGAAGGATTGTGCTAGCTATAAAGAAGCTCTTAAAAATCAACTTGTGTTTTTCAAAGATGGGAAAATCCATCTCACAGAGACTGGTCTTCCATTGAGTACAAATTTTGGGAAAGGAGGGATGAAAAAGCTGGTTGAGGATATGGCTGCTAGTCATGCCATCTCTATGGTTGAGGCAGCAACCTATGGATTAAAGGCTGGTCAATCAAAGCAGGGATCTGAGAATGATGAAGATTATGAGAATGAAGATTTTTGGCCATCAACAATGGAATTAATTGCATCAAAGAAGGTGTCTAAGCAAGCTTTGCATGAGGTAGGTGATTGTATACGTCTTGAGACTGGCTGGGAGGAGCCAGTGGATTCTTTATCTGTTCATGCCTACATTGCTAAATGCCAGAATAATGAGGCACAGGTAGAGGAGAAGCGAAAAAGGGAAAATGAGGAAGGAGGGCTATCAAAAAGAGTTACACGTGGAAGTGAAAAGAAGGATCCTGGGTCATCACATATGCCTCAACAGCATAGCAGACCTCCACAGGAAGTTTCAATGGAAGAAGTGCCAGCAAAAATGAAGGAGAAGGGTAAAGGGAAAAGTCCATTCTACAAGCTTCAATCTGATATTGAAGCTGTAACAGATCTCAAAAAGGTGCTTGAAGAGAGGATTCTAAACAGCAGGGTGGAATTTACACTAGGGGAAGTCTTGGGGATTGCAAAGAAAGAATTTCATGATGAGATAATTGATATTATACGAAGGAAAAGGCAGTCCGTAATTGAATCTATTCCATCACAAGGGGAGGCAAGCACTTCCAAGACTCATGGAGTACAGGTACAGAAAAAGGAAGAGAGAGAAAATGTGGTGGAATGTAATCACTCTGCTGATGGGGCACGACAAGTGCGCTTTGTGGAAGAGGATGATGAAAAAGAAGTTCTTACAAAGAGTCATTACTCCAGGAGCCATTGGGCAAGAGCAACTACTGAAACCCTTGTCAAGATAGGTGATTTGGAAGAGCCATATGTCGCTCTAATTGATCATGGGTCTGAAATAAATCTTATGGCTAAAAATCTCTACAACAAATGTAAGTGGCCAATGGATGTGGATCATGGGTGGATGATTAAAGCAGCTAATAACTCATCTGGAGAGCTCTATGCAGCATGTCCAAATGTAAGGGTAACTATAGGGGATGTGAAAGATGATCAGAACTTCTTTGTTCAGGAGATGTCATCGTATCCCCTCATCCTTGGGCAACCCTACATTACAGCTGTGAGGATGGAAACAAAAGTTTTGGATGATGGCTCGGCATATGCAAGAATAAGGAGTAAAGATGGCAAGAAAGCTGTTCAGTTCTTGACAGTTTGCATTAACCATGAAAGGAACCGTGAATCTCTTCAAGCACAGTCACTCCCAAAGATAAATAGAGAATTCATGAACTACAGGGAGATGAGGGATTTTGGCCAGGTGCCATTGTAAAGCGGGATTCCAATGGTACAAGGGAAAATGAGTTCTCGCAGGACTCAATCAATGTAAATAGCTTCTCAGCAAATTTTCAGGGATTCTCCAGCTATGGGTCACTGGTTTTTGTAAAAAGCAAGGATTTGAAGCGTGGCATGCGAAAACATATACAAAATGAACAAAAAAGTTTTGAGTAGTGTGGTCTTTTGGAGAAGAATGAGTTTATTTCAGGGGTGCTTGATGAGGTGTCATTTGTAGATACTATGGATGTGCTTTTTGATATGGGAAGAGCATGCTTACAGGGTGGAAATGAGATGATAGAGGTGTCATCTGTGGAGATGTATGATATAATCTGGGAATTCGAGGGGGTGGAATGTAAAAACATGAATTGCGAGATGGATGCTCATGTTGATACAAAGTACAAAACAGTTGCAAAGAAGGTGAAACCAGTTGCCTTGCCTTTGCCACCAGGAAGCAAGGAGAAGATAGATGAAGCTTCTATGCAACCAAATCTTAGAGATCCGAAGAAAATTGGGCATAAGTTTACTCAAGAAACTCTAAAAGAGCTGAAAATTGGTGAGAAGGATTTTCTGTTGCCAGTTGAAAGGGAATGCTTTGAGGAGATGCTTGTAAAACATGGGAAAGCCTTTGCTTTTCAGCCGCATGAGATAGGCTGTGTTGATCCAAGTGTAACAGCACCAATGGTGATCTTTACTGTTCCACATGTGCCCTGGAACCTGCGGCCAATTCCAGTACCAAAGGCTCTCTTGCCAAAGCTGATGGAATTACTAAAAGAAAAGATCAGGATGGGAATCTTGGAGCCATCATGTGCCCCATATTCCAACAGATGGTTTACTGTGCCAAAGAAAAATGGTACATTGCGCTTTATTCAAGACATGCAACCTGTAAACAAAGTCACAATCAGGAATGTGGGAGCAGGTCCGATTGTGGATGAGTTTGCAGAAGCATTTGCAGGGAAAGCTATATACTCTATGGGTGATCTGTATTCGGGATATGATCAGTTCCAGCTGGATATACAAAGCAGGGACTTGACCACAATGAGAACTCCTTTGGGATTAGTAAGGATGTGTACCTTACCACAGGGAGCCACCAACTCAATGGCACATATGATGAATGGAATGAATAAAGTCTTACGAGACTTCATACCACAAAAAACTATGCCATTTTTGGATGATGTGCCAATAAAGGGCTGTGATGAGAAAGACAAAGATGGGGATTTGGATTCAAAGGGGTGCCGCAAGTTTGTGGTGAATCATATAAAGGATTGTGATATGATTCTATCCAGGCTTGAAGAAGTGAATCTTACTTTATCTGGGCTGAAATCAGTGTTTGGAGTTGGTGAAGTGCTAATAGTGGGACATCTTTGTAGTACTAGTGGACGCCGACCTTGTCCAGCCAAGATTGATGCAATACAAAGAATGAAAGAGACATGCATTAATGTTACAGAGCTGAGGAGATTTCTTGGAGCATGTGTCTTTTATGTTATTTGGATCCCACATTATGCACATGTAGCAGATCCTCTTTATCAACTTTTGAGGAAAAATCAAAAATTTCTGTGGAGTGCAGTACATATTAAAGCTATGCGGAAGCTGAAATGTTTGCTCCAATCATCACCTACTCTAAGAAAGGCAGATTATGAGTGTGGCAGGCCTGTGATTGTTACAGTTGATACTAGTCCTACTGGGATAGGATGGGCAATAGGGCAAGATGATGAGGATGATCATAGGTATGTAATCAGATTTGGAGCAAAGGTATTAAGCTTTCGACAACGAAAGTATCCACAGATCAAGAGAGAGTTATGGGGAATAGTCACTGCTCTAAAATGTGAAAAAGAATATCTTATTGGGGCATCTGTACTTGTGGAAACTGATTGCTTGCCACTTCTTGGGATGATAGCAAGTTGTACCACTCCAGATATTGCTATGCTTAGGTGGATTGCTTATATCAAGTCACTAAATCCTGAGTTTGAGCATATTGCGGGAAAAGATAATCGAGTTGCAGATATGCTATCAAGAGCCAGGTATGAAGATGAAAAGGAGATGATTAGTGACATTGATGATGTGGGTACAAAGTTCTATACTACAGCATATGCAAAAGGGGACCATATTTGCCTATCAAATGCACTTGAGTCTTTTATTGAGGAAATATATGAAGGAGATTGGTTGCTTATTGGTCAATATTTGAGTACTCTGACAAGGCAAGAAAATTGGTCTGACTCAGAATTTAAGAGGATCCGCAGAAAAGCATATGGATATTTCCTAAAGGATGGGTACCTCTGGAAGCATCCTAAGCAGAGGAATGCTATGCCACAGAGAGTCATATGTGATAAAGAGACTCAAGGGAATCTTGTGAAAGAATTCCATGAGAGTCTCTGGGCTGGACACTGAAGTGTGTGGGCCACCTTTACCAAAATAAAGGAAAAATATTGGTGGAAAGGAATGTACAAGGATATTTCCCGATATGTGGAAACATGCATGGTATGCCAGATGTACTCAAATGTGCGGCATCGTGATGGCTTGCAACCAACCTACCCACCTGCCATGCACTACAAATGGGTAGTGGATCTAGTTACAATGCCTTTTGGAATTTGGCAGATGCGGTACATAGCACTTGCAAGAGAAGATTTGACAAATCAGGTAGAAGGGCGTGCTCTTAGAACAAAGAGTACAGAAACAGTATGCAAATTTCTCTTGGAAGATGTGATTTGCCGGTATGGTTGTGTTGGGAAAATAACAGCTGATAGGGGTGAGCTAGATGTTGAAGAACTAAGGGAATTCTTCTCTAGAATTGGTATCAAACTGTCCCTAACATGTGCTTACAATCCTGAGGGCAATGGAAAAAGTGAGCGAGGACATCCTCCAATCATTAAAGCTTTGGCTAAGGCATGCAGAGAAAGAATACGAGAGTGGCCAAAGCTGCTACCATATGCCTTGTGGGCTGACCGTACAACTCATAGCTCAGTGACAGGATACATGCCTACAGAATTAATGTATGGTCAGAAGCCAGTGATGCCAGTTGAAGAAGTAGTTCTAACTTGGAATGTATTGCCCTGGGTGGAAGGATTGAGCAGAGATGACCTCCTTGCATTGCGAATAAGACAGTTGGAGAGGAGGCCTGAAGATGTAGAGCTTGCTAAAGCTTGCTTGAAAGATGCAAGGTTGAAAAATAAAGAAAGATTTGATAGTAGACACAGACTCCGGCCAAAACCTATTGAAGAAGGTGATTGGGTTCTAATGTATGATAGTAGCCTTGACAACCAATTCACTGTTCAAAGAAAATTTGCAAAAAGATGGTTTGGCCCTTACATTGTCAAGCATGTGCATGGAAATGCCACGTATACTCTGTGTGAGCTTGATGGAACAGAAATAAAAAATCTTGTGGGTGGCAGGCAAAAGAATCAAGATATTTAAAAGAAGGCATGATAGTGATCCTTTTGATTCAGAGGAGACTCAGGATGAGAGACTTGACAGTGGTAGTATGGATATGGTTGAAGAGGAAGAGGATAATCTTCCTGGTAATGCAGAAGATGAAGACAACATCCTGGATCTTGATGATGATTTGGCACATACCAGAGGATGTGCAGGTTTAGAGGGGGTGGATGTCGTGCCATGGCACGCCTATGGTGTGAAACCATGCATATGAAACCATTAAATGCAAATCCAGATGCATGGGGTTAAGTGCCATGATGAGTCATTATATGAAGCCTGAGTACATATGTTCATATTGTAAATGAGGTTCAATAAGATGGGCTGAGGCTGAGCCAGGTCTCGAAGCCTCTGTACATGAGTGTGGTGTGAATTATGGAGTTTTATGCATATGGTGGACCTTGTAGTAGGGAACACCCTTCTTAACATGTATGGAAATGCAAAGGTTTTATGCCAGAAGACTTAAAGCTTGGAGAAAGTGAAAATGTTTTCCATCTCTTTGACAAAATGATAGGAGAAGGTATAAAGCCAAATTTGGTCATCTTCATTAGTGTGCTTAATGCATGCAATCACACAGGTTTAGTGGATAAGGGCCAGGCATACTTTGAGTTCATGAGCGAAGATTATGACATTACCCCAACTCTTGAGCACCACGCTTGCATTATTGATCTCCTTGGCCGTGCTGGCCAACTAGAGAAAGCGGTATTGATGATAAAGAAGATGCAGGTCCATCCTGATATTGTGGTGTGGCATACCATGTTGAGGGCTTATCAGAAATGGGGCAATGTGAAGCTTGGAAGGCATGCTTTTGAGCATGCAATGCAATTGGATAGAAAGGACAAGGCAGCGTATTTATTTATGTATAACATCTATGTAGATGCTACTATGCAAGAGGATGCGAAAAAGGTTGAGGTAATGAAAATGGAAGATAAGCAAGCGCCAGCTGGAATTGTTTATGCAAGGTGGCGGGTGGCAGCATACGTGGTATAAAAAGGAATACTTTTTTTTATTGGAAATTTCTGGATATTGTACAAAATAGAAGCAAGCGCAGCCTTTTGAAATGGGAATCCCGAATCTTGGGCTGCAAAAGGTGGTCGGAGGCGCCGCATTCCTTGCGGGAAAAAGAGGAAAAAACCAGAAGTGAAGGGGGGCGCATATCAGAGTTCGGAGGTCTGCAGAAAACGGGTGAACCAGTGTGCTATCGACCAGAGAATTTCATATCAAGGATATATCTACTGTTCATAGCTTGTAGGTGCTAGAATTGAAGAGGGTTTTGAGTACTACAATAAGAGATGCTCTTAGTTTTCCACGCTTCCTTCATCGAGCAGTCTGCAACGAAGCGGCTTTTGAGATTAGTGAAATAAAGTCAAGAAAAATTTCACTTAAATATCTTCAGATAAGTGGGTTTTTTTTTATTTTTTTTATACTATCACTTCATACGATTTAGAAAAATCATATATCTCATATATCCTAAAGGGTTTTGGAAATGAGTAGAAGGCTTTGGAGAACAAGTTAAAGGTTTTGGAACTTGGTGATTTGTGGGAAAAAGGTATCTAAAATACATTTAAATCGCAAGAAGTTGGTCTTACTTTCTACTCGACTGAATTTTGGAAATCATGAGAATGTTTTTGTTATGCCGTATGCCATCTTTTGCTTGTGAGATGTTAGAATTTAAAAGAAGGTTTTCAAGTGTTAAAGAACATCTTGAAATGATGGATTTGATGGCACTGGATGTATAGAATGTAAATGGTCACATGTATGTGGGAAAAAATTGAAGGTTGTGTTATGCCTACATGTGATTGGTTCGAGGGATTTGGAAAAAGGAGCCAGTGAATCAAGGGACAAGCACTTGGTACACGAATTCAAGGATGTATTGAGATGAATTGACACATGTATATGTCATAAAAAATGGACTTGTCCTATGCTTCTTGGAGAATTTTGTGTGTGAGTTTCCTTGTGAAATTTGGTACCTACTCTCACAGCTAGAAGTCTCGTACTTTCCCAGCGACACGGTCCACGTCACGACAGCGTGTATAATCGCGGCCACAGACATGCGTGTAAAAGTGCGTGTATAGGACGTGTCAGACGCACTTATACACGGGTGTATAGCCGCGTTCTGTTCAGTTCAGATGTACTCAGATGCGTTGATACATGCGTCCATACACGCGTTTTTTTAATTTAGATGCGCTTATACACGCGTAATTGTCAGTTTTGACGCGTAAATACACGCGTATTTTACTAATTATGCGCGTATATACACACGATTTTTAGCAGTTCTGACGCGTTTATACACGCAAACAGAGAGCAAAAAAAAAATCCAGAGAGTGCTATTTGGTGCCTGAATACTGTTCCAGCATTCCAGCACCCAATAACACTCTCTGGATTTATTTATTTTTGTGCATTAGACCATCCACGAAGAACATATGCACGAGGGAGATTAATACAAGAACGACATGAATGCATACATTGTCAATACACGATTCAAGACAGACATGAATGTAATACTATCGATTCACGATTCAATATTACTATCAAAATTTCATACATGTATACAAGGGAGTCCATATCTCGAAGCAGCCCATGGCTTCAGTTTACAAAAAAATATATACAACCACATCCTCAATATGGAATGTGATACTATAAGTCTGAGTACTACTCAGACCCAGATGATGACTCGGTGCTCCCTCCATGCTCAGATGAGCTCACATCGGTCGGAATGTCCGATGAGTAGTGCTCACGTCCACCCTCTGCAGTGGCGGCGGGTGGATCATCAGCAGCTTGTGCCTGTTCAAGTAATATATAGTATATAAGTATATATATATGTAATTCAATAAACCAAAATCATTCGTTTAGAATTTTCAAGTACCTGTCGACCGTATGGTCTCATGGCCATCTCAAACTGTGCGTCCGTAATACGTCCCTCGGCTCTGAGAAGATGGCCCACGTGTCACGTCTCTTATGCCGGAGAGCATACGCAGTATTGTGGGTTATGGGCTTCCTCCCCGTAACCCGTCGCTGTATCATAATCAACACAATTTGTAAGATTAAAACAATCATAGAATCAATGAATTAAGTAAACAATCAAATAAAGTGGCAAGATACTTACGAACTCTGCCTCCCATGACTCGACGCCGCCAGATCCGAAATGCAAAGATCCAATGGTCTCCATCTGGATCCGTCGTGCCTCCACATGCTGCCTGCTCTTCACGCCACCCTCTGCTCGTTTCTTTGCCTCCATCCACTCGCGTTTGTGCGCAGTGTGGCAGGTTTCTCGGCAGGATAGCCACCCGCAGCTACATTTAGTCGGTCATCGTATGCGAGTTTTTTAAGGTGAGATCTTTTATTACTTAAGATCTCCCTTATTCGTGTCCTTCCCCATACATCCGAGAATGTAGCATGTGGGGGATTGGGGTACCGACTATGTACAACCTCTATCACCTCCCCAACTAATCGGCTATTTTGATCTTTAAATTTAATAAAACAATTTCTATATGAGTTTGATACTACCCCACGCATGTACTCCATTACCTCCCTCCCCCTCGCATCCATCACTATCCCGCCCCTATCTGTCACATCATAGCAGACCACTCTCTCCACCTCTCTCATCTCCTCCTCTTCCGAACTCTCTCCTCTATCTCCTCTCTCACCGCGTGCCCTACTACCTCCCCCACCTCCCCCACCTCCCCCACCAAAGCACCCACCGCATCCTCCACTCCCACTCTTCCTACTGCTGCGGGTGGAGTCACGACTGGGGGATTGTCTACGTGACGGTGGCTGTGAGCCCTGACGTGACGGTGGCTCTGAGGGAGCACGTGATGGTGGCTGTGAGGGTGTGCGTGAGTGTGTCTGGGACGAGGTATGTCTCCTCGGTGGACGTGGAAGAGGAGAAGCTGCATGCCGTCTCTGTGAGATCCCTGTTCCCACCGAGCAACGGATTCGGGGTACTAGCAACGGAAGTAGCACTTCATGCGCGGGGCAGGGACCCACACTCGGGGCCTTGCCCACGGATATCCGGACAAGAGACTAATCCGTCGGTTTGTCCAAAACCGAAACCGGAAAAACTTCCTTTACCCGGAAAGCATGGGCGATTCCACTAGGATAACTCTTTACTCTAACGTAGTCAAGATCATTACGGATCAACTGATCTGACTGCACCTTTAACGGTACTTGGTCAAATCAAGGAAGAAACTTGCACTTGGATCATTGGGATCAACGCTTTTTTCCCCATCAAGAGGCACAGCCGTTGATTCCTATCCATAGAACAATTTCTATCCGGGATTTACTTCATCTATCGTAATAATAGAAATTAAATCTCGATTTACGGATCCATCAGTCCAGCCTAACCCCATCCGATCCCATGGGTTAGCCAACCGCCCAACCACTGTAGTGATGGGATCCAATTTGGAATTTGGTTAGGTTTTGTCCCGGGTACCAAGGAAAAGAGTTCCAAGGCCCCCTAGCCGGAAGTTCATGCAAACATAAAATTAGGCACACCACTTACACACCCAATATGAAATTGCCTTATTCTTAGCATCAGCTAACTTTAAAACAATCCTTTAATGAAACCATAGTACCACTGATCACAGTCTTCCAAATTATCCGGTTGATTCTCAAATTTCCCATCATTCCTTCATCATCAGAGTATCTATGGCATCATTGGCAACTAGAACGCTCACCACCTGTCCACTCAGAGGCCGTTTCCATAGTTCCTAGCCCATAATACTCGGTAATATAATCATTTATCAAGATGGACTCTCGTTGAAGATCAGCAAGATCAACCAACAGATCCATATAAAAGAGCCATGGACTCATCCGTTGAGGACCAGCAAGGTCAGTCAACCAGATCCATGCCCGGTTTCACAAAACAACTCTTACTCCTTGTTCCAATATCTTCCTCGACGCACGCGTGGGTATCCTAGGCGACCCAGAGCCCGAGCACCGTATGGTCAGCACCCTCTAGGATCCTTCGCAGGTGACCTAGCGCTTCACTCATAGGCCGCTTCCTTGGTCCCTCATCCACCGTACCGGAAGCTCACCATTTTAATCGAACCGAGGCTGGTCAAGACCTCGGTCGACCTTGCTACGCGAGACGTCCTCCATTGACTCTCCGTCAGCAGTTGCAACTTTATCAGTTAGGTCTCCACGACCTTAATCACAAGACGGTCAAAATGCTTCCCCAGCATTCTTGACATAAAACAGCCATTTACAAACAGCATTTACAAACAGTTTACAAATACAGTTTCTATATTAACTCTCATTTTTCCACATTGTTCCTCATTAATCCACATTACTTATTCCACATTCCATTTATATGTGTA
Source organism: Cibotium barometz (assembly GCF_041138505.1). Lineage (NCBI taxonomy): Eukaryota > Viridiplantae > Streptophyta > Polypodiopsida > Cyatheales > Cibotiaceae > Cibotium > Cibotium barometz. Next base: position 41,820,400 of record NC_141072.1, read on the forward strand.
CTCATCCAATCACCTCATTTTCCATCTCTTCACTTCAAATTCCTTCACATCACATATCATATATTCACATCCATATCCACATCCATACATCCACATCCATATCCACATTCACATCCATACATCCACATCTACATGCTTATCTCCATTTTCACATCTTCATTTATACATCCACATCCCATATCCACATTCATACATACACATCCATATCCACATCCATATATCCACATCCACATCCACATTCACATCCATACATCCACATCTACATGCTTACCTCCATTTTCACATCCTCATTTATACATCCACATCCCATATCCACATTCATACATACACATCCATACATCCACATCTACATCCACATACATACATACATCCACATCCACATTCACATTCACATACATCCACATCCATATTCCCATACATCCACATCTATACATCCACATTCCACATTCACATCTATACATCCACATCTACATTCACATTCACATACATCCACATCTACATTCACATTCACATACATCCACATCCACATTCCACATTCACATCTATACATCCACATCTACATCCACATTCACATACATCCACATCCACATTCCCATTCACATCTATACATCCACATCCATTCACATCTATACATCCACATCTACATCCACATTCACATCTATGCATATATATCTTCATGCATATATCCATTTTCACGTTCATACATCCACACTCCCATCTCCACATCCACACATCCATATACATACATCCATTTCCACATTCCCATTTATATAACCCCATATACCTTCACATCTAATCTTTTACATCACATCCATTCTCGCCCTATCACAACCCATATACATCTTATCCTATCACATACACTTCTTACCTCATCCCCCCATACACATCTTAATTCATCTTATCACCTCCTAACTTATTTCATAAGCATCTTATCACCTCTTATCACACCTCTTATCACATCTCTTATCACCTCCTAACTTATTTCATAAGCATCTTATCACACCTCTTATCACATCCTATCACATCTCTTATCTATTTATAGAATACAAGAGAATTCTTACATTTGATATAAGGTTTCTTTACACATTTATTTATGAATAAATTCTATTTAAGGAGATTAATACTTTCAAAGTAGAAATCAATCTTTTATGCATCTTCCTATGCATAAATTCATTTTTAATGAAAATGACACTTTTGAATTAAATTTTAATCTTTTATGCATTTTTCTATACATAAATTCAATTTAGATGAGAATGACACTTTTGAATTAAAAAATCAATCTTTTATGCATCTTCTTATGCATAAATTCAATTTGGTAGGAATTACACTTTTAGAATAAAAAAATTTCTCTTATGCATCTAAGTTAAGCATAAAATCCATTTATGAGGAAAATCACACTTTTAGTATAAAAAGAATATCTTTTATGCATACCTATATGCATGAAATTCAATTATGATAAAAGTCACACTTTTATAATAAAATAATCAACTTTTATGCATACCTCTATGCATGAAATCCAATATGATAAAAGTAACACTTTTGATATAAAAATTTTTCCATTATGCATACTTCTATGCATGAAATAAAAATGGTAAGAATAACACTTTTGATATAAAAATTTATCCATTATGTATACTTCTATGTATGAAAATTAAAAATGATAAAAGTAACACTTTTGATATAAAAATTTTCCTTTATGCATACTTCTATGCATGAAAATTAAAAATGATAAAAATAACACTTTTGATATAAAAATTTATCTATTATGTATACTTCTATGCATGAAATAAAAATGGTAAAAATAACACTTTTGATATAAAAATTTATCCATTATGCATACTTCTATGCATGAAATAAAAATGGTAAAAATAACACTTTTGATATAAAAATTTATCCATTATGCATAATATTAAAATTCAATTTCTCCATGATTATAATGAAATTCTTTCAATTAATCTAGGATGATAATTCCTAGAATATAGTAGGAAGTCCTCTTTTTATGCTTTGAATGAAATTATTTTATGCATAATTTTTATAAAAATTTTGCCATAGCTCCGCTGCTATGACTGATAAATCTCAATTTTTCTAAGGGATAAAGCTTATCATTAAGAAAATAATTAAAATGATCTCTAATTGGATTATCAATCCATAATGGATTGAATCATTAATATACATAAACTAAAAGCATAGAAAAAAGCCATTAATTTGGCCTCAAGCATAGCTTAATCTTGGGTTAAGGAAAAGCTTTATGAAAAGCTTGATTTGGATTGAGAACGGTTCATGAGTATGACCATTTCTTGAGTGAGAGAGAGAATTTACATAAAAATCATTAGAATTTAAACATAAATGAAAATTAACTTCAATAGCATTATGTAACTCTTCACTACTATTCAAACTTCAATAGCATTAAAAAAAACCATACCAATTAAACTTCTCAAGCTTGAGAGGGGTTGAGAAGAGAGAAACATTGAGAAATTATAGAAAGATCAATATTCACTAATTACCTTACAACTTTCTTGATTATTTGTTCACGGTAGAGGCCCCCAACCAATCAATTGGTTAAGTATGTTGATGGAGCCACTAATAGGGATTGAAGAAAGAGGGAAGCTCCAAAAACTAGTGAATTATTAAATGAATTCACAGTTCTTGGCTTAGGTGGAGTAGAGTAACGATGCATAAACACTATATATTTTTCAACAAGGGGGAGGCTTCTATTTATAGGAAAAATTGAGCTCCTAACCAAACAAACTGATTCTAGAATTTTCTAAATCAGTTTGGTCAATATTTGACCATTTTTAGGTCAGTTAAGCTAACTTTTTGGAACTAGACTTAAATGAGGAGAGAGGAGAGATGAAATATCTCAATTTTTATGAGTTTAAAACTCATTCAAGCATGTGAAATATGCACCTCCTTTAAAGAACTCCCCTTCCTTACATATGTCATATTTTTAATATTGCTCATAGTTTTTTACTAATAAACCTTGTACATTTTCAACTCTTCATCTTATGTGAAATATGCACCTCCTTTAAAGAACTCCTCTTCCTTACATATGTCATACTTTTAATATTGCTCATAATTTTTTACTAATAAACCTTGTACATTTTCAACTCTTCATCTTATGTGAAATATGCACCTCCTTTAAAGAACTCCTCTTCCTTACATATGTCATACTTTTAATATTGCTCATAATTTTTTACTAATAAACCTTGTACATTTTCAACTCTTCATCTTATGTGAGCATTTACTCATTTTTGGGTATCTTCTTTTTCAAATTGGATTTATCTCCTCCCTACACATGGATTGATGCTATTGGCCCATAGGAACCTTAATTGGACTATAATCCAAAAATTTCTGAAAATCTAGACCCTTAGACTAAGGTCCTTTATACACATTTCCAATTAATTCCAATTGCACATTGGAAAGTTCTTTTTTGAATTTCTATTTCAGGGGAACTTATTTTAATAAGATGAGATAATTTTCTATCTAAAAATATTAAAAATCTGAATATTCTCTCTCTAGGTTAAAACAGTTAGAAACAAGTCTTTTATATTTCTGAAGAGGGATTGATTATAGAAGAAGATACTAGACATCAAAAAGGGGTTTGGGGGAGGAATCTTACATTCTACCCCACTTAAAAAACGCGAGATGTCCTCATCTCGCAAACTGGGATAATTTCGTAAGATTCACGAATATGAGACTTAGAAAAGAAAAATTTAATCAAGATTAACCACCAAGATAAGTCTTAAAGAGAGCAAGATTCAAAATACGAACAAGATTTAAACTTTATTCATTCTCGGAACTTATACAGTAAAGATAGAGGAACTCTTTACACTTCCATAAGCCCGTCCATCATATGGTCACAAAAGCAGTCCTCACAAGCTGCACAAGTATAAGGTAACTCATCTATGGGAATGATTTTGTGGGTTATTGCTATGCCTATCTCAGTTGTATGAGGTGTTCTAACAAAAGGACCTCTGAGAGGCAAGCCAACAACGGGGTAAAGGCATATCTTCTCATGAGGAAGAAAACACGCCAGTAAGAAGACCCGCTCAGAAAACCCAGGATGCCTTGATCTCATGACGCAGTAGTATCGGGGACCCAAACCCAAAGCTTCAATAACCATGGCCAAGGGGACATTGTTACGAAAGTGCTGCTGACCCCAGGGTGTTACCCTAGTTATGTTTTGATAGGTCCGCCATTTGGTTTGCGCTACAGAAGTTCCCAAGTGAGGGAAAAGTGAGCGCTCATACTGCTCTATAAAATCCTTCTTCACAGATTCACTTGCGTCTTGAAGGTGAGGAATCATTATGGATAAAACTAGTTCTTGTTGCCAAGCCATGAAGGAGATTAAGAAAGAAAGGAGATCGATGGAAGTAAGATTACTGTGAGCGACAAGTAAAAGTTACGACTTATATAAAGGAAGAAGCTAGCGTAACTTAGAAGCCAACGGTAACTTGCCACTGAAGTTTTACCGTCTTTCCATGATTTGGGTTTGACACATTTTTCTATAGAAGACATTAAGAATTTTGAGATGAAGAGATAAAAGAAGCTTGTAGGCTAAGTCACCTACTTTCATTGAATTCAGATATAAGGCTCACAATATCTGGGGGATAACTTCATATACTCCCCAAGAGATAAAGAACTTCTTTTGGGCCGTACTCGAATGAAAACCAAAACCGTGGTATCCAAAACACCGATTTTCACTTCTGAACTCATTGTTCTGAATCCTTAAAACAGGTGGGACTCTTGAGAAGTATTCTAGGAAAAGGATCTTCCTTTTTTTTTTTTAAATACAGAATCTTTCTTTTATTTTAAAGAGGGAATAATTATAAGATCAAAAGGGAGATTCTTACTCCTATATACCTCGAAGGTTGGGGAGGAATCTTACATTCTACCCCACTTAAAAAAGTGCGAGATGTCCTCATCTCGCAAGGTAGAGGATAACTCTTTTTCTTAAGATCCAATTTTATTCTGGGGTTCCTTATATTCTGGTCAACCCAACAGAATACTGGGATAAATATCCCTTAGAACTCATCAACAATTCATTCAGATCATATCATTCATATCTTTAACATGATAATGGTCCATTAGACCGAAAAATTTCCTTCTGAACATTCCTCCCCGGGAATTTCAGTCAAGCAAGTTCTCAATTTGTGATCCCTTAACTTGATCTACTGATCAAGTGTTAACAGTAACAATTTGACAGCACAACCCACTAATCTCATAGTGATTTGCTGAATTCATTATCATCATTCTAGTTATGAATATCATCACAGGGACTCGTCCCATTCCCCCTCATTGTGGTTTCATTATATTTCAACTAATTTTTAAAAATCATCATTTTTCAATCAGAATTTTCAATCAGAATCCAAATCAATTCATCCATTCTCAAACAGAATTAAAAATCATATCAATCACATTCGAAATCATCATCTAGATAGCATTAACGCTTATAATTTCAAGTCTTAGATTTACTCGTATATACTGTCAGTAAAGAGCTGCAGTATACTCTCGGTATATACGGGTAGTCACGGCCCTTGGAATTATAAGGTAACTACTATCATGTCTAGGCCTCAAGAAAGTCAAGGATTCTATATAATTGCGGTACTTCCATCTGAAGACCCAACTACCAAATTACGAATTTCAGTTTGAATATCAAATTGTATGAATTCTCTCACACAATTATAACCTTTTTGTGTTTCTTCATAAATTTTTGATATATTTGTCTTCTCAGTTGATCTTTATTAACCAAATGCTCTGATACCAACTGTGAGATCCCTGTTCCCACCGAGCAACGGATTCGGGGTACTAGCAACGGAAGTAGCACTTCATGCGCGGGGCAGGGACCCACACTCGGGGCCTTGCCCACGGATATCCGGACAAGAGACTAATCCGTCGGTTTGTCCAAAACCGAAACCGGAAAAACTTCCTTTACCCGGAAATCATGGGCGATTCCACCAGGATAACTCTTTACTCTAACGTAGTCAAGATCATTACGGATCAACTGATCTGACTGCACCTTTAACGGTACTTGGTCAAATCAAGGAAGAAACTTGCACTTGGATCATTGGGATCAACGCTTTTTTCCCCATCAAGAGGCACAGCCGTTGATTCCTATCCATAGAACAATTTCTATCCGGGATTTACTTCATCTATCGTAATAATAGAAATTAAATCTCGATTTACGGATCCATCAGTCCAGCCTAACCCCATCCGATCCCATGGGTTAGCCAACCGCCCAACCACTGTAGTGATGGGATCCAATTTGGAATTTGGTTAGGTTTTGTCCCGGGTACCAAGGAAAAGAGTTCCAAGGCCCCCTAGCCGGAAGTTCATGCAAACATAAAATTAGGCACACCACTTACACACCCAATATGAAATTGCCTTATTCTTAGCATCAGCTAACTTTAAAACAATCCTTTAATGAAACCATAGTACCACTGATCACAGTCTTCCAAATTATCCGGTTGATTCTCAAATTTCCCATCATTCCTTCATCATCAGAGTATCTATGGCATCATTGGCAACTAGAACGCTCACCACCTGTCCACTCAGAGGCCGTTTCCATAGTTCCTAGCCCATAATACTCGGTAATATAATCATTTATCAAGATGGACTCTCGTTGAAGATCAGCAAGATCAACCAACAGATCCATATAAAAGAGCCATGGACTCATCCGTTGAGGACCAGCAAGGTCAGTCAACCAGATCCATGCCCGGTTTCACAAAACAACTCTTACTCCTTGTTCCAATATCTTCCTCGACGCACGCGTGGGTATCCTAGGCGACCCAGAGCCCGAGCACCGTATGGTCAGCACCCTCTAGGATCCTTCGCAAGTGACCTAGCGCTTCACTCATAGGCCGCTTCCTTGGTCCCTCATCCACCGTACCGGAAGCTCACCATTTTAATCGAACCGAGGCTGGTCAAGACCTCGGTCGACCTTGCTACGCGAGACGTCCTCCATTGACTCTCCGTCAGCAGTTGCAACTTTATCAGTTAGGTCTCCACGACCTTAATCACAAGACGGTCAAAATGCTTCCCCAGCATTCTTGACATAAAACAGCCATTTACAAACAGCATTTACAAACAGTTTACAAATACAGTTTCTATATTAACTCTCATTTTTCCACATTGTTCCTCATTAATCCACATTACTTATTCCACATTCCATTTATATGTGTACTCATCCAATCACCTCATTTTCCATCTCTTCACTTCAAATTCCTTCACATCACATATCATATATTCACATCCATACATCCACATCCATATCCACATTCACATCCATACATCCACATCTACATGCTTATCTCCATTTTCACATCTTCATTTATACATCCACATCCCATATCCACATTCATACATACACATCCATATCCACATCCATATATCCACATCCACATCCACATTCACATCCATACATCCACATCTACATGCTTACCTCCATTTTCACATCCTCATTTATACATCCACATCCCATATCCACATTCATACATACACATCCATACATCCACATCTACATCCACATACATACATACATCCACATCCACATTCACATTCACATACATCCACATCCACATTCCCATACATCCACATCTATACATCCACATTCCACATTCACATCTATACATCCACATCTACATTCACATTCACATACATCCACATCTACATTCACATTCACATACATCCACATCCACATTCCACATTCACATCTATACATCCACATCTACATCCACATTCACATACATCCACATCCACATTCCCATTCACATCTATACATCCACATCCATTCACATCTATACATCCACATCTACATCCACATTCACATCTATGCATATATATCTTCATGCATATATCCATTTTCACGTTCATACATCCACACTCCCATCTCCACATCCACACATCCATATACATACATCCATTTCCACATTCCCATTTATATAACCCCATATACCTTCACATCTAATCTTTTACATCACATCCATTCTCGCCCTATCACAACCCATATACATCTTATCCTATCACATACACTTCTTACCTCATCCCCCCATACACATCTTAATTCATCTTATCACCTCCTAACTTATTTCATAAGCATCTTATCACCTCTTATCACACCTCTTATCACATCTCTTATCACCTCCTAACTTATTTCATAAGCATCTTATCACACCTCTTATCACATCCTATCACATCTCTTATCTATTTATAGAATACAAGAGAATTCTTACATTTGATATAAGGTTTCTTTACACATTTATTTATGAATAAATTCTATTTAAGGAGATTAATACTTTCAAAGTAAAAATCAATCTTTTATGCATCTTCCTATGCATAAATTCATTTTTAATGAAAATGACACTTTTGAATTAAATTTTAATCTTTTATGCATTTTTCTATACATAAATTCAATTTAGATGAGAATGACACTTTTGAATTAAAAAATCAATCTTTTATGCATCTTCTTATGCATAAATTCAATTTGGTAGGAATTACACTTTTAGAATAAAAAAATTTCTCTTATGCATCTAAGTTAAGCATAAAATCCATTTATGAGGAAAATCACACTTTTAGTATAAAAAGAATATCTTTTATGCATACCTATATGCATGAAATTCAATTATGATAAAAGTCACACTTTTATAATAAAATAATCAACTTTTATGCATACCTCTATGCATGAAATCCAATATGATAAAAGTAACACTTTTGATATAAACATTTTTCCATTATGCATACTTCTATGCATGAAATAAAAATGGTAAGAATAACACTTTTGATATAAAAATTTATCCATTATGTATACTTCTATGTATGAAAATTAAAAATGATAAAAGTAACACTTTTGATATAAAAATTTTCCTTTATGCATACTTCTATGCATGAAAATTAAAAATGATAAAAATAACACTTTTGATATAAAAATTTATCTATTATGTATACTTCTATGCATGAAATAAAAATGGTAAAAATAACACTTTTGATATAAAAATTTATCCATTATGCATACTTCTATGCATGAAATAAAAATGGTAAAAATAACACTTTTGATATAAAAATTTATCCATTATGCATAATATTAAAATTCAATTTCTCCATGATTGTAATGAAATTCTTTCAATTAATCTAGGATGATAATTCCTAGAATATAGTAGGAAGTCCTCTTTTTATGCTTTGAATGAAATTATTTTATGCATAATTTTTATAAAAATTTTGCCATAGCTCCGCTGCTATGACTGATAAATCTCAATTTTTCTAAGGGATAAAGCTTATCATTAAGAAAATAATTAAAATGATCTCTAATTGGATTATCAATCCATAATGGATTGAATCATTAATATACATAAACTAAAAGCATAGAAAAAAGCCATTAATTTGGCCTCAAGCATAGCTTAATCTTGGGTTAAGGAAAAGCTTTATGAAAAGCTTGATTTGGATTGAGAACGGTTCATGAGTATGACCATTTCTTGAGTGAGAGAGAGAATTTACATAAAAATCATTAGAATTTAAACATAAATGAAAATTAACTTCAATAGCATTATGTAACTCTTCACTACTATTCAAACTTCAATAGCATTAAAAAAAACCATACCAATTAAACTTCTCAAGCTTGAGAGGGGTTGAGAAGAGAGAAACATTGAGAAATTATAGAAAGATCAATATTCACTAATTACCTTACAACTTTCTTGATTCTTTGTTCACGGTAGAGGCCCCCAACCAATCAATTGGTTAAGTATGTTGATGGAGCCACTAATAGGGATTGAAGAAAGAGGGAAGCTCCAAAAACTAGTGAATTATTAAATGAATTCACAGTTCTTGGCTTAGGTGGAGTAGAGTAACGATGCATAAACACTATATATTTTTCAACAAGGGGGAGGCTTCTATTTATAGGAAAAATTGAGCTCCTAACCAAACAAACTGATTCTAGAATTTTCTAAATCAGTTTGGTCAATATTTGACCATTTTTAGGTCAGTTAAGCTAACTTTTTGGAACTAGACTTAAATGAGGAGAGAGGAGAGATGAAATATCTCAATTTTTATGAGTTTAAAACTCATTCAAGCATGTGAAATATGCACCTCCTTTAAAGAACTCCCCTTCCTTACATATGTCATATTTTTAATATTGCTCATAGTTTTTTACTAATAAACCTTGTACATTTTCAACTCTTCATCTTATGTGAAATATGCACCTCCTTTAAAGAACTCCTCTTCCTTACATATGTCATACTTTTAATATTGCTCATAATTTTTTACTAATAAACCTTGTACATTTTCAACTCTTCATCTTATGTGAAATATGCACCTCCTTTAAAGAACTCCTCTTCCTTACATATGTCATACTTTTAATATTGCTCATAATTTTTTACTAATAAACCTTGTACATTTTCAACTCTTCATCTTATGTGAGCATTTACTCATTTTTGGGTATCTTCTTTTTCAAATTGGATTTATCTCCTTCCTACACATGGATTGATGCTATTGGCCCATAGGAACCTTAATTGGACTATAATCCAAAAATTTCTGAAAATCTAGACCCTTAGACTAAGGTCCTTTATACACATTTCCAATTAATTCCAATTGCACATTGGAAAGTTCTTTTTTGAATTTCTGTTTCAGGGGAACTTATTTTAATAAGATGAGATAATTTTCTATCTAAAAATATTAAAAATCTGAATATTCTCTCTCTAGAATATTTTCTCTCTCTAGGTTAAAACAGTTAGAAACAAGTCTTTTATATTTCTGAAGAGGGATTGATTGTAGAAGAAGATACTAGACATCAAAAAGGGGTTTGGGGGAGGAATCTTACAGTCTCGTCGGACTCGTAGGAATAGACAGCACTGGAGTGCCCTGGATACTCACGGTAGGGGTATAGACACCAGGCAGGGAAGGAGGGGGATGGGCATACATATACTCTGTAAGCTCAACTGGACCAGGATGGCGCCCAAAATCTTGAGATCCCAATCTCCACCACACAACAGATTTCGGGTACTAGCAGCGGAAGTAGCACATCATGCGTGGGTAGGGGTCTCACACTCGGGGCCTCGCCCACGGATATCCGGACAAGAGACTAATCCGTCGGTTTGTCCAAAATCGAAACCGGAAAAACTCCCTTTACCCGGAAAGCACGGGCAATTCCACCAGATAACTTTGTACTCTAACGTAGTCAAGATCATTACCGATCACGCTGATCCTACTGCATCTATAAAGATACTCGGTCGGATCAAGGAAGAAACTTGCACTTGGATCATTGGGATCAACGCTTTTTTCTCCATCAAGAGGCACAGCCGTTGATTCCTATCCATAGAACAATTACTGTCCGGGATTTACTTTATCTATCGTAATAACAGAAATTAAAATCTCGATTTACGGATCCATCAGTCCAGCCTAACCCCATCCGATCCCATGGGTTAGCCAACCGCCCAACCACTGTAGTGATGGGATCCAATTTGGAATTCGGTTAGGTTTTGTCCCGGGTACCAAGGAAAAGAGTTCCAAGGCCCCCTAGCCGGAAGTTCATGCAAACATAAAACTAGTCATACCACTTACACACCCAATATGAAATTGCCTTTTTCTTAGCACCAACTAGCTTTAAAACAATCCTTTAATAAAACCATTATGTCACTGATGACAATCCTCAAAGTCTCTGGTTGAATCCTTATTTCCAGTCATTCTTTCATCGGTGTACTTATGGCATCATTGGCAACCAGAACGCTCACCACCTGTTCTCTCAGGGGCCTTTTCCATAGTTCCTAGCTCATAGTAACCGGCAATATATTCATATAATAGAATGGAATCTCCGTGGAAGATCAGCAAGATCAACCCACAGATCCATATAAAAGAGCCATGGACTCATCTGTTGAGGACCAGCAAGGTCAATCAACCAAATCCATGCGCGGTTTCAGAAAACAACTCTTACTCCTTGTTCCAATATCTTCCACGACGCACGTGTGGGTATCTTCGGCGACCCAGAGCCCGAGCACCGTATGGTCAGCACCCTCTAGGATCCTTCGTCTCGCAGGTGACCTAGCGCTTCACTCATAGGCCGCTTCCTTGGTCCCTCATCCACCGTACCGGAAGCTCACCATTTAAATCGAGCCGAGGCTGGTCAAGACCTCGATCAACCTTGCTACGCGAGACGTCCTCCATTGACTCTTCGTCAGCAGTTGCAACTTTATCAGTTCAGTCTTCATGACCTTAATCCTCAAGACGGTCAAAATGCTTCTCCAGCATTCTTGACATAAAACAGTCATTTACAAACAGTCACAAATACAGTTTCTATAACGAACTCTTGTCTTTCCATATTATCCACTCTCGGACCACATTACTTATTCCACATTCCATTCAGTGTGTACTCGTTCTCATCCATTCACTCATATAGACTACATTATCTCACATACATCTTCGTATTCATTATTCTACATACATATCCATGTTCGTACGTCCACATCATACATCCAATTTCACATTCATACATACGCATCTACATGCATACATCCACATCTACATTCATACATCCATACCTCCATTTCCACATCCACACATCCACATTCATATTCATACATCCACATTCACATGCATACATCCATTTTCACATCCTCATTCATACATCCACATTCACATACATACATCCACATCCGTATCTACATCCATACATCCACATCCCATACATACATCCACATCTACATACATACATCCATTTTCACATCCTCATTCATACATACACATCCACATACATACATACACATCCGTATCTACATCCATACATCCACATCCACATCAACATTCACATTCATACATATACATCTACATGTATACATCCACATCATATTCATACAACCATATTACATCCATTCTCATCCTAACACATCCCATATACATCTTAACACATCCTAACTCATCTTAACACATTCTATCACATCTCATACACATCTTATCACATCTTTTTACATCTCATACACCTCTTATCACATCCTATCACTTTCCATACGCATCTTATCAAATCTTATCACATCTCATACACATCTTTTTACATCTCATACACCTCTTATCACATCCTATCACTTCCCATACGCATCTTATCAATTCTTATCACATCTCATACACCTCTTATCACATCCTATCACTTTCCATACGTATCTTATCAATTCTTATCACATCTCATACACCTCTTATCACATCCTATCACTTTCCATACGCATCTTATCAATTCTTATCACATCTCATACACCTCTTATCACATCTTATCACATTTCATATCTTTTTTTTTTAAAGAGAATTCTTATATTTGATATAAGATTTCTCTACACATTTATTTATACATAAATTCCATTTAAGGAGACTAACACTTTCGAAATTAAAATCAATCTTTTATGCATCTTCTTATGCATAAATTCAATCTGGTAGGAAACTACACTTTTAGAATAAAAGAATTTCTCTTATGCATCTAAGTTAAGCATAAAATCCATTTATGAGAAAAATCACACTTTAAGTATAAAAAGAATATCTTTTATGCATACCTATATGCATGAAATCCAATATGATAAAAGTAACACTCTTACAATAAAATAATCAACTTTTATGCATACCTCTATGCATGAAATTCAATTATGATAAAAGTCACACTTTTATAATAAAATAATCAACTTTTATGCATACCTCTATGCATGAAATCCAATATGATAAAAGTAACACTTTTGATATAAGAAAATTTTCCTTTATGCATACTTCTATGCATGAAAATTAAAAATGATAAAAGTAACACTTTTGATATAAAAAATTTTCCTTTATGCATACTTCTATGCATGAAAATTAAAAATGATAAAAGTAACACTTTTGATATAAAAAATTTTCCTTTATGCATACTTCTATGCATGAAAATTAAAAATGATAAAAGTAACACTTTTAATATAAAAATTTATCCTTTATGCATACTTCTATGCATGAAAATAAAAATGGTAAAAATAACACTTTTGATATAAAAAATTTTCCTTTATGCATACTTCTATGCATGAAAATTAAAAATGATAAAAGTAACACTTTTGATATAAAAATTTTTCTTTTATGCATACTTCTATGCATGAAAATTAAAAATGATAAAAGTAACACTTTTAATATAAAAATTTATCCTTTATGCATACTTCTATACATGAAAATAAAAATGGTAAAAATAACACTTTTGATATAAAAATTTATCCATTATGCATACTTCTATGCATGAAATAAAAATGGTAAAAATAACACTTTTGATATAAAAATTTATCCATTATGCATACTTCTATGCATGAAATAAAAATGGTAAAAATAACACTTTTGATATAAAAATTTATCCATTATGCATACTTCTATGCATGAAATAAAAATGGTAAAAATAACACTTTTGATATAAAAATTTATCCATTATGCATACTTCTATGCATGAAATAAAAATGGTAAAAATAACACTTTTGATATAAAAACTTATCCTTTATGCATGATATTAAAATTTAATTTCTCCATGATTATAATGAAATTCTTTCAATTAATCTAGGATGATAATTCCTAGAATATGGTAGGAAGTCCTCTTTTTATGCTTTGAATGAAATTATTTTATGCATAATTTTTATAAAAATTTTGCCATAGCTCCGCTGCTATGACTGATAAATCTCAATTTTTCTAAGGGATAATGCTTATCATTAAGAAAATAATTAAAATGATCTCTAATTGGATTATTAATCCATAATGGATTGAATCATCAATATACATAAACTAAAAGCATAGAAAAAAGCCATTAATTTGGCCTCAAGCATAGCTTAATCTTGGGTTAAGGAAAAGCTTTATGAAAAGCTTGATTTGGATTGAGAACGAGTCATGAGTATGACCATTTCTTGAGTGAGAGAGAGAATTTACATAAAAATCATTAGAATTTAAACATAAATAAAAATTAACTTCAATAGCATTTATTAAATTATGTAACTCTTCACTACTATTCAAACTTCAATAGCATTTAAAAAACCATACCAATTAAACTTCTCAAGCTTGAGAGGGGTTGAGAAGAGAGAAACATTGAGAAATTATAGAAAGATCAATATTCACTAATTACCTTACAACTTGCTTGATTCTTTGTTCACGGTAGAGGCCCCCAACCAATCAATTGGTTAAGTATGTTGATGGAGCCACTAATGGGGATTGAAGAAAGAGGGAAGCTCCAAAAACTAGTGAATTATTAAATGAATTCACAGTTCTTGGCTTAGGTGGAGTAGAGTAACGATGCATAAACACTATCTCCTTTTCAACAAGGGGGAGGCTTCTATTTAAAGGAAAAATTGAGCTCCTAACCAAACAAACTGATTCTAGAATTTTCTAAATCAGTTTGGTCAATATTTGACCATTTTTAGGTCAGTTAAGCTAACTTTTTGGAACTAGACTTAAATGAGGAGAGAGGAGAGATAAAATATCTCAATTTTTATGAGTTTAAAACTCATTCAAGCATGTGAAATATGCACCTCCTTTAAAGAACTCCCTTTCCTTACATATGTGTCATAATGGAATCATTTTAATATTACTCATAGTTTTTTACTAATAAACCTTGTACATTTTCAACTCTTCATCTTATGTGAAATATGCACCTCCTTTAAAGAACTCCCCTTCCTTACATATGTGTCATAATGGAATCATTTTAATATTGCTCATAGTTTTTTACTAATAAACCTTGTACATTTTCAACTCTTCATCTTATGTGAAATATGCACCTCCTTTAAAGAACTCCCCTTCCTTACATATGTGTCATAATGGAATCATTTTAATATTGCTCATAGTTTTTTACTAATAAACCTTGTATATTTTCAACTCTTCATCTTATGTGAAATATGCACCTCCTTTAAAGAACTCCCCTTCCTTACATATGTGTCATAATGGAATCATTTTAATATTGCTCATAGTTTTTTACAAATAAACCTTGTACATTTTCAACTCTTCATCTTATGTGAGCATTTACTCATTTTTGGATACCCAAAATATCTCATATTTTTAATATTGCTCATAGTTTTTTACTAATAAACCTTGTACATTTTCAACTCTTCATCTTATGTGAGCATTTACTCATTTTTGGGTATCTTCTTTTACAAATTGGATTTATCTCCTCCCTACACATGGATTGATGCTATTGGCCCATAGGAACCTTAATTGGACCATAATCCAAAAATTTCTGAAAATCGAGACCCTTAGGCTAAGGTCCTTTATACGCATTTCCAATTAATTCCAATTGCACATTGGAAAGTTCTTTTTGAATTTCTGTTTCAGGGGAACTTATTTTAATAAGATGAGTTATTTTTCTATCCAAAAATATTCATAATCTGAATATTCTCTCTCTAGAATAATTTTCTCTCTCTAGGCTAAAACAGTTAGAAACAAGGTCTTTATATTTCTGAAGA
Organism: Cibotium barometz; assembly: GCF_041138505.1. Classification (NCBI taxonomy): domain Eukaryota; kingdom Viridiplantae; phylum Streptophyta; class Polypodiopsida; order Cyatheales; family Cibotiaceae; genus Cibotium; species Cibotium barometz. Next base: position 41,836,809 of record NC_141072.1, read on the forward strand.
GGGATTGATTACAGGGGAAGATACTAGACATCAAAAAGGGGGTTGGGGGAGGAATCTTACAAAAATGATTCAGCATCTCCATCAGCCAATTGCTTTTACACGCGACCTGCGAAAAAAATTTTCAAAAGGACCGATCTCCGACAAAGACAAAGTGTCCTTATAAAAGGACCATTGTCGCCCCTGTCAGAATCATTCACCCAATCGTGTGCACAGAAGCAAAAGGACGGAGACAAACCCAAAAAGAAAAGAGCAAATAGCATAAACAAATCTGAGGAAGGAGACAAGGCACAGGACAAACTGACTCACCTCTAAAAAAGTGAGTCTTCTTTCTTGCTCGGTTTCCTCCCGTGTCTGCTCCTTCTCTGCTCCTTCTCTAATCCCTCCTTCTCTTGCTCGGTTTCCTCTCGTGTGTGCTCCTTCTCTGCTCCCTCCTTGCACTTAGGTTTCGTTTCTGTTGGAAGAGGCGAAAATGAAAGCAGTGTTGATATGTTAGTTCAAAATCTATATTTGGGGAAGGCGCGCTATTTTTAGTTTAAACAGACCGTCGCGTTTATAAACGCGTGTATGTTCGCGTGTATGATATTTTAGCTGCGTTTATACACGCGTTTTGCAAGAATTACCCGCGTTAATACACACGATTTTTAGAAAATAGCCGCGTTAATACACGCAATTTTTAGGAAATAGCCGCGTCAATACACACGATTTTTATACTTTCATTAAAAACATATTATGATTTTGTGTTTTCTGGTTTGTACATAGGATGTCATCAACCTCTTCAAGCAGTTCTGGGGAAGATGAGACAATGCGTCATCGTAATCGCAATGTGTGGTTGGGACAACGGATCAAATGTATGTGTAATCGATGTCAAGGATGCATTGTACGAGCACGTCGAATTACCTTGAATCACATCTCCATGTATGGAGAATGGAATCAAACAGGTTTAGAGGTGAGTAGATGTAAATTGATGGTATTCAAATGACTCATGGTATCCAAATTAAATTAACAGAGTTGTAATATATAAACTCTAATTGAAGCAGGATGCAGTACCACACCCTAACATGGTACCTTACGCGCGACGAGAGCATGCAAAGCGTCGACGAGATGATGCTGGAGCTTCGGGATCTATTGTCAGAGATGAGTGGGAAAGGGATGACAATAGCCCTGCACCCCACGAAGTTGTGGAAGAGGAGGTGCTTGATGATATGGTGCGGAATCTTTTTAAGGATGATCCCAAAGGTATGGACGACGATGATATGGAACAAGAGCATCTTTACAAGGCTTCATCGACACCGGTGTTTGAAGGGTGCACATTCTCTGTTTTACGTGCTTCACTTGAACTACTCAATATACAAACAGTTTATGGATGGAGCAATGCAAGTCTTGACGCATTATTGAAGTAAGCATTCTAACTTACAAATTTGAATTAGTGGTTTAAGGTTTAGGATTTAAGACTAATTATAATTGATGATATTGGATGCAGGCTATTATCAAACATGCTTCCAACGGAAAATAGACTACCCACCTCAAGAGACATAGCGAGGCGCTATGTGACATCTCTTGGAGGACTGGATTATGATCGCATACATGCATGCGTCAATGATTGCATTCTCTTTCGTGGGACGCATAAGGAGGCTCGACATTGTCCCACTTGTGGTGAAGCAAGGTATAGAACAGATATGAAGAGTTTTGATGTACCTCATAAAGTCTTGCGACACTTTCCTATAATTCCTCGCATCAAACACATGTTCAAGTGCAAATCCATAGCAGAGCTCATGTCATGGCATTCCTCACATCGATCGGATGATGGCATGTGGAGAATTCTCACAGACACTCCTGCTTGGAAGCATATTGAAGATGAGCGGCCCAGCTTTAAAACAGAGCCCAGAAACTTGAGACTTGGCCTAGGTATGGATGGAGTGAATCCATTTGGTTTCAAAAGCACCGCATACAGCGTGTGGCCAGTTGTGTTGGTGAATTACAACCTTCCACCATCAATGGCGATCAAGAAGGGACATCTTATGTTATCCCTTCTAATTCCAGGGAAACATAAAGTCAAGCATATGGATGTTTATCTTGAACCATTGATTGATGCGTTGGAGGAACTATGGAGAGGTGTTGCGGTGGTGGACATTAGTAGGCCTCCCTCCTCTCGACACTTCGACTTAAAAGCAGTGTTGATGTGGACAATGCATGACTTTCTAGGATACAGCGATTGTTCTGGTAAGAATTCTAATTACCTCCATACTCTATTACTATTGGCTATATATATTAATTATACATATTGACTTTATTATTCTAACTTTTATTTATATTTTAACAGGTTTGAAAACATCGGGTAAACATGCATGTCCTATTTGTGGCCCTTCGTTAGTACATGAGTATGCTGACGGTTTGTGTAAGACTATATTCGATAATCATCATCGATTTCTCCCCTCAGATCATCCTAAATATGTTGCTAGTAAGAGTAACATTCCTCCACAAACACTTCGTGCAAAAGATTGGAAGCGTATTTGGGAGTCGACAACTATTCTTCCTCCAGATGGCATGAACAGGTATAGTAATGTTTTTTCAATCTTGTTTTGTGTAGTCTCTAATTGGATTAAAGGTCACATAGAGCAATCCCTTGTGTAGGTACTCCATTTTTTTTCGGCTGCCATATTGGACCCATCTTAAGATCAACCATCTTCTTGATCCCATGCACATCTTCAAGAATGTGGGATCTGGTATTTGGGAACATATTATTGGTAAACGAGACAATGTTAGCGTACGTGAGGACTTGCGGGTCGTAGGACGTATGCGTCAAGCTTGGCCACGAGAGGTGGGTGGGCACGTTTGTCTTCCGCCCTGCACCATGGATTATATCAAAGAAAGAGGAGAAGCAGGTAAAGCAGGCCATCACCACTTTGCGTACTCCCACTGGATGCATGAGATCATTGAAGGGAGCCTTTACAACCACTAAGAAAAGAGGCGTTGAGCAACTATATGGGTTGAAGTCCCACGATTGGCACAAGATGCTTCAAGTAAGTGTTTTCCAAGTCTTGTACGTACGTTGAAATTAAATTTTGTAATGCCATAAACCATACATCTTTCGTCACTTCTTTGTGTATGTTTTGGATGTCAAATGGCAAATGAACGTGGTGGAAAAAGGGCCTGATGCAACGATAAAACGCCATGCAAGTGGATATGTAACTATTGACTCTACAAAGTTTTGGCAAACAAAGAAAGATAGGCTCGTATTGCCACAACAATGTGAGCAGGTATGCATTTTTTTACTAATGTGTTTCATGTACATATATATCTAAGCTCGCGTACCCCTTGACTTTTGATATGCTAATTAATTACTGTACTATGTGTATTTGAGTAGGTTATCTATCTACCAATGGTGCATGACATTAAATGGTGGTACGTCATCCCTATTGCACCACGTTCCAAAGTGATGTATAATACATTCACTGATATGGAGCATATGGAGGATGTAACAAGCCACAATGAAGATGATGTCAAACATGCCATTGAAGATGTTGTGATCGATGATCAAGAAATAAGAGATGATCATGATAATGAGGATGAGCGTGCCATTTCTCATGATCATGAGAATGACCCTACCATTGAGGATGATGGTGATGTTGATAAGGATGATCAGGACATCAATACCATTATCAATGGAGTACAGAATATCGATAGTGGAATAAATTTAATCGTAGCCTTACAAATTGATCAAATGGATATTGATGTTGATCGTTTGGCAAGGATGGATCTTATTGAAGATGAGATCAAACCCTAACCAATCTGTCATCACTGTACGTTCTAAATTGATGACATTTCTATCATCTCATATGCATGATTTATTTTTGAATATATTTCATTGTTGTAAATGCATGTAGTGGGATTGTGTAATGATGTATACTGTAATGTACTATGAGATGGTTTAAAGAAAATAGTTTTTAATTTTGTAAAGGAATTCAGTTTTTCTTTACCATGCATGTATTAATCCGTGTATAGTGGCGTGTATTAATCCGTGTATGGTAGCGTGTATTAATCCGTGTATATTAGTATGTATAGATGCGTGTATTACTGCGTGTATATAAACGTGTTTATACACGCGTTGATAAATGCAAATATACACGCGAACTTAAATGATAAAATACACGCGCCCGATTCTATTCAAATACAGGCGCGACCATACACGCGCTCGTAATTCATCGCGTGTATAAAATGCGTGTATGGCAGCATTGTCTTGTAGTGATGTTCAGGAAGCTTTCTTCATACGCAGTCATCATTCCCATGAGATTTTGCCCTTTCTGAAGGTGTGCCACTCGCACCTCGGTGATCCGATGAGGATGCTGAATAGCCCATCTCGAACAATCCATCCTCCTCTTTGACGTTGTATCTCTTCGTCCGAGGCTAAATCTTTATCCTTGACCTCCATTTAGGACTCTGTTTAGGACCTACAATGTCTGGATACGGAAATCTAGGTACATTTTTAGCACAAAACCACTCAAAGTCCACTATGAAGTCACCAAACGGATGTGGTATCACAAAATTTTCACTCCAGAAAAGTTGTTGTATGTATAAAATGAAAACACTCTCTCATACCAAACTTCCCCAAATTCTACCTCTAACATTATCAAAACTCGCCCACAAAATGGTACCTACCTGAAAATGACCAAAACCAAAGCAAGTCCTACAACACAAAATTTCATCAAAACACATTAGATGTCCTAATAAAGCATTCAAAGAATTTAAGTCTACCCCCATGAGGCATCTTCTAAGGGATATACATCCCGCTTAACCAAAACTTCAACTATAGTCTTATTTCTAAGTTGTCTCATTCTTCTATCCAAAATGAGTTGAGGTTCGATCCTCAATCTCCCATCTTCTTGAATCCTAAATTTGTCCTACAAAACATGAGAAGGATTAGGAACATAACTTTTCAATAAACTCACATGGAAAATAGAATGCACTTTTATATTGCTAGGCATTTCTAGTAAACTACGAAGTAAACTATGATTTCTCGAGTAAAACAGGTAGTAAACTATGCCTGCTTGTTCTGGCTCACCCAAACCCCCCTTGAAATATATCCAGCAAGAGATACCCTCGCAAACCGCAACTGTCGGGCGAGGATATTTCCATTAGCCAAGCCCGTAACCTTTGAGGTCTCCAAGCTCTACAACTACTTGAGAAGCAATTCCACCGCACCTCCCGCAAGTGTTATCACACCGCCGCGTTGCACTACGCGTACTTGTCCCTTCTCTCACCTCACTTAACTCTCACACACTCACTAGTATGGATTAGAGAGAGATTAGCAAGAGGATTAGCAAGAGAAAGACTCTATTGCACAATGGGAGAGTTCTTTGTATTATGAGAGATATTCACCTATATACATGACCATAAGTGTTCACACACTCAAATTATGGTCGGCTAGAACTTTGGGCTCATAAGAGGCCTGATGCTATTGCAATGAGTAATCTCATAATATATCCATGAAGTACATCACTTGGAAAGTTTTCCTAACTTACTACCACATGCTCTTAAAGAGCGGAAATCATCTCATAAGGATTCCATCGGACCATTACATGCGCCCGTCCAAGTTGTAGATTTGGACACCATTGCTTCATATCTTGAATGTATGACTTTTTGGTGTATGTACCTTGAATCCTTGATATAAGATAATGGTAGTAACTCTTGTTAATCCTAGGAATGGGTTAACATTCCCCCCTTCCTAAGGCCGATTGCATCCCCGTGATCGTGTCGCGAAGACCTTTGTGTGGGGAGAATTAATAAGTTTTGTTGATGGTTTTTGATGTTGAGTGACGTTCAATGGTATTTGTTCCTTCGAAAGGAATAAGAAAGGCTAGTTAGTAAATGAAAAGGTTAGAGATTAGGGGGAATTCCTCGAGTGATTGCATTTTGATATTTTTGTGAACATTTTTTATGTGGGTTATATTTTTTGCTCACTTTGTTTTGGCCAATTAGAAGCAGAGTTACATGTGATTTGTGTTAGTTGGGAAACTAAGAGATGCTAATGATGGGGTAGAAGAGAAGGAAGGATTCCAAGGAACGTAGAAAAAATCATCAAAACGAGATTGTGAGATGGATCTCACAGAATTAATTAATTTCTCACGGATTTAATTAATTATATTTTTTTTTTGCGTGTGGGCCTGTTTCACAATGTGAAGTAGACCTGTTTCACGACGTGAAGTGGACTTCATGGACTTAATTAAATTAAATTTATTTTTACCTACAGACTTGTTTCACATCCGCGAAATAGAGGGCTTCATGAACATGAGATGTACCTCACGAATTTAATTAAATTAAATTTATTTATTTTACTTGTGGGCTTGTTTCACGACATGAAGCAAACATGTTTCACGACGTGAAGTTGACATCATAGATTTTTTTTGGAGACTAGTGGGAAATTCAAATTTAGGGATTCATGAACGTGAGATGGATCTCACGGATTTAACTAAATTTTAATTTTTTTTGCACGGGAGCCTATTTCACGACTCGTAGCGAACATGTTTCACGACATGAAGTTGACTTCACGGAATCAATTAAACTATTATTATTATTTTGCATGGGGGCCTGTTACACACCGTGAACTAGGAGCTTGCTGTTTACGACGTGAAATGAGGTTTCACGGAATTAATATTTTTATTCGGAGTCTAGTGAGAAATTCTAATATCCTTTTGTGGAGGGAATATTTTTTGAATTTTAAATTGGGGAGATATGGGCATAAAGAATTCAACACTTTTATGACACCGTAGGAATAAAGAAGTCAACACTTTTATGACACCCCCTTACACCCTTCATAAATGACTCCCAAAATGGACAAATTGCCAACTCAAATTGGCATCTTTTCATTCAATGCTTATTAGCCTTAATGAGTTATGGAAAAAAGTTCTTAAGCATTAATCAAAGATTAATCCTTCCACTAATCTTTTTTCCTTTTAAACTAAGTTAGAGATAGTCTAGCCAATCATGAGAATAGTCCACCTTAGTATTCCTTGTAATGATAAATCCCTTCGTCCAAACTCTTTAAAATGTCATGAACATCAATTCCTTCCCACAGTCTCTTGAGCTCCTCTACTAAAGGGGCTAAGTACACATCCATCTTGGCTACATTATACTTCCCAAGCACTATCAATGAGAGAAAAATATGCCCCTTCTTTATTTCTAACCACATGATGGAAGAGTGTAGTTCACAAGACAAATGGGCCATGTGCTTCATGTTGATATTGTAACACCAAACAAGTTCACACCATCCATAGCTAGCCCAAGCAATGTGTTACCCGGATCCTCATTCAAGTATGGCCACTTCTCTTCAATGTGTGTCTCCATATAGGGCAATCAACAGGGACACCCGCATAACATTGTGCAATGCCTACATGCTCGTGTTGATAGAGCACAATCATTTGGACAAGCATGGGAATAATTGATGAGAAATGTGGTGCCAAAGAGCACAAGGTAGAGGTAGGGAGTGAGAAAGAGTAGCCAAGAAAGTGCAAAGCATAGCATGCAGCCACATGAGTAAAGGGATTTATCCCACATTGATGTACAAGCCCAAGGGTACTACTTGCTCGTATAAAAGGGGGCCATTTCAAGCAATGAATCATATCACTTGCACATGTCTTAAGCCTCTTTATAAGTACAAGTCTTAATAATGTAACCTAATTGTGCTTGAGTCTATTGCACATGCTCATCATCATGAGTGTACTTAGGCACCATCCATCCTAGATGAGCTTAATCATGTGTCATTAGTAGATTATTAGATAAACCCTAATCTCCATAGCTATGTGTAGGCGATATCATGAATCTTAACAAGAATTGTAGTCCATACCAATGGATTGTAAGATGGATTTTTTATGCATACGGTCCATGTCATTGCCCTCGGGAAACATTTGATCTCTTAATGACCTGTTATATTGGCCACGATGATTAGAAAATGTAAAACAAAGAGATAAAAATGGAAAGGGTGATAAGTACTTACTCAAAAACTTTTGATACACTAGTATCAGACCATCCAAATATTGATTGCAAGTTTAGCATTGTGAGGCATGTGCGAAAAAGATGTATGTACACCATGATAAAGAGGTCAACGGGCCAATCTACATAGTGTTTGCTCTTCTTTCGAGGCCTTTTCCATGTGTCCATGGACACCACTCATTTCATGTGTTATTTCTCAGTCAAGATTCCCTACATCATGTAGGGCATATAATCATATCATCCATGTCTTGATCCAAAGATGCCGGAGAGTCCATCATAGTTTCTCCTTCGACATGAGACTGTGTAGTACTTGCTTGTGTGGTTGTCCGTCTACTCCGTTCGGGTCAAAGGTCCAAACAGCCATTTAGTTCATCATTGTGAGGGCACATATTCAGAACACTAAGTAAGGCATTTAGATGCTCAAATGGAAATATATCGTTCTTTTCTACATGGCACCAGTCGACCCCTTATATATTTTCCACTGGTCTAGTCGGCCAAAGTTTAAATTCAAATGAAAAGGGTATCGAGGTGTGAAACACATTTGAACTTCAAAGGCCTTTTATTTATTTTTTAATATAAAATCCCTTGTGGTCTGTAAGTATGGTCATTGGAAAAAACGTCAAAAATTTTATCTAAAAATATTTGGAAATATATGGATAATATTTGTGGACATTATTTTCGATGTTGTTACCTATGTTTTTACCACTGGTATTTCAAATGCATTTTTCTAGGTTACTTTTAACACTTTTTTCAATGCCTATTTTACAATAGCCTTAAAATTTTACAGCACCAAAAACCCACCCACAAGTTCGCTTTCTTGTAGGTACTTGGAAGCTCTATGGTGGAGGTGATTTGCACCTGTACCTCCCTCCTGACATTGTGATGGTTTAACTCCTAACATTGTGATGGTTTAACTCACCCCCCTGATATTGTGATGGTTTAACTCACCCCCCACACCCTTCCTTCTCTCCTTTGGGCTTCTACAATTTGCTATGTTTCTCTTTTCTACACTCATGTACAAATTGTTGCTGCATGCAAGTCTAACCTAATTTTTTGGGGATTTTTTGTAGGTCTTAGCTCACAACCATGTGCTTTGATTCTTGCAAAGGTAACCCCCTTTTTATCTCTCCCTAATACTTTTTTATTTGCTTAATTTTATCATATGAAGACCTTTTTAGGTCTCCCTCATCGCTATTTAGTTTTTTGACTTTATCATGCAGGTACTGTATAGCTTTCCCCATCTGCTATTAGAGGTAAGCCCTCAGATTATCTTATGATTTTTTTCCTTATTTCTTTTTGAAAATATATGGCCACCAAGCCTTGGGTGTTATTTTATAGGTACATATGCAAACCCTAAATTATGTCCATACATGTTTGTATATGTAGATCTCATGGATCAGGGATATAGCCCGGCAATCACCCCCCTAATTACCCCCAACCCACCGTCCCGCCGACTCCATGTATTACGAGGCTTGATCAACTTTTCTTTTTCATTACACAAGAAACTCTCGAGCAATAAGACATGGCTCAAGCCTACTTCACCCAAGATGAGACGGCTCGCCCATCACAGAGCAAACCATGCGTACGATCACACCCATGCCATCCCGTGCTCACACCCCACCCTCAGACTGTTCCTTTAACTGAAGTAAGCACTCACATCATGTGGTGGTAGTGGTTGTTGTAACCATGGTCCAATGGATGAAATTACCCCTCCATGAGAGTGGCCACACCCATAGATACTGTGGCCGACTCCCCCATCTCATCACTTCGATCTAGTTAGCATTTTGGGAGTAGTGCTCTCCCCAATGCAAATGAAAATGTTTACACGATGTAGATGAGGTAGGAACAGGAGATGTTTAGTCACATAAGGAAACTATGTGGCATAGTGTTTGCCCATGACACTATGAGCACATTCCCCCACCTCTCATTGGAGAAGAAAACCTAGATATGCAATCAAATCAAGAACAAGTTTAAGCTAGCCTCGGGCAGCGAGGAGGTACCAAATAGATGGATCTATGATCTTGTGAGATATTGTACGAAGCATAAGTGGTCTTATATCACCAAAGTAGTGAAAAGAGGGGGAGAAAAACCTTGGCATGTGCACCAAGAGGAATGAGATAAGGAGGTGAGGAAGCACGCCGATAACCCTGGATGGTATGCACAACAAGAGGAAGCATTTGCAAAGCGGATGCAGAGTGTGGGGAGTACACACCTAGGGAGTGATGGGTGGGACTCTTTCTATGAGTATTTTGTAAGTATGCATGCTTCGCATGGCCTCTCATGTGTATGTGAAATTTATAGTTGTATGTTTTTATGTGTTGTTTGCATGCATGTAGGAGAGGGTGATTGGGTGCTAACTTTCTCAGCTCTAGCAGAGTGCTATATGTTCAAACATGGCACCTATGCCTTGCTTGAGCGAATGGAGCACGACGGGGAGAATGTGGATTGGGTAGCTATGGTTTTGGTTAGTACTTTGTACCTTTTGTATATATGTTATGAGCTTGTATATCCCTTTAGTTTGCAAGGGCTTATTTGTGAGTATTGCATTGTTTTTGCAAAGAGCAATACCTACGCCCCCCCAGAGGAGACTAGCTTGCATCTACAAGCTTCTTTTTGCTTAGATATTTAGATATGTAAATGGGGTTATATAGATTCGTTTTGGTTATAGATCCATTTTGCACCCTTTTTTAGGATGTATAATTTGTTCGCCTTTACATTAACATTTATGTAAGCAACAATTTTCGTATAATGTTTGATATCTAGCCGACAATTACTCATATCTTTGTATCAACGAATCTTTGTCTTAAAAGTTTGATTGTGTCAAATTCTTCATTTGAGACCAATTCAATAAAGGTCTCTAAACATTTGCAAAAATGGTGCATCTAGGTACACATCTACACTTGGATGCACCATTATGCCAAAAACAATAAAACCTGCATCCATCTTTAATAGCGTCCAAAATGATGTTGGAAACAAGATCTAAAAAACATTCATTTTATATGTCAAAAAAATCGAGCAGCATATGCGCGATTACAATCTTGATCATATCGCCTGTGGAAACAACGATGAGATGGATGATCGATACAACCACAATAGTCACAAGGAGTACGATTTTTGGTAGAATTTGAACAAGGTTGCTTGGTGGTAATGCCATGTTCATCATCATATTGACGTGCCCAACAATCAGAGACGATATGACCATTCTTATCACAATATGAATAATGTTTATTGGGATAGGAAAGTAGCCCCCCCATGAAAACAACGGCCACCTTCCTCCTTTGCACATTTTCACAAAAACTGATGACCGAGACTAATAAAAAATGATGATCGAGACTAATATTTCAAGCATTCCCAAAAGTGTTGAGAAAAAAAAACTCTCTCTTTCTTTCTCCATCATCATCAATTTCTAGCTTTTAGTCGTAATTGTTTACCTCGAGTTCAAATCATTGCACTCTCATTCTTCTTTCAAATGCAAACTTATGTGATGATCCATGGCCCCACTTCATCCTAGTGGCATTTCCTCTTAGGTGGGGTTATGATGATTGAATACCTTGTCTAAAACTAGAAAAGTATATATTAGGTGCAACTCATGGTGAACATGCACCTGCCAAAATAGATAGCTCCGAAAGCAAAGACATGATGCAAGAGCTATGGGATGATACATACTTCTAGCATGGGAATTGTTTGTAGTAAGGGATGAGTATTGAGTTAACTTACGCATAGATCCTAAAATCATTTGTAACTATTCGGGGATCTTTAGCGTATATGCATGCCGCCAACATTATCTTCAATATTGATGGTGGAGCCCCCCCATAAAAACAACCTTCTCTTGCTTGCGATTGATGGTGTGGCCTGTATATAGGAGCCTCGACACTATCTACCACGGGGTCTTAAATATCCTTGTTAAATGAGATCAATGGATGGCATTAACCTAAATCACGACGCCTTTTTTGGGTCATCAGACAAGTAAACTACTCGAGTAAACTATAAAGTAAACTGGGAAAATTTCATCTTAGTTTACTTGGTAGTTTACTAAGCGATCATAGTTTACTTTGTAGTTTACTAAGTAGTGTTAACCCATTTCTAGGATTAACAAGAGTAACTACCATTATCTTAGATCAAAGAGTCAAGGTGGATACACCAAAAGGTCATACATTCAAGATATGAAGCAATGGTGTTCAAATCTACAACTTGCACGGGCGCCTCTGATGGTCTGACAAAATATTTATGGTGATTTCCACTTCAAGAGTGTGTGGTAGTAAGCTAGGATAAAGTTCCAAGTGGTGTACTTCATGAATATATTATGAGAGTAGTCATTGTAATAGCATTAGGCCTCTTATGAGCCTAAAGTGCCCAGCCAACCATAGTTTATTAAGTGAGTGTGAATACTTATGGCCATGTACATAAGTGAATATCTCTCATAATACAAAGAACTCTCCCATTGTGAAATAGATTCTTGAATCCTCTTGTGCTAATCTCTCTCTAATCCATACTAGTGAGTGTATGTGAGTGAAGTGAGGTGAGAGGAGGGACGAGTACATGTAGTGCAACGGGGCGGTGTGACAATGCTCATGGGAGGCGCAAAGGAATTGCTTCTCAAGGAGTTGTAGAGCTTGGAGACCTCAAGGGTTAAAATCTCGGCTAATGGAAATATCCTCATGAGAGTTGCGGTTCACCAGGTAATCTCTTGTTGGATGTATTTCAAGGGGAGTTTCGGTGAGCCATAACATGTTCAACACTGCTACTGGGGAATCATCCCTTGGCTTTTCTCATTTTTTTGCTAACCTAAGCATTACCCATTGCTCAGTGTCTTTATTAATAGTTTCCCATGAAAAAAATGTGGTTTTGATGGAGATTTGTATGTGATGTGTGTTGAAATGTAGAGAGAAAGAGACGAGACAAGAGACACATCATGTACGCTCCCAAAGACTGATTCATATTGAGGACAAGATACATATATATAGGTGAGACCAAGTTAGGTAGAGTGAGCCATATATAGAGCTCCAACACCCCCACTCAAACAAGGGTCTCTAGCTATGGATGAAAAAACCCTTGGGGAGTACAAGGGAAAAACCCAAGCCCCTATACAAATGTGAAAATATGAACCAGAAGTAATGATGTGAAAGTGCATTGTGCATCTATGTACAAATATACAAAAGGACCAAGAGGTCATAGTGTGCAATTGTGAAATGTGCAAAGTGCATGGTGTCTAGAAGATTACAACGATATATTTACAAAGCTACCATAAGAGTAAAGAGCCTAATCTAGAAAGAGTGAGCCCGAGGCAACTCCAAGCTCTGAGCGCAAGAGAATGAAGCGTGACTCATTGAGACCTTTGGTAAGAATATCTGCAATCATCTGGTCACTTGGACAATGTTCAATCATGATAGTGCCTTTGCGTACTTCGTATCGAACATAATGGTAATGCACAGCAATATGTTTTGACTTTTTATGTTGGACATAGTCTTTTGCAAGACTAATAGCACTCTCGTTATCACACTGCAAGGGTGTACTAGAAAGAGGAGAATGGCCAATATCTGTCAACACTTGTCGAAGCCAAATGATTTCACGAGCTGCAAGTGATGCCGCAACATATTCAGATTCGGTTGTAGAAACTACAACACAACGTTGTTTCTTGCTGGTCCAAGAAATAAAACAACCATTAATGAAGAAACAATTGCCACTAGTAGATCGCATAGATAAATGTGAGCTGGCCCAATCTGCATCTGTGTAACCCAAAAGAGAAAGAGATGGAATGGAGTCGGATGTGAATTGTCGTTGATAAACCAAACCATAATCTGCAGTGCCTTTCAAGTATTTCAACACGCGCTTTGCTGAAGACCAATGCTTAAGAGAAGGACATGCAAGATGTTGCCCGAGATAGTTAGCAATAAACAAAATGTCAGGACGAGTGTTCAAACCAACAACTTGAAGACATCCAACCAAATTAGCATATGGTTGATTTGTAACAAGCTGGCCACCACCATCAGAAGTGTTTTTCATGGAACTCGCAAGACAAGGAGTAGTTGCTGAATGTGCAGATTCCAAACCAAACTTCTTAATAGTATCTTCAATAAACTTTGACTGTCGAAGTAATAAAATACCTTTGCTGCGATCCCTTTGAATCTGAATGCCAAGACACGAGTGAAGCTCTCCAAGATCCACCATATCAAATGCCGAAGATAACAACTGCTTATTTTGGTGTAAAAATCCCAAATCATTGGAAACAAGAATTGTATCATCCACATAAAGGGCAAGGATTACAAAACTACCATTTTGGTGTTTGGTAAATAAGTTGGGATCAGAAGAGCAAGAGAGAAAGCCATGGGAGGTAAGAAAAAGATCAAACTTAATGTACCAGGCCCGTGAAGCTTGTTTAAGACCATATAAGGCCCTATGAAGACGAGCAACAAGATCTTCCTTACCTGCAATAACAAATCCTTCTGGTTGCTCCATGTAAATTTCTTCATTCAAATATCCATTCAAGAAAGCTGTGCACATGTCCATCTGATGAATTTCTAAGTCGAATTGAACAGCAAATGCCAATAAAACCCGAATACTAGTAATGCAAACAACTGGTGAAAAGGTTTCATGATAATCAACGCCAGCAACTTGAGAATAACCTTTGGCAACTAAACGTGCCTTGAATTTGTCAAAGGATCCATCTGCTTTAAATTTTGTCTTATATACCCACTTACACTTAATGGCAGTACGGCCAGCTCAGTGAGTATCCATGTACCTTTAGAGATAAGAGAATCATACTCTGCTCCATAGCCTCTTGCCATTGATCCTTTTGTGGAGAATATATAGCATCACTGTACATCGCAGGATCTTCAGAAGTAGAGAAAACATCAGCATCAAAATCTTCATCAGGGCCATAACAAGAACCATGCTCAAAATCAATAGCAGATCAATAAAAATGTCAACATCATCAATGTGACAGCATTCGAAATCAATGGTTGTGAAGAGGAAAGTTGCTCTTTAGATGGTTGTGAAGAGGAAAGTTGCTCTATAGAAGAAGATTCATCATCACACAAGAATGGAAAAGCTCGAAGCAAAGATTTAGTATCATCAGAATCATCCATGGACCATGTACCGCCCATAAGTTGTTCATTGAAAATAGCATCACGATTCACAAGCACTTTCTTGGAGGACAGGTCATAGAATTTGTAGCCTTTAGAAGTGTCAGAATACCCAATAAAAATAACTTTAAGCCCAGAAGCATCAAGCTTTGCTCGTGTTTATTTAGGAACATGAATATAAGCAATACATCCAAAGGTTCGAAAATGAGATACAGAAGGAATTTCGCCTGTCCATGCTGTGATGGGTATCTTACCAAAAGGAGTAGTAGTAGGAAGATGATTCTGAACAAAGACTACTGTTGCATGACGAATGAAGATCAATACAAGGATGCAACAAAAAAGACACTTAGGGCTCTTGAAAAGAGTTCCAAGTTGTAGATGAATGTGGGAGAGGGCTTGACAATAATCCCACATGGGAACTTTTGGAAGTTCTAGAATTTTTGTATAAAAGGTGCCCCATTTGAGAGCTAGAGAGGACTCTTTGGTCATTTGGTTGAGAGGCTCATAGAGAGAGCTTGCTCCATAGCTCCTTCTCATGTGCTCTCCCAAGGCTCTCCATCTCCATTCTTGCTTCAATCTTGTACTCTCTATTCTCTACATTTTCAATGATATGAGGTTTTGGTCTACACACTTGCTAATCTAGATTTCTTAATGATGTTTTGATTTGTGAGTTGTAGAGTGCATGTGATGAAGCTTGTGCATGAAATGATGTGTAGTTGAGGCTTGTGTGATAGCTCTTTGCATGTTAGGTTCTTTGCATAAGTTGTATTTTTATGCTTAAGTGTAGCCTAATCTTGATGCTTTGATTATGTAAGATTGATTGCTTGAGTGTTGAAGAAGGATTGAGTAGGACTAGAAGTCATTAGTGTGTGGTTAACTCTTCTTCTCCCATTCGGGATAGCCTCTATGCGCTAACCGGGTTGCATTCACGGATTGACAAGTGTGTGGGTTGGAGTGTAGCCTCCGCTATGCTATGATGTCCCAAACAATGGCGCCGCTGCCGGGGAACGCACACCTAAGTTAGTGAAGGGTGTTAACCATTACTTCTTACTAAGTGCTCCATTGATTGCAAAATCGTGGGTTAGGATAGATTAGAGTAGAGTTTGCAAGGGCATTGAGTATGTGATCTCAAGGGCGCCTTGAGTGTTTTCGGTTTTTGATTAAAAGCAAAAAAAAAACAATTAATTAAAACCTCATTGCGGTAGAGAAATCCCGCCATTAATCGGATTTAAGCACTTTCTGTTGTTGCATTGGTGACGGGGTTGGCGAGAAGTAGGTAGGAAGTAGTGGAAGCGGCCTTCTTTCTTTTATTGTTTTGATTTGTTATTGTGTGGGGAGGCGTCTCCATAAACGCAGCAAAGAGTCGATATCACCTTTAAATTTTGGTGCTTACTACATTGCTACAACACTCAACATATAAATCGAAGCATATATATATATATATATATATATATATATATATATATATATATATATATATATATATACATGCAGAGGGAGCGGCCGGTTGAAAGGAGACCAAGGCGGTTTTTAAAAAAATATATATATATATATATATGATTTCTTACGTCTGCATTGTGTGCTGCACTGGTGGGTGGCGCCTGCAGTGGGCGTAGCCTGCAGACGACAGCAGGTGAGTGGGAGGCGTCGGCATAGGCAGCGAGCAGTGTTGGCCGGAGGTGTTGCAGCTGTAAGACGGCGGCGGGCAGTTGTACATCGGAGGCGTGGTGGCTGTAGCAAGGAGGTGTGAGGGAAAGGCGTGGAGGCAACTGGGTGCGGAAGAGACGGTGTGTGGGAGGCGGCGAAGGAGACGAAAAAAAAGGAAAAAGAAAGAAAAAAACTGAGAGGTGGCTGCGTGGCTGGGGGCCGGCCGCGTGGAGAAAGGTCGGCTGCATCCGTTGGAGGTGACTGGCAAGGAGACGAGAGGTAGCTGCGGGGGAGGCTGTTGGCGAAGGAAGGCTGAGGAGAGAGGTGGTGTAGATGACGGGTAGCTGGTTGCTGACTGGCTGATTGGAGGCGGACGTGAAGAAGAGGCAGGCTGGCAAGGAGGCAGTGGTGGCCAGGCGGCGCCACAGCTTGGAGCAAGGGAGCGGCCGGCTGTAGCGGTGGTGGCCGTTGAAGAAGGAGTAAAAGGGTGGAGTAGCAGAGTGAAGACGTGCAGAAGGCATTGAAGGCGACCCACGTGGGAGCGGCGACGAATCCGGCGAGCGGTGAGCGGCGAGCGGCTGAGGATAAGGTTAGTAGTTTCATATTTTTTTTTATTTTTTTTTATTTTAGTTATTTTTCAGGTTTTTACATTTTTAAATAAAAAATAAAAAATATAAATATAAAAAAACAAAAAAAATATATATATATATATATATATATATTTTTTTTAAGAAGAGAAAAAGAGATTTAAAAAATTAAAAAATATTAAATTTAAAAAAAAGAAAAAAAGAAAAAGAAAAAGAAGAAAAACAATTTTTAGTTTTGGTAGTTTGAATCCATTTTTTAAAATTTCTGTAAAATTTTGCATAAGTAAAGTTGCGTGCATTTTTTATTTTTATTTTTGTAATTGAGTGCATAATTAGTAGATTTATATTTTTTGTAATTAGGCACGAAATTTATTAGTTTTAAAAAAAACAAACAAACAAACCAAAAAAAAAACAAAACAAAACAAAACAAAAGGAGAAAAAAACAAAAGAAAACAAAAGAAAATTTAAAAAAATTATAAACTAAGTGTTTTTTAGGAGTCTATTTTTTTGCATATTTTGTAATTCTTCATTTTTTTAATTTTTTACATAATTAGTGTAACCTTCATTTTTTAATTTTTGTAACTTTGTGCATAATTAGTATTTTTTTTAGTGTGATTCATAATTTTTGTGTAAATTTAAAAAATAAAAAATATAAAAATATAAAATCATTTAAAAATAATAATAATAATAATAAATATATAGGATAGATAGTTACACCACACATACTCATTTTAGTTGCATTTAGTGATTAGGTAGATTAAAATATATATATATATATATATATTATTTATTTAAAAAAAACAAAACAAAACGAAACAAAAACACACAAAAAACCAAAAAAAATTTGACCTTATGCACTTGCGGTCGGGACGTCTTGTAGATTCTGCCATAGGGCCTAGGGCACCTTCTAGAGTACCTACGCAGGAAAGTGGGACCCAATCGGTAGGAAATTTGGCAGATATTGCTGAAACCCTTTCTGAATCCCAATCCGATACCCTTTCCTCTAGAACAACTAGTTCATTGTCCATGGACAATCTAGGGCCGACAAATAGTCATCCCGTAGCCCCAAATAGAACACCCACAAGATCCTTTAATCCATTTGAAGCCGACACCATGGGGTTAACACTCAATGTGAGACTCCAATATGTCTACACAAATGCTCAAGGAGCTGAGATCTTTAGGGATCCACAACAACGGTATCTTGTTAAGATCGCAGACATTTTCACAGAACTTGATAGAGCACCTCTAGTCAATGACCAGGGTAACATGTACATGGGTGGAGATGGTGTTCGCTACGAAGTCACCTACCATCTAGAAAAGGTAGACAAATTAGGGGAGCTCTCTAAAACTGAGTTCTTAGACTTATCAGAACTTTCCAGAGCAAGGGAGTCTAGAGATGACTGGCTCA
This sequence comes from Cibotium barometz, assembly GCF_041138505.1. Classification (NCBI taxonomy): domain Eukaryota; kingdom Viridiplantae; phylum Streptophyta; class Polypodiopsida; order Cyatheales; family Cibotiaceae; genus Cibotium; species Cibotium barometz. Next base: position 41,855,519 of record NC_141072.1, read on the forward strand.
TTGAGCCGGACATGCCTGGACCATCCAATGCCCAGTCCTCAAAGCCATCCATAGATGATTTACTTCTTGTAGATCTAAATTTGGAAAGGGATAGGAAAGGCAAGAGTAAAATGGATCAGGGGGCTGAGAACCAATGGGAGTTTGTACGAAAAATTCCAGTGACAAAGGTCTTACAGGATGACCCGCTTCAAGAGGTCTATAAGGACTCGTTAGAAGGATATTATGCCACAACTAGATTGCCACAGCTGGATCTTCCTCTAGCTCATGTGGTGGTAGTTGAGAAGCTTGCAGGACACATGAACAGAATAATTGATAAATGGGCCAATGAATACCGAATCTTAGATTGGAAAGAGATTCGGGAACTCACGTGGAAAGGACAACCATTATTCATGGAAGTGTTCTCAACAAATACAGCCAAACCGGGAGAGACAGCCTTTCTTGGAGAAACTGTTGCTCCTCCCCTACGAGAGTTCACTAGAGAGGGACCCTCAACATCCAAGTGGGCCACAGCTAGTAGCCCAACTCTAGCACCAAGATATCGTCCTACACCAAATGTGCGACCACAGGTAACACAACAACATCTTTCTCATTATAACAATCGGAGGATAGGGGAGCCAACTCGGCCTCCCATTAATGCACCTCCTGAAATGCGGGTGACAAGATCTTTGGAGGGGTTTGGTGAGGCTGGTAATAGGGTACCCATACCAATTTTGGAAACATGTGGACCATCTTTCCAAAGAGAGGAACAATTCCCACTGAGAGTGAGAAGCCGTAGGCCCTATGATGAGTATTCAAGATAAGTAAGGCCATCAACTCTTCAGAAACTGGTAAAGAAGTATGAAGGGTCGGGAGATCCATACGACCATGTAGCAGCATTTAGGCAAGCAGTTCGAGCTGAGCAAGTGGCTGATAAGCATACTCAAATTGAAGGATTTGGACTCACTCTTGAGGGAAAAGCCCTGGCTTGGTTTCAGGCATTAGAGGCTTCAGACAAATCTTCTTTACGAGTTTTGGAAGAGAGATTCATTGCTGCTTTTTCCTTGATGGGAATTCAACATGACACGGTAGCACACATCTACTCTTTCAAGCAAGGCGAGAATGAGAGTGTTAGAGACTGTGTAAATAGAATGAAGCAGTACATTAATCGTTGCCCAGAAGATGAGAAGCCCGCCCAAAGTCGATTAAGAAACATACAAATTTCAATGAGTGTTGCCATGATGCTATGGATTTCACCGATAACTTCAAATCCCAAGATGGTTCTGGCCCAGAGGTGAAACCTAGAGATCAGTGGGGAGATGACCAAAGTTCAGGATCTAGCGCGCTAGTAAATCCAGACTAGATAGCTAACCTAGTACTACGGAGATTGGGACAGACCTATCGTCCACCCATGCAGCCACAACAACAGCAGCAGAGAATGAGGAGTGTACTTCCTACAGGACCTCATCTTTGTGGAGCATGTGGCGGTAACCATAAAACAGAGGAATGTAATACCTTTGCTCCTCTAGTCACAAACCAACCCAAAAAAAAGTGGTGCCAAGCCTGTGCTTGGAACTTTACCCACACCACACAGGATTGTACTCGCATTGCGAGAATGAGACAGGAACGTGAGCAGCCAAGGAGTGGAGTGGCTCCACAAATGTATCAACAGTATACTAATTTTGAACGTAAGCCACCGATGGCACAAGAGCAAGCACGACCTGTTCTTGGTGCTCAACCTCCTGCTCCAGGGACTGCTCCTGTGAGGGTTGTTGACTACGACAATTCAAATATGTGTAGAGATTTGGTAAACCCAGGCTATGTGGAGGAGGAATATGTATCATATTCATCCAAAGAAAATATCTTTGAAAGTCCCACATACCCAAGCCCAGCACTGGACACTCAACCGGGGGAACAAAACTCTTTAATGTTTCTAGGCGGCTACCAACCTAGGACTCCAGGCCCCTCAGGTCAATGGCAGCCAAGGAAAGTAGAGGCCAAACCAATGGGCCCTTGTTATGAGTGCGGAGAACCCCATTGGGCTCGTGATTGTCCACATCGCTCAAGGCAAGCATCTCGGTCCAATACAACAGTACAACAGTTTCCACCAATTGAAAGATATTGTCTAGGGTGTTGTGTCGAACACTTCCCAAAGGATTGTCTGCTGAAACCACATGAGGAGGGCATCTCTCAACCAAAGGTCTCACTCAACCTTGTAGGCGCAGTTCCATCTCCACCTTCGTCTGAGAATGAGGATGTCGTGCCACTTAGAGTCATGACTAGATCACAAACACGAAATGCCGAAATACAAACTGATGAGACACCTCGAACTAGGGATGCAAAGACAAATCTAGTGGACAAGACCCTACAGTCCAATAGAAAAAAAACCACTCGGAGGAAGAAGAACCGAAACAAGCAAACTAAAAGTACATCCACTAGTTCTCAAGAAGCCTCTAAACAAAACATGAGGGATAAAACTTTTACATCCCAAGAAGTGCATGAGGAACATCAACCTCAACCTGGGCCTAGTGTTAAACAAAATGAGGCTAGTACGACTGAGGATAGTTCTGGGGGTTTTGTTTTTGTGGATAAAGTGAATGAGACTCTAGAGGCCATCATTAATGCTCATAGAAGTCGCATTGCAGCTTTATCTGAGCTACCCAAGAAGCTTCAAGAATACCCAAACCCTCGTGAGGAGAAGATCAATCTAGCTGTACATGAGCAACTCATTAGGGAAGCTCAGTCAATACTTGAGGGACCACCACCACCTATTCCTTGGGGCCCAACCTCTCTTAAGCCAACATTAGAAACCATACCAGAAGTGTCATCAAGTCGGGAAATGAAAAGTGAGCTCATTTCACAAGCTCATAGCGAAAGGTCTGCACCAATTGACACCCAATTGAAAGGGGGTAATCTGCCACCACCTAGCCTTGTCTTCCCATGCAATGATGAAGTTATTGATGCTAATGAGGACATGGCAAATGAGATGTGGGCTGCAGTTCATGAGAAAGTTAATGAGAACATGTCTTCTATTAGTTCGCCTCCATTCTCTGAGGTGGATTTTACCAGGGGCACGGAAAACAACTTTAGACGCCCAAGCATCTAGGAGGAAGTTCAAACAATTGTTTCTCCTAGAAGTAAGCATACAATGAAAACCTTACCATCATATCTGGGAGAATATGAGAACTGTTCTCAAACCTTGAGGATACCCTCCATGCATAAAAGGTTGACAAAGGAGAAGGATATGAGTATGGTGCAAGCTATTCTATCAGCACCAGTGGCTTGTACCTTACCTTTGCTTGATTTGATAAAAATTCGACCTGAGTTGTGGAATGATATTGCCACATGTTTGTCAGAGCAGGTATTGCTACAAAAGGGTCACCATGAGTGTACTATACACCCTGAGACAAAGCATGTTATGCCAGTTCCTATCAACAAAGTAGGAAAATTTTGTGAAGACGATCAGGGAAATGCTACCCTCCCATTAGAAGTGCGAAAAGTATCTTCAACTGCAATACTTGATAGTGGCGCAGGAGTGGGCATTGTGACAAGGTCCATTTAGGAAAAGTGGGGCAAACCAGCTATTAGGAGTACCAGGATGCGCTTGCAGCTAGCAGATGGAAGCTTAGAACATCCCCTTGGGCTGCTTAAGAACATATTGGTCACCACATGTGGGATTGAATATGAGCACACCTTTGCTGTAGTGGATTTTGGAAAACATCCAAACTATGAAGTGATATTGGGTAGACCATTCATGCGACAATTTCAAATGATTCAAGATTGGGGATACAATTATTTGTACCTCCGACATGATTCTGTCATCACAAGGGTCAACCTAAGGAATCACTCATATCGTGATGTAACAAGGTCTCCAATAGATGAGTTTGATTCTGCTTCATCTGAGGGCTCAAGAGTTACATTGTCCGATGGGCGAGAAGATCTGTGGATGTGTGGAGCCTCATGTAGGGATTTCAACACTGAGAGACTTAAGGGTAATCGAAGTGTATCGGATGAGGCATACATTCCACAACCCTTCCCTGAGCATTTAATTGATCCATTAGAATGGAGTCATGTCCTTGCAACATTATCGACATGTGCTTTACCGAAGCCAATTCAATTTTGTGACTCAGATGGATATGATATTATTCCTATACGAATGGTACAACCACGTGCCCTTTTAGATGATTTGTACTATAGAGATACATCCACAACAGCTATGCATGTCGAGGAAGTCTCAGTAGAGGACTTAACACTCGAATCTGCTAATGATGCTGATAAGGAAGATGGATGGGACTCTGATTTTAATAATGATGTGACAATCCCTGAGGAAGAGTTAGGAAAGGCACGCCTACTCTTGAGAGGAAGGGAGGTTCAAGTAGAGATCCCTCGAAGCCGACCTAAACGTAAATGTTGTAAGAGCCATAAGAGAATCAGTAGACAAGATGAGCGGGAACAACGTGAGAGACTACAAAAAGAAAAGGAGGAGTCTAAGAGTGAAAACTCTCGACCACCACCTTACTTCTCAAGAAAGAACGGATATCTATACTATGTCCAAGCACAAGATAGTACCAAAGACCAAGTCAAACGATCAGATGGATTCCAAGTAGGGGAAAAGCTAACAACTGTTAGCAAAAATTGTAAAAAAACGAAGAAACAAAAACCAAAACTCAAGTCTAAAACCGATTCAAAAAAGAGTGTGGGAAGTACAAAGACAACGGTTGAACAAAAAAATCCGATGCAAGATAGCAAAGGAGAGCTCAAAACCGCATGGTCTTCAATGAGTGAAGACTCAAGTGGACATGAACAAGGTCTCAATGTTCCTCCCAATTTCACACAGTACACTCTTAATAGCGTTGTCGCTTATGTCTCGTTTTCTTCTTACCAAGTTTTTGATTTTTGTTTCTATCAGATTCGGACTCACTTGGTCGATCTTCACTTGTGTCCCCCTCACTTTCGGATGACCTGCACAGCAGCAGCAGGCGGTCACCGTCCTAGGCCTTGAGCACCTTGCTTCCACACTTGGGTGAATATTTGATTCATCCCCCCCATCAGGCAGAGTCAGTTTCTTCTTGAGATTCAAACTCAGAGTTGCATTGGTCAGAGTCTTCGCTACCTTCAGTGTCAGGGGAGTTTGCCATTTTCTTGCTATCAAGAGTCAAGTGCATAACACCTATCATGTTTATTAGCACTAACGGTGGCACATCTTGCCCCTCAGGCATTACCCAACTTGTGCCTCTATTTTCCCATGTGTCTATGGTTGCCGCTAGGTGTACCCAATCCACATTATCCAACTCAGTCATACCCGGTAGGACATCCATATAAGGAGAATCTTTCCCATCATCAGTCTCTTTTTTGCATGTATAGCAATACTTTAATGGGGCTGAGTGAATAGTAGTATTCGATCGATTATCGATGATAACCTTGCTTCCTAAAGGATGTGCGCAACCATTCTCAAGATCAACTCAAATGACAGAGTCCTGGAATTGTAGGTAGACATGGTTTTTCGACCACTCATGCACCATTTATGCTTCCCTCATGAAAGGATGTCCTAAGATCATTTGATATGACATAGGATGCTTGGAGGAATCCATTACAATGAAGGTAAGTCTTAACTTGTATCTCAGAACCTTGATCTTGAGGTCCCTTAACATCCCAACAGGTTTAGCAATAGTTCCGTTTGCCATCTTAACCACTATGTTTGTGACTTCGAGGTGAGGTCTTCCCATAGATTCCCAATAGTTTTTAGTCACAATGCTCACTCGAGCACCACCATCAAGGATTCCCTTTAGAGTTAATCCCTTGGTAGTAATGGGGAGGGTTACATTAGATTCGTCACCTTCAAAGTACTGTCCCAACTTGTTAATAGGTATTTCAACGACCGAGTCTTCATGTAGGTTGTGTTGTAGATCCCAATGTTCCCCTTCATCTTGAAGCATGTCGGGTCTATCCATGTTTGCAAATTGTGGTAACCCCTCCTTCAGTTCTCCATCGAGAAATGCTCAAAGAGCTAAGAATAGCTCACGATCTTTGTATAACTTGGATATGATCGTTGTTCTGATTTCAGAGGACATGAAATCCATTAGCTTGGACACATTCAACGGTACTTTTTGAGATATCGGCCCCCTGGCTAGGGACTGGTGAAGATGGAATCACTTCCTCTTCGATGGGGTCAGGAATTCCCTCACTAAACATTCTTTCAAGCAAGAAGGGTGGTTTCCCACTTCTTGATGTCCTATCCTCACTTTCTTCCCGAATGGTAATAGGTATAGCTAACAGTTTATGGTTCCTGTGAGGCTAAACTTGCGTAGGAAGTTACACTATGTCTAGAATTTGGATTTTTTTAGGGTTTGGCTCCTGTTCTCTTTGTGTTTCTTCCACCAAACCCCTTAAGTGTTGTACTTGTTCAATCTCCTCAACTAGGTTTGGGTAAGTTCCAGTCTTTTTCTTGAGGGTTTTTGGCCCACGTGGCTTGTCTTGGGGAGTCTTAGTCAGTTTGGGTGGCCCAGAGAGCATTAGCTGACTTGGTTGTGGGGCCGAGGAAGTTTCCTTCTATTTTCCTTGATTTATGTATTCGCTTTATTCTCCTTCGTTGAGCTCCCGAGACGAGTGGGTTCCTCCCTTAAGGTAGTTGATTTGGTCCCCGGTTTCTATTGAATCAGAATCATCTTCAGGATCATTCATATACACAGGGTCATCTCTTGTGTCCCTATGTTAGTCTTTGAACTAGGCTTGGAGCTCATGGCATTAAGCGATCTCTTTCGCCGTATTTTATTTTTCTTTGCTCGAGCAATTAATGCAGTATCCATCTCTTCGAGAATGCAGTTTTGATTTTGAAGCATTGACCGTGTGTAACTACATTCGCGGGTCCAACAAGTGTTCCTCGTGCGTGGTTGGTGACCTCAACCAAATTCAATGGCGTAATCTTGGGTGCACTAGGAGTATGTGGACATTGAGCAATCAAATGATCTATGCCACAATGATTACATGTAAGTACCGGCGTTCCCGATGTACTCCCTTGATTTGGTTGCATTTGAGTAGCGATCTTCTGTAGCCTATTAGGGCACTCCGATACACGATGCGGTCCACCACAATCGTAGCATTGAAGAGGTGGTCTCCTCGCCAAGGTATTAAGGTTTTTCCCTCTTGTGGCGAGAGTAGCCACTTGATATACAGGCTTGGCTTGCCCGAAATGATCCTCCATGTAGTACTGAGGAGTCATTTCAAACGTATCAATCCCATATGAAACAATGGGGTCTATCTCCTCTTCATAATCTCCACACGCACTGTGTGACTCACAACCCATCTGGTTTATAGGGGTAATCCTTGGTGGATATGGAGGTTGTGGTCCTAGCACTGGCGGTGGTAACGGCACAGACTGGACTACATTCGGGTTCCTTGGAACTATGTGCTGTGACGGTTGCTCGACAGGTGTTGCAGGCATCAGTGCGGGTACTTGAGGTGTGTTTTACCAGGCTAGTGGTGCCTGATTTGCCAACATATGCTTAAGTACTAGGCAATCCTTAGATTGATAGCCATACTTACCACATGCATTACAATTCCCATTGAATTTAACTCTAAATGTGGGACATTCACTCGTACTATGTGGTCCTAAGAAAACCGAACACCACTGTTGCTCTCTTCTTGGGTACATATGGCTATTTTGAGGAGCTCGATTACCCCTAAAGTATTCTTGGAGAGCCTTAGTAAGGTCAGTCACCAGATATCTTGGGCTCCTTGGCAATAGGTTTTACCGTCATTGGCTCGTGCCCAGATACTTGCGAACTAACGGATTTTGTCTCCGAAGACACCTTTTTATTTGGAATCATCAAGTTGTCTTCTAACTGGATTGCATTGGCAGTGATGACTGCTTCCCACGTCGTAAGACCTCTAATGACTAGGCCATTGTATATGTCCTTGTGGCGCAATCCTTGGATGAATCTATCAAGCAATGATGACTGCTTCCCACGTCGTAAGACCTCTAATGACTAGGCCATTGTATATGTCCTCGTGGTGCAATCCTCGAATGAATCTATCAAGCAATTGGTTGTTATTGAAGCGCTCATCGAGAGCGCAGCAAGAATTTAGATGCTTTAATTGACTAATAAAGTCTCTCACTGACTCCCCTTCCTCGCGTTCAGCTTTTTGGAGTTGAGATGCTACTCCCCAAAGCACACCCTCACGTATGTCTTCTTTTAAGAACAATCTCTTGAGAGTGGGATAGTGAGTACGCTCTTCAACCCTTAAAGTTCGATACCAATCTCCGGCTTTTCCACTCAAGGTGGTTAAGCCTAAGGCTTTACACTTATGTAGCTCATTGTGCTCTTCCAAGGAATCACACATGTGTTCAAAAACTTCAATGTGCTTCCTAACATCTTCGTTACCCCCACTGAAGTTTTGAGTGAGCTTAGCAACTTGTACCGCCTTGCTTCTAGTCTCTCTCTCAGGCATGTCCCACATGTTTTTCACAATAGATCATCCGATCGTCTGAGCAAACACTGCGAGATCACCTAAGTGAGTAGGCATAGCTGGTGGAGGCACTTCTGGGATAGCTTGGTTGATAGGAGTTGGCGTTGGTCTTGGTATGTATGCAGCTAACGTAGGATATGATATGTGACTAGGCCTAGCTCCTCTTGGATAAGGGTCATGATAAGGCGGTCATGGAGCATATGCCATTGGCATAACAAGAGGCATGGGAGCTACAAGACCATGAGTAGTGATAGGTACATATGGTCGATTGGTACTGGCACGCAGTGTCCACTAGGTAGCGGTGTCGTACTAACTACAGTGGTAACAGGTACACTTTCCAGCATGCTCATCATCGGAGTAGGCATTGTGGATTCCCTAATGGAAAGTTTAGCCAAGGTTGGAAAGCTAAAGTTACTACTCGTGGGCTCAACCTGCATTGAGACTCCAGGCGAAACAACATATGAAGGGTCTATGGGACTCACCAAGGGAGTCTCCAATTGTGACAGGGTTGGTTGTTTGGCCTTTCCCGTATCCACAAATTTCATAGGGCCAGTGGAAACTAGGTTTACTCCCCTATTTTGCCTCTCAAATTGGATAATTCTATGAATAACCTCACATATCATTTGTTGTTGCTCCTCTAGATTAGTGGCACTAGATGTAGATCGTATGACTTCTAACCAACCTACATGGTATGTGTAACCCATGTATAGAACCCATGTATAGAACCCATGTATAGGTCAGTCAGAGTCTCCATGTGTAGATCATATTCCCAATTTTCATTAAGAAATATCCCATCTAGACTTGGAGTGCCAATCGGTTCTCTTGAAGTGGACACAATGTCACTTCTTATGGATTGACTTCTAGGGACCTCTACTTTAGGAAGCGCATCAGAAGGTGGTAGCTCCATAGGGCCTTCATTAAATGAAGTGGGTAGAATATCCACATGGACACTCTTTGGGAAGGTAGGGTCTACATGAGATGTGAATGGCGAATCTACTACCCCTCCTTCTTCGTTTACTTCGCTTGTAGCATGTTCAGAGCGTGTAGCTCTACTAAAGGTCTCTATTAGATGATTAAACATGCTAGATCTAGGTTGCGGGGCCCAAACTGGCATGTTTTGGCTTGCCTCCTGAGGGTTCTTGGTAGGGTGCCCTTCCATGGCTTCTGAGTCAGAGGACGAGTCACTATCCGCTATTCGTGGATCTTGGGTTGCACTTCCTTGGGTTCCAACAACTGAAGGCCAAGATGCTAATGTGGAGGGATGGTGTAAGCCTGCGTAAACTGAAACGCTTTCTAGTTGCTCAAACTCTAGCACCCGACCAGTGCGTAGATGCATGTGATGTGGGCACCTTACAGGCGTTGGTAACTACCCTTGAAGCCCACCCAAGTGGTTTCTCGGGTGTTTTGCACCCCGTTTTTACTTGTTTTTGTATTGTTTTCAACCCATTTTTTACCCCCTTACTTATGGTCGAACCTAGACCAGGGCGTGTGATAGCTCGAGATAAGCGTATCGTTCAAGGGGTCCTAGCGTGCTTTACAGCACAGTGTTCGCCTATCCGGAGCTCCTGTGGTCCTTAAAATAATCTATTTGCTTGTGGGGGGAAAGGGTGAAGGCTTTATCCCACATACTCACTCCACTCCTTGGGGGGTGGACTACATATAGAGCTCCACTTCCCTTTAGCTTTCACTTAAAAGAAAGCTATGGAGGCTCACTCTCCTATATCTATATATCAAAAGACCGAGGCCGGGGTCAATTGGGAGTTTTTTCTTTTCAAAAATTTTTTCTCCAATTAAAAAATATCTTTCCTCATCACCACGTTTCGTTTTTCGTTTTTTTCTTTTTTCTTTTTTTTATTATTTTTTTTATTTCAAGCTTAATTTTACCTTTTCTTTTTTATTTTATTTTTTCTTTTTTCTTCTTTTTTCAAAAAAAGTTTTCTGGGGTTTGTTTTCTAGGGTTTGGACTTGGCCGTGGCGCTGCTCACACACAGCGCAGGCCTAGGGATTCAAAAATCCCCCTTGTCCGCGTTCTCGCACACGCGCGCAACGTAGAAAACCAGAAAACAGAGCGCAAAACAAGAAAATGACCAGGGAAACCAGAATTGCAGAAACAAATTACAGAACATGAAAAACATCAACACACACACAATCGCCTTTCCTACAGTATAAATTTCACTTCACATAGAAGCCCGAGCTGCAAACTGGAGCTTGGTGCAGGGCAGTTCCCTGGCAGCGGTGCCAAAAATGTGCGCTTTTTCCGCACAAGTCAGAGCTGGGAATAGCGTATGCGAGCCACGAATGGCTGCAAGCATACAACCAGAAAGTAGCAAGCTCAACAGGAAGCAAAGGTGTGTTACTCACCGCTCAAACCGCCGCCATGAAGGATTCTCGCATCGCAGTGAAGAAGGAGCCACCGTCTCCGCTCTACCGCCTCCTCACCGTCGTGCCGCCACACAGTGCTCGATCGCTCTCTCTCTCTCTCTCTGTCTCACATATGCAGGAGAAGGGGACCAAGAAGATAAGGCAAGAGCACTCCTTGTATTCAACACATTGACAATGAGAGTTTCAGGGTTACATTTGACTCTTATATGAAACCTAACCGTTCACACATGGGCGTCCACACATGGTTGGCCGATCCTAACCCTTATCCTATAGATATTCAAGGTGCGCCTCTCATCGGCGCTCACCCAATCCCTTTATCCTTTACATATGGTGCCGACAAGCCTGACCCATGACTCAAAATACTTAAATTAATTACATGACGTAAAACATAGCACGTCTCAATATCCGTCATAGGTTAACACTTTTATCCTCTCTTTTTCTCAATTTTGGACACTCAGTGCGATAGTGCCCCTTCTCTTGACATTCATAGCATGTGACACTACTTCTATCCCTTGGTTTATCCTCAGCTCATGGAACCCTAGGTGGCCTTGCATTGACTAAGTGTAACTTTAAATCAGCAAATTCTGCCATAAGTTGTGCAATGTTATGATCCAAGGATGGAGCTTGTACCTGAGATGTTGAGGCTATCTCTACTCGTGGTGGGGTTGGCACACTCGGAGAAGATTGGAATGTGGACTCAATATGAAGAGTGGTCTCCTTCTTCAAAGCAATACGAAGAGCCTCTTTAAAATTAGTGGGATGTTTGCTAAGAACTTTTCCATGCAAGCAGGGATCCAAAGCCCTGATAAACTTTCTCCTCTTAAGGTGCTCCATTGCTAAAGAACTCTTTGAATCTTCCATAGAAGGTGAAGAAGAAGAAGCAACAACATGTAAAGCAGCTTGTTTTTATATTTGATGAATAAGGCTTCATACCTCACTGAAAAGGCAGAAACGGACTCTCTTTCCTTTTGGAAAATTTGATCCGATTGCAATAGTAAAGCATTTGGTGACTCCATTGCTGTCCCAAATCTCTCCTTCATTGCTTTGGTCAACCTTTCCCAATCATTCTTGGACTCCTCTGGCAAAGCCTCATGCCAAGTTAAGGCCACACCCTCCAAGAAATCTGGAAGTATTTCTGCCCTCTCCTTTCTTAGACCAACCCGTCAAGCGGCATGCTCGGTTAAACTCTCAGAGATAACTCCCCGGGTCTTCTCCTTGGAACACCAGAATGTTGAACATCTTGCACCAAAAGATGAGTAGAAACAAGGAAATTTTACTTTTTTCAAAATAACTTTTCTTTAATCATGCGAGATCTTGAGGTTAAAATAGAATAATTCTAAGTAAAACCTGCCCGGCCGCCGTCTCCACCAAAAGATGTGACACAAAGTTGGGGTTTTGACTTCGGTCACTTCTTAGAATCAAAACACACTTGTATGAAACCTCACAGCCTCCTCACCTCCCTTTCTCTCCCTAGGTTAAGATAAAGATATACACATCAAAGGTGAGATCATAATTCATGGAAGGAAAGATGAAAGGCTCAGGAGAAGCAAGAATTTTTACCAGTCTGGTAGCTCCAAACAAGAGGGCAATTCTTCGTTGAAAGAAAATCTTCCGACTCAGGATTATGTGAACGGAAACATACGGGGAATGTTGGTAAGGTTCATCTATTCGAATTGGGCGATTTAGACGGAACATATTAAAGCAAAAGAATATAGCAATTACTTACAATGTTGGTAAGGTTCATCTATTCAAATGTTGGTAAGGTTCACATGGGATTGGCCTTTTGATAAGAGATTAAGAGGAATTAATCATTATTAAGAAGAAAGAATGGCCAAAAGTCTATAAAAATAGAGATACACAGAGAATTGCAATTTTAAATCCATAAAGACTGTGTAAAATAGGATTACTTCAACCTCTACACACCTATGTAAAATAGGATTACACAGGTGTGTAGAGAATGAAGAGAGCTTCGCGTCCATATAAAAACTTTCAAAAACGGACAATCGAGCGAAAAGTTATGAGCATTTTACTACAAGACTATAAAACAACCAAAATTCGCCTAAAAGTTAGCAACTTTCGGAGAAATTCTGATCATCAATGAAGTAAAGGACTAAGAAATTAGTTACATGAGTGGAAATAGCATATAAAGAGCGTCCTAGACATATGATCAATTTTAGAAACTAATACGTGAGTGATGAGTTACCGGTTGAAATTTGGGTATTGGACCACAAAAACTGCAGTTCCCTCTCTTTGCATAAAACCTCAATTTTCACATAGCCTCTTGCCTCTCATCTCCTTTATGATTCAAGCTAGAGGGTAAGGGGTTAACATTGCTCAGCAGACAATCGTAAAGATTTACCTATGGTCCCCAAAGTCTTTCCACATGCTCATTACCGCTAAAATCATTGGTGCCTCCAAAGGAGGGTGGCAATAAGGCAAGGGCTACCTTGAGAAGTCACAGGCCCGCCAAGATAATAACTCCTTATCCCACTTATCATGAATCATCAGAGGGCTGAAATTGGGCTGAGCATGAGGAGATAATACTAAATGAGACAGTCACATGTAAAGAGAGTGTTTGAATAAGGGTTTGAAGATAAGAGAATGGCAATGACACAAAATGCTCAATTGAGGAGGCTCATTCCTTGATTTGAAAGGGAGAGGAGGGCTCCTTTTATAGGTGGAGAATCACTCTCTCTTCCATTGTTATAAATTACAACATGAAAATCTTCAACCCTTCAGTGACATAAGGGTAGATGTCACCATCAATTGTCCTCTTGGGCTAAGTCTTCTATTGATTATTAAATTGAAGACTTTTTGACTTTGAAAGTGTGATGAGATAATAGCCAAGTCTAAGTGGCATGTAGGTGGAGATCCCACTTACACATGGCAGAATTCTCCTCTTCCATGTAGGCATTCTAGAAGAATCTTTCCCAATTATGCACCTACACACACTCCTCCACATGCCTTCCACACTCCCCAACTTGTAGCCTTATGGTGAATACCATATTAATAATACAATAAAAATCCATGTGAGCATGAAGGCCCACTTTAATTTTCCACATCACTAGCCTATCTACCATACCAAAGTATTTATCAAGCATACTTGTGGTATTTACAATGTGTGGACCCTAAATCAAGTAAAACCATTATATTTGAAGATAGGATGCTGTTATCGGGGTAGCCGCCAAGCCGCCGCATCACCACGCCGTTATTCCATTGTGGGCGCCGCAATCTTCTTCGACAAGCTTCCACCTTATTACCATTGAGAAACCATCAAAATATGCACAAAATTGAAAATGAAAGATATCAATTTTTCATGTCACACTACCTTGAATTTTGCTTGAAGCGCTGGCTAGGGAGACTGGGAACTCTTTTCCTTGGTACCTAGGTACCCAGGACAAAACATAACTAAAATTTTTATATAAAGGAATCCCAGCAATTCAGTGGTTGGGCGATTGGCTAACCCATGGGCCGGTTGGGGTTAGGCTACACATAGATATGATTAAGTTGCGTTAGTTAGATTAAGTCCCATAGGAAGACCCTTGTTTTGTGGGAGGAAATCAGGTTATGCCTCTAAAGGGGGAAAAAAGCGATGATTCTATGGACCAACTGCAAGTCTCTTCCTTGATATGACCATGTGACTTACGGGTTCAATCGGATCAGTTTGGTTAATTAAAACCTTGACTTGTTAGATTAATTATATTAGTTAGATTAAGTCCCACAGGAAAACCCTTGTTTTGTGGGAGGGAATCAGGTTGTGCCTCTAAAGGGGGAAAAAAGCGAGGATTCTATGGACCAACTGCAAGTCTCTTCCTTGATATGACCATGTGACTTACGGGTTCAGTCGGATCAGTTTGGTTAATTAAAACCTTGACTCGTTAGATTAATTCTTACATTAGATGATTTTCCTAGTGGAATCGCCCGTGCCTTTCAGGGAAAGGAAGTTTTTCGGGTTTGGTTTCAGAGGAACCACCGGGCTTTTCTCTTATCCAAACATTCTTGGGCGAGGCCGCGAGTGTGGCTCCCTACCCCGCGCGCAAGAGGCTGAGGTTACTTCCATTGCCAGCGCCCCCGGAGGGGGCATCGAGGAGGGGGGGCGGGGGTCTCATAGTTGGTATCAGAGCTTTGTTAAAAGCTAAGAAGGAAAAACGAATTTATTAGAAATTTATAATAAAAACTCAAAAAGAGCATTTACGTATTGTGTTTTAATTCCTTAAGCTTCATTAATGAAGACTTTTAATCCATGAATTTGGTTTTAAGATGGAAGTTCCATGTTTATCTGGTATTCCTGATCTTACTCAGTCTCAGGATATGACTACTTTCACCTTTGAGCATATCCTCTCCTCCGCTATGACTTGAATGGGCAGAGCAAGACTCGCAAATCATTTCAAGGAATTATATTTCCCGGACCCCGGTTGAGAGACAGTACATAAGTGGCATGCAAGGCAATATGTCCATGCCTCTTGCAACCAGTGCCTGATGCTAAGGAAGAATATCTCTTTAGCCATGGTCATGTTGAAGCTAAAGGTGGTTCGCGGTGTTATCCTATATCACCTCACACCTCGAGATTTTAGGCTTTCTCGTCATATTTATAGACTTCCTAGATGTTTTATACCAAAGTAGTAAGATTGTAGCACCTTTAGCGGTAAGGGAACAATTGTGGCATGCCAGTAGCCCAGTATCGCCATCTCATGCTTATACCATGGAGGTTTTGATTTTATGGAGCCATGATGCTCTATGTACATATTGCAACCTTTATATAAACAAAGAAATGTTTTATGGAAAATTCTCAGTTATATAATTGATTCGTTTATTATATGACAAATTAAAAAAACAAGATCTCTTCCTTGGACATATGTCGTAGATCTCCAATAAGAATTGATTATCTTGTTTAAGCAATTATTTTCTAAACCTCTTAACTCTTAGGATCTCATTGATAAAACCAAATAGGAATTTAATAATGTATCATTTTTGGCATAAGCATGAGGCACGTGAACCGTGGTCGATAGCTAGACCCTCTCACAGAGATGAGGAAGAGCTTGACCCCGATGTTCGCAAAGCCCTTCACAGAACTCAGCTAGGTCCCTTCAAGGGTGAAGGGGAGAACTTGGGCGAGGCTGTGGAGAAGTGGATCAAAGCAATGGAAGAATACTTTGATGTCACCGGATACAATGAGAGGAGCAAAATAGCTCTTGCAAGGTTTAAGATAGTGGAAACAGCCAAGGTGGCATGGAGAAACCATTGCAAGGAACACCCAGTCCTCGAATGATCTCAAGACTTACTTAGGGAAGATATTTTGTCCCCCTGGATTTTTGAAAACCAAGATGAATGAATTCTTAGAGTTAATCCAAGGGAGCAAAACTATTGAAGAGTATCACTAAGTGTTTGCTCGTCTCCTCAAGTAATCCACCACCGCTAGGATGAGCAACTCATGGCCAGGTTCATTTGAGGAATGAACGAACGTTTGGACACCCTAGTCAAGAATGCCAAGCCAGTTTCCATAGCTAAAGAAGTAAGGATGGCGAAGGACTTTTCCAAAGCCTTTATTATTAAAGTCCCGCCAAAGCCAGCTCCCTCATCCTTTAAGAGATTCCAAACATTGGGAAGTTCCTCCAACCTTTCGCCTTCAAAGAGACACCAAGGTCCCCAACTAGAATCAGGAGATAGGAAGTTTCAGAAATGAAGGAAGACCTTTTCCTCGAAGCTCTTTTTCAAGAACTCCGACTCTTTCTAGAATGCAAAGGGAAGAGCTTCGAAGTGAAAACAAGTGTTTCGGTTGTCAAGGGTTTTGTCACCAGCTCAAGGATTTCCCAACTCCTTCTATGGCCCAAGGAAGCCAAGGTCCCAGAGTTCAGAGACAGACTCCTTCGTATCAGTCCAATCAAGGTCCCCCATGCCAAAATCAAGGGAACCCCAAAAGAGTGCCAGCTCAGCCTATAGCCTCCATGCAAAATATTCTCAGAACTCCCTCCTAGATTTGGGGAAACCAAAAAGAGAGAGTTCCACCCGAGACTACAGAGAGCAGCTAGAACCATCACTATAGCTGAGGAAGTGGAGGAAGAAAAAGGACATATCTATGCCGCCATTCCGGGACAAGGGGCAAAATCGTCAATTCTCAATCCTCCAAACTCCAACGGAATACCAAGGTAAGAAATTCAAGCTTTTGATTGATTCAGGCAGTACTCATTCTTGTATTTCCCCAGGATGTCTTCATAAGTTAGTCCTAATTCAAAAATCAAGGAAACCTATGCAAGTGGAATTGGCTAGTGGAAAGATTCTTTTCACACACCTTGAGACAGACCCTATTCAGTTTAATCTAGATGGGAACATAACAGATTGCCAATTCAGGGTCCTACCCTTGGGAATCTATGATGGAATCCTTGGAATGGATTGGCTCCCATAAGAATCACGCTGACATTCACTGTCACAATGGAACCATCTCTTTTCTTGACCTTCACGGGAATAAAGCTCAAGGAACTAGAATTTCCAAATCCCCAGTGCTGTAATTAGTCAAAGCTTCTAAATTATTAAAGGGACTTAGAAAGAGGCAAGCTGTTTATGTCATTAAGATGAATTCGGTAGAAATAAAATGCAAGGCTAAAGAACCAGAGTGGTTCAGTGAGTATGCCGATGTGTTCCCAGAAGAGCTAACTGAGATACCTCGGACTCGCGAAGTAGATCATGAGATCGAGTTAACCCCCGGAGCTCAGCCAGAGGCGCAGCTGGCTTACAAAATGCCAATCCCAGAAGCCATAGAACTTAAGGAGAAGTTAAGACAACTGTTACAGCAAGGATTCATCAGACCCAATGTTTCACCTTGGGGTGCGCCTATTCTCTTTCAGAAGAAGAAAGATAGAACGTTAAGACTCTGTACAGATAGAACGTTAAGACTCTGTAAAGATAGAACGTTAAGACTCTGTATTGATTACAGAGGATTGAATCAGTTAACAATTAAAAATAAGTATCCTATCTCAAGGTTTGATGAACTTCTTGATCGGTTAAGTGGAACCCAAATGTTCACAAATATAGATCTCAAATCTAGGTACTACCAGATCAGAGTCAAGGAACAAGACATCCTGAAGACAGCATCATTCAATACTCGATATGGGCATCACTGGAGTGGATGTTGCCAGAGTTTTCCTCAAGGAGATCTTCAGATTGCATGGCTTATCCAAGAGGATAGTAAGTGAGAGCTCGTAAGTTCACATCGAGATTCTAAACTGCATTCTTCGAAGCAATAGGAACTTTCTTGGATCTCAGTACAACCTATCACCACCACGAGACAGATGGCCAGACTGAAAGAGTGAATTAGGTAATAGAAGATATCCTTTGATCATGCTATGGTGGCAGGGAACCTAAGAAGTGGTTAAGCCATTTGCACCTGGTTGAGTTTTCATACAATGCTTCCTATCATTGAAGCATCGAGATGAGCCCTTTCAAAGCTCTGGACAATATTGGCTTACACCATTGACTTGGTCCAACCATTAAATTTGGTCGAGATGTCCAGACAGATGCTTGATGACATGGATCAGCAAATGCAATCAATCCATAAAGATATTAAGGCTGCCCAGGATAGGCAAAAGCAATAAAAAGAGATCAGAGAGATTATTTGAAGAATCAGATATGGTCTTCATTCGAGTATGACCCAAAAGAAGTTCCTTATCTTTAGGGAAGTATAAGAAGCTCTCTCTTAGATACTGTGGTCTTTATTCAAGTATGACCCAAAAGAAGTTCCTTATCTTTAGGGAAGTACAAGAAGCTCTCTCTTAGATTATTTGAAGAATCAGATATGGTCTTCATTGGAGTATGACCTAAAAGAAGTTCCTTATCTTTAGGGAAGTACAAGAAGCTCTCTCTTAGATACTGTGGACCATATGCTATTATAAATAAAGTAGGAGATTTAGCTTATAAACTTCTTCTACCTACCCATCTCAAGGTACATAATGTATTCCATGTCAGTTTGCTTAAGTATGTACCTAGCCCGAGTCACGTGCTTAATGATGAACAATTGATTTCTCTGACTCAAGGCCAAATGGTACGCCAACTTGAAGAAATCCTTGACGTTTAGGATAAGATTCATAAGAGCAGATTCCCTAGAGAATTTTTGGTCAAGTGGAAGTTCTTCCCTTTAGAAGACGCCACTTGGGAGAAAGAAGAAGAGTTGGTAAAAGATTACCCCCACTTTGTGAGATGAGGACATCTCGCATTTTAAAGTGGGAGACAATGTAAGATTCCTCCTTAGCCTGTATAAGCTTTTACCTCAATCCCCTGTAATCATCCCCTATTTCAAAATGCGAGAAAATATTGTTTTCCCTTGTTTTGGCCTAGAGAGAAGAAATATTCTAAAGAGAGGTAATTCAATATTGAGATATTTTTTAATATAAAAATTCTCCTAATATCTAAGATATATTTTCCTGAACAGAAGTTCAAAATAAATTCTCCAATGTCCATGAGGAATCAATTAAATATGTGTATTAAAGACCTTAGCCTAAGGGTCCACATTTTAAAAAAATAGATTATGGTCCAATTAAGGTTCCAATGGGCCAATAGGATTAATCCAATTGTTGGGATGAGATAAATCCAAAGAATAAAAGAAAATACCCAAGAATGAGTAAATGCTCAAATGAGATGAAGAGTTGACTGAGTACAAGGTTTATTAGTTAAAAATTAAGGTATATTAGTAAAAAAATGAGATATTTAGGAGAAATGATGAATTTTGGACACCTTGGTAAGGAGGGGGAGCCCCATCAAGTAGACACCTTTTTCTTCATCATTGCTTAGGTTTTCTAATTCAAAAAAGTGTGATATTTTTATCTCTCGTAGAGCAAACTAGATCAAAAAGGGAGCCAAACTGGTCCAAATCTTATCCAAATTAAGTCAAGCTAAAGCTAAAAAGCACTAGAACCTAGTTGGACTTAGTTAGTGGCCTCACTCACCTATAAATAGACCCTCATCCCTTTGTATTTTCATCTTTGAGCTTTACCATGCCAGTATTATCCTAAAAATTAGCATATTTGTATTATACCTTAATTTGCCTCTTCTCTTGGGAGCTTGGAGCTTCTCTCTCCTCCAACAACTCTTGAAGATTGCTCTTCTCCTTTTGAAGCCCAAAGGATTGCTTGGGGGCTTCACTTAAAAGTAGAGAATCAAGCCAATTTTAGAGGTAATCCTAACTTTTATGGTTTTTTTTCAATTATCTCAATGACTTTCTTCTTCTCAACCCCTTTAAAGCTTGAGAAGCTTTAAAAATAATGATTCTTTCTTCAAATCAAGCTTTCCAAAGATTCATAATGTCTAATAGAGTTATATTAATCATTTTGCTTAATTATAATGTTTTCTTTAAAAAAATCTCTCTCTTGATAAGATTAATCATCTTTATGGCTAGATCCTTAGTAAAAGGATGTTTTTCAATGATAATCTTTTGTTTCAATCTAAACTCTAGGCTTGATGAACTAGAGAATGAGAATTGATATTTTCATGATTTTAAATTAGTAAAAATGTTGGTCAATTCTTTTTAGATTGATTATTGAGTAGGAAAATCTACTTTAACTCATTCTAAATGAGAAGAGGATTATACAAACAATTTTGGAAATGAGGAATGTTTAATTTAGTTTAATCAAGGAAAATAATCATAATTATGCTTATATTTTATGGTTATAATTATGATAAGTATACATAGTTTAATTCTAAGATTAAAAGAAGAGTTTCTATCATATTTTCATTACAAGATTTCATTCAATTAGAAAATTAAAAATTATTAGTAATAGCAGCAAAGCTATGGTAAATTTTTCAGAAAAAAAATATATATATCTTATTTTTATGCATAATACTAAAAAGAGGAATTCCTACCATATTCTAGGTTTAGATATTTTAAGCAAAAAGAATGATGTTTATCATATTCATGAAAAATACTTTTTTAGTATTTATGCATAATTATTTAATTAAGAGAAAAGAGAAAATTTTGATAAATTTAGTTTTATGCATAAGAATTTGGAAGTAAAAAGAGGAATTCCCATGACATTCAAGATTCAAACATTTAAATGTTAAAAGAGGGATTTTTGGCATATTCCAAAATATGGATATTTGTATTTATTTAAAAAGAAGAATTTTCATTGTATTTAAGTAGAAAAAGGTCTAAATTAATTTTGATGTTAAAAGAAGAGTTTTCACCATAATTTCATGTAGGAAATTAGGTCATACTAATGTTGAAGATTAAATTGGTGGAAATAATATTTTAAGATATTTTTATGTAGATAAATAAAAAAATGATATATACTCAAAATTGGATTATTGGAAGAAGGGTATTTTTATAAAATCCCGTTATTCTCGTATAGAACTATTTCTTAATTCTATTGTGGTTAGGAAGGAATGAATTTTATAAAGTTAGAATTTTCCTTACGGTTAGAAGTTCTGTTAATTTATCTGAAGAAAATCCTTAGGAATCAAAGTTAGAGTAAACCGAATAATTTTTTGTTAGACTACAACCACCGTGAGAATGGCAGCCAGTTAATTACTTGCCCATCTCTTGAATCTGAATCAGGCTAAAACCTCGTGACCAATTCCAAATCTTTGATACTAAGAATAGACTACCACTGAATTAGAGACGTTTTCCTTTAACCGAAATCATCAAGAATTAAGTTGGAAATTTAGTGAAATGGGTAGATTACCCTGATGCAAGACCAATGATTCTCATTAAGAAAATCTGGATTGTGGGAAAAAAGGTTTTATGGAATCAAACTCAAATCGAGAATTCTACTTGCATAAAAACTCTGCTTTTTTTTTAAGGACTGTTTTACGTCAGAATGCTGGAGGAAGCATTTGTGGCTTGTGATTTAACTAGGGAGAGAGTCATTGCAACAACTGGTGGGAAGTTGTCGAGGGACTCGCTCGCGGGTGGCAAAGCCTATCCAGGTCTTGACCAGCCTCCTTGTTGTACGGTTAAAATAGTGCGCTTCCGATACAATGGGCGAGGACCAACGAAGTGGTCCCTGAGTGAAGTGCTAGGACACATAAGTAGGATCCTAGAGGGTTCTGACCAGGTGATGTACGAGCTCGCAGTTGCTAGGACACCCATGCGTATGTCAAGGAAGATATGGATGAACTGGAAAGAAACTATTTTTGTGAATTGGATTTTGATATTGGATCTCGTTGGTTGACCAGTTGGTCTTCAACGAAGAGTCCAGATGATAATTTTTGTAAAACAATGGATTGGATATTTTGGAGGATTATGATTAGAAATACTATGGTTTCTTTAAAAGTTTGTTTTAAAGACAGTCGAATATGTTAAAAAGGCAATTTCATATTGAGTGTGTAAGTGTGGTGTGACTACCTTGAATTTTGCTTGAAGCGTTGGCTAGGGGACCTGGGGACTCTTTTCCTCAGTACCCAAACAAAACATAGCCAAAATTTTTATATAAAGAAATCCCACCAATTCAGTGGATGGTTAGGCGGTTGGCTAAACCATGGGCCGGTTGGGGTTAGGCTAGATTGGGGGGATTCTTGCGATACATATAGATACAATCAAGTTACGTTAGTCAGATTAAGTTTCAGGAAGACCCTTGTTCTGTGGGAGGCAATCAGCAGGCAGCTGTGCCTCGCTAAAGGGAGAGAAAAGCGGTGATTCTATGGACCAAACAAGTGCAAGTCTCTTCCTTGATCTGACCATGTGACTTACGGGTTCGGTCGGATCAATTTGGTTAATTAAAACCTTGAATCATTAGATTAATTCTCACATTAGATGATTTTACTGGTAGAATCGCCCGTCCCTTTCGGGTGAGGAAAGTTTTTCGGGTTCGGTTTTGGAGGAACCACCGAGCTAGTCTCTTGTCCAAACATCCATGGGCGAGGCCCCAAGTATGGATCCCTACCCCCGCATGAGAGGCTAACACACTGCTTCCACCACTAGTGCCCCCAGAGAGGGCATCGCGGAGGGGGGGTGGGGGTCTCACAACAAAGGGAAATGTAGAGAGACAAAGTGGGGGGGCCTTACACCCCTTGTGGTGGCGGGTGCAAGAGAGAGAGAGATAGAGGCGTCCCCAGGGTTCATGGAAATCACCACTGTAAAAGGTTAAAAAACCTTTATTTTATGTTTTTGTTCAAAGGTTGAATATCCTCACACCAAACTAATTAGTCAATGTTGATTTTTTACTCATTGTAGGGCCCTATTCTAAGTGATTTGGTAATCATACCATTAACCAACATCAAAGACAAATTTATCTCCTCCATAGGCTTTCCAACGCCCTCGTAGTGACATCTTCACTTACAACGTGTGGTAGACCGTGTCGGTGCAGGCTACCATGGAGAGGTTGCAAGCATTGTAGACCACGTCAGCATGGGCTACACAATAGAGACTTTGTTTTCGTATTTTGATGGAATTAAATCATCTCACTCTGGCATTTTTTATGGAATTTAGGTGAAATGAAAGAGAATTAACATTGCCAATACGGATCGTGCCGAAATGGGCTATCAAAGGCACTTTGTTTTTTCTTTCTAATAGAATAAAACACTCTCTTTTTGTCTTTTTGATGGAATTATATTGTGTGTTTTGTTGAAATTTAATATGTCCACTATGGACTGTGTCAGCACAAGCTATCAAAGGGACCTTATTTTTACATTTTTTGGAATTAAACCCTCTTTGTCTTGCATTTTGATGGAATTTTGTTGTGTGTATTTGGTGAAGTTAAATAGAATACACATTGTCATGATCTATCAAAGAGACTTTGTTTTCCCTTTTTGATAGAATTAAATGCTCATTTAGTGATAGAATCACTAATGAGAATACCACAATGTGTCCTCCTTACATGCATTCCCTTTCAAAGTGGGAGTTAGATAACTTTCCATGGTGGATCAATATGGATAGTGGTGAAGTACTCGAGCAAGAAAAGGAGAAGCATGCACAATTCAAGAAGGAGGTGGAACAAGGTTGTAGGAGGGACACATCTGCAGACTTGCATGGTAATATCGTTGTGCTTTTTTTTATACAAATTTAAAATGATATGTATTGACTATAGGCCTATTTATTGGTTTTGGTAGGTCATGAGAAATGTCCACATCAAGCTGAGGAGCCAATCCTTTCATAGGAGACAGAGCCTATCCTTTCATAGGAGACAGAGCCTATCCTTTTAGAGGATGATACTTCTAGTCCTGGTAAGAAGCCATTCCATCTCATATACTCATTTAATGATATAGGTTTTGATGTGTATTCAAATGAGGTGACTCTACAAAAATTCTCCTAATATCTAAGATATATTTCCCTGAACAGAAGTTCAAAAAAAATTCTCCAATGTGCATGAGGAATCAATTAAATATGTGTATTAAAGGCCTTAGCCTAAGGGTCCACATTTTAAAAAAATAGATTATGGTCCAATTAAGGTTCTAATGGGCCAATAAGATTAATCCAAGTGTTGGGATGAGATAAATCCAAAGAATAAAAGAAAATACCCAAGAATGAGTAAATGCTCACATGAGATGAAGAGTTGGCTGAGTACAAGGTTTATTAGTTAAAAATTAAGGTATATTAGTAAAAAAATGAAATATTTAGGAGAAATGATGAATTTTGGACACCTTGGTAAGGAGGGGGAGCCCCATACACCTTTTTCTTCATCATTGCTTGGGTTTTCTAATTCAAATTATCTCAATGACTTTCTTCTTCTCAACCCCTTTAAAGCTTGAGAAGCTTTAAAAATAATGATTCTTTCTTCAAATCAAGCTTTTCAAAGATTCATAATGTCTAATAGAATTATGTTAATCATTTTGCTTAATTATAATATTTTCTTTAAAAAAAACTCTCTCTTGATAAGATTAATCATCTTTATGGCTAGATCCTTAGTAAGAGGATGTTTTTCAATGATAATCTTTTGTTTCAATCTAAACTCTAGGCTTGATGAACTAGAGAATGAGAATTGATATTTTCATGATTTTAAATTAGTAAAAATGATGGTCAATTCTTTTTAGATTGATTATTGAGTAGGAAAATCTACTTTAACTCATTCTAAATGAGAAGAGGATTATACAAACAATTTTGGAAATGAGGAATGTTTAATTTAGTTTAATCAAGGCGAATAATCATAATTATGCTTATAATTATGGTTATAATTATGATAAGTATACATAGTTTAATTCTAAGCTTAAAAGAAGAGTTTCTATCATATTTTCATTACAAGATTTCATTCAATTAGAAATCTACATGATAATTATAATTATGATAATTATACATAGTTTAATTCTAAGCTTAAAAGAAGAATTTCTATCATATTTTCATTACAAGATTTCATTCAATTAGAAAATTAAAAATTATTAGTAATAGCAGCAAAGCTATGGTAAATTTTTCAGAAAAAAAATATATATATATCTTATTTTTATGCATAATACTAAAAAGAGGAATTCCTACCATATTCTAGGTTTAGATATTTTAAGCAAAAAGAATGATGTTTATCATATTCATGAAAAATACTTTTTTAGTATTTATGCATAATTATTTAATTAAGAGAAAAGAGAAAATTTTGATAAATTTAGTTTTATGCATAAGAATTTGGAAGTAAAAAGAGGAATTCCTATGACATTCAAGATTCAAACATTTAAATATTAAAAGAGGGATTTTTGGCATATTCCAAAATATGGATATTCGTATTTATTTAAAAAGAAGAATTTTCATTGTATTTAAGTAGAAAAAGGTCTAAATTAATTTTGATGTTAAAAGAAGAGTTTTCACCATAATTTCACGTAGGAAATTAGGTCATACTAATGTTGAAGATTAAATTGGTGGAAATAATATTTTAAGATATTTTTATGTAGATAAATAAAAAAATGATATATACTCAAAATTGGATTATTGGAAGAAGGGTATTTTTATAAAATCCCGTTATTCTCGTATAGAACTATTTCTTAATTCTATTGTGGTTAGGAAGGAATGAATTTCATAAAGTTAGAATTTTCCTTACGGTTAGAAGTTCTGTTAATTTTTGCACCAATTGATCTCGTATAGCGACTGCTCTGCCCTCTAAAGATTGGCCTCCTCGCCATGCAGAGCAGTCGCTATATAGGTTTTGCAGCTTCGGGAGCATTGATCAATTGGCGCAAGACAGTGGCCTTTTGGATCAGTAGTGCTCCCACTCCGGCATGGAGTCTTGACCCGGGTTTTAGATGGATTCCTCCTAGCACATCAGTGCGATATTTGGGATGCCAGATTGGACTTGATTTGTCACCTAAGCAGCAGATCGCCCCGCTTCTTTTGAGTATTCGGAAGAAGCTTTTGTATTGGAGTACAGCTTGGCTATCCTTGGCTGGGAGGGTGGTGGTGACAAATCAGGTGCTTTTAGCGACCATGTGGTACATCACGTCTTGCTGGATCTTCTCGAGCTCTTGCATCAGCCAGGTATAGAGCCTGATCAAGAACTTTCTTTGGTGTGGGCGGGATGGTCAGCCAGCCCGGGCTAAGGTTGCTTGGGCAGTTATTACTCTTCCACTGGCCTAGAGGGGCTTGGGCATTATAGATCCAGTTGATCAGAGTAGAGCCTTATTGGGGAAGCTTATTGTTCGAGGGCTGCTTCTAGGCACTGAGCCTTGGAAGGAGCTTCTTTTTCAGTGAGACTGTAGGCTAGGGCTCCTCCAGTAGGGGGCACTTGGGCACTAGAGATACGATGGATCTTCATAGAGATGAGGAGGATAGGCCTCAATAGAGGATGGGAGGACATATTTGCCTTCAGCATCCTGCGAGCTTGGGAGTTGCTGAGACTGGGGCTTTCTCAGAGACCTCCTACTTGTGATGATGAGGAGCGGGCCAGACAGCCGCTCATATGGAGCCTCGCGATACGCACTGAGCAGGGTCATATGTTGGGTTCTCGGCCTCGTCTAGCCTGGGGACCATTGGCAGCAGGCCCAGCACGCAGTTTTGGAGACTGGCAGGCCTTCTGCAGTCTCCCAGAGGAGGTCCAGGTGGAGAGGGTGAGTCACTTCAGAGGGGGGCTGATTATGCGGGATGACATTCAAGAGGCACTCACTGAGGAGTGGTTCATGCCTTTCGAGCTAGTGGCCCCACGGTTCTGGGCCAAGCTCTGGGCTAGTCGACATGCATGCAGGATCTCGACTTTTCAGTGGGGCTGGTTGCCCATAGGGGCTCTGAAGTTGGCACCTGGCTTGTCTACAGTGGTCTTCCGGCGGCCTGTGTCCGATGCGGCCACCCTTTGGAGACACAGAGACAGTGCCTATGGGACTGTCCATAGGCGCATCAGATTTGGCTGAGGATGCTATGCATTTTGGTTCTCTCTCTCCAGAGGGCATGTATACGTGGGGTGCCGCTGCTTGGTCGACATCGTGAGGGCCTGCTCTGGGATACGAGACGGAGCAGGACAGCGAGACCATCAGATTCATTAGGGGCCAGCCTCGCCTTGTTCCTTCATCGGACTTCTCGTCCGCCATCTGGACACAAGAGAGGGATCTACGATGGGAGCTCCTCAGCAGCCTCACCATCTGGTTCACCTAGAGAGCCCGGTGTTTTAGGGCCTTTGAGGGGAGACTGGAGCCACTATCACAGACTGTTTGGGGTATTTGGTAGGAGCTGATCCACACCCTACGCAGACAGTATGACCGCATCCGAGGCGACTCAGCAGATGCGGCGATCTTGCGGCGCCAGGCCTTTCACACCACTTGGCATAGCGGCCCCTTCTATACACTACACGCGGGAACCCCCCGCTGGCATTACAGGCCACTTGTTTGGCTTTCCCCCCTCCTATTGTATGATATAGCTCTCAGTTATTTGTACTGATCTTTGTACCTTTTTGCACCTAGGGAGAGTCTCCCTAGCTTCCTTGATTGGATCTCTGCTCTACCTTCTTATGAGTAGGAGAGATTTTTGTAGCCCAGTGGGGGTGGTTTTTTCAACTAATGAAAGGATCTTTTCTTGGAAAAAAAAATTTGTTGTGCAAGAGAGGAGAAATGTACGTGAGAGCTCATGTAGCTATTGTGAGGATCTTCAAGAATCAGAAGCACCACTTATTACGGTTGTTGTACAAGCTGTAGAGCTTTGAGCAGTGCACTAGAGTCTCTCCAATAGAAGACTACATTCATCTCCAAAAATAGCAAAGAAAAGTATGTAGTATTAATGTTTACAAAAACCTTTATAATATCTTAAGAGTTTTTTCCTGACGTTGCTCTGCTCTATGATACACATTCATGGTAGGCATGTTTTTATACATGTAAGAGATGGAGGGATCAACTTTGTATTATCTTAAATTAAAGTGTCATTAAATCCTAGTATAATTTCTTTGTGGTGGTGAGTAATTTACTCATGTAATATCACCATGCACTCTTCATGTGAATCCTCAAATCAAAAGCCTAACATTATTAAAAGAAATTTTTAAAAAACTACACCAAAGCCACATTATTACAATTATGCTAGGGCACTTTGTATTCTAGAATTCCTTTATAATAACATGCATTTATATGGACACACGATCCTACAGTGACCTGATATTCTTGGTGATCATTGAAGCTCTATGATATAAAGATCTTCTCATCTTTGTGATTTGAGTTTAACATCCTTTGTGGGTATAATTGGTCAAAGCTCTTCTCTTTTGTATTGTGATTTGATCCTAGAGTGATTTGATACTCTTAGTGGTCATTGTAAAGCTCCATGATACAAAGAGCTTCTCATCCTTGTGATTTGATTTTAACATCCTTTGTGGACATAATTGGTCAAATCTCTTCTATTTTGTAGTTTCCTAAACATAAATGACCTTCCCTTATTATAAAGTGTAAATAGGATCCATCATGAGATAAAAAACAAGGACATAAAGCAATCCAAGAAATCCAACAATAAGGAAGACGTAAACATTTTTTATTATGCCTTCAAAAGGGCATATGCATCTATCCGATCTCTTCTTGATTTTCTATGTGATGTAAGCATTCTATGTAATGTACGTTGTATGAAGACTTTATTCAAGCACACCCTACATGGTATGTATGCTTGATCAAGAGAAAGTATTGGAGATAGGGTGATCTAGCATCCATGGCTTAGTCTTAGTGGAACTTTATGAAGGCTAGTTTCCCTTTGTGAGGGTGTAAACACTAGCCTAAGGTCTAAATGTGTAGAAGAATGCACCCATGCATCTTTAGTGAGGATATGGGTTTGGGGTAGGCACATCCATTTGTCTCATCTCTTGGACATAAAAAAACCTATCATAGTTTTCAAAATCCCCCTGGTTAAAGCATTTATGCTCAACCACTTATTTGGAAAAACCTTCCTCAAACTCTACACCTAGGTAAATCTCCTACTGGTTTATTCTCACCACTTATTAGAGCATTTATGCTCAACCATTTATTTGGCAAAACCTTCCTCAAACGGTGCACCTAGCTAAACCTCCTACTGGTTGATTCTCCACCTAGATCAAACAAGTATAACATCTCTCTCCATAGTCTTCTAACTGAACCTTCTCTACCTCATGAATCAAATACTTGCAAGCATCCTATGAACAACATCAATGATGGGCTTCTATCACATGGCACAATCCAACCAGACCTCTTATTATCCCTTCTCTTAGTTCCTCCATCTATAGACATCCTGGTGTCACCATATGACCCAGAACCTCTTCCCAATATGTGTGCATCCATCTAGCATTCATCCCACTCCCCAAAAGCATCCTGGTGTCACCATATTATCCCTTCTCTTAGTTCCTCCATCTATAGACATCCTAGTGTCACCATATTATCCCTTCTCTTAGTTCCTCCATCTATAGACATCCTAGTGTCACCATATGACCCAGAACCTCTTCCCAATATGTGTGCCTCCATCTAGCATTCATCCCACTCCCCAAAAGCATCTGTATTTACAAGAAAAATATTCTTCTCTTCTCCAAACACATCCTTTCTATCACAAAAAATCTTCTTCACTAGATTATCCTCAAGAACCTTGTAAAAGGGTATACCACCAAAAATATATTCAAGAACAACATTCATTAGGGGAAGGTTGAGGTCTATAGGGACCCTTTAAGCTGCCATATTATGATTTTAATGACTTTTTGTTAAAATGTTAAGTTTCTTTGACTCTTCAAATGGCTAGAAGTTTGAATTTCAAAGTTTCCCGCCGAAATTGAATTTAAAATTGAGTGGGCAAAACCATATCATGTGACATATCTATGGAAAGAGCTTAGCGAGTAGATTCTGGATCTTTAATCTCCGACAAATTTTGAGCTCATATGTAGAAGTTATGGATGTCTAAAATTTCAAAAACTTCCCCCCCCCCCCACTTTTTGGGAATGAAAAGTACAAAAAGGCATCTTCTAGAGAATCTTTTGACCACCTTTAATCACCCAACATTTTTGTATACATGGCATCACATGATTGGCCCTTTTCCTTAATAACCTTTTAATCACATGGCATCTTAAAGGGCTCCTATACACCTCAACCTTCCCCTAATGACCATCTTTTCACGTAAAGCCACAAATCTTCTCAAAGCACTTTTCTTCTTGTAAAGTTGGATCTGCATGATATCCATCACCACACCCACTCTTCTCATTAATCAAACTCTAAATGTCCTACAAAATTCCTCAGGAAAATTATCACTATTCTTCACAACATGCAAGTTTTGAGCATTCCCCAAATATTCTACATCATGCAGGCGACAACTTTGATCCAATTCATCAAAGCCATATGGCTAGATAACCATACAGCCCACATTCAAGGGTTCAACAACATTAGCAGCAACATCCCTAACATCATCAGAGAGATTCCTATTCAGACCACCTCCAAGAAACTTGAGTGCAAAAATCCCATCAAAAACATCTCCAAAAACAAGCTAATTTCCCCCCAGCATTGAGCTATAAGTCTTGTCAGACCAATCTCCCTCTTGCAACCACATTTAGCAAAGATATCATCATCATGTCCACTTATCACACCATTCAAACACTAGCTCATCTTTAAGCAATTTTCATTAAGTAGGCTATAGCCCTCTTCAATCACCTCATTATAGCCATCTGGCTGAATGTCTCTATCATTCACATCCAAAGGTTCAACATCAACATCCTCCAAAAAAGCACTAAAGAATGGAAGAGCATCATTTAGCTCATCCAGATCACATTCAGTATCCTCAACAACCACGAAAACCTTTGTCACTTCTAGTACACACTCGGATGTTTTCTTCACAATACCATTCTCCAGATCCCTTCCTAAAAACATATGGCCAGCATCCTTCAAAACCATTTCTACTTCCTCTATAAGCATACCAGCAGTCAGCCCCAAGACTTCATGAGCATCAGTGCATGTGTCTCCCACTTTTGCTTCTAACAAACTTTGGTCGAGAGTTGTATCATCATCTAATCCATCCAAAGACCTTGTCACACAAGTATCCAAGCTTATCTTCCCACTTCTCAGACTAGTAACTTCACTTTCCTCTTCACTAGCTACTTCTAACAGACTTACATTACCAATCTGGCTACTTCTAATAGACTTACCTTGAGATGGTTGCTGTTTCGGACACTTGATTCTCTCTCAGATCATCCCAATAATCAATATCCCTATTGATCTCTTGTCTCTGAATGACAGCATAGACTCCATTTGGTTCTCTCCTTATCTGTAGACATTGAAGTGCCATATGACCCTTACTCCACAGTTAAAGCATTAAACCTCATCCATCCTATTCCCTGGCTGCCTCTCTCTTGGATCCTGCTGATTTGACATTTCCCCTTTCCTGACATCTTGTATGTATTCTCTTTTAAGTAGCATAGGATAGACATAACCTCCCATCCTCCTAGTGTAAAGACATTGAGGAGACGTAACTGGTCTTCCCTCAGCTGCTGAAACTACCCTTTGCTTCTAAGCCATTCTTTGTAGTTTCCTTGAGTAGTTTCCACTCCATCTCTAGAAACTCTCAAGGCCTCTTCAAAGGTTTTAGGGCTCTTCAATTCCACTTTCTCCTTCAGATCAGCATGAAGGGACTAGATAAACATGTCCTTCTTAAGAAAATGTGGATGCTCTGTTCCTTCCAAAGAAGTGTCCCATCTTCCGCACAGGTCCTCAAAATGGTCCACAAATATGTCAAACACATCAGACATATTATGCTTTAACTTTTTAATTTCCTACCATAGAGCATCTAGCAATTCACCCTGCTTATAATGCTGCATCAAAGCCACTTTAAACATCTTCATAAGCTTGACCCTGATTTGGCTAAGCTCTCCATGTCTGCAACCACCATTTGGCATCTCCCTTCAGCAACATTGTCAACTTATTCTCGTCTCTATCCTTCTCAAAGGTAAAAGCTGCCAATTCCTTTCCCACCAAAAACTCCTCGGGATCCTCTCCAACATGTCCATGGAACACCAGATATGTCATCGTGGTGGTGGCTGCCATCTGCTCTATTGAAAACTTTCAAATCTACAAACAAACTGACGGGTGCTTCAAAGCCCTCCTCAGTGGGGGCACCAAAACAATGATATGTTGGGGATACCTTCCTCTATAGCCCATCCAAAACACACCACCATGAGGATAGAACTACAACCTAGCACCACAAGCCAGCACAAACACCAAATGAAGGCACTAGTACACTCAACTGATGTCTCTTGATCTTTAACTAACACTAGAAGATGCTTGAGCACTTTCCAAACCCTTCAAAATAGCCCAGCTCACTACCCCGATGGTCTTTCCAAGACATCTCTAACCTTCAGCTACCCTTATCCGACCACCAGCTGACCATAATCACTTCTATAGTCAGCTGACACCAAGATGTCAGATTCTGACAAGTTATACTGGATCGGATAGTTGTTGCTAACACCAGTTTAGAAATGTGTCTAGCCAGTCTTCCTCAAAGTTCCTCCAATATCAACTATCTCTCTAAAGACTTGCTTCTGGAATCTACTGAGCCTCTGTTAGTACTTCCCTTCTGACCTCCTGACTGACTAGGAACTCACCCACTTATCTACTTCAGATGACCCATTTCTAAGTTATACTTCAACCTTCCAGCATCCGCTAACACCTCCAGTCCCTCAAACACTTCAAAACCCACCAAGACTCAACTCCCTACACTCACAACTCACACTCGTGTTGACGGTCTTCTGACACACAAGAATATCTTTCCCTTCAATTCTGCTTACCTACTGCTGTGCAGATAGAACTAACTGTCAAACCTAACTCAAAATCCCTTCTCTCCGAACCAGAAAATCTGGACATGCCCCTGAATATCCTCTTTTGATTCCTTGTGGGCCTCAATTGATTCTAACTAACTCCCTTCTGAGACCCGACACAGTCCTCAGCTAACACCAAGACCACTAGAGCAGTTCCCAACCTATCAGACTGACTTTTGGTTGGTTATGATTATCATCAGCCCATACCTCACAAGTGTTAAACAAAACAAAATCTATACTCCCACAAAATTAGGTGACCTCTCTTGATGCACAACTATCTCCAACTACCTCTGTTAGAATTTGCTGACTCAAACACAAGCTATTTGACACAATTCTAGTTCAACACAAGTCATCTCTTCACTCACAATTGGTTTTTTTAACAAACATGATCAAAACAACATAGGTAAAACCAAAGCATAAGATTTTGATCAATCCAACACAATTAGACCTTTTGTGTATACAAAACACTGCGACAATCTCAACAACCCTTAGATTTTTTGAGATTGAATAGATAAGAGAGAACACGACGAAACCAAGGGACCTCCACCACAGTTTATCCCCCAACAAGAACCCTGTATCTTCTTTTCCAACAACAAAAAATAAGAGTTGCATCTATACACTATAAACAACCACCAATAAACACTGTAGAAGATTATTTAGCAAGGCTTTGAGCTAGTCCAAGTTCCAACAAAGTTGGAGCCTCAGAGGTCCTAGGGAACCCACCTCCTACAAGACCCTCTTTCACAGATGCAACCTTTGCTCTAGGAAAACTCAAGTCTACTCAAACAAAACCCACGTCATCTTCTTCTCAAACAAAAAGTCAAAACAAAATTCCATAGACCTACTTCACCCAAGCATCCCTTGGCTCTCTTCCTACACTCTCGCGAAACTCTTTACTCTTCTCTCTCTACAACCCATCTCACACACAATGCCCAATCTTCTCTCCACCGCTTCCCGCAACTCTTCCCCTTCTCTCTGCAGTCTCCCCTCCTCTACTCGATACAAGTGTTATTTCTTCTTTTGGCTGAGGTATCAACTGCTAGTTTTAATTAGGTGGCTGCACAAAGGTCCCCTTTTCCTAAGATTTCAAACCAGGCTGTTTCATTCTCTGTGGTTGGAGTAGGCACATCCATTGGGCTCATCTCTTGGACACAAAAAAACCTATCAATGGCTCTTGGATTTTCTTCATTCTAACTGGCCCTTCTCCTATCTACACGAACCCCACCTCCTACTCTCACAAGATGACCACCACACCACTCAGGCTCCCATCATACCCCACTACTCCACCTCCCCACACTCCTGCTCTACACGTCCCCATCACCCCACCATCTCCTATACCACCAATCCAAGACACCTTGTACATCATCGCCACAATCTTGGAGAGTAATACACCTCCCAGTCGCCTCTGCCCATGACGTAGGCTGCTAGGAGATGACTTAGAGACCACCCCCATTAGAGGCAAATGCCATGTCATAGTGTTGGGATTTGTCAAGTTCACTCGGCCTCCCATCACACCCCACCACTCTGCCTCCCGATCTCCCATCACCCCACTATACCACCTCTTAATCTCACATCACCCCTCTCTCTCTCAAGAGGTGATTCAAGGGGAGTGCTTACTAGGTGGCTCTCTATCTAACACCATAACACCCTCTCTCTCTCTCTCTCTCTCTCTCTCTCTCTCTCTCTCAAGAGGTGATTCAAGGGGAGTGCTTACTAGGTGGCTCTCTATCTAACACCATAACACCCTCTCTCTCTCTCTCTCTCTCTCTCTCTCTCTCTCTCTCTCTCTCTCTCTCTCTAAAGGGGTGTGTTAACCCATGACGGACATTGAGATGTACTATGTTTTACGTCATTAATTTAAATATTCTGAGTCATGGGCCGGGCTTGTCGGCACCATATGTTAAGGATAAAGGGATTGGGTGATCGCCGATGAGAGGCGCACCTTGAATATCAGTAGGATAAGGGTTAGGGTCGGCCGGCCATGTATGGGCGCCCAAGTGTGAACGGCCAAGTCACCTATAAGAGTCAAATGTAACCCTAAAATCCTCATTCTCATGTGTTGTGAATACAAGAGTGCTCTTGTCTTATCTCTTTGGTTTCCTTCTCCTGCGTGTGTGTGAGAGAGAGAGAGAGAGAGTGAGAGAGCGATCGAGCACTGTGTAGCGGTACGGCGGCGGAGAGGCGGTAGAGCGGCGACGGCGGCTCCTCCTTCACGGCTGCGACGCGGGAATCCTTCAAGGCGGCGGTTGAGCGGTGAGTGACACACCCTTTGGCATTCTGTTTGAGCTTCCTTCCCTGGTTGTATGCTTGTAGCCATTCGTGGCTCGCATACGGTGTCCGGCAAGTCCCCAGCTATGACCTGTGCACCAAAAGCGCACATTTTTGGCACCGCTGTCGGGGAGTTGCCCTGCACCAAGCTCCAGTTTGCAGCTCGGCTGCTGCGTGAAGTTTAATCTACACTGTAGGAAAGCGACTGTGTGTTTGCTGTTGAGGTGTTTCTGTGGTTTGCAATCTCTATTTCTGCAATTTGTCTTCTGCATTTCTGTTTCTTTTGTTATTTTTCCGCTCCGCGTGTGGGCGCACGGTCGGTTATCTGGTTTTTTACGTGTGAGGGGGGTTTCTGAATCCCCAGATCTGTGCTGTGTGCGCGAACTGCGCCGCGGCCAAGGCTGAACCTAAAGAAACCCTAGAAAACTTATCAAAAAAATAGAAAATAAAAATATTTAAAAAATAAAAAATAAAAAAATAAAAAAATTAAATTTTAAAGAAAGAACCAAACGTGTGGAGAGGAAAGATTTTCTAATTGGAGAAAAAAAAATTTGAAAAGAAAGAACCCCAATTGACCCACGACCCCCACAACCACGACCCCGGCCTCGATCTTTTGATATATATATATAGGAGAGTGAGCCTCCATAGCTTTCTTTCAAGTGAGAGCTTATGGGAATTTGTGCCCTATATGTAGCCCACTCCCCAAGGAGTAAAGTGAGCATGTGGGATAAAGCCCTCACCCTTTCCTCCACAAGCAAATAGGCTTTCGCCCCTTCCCCCCAAAGGAAACGGACTGTTTTGAGGACTACAGGAGCTCTAGATAGGCGAACACGGTGCTGTAAAGCACACTAGGATCCTTTAAACGATACGCTCGTTTCGAGCTATCACACGCCCTAGTCCAGGTTCGACCATAAGTAAGGGGGTCAAAACGGGTTAAAAACAATCTAAAAACAAGTAAAAAGGGGGTGCGAAACACCTAAGAAACCACTTGTGTGAGTTTCAAGGGTAGTCACCACCAACGCACATAGGGTACCCACGTCACATGCATCTACGTTATGGTCGGGTGCTAGAGCCTGAACCACTAGAAAGCATTTCAGTCTACGTAAGCTCACACCATCCCTCCACGTTGGCATCTTGGCCTTCGGCTGGAACCCAAGGGAGTGCAACCCAAGATCCACGAATAGTGGATAGTGACTCATCCTCTGACTCAGAAGCCATGGAAGGGCACCCTACCAAGAACCCTGAGGAGACAAGCCAAAACATGCCAGTGTAGGCCCCACAACCCGGATCTAGCATGTTTAGTCGTCTAATAGAGACCTTTAGTAGAGCTACACGCTCTGAACATGCGACAAGCGAAGTAAATGAGGAAGGAGGGGTAGTAGATTCGCCATTCACATCTTATGTAGACCCTACCCTCCCAAAGAGTGTCCATGTGGATATTCTACCCACTTCGTTTAATGAGGGCCCTACTGAGCTACCACATTCCGATGCTCTTCCTAAAGTAGAGGTCCCTAGAAGCCAATCCATAAGAAGTGACATTGCGTCCACTTCAAGAGAACCGTTTGGCACACCAAGTCTAGATGGGATATTTCTCAATGAAAATTGGGAATATGATCTACACACAGAGACTCTAACTGACCTATACACAGGTTACACATACCATGTAGGTTGGTTAGAAGTCCTACGGTCTACATCTAGCGCCACTAATCTAGAAGAGCAACAGCAAATGATATGTGAGGTTATTCATAGAATTATCCACATTGAGAGGCAAAATAGGGGAGTGGACCTAGTTTCCACTGGCCCTATGAGGTTTTTGGATACGGGCAAGGCCAAACAACCAACCCTATCACAATTGGAGACTCCCTCGGTGAGTCCCATAGACCCTTCGTATGTTTTTTCGCCTGGAGTCTCAATGCAGGTTGAGCCCACGGGCAGTAACTTTAGTTTTCCAACCTTGGCTCAACTTTCCATTAAGGAATCCACAATGCCTACCCCAATGATGAGCATGACAGAAAGCGCACCTGTTACCACTGTAGTTAGTACAACACCACTACCTAGTGGAACAGTACCTACAACAGTGCGTGCCCGTGCCTATCGACCCTATGTACCTATCTCAACTCATGCTCATGTAGCTCCTACGCCTCTTAGTATGCCAATGGCGTATGCTCCACGACCGCCTTATCACCACCCTTATCCAATAGGAGCTAGGCCTAGTCACATATCATATCCTACGTCATTTGCCAACATACTCAGACCAACGCCAACTCCTATCAGCCAGGCTATCCCAGAAGTGCCTCCACCAACTATGCCTGCTCACTTAGGTGATCTCGCAGCATTTGCTTAGACGATCAGATGATCCATTGCGAAAAACATGCGAGGCATGCCTGAGAGAGAACCTAGAAGCAAGGCAGTACAAGTGGCTAAGCTCACTCAAAACTTCAGTGGTAACGAGGATGTTAGGAAGCACATTGAAGTCTTTGAACACGTGTGTGATTCCTTGGAAGAGCACAATGAGTTGCATAAGCGTAAAGCCTTAGGCTTAACCTTGAGTGGGAAGGCCGGAGATTGGTATCGAACCTTAAGGGTTGAAGAGCACACTCACTACCCCACTCTCAAGAGATTGTTCTTGAAAGAATACATACGCGAGGGTGTGCTTTGGGGGGTAGCATCTCAACTTCAAAAAGCTGAACGCGAGGAAGGGGAGTCAGTGAGAGACTTTATAAGTCGATTGAAGCATCTAAATTCTCGCTGCACTCCTGATGAACGCTTCAATAACAACCAACTCCTCGATAGATTCATCCAAGGATTGCGCCACGAGGACATTTACAATGGCCTAGTCATTAGAGGTCTTACAACGTGGGAAGCAGTCACTGCCAATGCAATCCAGTTAGAAGACAACTTGATGATTGCAGGTAAAAAGGTGTCTTCAGAAACAAAATCCGTTAGTTCGCAAGTATCTGGGCACGAGCCAATGTGCACACATGAAACATCAAGACGATGTGAAACGTCATAGCATGAATGTGTAGACGTGAATCTGCAAGGGACGTGAATTGGCAGTCTCATGAATTTATAACAGTGCTGCGTGCATAGGTTCAGGATGGATTTTTACATATATTTGACAAACAACATGTATTGATTGCATACACTGGTGGATTTATATCCAACACAAGATGTCAGGCATTCATTCATTCAATCGATTGATTCTAAAACATGTTTGGACTCACATGATCAATTTGATATCATCATAGAGAAAAAGAGAGAAAAAAGGAAAGGAAAAAGACAAGGAAAAAGAAAAAGAAAAAGGTTAAGCTCCCACCTCGAAGGACTTTGGTAGGTGCAAATGCATGATGAACAAATGTAGCTTGCAGATGATGAAGACACTCCCACACGATGCAAAGTGACAAGAAAAAAGAAGGAAATTTGATTTTATAATGCAACCGTCAGACAGGGTGGCTACATTTAATGAAACGCCACGTGTCATTGCATAATTGGCTGCCGTAATTCTGACCGTTTCATGGCGTGAAACTCTTCTCACTCTTTCACGGTGTGAAAATCTAAACAATGGTTCACGAGACATGAACCACTGTAGGGTGGTTCATGGTGTGAAACTTTTTCCTACTATTTCACGTGGAGTTTATAAGATCGAATTTTTATCTTCCGTGCTCAAAAACACACACATACATATGATGATGCATTGCTTACCTTGTCCCTTTGATTTTATCATGAAAACCAAGGGTTCACCTGGGGCATTTGTTGATGTAGTCTTTTTAGTTCTATGTGGGAGCTTCTTATTGTTCCTTCCACCCAAGTAAATAGTTTTGTTGCTATGTTTGTTTGTGTGGATGGCTTCTTTTTAGAACATCTTTGCTTCTATCCTCAAATGTCTTGTTCAATTCTGTAAAAGTCAGAGGAGGTATTGTTGTTGCCTTGGTCATCCTCAATTCAGTTGGCTGAATTTTCTTTCTCCTCCACACAAGAGCAGGTGTGGTGCTGGCTTGATCAGGAAGTTGATGCTATAAGCCATCACATCTCTTTGTTTGTTGATTCGAGCCGTTTGTGGTTTTGGCCATTCGCTTGGGTTTGGGTACCTATATTACTGCATTTCCTTGATAGTAGCCTTGTGCCCACAGTAGAGTAGGTCCTTTTGGACCCATTGCTGATGACAATCATGAGGTCTCTGCAAGTGCTAGGAGTTTTGCCACTTGGTAGGTGTTGGCAACTGCCAAATTTTGGATTGTGGTTTCCCCTGAATCCTCTCCTTACTCATCGTCGTGTCCTTCCTCTCTAGTTGATCCTTAAGTTGATTCTTGAGCACCCATTCATGTGTACCCTTGTATGTTGGGTATTGTGTAGGCAACTTCAGCATAATGGGTGCATATTTTGTTTTTCGAGGTGTTGCCTCTGCAGTGATTTGTTTCCCTTGATTTGCCAAGTTCCATAATGGTATGGGCATGACCTTCTCACCGATGGTCAATGACACTGTTCTTTTTTCCCATTGGATATTGCACTTGTCATAGATCCAAGACCGTCCTTGGATCATCTCTTCGTCCATTGTACCTACAAGCATCACAAACACCTTTCAAGCCAAGGAAATATTTTTCATGGTGGGGAAATATTAACATTTAAATACCCCTCGGTCTTTGTGGTTGTTAGGTGCACACTACAAACTTGCGCATCTGTGGGTTCAAGGTGTGGTCTTTCTAAGGCTACCCAAGTATCATATGAGATGGACCCTATATCTATTAATGCAATACTTGTTGCAATGCCCTTAGTTGTTGTTGTGAGTCCCAACTTGAGTTGTGCTGGCTCAATGTTTAGATCCCCTTCATCCACAAGGGTTATGGATGCCATGTTGACATGATTATCAAAGCATGGAAGCGCAGAGAGAGAGAGGAGAAGTTTTGCAGGGCGCTGCTCTTAGTGATTGTGTATGCCAAGTGTCGTACTGTATCAAGGGCCTGGTGAGGAGGAAGCTTGTTACACACACATACACGCTGCCTCTCTCTCTCTCTCTCTCGTGATCAGGCTGTAGCCGCAGACAAGGGGAATTTAGTCCATGATGAGATATCAAGGTACGGGCTGATAGAGTATGATATTGTGCAGGGTGGTTCTCTCGTGGCCATGTATGCTTGAAGTGGTGCTATTTTCAAAAGCCGTCAAGTGCTAGTAGCCATCGCAGCTCATATATGTGATCGCTACAGTAGTGGATGATCGTTGATGTGTTGAGACAATGGGCTACAAAGGTACTCCTCTCCTATTAAGGGTGTGATGGCGATGGCAATACGGCTGTTGCGGTTGGTGTCGGAGAGAGCAGAGAGTTTTTTGTGTGTTACCTTGTTGGGTTACCGCTCCCTGGTATCTGTGGGCAGCTCGTATTAGCCAGAGGGTGTGTTGTTTTTTTGCTCGTAT
Organism: Cibotium barometz; assembly: GCF_041138505.1. NCBI lineage: Eukaryota > Viridiplantae > Streptophyta > Polypodiopsida > Cyatheales > Cibotiaceae > Cibotium > Cibotium barometz. The sequence goes on from NC_141072.1 coordinate 41,896,129, forward strand.
TGCTACTGCTGGTAGCGAGCAGAGATGTGTTGTTTTGTTTGGGCTGCTGCTCTCAGCCCATGCCCTAGGTATATGTTGCCAAAATGAATGATGGTTATGGTTTGTGAGTATATAGCTTCTACGTGTTGAAAGAAGCTTGTATGGAAGTGTTGGTTGGGAATTCAAAGATGGATGATATTGGTGATGTATTTGGCTATGGTTTGTGTGTTTGTATCTTGTGTGTGTTGATTTGAAGGAGAAGGCATGATTGACGTGTTTGGTGGTGTAGTCCACAGGTTTACACTCTCACAATGCACCTTGTGCCAGCCTTCGATTACCTCGTCATACACACAGTGGAAGTGTATGTGTTTGTTGGGTGATTATTTTATTTATGGTGCCCCTGTTTTGTGCTAGTGATTCCAAGGTTGGGGGAGTGGGAAGCTATAGAGGCCTGTTTTCTTGTTCTTTTTCCACTCCACACCGTGAAACATACACACATGAAACAGCATGGTGTGAATGTGTAGACGTGAAACATCATGAGACGTGAATGTGCACACGTGAAACATCAAGACGATGTGAAACGTCATAGCATGAATGTGTAGACGTGAATCTGCAGGGACGTGAATCGGCAGTCTCATGAATTTATAACAGTGCTGCGTGCATAGGTTCAGGATGGATTTTTACATATATTTGACAAACGACATGTATTGATTGCATACACTGGACAACACAAGATGTCAGGCATTCATTCATTCAACCGATTGATTCTAAAACATGTTTGGACTCACATGATCAATTTGATATCATCATAGAGAAAAAGAGAGAAAAAAGGAAAGGAAAAAGACAAGGAAAAAGAAAAAGAAAAAGGTTAAGCTCCCACCTCGAAGGACTTTGGTAGGTTCAAATGCATGATGAACAAATGTAGCTTGCAGATGATGAAGACACGACTCCCACACACGATGCAAAGTGACAAGAAAAAAGAAGGAAATTTGATTTTATAATGCAACCGTCAGACAGGGTGGCTACATTTAATGAAATGCCACATGTCATTGCATAATTGCTACCGTAATTCTAACCGTTTCATGGCATGAAACTCTTCTCACTCTTTCACGGTGTGAAAATCTAAACAATGGTTCACGAGACGTGAACCACTGTAGGGTGGTTCATGGTGTGAAACTTTTTCCTACTATTTCACGTGGAGTTTATAAGATCGAATTTTTATCTTCCGTGCTCAAACACACACACATACATATGATGATGCATTGCTTACCTTGTCCCTTTGATTTTATCATGAAAACCAAGGGTTCACCTAGGTACTTTTGGGCATTTGTTGATGTAGTTTTTTTAGTTCTATGTGGGAGCTTCTTATTGTTCCTTCCACCCAAGTAAAAAGTTTTGTTGCTATGTTTGTTTGTGTGGATGGCTTCTTTTTAGAACATCTTTGCTTCTATCCTCAAATGTCTTGTTCAATTCTGTAGTAGTCAGAGGAGGTATTGTTGTTGCCTTGGTCATCCTCAATTCAGTTGGCTGAATTTTCTTTCTCCTCCACACAAGAGCAGGTGTGGTGCTGGCTCGATCAGGAAGTTGATGCTATAAGCCATCACATCTCTTTGTTTGTTGATTCGAGCCGTTTGTGGTTTTGGCCATTGGCTTGGGTTTGGGTACCTATATTACTGCATTTCCTTGATAGTAGCCTTGTGCCCACAGCAGAGTAGGTCCTTTTGGACCCATTGCTGATGACAGTCATGAGGTCTCTGCAAGTGCTAGGAGTTTTGCCACTTGGTAGGTGTTGGCAACGGCCAAATTTTGGATTGTGGTTTCCCTTGAATCCTCTCCTTACTCATCGTCGTGTCCTTCCTCTCTAGTTGATCCTTAAGTTGATTCTTGAGCACCCATTCATGTGTACCCTTGTATGTTGGGTATTGTGTAGGCAACTTCAGCATAATGGGTGCATATTCTGTTTTTCGAGGTGTTGCCTCTGCAGTGATTTGTTTCCCTTGATTTGCCAAGTTCCATAATGGTATGGACATGACCTTCTCACCGATGGTCAATGACACTATTCTTTTTTCCCATTGGATATTGCACTTGTTGGCATAGATCCAAGACCGTCCTAGGATCATCTCTTCGTCCATTGTACCTACAAGCATCACAAACACCTTTCAAGCCAAGGAAATATTTTTGATGGTGGGGAAATATTAACATTTAAATACCCCTCGGTCTTTGTGGTTGTTAGGTGAACACTACAAACTTGCGCATCTGTGGGTTCAAGGTGTGGTCTTTCTAAGGCTACCCAAGTATCATATGAGATGGACCCTATATCTATTAATGCAATACTTGTTGCAATGCCCTTAGCTGTTGTTGTGAGTCCCAACTTGAGTTGTGCTGGCTCAATGTTTAGATCCCCTTCATCCACAAGGGTTATGGATGCCATGTTGACATGAATCAGGCCTTTATGCTTTGACTTGCCTAGCCTTAGCTTCCTCTTGCACTTGCTGGATTTTTTATTTTGCTAACTATTTTTGTTGTTTTAAGAGATGTTCTTGAGAGCATCTCTTGGGTCAATGGTCCAAAATATTTTTTCAGTTTACTCTCATTGACATAGCCCTTCATTTGGATACCGTCAATTGTTTCTATTTGGATAGACCCCTGTGGTATGATTTTTGATACTCGGAATGATCCCAGGCCTCGACATTTAAGTTTCTTTTTCCTGGTGTTTCCCACACCATACATGAGGACAAGGTATCCCATTTTTAGTTCTTTTTGCTTAAGGTTTTTATCAAACCAGTGTTTCCGGCATAATTTTTCGACCACATGAGCCCATGTGATGCTATGACCTGGGTCTCATCTAGTTTTTCCAAGTCAATTAGCCTTTTAGCTAGACGCACCTATACAGCAATCCTTAAGCTTGGGACTAGGTATTCCATGGGCATAACTGCTTCCACACCATAAGCTAGACAAAAAGGTGTATATCCCGTTGCTACCTTATATGACGTGCGCTAGGCCCAAAGAGTCAGCTTATGCTCCCAATCTGTTCGACTTGCTTCCAATTTCTTTGTCAAGATGGTACACAAGATCTTGTTGGTACTTTCTACTTGACCATTGGCTTGAGGGTAGTAAGGTGATGATTTTCAATGGATCACTAAGAATCCTGCAAGTAATTGATTAATCACCTCATTGATAAAATGTGAGCCACGATCACTCACTAATTCTAATGGGTAGCCAAGCCTTGATATGATTTGCTCATATACAAATTTTGTAGTTATTTCTGCATCAGCTTTCTAAGCCCTAGCTTCCGCCCACTTTGTGAAATAGTCCGTGGGGTGGCTCGATTATGTACTGGGCTTGGGATGGATGTGCCACTAGACTAATCGGCCCCACAAAATCTATCCCCCATTTCTCAAATGGTTGCCTTACGTGATGGGAGTTAGCAACATCTTTTCCTTTTGTTATGGAATAGCAAAATGTTGACATTCCTTGCATCGTTTGATGAACTCTATGGCATCCCCGAATAACTTAGGCCACCAGAGTCCAGCTTAAAGCACTTTTCAAGCTGTAATTTCTCTAGCAAAATGCCCGCCTGCTATCCTTGAATGAGATTCTTCCAGTATGGTTACGAATTCATCCTCTCCTACGCATCGCTTAAGCACATAGTCTTTACCTAGCCTATATAGTTCTCCTGCAATCAATTGATATGGTGCCGCAAGCTTGATAAGCCATCGCATCTTATCCTTTTTCAAGGGTATGTCCTATGGAAAACCATAAGCCAGATACTCTGATATCACTTCGCTCCACTCAGGTAATCATTCATTTACATCTTGATTTACATGACATCACATCTCATCCATTCATTCACATCTGTCTGCTTCACATCACATCTCGTCAGATCTATTTGCTTCACCTCACATCTCGTCACATCTATTCACCTCACATCTCATCACCTCTATTCACATCACATCCATTCATCCATTCATTCACACCTATCTGATTCTCATCACATCTCATTACATCTATTCACCTCACATCTCATCACCTCTATTCACATCACATCCATCCATCCATTCATTCACACCTATCTGATTCTCATCACATCTCATTATATCTATTCACCTCACATCTCATCACCTCTATTCACATCACATCCATCCATCCATTCACACCTATCTGATTCTCATCACATCTGATTACATCTATTCACCTCACAACTCATCACCTCTATTCACATCACATCCATCCATCCATTCACACCTATCTGATTCTCGTCACATCTCATTACATCTATTCATCTCACATCTCATCACCTCTATTCACATCACATCCATCCATCCATTCATTCACATCTAATCTGATTCACATCACATCACATCTTATCCATTCACATCACATATCATTCATTAATACTTGTCCGACTCACATCACATCACATCCACCCATTCACATCACATCCATCACATCACATTCATCCATTCACATCTAGTTACTCACATCCACATCCATATCCATATCCATTACATCATATCTTATCACATCCTATTTTCACCTTATTACATCCATTCACATGCTATTCCCATTTAATAGCTTTTTCTAGTTTGATATCGATAATGGGACTTTTTCTAAATTTCTACCAATTGCTTGGTCTAATTAAAGGTTCCTTTTCTCGAATGACTATTTCTATATTCCTTCTCAATTCCTCAATTCAATTATATTCAATATTCGTCTTTTGAATAAAAGAATTCATGGGATTTGTAGAAATCAATTCTACCCATATTTCCACTTTTGGTAAATAATCATAAATTGAATTATACTAAAAATTTCTCTTCTTCCCATTGAATTTCTTGCATCTCAATTACCATGGGAATTCCTCTTTTTGTATTTAATTATTTGCAATTCAATTTCATGGGAATTCCTCTTTTATCATCAAATATTTCTCATAAAATAAATTCATCTAAAATAAAATATCCATTATTTCAATAGTCTAGGAATTTTTCTTTTCCCATCTAAATTATACAATTCCAAATGTCATAGGAATTCCTCTTTAAACATTAAATATTTCTCATAGATTAAATAAATTTATCTAAAATTCATCCTTGAATTTAAATAAAATACTCATTAATTCCAATATTCTAGGAATTTCTCTTTTCCCATCTAAATGATGGAATTCCAAATGTCATAGGAATTCCTCTTTTAACATTTAAATATTTCTCATAGATAAAATAATTTTATCTAAAATTTATCTTTGAATTTAAATAAAATACTCATTAATTCCAATATTCAAGGAATTTCTCTTTTCCCATCTAAATGATGGAGTTCAAAATGTCATAGGAATTCCTCTTTTACAATTAAATATTTCTCATAGATCAAATAAATTTATCTAAAATTTATCTTTGAATTTAAATAAAATACTCATTAATTCCAATATGCTAAAAATTATACTTTCCTTATTTAAATATTTGAATTCCAATATGGTGGGAATTCCTCTTTCATCATTTAAATTTATCTATGCAAAAAAATAAATTTAACTAAAATCCTTCTTTAACTTTTAAATAAAATATAAATTATTTTAGTATCCCAATGTTTCTCTTACTTCATTGGAATACATGGATTTCCATTGTCGCGGGGATTACTCTTTTAACATAAAAATGAATTACTAAAAATTCCTCCTTTACCATTTAAATATTTATGCATAAACATAAAATCTATTTTTTCATGATTATAAAGAGAATCATTCAATTAATCTAGGATGATTAAAAACTGCTACAATCTCAATACAGTGAGACCAACTAATACATACATCTGATTTTTTTCTGTTTTGTCATTGATTGTAGCATATACTATATAACATACACCATATTTTGCAAAGACATACGGTTCATTGTCAATATGGTCAACTCAAGGCATAGAGAAGTCACATTACATGGCAAGAACAGGTTACTTTAAGCACAGTAGACATGGTAGAGGCAAGAATCGAGCCAATAGTCTTTTAGAGTTACATCAATGGACTTGCAAGAAATTGATTCACAAAGCAAAACAAAAAGACACATTCAAGTTCTCAACATTGATATGGTGGAGGCAAGAATCGAGCCAATAGTCTTTTAGAGTTACATCAATGGACTTACAAGAAATTGATTCACAACGCAAAACAAAAAGACACATTCAAGTCCTCAGCATTGACATGGTGGAGGCAAGAATCGAGCCAATAATCTTTTAGAGTTACATCAATGGACTTACAAGAAATTGATTCACAAAGCAAAACAAAAAGACACATTCAAGTCCTCAGCATTGACATGTGCAATACAGTGAGACCAACTAATACATACATCTGATTTTTTTCTGTTTTATCATTGATTATAGCATATACTATATAATCATACACCATATTTTGCAAAGTCATACGGTTCATTGTCAATATGGTCAACTCAAGGCATGGAGAAGTCACATTACATGGCAAGAACAAGTTAATCTCAATACAGTGAGACCAACTAATACATACATCTGATTTTTTCTGTTTTGTCATTGATTGTAGTATATACTATATAATCATACACCATATTTCGCAAAGACATACGGTTCATTGTCAATATGGTCAACTCAAGGCATGGAGAAGTCATATTATATGGCAAGAACAGGTTACTTTAAGCACAGTAGACATGGTGGAGGCAAGAATCGAGCCAATAGTCTTTTAGAGTTACATCAATGGACTTACAAGAAATTGATTCACAAAGCAAAACAAAAAGACACATTCAAGTCCTCAGCATTGACATGTGCAATACAATTGATTAATACAGAAAAGTGACAATGCGCTTGGAATCAGTCAACCACCGTGACAATGCGCTTTAGTTGTGACATCGCTCTAGAGTCAGGGTTGGGAGAAGGTGGTCTAGATGAGGTGAGCTTGATCTTTTTCAGTGGTCTTCCTTTTCTTCTTCTTCTTCCTCTTCATCTGTCGAGAGATCTATTTTTGGCATCTGCACCGTTGGAGGCAATAGTTAGTTTTTTTTAAGATGAAGCCTTTATATATTAAATAAAAAACATACAAGCGGCATATTTTGTATTTTAGTTATATTTTGTAAGCTGAAATAGTTTGTCTTCTAGGCCTGAAAATTGATGGCCTGCCCTAACCTTTAACACGTGAAAGCCTATAAACTTACTTGGCCTTCATATTTACAGAAAAAATATGAAGGTTTTTGCTTTAGTGGAGGGGGGCTCAAACCAGCTCGTCCCCCCACCTCATCGTGTGTGTGTGTGTGTGTGTTCCTTTTTTAGTGTTTTTGAGAGAGAGAGAGAGAGAGAGGGGGGGGGGGGAGGGAGGGAGGGAGAGATGGGCATACGTGTAGAAAAAATTGAAAGCTTCAGTTTTCCAAGATGAAGGGGCGATGGCAATGCAGAGGGACATCAATGTATCTTACTCAACGCAAATGAGTGTCTCAGCTTATCACAAAGCCGGTTAGCTTTGAGGATTTCCTATTAGACTTAAACCTAGAAGGATTTTAGCTTGCAAATAAAATTTAGGAAATAGTGTAAAGTTCTAAAAATGTATGTCCCAAATTGCTTGATTTGCTGGTTTGAGAAGAGTCCAATGGGAATTTGGGTACGTTTCTCAAAAATATTTACCCCGAACACTGCTCCCAAGGGAGATTTGGGACGTTATCGACTCATACCACTCGTGCGGACATTTAAAAGGTCAGATGCATTAATAACACATCAATATGGTATGTACTATGTGCTCACTCCTCTCCTTTCTTGCATGTGTATTTTTTTCACCTCTGACTCTCACAAAATAGCAAGAGCCAAACACCACCATCGCTGCTATATCCATCGTCCTCCGAGTCTCCGACTACATCAGCCCCCTCAATGCCCCCCAAACTGAGCCAAACTCCATTGGCCTCTACATCCATTGCAGGTATTTTAGAGTTCTTTTAGACCCTCTATTAACATTTTGCTCGTTCTGACCTATGGGTTTTTGTCTGTGCATATCACTTGGTTCTGACCTGTGGGTTTTTGTTTGCTTTATATCGCTTAGTTTCGACCCCATTGTCATAACGTTTTTCGTGGGATCAGTACCAAGCAATTTAAAGCCCTCTTATTCCTGGTTGTTTTATATAACTTGGTGACGACCCCATTGTCATAATGTTTTTCATGGGGTCAGTACCAAGCGATTCAAAGGCCTCTAGAATCTTGTCTGCTTTATATCACTTTGTACCAACCCCACTGTGATAACGTTGGTCATGGGGTCAATAACAAGCAATTCTAAGCCCTCTGGACTCTTTTTTGTTTTATATCACTTGGTTCCGACCCCATTGTCATAATGTTTTTTGTGGGGTGAGGCGGCATATCCTTACAGTTTCCCCCCTCCATCCTTGTACAAGGCCATCTGAGAACTCGTGTGCTCCTCATAACAAGGACACCCATTCGCAGAGTAGGTTAAGACTAGAACACCCCAGTGATGATGCCCCTCAAGTAGAACCTCACACACAACTAGAACCGGAGGCACAACCACAACCGGAGGACCAACCACAACCGGAGGCTACTGCAGTAGCACAGCCACACAGCCCTCCATTGAAGTTGAAATTGTTGCAGAAGAAGAAGATGCAAACAGGATAGAGAGGGAATTAAATCTAATTGAAGCAGAGAATATCAGAGAATTGAGAGTTTTTGAGACTGCTGCACCGGTTAGAGTGGCATTTTCACTTCAGGGCCAAAGACTTGTCAAGCCTCTGGATGGATACGATTTACATGTTTTGATGAATGACGTAATGGAAAGCATAGATAACATTGTCAATATTTTACTATGGTATGTATAGTATATATAATGCATGATGTATATAGTATAATGCATGAAGTACGAGTGGACTGATTCTTTGTTCTTTTCATTGTTGCCTTTAGGTATTGTATATTACTACTACCAGAAGAGGTCCAAAATTGTACATATACTCTGGATCCTCTCATTTTCGGTGGCATTACAAAATGATAGCTCATCATTTTTTAGTCTTATGTCCTGAACCAGTGAACCTCAATTTGGTAAGAGTTATTTTCACGACTTACCATGAAGAGTGAGTCTCATGTTAAGTTTTAAATTGACATCAAATATTTGGTAATCTATGTGTTTTCTTTAATAACACCTATGTCCTCTTTGTTTTTTTTAAGCTGACACTGGAGTTTGCTTTTGTACGACATTGAGCAAAACACGTGTTATTTTGCAAACTTTGTTCAACAATATCATGGCTACGTTAGAGGGTAAGTTCTTATTGACATTTCCCTCTTCCACAAGCATGTAGATTTATTTAAGCAGGATAAGTTGATGCTTGTTTTTTTGACCTCTTAGATGTGCTCAAAAATTTGTATATGCATTGGAACATCTCTTAATGGAGTCTAACCTTGTACAAAACATGACATATCATAAGATAAGGGTGCCAGTCCAGCCCAAAGATGTCAACTATGATGGAGGACGGCCCTAAATGGCTACCTTTTAATAAAGAAATTTTTTGATATTCCTGATGTAAGTGATGTTTATAACGTAGACTTGCATAATCTAACGTAGCTATAATGTCCCTAACAAAGCCTTTCTCTGTGTATAGGAAATAATTCTGAGCAAATATTCTCCCTTGCACGTAAAACAGTTCAGGACCAAAGCTGATCGTGCAGAAGAAGAGTCAAGAGGACATACGAATTTGCAAGGGAAGCTGTAGAGAGAGTACGTCAGCAAGATGAGGAGCGGCAAAGACGATTCAAAGCACATATGGTTGCCCTCAATGATTATGAGAGGCTGCAAGCTGAGGTGGATGAATGGGTGGAATCTAGGAGGTAGGTCGAGATGCAGGCGGAGAGGGGAAGAGAAGAAACATTGTAGGAAGAAATGGAAAGACTGGATCAGGACCAAAATCAAAGGCCACCTCAATCCCAAAGCACAATCAAGTTCTCAATCACGGCATCGCTTATGTGCCCCAGAGTCTTCTAATCGACGTCAGCATCATTAGACTTTTATTTACATTTGTAACATTAACATTAATTTTGTAAGAGACCTAACATTGATATATAAGAAAAAAATCTTTCATATATTAAATTGCTTTTGGAGTTATAATGTTTTGATTTTGTCATCATTCAACGACTAATCAAGTGAATAGTATGAGAGACAGATTCGTTACAGGAAGTCATTTTCTCTTTTCGCCTTGGCACCTATAAAAAAAGGGTTTTGTTAGTGGTTTCTTACATAATGTTCTGTACAACATACTAAATGGTGAATGTAAATATAAATGGTTTACCTTTTTAGTATCCATTGTAAATGTATAATCTTTTGGAAATTGTTCAATCTCCTCGTATATGTAAGGTCTTCTCTAATTTGAGAAAGAGATGTTTTAGATAGTGTGTTCAGCATTGTAAACAATTGCCCTTCCAAATATATCTCCATTACTAGAGGCGTATTCTCAGGATCTGACTCCAAATCTTGATCTAATGGAACAAGGTTGCCATTAATATAATGATATCTGGTGTAGTGAAAAGTTGCAATGAAGTTTTGAGAGCCAATAATGTACTTGCAAATTATTGACTTCTTCTCCAAAATAGAAATGATGCCTTCTATCTTAAATGCCTTTTGTCTTTCTCTTGTCCCAACCATTGTCCAAAACATCTAGTGCCTTACTTGACTTGCAAATAAACACTGTTGAAGTATTTCTTATTTCTTCATCAAAGAAAAAGTTAACAAACACTTCGATAGGCATAAAAATAGTAAGCTTGACATTCTTTGTTGCAAACAGATATCTTAAGAAACTTCGATATGTCGTGATACAACCTGATCCTATAACATTCACTAGTTTGTGAAGTTGGCAATGGCCAATCTTTGCTTCCAAATAATGGGAGGGGTAATGGAGTCAAACGGCCCCATCCAGAAGACGTGTTTGGTTCAAAGTATTGCATATCATAGAAAATATGCCGTGGTCTACAAGATCTCTATGAGTTCTTCCTTTGTAAATTTTTTCTCCTACATTTGCATGGAAAGCATCAAAATTCCCACTTATACTCTCTACTGGTTGCTAGTCTATCCTATTGGATGGATAAATATCTGCATAAAACCAAAAGATTAGACACTTTTAAAATAATAAGGAGATAGGATTGAATGGATAAACAACTACACTTTTAAAACAAAAGAAGCTTTGACTGAGATACTACTCACAGTTGGGACGATATTGTGGAAGACCAGGAGGAAAATTTTTCACCCTCAAGTCTACATGTTGGAAAACATGTTGTATTAGTACCTCTATCACACACTTGATAGATTCACATACCTTGAACTCTTTAACTTGTCCCTTGAATGGCTCCACAAATTCATTAGCATTTCTTCTCTTCCTCTTCCTTCTCTGTAAAAGTACCCAGCTCTCGATTGTAATTGTAGATGGTATCCATGTCCCATCATTCGTATTATAACTATTGAATACAGTAATAGCTGAAATGCTAGTACGAGGCTTTCTACAAGTTGCCATTTTGTGTAGCAAAAGACACACGGAAGAAGAAGATGAGATCTTCATTTGGAGGAGACTTAGAAAAAGAAAGAACGACTATGTTGGAGACGAAGAAGATCAGAGCTAGTTTTGGGGGGAAACTTAGAGATTCTCTATCATTAACTACCATTATCTTGCCGACTATGTTGGAGACGAAGAAGATCAGAAATAATACTACCGAATCATTAACTACCACTATCTTTTACCTTACGTGCTCAAAGATTCGGTAGTATTACTTTATTATTATTTTAAGTTGAGTAAATGTTATTTTAAGATGCATTTTGAGCATAATTTTACTCTATTTACTTGAATTCTTTCTTTAAAATGCCAAATTTCTCCATACGGAAGCCTCTTCCTCATTGGTTAAGTGCCACTCTCTCTCTCTCTCTCTAAAACTAAAAGGCCCAAAAATGAGCCCACATTTCTCCTAATGCCAATCCTTCCCTTCTCATTAAGGAGCTAAGAAGACCCATCATTTTCTCAAGCTTATTGTCTATATTATAGATTTTTTCTTTCATTTCCTTTATTTCTATATCCTCATACTCATTGAGATCTAAATCTTGCATATCTATTTCATTTATTTTTGTAATATCCTCTTCCATGTGAAAAGAGGACATTGCGTTTTTCCCCTTCTCCCCATTTTCATCCTTCCCACCTTGATAAGTGTTATGTCTCACCCTAACCCTCCTTGAAACACATCCAAAAAGAGATTACCTGGTGAACCGCAACTGTCGGGTGAGGATCTTTCCAATGGCCGAGCACATAACCCTTGAGGTCTCCAAGCTCTGCAACTCCTTGAGAAGCAATTCCACCACGTCTCCCGTGAGTGTTGTCACACCGCCGTGTTGCACTATGGGTCCTCGTCCCTCCTCTCATATCACTTCACTCACACACACTCACTAGCATGCATTAGGGAGAAAGATTAGTAAGAGCAAGTTTCAATTGCACAATGGGAGAGTATATTGTATTATGAGAGAAATTCACTTATATACATGGCCATAAGTGTTCACACTCATTTAAACTGTGGCCGACCAAGAACTTTAGGCTCATAAGAGGCTTAATGCTATTACAATGACTACTCTCATAATATATCCACGAAGTACATCACTTAGGACTTCATCCTAACTGGCTACCACACACTCTTAAAGTGGGAATCTCTATGTACTCCATCACACCATTATGGGTGCCCGTCCAACTTGTAGCTTTTGACACTATTGCTTCATATCTTGAATGTATGACCCTTTGGTGTATCTACGTGACTCCTTGATATAAGATAATGGTGGTAGCTCTTGTTAATCCTAGAATTGGATTAACATCCCCCCTTCCTGATGGTGATCGATTCTGCGTGATCGCGTTGAAGACCTTTGTGTGGTGGGGAGAATGAACAAGCTTTGTCGATGGATTTGATGTTGAATGATGGTTCAATGGTTTTTGTTCCTCCGGAGGAAATAAGAAAAGTTAGTTAATGAATGAAGAGGCTAGTGGTGTGTTGGGAATTCCTAACGGGGTGGGGTTTTTTGCGAATGATTGCATTTTTAATATTTGTGTCTCCTTTTTTTTGGGGCTCAATTTGTTTTTAGCAATCATCGGCAAGGTTACATGTGATTTGGGTTAGTGGGGACACTAAGAGATGTTAATAATGAGAGAGAAGAGAGAGAAGGATCCGGAGGAATGTAGACTTAATCATCAGAATGTAGACTTAATCATCAGAATGAGATGGTGATTCTCAGTTTCTCATTTGATTCATTGAAGTGACATTCAGCATTTGAAGTAATTGGCTTGTGATGATGTCCCTTTGTGTGGCAGGATTTTTGTCAAATGTTGTTGAGTAGGACCTGATCTTGTCGTCTTCTGCCCATATGATTTTTATGTTTTTATGTATATTTAAGTGCTCTTATGAAGCAAATTTACATGAAGTACAAGAATTGAGTCATATAGACTCTTATTGAACTGCTCTATGTTGAAGTAGCCACTTGTTGGTGAGGATTGAAAGAATTACGTCGACTTGCGAGGCTAATGAAGATCATTGATTTGTGAAGATGGTGGTGTCATTTGGAGAGGTTTGTAATTTGAAGAAGGAAAATTCCAGGCAATGGGTTGTACCATTGACCAAGCTTTTGTCCACCATGGCCTCCCCATCCAGAGATGTACTTGGAAGTTGTCGAATGTAAGGCTTTGGTGCAAATATCCTCCTGTGCATGAGTATGGATATGTACTCATGGAGTAGCTGCTACATTAACTTAGCCAAAAGAATAGTAAGCTATAAGCTTAACAAAAATGGAATGACTATTTAAGATCCTTGGGAGTTGTTTGTGTTATTCTACCACTTTTAGGTAGGCCATATGTGTGATTCCCTTGTGATTGTGTTTTTTTTTTGGGTTACCACCTTACGAGCAACAGGTTCTTGTGGCTACTCTCCTTTTTCAGAGAATAGGTTCTTATGTCTGCCTCTCCTAGCTTCTGCACTTACACTTCATATCCAGAGGGGTGAAAATAGCATTGTGAGTTTGTCTTTGATGCGCTCTCATAAGTATTTGTTTGTAGACATAGGAATTGATTCTTGATTTTTTGGCTCAAATGTTATCGAGGCAGTAGGTAAGACTGCTGGTTGGTTACCATTGGGATTGCATGAACACATAAGCTCTTGTGTAGGTGCTTAATGCACGAGAGTGGTTGACTTGCTTGGTGGGTTGCTTGGACCTCCATTCTTGTCGAACTTTAGGTGAAGCTAATGGGGTTAAATTGGATAGTGAGGCTGTCTTCACTTTATTTGATTTTGGCAAACCATATGATGGGATTACCATTATAGTATCCTTGTTGTTGAAGCACGTGTGCACAGGCACCCATCTTTGATGAACATTATAAATTAGTGGTGGCTGATGCCTTTGGTGTTGACGTTTGTTTCTTTGAACATGCTTAGGGGACTTTTTGATGCGATTGGGAATCCAAGCTTTGGTAATACTTTGGCAGTATCCTTGTGCTTGTAGTAGTTTTTTTGGTACCCACACTTATTAACTTTGTGGAGTTCTTCAAGGAGCTCGCATCATAGGCTTTTGTGGACAATGTTGTGGAGTACTTTTATTTTTCCTTGGCCTCTGAGTGCTGTGTTGCAAAGTTATCACTGACGACATGCTTGGAAACTATTCTTGTCCAACTTCTGAGAAAACATTGGGCCAAAAATGAGATCCAAAATGACTCCAAATGGCAAAAATAATATTAATAAGGTTTTTTTGACCCAAAACATTGTATACACTATGCTTTTACTTCATTGAAGAGGACTTCCCAAGATATGACAATGCCCCCTCCTGGTGTGCCTACTACCGATGCCCTTGACTACTAGAGCTACCTACTATATCTAAATAAACATCAAGACATGTGATCCTCATCAAAGTCTATACACTTCTATAATTTGGCCGTGCTTGAGAGGCCATGGAAAATCCCACTCTTCCCAATACCATCGTACCCAAACATGCTCAGATGGGACCAAACTTTGCGAGCATGTGGGGGAACCCACCCCCACATGTTTTCAAAGTTTGGTCTCCCATCAAAGCATATCTGGGTTAGCAATTAGCACCCAATGCGAATTTTTCAAGTCTCTTGGTGCTTGAGAGGCCACGGAAAATCCCGCTCTTCCCCATACCATCATACGCAAACATGCTTCGATGATGGTGACCAAACTTTGCAAGCATGTGGGGGGGGACCCACCCCTACATGCTTGCAAAGTTTGGTCCCCGTCGAAAAATGTTTGGGTTAGCAATTAACGTGCAGATTTTTCAAGTCTCTTGGAGCTTGAGAGGCCATGGAAAATCTTGCTTTTTCCCATGTCATCATACCCAAACATGCTCTGATGGGGACCAAACTTTGTAAGCATGTGGGGGGTGCCATCGTACCCAAACATGCTCCAATGGTGATCGAAATTTGCGAGCATGTGGAGGGACCCACCCCACATGCTTGCAAAGTTTGGTCCCCATCGGAGCATGTTTGGGTACGATAGCATGGGGAAGAGCGGGATTTTCCATGGCCTCTCAAGCATCAAGAGACTTGAAAAATCCACACTGGGCACTAATTGCTAACCCAAATATGCTCCGATGGGGACCAAAATTTGTAAGCATCTGGGGGTGGGTCCTCCCCACATGCTCACAGAGTTTTGTCACCCATCAAAGCATGTTTGGGTATGATGGCATGGGGAAGAGAGGGATTTTCCATGGCGTCTCAAGCACCAAGAGACTTGAAAAATCCGCACTGGGTGCTGCTAACCAAAACATGCTCTGATGGGGACTAAACTTTGCAAGCATGTGGGGTGGGTCCCCCCCACATGCTTGCAAATTTTGGTCACCATCGGAGCATGTTTTGGGTACGATGGTATGGAGAAGAGTGGGATTTTCCATAGCCTCTCAGGCACCAAGAGACTTGAAAAATTTGCATTGGACACTAATATTCATAATTCATTAGTTTTTGACCTTCCTTCTTCTAGAAGATTGGTGGCCACTCTTGTCTCAAACAAGAGTTGAACTCTCAAACCATCAAGCCAAAGGAAAGCTCTCAAAATTCATTAGTAAGTTGGTGATTCTTCTCTTTTCCATTTATTTTATGGTTTTTATGCTTTTTGTTTTCTCTAAAATTGCAAGTGATGTTATGCCTCATTGCAAAAGGCATTCCCCTCTCTTTTCTAGTAAATCCAACCATTCTTTATCCTAGGTGAATGATTAATGAATAAAATAAAGTTTTTTCATAATGTTTCTCTTAAATAAGTAGAAAAATGTTACTTTAGAATGATTTAAATACTCTTGATGCATTTCTAATTAATTTTAGAGACTTAAAATTGAAAAATAGTCAGCCATACAAAGGAGGTTATGGTAAAATTTTTCAAAAAAATTAAAAATAAGTATTATCTTTCATTATTTTAAAAGAGTAATCCTTATGATTTCTATATTCTAAAGTGTCATTTTCATGCATAGAAGATGCATTTTGATTATTTGTATAAAAGAAAATTAGTATTAATATAAAAGTATTACTTTCATTATTATTGATTTTTATGCATAAAATTATGCATAAAAGATTATTTGTTTATTATAAAAGTGTTACTTTTATCAGATTTGATTTTTATGCATAAAAGATTATTTTTTTATTATTAAAGTGTTACTTATATCATATTTGATTTTCATGCATAGAAGTATGCATAAAAGATTTTTTATTATTATAAAAGTGTTACTTTTATCATATTTGATTTTTATGCATAAAAGATTATTATTTTTATTGTAAAAGTGTTACTTTTATCATATTTGATTTTCATGCATAGAAGTATGCATAAAAGATTATTTTTTTATTGTAAAAGTGTTACTTTTATCATATTTGATTTCATGCATAGAAGTATGCATAAAAGATTATTTTTTAATTATAAAAGTGTTACTTTTATCATATTTGATTTTCATGCATAGAAGTATGCATAAAAGATTATTTTTTATTATAAAAGTGTTACTTTTATCATATTTGATTTTCATGCATAGAAGTATGCATAAAAGATGATTTTTTTATTATGAAAGTGTTACTTTTATCATATTTGATTTTCATGCATAAAAGATTAATTTTTTATTGTAAAAGTGTTACTTTCATCATAAATGGTTTTTATGCATAAATGGATGCATAAAAGATATTTTTTTATATTAAAAGTGTGATTTTCATCATAAATGGTTTTTTATGCATAAATGGGTGCATAAAAGATATTTTTTTTAAAGTGATTTTCACCATAAATGATTTTTTTATGATGATAAAAGTGTGACTTTCATCAGAATCAGATTTTATGCATAATTAGATGCATAAAGAATCTTTATAATTAAATAAGGGTTCTCCTTAATCCTCTATTTAATTTTCGTAAAAATTAGAAAAATGAATAAGTAGATAATCTGTGAGAAGAAATGCCACCGTAATGAAAAAATTCAATAAAACTATCGAAGTCAGAGATCGAGATAAATGACTATCTTATTCCTCATAAGAAATTCATGTTTTAGAAACCTGTAAGCAAATATTCGTCGAACGAAATTTAGAAAAAGAGAAATTGAAATAGTACCTTCGAGAGAGAGAGTTTAAGAAGAACCTTTCCAGACCCAAACTCAGATTCAGACTATTGACTAAGACCTAATTCCTTCGTCAAATTCAACCAATGACGATGTGCCCAATTCAGGAAAAATGTACTCAAATCCCCCACCGATCTGAAACTAAGTTAAGACTTTTGATTTTATCTGAGGATCAAGTTAACAGAATTCGAGGAATTCTGTTTGGAATTCACACCTGGATCTAGAAGTATTGAGATACAGATTTAAGATTATTCATGGTTTTCAAACAAATCAAAACTATAAACTTGCATAGAAACCCTATTTTCTTAAAGGACTGGCTTACGCCAGAATGCTGGAGGAGCATTTGGCATATATGTTTATCTAAGGGAAGTTCGGTTGCAACAGCTGGCGGGGAGTGTTCGAGGGACAGCTCACACGGCAAAGCCTGCCGAGGTCTTGACCAGCCTCGGTATGGTTAAAATGGTGCGCTTCCGGTACGATGGGCGAGGGCCGATGAAGCGGTCCCTCAGTGAAGTGCCAGGACACCTAAGGAGGATCCTGGAGGGTTCTGACCAGGTGACGCACGAGCTCACGGTGCCGAGGACACCCATGTATATGTCGAGGAAGATATTGTATGACAGACCAATGTTATTGTAATCTATCACTGGATCTCGTTGTTGACTCGCTGGTCTCAACGGAGAGTCCAGAGTGATACTGTTTTGTGAGAAACAAAGACTCAATGGAAATTTTGAAGTATGACATGTGTAACCAGTATTCATGCATACTTTTATGCATAGAAACTAATAATGATAAAAGTAACACTTTTACAATTAAAAAAATTCTTTTATGCATCCCTTTATGCATAAAAATCAATAATGATGAAAGTAACACTTTTACAATTTAAAAACTTATTCTTTCATGTATACTTTTATGCATAAAAATTAATAATGATAAAAGTAACACTTTTATAATTTAAAAATTTTCTTTTATGCATCCCTTTTTGCATAAAAATCAATAATGATGAAAGTAACACTTTTATAATAAAAAAATTATTCTTTTATGCATAAAAATCCATTTTGATGAAAGTAACACTTTCATTAAAAAATTATTCTTTTATGCATAAAAATCCCTTTTGATGAAAGTAACACTTTCATAATAAAAAAATTATTCTTTTATGCATAAAAATCCATTTTGATGAAAGTAACACTTTCATAATAAAATTTTTTTTCTTTTATGCATAAAAATCCCTTTTGATGAAAGTAACACTTTCATAATTTAAAAAAATATTCTTTTATGCATTAAAAAAATAATCAATATGTATCTTCTATGCATGAAAATGACACTTTTAGAATATAGAAACGATAGGGATTACTCTTTTAGAATAATAATAGATAATACTTATTTCTATTTTTTTGAAAAATTTCACCATAACCTCCTCTGTATGGCTGACCATTTTTCAAATTTTTCTACTTATTTTAACAATTAACCTCAATTGGTTTTAAGCATTCTAAACTAAATAATTTTTACTTTTAAATGAGAAACAATATGAAAGTTTAATTCCAACTATTAGTTCACTTAACTAGGATAAAGAAGGGATGATTTTAAGAATGAGAGGGGGAAAGCCTTTCCACAAGGCATAGCATCTATTTATCACTTCAAAACAACACAAAAATTAGAAAGCATAAAAAGAATAAAGAAAAATATAAGATTTCTAACTTACATAAATTCTTGGGAGCTTTCCTTTGGCTTGATGATTTGAGGGTTCTACTCTTGTTTGTACAAGAGTGGCCACCAATCTTTAGAAGAGGGAAAGGTCAAAAACTAGTGAATTATTAAGAAATTCATAGTTCTTTCCTCTTAAGAGGAGTAGAGTAACAGTGCATAAACACTATTATTTTTCAACAAAGGGAGAGGCTTCTATTTATAGGAAAAAGTGAGCTCCTAACCAAGCAAACTGATTCTAGAATTTTCCAATTCAGTTTAGTCAATTTTTGACCATTTTTAGGTGAGTTTAGCTTACTTTTTGGAACTAGACTTGAATTAGGAGAGAGGAGAGATAAAATATCTCAATTTTTGAAGATTTAAAACTCCATTACACATGTGAAGTAGGCACCTCATTCATGAGGGGGGAATCCCCATTGTGAGGTGTCAAAATTCCATTTTTTTAGCTTTTCCCTTGGTCCTTAGTCCACTCTTCATCTTATGTGAGTATTTACTCATTTTTGGGGGGATTTTCTTTATTTCTTCTATTTATCTTCTTCATACATTTGGATGAATTTGATTGGCCCCTCAAAACCTTAATTTGAAATTTTTCGAAAATCTGGACCCCTAGGATAAGGCCTCTTGAACAGATTATACTTGATTTCTAATGCACCTTCTGAAAATATTTTTGAACTTCTGTTTCGGGGGAACTTATTTTAATAAGAAGAGATATTTTTCCATCCAAAAATATTCAAAATCTGAATATTCTCTCTCTAGAACATTTTCTCTCTCTAGGTCAAAATAGGTAGAAACAAGATCTTTTATATTTTTGAAGAGGGATTTGATTACAAGGGGAAGATGCTGGATATCTTGAGAGGCTGGGGAGGAATCTTACATTCTCTCCCACTTGAAAAACGTGGGATGTCCTCATCTCGCAAACTGGGGGTAATCTCATAACAGATCAGTTTCTTTCTCTCAGGTGGCATCTTCAAAAGGATAGAACTTTCCTTTGACCAATAATTCTCTCAGAATTTTGTTCTTGAGAATCTTTTCTCGAACATCAAGGATTTCTTCAGGTTGGAGTTCCATCTGCCCTTGGGTTGAAGAAGTTAAGATTTCATCAAGCACATGATTCGAGCTTGGTATATACTTTTTAAGAAGGCTGACATGAAATACATTATGTACTTTAAGATGAGGAGGTAGACGAAGCTCATAGGCTAAGTCACCTACTTTCTTTGTAATCAGATATGGCCCACAATATCTGGGGGATAACTTCTTGTACTTCCCAAGAGATAGAGAACTTCTTTTGGGGCGTACTCAAATTAAGACCATATCTGCTTCTTTGAATTCTCTGTCTGTCCTCTTCTTATCTGCATACTGCTTCTGTCTATCCTGGGCAGCTTGTATATCTTTACAAATTGCCTGCATCTGCTGCTCCATGTCATCAAGCATCTGTCTGGACATCTCGACCCTAATCAATGGGTCGGCGGACCAAGTTAATGAAGTTAAGCAATCTTGTCCGTACAAAGCTTTGAAAGGGCTCATCCCAATACTTCTGTGATAAGAAGCATTGTAGGCGAACTCGATTAGGTGCAGATAGCTTAGCCACTTCTTGGATTCCCTGCCACCACAGCATGACCGAAGTATATCTTCGATTACTTGGTTTACCCTTTCTGTTTAACCATCGGTCTCAGGGTGGTAGGCTGTGCTAAGATCCAAGAAAGTTCCTACTGCTTCAAAAAATGCAGTCCAGAATCTTGACGTGAATTTGGGGTCTCGATCACTTACTATTCTTCTGGGTAGGCCATGCAATCTGAAGATTTCCTTGAGAAACACTCTGGCCACATCCACTATAGTGTAGGTTTCTTTTACTAGAATCAGATGGGCAACTTTGGTTAATCTATCAACTACCACGAAGATGGAATTGTAACCTGATTGCACTGAGGGTAATCCAGTAATAAAATCCATACTATTACATTCTCACTTCATCTGGGCGATGTCTAAAGGATGTAACTTCCCTGGCATTTTTATACTCTCGGCCTTGACTTTCTGATAGGTCAGACATTGACCTACATGATTAAGCACATCCTTTTTTAGACCAAGTCAAAAGAAGCTTTTCTTCACAGACATGTAGGTTTTGATGAAACCTGGATGTCTTGCAATAAGGCTGTCATGTGCTTCATTCAAAATTTGTCCCTTGGTTCCCTCATCATTGGGAATGCATAGCCTGCGATTATAATACATAATTCCATCATCCAGGTTGTACCCTTGAACTCGGTTCAACTCCTGTGGAGTTTTGCTTTCCTGCATAAGAAGGGTAGCAATAGGGCCAAAGAATCTATCCTGCATGATCTTCTCTCTTGCTTTAATAATCAAGGGATTTGACACTACAGTAATTACAAGCAAGGAGGCTTTTCTGTTGAGGGCATTTGCTACCACATTTTCTTTGCCTAGGCGGTACTTGATTTCAAAATCAAATTCCTGTAGGATCTTTAAAATCTAACACTCATCTAGTTGCAAAACAAATTTTAGAACTCCTTCACACTCTTTTTGACTAATCTCAAAGAACTGAAGTTCGTACCTTTGCAAAGCTTCAAGATCAAAGAAAATATAGTTGTGCTGGTTAAAGAGTACCTCTCTGTCTTTAGCAATGAATGTTGCTTCAATATGTATTGGTGAACCAAGCTTCTCAAACACCTCTGAGTTCACATGTTGGCGTGCAAAATTTACTTGCATTAGTTTTGGAAGTAACGAACCTTTATGCTTCTTACTTTGACATTTCTCTGCTAGTGCCTTAAACAGTATACTATATACTTTCTAGGAGATGCCAGTCTCATCTAGCATTGCTTGCACGTCTCATCTAGCATTGCTTGCACGTCTCATCTAGCATTGCTTGCACGTGAGTTGCATCGAGCTGGTTCTTGTTCATAAAAGAAGACACATGCTTCTCATTGATTTTTTGAAACTTCTTTTGATATAGCATCTCTTCCACTATTCCTTTCGGTACCAAATGATTGTAATGCACTCCAGCTTCGGAATGTACCTTGGACTCTGGATGAAGTAAAAATCTAAAAATAGAATAACATCAAATCTAATTACTTATGTCTAGTTTCAAACAAAGAACCTAATCTAAAAAGAGAAATATATATGAAACAAGAGTTAACATTACCTTACAGCCTGTGCACTCGCTTCTTCATCCCTCCACTTCCCAACTTTCATTTTCTCTATGTTGCAAAGTTGTTTTCTTCTTTTACGTGGCCCTAGTGTGCTGTCTCCTTTCTCCTTAAAGCATCAATCTTTTTCTCCAAGTCTTAAATTGTTTCTTTGTTTGCCATAAGCTTCCTACATACAACCCATTTAGTTTTTTTATTTCAGTGTTCTCTATCTATAGAAAATCCCTCTGCTGTTCTGAAACCATCGCTTTTGTTTCCAAGTGTTGGGCATAACCCAGCAAACCTTGTCTACCATCTCCCGTGAAATGTAGTAGGTTTGTAATGTTGTAAAATGGAGGTGGTGCATTTGTAAATGGATCCCTGTGGGATACATTGACCCATTGGTCCACAAGTCCAAATGACGCTCTCCATTATTCCTCCTTTGCTCTTTTTGCTCATAGCATTAAAAAAATCTCTTATTTCGTTTCTTCAAAGGCTGGTACTCAGATTGTATGTCCACATGAAGATGGTAAGTATCATATGTTCTTTTACATGCACCATTTCTACTACTATTTACTAAGAGTTTGAGTGTCTCCATGTGTTGTTGAAAGTGGATTAATTGGAATCCCCAAATTTGGATTAATGTTCTCCTTTCCAAAGCTAGTATTTTCTGTCATCATAAAACATATTAAAGAATTGAAATAAGAATTAACTCGATTAGTAAGGGTATTTTTTTTATAGTTTCAACAGGAAAACCCCCATGGTCGAGATGATGATTAAAGCTTTCCTCGAATCTATTAAATGCATAACTACCTCAAATCTATGAAATCTTGGTTCTGATAAGTTTTACATGCATCCACCAACAAAGAATGCCGCCTCATGATGAAACCTCATTGAAAGAATATGCATATTTTAATATATTTAAATTTACTATTATAATAGTAAAAAATGAGCCAAATTATAAATTTGGATATGTTTTAAACCTTTTTTTATATTCTCTCTCTAAGCTGAGTTGGCACTTCTGACAGGGCCCAAAATTGAGTCCACATTTCTCCTAATAGAGTAAAAGAAATATCTAAAAATAACATTGATGAGGGAAGGAAAAAAAATCTAGAAAAAGGATTGATTGAAACCATAGTTAAAAAGGGTCCCAAAACTAGAGAACAGGGTATGGTATTCAAAGATTTAAAGGCACCCACTTTTAGTGGAGAAGAGAAGGAGAGAAATAAAGATGCGGTCCATATTTTTCTACAAAAATGGCAAGATTTGCATCTTTTAAGAAATGTACCTGATCATAACCACCCCATTGAAGCTAGTCTATCCTTACAAGGCAAAGCTTATAAATGGTGGATGAGCTTAGCAGAAGCTAGGTAAGTAACTAATTCTTAGGATTCATTTAAGGAATTATTCTTAAAGGAATATCTTCCTGAAAATGAAGAAGACCAAAATTGGGAGGAGTGGGATAATTGTTCTATGGAACAAAAGAATTTAAATCTCACTCAATATATAGCTTGCTATAGAGAAATTGTCTTAAAACTTAAGGGCATAGAAAATTTTCAAAAAGTAAGAGGCTTCATTAGCGGCCTAAAAAGGAAGTACAAGAAGGAAGTTTTCTCCAAAGAGCCAAAAAAACTTAGATAAGACTATTTTGTAAAAAAATTTAACGATACCATGGGTAATGATAAACATAAAGAAAATGATTTAAAAATTTCATATAAGCCTCATGAAGAAAATTTTGGCTCTCAAAAAAGAAAGGGTTTTTTCTTTAAAAAGGAAGAACCTCTTAAGAAGCAAAAATCCAATCCTAGTAAGTTTCTAAAAAAGCAAGATTTTGAGAGAGCAGTTAATGAAAAACTTTTTTCTCTTGTCTTGAGCCCGGACATGATAAAAGGAATTGTCCTAAGTCCCAAGGACAATAACTTACTGGGAATGGTAATGATAAGCCTAAAGGAATGCACGTTTGAATCATTTTCATTGGGGCAAACACTTTTGAGAAGCTATTTTCATAATACACTAACATTTGAGCATAAAGGAAAATTTATTACATTGCAAGGAGAGCACAACGTACCATCTTCTCCTTTGATATGTAATATTGAGCTCCAAAAGCTTCATCAAGAGACTGAAATAAAAAAATTTTTTCCTCTTATGCAATGCCTCAGTTTAAAAACCATTGTGAAAAGTTTGATTCAAGTATTTGTGTTTCAAATCAGATATAGAAAAGTAAAATTTAAGGTCGTGGGGAGCAGATGCTCTAAGTTGAGCACCCATGATAAATGAGTTAAGTTTTACTCAACTAGAAAGTGAGTTGCTGACTCACTTAAAAGAAAAATGTGCTAATAACCCTAGCTATCAATAAGTAGTTTGGAATTACTTGATTATTTGAGATAACTCTCAAATAGGAAAATGTAGTTGCTGCTAGTGATAAAAGGGTATCACTTAAAAGATAGTGGTTCAAAGGAATCACTTAAAGATGGGTCAAAACTAGAAAAGATCGTTAATGCCTGGTAAAGATAGTTAATGCATGGTAAAAGCGGCTTGTCTATCTATAAATAGGAGTCTAGATCCTTGGAAAAGAGGAAAGACTATAAATTCTCATGGTGATATAATAAAGTGATGTTTCATAAAGGTATGAGTATGTGATTGTAAAAGAAAGTAATGACATGTACTCATTTGTAAAAAGAAAAGTTGACCATATTAAAGAGAGGAAGTGGTTACATAATGGTAGACATGGTACAAGGAATCTTATAATTATTTCTATATATGCATAAAAAGTTATCAAGCAAATAAGTTGCTTGAAAAGGGTCTATAAATAAAAAGTAATGTCTATGTGGACATTGTTTCACTTTTGAAATGTAATGAAAAAGAAGTTATTACCTAGATCCAAATTCAAGGATGTCCAAACTTTTAAAAAGGCAGGGTCTAGTGTTAATAATCAGTTACTCAAGGTACTTGGAAGCAACTAGGTGGAATGGGACGCCTAGTGATGTGTGCTATGCCAATGTATGAGTAATCGAAAGGAGTTAACAGAGCAAGGTTAAGGTTGTCTCATCCAAAATAATTTCTTGATTGAGTCGATGGTCAAGAAGTAAAAGGAATTGGCCAAGGGAGTAAATGGTTACTTTACTCTTCATTGCTTATGGTATGCAAGGTTGGTCAACTAGTACATAAGGTACTAAAAGGTAATAAAACAATCTTATTTGGGAATTGTCTCTCACGGAAAGGAGGTTATCCATAAGATTGGTCCTAATTAGTGTATACAAGTGTGCACTAGGAAAAGGCTTGATGGTAACCAAGTAAAGCTTCTGAGTGATCATGACACTCGAGAAGTAAAAAAGAGCAATGAAAAGTCATTAACTACATACAAGCCTCTGATCAAGGACATATGCAGAGTTGGTGTACATAATCATATTGGTTTGTCCTTATATTTAGCATCAACCAAAACAAAATATTCATCTTAGAAGAAGGTGTTAAAGCCAACCTCATTATTCTAAGGATAACATAAAGTTCAACATCGGGTCATATATGTATGGTGTAACGACACTTACATGGATAGAAGGTGTTTTTAAAAGAAAAAGATACTCTCTCATAGAAAGGGAGTTTAAGAACACATGAATGAGGAAGTAATATTCCTCTACTAAAGGAAGTGTTTCTATAATTAAAATACTTATAAAAGAGAACTTATTCCAAGTTGAGTGGCTACACTAAAGAAAAGAGAACTTATTCCAAGTTGAGTGGCTACACTAAAGAAAAGGTTTCCTGAGTTTGTTTTCGACGAGGACAAAAACTTTTCTTACAAGGGGGAGGAAATGTTATGAGACTGACAAGAAACACTAAAAGGTAAGTCTAGAAAATATTATTTACATGTAAAAGGTTTGCATATAAATAAGGTTCAGGGGATTTCAAATTGGAAATACCGAGGCATTAAGGTCAATGTAAAAGGGATGCATATGGTGCATAAGGGAAGACCAAAGGCCACAAAAGTAGGCTCCCCCTTCTAGGGGGAGTTGAGGAGGCATTGGATAGTGAAAGAGCCATGCCTAGCCATTGAAAGATCAAGGGGCTGAAGTTGGAAGGTCATGCATCACCTAGGCCTATATAACCATGTCTTTAGGGTCCATTTGGGATATGGTTGGGTGGAGAATCAAAGTTCTAGTCTTACAAGTCCTCAAGCTATTGATGAAAGGAGCATTACAGCCTTTCACAATCTCCTCATTTGGGTCCAAAACAAACTATATGCAATCCTACAGTTTTTGCTTCTTCCACAGAATCTCCACATCCAGCCTCAAATAAGCCTAATTCAATGATAAGTCATTAATTCATGAGAATACAATTTTTGAGTGGGAAACTCTTACCTCTAAAAACTTTTCAATCTTTTGACCTCTTCCACTTGGGGGGTCAACAAGGGTTGTACGTAGCATCGGACTTGGGATGGCTAAGGTCTCGGACACTTAGGAAGCTACGAAAAAACCTGCATATAAGGGTAAAACCATGTGTTTTAGGTACACATCACAAAAACTTACAAGTGGACAACGTACCATATAAGTCAAGCACCACATCTTTAGTCCTTATGTAAGATTTAATGATTATTCTCCAAACCTCCTCTCCTTGTTGTAAACCTCCTTTAATAAATTAACATCAAATAAGCCTTATTGAATGATAAGTCATCAATTTATGAGAATATAAATTTTTAGTAGGAAAATCTCACCTCTGAAAACTTTTCTATCTTTTGACCTTTTCCACTTGGGGAGCTGGACACTTAAGAAGCTATGAAAAACCCTACATAGGAGGGTAGATGCCTATAAAACTGATGCTACTTGATCATGCCCTTGCTACCTATCTATCCTTGACTGCATCTTATGTTCATACTTAAACCATGATGATTATTGAGTGATTATTTATGATTTTGTGACACTTGAGGACTGTTGCTTGTCACCCCCGGGGCATGTTATGAGGAGTTAATTCATGGAATTTTATATTTTGACATTTCTCATTATTTATGAATTCTCCTAGATGGGTTTAGATTGGGACATCTTTCGAATTTGGGCAATCATAGCTTACTTTACACATACGTGGGTGATTCCATACATGCATGGGAGTATTGGTTGTATCGTCTTAACATTATGATTTTTGTACGGTTATTTGTGGTTTTAATCAATTAATTTATTAATTGATCAGCATAGTTGATGTAAGTGCAGATCCTTGGATTGGATAATGGAGGCGAGCTGGTAGTGGTGAGAAAGATTTTGAGACATTCAATTGTAGGTATCAACGAATATTATTTGAGTTTTGTGACAACGCGCGCTTCATTTTTGGGCGTCATCCATATTTATTGTCAATGTATATATATTTACTGGGACTGAAACTCCCTTGTGTATATTTGATTTTACAAGAGATGTACGCATTTATAAGGTTCAAGCTTTACACTTATTTTTTAGTAGATTGGCTTGCACGTCTAATAAAGCAAGTTAATTTTTAAGAAGTCTACATATTTATAAAAGTGGCCACTATTTTGAGCCCCACAAGTTATTTCAAGCAATATGACTTAAATATACCAAGAGAAAGAGTGGCCTTACTCTTGTGTAGGGAGAAAATTGGACCCAATCGTTTGTCATGTGTAATTACTATTCTATGCTTTGGTGATTATTTTAATGGGTTCTTTCCACCCTCCAACATTATCTCTCTCATACGGTGTCCAATAGGAGTTGTCACGTAGGCTGTAATGCCTGTGACCGACGGCAGACCGGATGGCCATATCCGGGGTTCAGTGGGAGAGGACGCCCATGCGGAGTCATGGGCGGCCAGGCTAGTGTGGACGGCAGGCCACACACTATATAGCCTGGGGGATGAGGGGCAATCCTCATTCTTCCTCTATGGCTGGGTGGTGAGCCAGAGGCCGTCCCCTCTCGTGGTAACGCCCGTAGCGGCGTTACGGATATCTAACACTGGTATCAGAGACGGAGCTCTCTAGTGGACTGTTTAAATATCTTAATGCGAAATTGAATACTATGGATAAAGTCCAGGCTGATTTAGTCACGATGCTACAGAGCATCTCCACACGGTTAGATGCACTGACAGCCGCCTCGGCTAGTACTCCGACTCCTCGTGGTAGCCGAGCTCCTACAGCACGGGTGAGCGTAGCCTCGCCAGTGGTTGTAGGAGTACAGGCCGATGCGCCTGCGGGGCCGTCCGTAGCGACAGCTTCGTCGTTGTTAAAAGACTTAAAGCCGCCTAGTTTTGGTGGCGAGGAAAAGGAGAGAAACAAGGACTCAGTCAATATGTTTCTAGCGAAATGGTCAGATTTGCACGCGTTGCGACAGCAGCCTAGCCGTATACAGCCCGTAGAGGCTAGCCTCTCTTTAACCGGCAAAGCGTACAAGTGGTGGATGAGTCTGACAACTCGCCCTGCCACTTGGACGGAATTTGAAACAATGTTTCGAAAAGAATTTTTGCCTGTTAATGAGGCAGAGAGAAGCTGGGAGTTATGGGACAAGTGCTCGATGGAGAACAAATCCCTAACTCAGTACATCTCAAACTACAGGGAGATAGTACTCAAGTTAAAAGGAATCGATGCATTCCAAACATTGCGGGGCTTTAAGAGAGGCCTCAAAGATGATTACCTTGAGTACGTAGAACCCCTACAGCCTAAAGACTTAGCAGAGGCAATTCAATATGCACAGATATTCGATGACATCAAGCGCCGTAGTGCGCGGGGTGGTTCTAGCAGGGCCGAGGGTAGTGAAAAGAGGAGGTCAAGCCTCAAAAGAAAAGGGTTCCGCAGTGACAAACAAGGGGATAGGACTGTTGGAATTAGGGTTGCAGGAATGCACACACAACTTCAAGAAGATGAGGAAGCTTGAGCACAACACAGTAGTGTATTATGAGTGCCAAAAATGAAAGATAACAAGCCCTAGAAGATAATGGGCGTATATACAATGCACGGGGGAAAAAACCTCCTAGTGAGGGAAAAAGTGCCCCGGCGGTCCTAAGTGTGTTCACACACATCACTACTATAATATGGTAACAAATCCCCCCTGGAGTGATGCGGTGAACAAGAGCTAGCACTCATGTATAGGGAAGTGTCTAGCTATGTGGACGAATCCACAAAAGGGAGTAAGCCCAAAGCTTTGCGAAAAGCTTCGAACTTCTCACGAGGCAGAGCCTTTGTGAAAAGGTCTGCAAGGTTATCCTGTGTTGGCACATAAGCCAAACTGATCTCTCCTGCAGAGAGTCTCTCCCTGACATAATGGTAGTGCACCTCAATGTGCTTCGTACGAGCATGGAACACTGGGTTCCGCGCAACTGCCAATGCGCTCTGACTGTCAGTGAAGATGGTGGTGGCAGATGGCTGCCCAACACCCAAATCAGCCATAAGGCGTCTGAGCCACACACACTCAACCGTAGCTGTGAAAGCTGCCCTGTACTCAGCTTCACAACTAGAAGTGGCCACAGTAGGCTGCTTCTTGCTCAACCATGATATGCATGAGCTTCCAAGCATGAAGCAAAAACCACTCGTGGACACGCGTGTGTCATAACAACCAGCCCAGTCAGAATCTGAAAAAACATGTAAATCTGGCGGCAATGATCCCCCCTTGGGATAAAACAACCCAAGATGCCGAGTACCACTCAAATAGCGAAAGATACGCTTCACTGCCTGCCAATGCTTAATGCCTGGGCTATGCATAAATCTGCTCACCTGTGAGACTGCAAACTGAATGTCTGGCCTCGTAATGCATACATAAATGAGGCAACCAACAGCTGTCTGATAGAGTGTGACATCAAAGTGATCTCCAGCATCATGAAGACTCAACTTCAAACCTGTCTCCATTGGAGTAGCAATAGGCTTGCAGTCTTCAAGGCCAAATCTCCGCAACAATGTTTCAATATACTTTGTCTGACACAAAGCAATACCTCCATCACACTGCTTAAATTGTATCCCCAAATAATGATGCAAATGCCCCAAATCTGACATCTCAAAAGAGGCATTCAAATCAGCCTTAAAATCAGCAATATGACTCTCATTTGGTCCTGTGAGCAGCATGTCATCGACATAGAGAGCAATGATTAGATGTACACCATCCACACGTTTAACATACAAAGTGCTTTCTGTTGGACTATTCTGAAACCCATGTGCAGTCAAATATGCATGTATTTTTTCATACCAAGCTCGTGGAGCTTGCTTTAAACCATATAAAGCCTTTTTTAACCTGCACACTTTGTTTTTCTGCCCTCTTTGAACAAAACCACGAGGCTGCGATACATACACCTCCTCATGCAAATCTCCATTTAAGAACGCAGTCTTTATGTCCAGCTGATGTACATTCCAACCATTATGAGCTGCTAATGCACAGATGCTACGAACAGTGGTCATACGACATGTGGGAGCAAAAGTCTCATCAAAATCAATGCCCTTCTCTTGAGCATAACCTTTTGCAACAAGCCTAGCCTTATGGCGATCCACTGTGCCATCAGGCTTACGCTTCAATTTGTATACCCACTTAGTGCCAATGGCCTTCTTGCCAGGGGGCAAGTCACATAAAGACCATGTACTATTCTTCATAATAGCATCGTATTCTGCTTGCATAGCAGCCATCCAATTTTCTGAACTTTGTGCCTCATCAAATGAAACAGGCTCACTTTCATCGCACATACTAGAAACAGCCAATGCATAACAATCTGACGCATAAGAGGCACCATGAGAGCCAGAACGAGTGCGACTAGACAAAGGGGCATCCAACTTGCTGTCACGCAAAGTCTGCACCAGCCATCTAGGCATGTTCCTAGAGCCCTCAATCTCTTGTCTCTCATCCTCAAGTGCATCATGCACATCTGCATCAGATATAGGCTGATCTGTGCCATCATTTAAAACCTGCATAGGCTGAAAAACTGCCTCATGAGGTATTGCACTTGACTGTGCACCACTGAAAAGAGGCAACAATGTATCATAGACATCACGTGAGCTGATATCTGTCTCCTTAGTACATGAAACCAAGGGCTGAACTGCATCTTCCACAAATACAACATCACGGCTAACCAAAATGCGCTTTGTCTGTGGATGATACAAACGATAGCCTTTGCTCTCAGCACTATATCCAACAAAAATACATTTGACAGCTTTGTCATCCAATTTTCTGCGATGTTGCACAGGCACTAATGCATATGCCAGGCAACCAAAAACACGTAAATGGCCAACAGATGGCTTGCGGCTATGCCAAGCCTCATATGGAGTGACAACCTGTAATGCTTTGGTGGGACACCTGTTTAGTACATAAGTGGCACACATGACAGCCTCAAGCCAAAAACCATGTGGTAGACTTTGACTCTTAACCATACATCTTGCCATTTCCATGAGAGACCTGTTTTTTCTCTCAGTCACACCATTTTGCTGTGGTGTATACGGCACTGTACATTGGTGTTTTATCCCACGCTCAGCCAGAAATGCATTAAATTCTGAAGACATATACTCCCCCCCTCGATCTGAACGGAGGGTGCCCATCTTACTTTCTGACACATTTTCAGCCATAACCAAAAACTGTTTGAAGCACAAAAACACTTCGGACTTTGCCTTCAAAGGATATACCCATGCATGCCTGGTAAAATCATCAATGAAAGTCACGAAGTAAAGGTAGTTTCCAAATGATGGAGTTTGCATGGGACCACAAACATCACTGTGAACAAGCTGCAATTTGCGTTCAGCTCTCACTGATCCATCTTTGGGAAAGGAAGCACGCTGCATTTTACCCAATATGCAGCCCTCACAAACATGCTTGACAGGTGCCTCAAGCTTAGGCAAAGAAGACACCATTTCAGATTTCTGCAGGCGCAGCAAACTTGCAAAATTCAGATGACCAAAACGTGCATGCCACAGTTTTGCATTTGAAATAGCCTGCGTATCCATAATAGCACATGCTGAATCCTCTACACATTTGCCATCCATATTGAGCTTATACAGCCCTCGACATAGTGAACCAGATGCTACAATGATGTCACCACAAGAGAGATCATGAACAGTACATCTGTCATCCACAAATTTTACAACCAAACCTGTTTTGGCAAATGCGGAGACTGACAGCAGATTCTTTTTGATCCCTGGCACATACAATGCATCAAAAAGTGTAAAGGTGTTGCAATTTGCAACATTCAGCACAATCTGTCCAACTCCTTTAACGGGATAAGAGGAGTTATTGGCACAAGTGACAGTATTCCCTGTGGGAGCAGACTCAAGGAAAGTGAATAAACTGCGCTGCGAGGTGATATGCTTAGTGGCACCACTGTCAAAGTACCATACATCTGAATCTACTGCAGACAT
The DNA here is from genome assembly GCF_041138505.1 of Cibotium barometz. Taxonomy (NCBI): domain Eukaryota; kingdom Viridiplantae; phylum Streptophyta; class Polypodiopsida; order Cyatheales; family Cibotiaceae; genus Cibotium; species Cibotium barometz. The sequence goes on from NC_141072.1 coordinate 41,928,809, forward strand.
ACATGTGTCATGCAAAGATGGGTCATAACTGCACTGCGCATTGAATGCCCATTCTGTATCTTGAACAACATTAGCAGATTCATTGTTAGAAGGAGAGGCATCTGCAACAGCCATACCAGCCTCTTTCTTCTTAGCCTCTTTCGCAGCCAGCTTAGGACACGCTTTGATGACATGATCATTTCCCTTACAGTACTTGCAAAATGTCTTCTGTTTGTCACCCTTCTTCTCATCTTTGTCTTTCTTCTTTGGTTGCGCAGCATTTGCAGATTTCTGCTTACTAGAAGAAAAGCCAGCTTTACCTTTCCCGCTTCTCTGACTAGCAACGAAAGCTTGATCTGCGACACGCATAATATTCCTGTTTTGCCTTGACTGGTCTTCTTGCAGCAAAACAGAAACTAACTCCTCAAATGATAAGGCATTGGGATTGCCTTTCATCATCAAGCGAAGAGTGGAAGCAAAACCCTGATAAGAATCTGGTAGACCATTCAAAACAGTCTGCACAAGTGAACTGTCTGACAGGATTTCATCTGCAGAAATGAGCTTCTCTTTGAAATCCTTGATCTTTGTCAAAAAGCTATCCATAGAATCACCTTCGTTCATATGCTCACTCTCCAACTGTTTTCGGAGGTAAGCAACACGAGCCTCATTTCTTGCCTGATACAATGTGGCAAGTACATCCCAAGCATCCTTAGAAGTCCTGCAGGAGCGAATATGTGGGATAATGGTACGTTTGACAGACAGCGCAATCAAGGCATGAGCCTGCGCATCTCTACCATCCCAACGAATCTGCTCTGCTGAAAGTGGTGGTTCTCGAACAGCTGCTACAGCACTTGTGCCTGCACCATCATCAACAGTACCTGTTTCTGATGTGTTTGCAGCATTCCCAGCCACAATAGGACGTGCATCAATACCCTGCACAATGTTCCATAACCCCTTTGCTACCAATACATGTCGCATCATATATGCCCACAATGGATAGTTGGTGCCATCCAACTTATCCTCAGCAGCCAACATGCGGAATACATCATTGTTGTCAGCCATGGCCAATGACTGTACTACTAGATGTAAATGCTGTCTGTAAGAGGTAAACCTGTATAAAATCGACCTGTGCTATGTAGCACAGCCCAAAACAGACGAATGGGCACCTGTCCTGCAGATTTTAATCTTGACAGAAAATCTGCACAGTAGGACGATTTTGCCTGCGCAGTACTTGGAATGCAAAAACGGAGGGCGAAATGACTTCAGATCAAAATTCTGAAACGAACAAGCCCTACGGGCTTGACCACGGCATATACTAACCTGCAGACGCTCGTGAAACCTCGTCGCAATCGGAGGAGATGAAGCGGCAGGTGCCGGTGATGCTGCCCGGGAGGAGGAAGCCTGCTCTGATACCAATTGTTGGAATTAGGGTTGCAGGAATGCACACACAACTTCAAGAAGATGAGGAAGCTTGAGCACAACACAGTAGTGTATTATGAGTGCCAAAAATGAAAGATAACAAGCCCTAGAAGATAATGGGCGTATATACAATGCACGGGGGAAAAAACCTCCTAGTGAGGGAAAAAGTGCCCCGGCGGTCCTAAGTGTGTTCACACACATCACTACTATAATATGGTAACAAGGACGGACCAGGAAGGACAGGGTGGTCATTGGTCTAAAAAACCGCGACCATCCAGAAAAAAAAAGAGATATCGAAAACCAAAAGAAAGAGCAATATATTAAAGCACGAAAGGAAAATCGCTGCTTTAATTGCAATGAAGTAGGACACACGAAGGCTGAGTGTCCAAAGCCTAAAGCCAGCACGAGTGGCAACGAGCCCAAGAAAGATGGTAAATCTTCTAGGCAGTTGCATACAGTGCAGAGACTCCCTCTCAGTTCCGCAGAGTTCAGAGAGGTGACAGTGTGTCATTGTGATGAGCATCACGCTTGTTCAGTGACACCAGCGATGTGGCAGCCTACTGTAGGTCCACATGACATGGTGCGCATGTATGGCACCATAGGTGGCCGTAGAGTCACAGTTTTTATTGATGATGGAGCTAGTCACAACTTCTTGAACTACTCGTTAGTCAAGAAATTGGGATTGACTGAGACCCGGAGTGATCATGAGTATACTGTTGGCCTAGCCAACGGATATGACAAAACGGTATGGAATACCGTAGTAGTGGGGGTCCCATTATCTATGCAGGACTACAAGGCTCCGCTTGACTTTCAGGTCATGCACTTAGCCAGAGCAGACGTATATCTAGGCAGGGAGTGGCTGTATGGCTTGGGCCCTAGTCTAGCTCGGAATTACTTACATAATACGCTATGTTTTGAGCATGGAGGTAGAGTCATCACCCTGCAGGGCGACCGTACTGTCCCTGCCACACCACTTATTTCCTCCATGGAGCTGTGTACAGCGGTCCGCAGAGACCAGATAGCAGAGGTATATGCTTGTTACCCTTTTTTGAATTCTGTTTCCGTAGATGAAACGATAAATGATGTTTGCGTAGACAAACAAGAAAAACAAAATAACCTTGGACGAGACCCACTGTTTGAAAACCCTGTTTGGCATGCATGTGATTCAAACAAGAAAAAATCCAAGGTGAATGAGACATTAAAAAAAAAGTACGTAGATACTTTAACGAATTTATTAGAGGAATTTCAGGATGTTTTTCCTGATGATTTACCAGATGGTTTACCACCATCTAGGGAAGTAGACCACGGCATCGAAGTTATGCCAGGATCAAAACCTATAAGCAAACCTGCTTATAGATTAAGCCACTCCGAGGCACAGGAGGTGGAAAAACAATTAACGGAATATTTGAACAAAGGCTTTATTCGGCCTAGTTCAAGTCCGTGGGCATCGCCTATTCTTCTGGTAAAGAAGAAAGACGGATCTATGCGGATGTGCATAGACTATAGAGCTCTTAATCAGATAACGATTAAGAACAAGTATCCGATGCCACGCATGGATGAGTTGTTTGATCAACTCTATGGATCGAGATACTTCACAAAAATAGACCTGAGATCTGGGTATCATCAGGTTAGAATAAAAGCAGAAGATGTTGCGAAGACAGCATTTAGAACCCGTTTCGGGCATTTTGAGTTTTTGGTTATGCTATTTGGGCTAACCAATGCTCCAGCGACGTTTATGACGCTGATGGACAGTATTTTACGTCCATATCTGGGAAAATTCGTAGTAGTTTTCCTAGATGATATTCTTGTGTACAGTAAGACACAGAAAGAACACATAGAGCATTTGCGTCTAGTGTTCAAGTTGTTGCGAGAGCACAAATTATTTGCAAAGAAAAGCAAATGTGAATTTTTTGAAACAGAAATTCACTACCTTGGCCATATTATATCCGCCGATGGTACGCGGATGGAGCCAGAAAAAGTAGAGGCTATTCTTAAATGGCCAGTGCCGAAGAATCTCGAGGAACTGCAGATTTTTCTTGGCATGTCGGGGTTCTACCGACAGTATGTGAAGGACTACGCGAAGATCGCAGTCCCGTTGACTGACCAGTTACGGTCAAAAACAAAAAACATTAGTTGGGGGGACGCCCAACAGAAAAGCTTTGATAAGCTCAAGGTGACCGTATTAGCTGCACCTGTTTTGACAATTGTCGATCCAACTGAGCCGTTTGTTTTGGAAACAGACGCTAGTAATGAGGCCATTGGGGCCGTACTTATGCAAAGGGGACGCCCAATTGCATTTGAAAGTAAAAAGTTAGATCGTGCGCAACGTAACTACTCGGCTTACGAGCGAGAGTTACTAGCGATAGTTCATGCACTGAAAAAGTGGAGACACTATTTATATGGTGCCACTTTTGAGGTCCGGACGGACCATGAAAGTCTGAAATGGCTTTCAAGTCAAAATGAACTGAAGGGTAGAAAAGCTCGGTGGGCGGAGATTCTACAAGAGTTTGACCTTCAGATACGTTACCAGAAAGGTAAGTATAACGTGGTGGCAGATGCACTTAGTCGCATGCCACAGATTAATGAACTTAGTTTCACAGTCTTCAAGAATGATTTCTTGGAGTCCCTACGTGGTTTATGTGAGCATGATCCATCTTTTACAGAGGTCTGGCGCGCTGTACACGTACGCACTTCTTCACAGACGCGACCACCTCCCTCGTTGGCACGTATTGCTAGTCCGGAGAGACTGGCCGAAGGTGCAACGGGAAGGGAAGCGAGAGTTAGTCCGGAGAGACTAGCCGTGTCTTCTGGGTATAGTTTGGAACCGGAGAGTTCTGACGTAGGCCCTTCATCACCTTTGACTGCCACGGCTTCAAAGGGGAGTGATAAACTTCGTCGGGGGGAGAAATATGCTAATTACTCCATTGACGACGGGTACTTACTCTACAAGGGTAGAATATGTGTACCAACTATTGGTGACTTTCGGGCCCAAATTCTTAAAGAAAGTCATGATAGTCCAAGTGCGGGTCATCCCGGGATTCAGAAGACCTATGCACTAGTAAAAAGACAGTTTTATTGGCCTAGTTTGTTTAAGGACGTCCAGACTTATGTGCTGAAATGCAATAAGTGCCAGGTCAATAAACATGAACGTCTTAAGGTTGGAGGACTACTCCATCCGCTGGAGATTCCTCAAGGGAAATGGGAAAGCATTTCCATGGATTTCATTACTGGTTTACCCAAGACGAGTCGAGGGAATGACTCGGTGTGGGTCGTAGTGGACAGGTTAACTAAAATGGCAAAGTTTATTGCCACGAAGAAAACTGTTAAAACGCCAGAGTTGGCAAAACTCTTTATTGAACATCTCTACAAGCTATATGGCCTGCCCGCAGATATAGTGTCGGATAGAGATAGAAAGTTCAACAGTCATTTTTGGAGGGAAGTCTTCAAAAAGCTGGATACTACTCTGAGTATGAGTACGGCAGATCATCCGGAGTCTGATGGTCAAACTGAAAGAGTTAACCAAATTCTAGAGGATATGTTGCGTTCTTATGTTAGTAAGAAGCAATCTAATTGGGAAGAGTACTTACCCTTACTGGAGTTTGCCTATGATAGCTCCAAACACTCAGCGACTGGATTTACACCATTCATGTTAATGTATGGATTCCAGCCGAGATCTCCAATGGCTGTAGGCCTAGAAAAGGAGAAGATTCAATCTGTCAAGGATTTCCTTGAAGATATGAATGATATGCTCAGAGCCGCACGTGAGAGCATTCGTAGCGCTCAGGATCGCGCTAAAACTTATGCGGATAAAGGACGAAGAAAGGTGACCTTTGCAGAAGGTGACTTTGTATTCCTCAAGGTTCCTGCGCAGTCAGAAACCATGAAAACGGGAAAGTGTGATAAACTTTCTCCGAGATATTGTGGTCCTTTTAAAATCCTTAAGAAGATTGGGGACGTAGCATATAAACTTGAGTTACCGGAGAGTTCTCAAGTCCATCCTGTCTTCCATGTCAGTAAACTGAAGAAATCAGTTCACGAGTTAAAGAACGCAGTTTCTCCAGAGATTTTTGTGGACTTGATAGAGCCACCAAAAATACCACATGAACCTGAAAAGATTCTACAGTATCGTGATAGACTGACCCGACATAAAGTGTACCAGGAGGTACTTGTTAAATGGACAGATAGGGATGAGGAGGTAGCTACCTGGGAACGCCGTAGTGCAATTTCCAAAAGGTTTCCCCAGTTTGTTTTCGAGGACGAAAACTCTTCTTAAGGGGGGGGTAATGTCACGTAGGCTGTAATGCCTGTGACCGACGGCAGACCGGATGGCCATATCCGGGGTTCAGTGGGAGAGGACGCCCATGCGGAGTCATGGGCGGCCAGGCTAGTGTGGACGGCAGGCCACACACTATATAGCCTGGGGGATGAGGGGCAATCCTCATTCTTCCTCTATGGCTGGGTGGTGAGCCAGAGGCCGTCCCCTCTCGTGGTAACGCCCGTAGCGGCGTTACGGATATCTAACAGGAGTTTTGTTTGTTTACATTAGTTTTGTGATCAAAAGAAAATTTTCCATTCAAACAAAATTTTGAAACTCAACTTTCTCTCTCTAAACTTATCTTCTCTCTCTAGCCTTTTACTTAACAAATGAACATATTTTTGTCATACCAAGTAAGGGTCATCAATAAGAAGGGGTCTTATAGAGGTGTAACCTCCACATTTTCACACTTGTTCTTGCTTAGTATAACCAAAAAGTGTACAAGTATACTGTGGACCTCTTTCCATGCTTTTTCCTCCTATCTCTATGTGGACTTAGGCCCACCTTATTCATATGTTTTCACGTGACCTTTTCCTCTTCTACACGCTCCATGTATCCTATTTTCATGTGGACACTGAGCCCATTTCTCTCTCTCTCTCCCCTATTACATGCATTACTTTTCTTACAAGGAATGGAAATGGCACCTCTTCCTCCCCTTTGCATCTCTTGTTTACCTATTTTTGTCAAGAGTAAGACACCCTTTAAAAGGTATCTCTCTCTCTCTCTCTCTCTCTCTCTCTCTCTCTCTCTCTCTCTCTCTCCCCCCCCCCCCCTATTGCATGCATTACTTTTCTTACAAGGAATGGAAATAGCACCTCTTCCTCCCCTTTTCTTCTCTTGTTTACCTATTTTTGTCAAGAGTAAGACACCCTTTTTTAAAAGGTATTGTTAGTGTATCCATAGGCAAGTTTCTAGGGGAAACATACACATCTTACCATCACACCTACTCAAATGAATTAAGGAGAACGATAGATAAATTTAACCAATATGCTATTTAACACTTTCTTGCCACCATTCAAATCCATATTTACAACAACAAGCTTATCACATAAATCTACAAATTTGAGATAAAATAAGGCACTCCTATCTTAAACTCAGTACTATCATTCCCTTCATATTCAAGTCATAGAATAAATGTACTTGTGATCACGTGCAAGTAAAAGGGAAAAATGAGAGGGACTAGTTCAAGTGCACACGTAAATGGGAGTTGAATGGGTGGCACAATTGCTAGGTGTTTATGTAGATTGAGGTAGTGGGTGGTTCACTAGCCATTAGCATGAGGGAATGTTATAATTTCATTCAATCCTTGAGAATGGTGAGGCTAAGCCTATATTTAAGTGTTGACTACATCAATGTTTAATTTTATAGACACCATTTCACTGGTCGTTGGCATGAAGGAATGCCATAATTACAATCAATATAAGATAATGGTGAGGCTAAATTTGGTTTAAGTGATGATTGCATTAATGTTTTATTAACACCATCATAGATAATCAAGAAAGGAAGGAGACAAAAAAAGTGGCAACATTTGGCACATAAAGTTCCACAAGTCTTTGACTATTTAAAGTGATCCCCAAGATGTATCACATGGACTAGAATCAAAGCATGTGTATCACATAACCACATTTGAGTTCCACATGGCCACATGGGCAAGGACTTCTTGAAGGCCTTTTTACAAGGGGCTTTGTGTGGCCACCTCCTTTTGAATGGAGGTGAGCCAATGGATTGGGCACCTTATTGTGAGGAATAAGTGTTTGTTTAGATGCCACTCTAAATTATTCATATGAATATTCAAGCGATTAGCATCACTTTTAATTATGTAACGAAAGCTAACAAGCTTATACAAGACATTAGTTGAGAGAACTAGTTTCACATGCACACACCCATCCGTGCATATATATGCTCATGAATGTGTGTGTGTGTGTGAGAGAGAGAGAGAGAGAGAGAGAGAGAGAGAGAGAGAGAGAGAGAGAGAGAGAGAGAGAGAGAGAAAATTAGTTTCTAAAAGTAAAAAAGTTTGCCTAAATCAACCTTCTAGATTGAAAGACCAAGGGTATGGCCTAGTGGTGTATTATTCTTCGTTGCATGACTTTAAAGAGTAAAGTCGTTTAAGAGGGGACTTTCTTGGTTTTTAGTAGGTACTGACTTTTTGAATGTGAGTGTATTTCAAGGGCTTCCAAAAAAGAAAAAAAAACTCAATGAGGTAGAGTCACTCATGGTGCCACAATGATAATCATAGGACATTAGATTAGGTACAATGAGGTCATAGTTTTGGTACGGATCTAGGTACCATAGGCCATTGGAAAATATACGAGGCAATTGTTGGAGAGCTACCATGGGGACCTAGTGGCAAAGGTTCTCTAAACATGAGAGGCAGATACTTGCAACCATGTAGGTCATGCGAAATGTTTTGGGAAACAAGCCCCTAGGGAAACTTTCTTTTTCTTTTACAAAACATACATGCTTCCTTTAGAAAATAGCAATATTTTTTGAAAAAAAAATACTATTATTGCATTTTGCCCAACTAGATCGAGAGGATCTCAATCGACCTTTTTGACTAAATGGTAAGCTGAGGCACAACTTTCCTGAAAGCTCCTTCATGTGGTTGTTGCTAGACGCTTTCTTTGGCAAATCGAACGAAGTGGAGACTGTCAATGCCGAATATCTCGTGGCCGAGGACAACTGCACAAGGTGTGAAGGCCCCCTTCTCTATATTATTATCGTAAGGACGAGTTCCACGGGGCCGCTACGTGGCAGTTTGGAGGTTGGAGGAGGGGTAGGCTCAAAAAAGGCACTAGATTAACAATTTGTTTAATGTTGATATCAATTTTTTAAAAACTGGAAAAGTACATTTCAAGATCCCAAGGGGGCAAATGTTATCCAATAAGCAGGTGCCGCGTGGAGGGAGCTGGGAACTTAATTTTTCGAAAAGCGAGAGAAGTTTTAGGTTGTTTCATCTTCTCCATCAAGGCTAAAAAGACTATAGATGAAGTAGGTAGTTGTTGAGAAACTTCTATGTTTGTGAAGAGCTTGCACCCGCCATAGCCACTGTGTTCGTTTTTCTCGTTTCTCGCAGAGCTCCCCGCCATAGTCATTGTGTTTGTTTTTTTCGTTTCCTGCAGAGCTCGCTTCCGCGAGGTATTGCAAAATCCTCTATCCTACTCAATCTGGTTTTGTTTTTGACCATCAATCCGGTTAGACAAAATGCATTTTCACAGAAATCGGTGCTGTGTATGTCTTCCGGCGTTTGCCAAGAAAATTTTTGCGCGCATGGCAAGTTGCGCAATAATTTGTTAATCGATTTCACTTTCACCAGCGCCACTTAATCGCTATCAATCAGGTAAACAATTCCGCGAAGCATAACCTTTTTATGATTACCCATCTGTTAATCAAGCGTTAGTTATAGCATTTTTGTGACTATCCATCTGCTTATTATGCGTCATTTATAAGCTCTATTTATCATATCAACACCTGATTTGTCCTCGTATTGATCAAGTGTTTCTCACTCTTATCTGTCCCTGTTATCTATTTGATGTTAATCTTATCCGTCCTTCTTTAACATTTCTGTGTTTATCTTAAAAGGCGAAAGCAGCGTTAAGCAGGCTGGTCGCATAATTAGGGTTTCCTTTTTTGGAAGCGTTTTCCTTTTTGGCAAAAAGAGGTCGGAGGTATCTTTCAGATACTTGAAAGCAGGGTTAGAGTTTGCTTTTCTGGCAGAAAACCAGGTCACAAGTATAACCAGAGATCTGAAAGCAGACTTAGGATTTTCTTGATTGGAAAAGAAAAGTTGGTCATGGATTCTTTGCTGCGTCACTCATCTCTGCAGCAGAGATGGCAGGGCCTGCTTAAGGATCGGCTACAACTGGTAAAGAAGAAAGACTGCGAGCGGTATGAGATCAAGAGAATCCCTGATTCTTTGTCTTTTGAGAAGGGATTCTTCCTCTTCATTCGAGCTTGCCAGCTCCTTGCGCAGAATATGGAGGGAGTTGTGCTTGTTGGTCTGGCTGGCCCTTCGGGTGCCGGCAAAAGCGTCTTCTCTGAGAAGGTCAGCAACTTCATGCCAGGCATCACTGTCATTTCCATGGATAACTACAATGATAGCAGCCGCATCGTCGATAAAAATTATGATGGTGGGTCTTGTTAATCCTCCTCTTAATTAGGTTTTTTTTCTCATAACCTATGTTAATTGTAATAGGAAGCTCTTCAACTTTCTCCTTATGTGGCTCATTTTGCACTATAAATCCACTGGAAATAAGAATGCACTGAAGCATGGAAGCTTACAGAACAGTGCTAGATTAATACTAAAATCAGGCTTTAGATCTGCTCTTAAACTCTTGCTCTAAATCTCCTCTTAATTTCATAACCTACATTGTTTATGGTAGTTATAATCAACTCTCTTAATGTGGTTTGTTTTGGCCACCATTCTGAGAATAAGAATGCATTTAAACATGAAAACTTATTCTACAAAGCCAGCTTAATGCTAAAGAATGTGAGGGATACAAGTGAAACCCTCATAACAGAAGGCACAAATTATGATGGATGCAAGGTGTTGCTTGTAAGGTTCTGGGTCATCTGAGAATTGCTCTTCAAGATTTTTGTTTAGGAGATGAGCACCAGAATGTTCACTCAAATCATGTTCCAATTTTTGTGCAGATCCGCGAGTAACAGATTATGATCTTCTACTCAACAATATCAGAGACTTGAAGGCAGGGCAACCTTTTGACATGCCTATTTATGACTTCAAGACAAGCTGCCGTACCGGCTACAGGTTTGGTTTGGTTGCATTTGATGCATGACGTTAGAAACTGGAGGGTCCAACTGATACAGGCTGTGTTTGATTTTGCTAGGAGGGTTGAAGGTCCATCATCTCGCATTGTTATCATAGAGGGCATCTATGCTTTGAGTGAAAAGCTTCGCCCTCTTCTTGATCTTCGTGTTTCCATTACGGGAGGCGTACACTTTGATCTTGTCAAACGGGTACTTCGCGACATCAACAGGTCTGGTCAAGATCCAGAAGACATCATCCAACAAATTTCTGAAACGGTCTGTCTGTCACTTTGTAGAATCCACATGAAGCCTGGATTTGGAGTTGTCCTAATCCCCATGACTTATTTTTTTGCAGCATGTCAATAAATAACATGAAAGAAAAGCACATAAATACTTGGTTAGTAATATCTAATTCGTTTTTCCCCCCCTTTGTAAAACAGGTTTATCCAATGTACAAAGCATTTATTGAACCAGATTTGGAAACTGCACATATCAGAATAATTAACAAGTTCAATCCCTTTTCTGGCTTGCAAAGCCCCACATACATTTTGAAGGTGCTAATCTAGACTTCTTAGAAAACTGTTCATGCAATTTCCTCTCTTCTTTTAACTGCTGTCTTGTGGAGGATCTTTACATATGGATAACTGCAATTTAGAGTCATACACACACATGGATATAAAATGGTCCAGAAAATCAAAGGAAAAGCGCTGCTATAGGAGTTAGCCTGGGTCAATGATTGGCCAGGAACAATGCGAATCTGATGAAGAATAAATTCTCAAACAGAAGCAACTATCCAGGACCCTTGGAGGAGGTGAAGGCAGAGGGGAGGTGGGTCGTTGGACTGGCTGGAGGAGTTACAAAGGCAGCTGCGGGAATGAGAAAGGGAAGATGGGGTGGTGTTTTTTTCTGAGGAAGGAGGGAAGGCTAGGCCAAGATTGACCCTCAAAACAAGATTTACAGGTAAGCTGTAGCAAAATCATCAAGTCAAGTTGATGAGAAAAAGTATGGCTTCATGTTATGAGAGAGCCAGCTAAGGAGGTAGCTAGTGGCAAGAGGATGTTCACTGCAATTCTTGGTTTTTAATGAAATCTTTGTTGCTGTAGCGAAGTGCAAAAAGAACAGGGTATGTTTTTGGGATTGGCATGCATTCAGCACATAAGCACAATGACCTGAATAAACTCTCAGGAAGTTCACATGGACCCTCAGCTTTGAGATGAAGAGAAGTAGAAAGTAGAACTCAAACTTGCTTATGGGTTCAGTTAGGCTGACACCTCATTAATCTTTTTCTTGATGGGAAAAGGTCCGAAGCTCCTTAAAGACAACTTTGGGCATCGCTTGTCCACCTGTTTCAATCTTTGCTTCATAATCCGAAGATAAACCCAATCCCCTTCCGAAAACTTCATATCCCTTTGGTCTTTATTGGCCTGTCGAGTGTAGCCTCTTGCGCTTTAGCCAATCTGTCTTTTACTGACTCTAAAATCTCTTGGTAAGACTCCGAGATAAAGAGGATGAACCAGGTAGAACCAGGATGACAGAGCACAGAGCACAGAGCACTTTTGGCAGTGAAAACTGGAGCAGGACTTGGAGCAAGGCATGGAAGAAGCTGTCGGCTGCGAGAAAGGACTGTCGGCTGACGTCAGCAGTGCCAGAGGTGTGTCAGCTGCAGGCGCTTCATTGTGTGTAAACTGGAGTCCAGTCGGATAGCATTTACAGCAGTCGGGCAGCGCTGAAGAGCTTTATGATCGTGGAACTGGCCGACCAGCAGTCGGCCAGTTGGCCAAGCTTGGAAAGGTCCTATAAAAGGGGACCATGTGCTCATTGTTAAGGCATTCAACTCTTTAGGAGTTGGGTCCCTAGTATAGGAATGTTTTGGTGATGTTCACCTTTTCAGGAAAGCAGCCAAGGGCTGCTGATTTAGGTACCTTTTTGTACCATATCAATATACTGAATTTCTAGCCATATCTCTCTCTCTCTCTACTCTCTCTCTATATCTGCGTTTGCATCAGATGGTTTCCAAGAGTGTTTAGGGCTGAAAGAAGACTCCCAGAGCTTCCGCGTGTTACATTGGTATCAGAGCATCAGGCTCAGCAAGGCTAAACACTGATTCAGTCCCAGATGATGGTGTACAGGTCCAAGGTACAAGAAAGTACACGGATACGAAGCCCAAGGCAAGGAACATAGATCGGAAAGAACTCCCAGGAGGTTTGTTGGTGGTGTTCCACAGTGCCAAAGGGGATGGCAGTCCTGTGAGCCAGATAGGTTCCCGGGCAACGGTCCCAAGGGAGGTTTACCCTCCAAGGGTGATGTGAGTGCCAGACTCATTTCTTAGGAATGAAGACCAAGACAGTGTTCAGAGTCGGGAAAGGAATGGATTGTGGACTTGAGGAAAACCGATGCATAGATCTTCGTCAGAGACAGAGTGGTTTGGAGAACAGGTCGGATGTTCAGAGAAAAAGGGTGCCAGGGATGGATGATGACAGAGGGACTTCGGGACAGGATTGGGATGATGACAGTCATCCAAGAGCAGGTTGGAATCCCGTCATCAAGTTTAGCAGAGGGGGATGTCATGTGCATCATAGATGCCATGGACATTTTCCGGGCTAAATCTAGAAGAGGCAGCCAGATAAAGAGGATGAACCAGGTAGAACCAGGATGACAAAGCACAGAGCACAGAGCACTTTTGGCAGTGAAAACTGGAGCAGGACTTGGAGCAAGGCATGGAAGAAGCTGTCGGCTGCCAGAAAGGACTGTCGGCTGACCTCAGCAGTGCCAGAAGTGTGTCAGCTCTGCTGCAGGCGCTTCATTGTGTGTAAACTGGAGTCCAGTCGGACAGCGTTTACAGCAGTCGGGCAGCGCTGAAGAGCTTTATGGTCGTGGAACTGGCCGACCAGCAGTCGGCTAGTTGGTCAAGCTTGGAAAGGTCCTATAAAAGGGGACCATGTGCTCATTGTTAAGGCATTCAACTCTTTAGGAGTTGGGTCCCTAGTATAGGAATGTTTTGGTGATGTTCACCTTTTCAGGAAAGCAGCCAAGGGCTGCTGATTTAGGTACCTTTTTGTACCATATCAATATATTGAATTTCCAACCATCTCTCTCTCTCTCTCTCTACTCTCTCTCTATATCTGCGTTTTGCATCAGATGGTTTCCAAGAGTGTTTAGGGCTGAAAGAAGACTCCCAGAGCTTCCGCGTGTTACATTGGTATCAGAGCATCAGGCTCAGCAAGGCTAAACACTGATTCAGTCCCAGATGATGGTGTACAGGTCCAAGGTACAGGAAAGTACACGGATACGAAGCCCAAGGCAAGGAACATAGATCGGGAAGAACTCCCAGGAGGTTTGTTGGTGGTGTTTCACAGTGCCAAAGGGGATGGCAGTCCTGTGAGCCAGATAGGTTCCCGGGCAACGGTCCCAAGGGAGGTTTACCCTCCAAGGGTGATGTGAGTGCCAGACTCATTTCTCAGGAATGAAGACCAAGACAGTGTTCAGAGTCGGGAAAGGAATGGATTGTGGACTCGAGGAAAACCGATGCATAGATCTTCGTCAGAGACAGAGTGGTTTGGAGAACAGGTCGGATGTTCGGAGAAAAAGGGTGCTAGGGATGGATGATGACAGAGGGACTTCGGGACAGGATTGGGATGATGACAGTCATCCAAGAGTAGGTTGGAATCCCGTCATCAAGTTTAGCAGAGGGGGATGTCATGTGCATCATAGATGCCATGGACATTTTCCGGGCTAAATCTAGAAGAGGCAGCCAGATAAAGAGGATGAACCAGGTAGAACCAGGATGACAGAGCACAGAGCACAGAGCACAGAGCACAGAGCACTTTTGGCAGTGAAAACTGGAGCAGGACTTGGAGCAAGGCATGGAAGAAGCTGTTGGCTGACGTCAACAGCACAATGAAGCGACCCCTTTCATACTGGGAAATGTCCAAGCTGGTGACATCCTCCCCAGCTTCTTAAAAGTTGTCCGCAACTTTAAGCTTCAAGCCATATATTCAAGATATAATCATGTCCCATCAAGTGGGCGAGACGAGACAGTCTCAAAAATCCAATATAACTGAAGAATCCATGTCCCAAAGAAATGTGTCACGTGCACTCTGCACTCAGTGCATGGTGACAAGATGGCTCATCATCAGAAGTGGAGCAGTTGTACAGTTTTAGAACCCAATAGGATGATATTTGTCATACGCCATGACCCCATTGTACATCCTCAGTCCAGGATAAGTCAGGCACGAGCTACGTAGGTCATTCCTCAGCCTTAGCGGGTCAGTCAGTCAGTCAAGTCCCTTAACCCACTTGGAGAGAATCATTCATGCATGTAGAGTCAGTAGAAGCCTTAGGGTTTGCATCAGAAAGCACTCTGCATCATAGTAGCAGGGGAACCCCGTTTCCCCCCATTGGGAACGGTGGAACGCGTTCCCCCATCGCGTGGACAAGTGGAACGCCGGGAACGCATGGTGGAACGTGGCGGTGATCGAAAAATGGTGGAACGGCAGGGAACGTAGGCGGAACGCTAGGTGGAACGCGCCAGGGAACGCTAGCCTGCCGTTCCCCCACGTGGGAACGTGCAGGTGACGTGGAATTTTTTTTTAAAAAAATGAAGCCCGTAAGCCTTGCAGCGCTAGGCGCTTTTCGGAAATTCGCACAAGCCCGTACGCCGCCCGTCGCCCGTCGCATTTCGGAGTTCACGCCGTTGCTGTCCACAACTCCACGAGTACAGCCGCCAGCGCCTGTACTGTCCTGCCTGTACAGCAGCTGTCCTTTCAACTCCTGAGTCTTGACATTCTGTACTGCAGCCTGCTGCCTGCATAGTACAGTACTACAGTCGCCCCAGCCACCACTGGCAGCCAGGCCCCCAGCCCTTGCACTGTGCAGACTACAGTCATCTAAAAGGCAAGGCAGCAAGAAGCTTTTCTCTTTTTTTTTTGAACTTTGAACTTTTGGTGTTTTAAAAATTACCTATGGTGAATCACAATCTGGACTGCACACTGCACAGTGCACAGTCTCTCCCCATTAAACAGAAGAAAAAAAAGGACTCATTTCTCTGGAATGGTTAACTTTGAAAGCCTATTCAACTTTTTGCCCGAATTTGCAGACATCATGGCTTACTCGGGTTCAAAGCGATCAGCTTCGAATGCTACTTGGTGGGACGAGGTTGAAAGGCTAGAAAGGTATTCATCTAAGGGAGGTGCAACACGATGGAAATGCAAGCAATGTAACAAAGAGAAGTCAGGAGGAGCAAACCGTGTCAGAGCACATCTATGCCATGTGAACAATGAAAAAGCACAAGTGAACAAATGCCCAGGGACAACACCTGAAATGCGTAGAGAGCTTTTGGCAAAGTACCCAAGTGAAGAGGAGAAAGCATGTGCACGAAAGAAACCGGCAGTTGATGCATCTTACTTCAGTAGACAAGGGGAAGATGTACACTTGGGAGATGGACAACAGTATGGAGGACTTGGGAGCTTTGCATTTTCCCAAGATTCGCAGTCTATGGGTGCAAGTTCCGGCAAGCAGCAAACCTTGGGAGCAGCTTGGGATCCCCGCAAGAAAGAGAGGGTAGATGCAGCTGTTGCAAGGTTCTTTTATCATGATCATGTAGCATTCAATGTTGCCAGGTCTCCATATTTCATTGAAATGGTCCAGGAGATTGCACGGTATGGCCCAACATACAAGCCTCCTTCATATGAGACCATACGCACCACCTTGTTGCAAAAGGAGAAAGCTGCAATTGAATGTGCTTTAGAGTCTGTGCATGAAAGTTGGGCAAAGAATGGTGTGTCACTTATTGCAGATGGTTGGAGTGACACTCGAAAAAGGTCCATTCATGGCATGGTTGCTTATTCTCGAGGAAGAATGCAATTCATTTCCTCACATGATGCTTCTGGGACTGGAAAAACTGCAGATCAGCTTGTGGAAGAGTGGGCCGAAGGTATTGAGAAAGTTGGACCAGAGAATGTTATTCAGTTCTTAGCTGATGGTGAGGCAACAAATAGAGCAGCTGGTCTTAAGCTTGAAGACAGGTATCCGCATATCACATTCAGTCCATGCTTTGCTCATTGTTTGAGCAACTTATTGAAGGATGTTGGCAGCTTGCCATGGGTTGATCCACACATTCAAAAAGGCAAGGAGATAATAAGCTTCATTCAAAACCATCAGTTTATTTTGAATGAATTCCGCAAGAGATCGGCCAAAAAGGATCTCTTGAAGTACTCAGAGACACGCTTTGGTTATAACTTTCTCATGATGAAGAGGTTATCCAAAGTGCAATTGCCTTTGAAGCAGTTGGTTGTATGCAATGAGTGGATGGGATGTGCACTTTCTCGCTCAAGAGCCGGCATAGAGGTTGCAAGATCGAGAAAATAGGGGAAATGGGCTTGTCTGATGAGAAATATGCAAGAGGTTCGAGAATTATGTGAAGCACGATGGAATGGTTATCATTCTCCTATGCATGCTGCAGCGTATGTCTTGGATCCCGAGTTCCAAGGATGTGGACAAGAGGCCGATGATGAGGCGATGGATGGTTGGGAGACAGTGCTTTCTAGGCAGGTTCGTGATGCAGATAAACGAAGGTTGGTGAAAGACCAACTTGGATTTTATCGCAGCAAGTTGGGAAGGTTTGGATCGGCTGATGCTCAGAGAGATAGGTTTAAGATAGGGGCTGCTTTATGGTGGGAGGATTATGGGGCTCGTACACCACAGCTTCAATCATTGGCAGTAAGGATCTTGTCTCAAGGTGCAAGCTCCTCTCCGATTGAGCAGCTATGGAGTGTGTTCGGCCATGTTGCATCCAAGAAGAGGAACAAATTTGGGACAAAACAAGTCAATGACTTGATTTTTGTAAGTGCTAATTTGCGCTTGCTTGGTGATATGGCATCTCCCAAACCAGAGAAGTTTATATTGCTTGATGAGGAGTCCTCGGATGATGAGGAGACACATGGACTTGCAGATCCTGGTCAGGATGGGATTGAAGATTTGGATGCTGCAGATGTTGGTCTTGATGATATGGCTTTCTTGGATGACATAGATGATAGTCTCCTTGATGGCATCACTGGCAGTAGCCATGCATGATATCTCCTTACTATTTGCAATGTGCATGTCACCTTGAGGCTTGGACTTTGGACTTGGATTGTTTCTTTTATCTAGGCTGTGCCATGTGGGCCACATTTTGTGCTTTTTGTCACTTATGTCATGTATGATGTGGGCTAATTTATTTTGACTTGTGAGATCTGTTCAATGTTAGTATCAAGGTGTGCAAATTATGGTGCACTAGACTTTAGTGTGTCTCTGATTTGGTTATATAAATGTGCATTGTATGTTAAGATTTATCGTCATTTCTAGGAATTATCTAGGTCGTTCCCTGTTTCCGTTCCCCCTCGTTCCCGTTCCCCCTTTTTCTCGTTCCCGTTCCCCTGGTGGTGCTTTCGTTCCGTTCCCGTTCCCGTTCCGTTGCTACTATGCTCTGCATCCTGCATAATATGCATTCATATGCCTGTGCATCATTTAGAACATCCCAAAAGCCTTAGGGAATTTACTGGGATTTATTTGGTATTTTTTCCATATTTATTAGTATTTATTTAGCATTATTTGCATTATTGGGCATTTATAAATATAAACTTTATTAAATGACCAACCTCCAGGTAGTATAAATAGGCTTGCATAGAGCTTATTTTCTCATTCAGTCTTCATTGTGCTAAGAGCTCTCCTCCTCAGCCCTAGGAGCATCATTGCCTTCAGCCCTAGACTAATCCAGCCCTTGGAGCTCATAAGCTTGCTTCTCCAGCCCTTGAGAACCCTTGCTTCATACAGCCCTAGGCGCCTGCTATCAGCCTCCAATCAGCCTGTTTTCAGCACCAAAGCAGCCCTGATTCAGTCCCTTACAGTCCCAGATTCAGCCTACAGCTCTACCTCAGATCCACGCCAGAAATCAGCCTGCAGTACCCTGCGTTTTTCTGTCCAGCAGCAGAAGACCTCTGCGTTTCTGTCCAGCAGCCTCAGTACCCTGCAGTTTCTGTCTAGCAGCCCCAAAACTGCTGCGTTTCAGTCCATCAGCACCCCTACAGGCCTGCGTTTCTGTCCACAGCAGTTTCCAGCCCTGAAGCAACAGTCTACAGCAGTTTCCAGCCCTGAATCTGCAGTTTGCATCAGTGTCCAGCCTTCTGTGCATCATCCATGCATGCAGAAGTCATCTGGTGAAGGTAACACAGCATTCATAAGTGTTTTCAGCATTCTAACATAGTGTAGAACACATAGTCACAAGGGAACGTCGTTCCAAGCTCTTGGAACGGGGGAACGCGTTCCATAGAGATAGCCGTTCCCGTTCCCGTTCCAAAATGGCACCGCAGACCATGTAAGAAATATAAGTGAACTATGTATCATGCAGAACACATCTATGCATTATCATGGCCACTACTGAGATGGTTTGAGGTTCTTTCTTTACTATGCCTCTTTCCAAAGCATTTACAGATATATAAAGTAAATTTATAAACACATTTATGCAATGATGTGGCGTTCCCGATTCCGTTCCCTTTTATTCAAGCTTTTCGTTCCCGTTCCAAACAGTCATCCGTTCCCCAAAACGTTCCCGTTCCCTTGTGACTATGGTAGAACAGTCCACCTTCTTCTTCTCTCAGCCTCAGGTGTGCAGCCCTTCCTCATGCCCTTGGGAAGAGTGCATAGGCTCGAGATCAAGTCATCGAGGTGTTTCTACAGCAGTGTACAGATCAGCCACTCTCCGATCCTCCGAGATCTTGCGTTTGGCTTATCTACAGTCCACAGTCATTCTCTCTATAGAAATAAAGCAAATACTATCTCGTTATTGGGATAGGGGGCCCTTCAGTGGGTAATTTGGGACCCAATCTGGTGTATAGTTTTCATCTATCTCTCTCTCATCTCTTTAAAGTTTGAAGTATTGAAATGGATTGCTAAACTCACGAAACTCAGGATACAGAAGACGGTGTGAGCATTTGTGTGACAGGATCTTCCAATACAAAGACTTCCGCTGCATATCACATTGGTATCAGATTCAGATTGTCCACACACACCGTATCCTAGCGTGGGGGCATCCTTGGATGGTTAGATTGCGTTCTGGCACGTCCACCGACTTCAGCATCATGTCTACAGGAGAGAGTACTCATCAGCCGAAAGACGTCTCCCTCGAAGGAGACCTCGTTCTTCCGCCTACAGCACAAACACCATAGCTCTTCTTAGAGCTCAGAACCAGCTACTCATGGAGCTTCTCCAACTCTTGGAGGCAGTAGCAGCACGTCCTTCTACACCTCCAGCAGCACCCGACTACATCTCCCTCTTCTTTCAGATGGAACAACAAAGGAGAGAGGACGAGGCCCGAAGGAGGAGAGAAAAAGAAGAAAGACAGGACTATGAGGAAGCCCAACGCAGGATCGACGAAGACCGGCGTCAGGCTGATCTCGCCGCTCGGGAACACCAACGTGAGCTTGATCGAGAACGTATGTTACTCGAACACCAACGGGAAAAGGAGGCCATACACTTGAGGTATGAGCAGCTCTCCTCAGTCTCCCCAGTCATAGGTGTCACCAGCTAGCAGCCCGCAGCAGCAGCATCAACCACCATCATTCGCAGTCAACCAAACTTCAGTAAGTATGATGGTAAGTGTGATCATTCATCAGTTAATCAATTTGTTCATCAGTTTAATGCTCATTTTCCATTAGCTAGGATCATAGACCCACAAGACAAAGTCCACTTAGCGGCCCCCCATCTCACTGGTGAGGCAGTCACTTGAAGACCAGATTTCTCCCGCCCCAGTACATGACCGGTCTGAAAGACGAGTTCTATGGACTCAGACAGAACGGATCCCTAGTGCTTCAGTTTTCTGGTAAGGTTATTACTTTAGCACATCAGTTAGGGTTATCTGAGCAGGCTAAGATGGAGCAATTCATTCGTGGATTGGACTCTAACATTCGGTTCACAGTTCGTAACTTTGAACCAAGTACATATGACCGGGCTCTGACTCTCGCTCAGAATGAAGAAATGAAGATGAACGGAAGCAAGCCCAAGCAGTCATCTCAGTCCAGTACCAAGCCCGAACAGGGGAAGGGTAATTCGTCTTCTAAAGACACTAAGACAGACAACAGTCCTAGCTCTAGTTCAGGGGGTAAGGAATCCAAGCCTAAGAAGACCCCTGAGGAAAAGGCTCAAGCAGGCATCACTGGAGGCTATCTTCCTCCAGAGGAGCAAAGACAGTATCAGTCAGAAAACAGATGTTTTTTCTGTCATACGATTGGGCATGGTAAGAAGGATTGTCCAAAAAGACAAGCGGAGTAAGCCTCCAAAGAGCCTTCTGCCACAGTTGCCGCAGTATCCCCCGCTCCTCCAGACCTGCCTGCTACCA
The DNA here is from genome assembly GCF_041138505.1 of Cibotium barometz. NCBI lineage: Eukaryota > Viridiplantae > Streptophyta > Polypodiopsida > Cyatheales > Cibotiaceae > Cibotium > Cibotium barometz. The sequence continues at coordinate 41,949,658 of NC_141072.1, forward strand.
CCAATGCGGTTCAGATCTTACCTTCTATGCATTCCATGCCATCCGTGGTACTTGATGCTAAGCAGGAGGGTGAGGCAACAACCACACAGAAAAACTTGATCCGAGCTTATGGCTCTGCCAAGGGCCAACAGTTCATAATCCTTTTTGACATAGGCAGTTCTGAGGACGCCATCTCTCCCCAGTTGGCTACCAACATGAGCTGTACCTTAGTGCCCTATCATTTGGAGGTAGACGGGTTTACACCTGGTCTCCGCACCCACATCTCTCAGAAGGCACAACAGTTTTCTTTTCAAGTTCAAAAGGCCTCATTCCAGCGAGATTTCATTGTCTCTCCTCTTTTGGGATGTGACATGATCTTGGGAATTCAGTGGTTCCGTCAGTATGAGCCTATTTCCAATTGGGGGCAGGACACCTTTATTATCTCTAAAGGTTTTCCTGAGCCTGTCATGATTCGGGGGGATAGGAGCATTCTTGGCGTTTCTATGATTTCTCATCTCCAGGCCCTACGAGCTATGTGCAAGGGAACAGCAAAAGGAGCATTAATTTATGCTCAGACAGCTTCTATCTCATCAATAACCGCTGTCTCATCATCTTCAGTCCCTCAGTTAGCAGATCTCCTTTCTCATTCAGACATTTTTAAGGATGATCTCCTACTCAGTATCCCACAGTTAGCAGAACCTCCTAGCAAGTTTCCCTCTTGTCTTTCCAAGACTTTCAAGGGCAAGCTAGAATAGCAGTCAGTTCTCAAACATTTGAAACATGTTCCTTATGGACACATTTTCACAATCACCACAGACCACCAAGCACTTAAGTGGCTCCCGACGATGCCAAGTGCCCAGTGGAGTGCTCAACACACTAGACAGGGTCAGCTCTTCCACTAGGTTGGAGGAATAATCAAGTACATCCCTAGTCAACATAACCCAGTAGCAGATGTTCTTAGTAGAAAGACCAGCATCCCGACCAGTCAGGAGTCTACCATTCTCAACATCTCTGGAATAGACTTAGAAGATCAGTATGTCGATTCCGCAGAGTTTGGTACTCAACCCAGGTTGGCCCTCAATTTTGAGCCTGACCATCATTCAGTTCACAGACAGGCATGTAAGTTTAGACGAGATATCCACTTCAAGGAAGGGGATTGGATCTCTCAGTGCATCATGAAACAAAGATTGAAACAAGTGGGCAAACATTGTCCCAAGCTTTCATTCCGTAGTTTTGGCCCTTTTCCAATAGTTAAGAAGATAAGTGATGTCTCAATGAAGTTAAAGTTGCCTGCCAGTTGCACAATGCATGATGTTTTCCATGTTTCTTGGCTAAAACCATATGTTGGTCCAGAAGTGTTTGATGTTTCAGATGAACAGCAGCCAGACGTGGTAGACGAGGCAGAAGTTATTGAGCCTGAGCAGATCCTTCTTCATCGATGGAAGCATGGTTCCGGTCGACGGATTCGTCAGTTCTATACGAAGTTCCGAGATCGAGGCACCCACGAAGCCGTATGGCTCGACGAGGAGTTCTTCCAGGAGTACCCCTAGTTATTGGCGGACTACTTGGAAGCCATAAACCTGCCGCCAAGCTAATCAGGAGGAAATGTGTCACATGCACTCTGCACTCAGTGCATGGTGACAAGATGGCTCATCATCAGAAGTGGAGCAGTTGTACAGTTTTAGAACCCAATAGGATGATATTTGTCGTACGCCGTGACCCCATTGTACATCCTCAGTCCAGGATAAGTCAGGCACGAGCTACGTAGGTCATTCCTCAGCCTTAGCGGTCAGTCAGTCAGACAAGTCCCTTAACCCACTTGGAGAGAATCATTCATGCATGTAGAGTCAGTAGAAGCCTTAGGGTTTGCATCAGAAAGCACTCTGCATCCTGCATAATATGCATTCATATGTCTGTGCATCATTTAGAACATCCCAGAAGCGTTAGGGAATTTACTGGGATTTATCTGGTATTTTTCCCATATTTATTAGTATTTATTTAGCATTATTTGCATTATTGGGCATTTATAAATATAAACTTTATTAAATGACCAACCTCCAGGTAGTATAAATAGGCTTGCATAGAGCTTATTTTCTCATTCAGTCTTCATTGTGCTAAGAGCTCTCCTCCTTAGCCCTAGGAGCATCATTGCCTTCAGCCCTAGACTAATCCAGCCCTTGGAGCTCATAAGCTTGCTTCTCCAGCCCTTGAGAACCCTTGCTTCATACAGCCCTAGGCGCTGTCACGCGCACTTTGAAAAAAACTCAGCTTTTTGTACCTATTGTATATATGTGTGCATAAGCGGATGAAAGCATGATCATGAGGAGCAAAATGAATCCCTCACAAACACAATGCAAAGGCAAAAACAATGTATAAATGGTGATGCATGGTCAATCCAGGATGGTGAAAAAGGCCCGTGGCAACCAATAAAAAAGGCGCAGGTGTGCAATCCAAAATAGAAGATGCATGGCGACCACGAGGAGACGGGTGGAGCCTGGGTGGGTTTCCCTCTTCTGCGTGAGCGTATTTTTGCTACCTCTCTCTCCATGCAGGTTTTTTTTAGGGGGCAGCAGGACCTGATTTGTATGAAGCATGTTTGGAATTGCCATTAGTAGGCAAGAAGATCCGGTGTCGAACAGGAGATACAGTCATCACAGACGGATTTCGGCTGCCTGTCTCAAAAATCATTCATACTGTTGGGCCAGTTTATGATGATGAAGAAACTTCCGGACCCTTGTTGGAGAGTTCTTACAAAAGTGCCATTCTTCTTGCAGTAAAAAATGGGATAAAGTACCTTGCTTTTCCAGCTATTTCTTGTGGTATCTATGGCTACCCATATGATGAAGCAGCAGAAATTGCCTTGGATACTGTCAATGAGAACTCAGCTGGCCTGAAGGAGCAATACACAGGACAGCATCTCCTGGTCGTCAATTTTGCTACAGTCCATGGCAGCTTTGGTGTAATTCTGTGTAATGGGCGCTACTCCCATATGTATACAAATTATGAGAGATATGTTTGAAGTGGATGATTTGGAGTGTTGAATTGCTGAAGAGGAAGCTCTTGCCTTCAAGTGCATTGGTTGACATGCGTCGTAATTCCATGTCAAGACAGGTGCTTTCTGGGTGTATGGAGTGATCTTTCGGGTGGGCGTGTGCTAGTAAACTCCCAAGAGATCATTTCCTTGAGTCCTCATGGTTCATGGAGGATTGTGTGTTGTGATTTGTGGTGCTAATCTTGTGTCTTGAGCACTTTTGGGAGACATTGCTATAGAGGTGTTTTGCTTTCTTGTTATCCCAATAGTGTTTTGGTGCCCCCACTGAGGAACGTCTTCAAGTGACCTTGGGTTTACAGGTTTTGTCAAAGATGGCGACAAATTTTCCCGAGTTTCATGGACATGAAGATGAGAACGCTGAAAAGTTCATTGAAGACATGGAGTTCCAATGTTTACTTGCTGATAGGCAGGACCCTGCAGTTGTGTTGAGAATCTTCTTTTTTTGTCTTAAGGATGAGGCTAGAGCTTGGCTTAGGGAATATCAAGCTTTTGTACAAACATCTCAGCCACCTCAAGTAGTTACTTATGATGGAGCACGACAGGTTTTCTTGGAACGTTTTCGGAGGGTAGAAGACCCTGATAAGGTATGGCATTCCATTCAAAGTCTTGTTCAAGGTGAAAACCAAAGCGTGGATGCTTATGTGAAGAAATTTAATGAGTTATGGGAGAGATGGTGTGTGGCTTTAGGTGCTGAAAATCCTCCTATTATGTTGAAGAAGAACAGGTTTCTTAGAAGTTTGAAGGCTAGTCTACGCTTGAAGGTGGAATTAAAGCAACCAAAGACATTTGATGAAGCAGTTGAAGTGGCAAAGAATAAAGAGTGGAAGATGCAACGTTTACATCAGCTTGGAATTAAAGTGGACCCTAAGGTTGAAGTGAGGGCTATGGATCTACCACAAGTACCTATAAAGGAGTCAATGATTGGGAATGGTATACAGGTTTCTCAAGGTGTATGTGGTGCCCCTTCGGGAGCTTCTGATGTTCTTCACAGGGATATGCAAGAAGTGGTTGGTCTCATGAAGAATCTTAGTGTCCATATGATGGGAGGTGGGAGAGGTCAAGGTTATGGTTATGGTCGGGGTTATGGAAGTTATGAAGCAGGAACAAATGGTAGAGGAAGAGGCACATATGGAAGGGGTGAGATTCCTCAATGCTACAATTGTGGAGAAATTGGTCATAAGAGTCCTCAATGTGATAAGCCAAAGAGAATGGGTAGTCACGTTTCCATGATTATGGTATTGAAATCAAAGGAGAAGCAGGACCAAGTGGTTTGACGGCTGAAGAGAAGGGTAAGACTAAAGTTGTGGATGTGATTGGTTTGGAGAAAGCTAGGGCTGATTCGGAAGCAATGGTTATGCCCATGGGTAAGAGGACTACAAGAGAGCAAGAGGCTAGTGATCCAGGTCCCAGCCATAAGAAAGGAAAGCAGGGTGAAGCAGGTGCAACCAAAGAAAAGAAGAAGAGGAGACCTAGGCGGCACTATGATACAGGAGACTTGCCATTGGGAGAGGGGCAATCAAATTATAATTTGAGAGCTGATTTGGTGAGTAGAAGGGTGGATATTACCTTTGGTCAACTCATGCAACTTTGCCCAAGATTAAAGAAGCAATGGAAGCAGGTTGTCAACCCTATGAAGAAAGAGCCTACTAGGGGATCAGTGAGAGTTCTCTCTTTTAGTGAATTACCTGACATATGCCCTACTGTGGATGCATGGCATAAGAAGCAAAGCATTGGAGAGGCTTACATTGATGGTGGTGCTCAGGTATGTGTTATTACTCAAGCATGTGTGACAAAGCTAGGTCTCAATGTTGTGAAGAAATCAGGTTTTCGCATCAAGCTAGCCAACCAAGCAAGGGTGAAGTGTTTGGGCATCGTGAAGGACTTGGAGGTGGATGTTTTTGATGTCAAAACACTGGTCAATTGCCATGTCATGCCCGTAGGTATTGGTGCTTTTCCTCTTATACTTGGAAGACCATGGTTGCAAGCAACTAAAGCCATACAAGATTGGGGACATGGTACCATTACTCTCTACAACAAGAGGGGTGATAAGAAGAGCTTTGATATGGCAAGTAGGCAACCTTTGGGTGCTGATTTTGATGAAGGTGATGATGAAGAATATTCAAGTGATGAAGAAGATTCAAGGGATGAAGAAAGTGAATCAAACTCTAGCTACGAAAGTGATGTGGATGTCTCCTCCTTGTTTCTTGAAGAAGAAGGGAAAATGAATCACAAAGCTATCTACTTTATGGACGATGAAGGCACTTCTGGTCCTTATGAGCAAATTGAAGAGCTGATGCAACCCAAAGTTCAACCTCATGTGAAGAAGGAGCTTCTCGAAAGCATGTTATCTGCGGATTTGACTAGTCATGAGAGGGGTGAGTACTTACATATGCTAGAGCAGTTCCCTCATTTGTTTATCACTTCTTATGAGGAGATTAGAGGTTTTAAGGGAGAGGATATTCACATTCCACTCAAGGAAGGAGCTCAGCCCATACGTCAAAAGTTAAGGAGGATGGGACAGGTACAACTTGATGCTCTTAAAGAAGAGGTAGACAAGCTTCTGAAAGCCGGCTTCATCTGTCCTGTGAGTATTACAGATTGGGTAAGTCCTGTTGTTGTTACACCAAAGAAGGATGGTAAATGGAGGATTTGTGTGGATTATAAGCCACTTAATGCAGCAATGAAGAGGGATCCATATCCTCTTCCTTTCATTGATGATATATTGGATACAGTTGCAGGGCATGAGAGGTATAGTGTATGTGATGGATTCTCAAGATATTTTCAGCTTTCTTTATCTCTTGAAGATCAAAAGAAGACCACATTTATCACTCCATGGGGATGTTTTTGCTATCGGGTTCTTCCTTTTGGTCTCATGAATGGTTGTGCTTGGTATCAAAGATGTGTCAACAAGGTGTTCCTTCCTTTCCTTGGAAAGTTTGTGAAGGATCTTATTGATGATTTTTGTGTCTATAGTTCCAGGAAAGATCATTGCTCAAAGCTTGAGTTGGCATTTGGAAGATATGATGAAAGTGGCGGTCAATTGAATCCAAAGAAGTGTCATATTGCACAACCAAGAGTGAAGTTTTTGGGTCATATGATTTCAGAAAATGGAATTGAAGCGGATCTTGATAAAGTCAAGGCTTTGGTTCTTTTATCATCACCCAAGGATACAAAGCAATTGTCTACATTTATACAAAAGGTGAAGTATATGTCAAGGTTTATTCCTTTATCTTCTCAACTTCTTTATCCTCTACAACAAGTGGCAAAGTTGGATCCTCTAGAGTGGACAAGTGAATGTGAAGAGGTGTTTCAAAGCGTCAAGGAAGTTCTTGGTTCTCTTTCAGCCATGCAAGCTCCTAATTGGGATAAAGAATTTTATGTTAATCCAACAGTGGGTGAGGATGCTATTGGAGCTATGCTTCTTCAACGAGGTAAAGATTCTCACTATATGAGACCGGTTTATTGTGCTAGCAAGGTAAAGACGGAGACAGAGAGAAGCTATACAGAAGTGGAGCTTATTATGGTGAGTGTGGTTTATGCTTGTAGAAGGTTTAGGCATTACCTTCTTCCAAAGCCATTCACTTTTCTCACAAGCTACACTCTATTGCCACAATTGGTGAATAGCTCTAACTTGTCAAAGAGTCTTATGAAGTGGATTGTAGAGCTACAGGAATTTCAGTTTTCTTTTCTTGTTGAGGAAAGTACAAGAGCTACTTTGGCTGATTTGCTTACATACAAAGAAAGTCCTCTTCTCATCAAGGAGGATATCGTGAAGAAGCGGCACATAGAAGCCCCAGACATAGATGATGCTTTTACATTATTTTTTGATGGTTCTTACAGGAAAAGTCATAGTGAAGCTTCGGGGGGGATTGTAATCTATGATCCAAAAGGCATTTTGGTAACCAAGAGAGGTTTGAAGATTATGGCACAAAGCAATAATGAAGCAGAGTATGCTACTTTGGAGAAAGGTCTCCACTTTTGCCTACATCTTGGGATACGCCGTGTAAGGGTAAGAGGTGATGCACTTTTGGTAGTAAAGCAAGTACTTGGGGTGTGGCAAAGTAAAAATCAGAGGCTTAAAGTTTTGTGTTTTCAAGTGAAGAGTTTGCCTAAGTGTTTTGAAGCATGGAGTTTGAGGCATATTGACAGAAAAGAAGCACATGGTGCAGCTCAAACTATGATAGGGCAATTGTATGTGATTAGGGCTAATTCTCCTCTTTATTTGGGAAGGGAAACCTTGGATAAGGAAGAGGAATTTCTTCAAACAGGTATGCTTCCAGCAAGTTTGGAGTCATCAAAGAAATACGCCTTTATTCGACGTGCTAAAAGGTATGTGCTTCTTGGAGATACTTTGTTTATGAGAGGAGCTGATCTTGTCATGAGAAGGGTGCCTTGGAAAGAGGAAATTTACAGAATCTTGGAGGAAAATCATGAAGGTTCTTGTGGCGGCCATTTTGCTTCAAAAATCACCCTACATAAGATCTTACAGGAGGGGTATGTATGGCCAAGTATACAACGTGATGTTCATCATTGGTGTAAGTCTTGCAAGGAATGTCAAAGCATGGCAAGTAGGGTGCTAAAATCAGAAATTAGAGGCACTATTTTGGCTTATGATGTCTTTGAGAAGTGGGGTATTGATGCAATTGGCCCATTGCCCATGACAGGTAGAGGTAAATGTTACATACTTACTGCTGTGGACTATCTTTCTAGATGGGCTGAAGCTAAAGGCGTGAAGCATGTTACAAGTAAAGATGTTTCCAAATTTGTTTATGAAGACATTTGTTGTAAATTTGGCATGCCTTTGGAGCTACTTTCTGACAAAGGTCCAGGTTTCAGAGGAGAGCTTGTGAACTTTCTATGTGAGAAGCTTCATATACATCGCAGGTACACTACTCCATACTATCCTCAATGCAATGGTATGAATGAAAGGTTCAATGGAGAGCTCATTAGAATGCTTACAAAGATGACAAAGAATCATGTGAAGACTTGGGATTTAGAACTACCTTGTGCTCTATGGGCTTATAGGACTGCAATCAAGTCAGGTACTAGTTTCTCTCCTTTTCACTTGGTGTTTGGTAGAGAAGCTTTGCTTCCCATTGAAGTAGAGATTCCGGCATTAAGGCTGATGTGTGAGCTTCAAGAGAAAGGTTATGATGAGTTCAAAGAAAGGCTTTTGTATCTTCAACGCGTGCAATTAGATAGAGTGCTTGCCCTTGAACACTATGAGCAGGTATTGAAGACTAGTCAAGCAAAGGCAAATGCTAAAGTGAAGGATAAAGACATCAAAAAGGGTGATATAGTTCTTCGTTATAATAGTAAGCTTGATAAAACTTTTCAAAAGAAGTTTCAAATCAAATGGCAAGGTCCTTTCATGGTAATGAATAGGTTTCCAAATGGTACGTATCTCCTTGCTGATTTAGATGGCACTCCACATAAGTCGCGTGTGAATGGATACAGGTTGAAGAAGTACTTTGCAAGGTTGATGTCCGTGGTTAAAGATGAAGAAAGTTCTGATGTGTTTTCTGATCATGAGGAGGAAAGTGATACTTCATCGATGGATTTACAACTTCTCTTTTCTGCTGCTGACCATGAATGATCTAGCAGACTTGGGGTGTGGCAAACTATGTCACGCGCACTTTGAAAAAAACTCAGCTTTTTGTACCTATTGTATATATGTGTGCATAAGCGGATGAAAGCATGATCATGAGGAGCAAAATGAATCCCTCACAAACACAATGCAAAGGCAAAAACAATGTATAAATGGTGATGCATGGTCAATCCAGGATGGTGAAAAAGGCCCGTGGCAACCAATAAAAAAGGCGCAGGTGTGCAATCCAAAATAGAAGATGCATGGCGACCACGAGGAGACGGGTGGAGCCTGGGTGGGTTTCCCTCTTCTGCGTGAGCGTATTTTTGCTACCTCTCTCTCCATGCAGGTTTTTTTTAGGGGGCAGCAGGACCTGATTTGTATGAAGCATGTTTGGAATTGCCATTAGTAGGCAAGAAGATCCGGTGTCGAACAGGAGATACAGTCATCACAGACGGATTTCGGCTGCCTGTCTCAAAAATCATTCATACTGTTGGGCCAGTTTATGATGATGAAGAAACTTCCGGACCCTTGTTGGAGAGTTCTTACAAAAGTGCCATTCTTCTTGCAGTAAAAAATGGGATAAAGTACCTTGCTTTTCCAGCTATTTCTTGTGGTATCTATGGCTACCCATATGATGAAGCAGCAGAAATTGCCTTGGATACTGTCAATGAGAACTCAGCTGGCCTGAAGGAGCAATACACAGGACAGCATCTCCTGGTCGTCAATTTTGCTACAGTCCATGGCAGCTTTGGTGTAATTCTGTGTAATGGGCGCTACTCCCATATGTATACAAATTATGAGAGATATGTTTGAAGTGGATGATTTGGAGTGTTGAATTGCTGAAGAGGAAGCTCTTGCCTTCAAGTGCATTGGTTGACATGCGTCGTAATTCCATGTCAAGACAGGTGCTTTCTGGGTGTATGGAGTGATCTTTCGGGTGGGCGTGTGCTAGTAAACTCCCAAGAGATCATTTCCTCGAGTCCTCATGGTTCATGGAGGATTGTGTGTTGTGATTTGTGGTGCTGATCTTGTGTCTTGAGCACTTTTGGGAGACATTGCTATAGAGGTGTTTTGCTTTCTTGTTATCCCAACAGCGCCTGCTATCAGCCTCCAATCAGCCTGTTTTCAGCACCAAAGCAGCCCTGATTCAGTCCCTTACAGTCCCAGATTCAGCCTACAGCTCTACCTCAGATCCACGCCAGAAATCAGCCTGCAGTACCCTGCGTTTTTCTGTCCAGCATCAGAAGACCTCTGCGTTTTTGTCCAGCAGCCTCAGTACCCTGCAGTTTCTGTCTAGCAGCCCCAAAACTGCTGCGTTTCAGTCCATCAGCACCCCTACAGGCCTGCGTTTCTGTCCACAGCAGTTTCCAGCCCTGAAGCAACAGTCTACAGCAGTTTCTAGCCCTGAATCTGCAGTTTGCATCAGTGTCCAGCCTTCTGTGCATCATCCATGCATGCAGCAGTCATCTGGTGAAGGTAACACAGCATTCATAAGTGTTTTCAGCATTCTAACATAGTGTAGAACAGTCCACCTTCTTCTTCTCTCAGCCTCAGGTGTGCAGCCCTTCCTCATGCCCTTGGGAAGAGTGCATAGGCTCGAGATCAGGTCATCGAGGTGTTTCTACAGCAGTGTACAGATCAGCCACTCTCCGATCCTCCGAGATCTTGCGTTTGGCTTATCTATAGTCCACAGTCATTCTCTCTAAAGAAATAAAGCAAATACTATCTCGTTATTGGGATAGGGGGCCCTTCAGTGGGTAATTTGGGACCCAATCTGGTGTACAGTTTTCATCTCTCTCTCTCTCATCTCTTTAAAGTTTGAAGTATTGACATGGATTGCTAAACTCACGAAACTCAGGATACAGAAGACGGTGTGAGCATTTGTGTGACAGGATCTTCCAATACAAAGACTTCCGCTGCATATCACAAAATGGGTAAGACTAAATAAGTCTCCATAATAGCAATATCATGTCCCAAAATAAATGGGCGAGATAAATCAGTCCCATAAGTCCAGATATCATAATCCATGTCCCAAGTAAATGGGCGAGACAAAATAAGTCTCCTGCCAATAAGGCATCGGTCCACATGACCCTTGGCATAGATATAAGTTCCGTGCCAACCAGGCGTCATGTCCACTTTACCACTTGCACTCCGTGTTGGTACTCTGACCACACACCTTAGATGAGAGGTGGGCTCAAGTAACAAGATAAAACAATCACTCGCAGGCATAGATAACCTGGTGTTCCATAAGCATTTCTGCTACACATAGTTTATAGGCATTTCGGCCACCAACTCACACTACCCTCTTAAGTGCCCATGTTCCCTTCCATCTGCTCTCTATTGTTCCACCCACACATGGTAGAAACAATCTTCAAGAGAGCACGTAGGACAAGAGAACACTACACAGGGTATGTGAACGATGAGTTTCATAAGTCCAATGCATCCCAAATAAAGGAAGCTATAAAGAATAATCCATAAACCTGAGGATGGATCCAAATCCCTAGAAAAGAAGTCCAGAAATCCATAGACCTGTATACCATAATCCTTGTATACCATAACTCTTACCACATACTGTCATGTGCACAGTGTGTATCTATCGTGTGCTACACGCACGCAAGACTAGCTTCGAGGTTTGGGGAAGCTTGGAGCTAGGCAGGCTGATTGGCGAGCTGAGTTAGGGATATACTAACGGGCGGGCACCCAAGTATGGACGGGCGGGCGCCCAAGTGTGGACGCCCGATGACCGGCCAAGAGCCTTAAAAGGGTGGCCAAGGTTAGTTAGTGAGATATATAGAGTCTCGTGAGTTTGTGAGAGCTCTATGGTCTTGGAGCCTGGATCTAGTGCAGACGTGCACTTGCTTTATGCAGCCGAGGCTGGCAGCAATCTCGAGGTCCGCGAGGATAGCTTCGTGGCAGTATGGGACGTCGCGAAGAGGAGATTGGTCGGTACGTCAACCTTGTTAGCTCAGCTCGTGGCTCGGTGGGGACAGCCAAGACTGTGGGCTTGCCCACGGCTGTCATGGTTGGGAGGTGAGTCAGGCCTGCACCCTCTTGTTGTTTATTCGTTTGTTTGCAGGATTCGAGTCTCATACCAGGAACGATCACGAGGAGAGAAGCTTGGAGCTAGGCAGGCTGATTGGCGAGCTGAGTTAGGGATATACTAACGGGCGGGCACCCAAGTATGGACGGACGGGCGCCCAAGTGTGGATGCCCGATGACCGACCAAGAGCCTATAAAAGGGTGGCCAAGGTTAGTTATTGAGATATAGAGAGTCTCGCGAGTTTGTGAGAGCTCTATGGTCTTGGAGCCTGGATCTAGTGCAGATGTGCACCTGCTTTATGCAGTCGAGGCCAGCAGCAATCTCGAGGCCCGTGAGGGTAGCTTCGTCGCGGTATGGGACGTCGCGAAGAGGAGATTGGTCGGTATGTCAACCTTGTTAGCTCAGCTCGTGGCTCGGTGGGGACAGCCAAGACTGTGGGCTTGCCCACGGCTGTCATGGTTGGGAGGTGAGTCAGGCCTGCACCCTCTTGTTGTTTATTCATTTGTTGCAGGATTCGAGTCTCGTACCAGGAATGATCACGAGGAGATCCTTGGGGATTTGACACATACTCCGTGCTAACCACACACCTTGGAGTAGAGGTGGACTTTTATCCATAAAAGCATCATATCCATGAGATATCCAAATATTTCTTCTCTGTAAACTGGGACAGATTCGTCCATAGAAATTGCTTGTGAAGCCCAATATCTATATAAATCTCGTCCAAGAAAGAAATCTCCTTAGATATAATCTATCCCAATGAAGGGAGCCATAAATAATGTTTCCCTGAAACCATCTCAAGACAAACAACACCACCTTTCTCCTTGGATGGCTATACAAGGGTTAGTGAACATCAAAAACACTTCACAGTAAATAGCAAAAGCACCAACTTTGCAAACTCAAAGTATACTTAGCTTTTCTTTGCCAGGTTGGTCATGAAGCCAAAAGAAATATCTCCTCACCATATCCTTAAGATATCATGAGATATATCTCCATATAGCTTGCCTGTAAGCTTGATAATATAATCCACAATATCCATAAGGAAAGAGTGCTAAACGTGTGCACACAAAGCCAACTTCACACTTCCAAGATAAAATTTTGTGAATTCATAAATCCTTAGATCAACAAGCTGTCTACTCCTCATGCTCATGCTCTTGCTTCATAGGCTATGAAGTGGCTGGTCATGCTTAATAGCAATGATGGTAAGTGTGGTCCCCACTTGAGATCTTTTCTCTTCCTTATTGATAGAAGGAAGCCTCCGCTTCCAAGAAAGCCTATGCTCTCATACCAATGTAACTCGCGGCGGGTGCCCGGGGGACTAGGGCCTTTGACACACTTGTTGATACCATCAATGCATATTAAAACATTTAAACATGGCCACAACCTTAACATATATCCATCATCACTTTGGTCCACTTTCTTGCCACATGTCCCAATCTAAGAGATGGGTCCTTCCATAAACTTATTCTCTAAAAATATCCCGACTGGTAGACATTCTGTCATAGGCACTTTGCCAACTCTTGGTATCTGCTTAATTCCAGATGTAATGACGCGAATAGAATTTCCATCGGAGTCGTGCCAAAAATAGCAACTCTCCTAAATTTTAGGAGTGTGGTCCTTTGTATTCTAGGATAATCTCCCATTCCCAAAGCTTGTACTTTCCAAATATTTAGATATCTTGGAGTCCACTAGATCCTTTTCATACTGGGAAATGTCGAGGCTGGTGACACAAAACAGCTTGAACTAAAGGCAAATATGATTCCCACTTACCTTACTGATCGTGGACATAAGACTTCAGCACATCAAAGGCCAACTGGTTGTATATCTCTGTCTGGCCGTCCGTCTGTGGGTGGAATGCGCTGGAAAAATTCAACTTAGTACCAAAGTTATCAAACAATGTCCTCCAAAAATGACTGGTAAACTTGGCATCTTGGTCTGACAGTATGGTCCTAGGAATCCCGCCAATTGGGTACCAATGCCGAATGAACAACTGGGCAACATCCTCGGCGGTCACAATGGCCCTGCAAGGAATAAGCATAACAAATTTGCTAAATCTATCAACAATAGTTAAGCATTGCATATTACGCTTACTCGGACTGGGAGGCAGATTCGTGACAAAGTCCATTGAAATGTTCTGGAAAGGACCCTAAGGAATTGGCAAGGGTTGTAATAGCCCTATCTTCTTTCCGCGAGGAGCTTTCACCTTTTGACAAATATCACAGCGTTGTACATATGTAAATACATCTCGCCTCATCTTTGGCCAATAATATTGTTGTTCCAATTTCTCCAGAGTCGAATTCATGCCCCTATGACCACGTGTAATGGCGTCATGGGCATCATGGAGAAGAGCTATCATGAACGACTTCATGACAAGAAAAGTCAACCATCGCGTATCAGAAAGTGGCATGGTCCTGTGGCATCCAATGCCTGTTCCCACTGTGTACCGAATTCCTCGGAATCCGCGTACGTGTGCTTCATGTCATCTAGTCCTATACCAACAAGATTAAGTCGAGTGGTCTGAATCGTAGTCACTTGTCCCTTCCTGCTCAAAGCATCAGCCACTGGATTGGCCTTTCCTGGAAGGTACTCAATCATAGCACCGAATTGCTGGAATATCTGACTCTAGCGGTGTTGTCAATCACTCCACTGTGCACTTGGCATTGTCTGAATCCAGCGTAATGCCTGATGGTCAGTGCGAACCTCAAAGTCACGGCCATACAGAAAATGTTTCCAATGTTTCAAGGCTTGTATAACTGCTAGGAGTTCACGATCATAGACTGAGTAGTTTCTCTCTGCGGGCAGTAACTTACCAGACATGTAAGCTACTGGATGACCATTCTGTTGCAATACACCTCTAATTGCGATGTTACTCGCATCGGTGATCACCTGAAATGGGTCGTCCCACGAGGCAAGTGCTAAACAAGGCGCTTCTGATAAAGCCACCTTGAGGTTTTGGAATGCCTCCAATGCTCGTGGAGTCATTCGAATCTTTTGTCTTCTTGTCTTCACACCCTTTAGCAGATCGGCGAGATCCGCTACGAGATCAGAAAAGTTGTCTATGTGGGTGGAGTATGCTTGTATACCCACAAAAGATCTAATGTCATAGGCTGTCTGAGGTACTTCCCAGTTGACAATCTTAGTCACTTTAGCCGGATCTAGTCGAATGCCTTCAGCACTAATTATGTTTCCCAAGTAATGCACCTGGAATAGATAAAATTCCGACTTCTTTTCATTGACGTAGAGCTCGTTGCTTTCCAGCAACTTAAGGACTTTCTCCACATCAATGTCATGTTGCTCAACCGTAGCCGAAAATACCAGTATGTCATCCAAAAATATAAACCCACACTTTTCAATCAAATCTCGGAAAACACGCATCATCATGCGGTTAAATGTAGCTGGGGCGTTTTCAAGCCAAATGGCATGACCACGAATTCATAGTGGGCCCGTTCCGTACGGAAGGCTGTCTTGAGGATGTCCCCCTCCACAATCCGCACCTACCCACTCTTTAAATCAAGTTTCGAGAACACCTTTGCTCCATTCAGCCTCTCGAGAATATAGTCAATTCAAGGCATCGGGAATCTGCTCTTGATAGTCAGCTTGTTGAGTGTACGATAATCGACACACAAACGGGAAGACCCATCTTTCTTCTTGACAAATAAGATCGGTGCTGCAAATGGCGACATGCTGGGGCGGATGAAGCCAGATTGCAGCAATTCTTGGAGTTGGCAGTCCAACTCCGATTCCATTGCCTTGGAAAGGCGATACGAAAACTTGCTCGGGGCTTCCGAGCCTGGGAGGAGGTCAATCTTGTGGTCCTCTGGTCTGGACGGGGGGAGTTGGGGAGAGAGGCTGTCCCGAAGAAAAATCGTCAGGAACTTTTCATGGAGAACCAAGTACTTCTCGGAAGCACTGGCCACCGTCTGGGCTGTCTGGATGTAAATCATCGCACATTGTGCGCCTTTCCTGACTGCTTGCTTAGCTTGCAAGTGACTTATGAGCGGAAAGTTCGGAATTCCTGGCTCACACTTAATGGTCACCGGGGCGTTTGACACATTCCGATTGATCTGGAACGTGTGCTTGTCCCACTTGACATCAGGAAGAAACTTGTGAAACCACTGAATACTCAAAATTATGTCTGCTTCTACAAGAGGGGCAACCATAAAATCACGCACAAACTCTATGCCCTGAATCACTAACTTAGCACCTAGAGCTTCATACTTGACGCTCGTTGTCATGCCCGTGCTAAAACCCTCAACTTGTTTGTCCACTGAAGTCAGATCGAAATTGAAGTCAGATCGAAACGGGCACGCCTAGCGGCATGTTCCGTGATCACATCCTTCGTGCTGCCGCTGTCAAACAGGACAACGACTCTCTGGTCACCTATGCAACCAAAGGACTTGAGCAATTCGTTGCGCTCATACTCCTGGTCATGGGCGCCCTTCTGTTTATCTTCGAGCTCCCGGCTAATAATTGCTCCAACTGAAGCACCGGGGTTTGAAGAACTAGGGGTAGCCACTGGGGTCTGTGTGGGAGCTGAGCTCACCACGGACGCTGTGGAGGTGGCGGTGGCGGGTTTTGGAGGCTTCTTTGGACAATCCCGAGAAGTATGTCCTTTTGTATAACAAAAGAAGCATCTACCCTCCTCCTTATACTGAGAAAGCTCCTCAGCACTCAACTTGCCACCTGTCTTGCTTGCCTCCGCTTTCTGGTCAGGAGTAAGCTTAGATGCATTGTTCGAGTTCTTGGAGCCAGAGGCTCCCGGGCTCTGTCCTGGGGAAGACCCCATCTGGTTCTGGCCTTTACCCCCCGAGGCGGTAGCCGTGGGAGAAGCCAGCTGGGAAGTCTTGGGCTTGCCACCATTATGTTTCATTTCTGTACTCTGCGCAAGCGAGAGTGCGTCTTCAAAGGTGGCTGGCCTAAATATACGCACCTCCCATTGGATTTGCGTGTCAAGGCCATACAAAAACTGCTATCAGATACGCCTAATCGTAGACATAAAGTCGAAATTCTATTGGCAAACTGAAGGACTAATTGCGCGTTCTGACGCGCTCCCCTGAACTCGTCTTCTAGTCGCTCAAGGTAGTGGGGCGGTAGAAACCGCTGCTGAAGGTCGCGGACAAACTCGTCCCACACATAAGCTGCCATACCTAATCTGGTGTGGGCATGAGCCCACTGAGTCCACCAAGGAATGGCCTCACCTTCCAAGTACCAACTAGCTAAGATCACTTTGTCAGTATCTGTTTTTCTAACTGCGGCAAAGTAAGCTTCAAATTGATGTAACCATGAATAAAGAGTTGTGGGGTCGAGTGTACCATTATACTTATTGAAGTTCATTTTCTTGGGAAAATGATTCGAGGGCGCCGCCGGTGTCAATCTAGCGTCCAATGCTTTGAGGTAACGCTCGTGTTCCACGCGTCGCATGGCTTCGTCTTCTCGTTGTCGGATCTCCAATGCACGCATCTGCAACTCAAGCAAAGAGCTCGGCTACGGCTGTGACCCCGTGAGAGGGTCCCTGTGTCGAGGATCTGGAATCTGGGATACGGAAGGAGAGGGAGAAGGAGATGGAAAACGCGACGCTAGAGAACGGGTACGCTCTTCCAGAGCCAAGATTTGCGCCTTCTACTCATCCAACTTGGTTGTCAGTTCTGCGATTGCTCGCATCATCTGCTGGAACATGTCTGTAACACTCAAGCCTGGTGCCCTAGCAGGGCTGCCTGGTGCACTCTGGTCTTGGTCTCTCTCGTCATCGAAGCTCGCCATAGCAGGAAAATGCACTTCCTTTCTGGAACGCAATCTGACCATCCACTATCTGTGTGGGAGACGTCTGGAGGCTGAAAACCAACCGTCCTTCGAGGGATAGGAGTCACTCCGAAAGGGGCAGTCCACTGCCGTCTAAAAACCAACCACATGAGCGAGAAAATTTTTTGGTTTCTTTGCTGAATCTTTGCACTTGAAGTAGGCTCTGAGACCATTGTAACATGCGGAAGCTTCGGAGAAGAATCAATAACTTCAATGCTCAGAAATCAGCACTCTTTTAGCGACGGAATGAACGCACAAACTGAATGAAGATGTGCAGAAAATAGAGAGAGAGAGAGAGAGAGAGAGAGAGAGAGAGAGAGAGAGAGAGAGAGAGAGAGAGAGAGAGAGAGAGAGAGAGATGGAGATGGAGATGGAGTAGAGAGGTCTACTGTTTTGGCTCATCAGTGGATATTTGGGATTTATCCTCAAGTCATTACTTCGGACATTCACCTTGTGATATTCCATTTCCTTAGATGGACAGGACTTTGGCATATTTGGACTACACGGAATGGGTTCATCTTTGATTCCTTGTCTGGAATACATGGACACATTCTACGTATCCGCGGTTTGCTGCTTTGGCAGTTTTCTTCTCTTCTCTCAGCTCAGCTACTGGATGCAGATGTTATTTCGTTATGGTCTACGGCGGCTCGGCTGGCTCATCTTTGATGCTTTTATCTGGGATGCTTATTTGGCTAGGAGGTTTTCTTATTAGTGTATAGGTTTGCATGGTCATGATCCTTTAGAGGATCTTTTGTGGGGGTTTTTTGGGGCCATAGGTTTTGTGTGAGCCATGTGGCTGATGTACTTTTTTACATATAATATAAAACACCATTTCACGAAAAAAAAAAGAGAGATGGAGATGGAGTGGACACAGTATTGGGTCCCAAATACCCTCTGTAGGGCCCCCACCACGGATGGTGTATTTGCTTTATTAGAATGATGTAAATCTGAAAGAAAATACAGAAATCCTTGACCTTTCTTGACTGGGAATTCCCTGCCCTCGACCTACAGTCCTTCACCCCTTTGCTTAGCATCTTCTTGGCTTGTCTAGCCTCTTTATGCTTGAGCTCTTGGTGAGAAATGAGATGAAATGATGGGATTGTGGGCTCTCCCTTTTATAGTCTCCTACTACAGCAGTCGGCCAGCATAAAGCCAGGCGGCCAGCATTTAATGCTCCCATGACTGAAATTCCAGCATAAAATGCTGAAAAAATCACATTAAATGCTGCCTCCCCCCCCCCCCCCCCTAACAAGCTGGGCATGATGCGCCTACTTCTCATTGGCTGGACAGGGCCTTTGCAAACCTCATGAGGGCTGTCCCATACTTGCCCTACAGCCATGAAAATGCTATATTCTCTTGAAATTTGCCTTTAGCTTGCCTCTATCCTACAGCCCCTCCATGGCTGGTGGGTTCAGCCAGGGCTTTCCTGGCCCTTATGGGGGTGGTTTCACACCATCCCCATGCCCACACAAAGACCCGGGGTAGCCCTATGGGTTGGCCCCTTGTTCTAAACACTAACTACTCAGTGATCTGGCATCCGGTACCATACCAGATACACAGAATCACTGACATCATTGCAGAGGGAGACCTACAGCGCGGACTGGCACTATTTCATGTGCAGGACAATGCACACCTGGCCTTAGACTACTATGTAGGACAATGCACACCTGACTTGGACAACTGAGATGGATCCCTGGGTGACTCGTGCCGGACTGGGCTCACATGGGACCAGTTCACCATCCCAGGTCCTGCACCTTCTGTACAGAAATGTCTACGTGGCATCCAAGTGTGGGATGCACGTGACACTGATGCTACTTTCTCAGCAATGTTGTTCCTTGACTCAAGGACTATGTGTCTACCAAAGGGTTTTGATCAGATTTGTTCGGTGAGATTTTTCATCAAGTGGTGGTAGTTTTTAAAATACTTGGGCCCTGTTTTAGGGATATACTTGCAGCTAGGAATCTCCCAATAAAGTACTATGAAAGGTCATTGTTATGGATTGTAAAGACAAGTAGAATATGAAGTTGTACTCTTTTGTGGTTCATTCCCGACCTATTTGTTAGTAGAGTCCGCTGAATGCTTTAGCCCAAGCAGCTTCATCACTTCGTCTGAATGTTGAATTCATTATTTCATGCATTCCATTTGAGTCTTTCTTGTGTTTTTCAAGGGAATTCATTAAAATGAGGTATCCTTTTGGGACCCTACAGCATCTTTCATTTCCGATCTATGATTCCAAAAAGCAAGCCTTAGGCTTATGCATTACTTAGGTTGTAATAAGCTTTTCAAAAGCTTCTATTTTTATTATGCATAATGTACTGTGAATTCCCTCTATATGGAACCTTTGCCATATGACATGGTGGTTGAACCAAGCCCTGCCCTCTTGCGCAATTAAGGGGTTTACAATAGACTAATCACATGCCAAAGCACGGGCAGGGTCAGAAGATGACATTTACCCACTCTTTTAGGTAGTTATCATAGGAGGTGTGAAGCTCCCTATGATTGGAGAGAGAACTTTGCCTCAATGTGAAGGAATATGATGATACTTTGTTGTTTCTTGACTCATGGACTGGAACATGCAGAAGCTCTGAGAGTCTTCTTTCAGCCCTAAACACCACTTAGAACATGCTGACGCAAAAACGCAGACAGAAGGGAGGGTAGAGAGAGAGAGATAGCTAGAAATTCAGTATATTCATATGGTACAAAAAGGTACCCTTCTTCTACAGCCATAGGGCTGCCTTTCATAAAAGGTGGAATACACCAAAATAGTCCTACTCTAAGGACCCACTCCCTAGTGGAGTGAATAATCCAATCAATGAGCACATGCGCCCTTTTATAGCCCCTTTGGACTCTTGGAGAGCTGGCCGACTGGCATATTTTCTCCATAAATGTAGCGCGCAGAAATCAAATAACCAAAAGGTGGAGAAAGATGCACTTCTCCTCTGGTTGGCCGCTCTACGAGGAGGAGATTCTGGCGGCTATGGGAATGGGAGAACTGACCGCTCGCGCGCCTACAGTGGAACCCGAGAGAGTGGACTTGGCATGATCTTGTTGATCGGGAGGAGACTTTGGATGCCCCCTTTTTGGCATACATAGCGCGGCTAGGCCGCAGGATTTAGATGCCAGAGATTGATGGCACCCCGGCAGTAGCAACCCACTGGCAGTCATAGAGCCTCTCCCAGCATTTCCTGTCAGATTTTTGGAAGAGGCTCTGGGGCAGTTTTCGGCCTCGAAAGATCACCCTCTTTCTTTGGTTGAAGGCACATAGGAGCTTGGTGGTTGGCACGTGGTTGGCCATTAGGGGTCGACCAGTAGCTTGCACGCGGTGTAGCCACCCTCAGGAGTCTTAGCGACATTGTCTTTGGGATTGCCCGGAGGCCGAGCAGGTTTGGCAGCGGATTCTTCGCATCTTCACGATGGACAGGGCCTCAACCTAGATCATTACATGGGCACTCTCGCTTGGGCCACAGAGGATGAGGTCCTTAGGGCTTCTGAGGATGGAGGGGGGATAGCCCTTCAAGTCTCTCACCTCCGCATTTCGGCAGTACCAGTCACACAGCCCCATCTATTAACCACTGGAGATCGGGCTCATGCCAAAGATGGGAGATTTACAATAGCATTGCAGCCTAGCACATATGGCGAGCTAGATGCAGCGAAGCCATCAATGGTACCCATACTCCGCTTGCAGAGTCCATTAGGAGCATTTGGCTCGACATCGTCCATACCCTCCGCAGCCAGTGGGGGAAGTTGCAGGGTGGCTTTGACTGCATGCGGAAGCGACGGGAAGCTTTCTTGAGGCTATGGCGGCCTGACCCATTTCTCACCGATAGAGGTGGTAATCCCACTTGGCATTATAGACCACTTGTGTGGTTATGCCCCCCTCCCCCTCCCCCTCCCCCCCTGTATGAGATAGCCTTTTCCCTCTACGCTGTGGCTAAATGATCACTCTCCATGCCACTACCGGTCCAGAAGAAGTTCTAGATCAACCGCTATACCTGACCAATACATGCTTGGGGGAAGGACCAACAAGAAGTAATGTACCACATGGTGGCAAGGACCTGGTTTGCCACCACCACTCTACTAGCTAGGAAGAGCCTCGCAGAACTCCAATACAAAAGCTTCTTCCGAATGCTCAGAAGAAGAGGGCGAGAGAGAGATCGATGCTCACTTGACATCCAAGATAACAAACTGGAGTGCCCGTCGGAAAGCCTCAATTGGGCTCCCAAGTCGGGGCGGGTGTAGAGCCTACCCAGAAGCCACTCGACTTGTGCCAGTTGATCTGCACTCATGATGTGCGACAAAAAATTGCCTCGCTGAATCTCTAGAGTTTCCCCACGTCTCCTGATAGGTATGCTGTTGTGTCATTTGCAAACTCGGAGTCGAGCAGCTCCTCCTAAGTACGGACAAGGAGACACAATCCCTAGAGCCCTGCTCCTATGTTGAGAGAAAACTGCTCATAGCCTCGGTGACGAATAGGAAAAGGTAAGGTGCTAGAGGACAACCTTGTTGGACCGAGCGGGAAAGGGGGAATTTGTCGCCACAGGCTCCTTGAATGAGAACTTGACTGTGAGAGGTTGAGTAGAGTCCGGAAACACCTCGAATCCACTCCACAAAGAACCCCATCTGGCTCATCGTGCCCTCTAGAAAGCTCCAATCAACCCTATCATAAGCTTTCTCAAAGTCTAGGAGTAGCACAATGAGGTCCTGCATCTTGGCCAAAGCTATCGCCTCTTAGAAGGTAAAGAAGTTATCGCCCCTCCGGGAAGAGGGGGGGGGGGTTCAGAAACAATAGCTCCATTCTGGCCGTGCACCCTGCGAATACCATCTCCCCTCTTGTGAGGGCTTGCTATCTCAAAGAAATCCCCTGTGACTCTATCGTTGGCTTGGGTCCAAAAGGAAGCTATGGCATGGTACTTGTACTCCACCCTCCTCTCCTTAATGGATCTGATCTCTGTATAGGCAGCGGCAAGTTGACTCTCAATCCAGGGGCTATCGGGGGAGCTCTCCTGAAGTCACTGAAATGAAGCAAGACCCCTCCTCAAGTTCCTCTCTTGGTCACAAAATCCCTCCAATTTGTTTTGGGCTGCCTCCTGCAAAAAGCTGTTGATCTCACCAAGACTTGCATCCAAGACGCTCGCTACAGAGCTTGAAATAAAACCCAGTCCTGCCCATATCTGCTCTATCTTGTTGCAGATCTTGGGGTCTTGTATAAGGCTGTCCGGAATCCTAGAGCTCCATGCGTGTCCTGTCTCCAGGGGTCCTCTAAAGACAGAATAACTGGAGCATGATCCGAAAAAGTAGTGCTCGCCAAGATGCCGATCATGCCCCCACAGCCGCAAGCCCACTCATCCACATAAAACCTGTCAAGTCGAAGGAGGTTGGTGCCTGTGCTCCTCCTATTAGACTGCGAGAAGCACAAGCTTTGAGGGCTGTGCCCAAACTCTGGTAGATGCCAAGGATCCTGTCCCTTGGGTGCCAGTATATCAACTCCTCGCATGCGGAGTACTCTGCGCCTGAGATTGGCCATGCCTCCTCCGAGTCTGTCCTTTGCTGCCTCAACCATGTTAAAGTCTCCACCCATGCACCAAAAGTCCGCCTGGAGAAGGGCCTGACGGATTGTGCTCCAGAAGATAGCTCTACCTGATGCAACATTCATGTCATAAACATTGAGGAAGCCCCCACAATCCTCTCCAATCATAATGGTAATCCACTGTGCTTGCCCAAAGACTATGACACCTGAGTCTGTAACTGCCGGCAAGAGCTGCTCACTGATAGAAATACAAACTCCTCCCTATGTCCCCCAGGGGCCGAAAGAGGGAGACCAAAAAGTATGACTTTTGTCTTGTAAAATCTTCCCACAGCGGTGGGTATGCCCCTCGGACAGGTGGTGCTCTTGAAGGAAAAGAATGTCGATGGGTCCCCCAATTGTAGTTTTGTGAAGCTCTCCTTTGAGGATGCCTTGCCTCTGAAAGCACTAAGGCTCCCTTAAACCCTGAATGTTCCATGAGACTATCCGGGTATTAATCTCTATGGGAGGCGGAGCTATCGGAATCGCTCTGCACTCGAAGTGTCTTGGCTGTGGGTTTAGATGGGAAATAATCACAATCTGTCCTGGGACGAAGGCGTGCTAGGTGGGCACGGATCCTGCCCTCCATGTGTCGCCACTCTGTCTGAGCATGAGAGTAGGCATACTCCGGACTCCATCGATCACAATGGATGTATCTTTAAGAGGGTGGGAGAGGTACTGTGACTGAAATATGAAGGAACACAAAGAGCAGCACCTCCAGGTTGGAGGCCACCACCTCCCCGTCTTGATCTCTATGGTCAGAGCCTCCAACCTCCATCCTAGCCGGTGGCCAGAGGTGGGTGAGCGCGTCGGTGATGCGTAGATCGTGAAGATGATGTGAGAGCTCAAGTGCCTGCCCTTGGATGGCGGTAGCCACCGACTCCGAATCCCACTCCGTCTCTGGGGTTGCACTCAAGGGAAAGGAGAAGATCATCGTGCCACTCTTGGGCGTAGAAGGTCTGGAGTGATGAAACACCACACATATCTGAATGGGAGCTACTGTTTCCTCAAAAAAATTTGTCCCTTCCGTTTGGAAGGCATCGGAAGAAACTGTAATCTACAGGTAGCCCCAAGATCTTGGGAGGCCCACCTGGAGACTCTGTTGGGAGAGCCCTCACCGAAGAAGTGGCGATGGTCATATCAACCGGCTCCGAGAATCGGTGAATCAAGCTGCGGACAGAGCTCGTCGGCTGTTTTTGCTCCGGGTCGGGTGCTCCTGGAGGGCGACGGGAGTGCTCTGGAGAGGCAGAGGGAAGGGGGAGTGCGGGCTCATAGGAAGAGGATGGGGCAGAGGGGGCTGTTGTGGGAAGAGTCAGAGGCGAGGATGGAGGAGGGGGGGTAGGGTGGCGGAGAGGAGGGAGAAGGGAGCGGGCGGGAATGATCCATCGGAGTGGGAGAGTGCTGGGAGGTGCACATTGGGGGATCAATGGGTTCAGTAGGTCTCACTGGAAACTGAGAATCAGAGGAGGAATCTCGACGGGGAAGTTGTCCACAAACCGGAGGGGTCGGAGGGACCCTTGCAGTGATTGGAGGGGGTCCATTGTTGATGGGTGGGTGCTACGATAAATGCTCGAAATGGTTTTTTGACAGAACCGAATCCTGCTGTACTTTGCTAGCCTGGTGCGCGCGGTAGCGGTGCTGAGTACTGATGGCCTTGGCACGGGCCAGTGGTCCGCCACTCTCTGGCAGGAGAGTCATCCACGGTTGGGTCTTGGTGCTCGGCTGTTTAAAGGCTTGCCTCTCTCTTTACACCCTGGTGAAGATCTGAACGGGGATCGGGAGGGGACCAACGGAAGTGGTCTCTTGGATTGACATAAGGAGCAAACTCTAGCAAGGTGTCCCATCTGCCTGCAAATGAAGCACTGGCTGGGAAGGCTTGGGTACTCCACTGGCTGAATGATAGGGTCTCCCCGAAGGCAAGGAATGGATATGACATGGGCATTGCCTCTGGCGAGGCGATACAGGCGTGGAGGGATGGAATCCCGGCTGCCCGTGTGAGGGATGAAGCGGCAGTGGGAGGCTCCCATCACTCTCCCAATGGCTCCACCGATCACTGGGAGAAGAGGAAGGTATTTCTTCTTGAGACCTCAAAAGTATATTGTATGGGAAAGCTTAAAACTCTAGTGAGAGGGTCGGATGCCAGCTGCATGACAATGTCTGTGATCTTTACAGGTCCACCAAGGAGGCTAGCCTAAAGATCTCTAAGCTGTCCATGCGTGGGGTGTCTATTTCAGGGGAAACCGTTTTAGACACTAGGAGGATTTTTATATCCAAAAATATCTCAATTTGGATTACCTCTCTCTAGATATTTTTTCTCTCTAGTTCAAAACAGGGTAAAACAGAATCTTTCTTTTATTTCAAACAGGGGAATAATTACAAGATCAAAAGGGGAGGTTCTTACACCTGCACACCTCAAAATGTGGAGGAAGGAATCTTACATTCTACCCCACTTAAAAAACGCGAGATGTCCTCATCTCGTAGGTGGAGTATGATCTCTTTCATCTTCTTCTTCTTCTTCAATCACTTCCAGCGTTACTGGCTTGGAAGTAGACGGCCGATTTGGGAATATCTCTCTTTGACAATCTTGCATACTAGAGTGGAGGCCTCTAGGGATGCAATAGTCGTATAGCGAGAAGCTGCAGGTCCGCTTCAGAAAAAGATAAGCAAGTAACGGTGGCCTCGGTGGGGGATGATAGAGCGGTTGCTATGGAGTCCTCTTGGGGGCGAAGACCAGAAGATGCCGAGATTTGATGAAAAAATAAAACAGCCCACTAGCTGAGGGTGCTCTTGGAGGAACAACGAAGAGCCGGAAAAGGGAGGTAGAAGGGTGCGAGGCACAGGTGGGGGAGGGGGGGTGGGGGTGAGGCTAGAAAGAGAGAAGGGGCAGGTGGGGGGGAGGGAGGCGACAGAGCAAAGACGGGAGGAGGAGGTAGGCGACATAGCAAAGACGGGGAGGGTGAGGACGCCGGCAGCGACGCAAAGCAAGAGGAGAGGGGTGCGTAGTTCAACGCTTGTTGATTTGATTCTGAACAGGCAGCCTTTAATAGCTCCTTATAAAATAATCCTCTCCTTACGTCTTGCTTCCACTATTGTGTTTTCTTACATGGTATTATAGCTCAGGCTCTAGACAAAGCTTGTTTTGGCGGTTTGCTATTTGAAGAGAGATTCGGGGAGATGGTTCAGCCTACAAATAACATAGTTGCTTGTTCTGCCATCCACCTTTTGGAGGTTGGATGGGACGAATTACACTCTTTAGAAGTTCAAGATCAGGTCCGTTCCCGATTCATGTGAGTTGTGGGAAACTGTAACAAGCGTTGATGTAAAACCAATTCCTACTTCGGATCCCGTAGATCTATTACAAACTATACTGCTAGATCTTGCTTTTTCTTTGGTGTGGAGGTGAAGGAAAAGAGATATGTTATGTGCTTTGTCAACATCATCACTAATCCAGTGATGACCTTGATTTAGTAAATTGTTGCTGGTAACTCCTTGCTCCATGGGAAGGACGTAGGAAACTACTCTTGTCATGGGGTCTTGCCTCACTGAGAAACCAATATGTCATGGTCTAACACACAAAGCACAGTCGGGGTGTGTCACTCATCTCATGAACGCTCGCAGCTCACCGATCCTTGTAGGTAGCGTTGCGGAAGAAGCACTCAAGAGTTTGATCTCCTCGTTGTTGCCGCACGCCAATGGGAGCTTGACCCTCCTCACAACTTAATCTCACACACTCACTCTCTCATACACATGCAAGCAAGCACACATAAGAGCTCAAACAAGCAAGAGGCAAGCAAGAAAGCAATAGCATAGGAGAGTAGAGAAGAAGAGCACTCTATTGAATTAGCATAAGAGAATACAAGACACTGAGAGGTTGGCTTTTTTTTTTTTTTTTTTTTTGCCTTATCTCATTCGTTTCTAGGATTTTCATCATTTGGACAGACAAACTTAAAAATAAGGTTCTCGGGCTCTCTAGTCCACCTAGGTTAGTGTAAACACTCATCCAAAGGTAATAACCTAAACTCCTTGATCCCGTGGTGCACCTTTCATAGAGAAGCGCCGAGCACACATACAATACATGGATTTTAAGTGAATTTCGGCCATTCTGGGGTGTCTGTGGCTCAAAGAAGGTGAAAATGATACGGTGTGGCTGGCATCGATGCCATAGAGGTCTTCGATAAGGGTTAACATGTCCCCTTTCTGATGCAGATTCCGTCCTTGGAATATGTTGGTGAAGATGAGTCGATGCTGCCTATGAATAATGAGATGGAGGGTGATGATAGTAGATAGCCAAGTCTTGTGATACTTGCATGAAAAATGATTCAACTAGTAAAATGATCCTTGTAAAAAATAACGTGAAACATGGATTTGAAAAATAGATATGCATGCATATTCGTTTGTTGGTTATGACTGGGTGAACTTATGCTACTACGAAGAAGAAAGATAAGGCCAATTTAACTGAGGTTAGTAATAAGCCTATCTACACTTGAACTGGTCTTAGTCACATTCTTATGGTTATGGTTTAGAATCAAGATACTCAGACCCTTGTGTACTTAGTAGTAAGAGTGAAGGTGATTAGACTTTTGTTTTTTTCTTTTATTTAAAATAAATAAATAAATAAAGATAAATAGGGATAAGGCACCAACTTGCGGAGCCTCCGCAAAGCGTATCTAAAGACCACCAAGAATCTCTTGATTATATCGATGGCTTAGTCTTTCCTTTTATTAGCTTATTGGGGACACAAGGTTCTATCCCATGAGAGGCATTAGCCTCAATGTACCACCATGAGTAACCAAGAGTCCTACCAAGATCCTACATGGCGATAGTTATCTTCTTGATCTTTTTTTAATAATTATTTTTATTGTTATTATTTTTTAAACCTACTACTCACCTAAAGTTCACTAAAGGCTAAGTGAGAGTACTTGGAATATGCCATTGGCATATTATAAGGTTATTCATGGTTGATAGAGACATTACTAAGTTTAAGAAATAATATGGTCTTAGAGTTCCTGCACCGCCAAGAAGCCGCCGAGAGAGTTTCAGCAAAGACTCAGTTTGGAGGCTATGCAAAGCTGACTATTAAGAATAGATTCTCCATGCCCAGAATAAAGTACATCCTAGAATGACTCAATGGTGCAAAATTTTTCTCTAAGATAGATCTTAAGAGTGGCTACCTTCGGATCTTATGGCATCTTTTGCTTTATGGTGGGAATAATGATGTTTGTGGTCCAAGAGGAGAGAGCTAGATTCATCTTGAGGGAAGACATCCCCTACCTTGGGCATCCAGGCCTTCTCTTGTCAGTTGCACATTCAGCATATTCTTTGACGACATGGAGAGCACCCATTCCAGGCGATGGATATCACCACGGCTCTCCGATGTGTGCTGGAGGGGGATGGCTAGCTGAATCTTGCTACACTATCCCCCATTCACACTACATAGGGACATAAAATGCCAGCCATCTGGCTTCCACGCCATTATTATTAGCTAGTTTCCTTTATTGTCATCTCTTTCCTTACTTGTATTGTCATGGATTCATTGTATTACTTTTTGGTCACATAGACCCTTAAGGTCTTTCGAAGACATTAATATAACTTTCTTTCTTTCTCTCTCTTAACATAGCCTTTGTCTAGTGGCATCCTGCACACAAGGGTATGTGAACATGTACATGCATGTGCTCCTCTTTGTTATTTTGTTTTGTAGCTTGGATGAAGTGTCACAAATACGGAAGCGTGTGCATAGAAAACCTTATCCCATACATAACATCATGGTATAATACATAGTATCTGACAAAATGAAAACCTGCACAAAACACAGCACTTGATGCCCCCCCCCCCCCCCCCCCCCCCCGCGGGGCCGCGCGGGGTATCTTTATTACCAACAGAGTGTTCAAGTACAAGCGAACGGGTGCCAGAGAGTAAACACTCTTTAGACTGGCACTAGATACATCCAGAATATGATGAAAACAAATCAAACAATTGCATGAGACTTCAATCTCAGCTTTTCAAGAGTTCTTAGGGCACAATCACACTCTAGTACGTGATCACACCCTCTAGTAGTGGTGCTGTCCTGAATAACCAGCCATGAAAACCTTGGCTCTGGCCATGCGAAGGTTCCACTCTTAGAGCCACAAGCTTCACGTTGGTTTAAATACTGTTTGATAGAATGTGCAGTGGAAGAAGGGAAAGTGGAAACACAGGAGAAGAAGAAAGAAAGAAAGAAAGAAAGAAAGTTATATTAACGTCCACGGGAGACCGAATCCGACCTATGGGATAGATCAGGTACATCCATTTACATTCCACTCTGGGTATCGATGCCAAAGAGGCATAAAACTGAAAAAAAATAACTCAACATGAACTCTTAAGACTCTTAAGACTCTTAAGAGTTTTGCTCTTGAGGGAGAGAGAGAGAGAGAGAGATGGAGAGGAAACACAGGTGAACTTGCTCTCAATACATGTCCCGAGCAAGAGGGGAGAAAACCTCGTATGTGAGGGACTGCAGCAAACAATGCTAAGCAAGCAGTGAGAAACGAGGGAGGCAAGCCAGCTATATATATGCCCATGAATAGGCAGCCGACTGGTGATAAAAAAACTCCACGACTGGGAAAATACTCTAGACTCCATAATATGGGGAATAATGAGGGAAAATATATGTGAGGGGTGACCAGCCCCTCTGACTAATATGGTCAGTCCTAGAGGCTAAAATAGGACACCAAATAGGAAGCCAGCAAGAAGGGGATGATGTCTAACACCCCCTCTCAGCACCGGATGCTGAGTGAACTCCAAGAAGCCAGAGACGCCGTCCTCGATCAAAGATGAAAGACTGCAGAAACACGTACCAAGAAAGCTCCACAAGCAATCTCCTCAGCAACTCAGCTACAAAAGCAACAGAACAAGCTGCCAGGTACACCGCTCCTCTGGAAGAAAACAACCATATAGGTTGCGACGTGCTACTCCAAATAATGGTTCCAAACCCAAGTGTAAGAACACTTCCCGAAGTCGAAAGTCGTGTATCCAGCTTGGAGAAGGTATGAAAAACCTCATAACCAACCTAGATCATATCTTGTATATAATCAATCTTGGGAGAAGCAAACTGCTCCTCACTGGAACCCTCAAAAGAAATAGAGTCAATTTGCTCCAACTCTGTACCAAGAGTAGTCACATGCTGTACAAAAGCATCCTCCACTCTAGTATAGCCTCAACTTTAAGCAGTGTAGGTCAGGTATATCATCATCTATTCCAATTGGTGCTACGCCATTAGGTACACGAGATAGACGATCAACCATGACATGTTTCTTGCTTGGTCTTACCACCACTATGAAATCAAACTCAAGAAGAATCAACAACCACTTCTAAGTGATTCTTCCTATGGAGCAAGGTTTATTGACAAGATATAGCAAGACTTGACGATCAACATAGGAAAAAAAATTATTAGCTAATAGGTAATGTTGAAATTTCTTTATGGCATATACCATTTCTAAATCTTCACGCTCTATGGTGATATAATTCATCTCATCCTCACACAACTGTCCAGCAGATGGCAAAACTTATGGGGTAGTCTAGTTTATGTTCACCTAGCTAAGCTAGGATGTATCCAATTTGCAAAGTTAGAAGCATCAATATGCATATGGAGAATAACATCCCAGTTTGGCACTCGTAGTATGAGAGCATGTTAACCACACTAGTTAGCATTGTTTTTAAGTGTGGTTGCGCTTCATGTAACTCATTTTTATGTAACCGTGCTAAGGACTGCAGCAAACAATGCTAAGCAAGCAGTGAGAAATGAGGGAGGCAAGCCAGCTATATATATGCCCATGAGTAGGCAGCTGATTGGTGATAAAAAAACCTCCACGACTGTAACAAGCGAAAGCTCTGGGGGTCTTCTTTCAGCCCTAAACACCATCTAGAACATGCTGATGCAAAAACGCAGATAGAAGAGAGAGAGAGAGAGAGAGAGAGAGAGAGAGAGAGAGAGCTAGAAATTCAGTATATTCATATAGTTCAAAAAGGTACCCCTAATCTACAGCCATAGGCTGCCTTACATAAAAGGTGAAATACATTCAAAACTACTCCTAGTACTTGACCCATTCCATAAGGGAATGAATGCCGATCGCGGCAAGTCCATAATGACATCCATGGTAATGCTTTCCCATGGTTCCTGTGGAATGGGTAAGGGTTGAAGCAAACCAAGTGTTTTGTGCCTGTCAAACTTGACTTTTTGACACAACAGGCACACACGAACATAAGTTTCAATATCCTTGCGTAGAGCTGGCCAAAAGAAATATCTTTCTAAAGCCTTTGTAGTAGCTAGAATACCATGATGACCTGCACATAGTTGTTTCTTGTACTGGTACGAACCCATTCGTACCGTACGGTATGAGTCCCCTCCCCCCCCCTCCCCCACCTTGAGAAAAATGAGAAAATTGTTGTGACTTTCTAGCTGACGGTTTTCCAGAGGCAAATACGCTAAGGAAAGATCTTGCAAGGAAGTTTGTTAAAGAAGCAGAACCTTAACAATTGATCGCTCTGGAACTCTTTATAAAAGAGGTAAGGATAACGTACTAAGGTGCTACCCCAGGGAAGATGAATACTTATACATCATCGAATAAGCACACCAAAAGGGTAGCTAGTGGGCAATTTTCAACTGATATTGCTAAAAGGAAAATACTCCAATTGGGATATTGGTGGCCCACACTCTTCAAAGATTGTGCATTATTTATCAGAGGATGTGACGAGTGTTAACGATATGATAAACCAGAAAGGGACATGGTGCCCTTGCACCCTATTAAAGTTTTAGAATCATTTATAAAACGGAGCATTGATTTTGTGGGACCCATAAGTCTGGAAAGAAAAGCCAGATGCTATGGCAATAACAGCTAAGTTTATTTATGAGAATATCATTACATGCTTTGGTTGTCCTTTCGAGCTGGTCTTCTCTATAACCTTTTAGCATCAGCTAACCTGAAATCCACAACCCCAAAGACTTACCAAACACTCTGTTGACCCTCTGTTGACCTTCTGTTGACACCTTTCTGATTGAATCTAGCTAAAAATAGCCTCAACTATTGTCAGAATCAAACCCGACTGCATAAATCCATATATCCTGAAGCGCTTGCAGCCAACCCTGTTGTGTGCAGTTGACAGAATCCCTGGAACAACCGACAGAGCCTCCTGTACAGTCGACAGAGCCTTCCATCTTTTCCATGCCCTGCTCGAAGTCCAACACTGGCCCAAAACTGTAGCATGCTCCTAAACTCTGGTCTTTTTTTGGTTACCCCTGCTGGACTAGCTGAGGAACGTGTCCATGGGCACACATGCACATGACATTCCCCTCTGCTAGAAGAGTAGAGACTCGAGAGAGAGAGAGAGAGAGAGCTGGAAATTCAGTATATTCATATGGTACAAAAAGGTACCCCTAATCTACAGCCATAGGCTGCCTTACATAAAAGGTGGAATACACCCAAAACTACTCCTAGTACTTGACCCATTCCATAAGGGAATGAATGATTCTACCAATGAGCATCCTTGCCTATTTATAGGCCCTTGGACAAATAAAACACTGGCTGACTGCTGGTCGGCTAGCCGACTAGGCATAAATCCATATATCCTGAAGCGCTTGCAGCCAACCCTATTGTGTGCAGCCGACAGCATCCCTTGAACAGCCGACAGAGCCTCCTGTGCAGCTGATAGAGCCTTCCATCTTTTTCATGCCTTGCTCGAAGTCCAACACTGGCCCAAAATTGTAGCATGCTCCTAAACTCTAGTCTTTTTTTGGTTGCCCCTGCTGGACTAGGTGAGGAACTTGTCCATGGGCACACATGCACATGACATCCCCCTCTGCTAAACTTGATGAAGGGATTCCAACTTTTTCC
Source organism: Cibotium barometz (assembly GCF_041138505.1). Taxonomy (NCBI): domain Eukaryota; kingdom Viridiplantae; phylum Streptophyta; class Polypodiopsida; order Cyatheales; family Cibotiaceae; genus Cibotium; species Cibotium barometz. The sequence continues at coordinate 41,982,544 of NC_141072.1, forward strand.
TTGGATGACTGTCATCATCCCATTCCGTTTCGGGAGTTCCTCTGTCATCCATCTATCTTTGGCAACCCTTTTCTCTGAAAACCCGGCCCGGTCTCCTAAACCACTGTGACTCTATGCATCTGAATAAGATCTATGCATCTGTTCCATCCAGTCCCCGATCCATTCTTGCCTTGACTTTGAACACTGTTTTGGTCTTCATTCTTGAGAAATGAGTTTGGCACTCTCACATCACCCCTTCGGACCGTTGCCCGAGAACCTATCTGGCTCGCAGGACTGCCATCCCCTTTGGCTTTGTGGAACACCACCAACAAACCTCCTGGGAGCTCTTCCCGATCTTGTGTTCCTTGCCTTGGGCTTCGTACCCGTGCACTTTTCTGTACCTTGGACCTGTACACCATCATATGGGGCTGAATTAGTGTTTAGCTTTGCTGAGACTGATGCTCTTATACTAATGTAACATGCGGAAGCTTTGGGGGTCTTCTTTCAGCCATAAACACCATCTACAACATGCTAATGCAAAAACGCAGACAGAAGGGAGAGGAGAGAGAGAGAGAGAGAGAGAGAGAGAGAGAGAGAGAGAGAGCTGGAAATTCAGTATTCATATGGTACAAAAAGGTGCCCCTAATCTACAGCCATAGGCTGCCTTACATAAAAGGTGGAATACTCCCAAAACTACTCCTAGTACTTAACCCATTCCATAAGGGAATAAATGACTCTACCAATGAGCATCCTTGCCTATTTATAGGACCTTGGACAAATAAAACGCTGGCTGACTGCTGGTCGGCCAGCCTATTGGGCATAAATCCATATATCTCTGAAGCGCTTGCAGCCAACCCTGTTGTGTGCAGCCGACAGCATCCATGGAACGAGACGTAAGTATAGTTCTAATATCTTCTTTCCTTAGGCTATGCCATCTAGACTTACACGTAGAGAGAGACATTTTACCATCTGAAATACGACAGTCACATGTATTCACACCATATGAATTTTTGTTTTATCTTCCAGTTCTTGGTAACTGTTATCCCATTTATTTGCAATTTGTTTGTTTTTGTTTGACCTCATGTACAGTCCTCGCATATTGTAAGTGAAGAGCTTATCAGATATGTTCTGCCCGGCTGTACCGAGGCAACAGAAGAGACGTATGATATCTACCTCTTGCCACCAGGTGAAGATCCTGAGGCTTGCCAGTCTTATCTCAGGATGCGCAACAGGGATGGCAAATACAGCCTTATGTTTGAGGTTAACCCTTCTGCTTTGTTTTCTTGCATCTGCTCTACGAGTTGTTTTTGATTCTCTCCTTTTAGATTGTTCCATGCAATTATACATCAACAGAACCCTAGAAAACATAGCGGTTGCATATTGTCGAATTTTGTTGATAGATATTCATGACTGTACTTAAATGTGTTTTTATTTATAGGAATTCTTGAGAGATAGTCCGTTCTTGATATCACCTCGAATAACCTTTGAAGTCAGTGTGCGTCTTCTTGGAGGTCTAATGACCCTTGGCTACACTATTACAACAATAATAAAGCGAGTGAGTAGAGTATTCTCAGATCAAGGAATTTCTGTGAAGATCGACACACTTGAACAGCTGAAACAAAAATTTATTCAGGTAGTTTCTTGATTTTTGTGATGCACATCTGGTGTGAAATTTTTGTAAGAAGATTGCTAAACCATTGTGTGCAGGTGCAAGGTAAAGACAGGACTCTTGTTGGAGAAGCAGCCAAAAAACTAGGTTTGGAAGGTTCCTATGTTCCCCAACCTTATATTGAGCAGATTAAACTGGATAAGCTCAGTGCTGAACTAATGGTACAGGGCTTCTAATTTTGTACCTAATTTATAATTTTGGGTCAAATGAGGTTAGCAAAAGTAGAGTAAGAGGTTTGACATGAAGGAAATATAGGAAGAATTGTAAACCATGTGTATCAAGAGGTTGATGCTGCATGCAATAATTATCATCACTTAATATAATTTGGTTTAAGTGATCGATGTACAGACCCTTCCAGATGATTTGAAGACCAAGCTCAGCATCAATGATACACTTGCTTCAAGTCCAATGCCATCCTTCTCTTGGATATCTGAGGTTAAGCCGGAGCCCAAAAAATTGTACAGCAAAAGGTACAATCTTTCTTGAAGAGGGACCATGCAATTCAGAATAGGCATGTGTGCCACAGTTGTACTGACCAATGCTGCTTAGTACGTTGGTGGTCTTACATTCTTATGAGTGTTTTGTCTGTGTCAGCTGGACCAGGAACACAAACAAAGAGGGTCATATTAGGCAAGTCTTTCTCAATAGGGTACTGCTGATTTACAACTCAGTAGAAGAAATATGTAGTAATGCTGTTTGTTTGTGGAATGGCTGTGCAGCTTGTCAACCGATCATGCACGAAATGAGCTAGCAAAGCAGCATTCTGTATGGAAGGATGTACACTGCGAGAGATTGGTGGACAGATGTTCAGACTCACCTACATCTTTGCACAGGGATCAGGTAAAGATCTAAGTAATCTTGTGTTTACACTCTCCACTGTTGGCTGTATAGTACTGATGAATATGGCTGCTGCTTCCAGGGGTTTTCCCAAATGTCAGAACAGTTTGCAAGCCTCAATGAAAGAATAGATGAGCTTTTGTTACGGCTTGGGGAGGTGGAAATGAAGTTGTCTTCCTCTATTTGCAATACACAAACAAGGTCTGGTTCCAATGGATGTTTCGGCTCTCTTGGAAATGGAGGTGGCTGTAGATATCCGAATGGCCCTTCTCCACCTGGGTGCATCCCTGGCACAGCTCCGGCTATAGAGTCTCCAATGGTTGAAGAGGTGAATGGGTTTTCATTTTATGCTGTTATGATTCTGTCTTAAGCCAATTCATTGATTAGCAATACGGGATTGCAGTTGAGAATGTTGGCACGGGGCCAGCGGCATCTGACAACTCAGCTTGATATTGTGAGCAATTTTTTGCGCGAAAATTCGAATGGGGCGATAAAGCATGGGCGGAAAGAAAAAAGGGGATGGCAGGATGACTTTTTGAGCAAGACAAAAACCACGGAGGTAGGACTGGTTACTGCTGTGGGGATTGTGGTTCTGGGGCTGGGAGGTCTGGCTGGTGTTCTTGCAATAAGGGTTTCAAGATAGCTTGATCCTGACCAATGCCAGAACTTGAAATGCAACTGAAGGTTCTCCCCATTTACATTTTAACGACTTGAAATAAAGCTTTGAGGGTTTTGAAGTTCAAAACCTTTTTCAGTGGAGCACAGCTGGACCAGAAGGTGATGACCCATTTTTTTATAAGACACCACTTGTGGATGAGCAGCATAGTGTTGCTGTCCACATATGTTTATGCCCCACAATGAAGCGGGGAAATTTAGGTGTCTTTTTAAGGGTGGATTAGTAAACTGCTACTCGGCATGAGAGCTATACCAGACTTGTTTTGTGATAACCATTCTTTCCCTAAAAAGGGGTATAATTGTATTGAAGGTAATTATGAGACTTTTGAGGATTTTTTTTGGTGCCTCTGAGAGAGAGCGAGGGAGGCCATTTATGCTGTCTGTGAGTATTCACACACTTTATCTTGCAACTTGTGCATTTGTTAATCTTTCATTAAGTCTTAACCCCTTTTTTTAAATCCCACTCCATTGATATCTTCAAGATTTTTGATCTTGGTTAGCAAATGAATCACACAACAAATGGATCACATTCTTGAAAAGAATATCAAAGTATTGGAGGTGCATCAAAAAACAAGATGCGTCACAAGGGCTCGAGAACACTTATCCACCAAGGACAAGAACACAAAGAAGAAGAAAAAAGAGGAATAGCCATAGATGGCCTAGAAGAGGGGCTACGATATAAACAACCTTTGTCTTAATTGCTTAGTACATTCTCACAAAATTATTTTGAATGATCTGATTTGGTCTACTAGCCTTTGATAATTTAAATTTAATCAATTTCTCAAAGAGAAACTATAGGTATCCACAAGCTTCTACCTCAGATATCTTAAATCCTAGTCTATGATTAAGAATGTGTATGTAGTCTCTCACATCCTCTATGTATACAAGTATTGTGATCCACACCAATCATACACATACACATGCACATACAAATACACATACACATACACAATAGTCGCACAAGATAGCCATGTGAAGAGGATAGGAAGTAGTGAGAGGAGACTTGGTGCAGGGTATGTAGTTCCAGTGTGCAGCTATATCCATGCGAGGCTACACACATGGATATATCCATGCATAGCCATACCCATAGCCACATGTATATCTGCATACTATGGAAAAATAGGATACCCCTTTCCCGTGTGGTGCACCACTTGTTCTCCATCAAACATCTCCTCCTTGTAGCTTGAATCTTGCCTGCCAAACCCTAGAAAAGATATGCCCTTGTACCTTGCCCGAATCTTCCTCTTACCCTTGCTATCAAGCTCTTCTCACAAGATCTTTTCCTCATAAGACCTAATCTCCCTCTTGCCCTTGCTATCAAGCTCTTCTCACAAGACCTTTTCCTCATAAGCCCTCACCTCTTCTTTCTCTTCTCCCTCATCTCCCCTCACAAGCAAACCCTGTTCTCCCTTCGCAATCAAGAAAGGTCCCTCTCCACACCCTATGGCATGTCTTTCTACCTTGCCCTAATCTCCTTTCTTGCCCTTGCTACTATTAAGCACTTCTTCACAAGTCATTTTCCTCCCAAGTCCTCACCTCTTCTCTCTCTTCTCTCTCATTTCTCCCTTCACAAGCAAACCCTCTTCTCCCTTCACAAGCAAGAAAGGTATCTCTCAAGACATGCATCATAAGCATCAAGGTAATCTCAAGCTCTTGTCTTTTTTTGTTAAATTTAAGCTTTTTAAAAATAAACTAATTAATAACATGTTTTGGGTAGGGTTTACAAATCCCTCATCTCTTCTCCCCCCTCTCCCTTCACAAACAAGCTATCTTTTCCCTTCACAAGAAAGAAAACCCTCCATAAGAATAGCTTGAGGTAATCTCAAGAATGGATGCTACAGTAACCATGATGAATACAGAGGTTATGTCTATCTCGTCATCACAATTTGGAAAAAACCTTTCTCCAAGATTTTGTGGAAGAGTGTTCATGTCTTTCAACACATGAATCCAATACTTAGAGTTGTCAGGTTGCTCTAGAAGAGGATCATAGTCTTGCTTCTCATATTCACTATCCAACAAAGTTATTACAATATTTGCACACGTTGATCTTAGATAGTTCTCATAGTTATGTTAGACTAATTGGTAAAAATGTCTAAACCCATGGGATGAGTCTTCCTTATCTTATTAGGAAACAATTGGACTCAAAAAGGGTCCTCTAAGAAGAGCCATGTCATCACTTTTTTAGGTAAAAGGGGCCATGATGAACCTTATGGATATTATATCAAAATCCCCACATGTGACATACTATTGGAAAGCCCTTGAAAAGTAGATTCTAAAGCTACCACATCCGACACATTTGGACTTCATATGCTCAAGTTATGCCTTTCCCACTAAAAGGTAGGTTCTAGTGATTGTGACATGTAGATGTCACAATCACTAGAACCTACCTTTTAGTGGGGTTACATGGATTTCACAATCATCATTGGAAACCTACATTTTAGTGGGAAAGCATAACTTGAGCATATTAACTCCAAATCTATCGGATGTGGTAGCTTTAGAATCTACTTTTCAAGGACTTTCAAATGGTATACAACATGTGGATTTTTGAAGTAAGATATATCGTACTTGTGATAACATGGCTCTCTTTGAAGGTTCACCATGGCTCTCTTTTTCTTAAAAAAGTGATAACATGGCTTTTCTTAGAGGGTCCTTTTTTCAGTCCAAACTTTCCTATCTAATGTCAAGTTTGTTAGTTGTGCCTTTGCGTATGTAAATGTGCCTTTTGCGTATGTAAATGTGATTGGTTTCCCATTCATGAACCGGCCTTGGTGCATCTCATGAAAGATCTGCTGAGGAAAATGGTGTATGATCCTTTTCTCTCTAGAAATCCATTACCAAGAAGGTGTTAAGGAAACTTATTCGGAAGGTCTTAATCTCTCTGCATCTTGTAGGACACCTAAGGCTTTAGTTGTGTTCCTCTCCGCAAGCTTGGCCACAAAGATGTGGTGGAAACTTATCCTAAAGGTCTTAATATTTGCATGTTGTAGGACACCTAAGGGTTTGGCTATGTTCTCACCGATGTTCCTATTGGCAAGCTTGACCATGAAGCTTGTGCCTACAAGTCGTAGCCTTCCCCCAAGTCTTCTCCCAATAATCCTTGGTGATTATGCTACACCAGCATCACCATCCAAAATTGTGGAGATTGTCATTCCTTTGTAACATGAGATAAATAATTTAGGATGACACTAAATATTTGAAATATTGTAGCACCCAACATGATTTAGCCACTTCCCAGGGGAGTGAACCTTGAGCTTCCTATAAAGGACCATGATGGCTCGTGTTTCCAAGGGTTTAGGGGTGGTTGCAAGATGAGGTTATCTAGTTTCGTTTCATGGGCGCCCTTGGGTTTAGCCTGAAAACATGCATTTTTTCAAAGAAGAATAGCCAATCTCTCCTAGTTAGCCAAGGAGTTTCACTTTAACGTCTTCTAATGAAACATCATATGCAAATTTGGACACCTAAAACTGTAATCTGATCGAATATCCAATAATTGCAAGTCCCCTTTTCTTTGGGAACCAAAATTGTATACAGGCCCTGTCAAAGGTTTGGACAGGTACACTAAATGTGAGTAAATTATCTATAACTTTTACATTATTACTCATATGATGTTTCCACTTTGCATATCACAAATTCAAATAACATAAAGCTTAACTTGATTTATCGAGTAATTTTTGATGTGTTGTACTATTTTTTATATTATTTAAAATGCATTAGAATTGTTAAAAAACATACTATTTTATCCTCCCACCACATCTACCATTTAAAATGCTCAATTTGTATGGATCTAGTGATGATTAGATTGGAATTTGGATCTAAGGTAAAATTACAAATCTAACGGTTGGATTTTTGTAGATTTACTTTGGAAAAAATGTTATGATTGTGAGAGACCCATTAAATCAATTGTAATTTAATTCTAGAAAATCAAATATCGAATCTTTCAATCTAAAACTCTAGGGATCAATATAATTGTTGCCATGAATTTATTAAAAAAACTTTGGCTTAATTTGTGTATGGGAAGGTCCATTCTTAATCCTCCCAAGTGAAAATTCCCATATTGTACACACTCTACTCTTTTCAAGTCTAAAACCAATCCTAGTCAAGTTTGGAAATCTAGGCTTGGTAAACTTCTAAGCCTAGATATCATGCCATGTGTGAGGCTTGGGTAGGCACAAATCTTATATATGTATGCCACTTTATGTCCACATCAGCTTTCGAGAGGATCCACATAAGCACCTTGCTACCTCCACCCTCCATGTCAACATGGTCAACCTAGTTGAATCCCCACCTCATCATCCTAGTCATCATTAATGCCACATCTTCTTGCCACCTTTGCATGCCACCTCACACTTGTTGACAGGCATGCCACATTAGCCATAATAGTGCCACATGTCATGAAAATGCCATGTGTCATCCACGCATGTGACATGTGGCACCTCCTTCCCATCTCCCCATTTTTTCAAAAAAAATATTTTTGAAAAAGTTAATTTAGTATATTTTTAGTACTTATTAATATAAAAGAATTTAAAATAACTAATATTAAAGGATTATATTTTAAAATTAGATAAATAGTATTATTTTTAAAGTTCATTCATTGGATGTAGTAAACGCTTCTGCAGGTAGGCATGACATGAAAAGTATCTCAGTGTCACTACTATCAGTGGGGTGAGTGCATTGATTTCCTCAATCTTTGCTTTCCCTTTCTTGTCATCATCTTTTGGTCCGTTGTCATTCTTCTTTGCATCCTTTTTCTTCTCTTTTTGCTCACTTTTTCATGCATAACAGTCACGCTTGATGTGCCCCTTCTTGCCACAATGATGGCACTCAATATTCTTGCGACGACGACTGTGTGACTTACTGCGTGACCTGCCTCTTTCTGTAGACTTCCCCCTGAACTGCTGTCTACCACGGTCAACATTGAGAGCTACATCTTGCTTGCCATGATCTACAGACTTCTTTCTGATCTCTTCTATAAGCAAGCTACCCACAATATCATCAAAGTTCACTACTCCACCAGGTGCAGATTTACTGATAGCAGTGCGGAAAGTATCCCATGATGATGGCAATGAACATAAGAGAATTATCGCCTTCATCTCCGCATCAAAATTCAGTTCGTTCAAGTGCGATGCAATGGATCCACCCTCTTTCATCTGCAGCTCAAATAACCGTTTCATGAGATAGACTTTGTTGGATACAGTCTCTTTCTCATATGTGGCACATAGCTTCATCCACAGCTCATGCGTAGTCTTCTCATTTACCACTGTAAAGTACACTGACTCAGCAATACCACTGTAAAGTACACTGACTCAGCATTTACCACTGTAAAGTACACTGACTCAGCAAGATGAAGTCTGACAGTAGACTTTGCTAAGGCATCCAACTCATTCCAATCCTCTGCATCCATATCTGCAGGCTTAATAGTTATCCCCTTCAAGGGCTTCAATTGCTTCTTCTGAATGAGCACATCCTGAATCTGCTCTTTCTAGAGCGAGAAGTTCCTACCATCGAACTCCTTGATGTTGTGTGATTCGCGCTCTGAATGCGACGAAGACATGATGTACAACACCAATGGCAAAGATCACAAATTTTAAAAAATTTGGGCAAAGTTTCCCCTGCAAAACCTCAGTATCCACCTCAAATTGTATGCCAAAATCACTATCCAAGTGTCACAGACAGATGCATAAACCAATGCGTACTGTCACATCAAGCAAGCATGTGTGCTGACATCCACTGGCATGTAACCAACTGCCAAAACTGATGTACCTGCACCTGCAAGAAAAGTATGCAAACCGCTCACTAGGATGAGAGAGCCGAGCTCTGTGAGACGAGGAAATGAAAGGGCCACGAAGTCGATTGTATAATATGAATGCAGGGTGTTCAAAAAGAGAGTGTTGATGTAGGCAGCCGGAAGCTGATTTGCTAACCAAAAACACTCTATCCTGCACTTAAACCAGTGCCAAAACCTTCAGCAACAAGTGCATAATCCTTGCATACAATTGCATTGAACCATCATGGCATACGACATCCAAACTGTAGCTAAAACATTGTGCAGGTTGCAACTTTTTGCTGTCTTATTGCAGACCTTATAACTTGTGATTGCATAATCCAGATGAACCGGCTGTCAAAAGCAAACTTAAAGCCTGTTTAATGGTCGCAAACTGTCCAGTTCAGACCTAGACTGAATTCTTTACAGTCGGAAAGATATTTAGGTCAGAAGAAGGCTTTGCAGGCTGCAAATTGTAACTTTTGCCTGTTTTGCAAATCCGATAACTTTTGACAAAAAATCCAGATTAGAAAACTTTCAAAAGCAAAGTTTTAGTCCTTGAAATGGTCTACAACTTCTTTGTTCAATTCAGATTCTGAATCCTCACATTTCGAGAGATATTCTCTCCTGAAAGTGACTGTTTGCACTCAGAAACAAAAAAAAAACAACAGCAATTTCTCTTCCTGCTACTCTTACTGACCCATAATGTTGCATCTTCCATAACATTTCACTACCACTGTGGAACACATTCGACCTTCATCCAAGGCATAAAACACATATCTTGTAGCTCGAAGATCAAAGCATCACAGCCCAGTTGATGGATTTGGCACAAATTTGTTTTTTCTTCCCATGGCTGAACCCTACAGCTTGCTCCCTGCCTTACTTGCATTGACCTGCCAAAGGACTTACCACGGCTGCACTAGTGCTTTTGGTCAGTGGCCATGTTCACAGCCACACACCATAAGGGTATCATAAGGGTGGCGACCTTATCGAGATGCTCCTTGGTGGCTGCATCTCTGACCTCCTCAACGCTTCTCCTGGTGGACAACCAATGCAGCTCTACACGCAGTAGCTCAAAGCCACTCACAAGCTGCACCTTATCCAAGCAGCCGTCCACCACCACAGACTTGCGACCAGCCTGCACTCACGTTGGCTTCACAAACCTGGGCTACTTCTCATTACAAGGTACATACACAAGACTTGCTCTTGTTCTTGACCAGCACCCAGGCGGTCGACCAAATAACAGCTTAAACAAGCTCTCATAGAGAGCTTTCCCCAGATCTACAAGTGCAAGCTCCACGAGCTCACACAATTGGGCAAGGGAGCCTCTCCGGATCTCCTCTCCGCGAACTAAACTCTTCGAGCTTCCATGGCCGGAAGCTCCTCTTGCGAGGCGATGACGGCCACGACGACCGGCTCTGCACACCGGCAAGTGCACACACGCAGCTCACCAGGCTCTGATACCAGTTGAGAGAGAGAGAGAGAGAGCAGAAGCTCACGGTGAGCAAGAGAGGAGGAGACAACTCGTATTTTGGTGGTAGCTCACACTACCTTATCTTTCTATTCTTCCATTTATATATGATGGGCTAAATACCCATATACAGGGGCCTTTACCCCCAACATGATGATGACCGCCCTGATGCTTGTCTGTTCAAACTTGACATGGTGCTTGAGTGGAGTGAGGAGATTTCAGACTATTTGGCTCATGCTTTTCCGCAATATAGACCTTTAAACAAGGATAAAATGCATCGGCTTATTAAGTTGGCCTCACCTTATCAATTGATTACTAGAGAATTATATAAACTAGGTAAGGAAGATATCCTAAGATGATGTGTGCGAGAAGATGAGTTTGTAAAATGATATTAGAAGAAGCACACTCAGGAATAGCTGGACATTTTGCTGGAGAAGCTACATCTAGCAAAGTGCTTCAAGTGGGACTATGGTGGCCTACGTTATTCGAGGACGCCATAGAGTTTGTGAAAAGATGCGAGGAATGTCAGAGATTTGCTATTCCACAACAAAAAGACAGGATGCCACTCCACCGCCGTAATTGTAATACAACTCTTTGAGAAATGGAAATTGATTTTGTTGGACCCATTAGTCTAGTAGTGCATTCGTCTCACAAGCTTGATATGTGATCGTGGCCACAAGTTATTTCATGAAGTGGGTATGTTGGAATTAGGGTTAGCAACAACAACAATGCACACACACAAGATAGAGACGCTTGAGAGCACACAAACTCACTAGATTAGAATGAACAAATGTGTGCCAGATACAAAAGATAAGTACACACCCCGAAATGAGTAGATAAGAGCGTGTACATACGCACATGGGAAAAAACCTCCTAGTGAGGGAAAAAGTGCCCCGGCGGTCCTAGGTGTGTTCACACACATCACCACCATATAATGCTACAAATCCCCCTTAGAGTGATGATGTGAACATGTACAGGGTATGGCCGATCAATCCTGAAAAGGCAGTAAGCCCAAAGCTTTACCAAAAGCTTCAAACTTTTCACGAGGAAGAGCCTTCGTATATAAATCTGCCATGTTGTCATGTGTAGGCACATAGACCAAGCTGATCTCTGCTCTGCAGAGAGTCTTTCCTTGACATAGTGGTAATGCACCTCAATGTTCTTAGTGTGAGTTGGGTTCCTCACAAACTGCTAATACGCTCTTGCTGTCTCAGTGAAAATCGTAGTACTAGCCAACACCCAAATAAGCCATAAGACGTCTGAGCCACACACACTCAACTGTAGCTGTAAAAGCTGCCTTGTACTCAACTTCATAGCTGGAATGGCCAATGTAGGCTGCTTCTTGCTGAGCCATGATATACATGAATCACCAAGGTGAAAGCAAAACCCACTAGTGGACACTCGTGTTTTATAACATCCAGAGCCCAATCTGAATCACTAAAAATATGCAGCTGTGACTCACCCCCTTTTGGATAAAAACAATCCAAAATACTAAGTGCTGTAAATAGCGGAAAACCCTCGTAATAGCTTGCTACCAATTCTTTGTACCTGGGCTATGCGTAAATCTGCTCGACTGTGAGACCGCATATTATATATCTGGCCTTGTGTTACATACATAAAGAAGGGATCCAACAGCCTGCTGATACAAACTAGCATCAAAAGAATCTCTTGCCTCGTGTGACGACTAAGTTTACCTGTCTCCATAGGTGTAGCCATAAGTTTATAGTCTTTAAGATTAAACCTCTTCAACAGCTTCTGTATACATTTAGACTGCAACATAACAATGCCATCATTGCACTACATAAATTGAATCCCCAAATAGTAATGCAATGGCCCCAAATCTGACATCTCAAATGGTGATTGCAAATCAGCCTTAAAGGTTGAAATCTGATCTATATTGGGTCCCATGAGCATCATGTCATCAACGTATAGAACGATGAACAAAAATGTGTCCTTACTCCTTTTCACATAGAGGGTACTCTTTGTTGGATTGTTGCAAAAATCATTTGCAACCAAGTATGTATGAATCTTCTCATACCATGCTCTAGGAGCTTGCTTAAGGCCATAAAGAGCCTTTTTCAACCTGCATACTTTAGACTCTTCTCCTTTCACAACAAAACTAGGAGGCTGCGATACATACACTCCATCATGTAAATCACCATTCAAGACTGCAGTCTTAATGTCTAACTGATGTACATTTCACCCATGATGTGCTGCCAAAGCAAAAACCATTTACTTCACATGAGACAGGCAGCCCACATACACATCCCAGTTAACCCATCACGAGCTTCTTTGACCAACCGTCGCTGAGATTAACCATGCAATGTATACAAGCCTTGAGTGTTTCCGGAGAGAGCTACTCAGATCCAGAGATCCAGACAGCTGCGACCGAGAGGACCCCAGATGGCCTCTTTCAGGAGATTCCACGTGCTATCCTATGTGACATGGTGCCAGACAGAACACTATGTACTAGCTCCTCTATCTCTGATACCTCATGTACAACATCTTACAGTCTTAGCACGCCCTATTGGAGTAGCTGCAGATCATGCATACCTCTCTTTCTCCCTGGACTGTCACTACTCCACACAGCCTATCAGACATCAGAGATCGAGGCATCCTAGATACCACTTCACTAGGGAGATTGCCCATGTCTATACTATTTACATTCCACTCTAGGTATCGATGCCAAAGAGGCATAAAACTGAAAAAAATAACTCAAAATGAACTCTTAAGACTCTTAAGAGTTTAAATTACAATGGGTTCTATTGCATCTAGTTCGAAATTGAGGTTCAAAATAAAAATAGCTATATTTCTTGTCCATATAGGAGACTCTTGCCTGTGTACCCTTTATAATAATAGAGATAGGGTCTCCTAAGTCCACGAAGGGGACTACTTTGCTCAATTGTGCTATAAGTACATCTGTATCTAATATGTAGTCTTCTCGAAGCTCTTGAGCTATGTCTGCCCTATCCCAGCCTCTCTCTCTCTCTCTCTCTCTCTCTCTCTCTCTCTCTCTCTCTCTCTCTATATATATATATATATATATATATATATATATATATACACGGTCCATTTGGCATGCTCCACAGCCTCCATGGCTAAGGGTCTTTTGCCCAAGGAGACGCAAAACCAACATAGAAGCTCTCTTTATCCACATCCAAGGAAGATATTTAAATAGTGGATTTTTTTTTTGTCTTGGCTAGCAGCACAATTCTCTAAAAGAAAACACTATTGGCCATTGCTTAGTAAAGGCTTGGCTGTTGTGGGGTGAGTGAGAAAAGGGATTGCCAGTTAGTGTAGATATAGTGGCACATGGGCTTGCTGAGGATGCACTTGACTATTTAGTTAGTGTAGATACAGTGGCACATGGGCTTGCTGAGGATGCACATGGGCTTGATGAGGATGCACTTGACTATTTATATATATATATATATACATATATAGAGAGAGAGAGAGACGCACTCTCTCTCTCTCTCTCTCTCTCTCTATATATATATATATATATATATATATATATATATATATATATATATATATATATATTGAAAAGATGCAGGGGGGAAGAGAGCTTGACTCTTGCAAGCACACACACACACTCACAAAACCCTAATAGAGAACACACAAGGTGAGAGGCTGAAAATCTTCTTCTTCTCTACTCAACACTCAACACACCATATACAAGATAAGAGTACACATAATATGAAAGGTACTCAACCAATACATACACGGGTTCTCTATAGTGTGAACCCGACTAAATGAGCTGGCGCTATAACTAGGCCAGTCTCTAGAATGGCTGTCACACAGCCTGTCATCCCACTGGCCGCATATCTCCCATGATCTCACCAACCATGCCAGTGGTGTAAGTGTGGGGCCTTTCCCCCAGGCGGGTCATCAGTGGCCACCGCCTCACTAGACGAGCTCGATATCTCAACACTCCCCCTCGAGCTCAACTCCATCTCATGTACACCAAGCGAAGCCCTAAATCTGCGGAGCTTCTCTGTACCCAATGCTTTGGTGAAAATGTCAGCTACCTGATCCTCTGTGCTGACATAAACAAGGTCAAGATCTCCTACCAAGACCTTCTCTCTGACGAAGTGGTAGTGGACCTCTATGTGCTTCGTACGAGCATGAAAGACTGGGTTCCTGGCCAACTGTATACTACTAATGTTGTCACAGAAAATGACAACTTGTCTATCCACTGATAGACCCAAATCTGCAAGTAGCTTTCTCAACCAAGCTACCTCACATGCTGCCATAGCAGCTCCTCTGTACTTGGCCTCCGTACTCGATAGAGCAACCGTAGGCTGCTTCTTGCTGCTCCAAGTCACAGCAGCACTCCCCAAAGAAAACATGAATCCACTGGTAGATCTTCTATCTGAGATACTACCAGCCCAATCAACATCCGTGTACCCATGTACACATATCTCTGTCCCAGTCTCATAGAATAGTCCACAATGTAAAGTAGACTTCACATACCTCAGTATGCGTCTCACAGCATCCAAATGCGGTTTCTGTGGAACCTGCATAAACTGACTCACCAACCCAATAGCATAGCTCAAATCTGGTCTGGTGATCGTCATGTAGATCAAACTTCCTACTATGCTCCTGTACATAGTAGGATCCTCCAAGATCTCTCCTGAATCTGCACTCAACTTGCCATTCTGATCCAATGGCACAGAAATAGGCTTACAACCTGTCATACCATACTTGGACAACATGTCCAAGCCATACTGTCTCTGCAGTAATCCAATACCATGTGGTGACCTAATCACCTCAATGCCCAAGAAATATCTGAGCTCCCCCAGATCCTTCATCTCAAACTTCTGTCTTAGCAAGATCTTTACATCAAAGATCTCTGCATCATGGTCCCCCGTAATGATCAAGTCATCTACATAGATGACAACAAGCACAACCCCTCTATCACCATGTCTCACATACAATGAGAAATCTGCATT
The DNA here is from genome assembly GCF_041138505.1 of Cibotium barometz. Lineage (NCBI taxonomy): Eukaryota > Viridiplantae > Streptophyta > Polypodiopsida > Cyatheales > Cibotiaceae > Cibotium > Cibotium barometz. The sequence goes on from NC_141072.1 coordinate 41,997,891, forward strand.
GGCTACATGAAAGCCAATAGTGACAAGATATTCAGAAATCTTGTCAGACCATGCTCTTGGTGCTTGCTTTAAGCCATACAAGGCTTTCTTCAACCTGCAAACATGCTCGGGGTGACCCACATCCTCATAACCAGGTGGCTGCAACATATACACCTCTTCTTGCAAATCCCCATGCAAGAATGCATTCTTTACATCCATCTGATGTAAAGACCATTGCTTTGACGCAGCCACTGCTATCACAACTCTCACCGTTGCCATCTTGGCAACTGGGCTGAAAGTTTCCTCATAATCAATCCCATATGTCTGCGCATATCCTTTGGCTACCAATCTAGCCTTGTACCTGTTTATGCTTCCATCACTGTTATGTTTAACTTTGTACACCCACTTGCATCCAATGGCTTTCTTGCCTTCAGGCAATTGCACTAAATCCCAAGTTTCATTTCCATATAGTGCATCCATCTCCTCATCCATAGCTTTCTCCCAACACACATTTCCAACAGCCTCATCAATGCATGTGGGCTCAACAACCTGCACAACCTTTTCCATATATGCATAGTGATGTGCCACATAACCATCATATGTAAATCTCTGCACAGGGTTCTTCACTCTCCCTGATCTTCGCAGCTTTTCATTCATGGCTTCCATAGCCTTCTTTACACCAGGTGTTCTCATAGCTGGGATCCCAAGCTCCTCATCAAGGCTCATATCTGAGCCACTAGACTCTCCATCAACATGAGAATGCCCTGCAGAAATGTCAGGCATACCAAGGGGCTCAACCACTTTCGCTTTTCCTTTACGTGATGTAGTAATCACATTTGCAGGGCTGGTATTATGACGCAGCCTGCCACTCCATGGTCTATCAATAGACCCACTAGACGAGGACTCTCCTGGTCCACTCAAAGACTGTGATTGCTGACCTGCATTTTGTGCAACCACACTTCCACTCACATCAGCCCCAACAGCTTCTTTTTCAGCAGCATACCAGCTGCTCATCTCATCAAAGACAACATCCCTGCTTACCCTCAACTCACGTGTAGCAGGGTTATAACACCTGTATCCCTTTTGCTCAAGGGAATATCCAATAAACACACATTTTTCAGCTTTCGGATCCAGCTTAGTTCTCAGCTCATTTGGCACATGCACATATGCAATGCATCCAAAAACTTTCAGATGAGACAAATCTGGTTTTCTGCCAGTAAACCTCTCCTCTGGAGTTACATCATGTATGGCTGCAGTTGGAGTCCTGTTCATGATGTATACTGCTGTAGAAACAGCCTCAGCCCAATAGCAATGCGGCATATTCTTCTCTTCCATCAATGCTCGCGCAATCTCAGCAATGTGCCTGTTTTTCCGCTCAGCAACTCCATTTTGCTGCGGAGTGTATCTGCATGTATACTGTCTCCGAATACCATTCTTCTTCAAATATTCAGAGAACTCATTGGAGAAGTACTCTCCCCCTCCATCTGACCTTAGGCACTTTACATATTTCCCTGTTTGCTTTTCAACCAAAACTCTGAAATTCTGAAAGTGAGTGAACACCTCACTCTTCTCCTTCATGAAATATACCCACACTTTCCTTGTGTGGTCATCAATGAAAGTCACATAGTACCTGCAGCCTCCCATAGATATGGTCTTCGTAGGACCCCATACATCTGAATGCACAACATCTAGTGCATTTCTGCTCACATATCTGTTACGTGGAAACACATGCTTTGTTTGCTTCCCAAATTGGCATGCTTCACATATTTTCTGCATACCTTCCACTTTAAATTTTGGCAGCCCTGTCACAATTCCTTTTGTCTGCATAGACTTCAATCTGTGCACATTTACATGTCCAATTCTTTTATGCCATATGTCTGTGTCTGCAACAACTCCTGAACCATTTGCAAACATCGCAGCACTCATTTCAGGCATGTCTACATTCAATGTAAACATTCTGCCCACTCTGTTGCCTTTTGCAACCAACCTGCACTTGTCTTTAAAATCTTCAACATAGCACCCATCACGGTTAAACCGAACCTGCAAACCCTGCTCAATCATCTGGCCAACTGAAACCAGATTCTTTGTTATGCTCGGTACATGAAGTACATCTGCAAGGTACTTCACTTTGCCATCCTGCATAGACAATGGCACATCTCCAACGTGGGCAATTGGATGAGCAGTGTCATCCCCTGTTTCCACAAAACCTGGTCTTTCCGGGTTTTTCATCTCCTTGAACCACTCCCCATGACTTGTCATGTGGTTCGAAGTGCCTGAACCCACATACCATACATTATCTTTTTGTGCTGCATCAACATTTTCAGACATGGCATTCACAACATGCTGCATAACAAACAACCTTTCATTATCCTCATTATTTCTGCTTGAGGATGCATAGTTGTTTTGCTACACTTTCCCATTTTGCATGTCAGCTTGCTTCTTATAACATTCTGACTGCACATGTCCAGGCTTACCACAATAATAGCATTCACGTGTATCATTATATTGCCTTTGCCAATTTCCACGGCCTCTTTGACTCCCCCTGCCTCTGAATTTGCCTCTTCCACCTGCGTGTTGTTGTTGTTGTTGATTCTGGGACTGTTGTTGTTGTTGCTGCTGCTGGCCATAATTCTGATTACCTGTTCGGCCACCTCCTTGACCGCGTCCACGGCCTCCTCTACCTCGTCCTCTTCCTGAACTCGTGTAGAAGGCCTGTTGCTCTGAACTGTTTTTGCTTTGTGAAGACTGTTGGTCTTCACCCAAGTTCTTCTCTTCGATAATCAGCATAGACACCAAATCTGTAAAGTTGGGAATGTTTTTCCGAGTCTGAATAGATGTCTTAAACGCCTTGTATTGTGGCCCGAGACCACGTAGACAGACTTCCACCTTGTCATCATCATCTACTGACACACCAATAGATGCAAGGGATTCCACAATACCCTTTATCTTCAGCGCATAGTCATTCATAGACATGCTCTTTTTCTCCACAGTATGAAGTTCATTCTTCAACTGTATCTTGCGTGCCTTGGTATTTGTTTCATAAAGCTTTACCAAGGTGTCCCACACCTCCTTGGGGGACTTGGCATCCTGAATGTGCCCAATCATGGTGTCCTGTATACTAATGGAGAGCCAATACATAACCTTCCTGGCTCCTTGGTTCCAGTCTTTAAACTCTTTCACATCTGCAGCAGTCGGATTTATATCCGGTATCTCCGGTGCCTCTTCATGCTCACCTTCTATGTAGTCCCAATAACCTTTTCCCATCAGGAAATTTGTCAACCTGAACCTCCAAGCATGGAAGTTATTCTTATCAAGCTTCTCAGCCACAATCTGTGTTATGCCATCATTAGACATCTTGCCAAATACACAATTTTACCAGAACCTGCACTCTGGTTTTTCCTGCACAAATGCTGTATTTTCTGCACAGCGGTATGTAGTACTCTCAAATGTCACAACCAGTGACTTCAATGTGCATACATACACCCAATGGCAACTGTAGACCTCTTTGCAGCACCCACAGTGTCTGCACAGTCAATCTGTCTTCCTGCAGTTCTTAAAACAGAGTTCTGCAGAGAATCGATGACTTACCCGCAGTGCTCGAAATCACCTGCTTTCTAAAAACGGAGGTCCAAACGCGCCCGAAACGCGTTTTCTGCCCGAAAATTGTAGTCCGAAGGACTGTATAGTTTCCCTATAGCTTCACTCCCGCGAAGAAAGCTCCTCAATCGGAGATCGTTTGCCGGTGCCTCCCGTAGAGCTCCCGATAAGGGTGTAGTCACCAACACAATAGGGAAGAGTAGTTGAAGCTCTTACCCTCGTACCGCTTCCTGTGGTTCTCTTGCTTGCAGCTCAGCCCTTAGCACGAACCAGGCTCTGATACCATGAAAAGATGCAGGGGGGAAGAGAGCTTGAGCTCTTGCAAGCACACACACACACTCACAAAACCCTAATAGAGAACACACAAGGTGAGAGGCTGAAAATCTTCTTCTTCTCTACTCAACACTCAACACACCATATACAAGATAAGAGTACACATAATATGAAAGGTACTCAACCAATACATACACGGGTTCTCTAAAGTGTGAACCCGACTAAATGAGCTGGCGCTATAACTATGCCAGTCTCTAGAATGGCTGTCACATAGCCTGTCATCCCACTGGCCGCATATCTCCCATGATCTCACCAACCATGCCAGTGGTGTAAGTGTGGGGCCTATCCCCCAGGCGGGTCATCAGTGGCCACCGCCTCACTAGACGAGCTCGATATCTCAACATATATATATATACAAACTTCAACCTTGGAAGCGGGTTTGCATCTGCAGCTGCATCAAAAGGAAACAAAATTGGGATACTAGCATTTGAAGTGGCTAACACCATTACCAAGGGCTACAGTTCAAAGCAGTCATTATCAGCCGAGAGCATAAAGTCCTTGAAAGAAGAAGTTTTATGTTCTGAAGGTGTCCAGCACTTGGTATCTACAAACATGAGAGAGCTTCTGAGCCAATCACAACCATTTTAACCATATAAATCATTGCAAAAAGTGACTATGTTAACCAATGGTTATATAACAAACACTACCTCTTCATTTAAGCCTAAAAGGGGCCCAAAGTGTGTTAAAAAATGATATATCATTAGATTTCTTCAGGAGGATTTTTGGGTTACCTTGGATTTTAAGTCATGTCTATTGAGGACTCATGTGATGCCATTCTTAGGGTCTTTTTACATTGCCACAACATTGATATTAATAGTATGTTGACATAGTGCTATGTCTACGCAAAATATGTGGTCTCTTAGCCTAGAAAAAGCCAACATGATTGGCCGAACATGTAGCATCCAAGCCATTACCAACCTTGGGTAATGTTACCACTCAACTTGTCCATGAGCTAGTTTTCCAAGTAGGGGCCAATTTCCACACGTGGAGTGCACAAAAGTAAATCCTAGGCCAGATTTCCATGTAAAACATAATTTCCAATTGGCTCCAACTTTGACAGAGTTTAAGTGCAAGAAGACAAAGTGTTTATACCTCTTTTTCGGTTATGAAGAAAGCACATAAAATTTTGAACAACTCAGCTGGCAACCGGTGGCCAATTCTACTCCATGCACTCTCAGATGTTGTGTAAAGGGCAGGAGAGACCACTTATCAAATTGTATTCTAGAGAGAGAGAGAGTGCGTCTCTCTCTTTCTCTCTCTCTCTCTCTCTCTCTATATATATATATATATATATCTTGGTTGGAGTAGACCCACCCCCTCTAACTCTCCCATAATGAATGGAAACCAATTGGGCGAGATCTCTTCCCAAAATGTACAAGCCTCTTTCAAGGCATACAACTTTCCGGATATAAAAAATGAGACTTTTTCGCTGTGTTGCTGAGAGCGTTGTTGCTAGGTCCCTATATATATATATATATATATATATATATATATATATAGAGAGAGAGAGAGAGAGAGAGAGAGAGAGAGAGGACGCACTCTCTCTCTCTCTCTCTATATATATATATATATAATATATATATATATATATATATATATATATATATATATATATATATATATATATATAGAGAGAGAGAGAGAGAGAGAGAGAGAGAGAGAGAGAGAGAGAAAGAAACAGACGACATACCTCTTGGTGCTCTCCCGTCGAAAAAACAAATGAGGTTCTCGGTGAGCGCGGGAGTATAAAAAAGCCTACCGGCACTTAAGCGATATAAAAAAACATCGCATAAGCGAGGTTCTTTTTTTAAAAATTTTACGTCGCTTATGCGACGGTAGTTAGTCTGCAAGCGTCGCACAAAATGTCGTTTAACAGCATCGCATAAGTGATTAAAAAAAAAAGCATCGCATAAGCGACATATATTTTTTTAATAATTTTTTGACATCGCTTAAGCGACGTAAAATCGCTTAAGCGACGCATTCGTCATCGTGTAAGCGACGGTGTATATTTCTAACACCCTTGCTACAGTCCCCAATGGCTAGTAGTGTATGGATGTGGATGTACGAATGTGGATGTGTATGTAGAATAATGAATGCGAATGTGTATGTGAAATGATGTGACGTCGACATGAGTGAATGGATGAGATGTGATGACATGTGAATTGGGATGTGAATAAATGATATGTGATGTGAATGAATCTGAGGTGATGAGATGGAAAATGATGTGATTGGATGACAATGAGTACACATATGAATGGAATGTGGAATAAGTAATGTGGACTGATGAGGGATAATGTGGAAAGACGAGAGTTCATTATAGAAACTGTATTTGTGACCTGTTTGTAAATGACTGTTTTATGTCAAGAATGCTGGGGAAGCATTTTGACCGTCTTGTGATTAAGGTCGTAAAGACCTAACTAATAAAGATGCAACAGTTGACGGAGAAGGACGTCTCACATAGTATGGTCGGCCGAGGTCTTGACCAGTCTCAGTTCGATTTAAATGATGAGCTTCCGGTGTACGGTGGATGAGGGACCAAGGAAGCGGCCTATGAGTGAAGCGCTAGGTGACTTGCAAAGGATCCTAGAGGGTGCTGACCATACGGTGCTCGGGCTTTGGGTCGCCAAAGATACCCACACGTGCGTCGTGGAAGATATTGAATCAAGGAGTAAGAGTTGTTTTCTGAAACCGGGCATGGATCTGGTTGATTGACCTTGCTGGTCCTCAACAGATGAGTCCATGACTCTTCTATATGGATCTGTTGGTTGATCTTGCTGATCTTCCATGGAGATTCCATTTTGTTATGTGAATTTATTGCCGGTTACTATGAGCTAGGAACTATCGAAAAGGCCCCTGTGTGAACAGGTGGTGAGCGTTCTGGTTGCCAATGATGCCATAAGTATACCGATGATGAAGGAATGATTGGAAATAAGGATTCAACTAGAGATTTTGAGGATTGTGATCAGTGACACAATGGTTTCATTAAAGGATTGTTATAAAGATAGCTGATGCTGAGAAAAAGGCAATTTCATATTGGGTGTATAAGTGCTGTGACTAGTTTTATGTTTGCATGGACTTCCGGCTAGGGGGCCTGGGAACTCTTTTCCCTGGTACCCGGGACAAAACCTAACCAAATTCCTAAATTGGATCCCATCACTACAGTGGTTGGGCGGTTGGCTAACCCAAGGGACTGGTTGGATGGGGTTAGAGGCTGGACTGATGGATCTGTAAATCGAGACTCAAATTCTGTTTAGTTCGATAGATAAAGCAAATTCTGGACAAAAGTTGTTCTATGGAAAAGAATCAACGTCTGTGCCTCTCAATGACAGTCTTTTTCCCTGATCTGACTTTAGGATTTACGGGTTTGGTCAGATGAGCTCAGTTAGTTAAGATTTTTGACTACGTTAGGGAAACGTTATCTTGGTGGAATCGCCCGTGCTTTCCGGGCAAAGGAAGTTTTTCCGGGTTCAAAACCGATGGATTAGTCTCTTGTCCGGATATTCGTGGGCGAGGCCCCGAGTGTGGGACCCTGCTGCACACAAGAAGTGCTTCTTCCGTTGCTAGCACCCCTGAAATTGTTGCGCGATGGGAATAGGGATCTTATAGTTGGTATCAGAGCAAATTGGCTAATGAGGATCAACCGAGAAGCCAAGAATGTCAAAAATTTATGTAGTAGTATAAGATCAGAATTGTGTGATGAAATTCATACAAATTGTTATTTGAACTAAAATTCATAAATTAGTAATTGGGTCTTCAGATGGAAGTACCACAATTGCATGAAATCCCTGACTTGCTTGGGGCCTAGACATGATGGTCTTTACCTTATAGTTCCAAGGACTGTGACTACCCGTATATACCGAGGGTATAACTGCAGCTCTTTAATGGCAGTATATACGAGTTAATATAAGACTTGAAATTATAAGCATTAATACTAGCTAGATGATGAATTCGAATGTGGTTGATATGATTTTTAAATTCTGGTTGTGAACTGATGAGTTAATTTGGATTTTGATTGAAAAATGATGATCCCTAAAAATTGGTTGAAATGTAATAAGCTGAGCGAAACTGCAATGAGGATGAATGGGACGAGTCCCTCTGATGATGTTCTTAACTGGAATGACGTTAATGACTTCAGCCAATCACTATGAGATTAGTGGATTGTGCTGGCAGATTGCTACTGTTAACTTTTGATCAGTGGATCAAGTTAAAGGATGATAAATTAAAAATTTGAAAAATTGAAATCCCCCTGGACTGTTCAGATGGAAAAATTCAATGTGATGGACCATTATTGTGTTAAAGATATGAATGAGATATTTTGAATGAATTGTTATCTGATAATGCGTTCTATATGAGTATCTTTACCCCATGATTATGTGGGGAGCCGACCTATTTAAAGAACCCCAGAATCAGTTGAATCAAAAATCGGATTGATTCATAAATAAAGAAACTTAACAAGAATTTTTGTATTGATAGGAACATGGATCGAGGTCATCGTGGTAGAAATGTTAACCCCCAACTCGATGAAGAAGAGCTTGACTTGGATGTTTGTAAAACTCTTCATAGTTCGTAGCCTGGACCTTTCAAGGGTGAAGGGGAAAACTTGGGCGAGGCTGTGGAGAAGTGGATCGAATCAATGAAAGAATACTTCAAATGTTACCGGGTACAATGAGGAGCAAAATGGCTCTTGCAAGGATGAAGATAGTGGAGACAGCTAGAGTGGCATGGAGAAACCATTGCGAGACAAACCGTCTCGACCGAAATACCCAAACCTAGACTGATCTCAAAATTTACCTAAGGACGAGGTTCTGTCCTCCCGGCTTTTTAGAAACAAAGATGAACGAATTCTTAGAGTTAACCCAGGGGAGTAGAACTATTGAAGCATATCACCAAGCATTCGCCCTCCTCCTCAGATACTCACCTCCGCTGGATGAAGAATAGCTGATGAAGAGCAGCTGATGGCCTGGTTCATTCGGGGACTAAACAAACCTTTGAATATCCTGGTGAAGAATACCAAGCCAGTTTTCATGGCCGAAGCAGCTCGGACGGCGAAGGATTTCGCCAAAGCCTTTGATGTCAAAGTTCCGCCAAATCCAGCACCATCACCTTTCAAAAGGTTTTTATTCCTAGAAGATGATTCCAACCTTCCTCAACCTAAGAGATATCAGGGTCAAACCTAGGATATGGGAAGTTCCAGAATGGAAGAAATGTTCTTTTCCTGAAACTCAATCCCCTGGATTTCAACTTCAGAAGTTCCCGAAATTGAATCCCCTGGATTTCAACTTCGAAAGTTCCACCCTTGAACAAGAGAGTGAAATGCTATAACTGTCAAGGATTTGGACATCGTAGTATGGATTGCCCAACTCCTTTTGGATCAAGGTTTTCAGGGCAAGGAAATCAGGGATCAAGATTCTAGACTCCAGCCCCTTTCTTCTTCCAGAGTAATCAGGGATCAAGATTCCAGACTCCAGCCCCTTCCTTCCAGAGTTATCAGGGTTCTATCCACCAAAATTAGGGAAATCCCAGAGGTAGACCCTCTATCCAACCTGCAGTTTCAATCCAAAGTAATGCAAGACCTCCACCTGAGAATACGGGAAGTCAAAATCGACCGTCCACTTCCAAGGCAGTAACGCTGGAAGTGATTGAAGAAGAAGAAGAAGATGATGAAAGAGATCATACTCCACCTGCGAGATGAGGACATCTCGCATTTTTTAAGTGGGGTAGAATGTAAGATTCCTCCCCAGCCTCTTAGGATGTCCAGTATCTTCCCCTGTAGTCAAATCCCTCTTCAAAAATATAAAAGATCTTGTTTCTACCTGTCTTGGCTTAGAGAGAGAAAATATTCTAGAGAGAGGTTATTCAGATTTTGGACATTTTTGGATGGAAAAATATCTCTTTGTATTTAAATAAGTTTCCCCAAAACAGAAGTTTAAAAAGATTTTCAGAAGGTGCATTAGAAATCAAGTATAATCTGTTCAAGAGGCCTTATCCTAGGGGTCAAGAATTTTTCGAAATTTTAAATTAAGGTTCCTATGGACCAATAAAATTCATCCAAATGTAGGGAGGAGATAAATGAAAGAATAAAAGGAAAATCTCCCAAAAATGAGTAAATACTCACATAAGTTGAAGAGTTGACTAAGGACAAGGTTAGTAGTTAAAAAAGAGAGATATTTAGAAGAAATGATGCATTTTTGACACCTCAGTATGGGGGAGTTCCCCTCATGAAGGAGGCACCTATTTCACATGTGTGGGAGATTTTTAAACTCCAATGAGATATTTTTATCTCTCCTCTCTACTGTTTCAACTAGATCCAAAAGTTGGACTAAACTGACCAAAAAATGGTCAAAAATTGACCAAACCGATCTAGAAAATTCTAGAATCAGTTTTCTTGGTTAGAGGCTCACTTTTTCCTATAAATAGAAGCCTCCCCCTTTGTTGAAGCTTAATAGTGTTTTTGCATTGTTACCCTGCTTCTCCCAAGAGCCAAAAACTGTGAATTTACTCATAATTCATTAGTTTTTGACCTTCCCTCTTCTAAAGATTGGTGGCCACTCTTGTTTCAAACAAGAGTAGATCCCTCAAACCATCAAGCCAAAGAAAAGCTCTCAAATTCCTTTGTAAGTTGGAGATTCTTCTCTTTTCTATTCATTTTATGGTTTTTTTTAATGATTTTTATCTTCTCTAAAATGAATATGATGTTATGCCTCATTGAAAAAAGGCATTCCCCTCTCTTCTTTAGTAAATCCAACCATTCTTTATCCAAGATGAATGATTAATGGATAAAATCAAGTTTTTCATAATGTTTCTCTTAAATAAGTAGAAAATGTTTACATTAGAATGATTTAAATACTCTTGGTGAAATTCTAATTAATTTTAGAGACTAAAAAATTGAAAAATGGTCAGCGATATAAAGGAGGTTATGGCAAAATTTTCTAAAATTGTGTAAAATAAGTTTTACTTTTTTTTAATTCAAAGAGTAATTCCCATCATATATGTATTCTTAAAGTGTTATTTTTCATCCTAGGTATAGAAAAATGCATACTAAAAATATTTTAATAAAAAAGTGTTACTTTCTTTAGTATTAAATTCTACGCATAGATGGAAGCATATTGAAATTGTTAATTTGATTCTAAAAGTGTCATATTTATCATAAATGATTTTATGCATAAAAGAAATTCTTTTATATTAAAAGAGTAATTTTCATCATAAATGATTTGTATGCATAAAAGATTTTTATATATTAAAAGTGTGATTTTCATCATAAATGGATTTTATGAATAAATTAGATGCATAAGAGAAATTATTTTATTCTAAAAGTGTAATTCCTACTTAATTGGATTTATGCATGGATAGATGCATAAAGAATTTATTTTAATCCAAAAGTGTTATTCTCATCAATTTTGATTTTATGCATAGAAAGATGCATAAAGAAATCTATTTTTATTTCAAAAGAGTTATTTTCATCAATTTTGATTTTATGCATAGAAAGATGCATAAAGAAATCTATTTTTATTTCAAAAGAGTTATTTTCATCAATTTTGTTTTTATGCATAAACAAATGCATAAAGAATTTTATTTGTAATTCAAAATAGTTATTTTCATCAATTTTGATTTTATGCATAGAAAGATGCATAAAGAAATCTATTTTTATTTCAAAAGAGTTATTTTCATCAATTTTGATTTTATGCATAAATAAATGCATAAAAATTTTTATTTTTAATTCAAAAGAGTTATTTTCATCAATTTTGACTTTATGCATAAATAGATGCATAAAGAATTTTATTTTTAATTCAAAAGAGTTATTTTCATCAATTTTGACTTTGTGCTTAAAAAGATGTATAAAGAATTTTATTTTTAATTCAAAAGAGTTATTTTCATCAATTTTGATTTTAAGCATATAAAGATGCATAAAAGATTTATTTTTATTTCGAAAGTATTATTTTCATTGAAATTGAATTTATGCATAGATAGATGCATAAAAGATTTATTTTTATTTTGAAAGTGTTATTCTCATTAAAAAAGGAATTTATGCATAGTAAAATGCATAAAAGATTTATTTTAATTTTGAAAGTGTTATTCTCATTAAAATGGAATTTATGCATAGTAAAATGCATAAAAGGTTTATTTTTAATTCAAAAGTGTTATTTTTCTTAAAATTGAATTTATACATAAATAGATACATAAAAGGATTTTTATAAAAGTGTTATTCCTACTAAAGTTGTCTTTATGCCTAATTAGATACGTAAAGAATCTTTATATCAAAAAATTAGAATTCAATTTCATTCTATGAATGGATTGGAAGTGATATGAATCATATAAATGTAAATGGATGAATGGATGTGATGCTCTGTGAAATAGGATGTGAATGATGTAGATCAATGTAGATGGATGTATGGATGATGTGGTTTGATGTGTGAATGATGTGGGTTGATGTAAATTGATGGATGGATGATGTGGTTTGATGTGTGAATCATGTGGGTTGATGTAAAAGGATGTATAGATGATGTGGTTTGATGTGTGAATGATGTAGATTAATGTGGATGGATGTATAGATGATGTGGTTTGACGTGTGAATGATGTGGGTTGAAGGAAATGGATGTATAGATGTAGATGTGGATGTGGATGTGGATGTATGAATGTGAATGGGGATGTGTGGATGTATGAATGTAGATGTGGATGTGGATGTGAATGTGGATGTATGAATGTGAATGTGGATGGATGTGGAAATGGATGTATGGATGTGGATGCATGAATGTGAATGGGGATGTGTGGATGTATGCATGTAGATGTGGATGTGGATGTGGATGTATGAATGTGAATGGAGATGTGGATGTATGAATGTGGATATGGATATGGATGTATGAATGTAGATGTGAAAATGGATGTATGGATGTGAATGTGGATGTGAAAATGGATGTATGGATGTGGATGTGGATATGCATGTATGAATGTGGATGTGAAAATGGATGTATGGATGTGGATGTGGATGTATGAATCTGGATGTGGATATGGATGTGTATGTATGAATGCAGATGTGGAAGTGGATGTATGGATGTGGATGTACGAATGTGGATGTGTATGTAGAATAATGAATGCGAATGTGTATGTGAAATGATGTGATGTCGACATGAGTGAATGGATGAGATGTGATGACATGTGAATTGGGATGTGAATAAATGATATGTGATGTGAATAAATCTGAGGTGATGAGATGGAAAATGATGTGATTGCATGACAATGAGTACACATATGAATGGAATGTGGAATAAGTAACGTGGACTGATGAGGGATAATGTGGAAAGACGAGAGTTTATTATAGAAACTGTATTTGTGACCTGTTTGTAAATGACTGTTTTATGTCAAGAATGCTGGGGAAGCATTTTGACCGTCTTGTGATTAAGGTCGTGGAGACCTAATTGATAAAGTTGCAACAGCTGACGAAGAATCAACGGAGGACGTCTCGCGTAGCATGGTCGGCCGAGGTCTTGACCAGCCTTGGTTCGATTTAAATGGTGAGCTTCCGATATGGTGGATGAGGGACCAAGGAAGCGGTCTATGAGTGAAGTGCTAGGTGACCTGTGAAGGATCCTAGAGGGTGCTAACCATACGGTTCTCGGGCTCTGGGTCGCCGAAGATACCCACACGTGTGTCGTGGAAGATATTCAATCAAGGAGTAAGAGTTGTTTTCTGAAACCGGGCATGGATCTGGTTGATTGACCCTGCTGGTCCTCAACAGATGAGTCCATGACTCTTTTATATAGATCTGTTGGTTGATTTTGCTAATCTTCCACGGAGATTCCATTTTGTTATGTGAATTTATTGCCGGTTACTATGAGCTAGGAACTATCGAAAAGGCCCCTGTGTGAACAGGTGGTGAGTGTTCTGGTTGCCAATGATGCCATAAGTACACTGATGAAGGAATGATTGGAAATAAGGATTCAACCAGAGATTTTGAGGATTGTGATCAATGACACAATGGTTTCATTAAAGCATTGTTTTAAAGATAGCTGATGCTGAGAAAAATAGCTGATTGTTTCAAAGATAGCTGATGCTGAGAAAAAGGCAATTTCATATTGAACACCATATTAGATAATTTGGGAAAAATCCCATTCCCATTTGAAAAAGGGGAGCATAGTGAACTTGTCCAAAAGTTTGTCAAAACCCCCTCATGTGACATATCATTGGAAAGATCTTGAAGAGTAGAATCTAAATCTATGATCTCGGACAAATTTGGAGTTAGTATGTTTAAGATATGTCGAAAACTATATGGAGTAATTGATTCCCAAAATGTGAGATTTTTCCCAAATTACCTAATATTGACTTATTGGGTGTGTAAGTGGTGTGACTAGTTTTATGTTTGCATGAACTTCCGGCTAGGGGGCCTGGGAACTCTTTTCCTTGGTACTCGGGACAAAACCTAACCAAATTCCTAAATTGGATCCCATCACTACAGTGGTTGGGCAGCTGGCTAACCCAAGGGACTGGATGGGGTTAGGCTGGACTGATGGATCCGTAAATCGAGACTCAAATTGTGTTTAGTTCGATAGATGAAGTAAATTTCGGACAAAAGTTGTTCTATGGAAAAGAATCAATGACTGTGCCTCTCAATGAGGAAAAAAAGCATTGGTCTCTATGATCCAAGTACAGTCTTTTTCCCTAATCTGACTATGGGACTTACGGGTTCAGTTAGATGAGCTCAGTTAGTTAAGGTTTTTGACTACGTGAGGAAAAAGTTATCCTGGTGGAATCGCCTGTGCTTTCCAGGCAAAGGAAGTTTTTCCAGGTTCAAAACCGATGGATTAGTCTCTTGTCCGGATATCCGTGGGGGCGAGGCCCCGAGTGTGGGACCCTGCCACGCGCAAGAAGTGCTACTTCCGCTGCTGCTAGCACCCCTGAAATTGTTGCGCGGTGGGGATAGGGATCTTACAGTTGGTATCAGAGCAAATTGGCTAATGAGGATCAACCGAGAAGCCAAGAATGTCAAAAATTTATGAAGTAGTAGTATAAGATCAGAATTGTGTGATGAAATTCTTACAAATTGTTATTTGAACTGAAATTCATAAATTAGTAATTGGGTCTTCAGATGGAAGTACCACTCTTGCATGGAATCCGTGACTTCCTTGAGGCCTAGACATGATGGTCTTTACCTTATAGTTCCAAGGATCGTGACTACCCGTATATACTGAGGGTATAACTGCAGCTCTTTACTGGTTATATACAAGTAAATCTAAGACTTGAAATTATAAGCATTAATACTATCTAGATGATGAATTTGAATGTGGTTGATATGATTTTTAAATTTTGGTTGTGAACTGATGAGGTAATTTGGATTTTGATTGAAAAGTTGAAATGTAATAAGTTGAGCGAAACCGCAATGAGGATAAATGGGACGAGTCCCTCTAATGATGTTCTTAACTGGAATGACGTTAATGACTTCAGCCAATCACTATGAGATTAGTGGATTGTGCTGGCAGATTGCTACTGTTAACTTTTGATCTCAGTGGATCAAGTTAAAGGATGATAAATTAAAAATCTGAAAAATTGAAATCCCCATGGAGAACAGATGAAAAAATTCAGTCTGATGGACCATTATTGTGTTACAGATATGAATGAGATATTTTGAATGAATTGTTATCTGATAATGCATTCTATATGAGTATCTTTACCCCATGATTATGTGGGGAGCCGACCTATTTAAAGAACCCCAGAATCAGTTGAATCAAAAATCGGATTGATTCATAAATAAAGAAACTTAACAAGAATTTTCGTATTGATAGGAACATGGATGGAGGTCGTCATGGTAGAAATGTTAACCCTCAACTCGATAAAGAAGAGCTTGACTTGGATGTTCGTAAAACTCTTTATAGCTCGCAGCCTGGACCTTTCAAGGGTGAAGGGAAAAACCTGGGCGAGGCTGTGGAGAAGTGGATCGAATCAATGGAAGAATACTTCAATGTCACCAGGTACAATGAGAAGAGCAAAATGGCTCTTGCAAGGCTGAAGATAGTGGAGACAGCTAGAGTGGCATGGAGAAACCATTGCAAGATAGACCGTTGTGTGTAGTTTTTTGGGAACCTCAACCTCAACCTGTACATGTGTACATGAGTGCTGTTTGTGTTGTGATAAAGTCATGGGGGCACCCATTGACTCAGTGTGGGCATCGTGGATGTGGCAGTCAGGCATAGGGTTTTGATGGAAGTGTGTGTGCAGGAAAAAAGATGAAATTCTGGAGACACAGCTTGTCCGGAGCGTAGTTTGCTGAAGGCGGTATCAGCTACTTAGCATCGAATGTGTGTGCGCGTCAAAGAAAAGAACGGGCACTTGAAGCTTTATTGAAGTGTGTATGGAAGGAAGGGGAGAAAAAGGTGAAAAGGGGCCATGTGCCATGGGATTGGTGTGAAAAGAGAACATGGTGGCCATTTTCCAAACAAATAAAATAAATAAAACAATGAGTAGGTGGCCAGCTGCGTGGAACTTTAGATGGCTGCCAACGCAGCTTCTGGAAGCGTGGCAAGCACGTGAAGGTGACGGCTTGGAGAAGAAGTGCGCGCTGGTGATTCTGCTGGGGGCCGATTACTTGTAGAGGGAGGCGGTGTTGTTTGGGTATTGTGTGGATTCGGCTGGGAGCCGACGGGGAAGAGAAGCCCTATGTGTTTTGTGTGTGGCGCTGCAGATAGGCACAGCTGGCGTAGAGGGCTAGTGTGTGGAAGCCGCCCAGGCGAAACTGCAGGTGTTGCAGGTGAGCGCAGCTGGTAGTAGGGCCGAGTGAAGCTGGCGAGTCGGCGTAGGCTCCAAAAAGAAGAGTATGTTCGCCGTGTAGGGGGTTCTGGTGGGGGACTCTCGGAGGCGCAGGTGCGATACGAAGCCAAAGGGGGGGCCTCTTGAACGTGTGTAACCACAGGCGCAGAGTGTGGGAGACCTTGTGAAGTGAAGTGAAGCGAAGCAAGGGAGTCGCCGCGCAGCTTGGGTTTGAAGAAGGTTCGCCGTGTGGAGAGTTGAGAGGGAACTCCTGGGTGCAGCTGAAAGACAAAGCCAAGGAGAGAAGCTCTCGGGTGTAACCGCAGCCATACGCAGCAAAGAAGAGCTGAGCGACGAGGAGAGAAGGAGCTGCATGGCGTGGGGCTGGATGCGCACGAAAGGTATTGTGTTGAGCCTTCTGCAACTGCCGGTTGGCAAGCGACGAAGCAGAGAAGTGTGGGCTAAGAAGCCGCCGTGTTGAGTGAAGGTAGGGGCTCTTGGGTGTGTAGCCGCCTTGTGAAGAACAGCGAGGAGGCGGCTCTGGAGTGCTGAGAGGGCGATTCTGCTGGGAGGCGGTCTGGTACATGAGGAGCATAGCTTGAAACTAACGGGCTAGGTGAAGCCTTGTAATGGCTGGTGATAGCGGGGTTATGCAGTGCAGCTGTTGGCGTTAACTAGACTGGCTGGTGATTGTAGCAAGTGTAGTGGGTCGCAGAGGAGTGCCTGGCGAGGGGCCAGATGCCAGGGGAGAAGGTTTGGATGGGCTGGTGAGTGTGGGTTCTAGGTGTTTGTGTGAAGCCTGGAGTGAGCTGGAGGTGCTGGTCAAAGGGGTGACAGGCTGGAGCGGACAGCGTAGTGGGTGGTGCAAAGAAAAAAAGAGAGATGATGGAATAGTGGGCTGTTGGGGAGGCTGGGTCATCTGCAACAGTGAGTGCCTTGCTTCATATTGGACACAGCTGGTGACTGGTGAAGACAAGAGGTAGCTGTGGTCTTGCTTTGGGGAACTGGCAGTGTGCTGGTGGTGTAGCAGAGAGACTCTCAGCTGAGGTGCAGAGCAGAGAACGAAGAGGTCTGCTGCAGAGAAGCAAGGAGCGAAGGGATTCGGAGCGACCAGGAGCTGGAGAGGGCTAATTGCGAGTGGGTGCTTGATGAAGCTGGTGTCTGGGATATTTTGGGATATCTTCCTTTGTAAAGGTCAAGGTCCTTTCTGAAAAATAAGTCTTGTTCATGCTCTCTAGTCTGGTGTTCTGGTGTGTTTACATGCGTGTGTGGAAGTGTGGCATGCTATAAGGGCGTAGACAGCTTTACCGCTTCCGTGCCATCACTTTTTGGTGCCTCCACTGAGGAGCAGATTTCGTCTCGTTTGTGAAAGAAAAAAGGGCTGTGTGAAGAAAGATTTGGGAAATGGCTCAGGATTTTCTGGAGTATTGGGGATTGCCACAGGAGAATGCAGCCCCTCCTCTGACTCCTCCTCCCATCCTCTAGCTTCTCTGACTCCCTTTTGATGAATTATTATTACCCTGATATATTTGTGCCCTCTCAGTCCTCCTGGAAGCCCCTCCTCTGACTCCTTTGAATCCCCTCCTTTGACTCCTTTGACTCCCCTCCTCCAAAGTCCCCCTCTAATGAATTATTATTCCCATGACATATTTGTGCCCTTTGAATCCCCCTTTGAGCCCTTCTCTGACCCCTCTGCCCCCTCTGAGTCCCCTCCTCTGACCCCTCTGCTCCTCTGACCCCTCTGCCCCCTCCTCTGAGTCCCCTCCTCTAACCCTCCTTGGCGGTGCTGCTCTCTTGGTGATGCCATAGAGGTTCCTATGCACGTGCAGGATCCTTTGTGAGCTCGGGACTTCTCCTTTTCCCCCTCTTCTTCCCCCTCCTCTAAGTCCCCTCCTTTGACCCATCTTTTGCTCCCCTCCTCTGACCCCTTTTCCCCATCCTTTGAGTCCTCCCCTCCTTTCACTCCTCCCTTGGCCCCTTCTCTTACTCATGATTTGAGTCCTCCCCTCCTTTCACTCCTCCCTTGGCCCCTTCTCTTACTCATGATTTGAGTCCTCCCCTCCTTTCACTCCTCCCTTGGCCGCCCCTTCTCTTACTCATGATTTCTCCCCTCCTTTCACTCCTCCCTTGGCCGCCCCTTCTCTTACTCATGATTTGAGTCCCCTCTCACTCCTCCTCTGTCCCCTCCTCTGATTTCTCATCCCCTCCTCTGTCCCCTCCTCTGATTTCTCATCCCCTCCTCTAACTCCTCTGCCTCTTTCTTTGACCCCTCCTCTGACTCCTCCTCTGTCCCCTCCTCTGACTGCTCTCTTGTCCTATCCTCTGCTGAACCCTCCTTTGCTCCCTCATCCTTTGCCTCTTCCTTTGACCCCTCCTGTGACTCCTCCTCTTTTCTAGGTGGTGCTACTTGTGGTGATGCCATAGAGGTTCCTTTGCATGCACAGAATCCTTTGTGAGCTTGGGACTCCTCTACCCTGTCCTTTTAATCCCCTCCTCTAACCACTGCCCCCTCCTCTGACTCCTCCCCTCCTCTAGCCCCCTCCTCTGACTCCTCCCCTCCTCTAGCCCCTCATCTTACCCATGCTCTGACTCCTCTTCTCCTCCGGCCCCTCATCTTACCCATGCTCTGACTCCTCTCCTCCTCCGGCTCCTCCCCTCTTGACTCCTCCCCTCCTCTGACTCTTCCCCTCCTCATAGTCTTGGAGGCTAGTCAAGCTCCCCGTAGCCCTCGAGGGGGTGCACTACTAGAAAACCCTAGGTATCACGTGCATTCAAGAGCTATTCAAAAAACCCCTTAACTAAAATTTTCCCCCAATAAAACAACCCCTCTTTACTTAACAACCCCTCTTTACTTATGAACTAAATGATTTTTTTCTAAAGTTGAATTAAAAAACCCGTCTTGTTAATGTAATCATGTTAATTTTTCTTAATTTATCTAATTAAAAAACCCCTCTTGTTGAACTCACGTGGTACACTAACATTTTTTCAGGTGAACCCCCTAAGCCGTAGCCACACCACACAAGCTAGGTAGCATCACCCCACTTTTTTTATGAGAATGGGGTTGTAAGAATGAGTTGACTAAGGTGTATCCTTATGATTGACTTTTATGAGGATGGCCTTTGTTATGTTATTAGATTGTCATTTGTTGAAAAATTTTGGCATGTTTCTGACTCCTCCTATGCCCCCCCCCTTAGCCCTCATTTGATCCCTCCTCTAACCCCGCCTAACTGCTCTTCCCCTCCTTTGACCCCTCTGATTGTTTCTCTCCTCCTTTGCCTCCTCTTTGGACCCCCCTCTGACTACTTCTCCCCTCCTCTGACTCCTCTCCTCTGCCTCTTCCTCTTCCTCCGACCCCTCCTTTGACTCCTCCTCTTTCCTAGGGGGTGCTTCTCTTGGTAATGCCATAGAGGTTCCTGTGCCTCCGTAGTATGCTTTGTGAGCTCGAGACTCCTCCTCTTCCCTGTCCACTGACCACTTTGCCCCCTCCTTTGACTCTTTCCCTTCCCTGTCCCATCCTTTGTTGAGATGTCAAGATCAACATGAGCTGACACTCACGAGGCGCTTGCCTGCTGACCATTTGACATTTATATCACTGGTGGGTTTGGTAGCTTGCACCGACATATCTTTGCCAGAGATTCTACAGCTGGACTACACCGACTAGTCCACACCTACCCACTCCTCTTAGTGTGTTCACATTATGGACCACTTGTATATACTCTATTATGTGTGTTAGTGACTTTATCTTCTTTGTAGACCTCTTCTGTTGTGTGAAGAAGAAGAAGAATTTTCAGCCTCTCACCTTGTGTGTTCTCTTCTAGGGTTTGTGTGAGTGTGTGTGTGCTTCCAAGAGCTTAAGCTCTCTTCTCCCCTGCATCTTTTCATGGCATTAGAGTCTGGTTCATGCTAAGGGCTGAGCAGCAAGAAAGAGAAGCACAAAAAACGGTATGAGGGTAAAACCTTCATCTACTATTTCTCCTTTGTGTTGGCTACTACACCCTTGTCAGGAAGCTCTTCGGGAGAGGCACTCGCAAACAAACTCCGATAGAGGAGATTTCTTTGTTGGAGCAAAGCTATAGGGCAACTATAAAGTCTGTCGAACAAGATTTTTTGGACCAAAAACATGTTTCGGGTGCGTCTGGACCTCTATTTTTTAGTTCATATGTGTTCTCACGGGCACTGCGGGTAAGTTTTGATTCTTTGCAGAACTCTGTTTTTGGAACTGTAGGAAGAGAGATTGGTTGTACAAACATTGTGTGTGCTGCATAGAGGTCTCAAAGTTGCCATTAGGTGTATGTATGCAAAGTGAGGTCACTGGTTATGATAGTTTGGGTACTAGTATCACTGCAGAGAAAATAATAGTTTGTGCAGGTCAAACAAGAGTGCTGTTTTGGATAAATTTGTGTTACAGACAAGATGTGGAATGATGAAATGAACTAGATTGTTGCAGAGAAGCTTCACAAGAACAACTTCCATGCCTGGAGGTTTAGATTGACAAATTTCGTGATGGGAAAAGGTTACTAGGACTACATTGTGAAGGTGAACATGAGGAGGCACCAGAGACACCTGAGATTAATCCAACTGCATAGATGTAAACGAATTCAAGGATTGGAATCAAGGAGCAATGAAAGTCATGTATTGGCTTTCTATCAGCATATAGGACACCATGATTGGACATATACAGGATGCCAAGTCACCTAAGGAGGCATGGGATAGTGCTCTTCATGGAAAGGTAACCTAATACAATGTTTTGTGCGGGCCACCATGCTTTTCTCCCAATGAAACACACATGAGTGCTCTTTGTTTGGACAAGGTTTTCCTCCAAAATACATAGAGTGGAAAACAATCCAGTTTGCACTTGCCTCATCTGCCACATAAATCCTTGAAACCTAGGCTTGTCAAAACCATAATTTTGCACCACTTCCTTCAACATCTTCCAGAATCCTATTTGGGAAGATCTGTCCTCAACTCTGAATTCATAGGTGGCAATGGTTAGCAACTCTTGCAAAAAAGGATCGTAAATGTTAGCAGCCATAGTGGACCAACCAACAACCCTGTGAACGTGGGCAAAGTGCACCCACATCTCTTTCAAGTTTCCACTTGGTCTTATTCTATTGACCAAGTCCACCCCACTTCCCAGGGGCAAGGGTTGACATTTTGAAGACATGGGGCTGCACGTCTTTTCCTAGCTATCCTGGAAATAGAATACTATGAATAAAAGGATACATAATTTTTTGTTTCAATTCCAGGATTGCTTCGAGACCCTTATAGCCAAGCATTGAACCTCCTGTAGCTCCCTAAACACAATGCTCAATTTGCTTCTTATTTGACAATGGAGTAACCACGCTAAGCAATTCATTCAACTCTTTGTCCCCAAAACCATCTTTGTGTGACTGACCTCCCTCCATCAAAAGGTCAAATACCATGTCTCGGGAAACCACTACCTCAATCTACTTTAGAGTTGATAGAGGAGAGGCCACAGTCTTCAAGCACACCTCCTCCTCTGCAATCTTCTGCTTCACACACGACTCAGTCCTTTTGCACAAGGATGGTTGTGAAATCCCACATGAATTGCACACCTGATATATATTTCTTGATCTCTAGGCATACAGTAATATATCACAGTTGGACATTGTTGCACACATGTTGGAGGGAACTTACAATGACAGAGAAGAGATCCATTACCAATAGTAACTTCACCAGTAGGAGGTGCCTTCCTCAATTTACCAACCCAATGTGTTTCGTTTATAGTGGAATAAGATAGTATATGAGGGCAATCCACATTGTAGCATTGCAACTGACCAACACAACGGCTCTGTCACATAGTGCCTGGAAAACAATCACATCTGCATGTAACATACTCTGCCCAAACATGACCATCATACATGTTCTCCATTCCAGCCATTGGGGAAGACACTTTGGTAGGAGGCAGCTCAAATGCGATGTATCCATCATATGTAACTGGCAACTCATCAATGAAACATGAAGGTTTCTGCCTTTTGGTTGAATTCGAAGAAGATCAAATACACTCTGGTAGATGAAGAAGGTCCACCCTCTAGAACCTTGTCGTTGAGAGGCTCATCTGCATCAATAACCATAACTTTGTCAGGCTCTAAAACCTATTGAAGCTTCACTTTATAGAAGGGTGTACTCTATGCATCCAAAACAAACCCTTCATCACCGTTTGAAAGCACATGCAGCTCAATTTTCACCCCCCTCACCACCCAATGAAGTAGGGTACAGGGCAAAAGCCATGCCTCCAATATCAAAGTGTTCTTGAATCTCAGAACTTGCAATCTCATTGAGTCCTATGGATGATTGTATGATAAGTTTTGAACGAACAATAGGTCTGAATATAGTAATAGATTGTGACATATTTGCCAATACATGAGAATGCAATAACAATAACTTTAGGTAATGACGGTTTATCTTGGGATTTATTGTTTGCAAACCTTATAAAACTTTCTTATATAATGGTTGTATTTTTGAAAGCTTTTTAATATTTTTTTGTAATAATCTTTTATGAGTATGCCTATCAAGCAATCAACACCAACATTTAATGCGTGATTGAAGAATAATAGGCAACAGACACCATCTCAATATATCATGCACAATTGTCTAGGATCTCCGACCATGTGAACGACAATGACGGTCACTTTTTCCAATGAGTTCAGTGATTTCGTAAGGAACCAAGGAATCAAGAGACAGTTTACATGCAGGTACACTCCGTAAAACAGAATGGTGTGGCAGAAAGAAAAAATAGGCACATTACAGAAATGGCATGTGCCTTGATGCTGAAAAGAATATGCCACATTATTTTTTGCAAAAGGAGTAGCAATTGTTGTGTACATAATGAACAAGACACCTACTGGAGCTGTTCATGGTATGATGCTTGAACAGAAGTTTACAGGCATAAGACCGGATGTGTCTCACTTGAAAGTGTTTGGGTGTATTGCATATTTGCATGTTCCTGATGAAGTGAGAACAAATTTGGATACAAAGGCAAATAAAGGGATCTTTATTGGTTATGCTATGGAGCAAAAAGGCTATAGATGTTATAACCCTACCACTCATGAGATGTGAGTAAGCAGAGATGTTATCTTTGACGAGATGAGTAGCTGGTATATGCACCAGCAGCAGTGAAGGCAACATAAGATGTAGATGCAAGAAATGTTGATGTTACACCACATGTAGAGAAGCAATCACACGTGCTTAGTGGACCTGGAGAGCCCTCTAGCAGTGGATCCAATGTTAGCCCACGGTCAAGCAGGTTATAGGTACACATGTATCATGCAAAGGGAAGGAAAAGTTAGATCAACCTTTTGTTCCTCATCTATCAGCAAGTCACTCATATGTGGATGGTGACTCTAGTGGCTCTGAGAAGAGCCTGGATGAGGAGCTTGGCATTCTATCTATGGTTACTCTTGGTGTAAGGAGAATGAGGGTTGTTTTGAGGACACCTGGCAGTGATCTAGGTGTACGCAATTCTATGAGGATTAGGTACCCTATTGACAAGTTGAGATATAATGCATATACAACCCATGATTATGATTACATAGTTAAAGAAATACAAGAATTAGAGCCGACTTGTTTTGAGTAGGCACTTGGAAATAAGAAATGGGAAAATGCCATGAATGAGGAGATGGCAACATTGCCTCTTCCTCGTCCTCGTCCTTGAGAGAATCCTCCTCGAGTGAAGAATGCTTTTTCTTCTCCTGCTGTTGAGTCGAGCCATTTCTTCTCTTTGCCTCTGTTCTCTTGCTCTAGTAGAGCTCCTTCTATCTCGTGTAGCTTCAATTCAGGTACATTCTTTAGTGTTGCTACAATATTTTCATATTCACCTTTGTCCATACTCTTCAGAAGCACTGCTAGTGCCTCATCATCTTCTACCTTTTTGCCAATAGCTGCCAGTTTTTGCTTAATGCTTTTATATCTGTTTAAGTGTGTGATTAAAGGTTCACTTTACTTCATATCCAATTTGTAGAATTGCATTAACAGATTTATCTTTGAATTTTTAGCTTGTGTGCCAAATAATTTATTGAGTTCATCCCATGCATCTTTTGCCCATTGTATCCCTGTGATGTGATGAATGATTTCATCATTTAAACTGAGTGCAATAAGTCCCAATGCTTTTTCATTCCTGCTCTTCCACTCATTTTTCCCTCTCACCACTGGGTGTGAGATCCCTGTCCCCACTATGCAACGGATTCGCGGTGCTAGTAGCGGCGGAAGTAGCACATCTTGCGCAGGGTAGGGTCCCACACTCGGGGCCTCGCCCCACGGATATCCAGACAGGTGACTATTTCCTCGATTCTGCCAAATCGATCTCGAAAAAACTTCTCTTGCCCAGAAAGCACGGGCGATTCCACCAGGATAACTTTTTCCTAACGTAATCAAAAGCCTTAACGAACTGAGCTCATCTGACCGAACCCGTAAGTCCCATAGTCAGAAGAGGAAAAAAGACTATACTTGGATCATAGAGACCAACGCTTTTTTCCTCATTGAGAGGCACAACCGTTGATTCTTTTCCATAGAACAATTTTTGTCCGGGATTTACTTCATCTATCGAACTAAACAGAATTTGAGTCTCAATTTACGGATCCATCAGTCCACCCTAACCCCATCCAGTCCCATGGGTTAGCCAACCACCCAAAGCCAACCACCCAACCACTGTAGTGATGGGATCTAATTAGGAATTTGGTTAGGTTTTGTCTCGCGTACCAGGGAAAAGAGTTCCCAGGCCCCCTAGCAAGATTTTCAAGCAAATTTAACTCCAGTCATACCACTTACACACCCAATATAAAATTGCCTTTTTCCTAGATTCAATTGTATTTAATTCAGTCATTTAATGAAATCATAGTGTTACTGATCATAAACTTTCAAGTATCCGGTTCAATCTTAATTTCCAATCATTCCTTCATCGGAGTATCTATGGCATCATTGGCAACCAGAACACTCACCACCTGTTCACTCAGGGGCCTTTTCTATAGTTCCTAGTTCATAGTACCCGGCAGATAATCACTTATAAAAATCAAGATGGAATCCTCGTTGAAGATCAGCAAGATCAACCAATAGATCCATATAAGAGAGCTATGGACTCATCAGTTGAGGACCAGCAAGGTCAATCAACTAGATCCATACTCGGTTTCAGAAAACAACTCTTACTCCTTGTTCCAATATCTTCCACGACGCACGTGTGGGTATCTTCGGCGACCCAGAGCCCGAGCACCGTATGGTCAGCACCCTCTAGGATCCTTCGCAGGTCACCTAGCGTTTCACTCATAGGCCACTTCCTTGGTCCCTCATCCACCGTACCGGAAGCTCACCATTTAAATCGAACCGAGGCTAGTCACAGACCTCGACCGACCTTGCTATGCGAGACGTCCTCCGTTGACTCTCCGTCAGCTGTTGCAACTTTATCAGGTAGGTCTCCACGACCACATTCTCAAGACAGTCAAAAGGCTTCCCCAGCATTCTTGACATAAAACAGTCATTTACAAACAGTTCACAATTACAGTTTCTATAATGAACTCTTATCTTTTACATTATCCCTCATCAGTCCACATTACTTATTCCACATTCCATTCATATGTGTACTCATTCTCATCCAATCTCATCATTTTCCATCTCATTACCACAGATTCATTCACATCACATATCATATATTCACATCCCAATTCGTATGTCATCACATCTCATCCATTCACTCATATCGATGACACATCATTTCACATACACATTCACATTCATTATTCTACATACACATCCACATTCGTACATCCACATCATACATCCAATTCCACATCCGCTTTCATACATACACATCCATATCCACATCCATACATCCACATCCACATTCATACATCCATATCCACATCCACATCCATACATCCATTTCCACATCCACATCCACATCTCCCAATTTAATCCTCAACTCCATTGCACCTAATAACCTAGAAGATTTCCTATGATCCTTTGTTGATCAAAATAGATCCAAACCAATTGTTGTTATCCCTTTTGAAGAGGTTGATCTAATCTAATACACCTATCTATGAAGAGGTTGATTCAAACAAATCCAAACCGACTGTTGTTATCCCTTTGAAGAGGTTGATCCAATCTATTACACCGCATGGTCCCCTAAGTCCATAGACTCTCACTCACCTCAAATCTTAGGAGAACCTAGATTAACAATTTACAGTTTGATAATCTCTAATCTTATAACATCCCTCAATTCAAGTCCAGAATATCTTACCTACTTCTTCACAGTCTACTTAGTATTCATTTTGTCCCAAATTGAATCCCTTCCCAACAGTCTAGAAAAACGTATCCTTTATGTTTTCCTAGGCTACTTTATTCCAATGGCACTGATAATCTTGTATGCCTTCATATTTCCCAATTGTCTCTATATCTGGCTTAAACTTGAGACAATATAACATCCACTATTCACGGTTGGTCCCTCTCCAATGATTCAAGCAAGTCAAAGACTCATTCTCAGTTAGTAGTGCTTGGTTTTTGAATCGTAACCAAACTCAAACAATTGATAAAATCTCATCCATAATTATTAGTAGATTAAATACACTTATTACCCACTAATAAGTACACACCAACCCTGTCTCATAGGACCTGTTCCTAGATTTCTATGCCTCAGATATGCCTATTTCACACCAAGGAAATACGTGACTTGAGTTCATATAAAAAAGGCATGAGATCCTGCGGACATAAACTTGCATTCATGAGCCAATGGATGCAAATGTACATACATGAACCTAGATACATGAGTCTAGAGACATGAAACCTAGACACATGAGCCTAGAGATGTGAAGCCTAGATACATGAGCCAAGGGATATAAATCTACATACGTGAGCCTAGATACTGTAGTAATCATGGTGGAAAGACCAAAGAACCATTCATAATAGGGATTAACATAGATTGCATTAGATTGAAATGAACCAGTTACATGGGCTTTTATAGCCTTTGAGCCAAGGGGATGCAAATCTACATACATGAGCCTAGAGACATGAAACCTAGATACATGAGTCTAGAGACATGAAACCTAGACACATGAACCTAGAGATGTGAAGCCTAGATACATGAGCCAAGGGATATAAATCTACATACGTGAGCATAGATACTGTTATAATCATGGTGGAAAGACCAAAGAACCATTCATAATAGGGATTAACATAGATTGCATTAGATTGAAATGACCTAGCTGCATGGGCTTTTATAGCCTTTGAGGATGTGCATTGCTCTGACATCACTGATGAGATACATATAGATTATTTTTCACTGATTTCTCCACAACCCCTTAAGGCTAGGGATTCCCCTTGACATGTGGATAGACATGTGGAGTGATGCTACACACTTTGACTCTAGCTTAGGCTAACATTTTATCCTATGCACATTTGATTTATAGCTAAGGGACATGTGGAGTGATGCTACACACTTTGACTCTAGTTTAGGCTGACATTTTATCCTATGCACATTTGATTTATAGCTAAGGGAGACAAGTTGGACTTATATTTCTAGCACCCCCTTAAGCCAAACTTAGATACAATAACTTGACACACTCAACAATAGGTTTTTCCTAACAATAATCCTCCTTGATTACAATGAGATAGAATCCCTCCTAAAAACAACAAAGGGTGTGTGTACTCTTCTGAAATCATATCACAAATGGACCCTAAACTCATAGTTATGTAGGCCTAAGTGGTGCATGACCTTCTAACTTCAGCCCCTTGACCTTTCATTGGCTAGAAATTACTTTTTCATCGACCAATGCCTCTTCAACTACCCCTAGAAGAGGGCACCCTCTTATGTGTCCCTTTGGCTCCCATTGTGCACTATTTACTTCCTATTTTACTTTAACTTTAATGCCTATCAACCATTACTTAGGTATTTCCTATTTGAGATCCCCTAAAACTTATTTATATGCAAATCTTTTACATATAAATAGTCTTTCCTAATCTTACCTTTTAGTGTTTCTTGTGAGTGTCATAATATTTATTCCCTCTTAAAAGAAAATTTTTCGTCCTTGAAAACAAACTCAGGAAACTTTTCTTTAGTGTAGCCACTCTTTCCCAAGTTGATCCTTCTTTTGGTCTATCTTTCCACTTTACTAAACATTCTTTAAACACAGAAGGTCTAGTTTTCTTTTCTTGATATATTCGAGAATTTTTTTAGGCTCATGTGGAAGAATAGGTGGTTCTTTAAAATCCACTATTACTTCTTTCCCAATTGTCATTGTTTCCCATCTTGTGTTTCAGTCTACTAACATGAAAGACATGATGTACTCTGGAACCTTTAGGTAAAGCTACCTTATAAGCTACACTCCACCCTAACCCCATCCAGTCCCATAGGTTAGCCAACTGCCCAACCACTGTAGCGATGGGATCCAATTAGGAATTTGGTTAGGTTTTGTCCCGGGTACCAGGGAAAAGAGTTCCCAGGCCCCCTAGCCGAATTTTCAAGCAAATTTAACTCCAGTCATACCACTTACACACCCAATATGAAATTGCCTTTTTCCTAGATTCAATTGTATTTAATTCAGTCATTTAATGAAATCATAGTGTTACTGATCATAAACTTCCAAGTATCCGGTTGAATCTTAATTTCCAATCATTCCTTCATCGGAGTATCTATGGCATCATTGGCAACCAGAACGCTCACCACTTGTTCACTCAGGGGCCTTTTCTATAGTTCTTAGTTCATAGTACCCGGCAGATAATCACTTATAAAAATCAAGATGGAATCCTTGTTGAAGATCAGCAAGATGAACCAACAGATCCATATAAGAGAGCTATGGACTCATCAGTTTGAGGACCAGCAAGGTCAATCAACTAGATTCATACTCGATTTCAGAAAACAACTCTTACTCCTTGTTCCAATATCTTCCACGACGCACGTGTGGGTATCTTCGGCGACCCAGAGCCCGAGCACCGTATGGTTAGCACCCTCTAGGATCCTTCGCAGGTCACCTAGCGCTTCACTCATAGGCCACTTCCTTGGTCCCTCATCCACCGTACCGGAAGCTCACCATTTAAATCGAACCGAGGCTGGTCAAGACCTCGGCCGACCTTGCTACGCGAGACGTCCTCCGTTGACTCTCCGTCAGCTGTTGCAACTTTATCAAGTAGGTCCCGACCACATTCTCAAGACAGTCAAAAGGCTTCCCCAGCATTCTTGACATAAAACAGTCATTTACAAACAGTTCACAATTATAGTTTCTATAATGAACTCTCGTCTTTTACATTATCCCTCATCAGTCCACATTACTTATTCCACATTGTTGAAATATACAAGTGAATAGGGTGTGTGCGGGAACAAGCCCTTGGTTAGAGGCTGTAAAAGAGGAGATGTAATTGTGAAAGAACCTGTGAAAAGGTGAGAAGAATCTACTGGGAGAGAATAAAGGGTAGCATGAGAGAATTTAGGAGTGTGGAGTTATTCTGGGAGATATTCAGGGAAAAGAGAAGAGTTGGAGAGAATCAGGCAAGAGGTGGAGATATTCTGGGAGTGAATCATGGAGAAATCAATGGGATTTGATGCTTGATGTAAACTCTATAAATTGAGGCATAGCCCTAATGAGAATTTGCTAGTTTTTGAGTATCCATGCCTACATTAATCTATTTGCTAATTACTCTCTAATTACGTAATTATTTGCTAATCACTTTGTTAATGATGTTGATTCTAGTGTTTGATCCACCATAGCTCATCATTATGCTCAAATTTTAACATGGTATCAGAGCCATGCCTAGAATCCATCAGATTTATGAGCCCATTATCTAATTAATTAAGATTAGTAGATAATTAGCAAATAATCAAATTTTTAGTTAGTTTTTCACTTCCCCCTTCACCCCCAGCCAGTGGAGGACTCCATTCAGCTTGTACACTCTAAATCAGGTCTTGCCCTTCTAACACAAGCTAGCCAACACACCTAGCTTCAAGCTCATCAAGACGGCGCAGTAAACCGCGAAGTAATTTAGGAGAAATCGCTATTTTTGTCGGTGCCTTTTTTCTGAAGCAGATTAAAGATTTCTTCTTGCTCAAGTCAAATCTTTCTAATTCCTCTTAGCCCCACGGGTTTTCAAGCATGCTCTACAAGCTGGTTAAGACAGAATTCAGTTTCATGAAGTCTACAGTGAGATCCAAGCTCTTCATCAAATCTGCAGGTGACTTTGGTAAAACAGAGATTAAGCTTTCAATATTTGGTCAAATCTTGTGTTTCTTGGCTTAATCCTCTACTAGACTCATTGCTATTGATGCCTTTGAAAGCATTTGAGCTCATTTGAAGTGTTAGGCACCAGATCTGGACTCCCTGCATACTCTGTTTTTTGCACACAAAACAGAGCATTAATTTGCTAATCAGTGATTAATCAGTGCTAATCACTGTATTGTGGTGCAATTGAGGGTTCAAATTAACCATTAGGTATCTGATACAGATCCCTATAGCTTCAGATTGGAAATCGGAGTTGGTTTGATACTCCAACCATCCCGTACAAATTGGTTACCCTTAATTTAATGTAATTTCTGGTGATTTTATGCTGATAAAATTATTGTAATCATCTATTAAACACCAGATTGAGTTTTAAAAGAGTAGACACTGCCCTTGAATCTTGAAATTGGATCAAGAGGTAAGACCCCCTTCACATCACCATGAGTTCAGCACAGGAAATAGCCAAATTTAATGGGGAACAATTTTATACATGGCAGACAAAAACCATGTATTTGCTGATGAGGAAAAATCTGTGGGGATTAGTTGAAGGGAGAGATGAATGCCCAGAGAGAGGGGAAAATGAGTGGAAAAGCAAGAATGAAAAAGCATTGGGACTTATTGCACTCAGTTTAAATGATGAAATCATTCATCACATCACAGGGATACAGTGGGCAAAAGATGCATGGGATGAACTCAATAAATTATTTGGTACACAAGCAAAAAATTCCAAGATAAATATGTTAATGCAATTCTACAAATTGGACATGAAGGAAAGTGAACCCTTAATCACACACTTGAACAAATATAAAAGCATTAAGCCAACTGGCAGCTATTGGCAAAAAGGTAGAAGATGATGAAGCATTAGCTGTACTTCTGAAAAAGGAGATTATGAAAACATTGTAGCAACACTAAAGAATGTACCTGAATTGAAGATACACGAGATAGAAGCAGCTCTACTAGAGCAAGAGAGCAGAGGCAAAGAGAAGAAAGGGCTCGACTCAACAGCAGGAGAGGAAAAAGCATTCTTCACTCGAGGAGGATTCTCTCGAGGATGAGGACGAGGAAGAGGCAGAGTAGGAGGGAGGACCTTCACTTGCCACAAATGTGTAAAGCCAGGACTCATGGCGAGAGACTGCTACAACAAACCCAGTGAAGAAGGAATGACATCGGCAAACTTCATGGAGGCTCCAAAGGAAGTGGAGTCGGATCATCTTTTCTGAGAGAGAGAGAGAGAGAGAGAGAGAGAGAGAGAGAGAGAGAGAGAGAGAGAGAGAGAGAGAGAGAGGGAGAGAGACCCCACAACCCAATGTAACCTGCCCCAACAAAGTAAAACCACCTTTGAGCCACCGATGATGTAGGCCACGTGGTAGATGTATGTGTGAGCACTTTAGTCAAGGTCGCGGGCACTTATAGTAGCCTTGGACACATAGAGAGAGAGTGTGTCAAGGACTATGGAGTTTAGGGACTTGAGGCACTGGTCGCAGGCTATCAAGTAAGAGGGAAACTTGGTATAGGGTCCAGGTGTGCTAGGATTATTCACTTGAGGGGAGGTGTTGAAATATACAAGTGAATAGGGTGTGTGCGGGAACAAGCCCTTGGTTAGAGACTGTAAAAGAAGAGATGTAATTGTGAAAGAACCTGTGAAAAGGTGAGAAGAATCTATTGGGAGAGAATAAAGGGTAGCATGAGAGAATTTAGGAGTGTGGAGTTATTCTGGGAGATATTCAGGGAAAAGAGAAGAGGTGGAGAGAATCAGGCAAGAGGTGGAGATATTATGGGAGTGAATCATGGAGAAATCAATGGGATTTGATGCTTGATGTAAACTCTATAAATTGAGGCATAGCCTAATGAGAATTTGCTGGTTTTTGAGTATCCATGCCTACATTAATCTATTTGCTAATTACCCCCTAATTACGTCTTAATTATTTGCTAATCACTTTGTTAATGATGTTGATTCTAGTGTTTGATCCACCATAGCTCATCATTATGCTCAAATTTTAACACACATTCCATTCATATGTGTACTCATTCTCATCCAATCTCATGATTTTCCATCTCATCACCCCACAGATTCATTCACATCACATATCATAAATTCACATCCCAATTCGCATGTCATCACATCTCATCCATTCACTCATATCGACGACACATCATTTCACATACACATTCACATTCATTATTCTACATACACATCCACATTCGTACATCCACATCATACATCCAATTCCACATCCTCATTCATACATACACATCCATATCCAAATCCATACATCTACATCCACATTCATACATCCATATCCACATCCACATCCATACATCCATTTCCACATCCACATCCACATGCATACATCCATTTCCACATCCACATTCATACATCCATATCCACATTCCATATTTACATCTATACATCTACATCCATACATCCATTTCCACATCCACATCCACATGCATACATCCATTTCCACATCCACATTCATATATCCACATCCACATTCCATATCTATATCTATACATCACATCCATACATCCATTTCCACATCCACATCCACACCCACATGCATACATCCATTTCCACATCCACATTCATACATCCACATCCACATTTCATATCTACATCTATACATCCACATCCATACATCCATACATCCATTTTCACATCCACATCCACATGCATACATCCATTTCCACATCCACATTCATACATCCACATCCACATTCCATATTTATATCTATACATCTACATCCATACATCCATTTCCACATCCACATCCACATCCACATCCACATCCACGTGCATACATCCATTTCCACATCCACATTCATGCATCCACATCCACATTCCATATCTACATCTATACATCCACATCCATACATCCATTTTCACATCCACATCCACATGAATACATCCATTTCCACATCCACGTCCACATTCCATATTTACATCTATACATCCATTTCCACATCCACATCCATATGCATACATCCATTTCCACATCCACATTCATACATCCGCATCCACATCCATACATCGACATCCACATCCATTTACATCTATCTGATTCCTATCACATCTTATCACATCTATTTATAGAATGTAGGAGAATTCTAATTTTTTGATATAAAGATTCTTTACACATCTAATTAGGCATAAAGACAACTTTAGTAGAAATAACACTTTTATAAAAATCCTTTTATACATCTATTTAGGCATAAGATTAGTTTTAAGGAAAATAACACTTTCGAATTAAAAATAAACCCTTTTATGCATTTTACTATGCATAAATTCCATTTTAATGAGAATAACACTTTTAAAATAAAAATAAATCTTTTATGCATCTAACTATGCATAAATTTAATTTCAATGAAAATAATACTTTCGAAATAAAAATAAATCTTTTATGCATCTTTCTATGCATAAAATCAATATTGATAAGAATAACTCTTTTGAATTAAAAATAAAATTCTTTATGCATCTTTCTATGCAAAAAATCAAAATTGATGAAAATAACTCTTTTGAATTAAAAATAAATTTCTTTATGCATCTTTCCATGCATAAATCCAAAATCACACTTTTAATAAAAAAATATCTTTTATGCATGAAAATCAATTATGAAGTAACACTTTTATAATTTAAAAAAAATTCTTTTATGCACAAAAATCCATTTTGATGAAAGTAACACTTTCATAATAAAAGAAAATTATTCCTTTATGCATAAAAATCTATTTTGATAAAAGTAACACTTTCATAATAAAAAGAAAATTATTCCTTTATGCATAAAATCTATTTTGATAAAAGTAACACTTTCATAATAAAAAGAAAATTATTCCTTTATGCATAAAATCTATTTTGATGAAAGTAACACTTTCATAATAAAAAGAATAATTCCTTTATGCATAAAAAATAATAATAATCAATATGCATCTTCTATGAATGAAAATGACACTTTTAGAGTATAGAATTGATAGGAATTACTCTTTTAGCATAATAAAAGATAATTCTTATTTCCAAAAATTTTACCATAACCTCCTTTGTATGGCTGACCATTTTTTAAATTTTCTTACTTAAATTTATCTTAAAAATTAATTCTAATTGATAATAAACAATATGCCTCTTCTATGCATGAAAATGACACTTTTAGAGTATAGAAATGATACGGAATACTCCTTTAGCTTAATAAAAGATAATACTTATTTCCAAAAATTTTTGCCATAACCTCCTTTGTATGGCTTACCATTTTTTAAATTTTTCTACTTAATTTGTCTTAAAAATTAACTCTAATTAATTTAAAGTAATCTATACAGATCAAAATTCACTTATAAAAGAGAAAACATTATAAAAAGTTTAATTCCAACAATTATCACTTAACTAGGATAAAGAAGGGTTGATTCTAAAAAGAGAGAGAGGAAAAGCCTTTTGATCAAGGCATAGCATCCATTTATCACTTCAAACAATCATAAACATTAGAAAACATAAAATCAATAAAGAAAATTACAAGAATCTCTACTTACATAATTTCTTGGAGCTTTCCTTTGGCTTGATGGTTTGAGGGTTTAACTCTTGTTTGTAACAAGAGTGGCCACCAATCTTTGGAAGAGGGAAATGTCAAAAACTAGTGAATTATTAATAAATTCACAGTTCTTGGCTTGGGAGGTAACAGTGCATAAAACACTATTGTTTTTCAACAAAGGGGGAGGCTTCTATTTATAGGAAAAAGTGAGCCTCTAACCAAGCAAACTGATTCTAGAATTTTTTGGATCAGTTTGGTCAATTTTTGACCATTTTTAGGTTAGTTGAGCTAACTTTTTGGAACTAGACTTGAATTAGGAGAGAGGAGAGATGAAATATCTCAATTTTTGAAGATTTAAAACTCAATTGCACATGTGAAGTAGGCGCCTCATTCATGAGGGGAAAATCCCCATGCAGAGGTGTCAAAAATGCATCATTACTTCTAAATATCTCCCCTTTTTAACTATTAGTCTTGTCCTTAGACAACTCTTCATTTTATGTGAGTATTTACTCATTTTTGGGAGATTTTTCTTTTATTTCTTCATTTATCTCCTCCCTACATTTGGATGAATCTTATTGTTCCATAGGAACCTTAATTTAAAATTTCAAAAAAATCTTCACCCCCAAGATAATGCCTCTTGAATAGATTATACTTAATTTCTAATGCACCTTCTAAAAATCCTTTTGAACTTCTGTCTCAGGAAAACTTATTTAAGATGAGAAATTTTTCTGTCCAAAAATATTCAAAATCTGAATAACCTCTCTCTAGAACATTTTCTCTCTCTAGACCAAAACTGGTAGAAACAAGATCTTTTATACTTCTGAAGAGGGATTTGACTACAGGGGAAGATACTGGACATCTTGAGAGACTGGGGGAGGAATCTTACACTGGGCATTCATCTCTTCCCTCAACAACTAGCCCCCACAGATTTTTCCTCATCAGCAGATACATGTTTTTTATCTACAATGTGTAAAATTGCTCCCCATTAAATTTGGCTATCTCTTGTGCTGTACTCATGATGATGTGAAGGGGGTATTACCTCTTGATCCAATTTCAAGATTCAAGGGCAGTGTCTACCCTTTTACAACTCAATCTGGTGTTTAAGAGATGATTACAACAACAGATTTATCAGCATAAAATCACCAGAAATTACATTAAATCAAGGGTAACCAATTTGTACGGAATGGTTGGAGTATCAAACCATCTCCGAATTGTAATCTAAAGTTATAGGGATCTGTATCAAATACCTAATGGTTAATTTAAACCCTCAATTGTACCAAAATATAGTTATTAGCACTGATTAATGACATTAGCAAATTAATCCTCTATTTTGTGTGCAAAAAATAGAGTATGCGGGGAGCCCAAATCTGAGGCCTTAGAGTTAAAATGAGCTCAAATCCTTTCAAGGCCATCAATAGCAATTAGTCTAGTAGAGGATTAAGCCAAGAAACACAAGATTTGACCAAACATTGAATGCTTAATCTCTGTTTTACCAAAGTCACCTGCAAATTTGATGAAGAGCTTGGATCTCAATGTAGACTTGATCAAATCAAATTCTAACTTCACCAGCTTGTAGAGCATGCTTGAAAACCCCTGGGGCTAAGAGGAATTAGACCCATTACAACTAGAGAAGACAAGATCTCATTTTTCCTTAGAAAAAAAGGTGCCTGCAAATCAGCAAAAATCGGGAGCTCTGGTAGGCGGTTTGCTGCGCTGACTTGATGGGCTGGAGCACAACTGAGTTAGCTATGTTGGGCTAGAAGCATTTCCCCTAATGTATCTCTTGGAGGGAGATCAAGCCCCTCCACTGGCTGGGGATACAGTGAGCTAGTTTAAAAAGAGGTGAAAATATTAATTTTCTACTAATTCTAATTAGCCAGGTGGTTAGCAAGATAATGGGCTCACAAATTGATGGATTCTAGGCGGCTAGGCTCTGATACCATGTTAAAATTATAGCAATGTGATGAGCTATGGTGGATCAAATGCTAGAATCAACATCCTTAACAAAGAGATTAGATGATAATTAACATATGATTAGTGAGTAGTTAACTGATAGCTTATTGTAGGCATGGATAATCAAAAACCAACAAGTTCTCATTAAGCTAATGCCTCAATTTATAGAGTTTACATCCAAGAATCTAATCCCACTGATTTCTCCTTGATTCACTCAACCTCTTTTGCTTGATTCTCTCCACCTCTCCCAGAATATCTCTACACCTCCTAAATCTCCTCATGCTACCCTTTATTCTCTCCTAGTAGATTCTTCTCACCTTTTCATAGGTTCTCTCATATTTATAGATTCTCTTGTATAGCCTCTTGCTAAGGGCTTGTTCCCGCATACACCCTATTCACTTGTATATTTCAATAGAGATCACCTCATGGAATTTTGTTATTGCAAAGGCAATATGGCTTAGACATGTTGTCCAAGGATGTAAGCCTATTTCTGTGCCATTGGAGCAAAATGCAAAGCTTTCTGTAGATACATGTGAGCTTTTGGAGGACCCCACTACATACAGGTGTGCATAGTGGGTAGCTTGATCTACATGATCATTACTAGGCCAGACTTGAGTTATGTTGTTGGACTTGTGAGCTAGTTTATGTAGGCCTTTACGAAGCCACACTTGGATGCGGCTAGATGGATTCTCGGGTACATAAAGTCCACAGTTGATTATGGACTTTTCTATGAGGTTGATATAGAGATACAACTACATGGGTACAGATATGCTGATTGGGCTAGTAGTGTTATAGACAGGAGATCAACCAGTGGTTTTATGTTCTCATCTGGGAGAGTTGTTGTGAGTTGGAGCTAGCCAACAGTTGCCTTATCAAGTATAGAGGCAGAGTACAAGGGTGCTGCTATGGCAGCTTGTGAGGTAGCTTAGTTTCAGAAGCTACTTGGTGATATGGGTGAGCCCATGGATAGGGCAAGTGTCCTTTATTGTGACAACATGAGTAGCATATAGTTGGCCAGTAACCCAATATACCATGCTAGAACACAGCAGCACATTGAGGTGCACTATCACTTTATGAAGGAGAAGGTTCTAGTAGGTGATATAGACATGGTATATGTCAGCACAGAGGATCAAGTGGCTAACATCTTCACGAAGGCATTGGGCACAGAGAAGCTCCATAGGTTTAGGAGCTTACTTGGAGTGCAGTGTGTGGAGTTGAGTTTGAGCACGAG
The DNA here is from genome assembly GCF_041138505.1 of Cibotium barometz. Lineage (NCBI taxonomy): Eukaryota > Viridiplantae > Streptophyta > Polypodiopsida > Cyatheales > Cibotiaceae > Cibotium > Cibotium barometz. The sequence goes on from NC_141072.1 coordinate 42,036,443, forward strand.
TATTGAGATATCAAGCTCAACTAGTGCTATGACAGACATTGATGACCCGCCTGGGTGATAGCTTCCGCACTTATGTCATTGGCATGGTCGGTGAGATTATGGTTGATATGCCACTAGTGGATGATAGGCTATGTGACAACCACTTTTGGAGTACTAGAGTTATGGCATAGTTATAGTGTTAGCTCTCATAGAGTTGGGTTTACACTATAGAGTGACTACTTTGTATGTTGCTGTAGGAGAGTACTTTCCCTTTATGTATGTACTCTTATCTTTGAGTTATATGGTTGTAGAGAAGAGAAGAAGATAGAAGAAAATTGTGCCATCCATCTCTCTCTTGTGTCTTGCACTCTCTTGTGTGTGTGTGTGTGTTTTTCTTGTAAGCAACTCAAGCTCTCTCTCTCTCCCCCACATTCTCTTTACTGATGATAGTTTTTTGACTGGGGTCATCAGATATTGTCTGATTCAGGAGATAGTCAATATCTGATATGTCTATGATAGTTGGGAGAGATTTAGGCCAACTACTTGTCAGCTGAGGTCATCAGATAGCCAACTACTTGTCAGCTGAGGTCAACCAAGGCATTTAGGCTAAAGATTAAAATTCTTGGAGGTTTGATCTAACTGAGGAGGACATTTTGACGTAACAACCAAGTCAAATTCAGGGGGTAGAGGTGTTCATTTGTGTCAACCGAAAGTTAGAGGTTAGAGTCAAAGTTGATTGGTGCCTTTTTAGCTGGGATACTAATGTCCCCAAGTTCTAATCCTCATATAAAAAAAGTTGGCTCATATAAGGCTTGAGTTATATCGGGAACATGGTTGGGCACCCCATAAGTGTGGGCAATTTACAATCTACATTTAAGCTAAAGCTTGAGATCTCCATTTTTATTGCCTATCTTAGTCTCTTATTAATTATTGTTTTCTTTCATGTTTATGTTAGTCATTAGCTATGAGTCTTGTTGAGTTTCTTTGTTGCACGTGTGAGTGCTTAAGAGAGTGTGTGTGTGTATGCTTGAGGTAAGCTTGCTTGATTCTTGCTTGTGATTAGCTAGATTTGAAGTGTGATTAAAATATATAAATATATATATATATATATATATATATATATATATATATATATAGAGAGAGAGAGAGAGAGAGAGAGAGAGAGAGAGAGAAGAGAGGAAGCTTTCTAGCTTCTCTCTCATGAGTGACTAGATTATGGAGGTCCAAACATTGGATTGGTAGAACTTGAGGGTTTGACAACCCTTGAGGCTTCCATTTTCATGTGCAATGTGCTTTCACAAATTCACACTCTAGATAGGTTGTACTCCTTGGTGAAGACAATGCTTATTGTTGTGAAGCTACAACTTTCCCCAATTAAGAGGCACTACTACTACAAAGGATTAGAATTAGTGTCAGAGTGGATTTGGAGATTTCTATTGATCCATCATTTATTTTACTTCCATGAGTTGCAAAACTTATGGTAGATTGATTTAGAGTGATAAGTGCGGTGAAAGTGTGATTAAAGCACGAATTTTGTGTGGATTTTGCTAAACTCTAACCATCTTCTCCTTTTTTATTGTCTTAACTTTGATCAATGCATGATGGAAGATGGAAGGGAAACCCTCCATATCCTTAGGTTGAAGTCCCACAATGTCCCTAGATACCAATTTCATTATCAATTATTTTAAATTTTACCAATTCATTACTTAATTAGGCTAATTAGGAAATTTAAACTTTTGTAAAATATCTTAATTTTTTTGGGTAGTCGATGCTTAATTGCTGGTAGTGTGCCATTAAGAAGAGCTCAAACTATTCAATAAGTGATCTATGGGAAAAATCTTTCCCAAAAGAGGGGGTAGAGGCAAAATTATGCAGGAAAAACAGTCAAAATTGCTCATAAGAAAGTCGAATAATTAGACTGTGAGGTCCAATCATTGGGTCCAAAGTCCAATCACAAAGTCTAATTGGTCAAAAATGAGTTAGCGTGGATAGAAAAGTCAAATCGTGGACATTAAATGCTTAAAATTCTAGTAAAATCTGTTAGACTGATAGTTAGCATAGGTACTAATACACATAGAAGGTATAATCATCAGGAAATCTAATCGTTCACTACTCAAAGCCCCTCCAATCACTTTAGAAAGCGCAATTTCCATACGATTGATTGAGTGTATGAGTAACAGTAAAAGTCTGATCTCGTCGATTGCTAAATCCTTCAATTGGATGCATAACGTAGCCGATCCATCGCATACAAGCAACCATGTATGACTAGAATTTCCAGAAAGTGCAGAGAGTGACCTAATTCAATTTCTTGACCAATCTGAGACTGAAGGACCCTCAAAAGACCAATCTCATCAAAAACAAAAAAAAGCGTAAAAGGATCTTGCCTAGTGATTCTGGCATAGAATCGAGTGCTCAGTTATACATTTACATTCAGTCCAAATCATTATGACTTCATACTTGAACCCAACCTTTGAATGTGAAATATTATTATACATGTTAACCCTAGGGAGTACTAGAACAAGACTAAGAGCTGCTCTAACCATGTTAGTAGTTTGGAAGTAGACCAAGAGTACTTGACAATCGAGAAACCCCGACCACCAGTATATGCAGCATTAGCCTAATAAAGCTTCCAACTGCAAGCTAAACAAGAACTCAAAGCATTCAGAGGAGAGTCATCGGAAGGAGTTGAAGGGCCCCAATAATCCGTAAAACCAAAAGGAGAGAGAAGGGGGATGCAAAGTGAAAAATTGGGGCAAGAACTCAATAATAGACTATTAGAAAAATCCCAATTCCCATTTTGCAAGATTGTAAAAAAGGGACCACAATGAACATTTTTAAACTTTTGTCAAAACCCCCTTATGTGACATCATTAGAAAATACTTAAAGAGTAGGTTTCAAATGCACATTCTCCAATAACTTTCAAGTTTGTATGCTTAAGACACCAAAAAGTAGATTAAAAAGGGTCTTGGGATTTTTTCAAATTCTCCAATATAGTTATCAATAGAGTGGTACAAGAAGAACCTCTATGATACAGTGCTATGATTAGCATGAATCATCTAATCTTCTCGTATACATTGATGCAAATGGGACACTCTTAGAGTGATGGACATTGCTTGGAAATGAATTGCAATCTTAGACAACCTAATAGTCGTAGTAGCGACATCCTAGAATGACCAGAAATTTTATTTAAACCTCCATGGAGCTATGTATATTCCTGTCAAAAACCTTGAGAGAATTAGGTCACTAGCCGCCATGGTAGTCAAATTCAAAGGACCTCGAAGGACTCAAGAGGCTATAAGGGCTCATATTGAGCCAATTAAAACTCAACCCCCTAGCTAAATGGGTGATTTCTTCCTAAGGAGAATCACAAATATTATGGGAGAAACACTGTAGTAGGAGAATGTCTATGGAAACCTCTACATCTTGACAACAAGTACACATAGGGATTTGGACGGATCCTTAAGATCCCTTGCTTCCTTGGGTCAATGTTACCATCAAGCCATTGACCAAACCATGTATTTTGACAAAAAGGGTAACACTGATCTCCCAAAAGTTACCAAAGAGGTAAGAGATACTGAAGGGTCTAGGCAAGGGGGAGTCTTCCCACATAAAGCCAACTTGGTGTAAGAAACTTCAAGAGCTAATGACGAAAGGGACTTCCAAGTAGAGATAACTTCAAAACTCGGTAGTCCAATGGGCCTGGACATGACTTCTCACTCCATTCCAATGATGAACCAATCCATGAACAAGAAGACATGGTCCATCATCTCCATTATAACCCCATCGAGGAGGAACCCCAAGTTTCATTAGACGCTAGATCCACACAAAAGAAATCAATGCCTCTTGAGAAAACTGGAAGTGTAACCCCAATAGAACCATCATACCTATTCACCAAGAATTGGGAGTAAATAGACAAGGGAGCTAGAACATAGTGTTCGAAGTGCACCTGTGACTAGTGGGATACTAGTCTATGGGTACCCCATGACACATACAACAATCGTGCCTCTGAAACCTCCATGGGAAATATTTTTAGAGGCACAAGGCTATAATGTTACATATTTATCTTCTTATGCACTAGCATCTCCTAGATATGAGACAAGATATATACCTTCTATGGCTCTTGAACCTATCATTAAACCAACAAAAGAGGGAGCTCATGCTCATACTCTTGAGGAAGCAAGAAGAGCTATAGACACCATTCAATTAGTGGTTAAACTACCAAGAGAAATGAGAATGAAAGATGAACATGAGCATCCAAGGATAAGATCCTCACACAAAGATACAAAGGGAGATGTAGATATAACATCTACCACAAGAAGAACCGAGTTCTATGAAGGGAATGGGTGCAATGGGTGTGATATGATAAAGCTTCAAATCCATATCAACTCTTACCCTATGGAAGGTAGTTTTTATGTTATGATTGCAGGTATGATGGCAAGAAGAGGTTATCCTCAAAAGGGGATGGATAGCCAAACATGCCTTCAGCATAGATTGGATAATAAGGATAGCTATTAATCAAGCTCACACATCATAAATGTAAGCATTCTTCTCATTAAAGGAGAGCTGCTGAAATAGATCTCTACAGAGATCCAAAAGTTATTCACACTATTAGAAGTAGGTCCCATTATCTATAAACTTAAAGCCTCATCCAATCAATCCTCTCCACATCCCATAAAACCTAGAGCCAAGGAGGCAAAAGCCCAACCAAAGGAGAAGAAACCTTGAAAAAGGCCAAAGAGGAGCCACAAGAGAAGCCAAAGAGGAGCCGCAAGAGAAGCCAAAGGCCAGTGTGCAATATTTTCAACCTTGCTCCCTCCAGTTTGTAGAAAGTTCCAAGGAACCAACTGAAGCAAATTTGGGAAAACTCAAGCTGCTAAGGAGAAGCAAACTTATGTGTCCATCAAATATTCAAGGCCCAAGAACAAAAATCCAAAACAGGTGTGCACTCCAAAGACAAGTATCCTTAAAATGTTGACAAAAGTCAAGCTGATGTGGATTTCGCACAATGGGTGACTCAGCATTTATGTCTCTTGTGTGCCCCCGTAATCTCTCTTTTTGCTAGGCCCTTGTTCACTTATGGGGGTTGGGTGGGGCTTTGGAGTGGAGCTCGTTTCAGCATTTGTAATGGTGGGGAAACCTCCTTGTGGCTTGCATGCCTTGATAGATGATTCAGGTGAGTATAAAATGCAATCCCCATGTATGGCTCTTTGGGGTTTTTCAGCTTGACCACTTCAAAATGGATAAGCCCCAAAAAGTTATCCTTTTCTTGCTGGGGGTTCTAGCACTTTAAAGCTTCATTTAACTTGGTGAGGATTCTCACATCTACTCATGTGGCCATGTAGTGTTTGTAAAAGGAGAGATATGCATAATAAATCTTGCAAGGCATCACCAATTATGGCTAGATGATCTCACTCCAGTATAGTTTTTGTTGAGTGTGGTCTTGATGTATTCACTTTTTCTTAGCCGGGATACTGATCTTTTTTTCCCACTCTTGGGGGTAGATTTAGTGCATGTTTGATTAAAACTAGGGTGATTTTAATGATATGATTCTTTGCCTCTATCTTAAATGAGCTTATAGACATGCATTCCATATTTTGATTGTATGTACCAATGGCCTCACAACATCTTTTTAGGTCCATGCCCTAGGGTGGCAGCTCCAAGATGGGTAGCATCCCAATCTTGTTCAAGTCCAATGTAAGCTTTTGGCACTTTGGTGCAGACATAGCTGAGTTGGTGAGGGGATCCCAAAAGCTAAATCTAAGGATGCTTCCCCCTACTAATTGTAAGCTCTCTTTATCAATATAGCTTTCCTTTGCCTCACTGAGGTCCATGTTGGCATATGGCTCGGCATGGGACCTTCTTTTTTCCTTTGATGGGGGGGTGTGGGCTAGACCCTAAGGCCATATTGCCTACATATGACTTGTGGTTCTTTGCAGTCCTTGAGCACTGTAATATGTTGCTATAGAGAAGGTACCATTTAAAGGGGGTATTCATAGGCTGAATAGAAAAAGGGTGTGTTTTATTCACAAAAAATTCACAGATAAGGGGGTTTTAAAGTAGGCATTGAACGCACGTGATACAGAGGGTTTAAATATACTGAACCCCCCGAGTGTTGCTTGCACTCAATTTAAGTGCGCAATATATGTTGTGTCTTACTTTGTGTAAATCTTGAGTTTTATCCAATCTTGTAGATACTACTCCTTGCTAGGCATTCAATCTAGGTATGTAATGCAGTGAAGGAAGTTAAGTATATTCATAATAGCAACTTGCTACCTACCCCTTTACACAATACATGGTACACATGGTTCACTGGTGGCTGTATGGACACACTATTGATATAACAATGAAAACCTCCCCCTTACTATAGAGCATAAAGTAAACTATAGTGTCTCTTATCAAAGGGCTAGCAATCTCTCTGGGTTTCCATTGCCTACACACCTACAATGACCCCAACTTATATGTTCCGGCATGCTTAGCCCCATAGCCCACTTATTGCACTTATTACCAATGATGGAAAAACAATTGACTAAGCAATTGACTACTTGGTCACCTTTAGCTGAGGTGATAGTGGAGAAGGAGATAGACAATCAAGGTAGCTTCTATGCGCTCCATTGCATAGTCCAGTTATCTTGCGATTGCAAATCCCTGATTGAAAAACATGTTTGCAATCAGGGGTTCATGTATTTATACCTGAGTTGGGTGATCGAATCACTCGACTATACTTACAAGTTTGGCAACTGAACTTAAGGTGATTAGAGATAACAATCTGTTGAATTGGAGTTTTGACGATTGAAGTGTTCTAATTTTGACGCTAGAGGTGTCAAATCAACTATTTAAGAGGAGAATCAACTGATTGAAGAGTTAAATCAATCGATTGGACCTTTCAGTATGATTGGTGGTTTTTTCTTTTCTCTCTCTTTTTTTTCTCTTTTTGTTTTAATGTGCTTCCTTGATGGGTCCCAACAATTAATTAGTGCTAAGATGCATATGTCCTTTACTATGGACATCCCTAGGTATGATTTTATGCATGAAACATGTTGTGCGAGTACACTCAGTGGGGGGTACATAGGCTTGTGATGGTGACGTTTCCAAAATTTTTCTTCCTTTGTGTATTTTTAACTTCATCGCTCCTCTAGACCCATTTGGACTTGACCAGTATGCCTAATATGTTCCCCATAGGTGACTCAACTTGATGACTTTTATGCTTGTCTCTCTAGCACAAGCGACTTGACTTAGAGTCAATGGCTAGTCTTTTGGCCCCTATTGCTAGTCTTTTAACAACATCTTTATCTTTGTTATTTGAGCTAAGGGCCTCTACATCATCTTGACAAGCTTGGCTTTTGCCCAAGTTAGGAATGAGGCTTTGATGGTCTTTGGGCCTTCTCATGGAGTAGGAACAACCCTTGCACTATGCTCATCAAAGGTTTACGGGTCGAGAGTTCATGTAGAGCTAAAGAAGAGGGTAGTTCTTGGATTTTCTTTTGGAGCTATCACTACTCTTCCACAATCCACGTGTGTTCTATCGTAGCCTTCCTCTTATCTTGCTTCTTGAGCATCCATACCTACCTTGGAGTGACTTGTTGATGTATAGTCCTTGAGCATGGTATTGATTTTATTGAGCATGTTGCATTTTTGTGTGGATTGCATCCTTGGTATTAAGAATTGGCATCTTAGTATCCATGACACTAAGAATTGGCTTCTTCCTTGTTGGTAGTATCCTTGGCCTATAGTGACCTTTCAAGTCTCCCAAGGAGGCATGGGACACCTTGGTAAAACTCTATGAAACGAATACCAAGGCACGTAAGATGCAGTTGAAGAATGAACTTCGTATTGTGGAGAAAAAGAGTATGTCTATGAATGACTATGCATTGAAGATAAAGGGTATTGTGGAATCCCTTGCATCTATTGTTGTTTCAGTAGATGATGATGACAAGGTGGAAGTCGCCACAATACAAGGCATTTAAGACATCTATTCAGACTCGGGAAAACATTCCCAATTTTACAGATTTGGTGTCTATGTTGATAATAAAAGAGAAGAGCTTGGGTGAAGACTAACAGTCTTCTGTTAGTCTTCACAAAACAAAAACAGTTCAGAGCAACAGGCCTTCTACACAAGTTCAGGAAGAGGACGAGGTAGAGGAGGCCGTGGACGCAGTCAAGGAGGTGGCTGAACAAGTAATCAGAATTATGGCCAGCAGCAGCAGCAACAACAACAACAGTCCCAGAATTCTGAACAAGTAATTAGAATTATGGCCAGCAGCAGCAGCAACAACAACAACAGTCCCAGAATTCACAACAACAACAACAACACGTAGGTGGAAGAGGCCAATTCAGAGGCAGGGGGAGTCAAAGAGGTCGTGGAAATTGGCAAAGGCAATATAATGATACACGTGGATGCTTTTATTGTGGTAAGCTTGGACATGTGCAGGCAGATTGTTATAAGAAGTAGGCTGACATGCAAAATGGGAAATTGCAGCAAAACAACTATGCATCCTCGAGCAGAAGCAATGAGGATAATGAAAGGTTGTTTATTATGTAGCACGTCGTTAATGCCATGTCTGAAAATGTAGAAGCAGCACATAAAGATGATGTATGGTATGTTGATTCAAGTGCTTCGAACCACATGACAAGTCATGGGGAGTGGTTCAAGGAGATGAAAAACCTTGAAAGACCAAGTTTTGTGGAAACAGGGGATGACACTGCTCATCCAATTGCCCATGTTGGAGATGTGCCATTGTCTATGCAGGATGGCAAAGTGAAGTACCTTGCAGATGTACTTCATGTTCCGAACATAACAAAGAATCTGGTTTCAGTTGGCCAGATGATTGAGCCCAGGGTTTGCAGGTTTGGTTTAACGTTGATGGTTGTTATGTTGGAGACTTTAAAGACAAGTGTAGGTTGGTTTCAAAAGGCAATAGAGTGGGCAAAATGTTTACGTTGAATGTAAACATGCCTGAAGTGAGTGCTACAATGTTTGCAAATGGTTTAAGATTTTTTGCAAACACAGACATTTGGCATAAAAGAATTGGACATGTGAATGTGCAGAGAATGAAGTCTATGCAGACTAAAGGAATTGTGACAGGGCTGCCAAAGTCTAAAGTTGAAGGTATGCAGAAAATATGTGAAGCATGTCAATTTGGAAAGCAAAACAAGCACCAAGAGCATGGTCTGACAAGATTTCTGAATATCTTGTCACTATTGGCTTTCATGTAGCTAATGTAGATTTCTCGCTGTATGTGAGACATAGTGATAGAGGGGTTGTGCTTGTTTTAATCTATGTAGATGACTTGATCATTACAGGGGACCATGATGCAGAGATCTTTGATGTAAAGATCTTGCTTAGACAGAAGTTTGAGATGAAGGATCTAGGGGAGCTTAGATATTTCTTGGGCATTGAGGTGATTAGGTCACCACATGGTATTGGATTACTGCAGAGACAGTATGGCTTGGACATGTTGTCCAAGTATGGTATGACAGGCTGTAAGCCTATCTCAGTGCCATTGGATGAGAATGGCAAGCTCAGTGCAGACTCAGGAGAGATTTTGGAGGATCCTACTTTGTATAGGTGCATAGTAGGAAGCTTGATCTACATGACGATCACCGGGCCAAATTTGAGCTATGCTGTTGGGTTGGTGAGTCAGTTTATGGAAGTTCCTCGGAAGCCGCAATTGGATGCATTGAGACGCATACTGAGGTATGTGAGGTCTACTTTGCATTGTGGACCATTTAATGAAACTGGGACAGAGATATATGTACATGGGTACACAGATGTTTATTGGGCTGGTAGTGTCTCAGATAGAAGATCTAGTAGTGGCTTCCTTGGGGAGTGTTGCTATGACTTGGAGTAGCAAGAAGCAGCCTCCTACGGTTTCTCTATCCAGTACAGAGGTCGAGTACAGAGGAGCTGCTATGGCAGCATGTGAGGTAGCTTGGTTGAGAAAGCTACTTGCAGATTTGGGTCTATCAGTGGATAGACAAGTTGTCATTTTTTGTGACAACATTGGCAGTATAAAGTTGGGCAGGAACCGAGTTTTTCATGCTCATACAAAGTATATAGAGGTCCACTACCATTTTGTCAGAGAGAAGGTCTTGGCAGGAGATATTGACCTTGTTTATGTCAGCACACAGGATCAGGTAGCTGACATGTTCACCAAAGCATTGGGTACAGAGAAGCTCTGCAAATTCAGGGCTTCGCTTGGTGTACATGAGATGGAGTTGAGCTCAAGGGGGAGTGTTGAGATATCGAGCTCATCTAGTGAGGCGCTGAACACTGATGACCCACCTGGGGGATAGGCCCCACACTTACACCACTGGCATGGTTGGTGAGATCATGGGTGATATGCGGCCAGTGGGATGACAGGTTGTGTGATAGCCATTCTAGATACCGGCATAGTTATAGCGCCAGGTCATTTAGTTGGGTTCACACTATAGAGAACCCTATCATGTATTTGGTTGAGTACCTTTCATATGTGAGTACTCTTATCTTTGTATATGGTGTGTTGAGTGTTGAGTGAAGAAGAAGAAGATTTTCATATGGTGTATTTGGTTGAGTACCTTTCATATGTGAGTATGCTTATCTTTGTATATGGTGTGTTGAGTGTTGAGTGAAGAAGAAGAAGATTTTCAGCCTTTCACCTTATGTGTTCTCTATTAGGGTTTTGTGAGTGTTGAGTGAAGAAGAAGAAGATTTTCAGCCTCTCACCTTGTGTGTTCTCTATTAGGGTTTTGTGAGTGTGTGTGTGCTTGCAAGAGCTCAAACTCTCTTCTCCCCTGCATCTTTTCACCTCCTTCATGAGGGGGAATCCCCACTCTTGACGTGTCAAAAATTTATTTTTTTAGTATTTCCTTTGGTCCTTAGTCCACTCTTCATCTTATGTGAGTATTTGCTCATTTTTGGGGGGATTTTCTTTATTTCTTCAATTTATCTCCTCCATACATTAGGATGAATTTGATTGGTCCCTCAAAACCTTAATTTAAAATTTTTAAAAAATCTGGACCCTTAGGATAAGGCCTTTAGGACAAATTATAATTTATTTCTAATGCACCTTCTAAAAATCTTTTTGAACTTCTCTTTCGGGGGAAGAGGGGATTGATTACAAGGGAAGATACTGGACATCTTGAGGGGCTGGGGAGGAATCTTACATTCTTTTCCACTTGAAAAAAGCGAGATGTCCTCATCTCACAAACTCGGGGTAATCCCGCAATAATAGTTCCACTTCTTTCTCCTAGGTGGCATCTTCAAAAGGATAGAACTTCCATTTAACCAATAATTCTCTCAGAATTCTATTCCTGGGAACCTTTTCTCAAACATCAAGGATTTCTTCAGGTTGGAGTTCCATCTGCCCTTGGGTTGAAGAAGTTAAGATTTCATCATCAAGCACATGATTCAGGCTTGGTATATGCTTTTTAAGAAGTTAAGATTTCATCATTAAAGCACATGATTCGGGCTTGGTACATACTTTTTAAGAAGGCTGACATGAAATACATTATGTACTTTGAGATGAGAGGAGGCAGAAGAAGCTCGTAGGCTGTCACCTACTTTCTTTGTAATCAGATATGTACTTTGAGATGAGAGGAGGCAGAAGAAGCTCGTAGGCTGTCACCTACTTTCTTTGTAATCAGATATGTTTCACAATATCTGGGGGATAACTTCTTGTACTTCCTAAGAGATAGAGAACTTCTTTTGGGGCGTACTCGAATGAAGACCATATCTGCTTCTTTGAATTTTTTGTCTGACCTCTTCTTATCTGCATACTACTTCTGTCTATCATGGGCCGCTTTTATATCTTTGCGAATTGACTGCATCTACTACTCCATGTCATCAAGCATCTGATTGGATATCTCGACCCTAATCAATGGGTCGGACCAAGGTAATGGAGTTAAACAATCTTGTCCATACAGAGCTATGAAAGGGCTCATCCCAATACTTCGGTTGATAAGAAGCATTGTAGGCAAACTCGACTAGGTGCGGATACCTTAGCCACTTCTTGGGTTCCCTACCCATAGCATGACCGAAGTATATCTTCAATTACTTGGTTTACCCTTTCTGATTAACCATCGGTCTTGGGATGGTAAGCTATGCTGAGATCCAAGAAAGTTCCTACTGCTTCAAAAAATGCAGTCCAGAATCTTGACGTGAATCTGGGGTCTCGATCACTTACTATTCTTCTCGATAGGCCATGCAATCTGAAGATTTTCTTAAAAAACACTCTAGCCACATCCACTGCAGAGTGTAGGTTTCTTTTACTGCAATCAGATGGGCAACTTTGGTTAGTAGTCTATCAACTACCACCACGAAGATGGAGTTGTAACCTGATTGCACTAAAGGTAATCCAGTAATAAAATCCATACTGATACATTCCCACTTCATCTGGGGGATGTCTAATGGATGTAACTTCCTAGGCATTTTTACTCTCTGGGCCTTGACTTTCTAACAGGTCAGACATTGACGTACATGATTAAGCACATCCTTTTGTTTTTAACCAGGCCAAAAGAAGCTTTTCTTCATAGACATGTAGGTTTTGATGAAACTTGGATGTCTTGCAAATAAGGCTGTCATGGGCTTCATTCAAAATTTGACCCTTAGTTCCCTCATCATTGGGAATGCATAGCCTGCGACTATAATACATAATTCCATCATCCAGGCTATACCCTTGAACTCAGTTTAACTCCTGTGGAGTTTTGCTTTCTTGCATAAGTAGGGTAGCAATAGGGCCGAAGAATCTATCCTATATGATCTTCTCTCTTGCTTCAATAATCAAAGGATTTGACACTACGGTAATTGCAAGCAAGGAGGCTTTTCTACAGAGGGCATCTGCTACCACATTTTCTTTACCTGGGTGGTACTTGATTTCAAAATCAAATTCTTGCAAGGTCCGCACCCACTCTCTTGCGCATGTTGAGATCCTTCTGAGTGAAGATCCACCGCTTTAAGCTTTGATGATCTGCATCAAAGTGAATCTTTGACCTAGTAGGTAGTAATGTCTCCACAACTTCAGGGGGCATATACTAATGAAAGTAGTTCCAGGTCGTGGACAGCATAATTTCTCTCATGCATTCTGAGATTTCGGGATTCATAGGCCACTGCATGACCTTCCTGCATAAGTGCACCTACTAGGGCAAAACCATTGGCATCAATTTTACTGGGTAGAGAGAAATCCGATAGCTTCAGAACGGGATTGGTTACCAAGGCGGTCTTCAGCTTATCATCAAAAGCACTCTGGCACCTGGCAGACCATTGAAATGAGGTATTCTTCTTGAGAAGATTAGTCAGGGGGGAGGCTATGAGAGCATACTTTGGTATAAAAATTCTATACCAACCAGTCAATCCCAAGAATCCCCTGACTTCTTTCACTGTCTTTGGTTCAGGCCAATCTATGATTGCTTGGACTTTAGCGAAATCTAGAGAAATTCCATCTTTGGATACCAGAAAGCCCAAGTATTCAACATGGTCGGCAGAGAAAGTGCATTTGCTCTTTTTTGCAAAGAGTTGGTGCTTCCTTAGAATCTCAAGAACTTTTCTGACATGAGCTTCATGGTCAGCTGCATTCTTTGAGTAAATCAGAATATCATCAAAGAAAACAAGAACAAAATCATCCAAGTATTCTCTCAAAATGTCTTGCATTAAGCGATTGAATGTAGCTAGGACATTTGTCAATCCAAATGGCATGACAATGAATTCATAATGCCCATATCGAGTATTGATGGCTGTCTTGGGGATATCTTGCTCATTAATCCTGATCTGATAATACCCTAATTTGAGATCTATCTTTGTGAAGATCTGGGCTCCACTTAGCCTGTTCAAAAACTCATCAGTTCTAGGGATATGATACTTATTCTTAATTGTCAGCTGATTGAGGCCTTTGCAGTCCACACAGGGTCTAAGCGTTCCATCTTTCTTTTTCTGAAAGAGAATTGGCACACCCCAAGGTGAAACATTGGGTCTTACAAACCCTTGTTCTAACAACTGTCTAAGCTGTTCCTTGAGTTTGATGGCTTGAGGAACTGGCATTTTGTACGTGCACAGGGCCATTGGCTGAGCTTCGGGGGTCAATTCTACCTCATGATCTACTTCCTGAATTGGAGGCATCTCTGTTAATTCGGCTGGGAATAAATCATCATAATCATTTAACCATTCAGGTTCTTTAGCTTTTAACTTTGTGTCTATTGGATTCATTTTGAAAACATAAATGAGCCGCTTCTTTCTAAGTCCTTTTAGTAACTTAGAAGCCTTTACTAACTGCAGACTTGGGGATCCTGAAATTTTGGTTCCTTGAACTTTATTTCCGTGAAGGTCACGGAAGGAAATGGTTCCATTATGACACTGAATGTCAGCTTGATTTTTGTGGAGCCAATCCATTCCAAGGATTCCATCAAAAACTCCCAAAGGTATAACTTTGGAACTGACAGTCAATTAAATTCCCATCTAGATTTAACTGAATATGATCTGTCTCAAGGTGAGTGAAAAGAATCTTCCCACTGGCCAATTCAACTTGCATAGGTTTCCTTGATTTCTATTTCTTCAACCTGCAAACATGCTCGGGGTGATACATCCTCATAACTAGGTGGTTGCAACATATACACCTCTTCCTGCAAATCCCCATGCAAGAGTGCATTCTTTACATCCATCTGATGTAAAGACCATTTCTTTGACGTAGCCACTGCTATCACAACTCTCACTGTTGGCCATCTTGGCGACTGGGCTGAAAGTTTCCTCATAATCAATGCCATATGTCTGTGCATATCCTTTGGCAATTGCACTAAATCCCAAGTCTCATTGCATCTATCTCCTCATCCATAGCTTTCTCCCAACACACATTTCCAACAGCCTCATCAATGCATGTGGGCTCTATAACATGCACAACTTTTGCCATGTATGCATAGTGATGTGCCACATAACCATCATAGGTAAACCTCTACACAGGATTCTTCACTCTGCCAGATCTTTGTAGCTTTGCATTCATGGCTTCCATATCCTTCTTTACACTAGGTGTTTTCATAGCTGGTATCCCAAGATCCTCATCAAGACTCATCTCTGAGCCACTAAAGTCTCCATCAACATGAGAATGCCCTACAGAAATGTCAGGCATACTAAGGGGCTCAACCACTTTCTCTTTACCTTTATGTGATGTACTAATCACATTTGCAGGACTGGTATTATGATGCAGCCTACCGCTCCATGGTCTATCAACAACTGAACCACTACATGAGGACTCTCCTGGTCCACTCAAAGAATATGATTGCTGACTTACATTCTGTGCAACCACATTTCCACTCGCATCAACCCCAACAGCTTCTTTTTCAGCAGCATACCAGTTGCTTATCTCATCAAAAACAACATCCCTGCTTACCCTCAACTCATGTGTAGCAGGGTTATAACACCTGTATCCCTTTTGCTCAAGGGAATACCCAATAAACATACATTTCAGCTTTTGGATCCAACTTAGTTCTTAGCTCATCTGGCACATGCACGTATGCAATGCATCCAAAGACTTTCAGATGAGACAAATCAGGTTTTCTATCCCAGTAAACCTCTCCTCTGGAGTTACATCATGTATGGTTGCAGTTGGAGTCCTGTTCATGATGTAAACTGCTGTAGAAGTAGCCTCAGCCCAATAGCTATGCGGCATATTCTTCTCTCCCATTAATGCTCACGCAATCTCAGCAATGTGCCTGTTTTTTCTCGCTCAAGAACTCCATTTTGCTGCGGAGTGTATCTGCATGTAAACTGTCTCCGAATACCATTCTTCTTCAAAAATTCAGAGAAGTCAATGGAGAAGTACTCTCCCCCTCCATCTAACCTTAGGCACTTTACATATTTCCCTGCTTGCTTTTCAACCATAACTCTGAAATTTTAAAAATGAGTGAACACCTCACCCTTCTCCTTCATGAAGTATACCCACACTTTTCTTGTGTGGTCATCAATAAATGTCACATAATACCTGCAGCTGCCCATAGACATGGTCTTTGTAGGACCCCATACATCTGAATGCACAACATCTAGTGCATTTCTGTCACGTGGAAATACATGCTTTGTTTGCTTTCCAAATTGGCATGCTTCACATATTTTCTGCATACCTCAACTTTAAACTTTGGCAGCCCTGTCACAATTTCTTTTTTTGCATAGACTTCATTCTCTGCACATTCACATGTCCAATTCTTTTATGCCAAATGTCTGTGTCTGCAACAATTCCTGAACCATTTGCAAACATCGCAGCACACTCACTTCAGGCAAGTTTACATTCAATGTAAACATTTTGCCCACTCTGATGCCTTTTTTGCAACCAACCTACACTTGTCTTTAAAGTCTTCAACATAACAACCATCAGGGTTAAACCAAACCTGCAAACCCTGCTTAATCATCATCAGGAAATTTGTCAACCTGAACCTCCAAGCATGGAAGTTATTCTTATCAAGCTTCTTAGCAACAATCTGGTTTATGCCATCATTTGACATCTTGCTAGACACACAAATTTACTAGAAACAGCACTCTGGTTTGTCCTGCACAAACTGCTGTATTTTTTGCAGCGGTACTGTACTACACTCAAATGTCACAACGAGTGACCTCAATGTGCATACATACACCCAATGGCAACTATTTGACCTCCTTGCACCACACACAATGTCTACAGAACCAATCTGTCTTCTTGCAGTTCTTGAAACAGAGTTTTGTAGAGAATCGATGACTTACCCGCAGTGCTTGAAATCGCCTGCTTTCTGAAAAATGGAGGTCCTAATGCACCCGAAACACGTTTTTGGCTCGAAAAATTGGACAGTATAGTTACCCTATAGCTTTACTCCCAGGAAGAAAGCTCCTCAATCACAGATCGTTTGCCGGTGCCTCGCGTAGAGCGCCCAACAAGGGTGTAGTCGCCCTCACAAATAGGGAAGAGTAGATGAAGCTCTTACCCTCATACCGCTTCCTGTGCTTCTCTTGCTTACAGCTCAGCCCTTAGCATGAACCAAGCTCTAATACCATGAAAAGATGCAGGGGAGAAGAGAGCTTGAGCTCTTGCAAGCACACACACACTCACAAAACCCTAAAAGAGAACACACAAGGTGAGAGGCTGAAAATCCTCTTCTTCTTCACACAACACTTAACACTCCATATACAAAGATAAGAGTACACACAGTATGAAAAGGTACTCAACCAAATACATACTAGGGTTCTCTATAGTGTGAAATCAACTAAATGAGCTGGCGCTATAACTATGCTAGTTTCTAGAATGGCTGTCACATAGCCTGTCATCCCACTGGCCGCATATCACCCATGATCTCACCAACCATGCCAGTGGTGTAAGTGTGGGGCCCTATCCACCAGGCGGGTCATCAGTGTCCACCGCCTCACTAGATGAGCTCGATATCTCAACATTTTTAAACCAATAGTAAGCACATCAGAACTATTTATATAAAAAATCAAAATTCTAAAGCTTTAATGACTAATATGAGGACCTCTTATTGGTGAAGTGAATGAACTTTTAGGTTAATAATCTAAATATTAAGATAAAACCAAGTTTTCATGACTTTTTCCAAGCATAAGCACACTATTGGACATCATATTATGAACATTCCCTCTTTAAGAGATAATCTGTGCTTCCATGAGAGACTCTATGAGAAGGTAATCCCAATTAGGAGCTCCCATTATGTAGAAACTTGAAATTATAAGACAATTATAAGTTATTTCTTAAGTTTAATATTCACATAGGCTTCCATTATCTAGAAACTTGAACTTATGGGACAATTATAAGTTATCTCTTAAGTTTAATCTTCACATAGGCTTCCAATGTTTATGAATAATCTAATCATGATTAGATAAACAAGATTTCTATAAAAGATTTATTTTCTTAATAAGGTAACAAAAAATTACCCAAAAAAGGGATGCTTAATCAAGTCTTACCCTATTGAAGAGAGAGAAGTAAGCAGTCTATTAAGGTAACCCAATAACATAGTATACCAAAGAAAAAGGGCATGCTTGTAAGATCCCTATCCCCACACAAATTCAGGGGTGCTAGCGGCGGAAGTAGCACTTCTTGCACGGGCAGGGTCCCACACTCGGAGCCTTGCCCACGGATATCCGAACAAGAGACTAATCCAACGGTTTTTCCAAAACCGAACCCGAAAAAACTTCCTTTACTCAGAAAGCATGGGCCATTCCACCAGGATAACTTTTCCCTAACGTAGTCAAAAGTCTTAACTAACTGAGCTCATCTGACTGAACCCGTAAGTCCCATAGTCAGATCAGGGAAAAAGACTGTACTTGGATCATAGAGACCAACGCTTTTTTCCTCATTGAGAGGCATAGCCGTTGATTCTTTTCCATAGAACAATTTTTGTCTGGAATTTACTTCATCTATCAAACTAAATAGAAATTGAGTCTCGATTTACGGATCCATAAGTCCAGCCATCCAGTCCCATGGGTTAGCCAACCGCCCAACCACTATAGTGATGGGATCCAATTAGGAATTTGGTTAGGTTTTGTCCCGAGTACCAGGGAAAAGAGTTCCCAGGCCCCGTAGCCGGATGTTCATGCAAACATAAAACTAGTCACACCACTTACACACCCAATATGAAATTGCCTTTTTCTCAGCATCAGCTATCTTTAAAACAATCCTTAATGAAACCATTGTGTCACTGATCACAATCTTCAAAATCTCTGGTTGAATCCTTATTTCCAATCATTCCTAGCTATCTTTTTCTCAGCTATCTTTAAAACAATCCTTTAATGAAACCATTGTGTCACTGATCACAATCCTCAAAATCTCTGGTTGAATCCTTATTTCCAATCATTCCTTCATTGTTGTACTTATGACATCATTAGCAACCAGAACGCTCACCACCTGTTCACTCAGGGGCCTTTTCGATAGTTCCTAGCTCATAGTAACCGGTAATATATTCACATAACAAAATGGAATCTCCGTGGAAGATCAGCAAGATCAACCAACAGATCCATATAAAAGAGTCATGGACTCATCCGTTGAGGACCAGCAAGGTTAATCAACCAGATCCACACCCGAATTCAAAAAACAACTCTTACTCCTTGATCCAATATCTTCCCTGACATACTTGTGGGTATCTTCGGCGACTCAGAGCCCGAGCACCGTATGGTCAGCACCCTCTAGGATCCTTCGCTCGCAGGTCACCTAGCGCTTCACTCATAGACCGCTTCCTTGGTCCCTCATCCACCGTACCAAAAGCTCACCATTTAAATCGAATCGAGGTTGGTCAAGACCTCAGCCGACCATGCTACGCAAGACGTCCTCTGTTGACTCTCCATCAGCTGTTGCAACTTTATCAGTTAGGTCTCCACGACTGTCAAAATGCTTCCCCAGCATTCTTGACATAAAACAGTCATTTACAAACAGTACATCCACATCCATACATCCACTTCCACATCCGCATTCATACATACATATCCATATCCATATCCACATCCATACATCCACATCCACATTCATACATCCACATCCATACATCCATTTCCACATCCACATCCACATACATACATCCATTTTCACATCCACATTCATACATCTATTTTCACATCCACATTCATACATTCATATCCACATCCACATTCATACATCCACATCCACATCCACATCCACATCCACATCCACATTCATACATTCACATCCACATCATCCATCTACATCAACCCACATCATTCACACATCAAACCACATCATCCATATATCAATCTACATTAATCTACATCATTCACACATCAAACCACATCATCCATATATCCATCCACATTTAATATATGTCATTCACACATCATCCATTCACATCCGATTCACATGTCGTCATTCATTCACATCCCTTATCATTCATTCATATCATGATTCACATGCCATCACATTCCTTCACATCCTATACCATTCATTCACATCCTAATTCACAGGACATCACATCCATTCATCCAATTTCATTTATCTCATTCATATCACTTCCATCCATCCATTTACATTTATCTGATTCCTATCACATCTCATCACATTTATTTATAGAATGTAAGAGAATTTTAATTTTTTTGATATAAAGATTCTTTACGCATCTAATTAGGCATAAATTCAATTTTAAGAAAAATAACACTTTCGAATTAAAAATAAACCTTTTATGCATTTTACTATGCATAAATTCCATTTTAATGAGTTAACACTTTCAAAATAAAAATAAATCTTTTATGCATCTTCCTATGCATAAATTCAATTTAAATGAGAATGACACTTTTGAATTAAAATCAATCTTTTATGCAACTTCCTATGCATAAAATCAAAATTGATGAAAATAACTCTTTTGAACTAAAAAAAGATTTCTTTATGTATCATTCTATGCATAAAATCAAAATTGATGAAAATAACTCTTTTGAAATCAAAATAGATTTCTTTATGCATCATTCTATGCATAAAATCAAAATTGATGAAAATAACTCTTTTGAAATAAAAATAGATTTCTTTATGCATCATTCTATGCATAAAATCAAAATTGATGAAAATAACTCTTTTGAAATAAAAATAGATTTCTTTATGCATCTTTCTATGCATAAAATCAAATTTGATGAAAATAACTCTTTTGAAATAAAAATAGATTTCTTTATGCATTTATCTATGCATAAAATCAAAATTGATGAAAATAACTCTTTTGAAATAAAAATAGATTTCTTTATGCATCTTTCTATGCATAAAATCAAAATTGATGAGAATAACACTTTTGGATTAAAATAAATTCTTTATGCATCTTTCCATGCATAAATCCAATTTAGTAGGAATTACACTTTTAGAATAAAAGAATTTCTCTTATGCATCTTCCCATGCATAAAAACTAAATCCAGTGAAAAATAACTCACATTATGAAAAACTTGATTTTATCCAATAATCATTCATCTAGGATAAAGAATGGTTGGTTTTACTAAAGAAGAGAGGGTAATGCCTTTTTTCAATGAGGCATAGCATCATAATCATTTTAGAGAAGACAAAAATCATAAAAAACCATAAAATGAAATAGAAAAGAGAAGAATCTCCAACTCACAAGGAGAATTTGAGAGCTTTCCTTTGGCTTGATGGTTTGAGGGATCTACTCTTGTTTGAAACAAGAGTGGCCACCAATCTTTAGAAGAGGGAAGGTCAAAAACTAATGAATTATGAGTAAATTCATAGTTTTTGGCTCTTGGGAGAAGTAGGGTAATAGTGCAAAAAACACTATTAAGCTTCAACAAAGGAGGAGGCTTCTATTTATAGGAAAAAGTGAGCCTCTAACCAAGCAAACTGATTCTAGAAATTTTCAGATCAGTTTGGTCCATTTTTAGGTCAATTTAGCTCACTTTTTGGATCTAGTTGAAACAGGAGAGATGAGAGATAAAAATATCTCATTATTTGGGAGTTTAAAACTCTCCCACACATGTGAAATAGGCACCTCCTTAATGAGGGAAATTCCCCCATACTAAGGTGTCAAAAATGCATCATTTCTTCTAAATATCTCTCTTTTTTAACTATTAATCTTGTCCTTAGTCAACTCTTCATCTTATGTGAGTATTTACTCATTTTTGGGGGGATTTTCTTTATTTCTTCCATTTGTCTCCTCCACACATTTGGATGAATCTGATTGGCCCCTCAAAACCTTAATTTAAATTTTTTAAAAAATCTGGACCCCTAGGATAAGGCCTTTTGAACTGATTATAATTTATTTTGAATGCACCTTCTGAAAATCTTTTTGAACTTCTGTTTCGGGGGAACTTATTTAAATATGAAGAGATATTTTTCCATCTAAAAATATCCAAAATTTGAATAACTTCTCTCTAGAATATTTTCTTTCTCTAGGCCAAAACAGGTATAAACAAGATCTTTTATATTTTCTTTCTCTAGGCCAAAAAACACCATATTAGTGAATTTGGGAATTTCCCAATTCCCATTTTTGAATACTTAAAAAAGGGGACATGGATAACATGTTTGTAAGTTTCTCAAAACCCTATCATATGACCTATCGTTGGAAAGCGCTTGAAAAATGGAATCTAAAGAGCTATAAAGCGCTCATTTTGGATTAGTGGTGTTCAAGTTATGGTTAATCCAAACTTTTGACCACGTGTCCCAAACTTGTGGGAAATTCCCATATTCCCCAATATAGTGTTAAAACAGGTATAAACAAGATCTTTTATATTTTTGAAGAGGGATTTGACTAGAGGGGAAGATACTGGACATCCTGAGAGGCTGGGGAGGAATCTTACATTCAACCCCACTTTAAAAATGCGAGATGTCCTCATCTCGCAGGTGGAGTATGATCTCTTTCATACTCTTCTTCTTCTTCAATCACTTCCAGCGTTACTGCCTTGGAAGTGGACGACCCATTTGGGAACAACTCTTTTTGACTTCCCTTATTCTGAGGTGGAGGTCTTGCATTACTTTGGATTGAAATTGCAGGTTGGATAGAGGGTCTACCTCTGGGATCTCCCTGATTTTGGCGGATAGAACCCTGATTACTCTGGAAGGAAGGGGCTGGAGTCTGGAATCTTGATCCCCGATTTCCCTGCCCTGAAAACCTTGATCCAAAAGGAGTTGGGCAATCCATACTGCGATGTCCAAATCCTTGACAGTTATAGCATTTCACTCTCTTGTTCAAGGGTGGAACTTCTGAAGTTGAAATCTAGGGGATTGAGTTTTGGGAAAAGGGCATTTCTTCCATCTTGGAACTTCCCATATCCTGGGTTTGACCTTGATGTCTCTTAGGCGGATGAAGGTTGGAATCATCTTCTAGGAATAAAAACCTTTTGAAAGGTGATGGTGTTGGTTTTGGCGGGACTTTGACATCAAAGGCTTTGGCAAAATCCTTCACCATCCGAACTGCTTCGGCCATGGAAATAGGTTTGGCATTCTTGACTAAAGTATCCAATGGCTCGTTCATTCCCCGAATGAACCTGGCCATCAGCTGCTCTTCATCCAATTGAGGGGAATATTTAAGGAGAAGGGCAAAATCCTGATGGTACTCTTCAATTGTCTGGCTTTCCTGCTTTAGTTCCAAGAACTCATTCATCTTAGTTTCAAGAAAGCCTGGGGGACAAAACCTCTTTCTGAGGTAAGCCTTGAGATCGATCCAGGTTTGGGTATTTCGGTCGAGACGGTTTGTCTCGCAGTGATTCCTCCATGCAACCCCGGCCGTTTCCACAATCTTTAACCTGGCGAGAGCCATATTGCTTGTCTCATTGTAGCCAATTACATCAAAGTATTCCTCCATGGCCTCAATCCACTTTTCTACTTCACCTAATTGTTCCCCTTCACCCTTGAAGGGACCAGGCTGCAAACTATGAAGAGTTTTACAAACATCAAGGTCGATCTCTTCTTCATCGAGTTGGGGGTTAACATTTCTACCAAGATGTCCTCGATCCATGTTCCTATCAATACAAAAATTATTCTTGTTAAGTTTCTTTATTTATGATTCAATCCGATTTTTTATTCAACTGATTCTAGGGTTCTTTAAATAGGTCGGCTCCCCACATAATCATGGGGTAAAGATACTCATATAGAACGCATTATCAAATAACAATTCATTCAGAATATATCATTCATGAATATCTTTAACATAATAATGGTCCATCAGACTGAATTTTTCTATCTGAACAATCCTCCATGGGGATTTCAATTTTTCAGATTTTTAATTTATCAACCCTTAAGTTGACCCACTGATCAAAAGTTAACAGTAGTAATCTGCCAGCACAATCCACTAATCTCATAGTGATTTACTGAAGTTATTAATGTCATTCTAGTTATGAACATCATCACAGGGACTTGTCCCATTCATCCTCATTGTGGTTTTTCTCGGCTTATTACATTTCAACCAAATTTGAGGAATCATCATTTTTCAATCAGAATCTAATTCAACTCATCAGTTCACAACCACAATTTAAAAATCATATCAACCACATTCGAATTCATCATCTGGATAGCATTAATGCTTATAATTTCAAGTCTTAGATTTACTCGTATATACTGCCAGTAATAAAGAGCTGCAGTTATACCCTTGGTATATACGGGTAGTCACGGTCCTTGGAACTATAAGGTAAATACTATCATGTCTAGGCCTCAAGCAAGTCAGGGATTCCATACAATTGCGGTACTTCTATCTGAAGACTCAATTACCAATTTAAGAATTTCAATTTGAATATCAATTTGACATTCTTGGCTTCTCGGTTGATCCTCATTAGCCAATTCGCTCTGATACCAACTGTAAGATCCCTATCCCCACCGCGCGACAAATTTAGGGGTGCTAGTAGCACTTCTTGCAGGGGGCAGGGTCCCACACTCGGGGCCTCGCCCACGGATATCCGGACAAGAGACTAATCCATCAGTTTTTCCAAAATCGAACTGGGAAAAACTTCCTTACCCGGAAAGCATGGGCGATTCCACCAGGATAACTTTTTCCTAACGTAGTCAAAAGCCTTAACTAACTGAGCTCATCTGACTGAACCTGTAAGTCCCATAGTCAGATCAGGGAAAAAGATTGTACTTGGATCATAGAGACCAACGCTTTTTTCCTCATTGAGGCATAGCCGTTGATTCTTTTCCATAGAACAATTTTTGTCCAGAATTTACTTCATCTATCGAACTAAATAGAAATTGAGTCTCGATTTACGGATCCATCAGTCCAGCCATCTAGTCCCATGGGTTAGCCAACCGCCCAACCATCGTAGTGATGGGATCCAATTAGGAATTTGGTTAGGTTTTGTCCCGGGTACCAGAGAAAAGAGTTCCCAGGCCCCCTAGCCGGATGTTCATGCAAACATAAAACTAGTCACACCACTTACACACCCACCAATATGAAATTGCCTTTTTCTCAGTATTAGCTATCTTTAGCTATCTTTTTCTCAGCATTAGCTATCTTTAAAACAATTCTTGAATGAAACCATTATGTCACTAATCATGTTAACCTATGATGGACATTGAGACGTACTATGTTTTACGTCATTAATTTAAATATTCTGAGTCATGGGCCGGGCTTGTCGGCACCATATGTTAAGGATGAAGGGATTGGGTGATCGCCGATGAGAGGCGCACCTTGAATATCAGTAGGATAAGGGTTAGGATCAGCCGGCCATGTATGGGCGCCCAAGTGTGAATGGCCAAGTCACCTATAAGAGTCAAATGTAACCCTAAAATCCTCATTCTCATGTGTTGTGAATACAAGAGTGCTCTTGCCTTATCTCTTTGGTTTCCTTCTCCTGCGTGTGTGAGAGAGAGAGAGACAGAGAGAGTGAGAGAGCGATCGAGCACTGACGGCGGAGGAGAGGTGGTAGAGCGGCGAGACGGCGGCTCCTTCTTCACTGCGACGCAGGAATCCTTCAAGGCGGCAGTTGAGCGGTGAGTGACACACCCTTTGCATTCTGTTTGAGCTTCCTTCCCTGGTTGTATGCTTGCAGCCATTCATGGCTCGCATACGGTGTCCGGCAAGTCCCCAGCTATGACCTGTGTGGCAAAAGCGCACATTTTTGGCGCCGCCTGCCGGGGAGTTGCCCTGCACCAAGCTCCAGTTTGCAGCTCGGGCTGCTGCGTGAAGTTTAATTTACACTGTTGGAAAGCGACTGTGTGTTTGTTGTTGAGGTGTTTCCGTGTTTTGCAATCTGTTTCTGCAATTTGTCTTCTGCATTTCTGTTATTTTTTTGCTCCGCGTGTGGGCGTGCGTTCTGTTATCTGGTTTTCTACGTGTGAGGGGGATTTTTGAATCCCCAGACCTGTGCTGTGTGCGAACCGCACCGCAGCCAAGGGTGAAACCTAGAAAGAAACCCTAGAAAACTTTTCTCAAAAAATAAAAAATAAAAAATCCAAAATACAAAATAAAAAAATTAAAAATTAAAAATTAATTTTTATTTTTAAAGAAAAAATAAAACGTGTGGAGAGGAAAGATTTTTTAATTGGAGAAAAAAAATTTGAAAAGAAAAAACCCCAATTGACCCACGACCCCGGCCCCGACCTCCTCGGTCTCGGTCTTTTGATATATACATATAGGAGAGTGAGCTTCCATAGCTTTCTTTCAAGTGAGAGCTTATGGGAAGTTGTGCCCTATATGTAGCCCACTCCCCAAGGAGTAAAGTGAGCATGTGGGATAAAGCCCTCACCCTTTCCTCCACAAGCAAATAGGCTTTCGCACCTTCCCCCATAGGGAAACGGACTGTTTTGAGGACCACAAGAGCTCTGGATAGGTGAACACGGTGCTGTAAAGCACGCTAGGACCCTTTAAACGATACGCTCATTTCGAGCTATCACACGCCCTAGTCCAAGTTCGAGCTATCAAACGCCCTAGTCCAAGTTCCGACCGTAAGTAAGGGGGTCAAAAATGAGTTAAAAACAATCTAAAAACAAGTAAAAACGGGGTGCGAAATACCCAAGAAACCACTTGTGTGGGCTTCAAGGGTAGTTACCAACGCACGTGGGGTAACCACGTCACATGCATCTACATTCTGGTCGAGTGCTAGAGCGTGAGCCACTAGAAAGCATTTCAGTCTACACAGGCTCACACCATCCCTCCACGCTAGCATCTTGGCCTTTGGCTGGAACCCGAGGGAGTGCAACCCAAGATCCACGAATAGTGGATAGTGACTCGTCCTCTGACTCAGAAGCCATGGAAGGGCACTCTACCAAGAAGCCATGGAAGGGCACCCTACCAAGAACCCTGAGGAGACAAGCCAAAACATGCCAGTGTGGGCCCCACAACCCGGATCTAGCATGTTTAGTTGTCTAATAGAGACCTTTAGTAGAGCTACACGCTCTGAACATGCGACAAGCGAAGTAAATGAAGAAGGAGGGGTAGTGGATTCGCCATTCACATCTTATGTAGACCCTACCCTCCCAAAGAGTGTCCATGTGGATATTCTACCCACTTTGTTTAATGAGGGCCCTACTGAGCTACCACATTCCGATGCTCTTCCTAAAGTAGAGGTCCCTAGAAGCCAATCCATAAGAAGTGACATTGCATCCACTTCAAGAGAACCGTTTGGTACACCAAGTCTAGATGGGATATTTCTCAATGAAAATTGGGAATATGATCTACACACAGAGACTCTAACTGACCTATACACGGGCTACACATACCATGTAGGTTGGTTAGAAGTCCTATGATCTACATCTAGCGCCACTAATCTAGAGGAGCAGCAACAAATGATATGTGAGGTTATTCATAGAATTATCCAAATTGAGAGGCAAAATAGGGGAGTGAACTTAGTTTCCACTGGCCCTATGAGATTTTTGGATACGGGCAAGGCCAAACAACCAACCCTATCACAATTTGAGACTCCCTCTCGGTGAGTCCCATAGACCCTTCATATGTTGTTTCGCCTGGAGTCTCAATGCAAGTTGAGCCCACGAGCAGTAACTTTAGCTTTCCAACCTTGGCTAAACTTTCCATTAGGGAATCCACAATGCCTACCCCAATGATGAGCATGACAGAAAGCGCACCTGTTACCACTGTAGTTAGTATGACACCACTACCTAGTGGAACAGTACCTACAACAGTGCGTGCCAGTGCCTATCGACCCTATGTACCTATGGCTACTCATGCTCATGTAACTCCTACGCCTCTTAGTGTGCCAATGGCGTATGCTCCACGACTGCCTTATCACAACCCTTATCCAAGAGGAGCTAGGCCTAGTCACATATCATATCCTACATCATTTGCCAACATACTCAGACCAACACCAACTCCTATCAGCCAGGCTATCCCAGAAGTGCCTCCACCAGCTATGCCTGCTCACCTAGGTGATCTCGCAGCATTTGCTCAGACGATCGGATGATCCATTGCGGAAAACATGCGGGGCATGCCTGAGAGAGAACCTAGAAGCAAGGCAGTACAAGTGGCTAAGCTCACTCAAAACTTCAGTGGTAACGAGGACGTTAGGAAGCACATTGAAGTCTTTGAACATGTGTGTGATTCCTTGGAAGAGCACAATGAGCTGCATAAGTGTAAAGCCCTAGGCTTAACCTTGAGTGGGAAGGTCGGAGATTGGTATCGAACCTTAAGGGTTGAAGAGCGCACTCACTACCCCACTCTCAAGAGATTGTTCTTGAAAGAATACATACGTGAGGGTGTGCTTTGGGGAGTAGCGTCTCAACTCCAAAAAGTTGAACGTGAGAAAGGGGAGTCAGTGAGAGACTTTATAAGTCGATTGAAGCATCTAAATTCTCGCTGCACTCCCGATGAGCGCTTCAATAATAACCAACTGCTCGATAAATTCATCCGAGGATTGTGCCACGAGGACATTTACAATGGCCTAATCATTAGAGGTCTTACAACGTGGGAAGCAGTCACTGCCAATGCAATCCAGTTAGAAGACAACTTGATGATTGCAGGTAAAAAGGTGTCTTTAGAAACAAAATTCGTTAGTTCGCAAGTATCTGGGCATGAGCCAATGACGGTAAAACCTATTGCCAAGGAGCCCAAGATATCCGAAATGTCTGTGAGACCGACCTTACTAAGGCTCTCCAAAAATACTTTAGGGGTAATCGAGCTCCTCAAAATAGCCATATGTACCCAAGAAGAGAGCAACAATGGTGTTCGGTTTGCTTAGGACCACATAGCACGAGTGAATGTCCCACATTCAGAGTCAAATTCAATGGGAATTGCAATGCATGTGGTAAGTATGGCCATCAATCTAAAGACTGCCTAGTACTTAAGCGAATGTTGGCGAATCAGGCACCACTATCTTGGTCAAACACACCTCCAGTACCCGCGCTAATGCTTGCACAACCTGTTGAGCAACCGTCACAGCACATAGTTCCAAGGAATCCGAATGTAGTCCAATCTGTGCCGTTACCACCGCCAGTGCTAGGACCACAACCTCCACATCCAAGGATTACCCCAATAAACCAGATGGGTTGTGAGTCACATAGTGCGTGTGGGGATTATGAAGAGGAGATAGACCCCACTGCTCCATATGGGATTGATACATTTGAAATGATTCCCTAGTACTACATGGAGGATCATTTCGGGCAAGTCAAGCCTGTATATCAAGCGGCTGCTCTCGCCACAAGAGGGCAAAACCTTAATACCTTAGCGAGGAGACCACCTCTTCAATGCTACGAGTGTGGTGGACCGCATCGTGTAGTGGAGTGCCCTAATAGGCTATAGAAGATCGCTACTCAGATGCAACCAAATCAAGGGAGCACATCGGGAATGCCGGTACTTACATGTAATCGTTGTGGCATAGATCATTTGATCGCTCAATGTCCACATAATCCTAATGCACCCAAGATTACGCCATTGAATTTGGTTGAGGTCACCGACCAAGCACGAGGAACCACACCCGTTGTACGCGCAAATGTAGTTACACGGTCAATGCTTCAAAATCACAACTACATTCTTGAAGAGAGGGATACTGCATTTATCGCTCAGGCAAAGAAAAAGAAAACACGGCGAAAGAGATCGCTTAATGCCACGAGCTCCAAGCCCAGTTCAAAGACTAACATAGGGACAGGAGACGACCCCGTGTATATGAATGATCCTGAAGATGATTCTGATTCAATAGAAACCATGGGGACCAAAGCCACTACCTTAAGGGAGGAACCCACTCGGGAGCTAAATGAAGGAGAATCAAGCGAGTACATAAATAAGGGAAAACAGAAGGAAACTTCTTCGGCCCCACAACCAAGTCAATTAATGCCCTCTCGACCACCCAAACTGACTGAGACTCCCCAAGACAAGCCACGTGGGCCAAAAACCCTCAAGAAAAAGATTGGAACTTACCCAAACCCAGTTTTTGAGGAGATTGAACAAGTGCAACACTTAAGGGGTTTGGTGGAAGAAACACAAAGAGAACTGGAGCCAAACCCTAGAAAAATCAACATTCCAGACACAGTGTTTCCTACGCAAGTTCAGCCTCACAGGAACCATAAACCGTTAGCTATACCTAGTATCATTCGGGAAGAAAGTGAGGACAGGACATCAGGAAGTGGGCAAACACCCTTTTTGCTTGAAAGAATGTTTAGTGAGGGAATGCCTGACCCCATCGAAGAGGAAGTGATTCCATCTTCACCAGTCCCTAGTCAAGGGGCGATGTCTCGAAAAGTACCGTTGAATGTGTCCAAGCTAATGGATTTCATGTCCTCTGAAATCAAAATCACAATCATATCCAAATTATATGGAGATCCTGAGCTATTTTTAGCTCTTCGAGCATTTCTCAATAGAGAACTAAAGGCGGGGCTACCACAATTTGCAAATATGGATAGACCCGACACGCTTCAAGATGAAGGGGAACATTGGGATCTACAACCCAACCTAGATGAAGACTCGGTTGTTGAAATACCTGTGAACAAGTTGGGACAGTACTTTGAAGGTGACGAATCTAATGCAACCCTCCCCATTACTACCAAGGGATTAACTCTAAAGGGAATCCTTGATGGTGGTACTGGAGTGAGCATTGTGACTAAAAACTGTTGGGAATCCATGGGAAGACCTCACCTCGAAGTCACAAACATAGTGGTTAAGATGGCAAACGGAACCATAGCTAAACCTATTGGAATGTTAAGGGACCTTAAGATCAAGGTCCTGGGATACAAGGTAAAACATACCTTCATTGTAATGGATTTCTCCAAGCATCCTATGTCATATCAAATGATCTTAGGACGTCCTTTCATGAGGGAAGCACAAATGGTGCATGATTGGTCAAAAAACCATGTCTATCTACAATTCCAGGACTCTGTCATTCGAGTTGATCTTGAGAATTGTCATGCACATCCTTTAGGAAGCAAGGTTATCATTGATAATCGATCGGATACCACTATTCACTCCGCCCCATTAAGGTATTGCTATACATGCAAAAAAGAGATTGATGATGGGAAAGATTCTCCTTATATGGATGTCCTACCGGGTATGACTGAGTCGGATAACGTGGATTGGGTACACCTAGCGGCAACCATAGACACATGGGGGAATAGAGGCACAAGCTGGGTAACACCTGAGGGGCAAGATATGCCACTGTTAGTGCCAATGAACATGATAGGTGTTATGCACTTGACTCCTGAATGGCGAGAAAGCGGCACACTCCACTGACACTGAAAGTAGCGAAGACTCGGGCTAATGTAACTCTGAGTATGAATCTCAAGAACAAACTGACCGTCAGCCTGATGGGGGGGATGAATCAAATATTCACCCAAATGTGGAAGCAATGTGCTCAAGGCCTAGGACGCTGACCTCCTACAGTTCATCCGAAAGTGAGGGGGACACAAGTGAAGATCGATCAAGTGAGTTTGAATCTGACAAAAACAAAAATCAAAAACTTGGTAAGAAGAAAACGAGACATAAGCGCCAACGCTATCGAGCTAGTGTACGAACTGCAATAAACAAAGAGAGATCTACTGCAGAATGGCTTAGTTATGTAGGGGCCATTGACGCTCATCGGAAGATAGCAGATAATTGGGGACAATATCTCCAAAGTGTCATGTGGTGTATTCCGCAACCTCATGACGTCGCCCAATTAGAGGTCAAAGAGAAGCCGAAACTAAGTCGTACTGCAAGAAGGCGACAAAACCAAGAGTTAGCTCAGCAACAACAAAAGGAGGCGAAATTGAAAGAAAAAAGCCTGGCACAACCAGAACCAGTAGACTTACACCCTGCACCCAAGCATTTCAAATCATTCACCACCACCCACAGCAGGGGAACGTAAAGTGGTCTACACAAAAGCCCAACGAACGCCTACCAATGGGAGTAGCGGTGTCTACAATGGCCCTGTGGTAGTTAAGGAGATAGACTTAGTAGATCCAAGTGAGGAGTCTAAACCAGTTTTTATTGCTCAAGACCTCACCAAGGCGGAAGAAGCTGCACTTACGAAGCTTCTTAAAGAATTGAAGGACATATTTACTTGGACATATCATGATATGAAGGGTGTTCCACCCTCGGTGGTGCAACACACGATTCTAATGATTAGCACTGCTAAACCAGTCCAGCAACGTCCCTACCCAATGAATCCTAAGTACACAAAGATTGTACAAGAGGAAATTGAAAAGCTTGTAAAATGTGGATTTATATACCCTATTGAGCACTCAGAATGGGTTTCTCCGATAGTCATCGTACCAAAGAAGAATGGGAAACTCAGAGTGTGCGTTGATCTCAAAAAGGTTAGTGCAGCCACTAGAAGGGATCATTACCCCTTGCCATATTCTGAACATGTGCTTGAAAGAGTGGCAGGCAAGGAGGCATATAGCTTTTTAGATGGGTACTCGGGTTACAAACAGATCACAATTGCAGTCCAGGACCAAGCTAAAACAGCATTTATCACGGAGTTTGGAGTGTTTGCCTTTCGCGTCATGGCCTTTGGCTTGACCAATGCACTTGCAACATTCCAACGATTGATAAACACGGCCTTTAAGGAATATCTAAGGGACTTCTATGAAGCTTTCTTAGATGATCTTTGTGCTCATTCCTCTTGGGATGAGCACTTGATGTGTTTACGAAAAATATTTGAAAGGTGTAGATTATATCGCATCTCCTTGAATTCTTTCAAATGCCAATTCTGGGTTAAACACGGAGTTATCTTAGGGCATATAGTGTCCAAAAATGGGATTTCCACGAACGAGTAAAATCAAGGTCATTCTGGAATTGCCACCACCCACCAACTACAAGGGAGTCCAACGCTTTATGGGCCACGTTGGTTATTATCGAAGATTTATTCTATTCTTCGCCGAGATAGCTTGACCATTGTATAAGCTTCTCATCGAGTTTATTTGGACCGAAGAATGTGACCGTGCCTATGAGCTATTAAAGAAGGCCTCGGCGAGTGCTCCAATCTTGAGAATGCCTAATTGGGATTTACTCTTCCATGTGCATATTGATGCATCAAACTTTGCTATTGGGTGTGTGTTAACTCAACCTGGAGAACACAAGCTAGACTACCCCATTAGCTTTGCCAGTCGCCAGTTGAACGATGCTGAGATGAACTACACCACTACGGAGCGAGAAGGGTTGGCAATGATATATGCAGTAAGGAAATTTTGTTATTATCTCCTTACCACCAAGTTTGTTTTCTATGTGGATCATCAAGCATTGTTGTATCTGGTAAACAAACCATGCTCCACAGGAAGAATCACACGATGGCTATTGATTCTTCTTGAGTTTGATTTCACTGTTGTTGTGAGACCTGGCAAAAAACATGTTATGGCTGATCATTTGTCTCGCATACCTAATGGTGAGGCTCCTACGGGGGTTGATGATGACTTACCTGACACTTCCCTGTTCATGGTGGAGACAATGCCTAAATGGAGTGAGAAGATTGTTAACTTTTTGGTTAATGGCTTTCCACCCAAGGATCTTCGTAAAGATCTAGCTCGAAAGCTAATCAAAGAATGCGAACCCTATTGCCTGATAGTCAAAACTCTTTATAAAAGAGGAAAGGATGGCGTTCTTAGGCGTTGTGCTCGAAAGGATGAGTATCTATACATTTTGCAAGAGGCACATATGGGCGTAGCCGGTGGTCACTTCTCAGGAGACTTAACTGCGCGAAAGATCTTACAATCAGGGTATTGGTGGCCCACTATGTTCCAAGATGCATCACTCTTTGTGAAGGGTTGCGATGAATGCCAACGATACAAGAAACCCCAGAGGAAAGATCAGATGCCCCTACATCCAATCAAAGTAAACCAACCATTTGAAAAGTGGGGTTTAGACTTTGTAGGTCCAATTAGCCCAGCAGCCCGAAACACACAATCTCGCTATATTATTGTGGCCACTGACTATATGACCAAATGGGCTGAAGCGAAAGCAACACGTAAGGTAGATGCAAGGACAACAGCCAAGTTCCTCTTTGAAAATATAATCACACGGTTCGATTGTCCTTTTGAACTTGTGAGCGACAATGGTACGCATTTTATAAATGACGTGATTAAGGAGCTCACAACAAATTTCATGATATCCCATCATAAATCTACTCCTTACTATCCGCAAGCGAATGGCCAAGCCGAGAGTAAAAACAAGACGTTAATCTCTATTTTGACAAAGACAGTTGAAGCTCATCGCACGGATTGGGATCTAAAGCTTACGACAGCTTTATGGGCCTATCGTACTGCGTACAAAGTGGCTATTAATTGCACACCATTCAAAATGGTATATGGCCAAGAAGCAGTCATGCCGTGGGAATTTGTCATTCCTAGTCTTCGTGTTGCTACTCAAGAGGGTTGGGATGGTAATCCCTTAGCAGAGCGTCTGTATATCCTTGAGCAGCTAAACAAAGAAAGACAATTGGCTATGTACAATGCCCTTGTGGAGAAGGATAGAAGGAAAAAATGGTTTGATCGCCACCTAAAGGATAAGGACATCAAGGTTGGGGATAAAGTCCTGATGTATGGAGTGCGAAACGAAAAGAAGAAGCTCAAATATGCTGGTAAGGGACCGTATAGAGTATGTGAAATTACCCCGCAAGGTACCATCAGAGTGGAGACTCTCGACGGAGTTGAAACCATTGGATTCCTTAATGTGAGTAAATTCAAAAGATACTATGACTCCCTGAGCCAAGAGGAGTTACATGCAATCCATCAAAAGAAGGCAGCTAAAGAACAAGCTGAGCTTAAAAAGATACAAGTGAGAGTCAAAGCCAAAGAACGTCAACAGCATGCTAGGCGCCAACGAGAAGCCAACTTGGGAATTACGCAAGTATTTTTCAAGGAGGCAGAGGAGGATTCACTGGAATCGGACCCACCTCTAAGATACCCAATTGAGTTACAGAGTCCTTACGGGGAGGTGCTGTATAATGCATTATTGGATACAGGAGCTCAGCACAATTTACTATCATATGGCGTGTGGTGTCAACTTGGAAAGCCACCTCTATCCAAGAGTGCTATCCAAGTTCAAGGTATCAACAAGAAGAAAACCCCTGTCTCAGGAATTCTGCACACTCCGGTTGCCTATGACAAGGGGACCGTAATTCAAAGCTTTTTGGTTATGCCTGCTGGTACCATGGAAGGGACTGTAAACTTAGGGCGCAATGGATGTTGGCCACCAAGTGCAATATCGATTGGGCAAACAGACGAGTCACAACGCAAGAACCAACACTAGGTCTGACCGCTCAAAATCTCACTCCTAAGCCATCGACTCTGGACAAAATGCTGGATAATGAAAAATCACCAAGTCCAGTGGCAAAACCATCTTTGATTGTTTGCCACCCCTCTAACGCTTCAAGAGTGGAAACATGCAGGGTGGTCTCTAAAGCTCCGCTTACTATGCCAAAAAACACGTACAAATGGGTTCCAAAAACTTCGTTAATAGCTACTTCCCCTGCTCAATCTCGTCCAGCCACCAAGAAGCCTCGTAAAAGGAAAGCAGCTACCCACCCGAGAAAGGGCAATGTAACATTGCGATGGATCCCTAAAAAATTATTAGTAGCCCAAGGGTACTACGAGGGAAATGACCAGATTTGGGTCCCTAAACATAAGCTGAATCCCTCTACATCACCTGTAAAACCCTTAGCAAACCAATTGTTGCCACCCCAATGACAATTCAAGACCGTGGTAAGGGAAAGGTAAAAGAGTGCTCCGCACCACTTCTTCCAGAGTTAGTTTGGATTCCCAAACGATATTGATCATTACCACCTAGCTCAGGAAGGGGGGAGCCACATGAAGCTTCTAGCTCCTCATGCCAGGCACACACTCATATAGAAGTTTCTACATGCTCTACACCTTCTCTTGTCAACACCCAACAAAAAATCGATGAGTATACGTCTCCCCTTGTAATAGTATCATCGGAAACCATTTCCTCCATTCGTCAATGGGAGCGTACACTACCATCTCTACAATTGGATGTGGCCACAAGGGTCATAAAAAGCTATCTGTCCACATCACAACCTATGACCCGCTGGACAAATTGGTTCCAAGAGGCTGCAACATCATTGCAAATAATATGATCTACCCAAGGAAAGGGGGAGCATGCACTCACGCTCGACATTCTAATGCTTCCTCAACCTTCTCCCCTGACCATGTAATTGCCAAATTCAAGGGGATGTATATATATAGCTTCATACATTTTTTTAAAAAAAAACAAAGAAAAGAAAAACAAAAAATAGTAAAAAGAGCAAGAGCACAAAAAGAGGAGAAATATCCGTATACAATCAAGAACTAGATTGACCTGTCACACAAACCTACTGATGCTATATCTGTGTTTGCAGATATGACAGATGCACGATCATCATACACTTCATCCACTCCCACCTTTGGTGAGAGGTATCATCTGTACCTTTCTCAGATATTTCACATGTGCTATCCTGTAATTGAAACTGAATGGGATCATATAGATATACTAGCCAGAGAGGAAAATGTTGAGGAATTAGAATGGCTAATTTGCCTATTGACCATGACTGACCCCTACTCCATAGAGGAAATATCCCCGATAGCCCAATGCTTTTCCTTTTCCACAAGATGACTATCCTCGCATGGTTACATTCTTGATGAGCTTATGCGGATGGGAAAATGAAAAGGAAATATCTGACAATGATGAATGGACGGATGAAACTCATGGCACTACTGAGGTTGACTTTATTTATTTGGATGATGCGGATAGAGGCTTAGCCTTAGGGCTAGAGCCACGACTCTACAACATCCTCTTACCGTATCCTCAGTAGTAGTGTGGTGATTGGTAGGTAGGTTAGTGTTTTCAAGTTTTTTCTAGTTTGGATTCCTTAAACGAGTCTTTAATTTTTCACATTGATGTGCCTCTTGAGGTATAGTGCTTGTTAGTTGATTGTACAGGTTGAAAAGTTTGAGGTGGGTTCGCTTTCAAGTCCTGAGATAACCGCAACAACGCTCATACATAAATATCTCATCAAATTGCGGGCATTTCTCTCATCGAATCAAGGAGATCTCCAAAATACAGGTGTAATTCTTCCATACCCACTCTCTTTTGTTTTTTCTGTTCAATTAATTGCATGAACTATAATGCATAACCACATGGAAATTGTCAATGTACTACTTAGTTTTTGAAGTTGCTTGACGTGCTAGTGTAAATCATTAATAAGCTTAACCTTATTGGATATATTCCTAAGAATGCATGACGTCTTTAGTTAACCTTGGAATACGATTGTCTTAGGTCTAGGGTCAAACCATCTTAATGTTTAACACCTGGCCATGTGTGTGTTGACCTCTAGGACATAGCTTTTACCCCTTTGTCGAAAGGATGCAAGACAAATTATAGTTCAGGAGCGAAGATCAAAAGAAATAGATTTTTTTTTAAAAAGCCTACAATAAATGGCAATACAAGTATATGATGTGCTTTAATGTTGGCCTATCACCTTATTGATACTTCGTAGGCGAGGAGTATTCTACTCCAGACCGATGCCTTGGTTGGTAGGGGGTAGCCTTGCCTAAAGTGAGCTAATAGATTCCTGGATAATGCCTTGTGTTAAACATGGTACCAGGATCGATGTTAGTTTTGCTTTAGAAAGGTCGCCATTGTGTGTAAAAATTGTCACGTGCATAAAAAAAATAAAGGCAAAAGGCTCCTATAACTCTGATGTTTCTTGTGTCCCTAGGCTCGTGGTATTAACTTGTTCTTAGAGTAGACAGTGTGGTCATCTGTTTATTTATTAAGCTTGGTTATTTTCCTTGACTTAGGCCAGTTATAAACCTTGATTAACCTTTGATACCTTGCTAACTCTTGATTTACTTTCAATAATTTTAAACTCCTGTTAATTTGCTACACTAGCTCATTCATGTGACCCTTAAACTAAGTTCTCATTGCAGCTTCCATTGTGGTCTAACATGCTTGAATTTATAAACTTTATATCTTTTGAATTCCAGCATACTTTCACTCTACTTCCCTCTTTTGCAGATGGTCTACCACAACAACCCTCTCAAGCTTACCATACCATAGCTTTCGAGGACGGAATCTACATCAGGAAGGGGAGCATGTTAACCTATGACAAACATTGAGACGTACTATGTTTTACGTCATTAATTTAAATATTCTGAGTCGTGGGCCGGGCTTGTCGGCACCATATGTTAAGGATGAAGGGATTGGGTGATCGCCGATGAGAGGCGCACCTTGAATATTAGTAGGATAAGGGTTAGGATCGGCCGGCCATGTATGGGCGCCCAAGTGTGAACGGCCAAGTCACCTATAAGAGTCAAATGTAACCCTAAAATCCTCATTCTCATGTGTTGTGAATACAAGAGTGCTCTTACCTTATCTCTTTGGTTTCCTTCTCCTGCGTGTGTGAGAGAGAGAGAGAGAGTGAGAGAGCGATCGAGCACTGTGTAGCAGCACGGCGACGGAGAGGCAGTAGAGCAGCGAGACGGCGGCTCCTTCTTCACTGCGACACGGGAATCCTTCAAGGCGGCGGTTGAGCGGTGAGTGACACACCCTTTGCATTCTGTTTGAGCTTCCTTCCCTGGTTGTATGCTTGCAGCCATTCGTGGCTTGCATACGGTGTCCGGCAAGTCCCCAGCTACGACCTGTGCGGCAAAAGCGCACAGATCACAATCCTCAAAATCTCTGGTTGAATCCTTATTTCCAATCATTCCTTCATCGGTGTACTTATGGCATCATTGGCAACTAGAACGCTCACCACCTGTTCACTCAAGGGCCTTTCCGATAGTTCCTAGCTCATAGTAACCGGTCATATATTCACATAACAAAATGGAATCTCCGTGGAAGATCAGCAAGATCAACCAACAGATCCATATAAAAGAGTCATGGACTCATCCGTTGAGGACCACCAAGGTCAATCAACCAGATCTACACCCGAATTCAAAAAACAACTCTTACTCCTTGATCCAATATCTTCCCCAACGTACTTGTGGGTATCTTTGGCGACCCAGAGTCTGAGCACCGTATGGTCAGCACCCTCTAGGATCCTTCGCAGGTCACCTAGCGCTTCACTCATAGGCCGCTTCCTTGGTTCCTCATCCACCGTACCGGAAGCTCACCATTTAAATCGAATCGAGGCTGGTCAAGACCTCAGTTGACCATGCTACGCGAGATGACATCCTCTGTTGACTCTCCGTCTCAGCTGTTGCAACTTTATCAGTTAGGTCTCCATGACCTTAATCACAAGACGGTCAAAATGCTTCCCCAGCATTCTTGACATAAAACAGTCATTTACAAACAGGTCACAAATACAGTTTCTATAATGAACTCTCGTCTTTCCACATTATCCCTCATCAGTCCACATTACTTATTCCACATTCAATTCATATGTGTACTCATTCTTATCCAATCACTTCATTTTCCATCTCATCACATCAGATTCATTCACATCACATATCATTTATTCACATCCCAATTCACATGTCATCACATCTCATCCATTCACTCATATTGACGTCACATCATTTCACATACACATTTGCATTCATTATTCCACATACACATCCACATTCGTACATCCACATCCATACATCCACTTTCACATCTGCATTCATACATACATATCCATATCCACATCCACATCCATACATCCACTTTCACATCTGCATTCATACATACATATCCATATCCACATCCACATTTATACATCCACATTCATACATCCACATCCACATCCACATCCATACATCCATTTTCACATCCACATTCATACATCCATTTTCACATCCACATTCATAAATCCATATCCACATCTACATTCATACATCCACATCCCCATTCACATTCATACATCCACATCCACATCCACATCCACATTCATACATCCACATCCACATCCACATTCATACATTCACATCCGCATCATCCATTCATCCATCTACATCAACCCACATCATTCACACATCAAACCACATCATCCATACATCAATCTACATTAATCTACATCATTCACACATCAAACCACATCATCCATATATCCATCCACATTAATCTACATCATTCACACATCAAGCCACATCATCCATTCACACATCAAGCCACATCATCCATTCACATCCGATTCACATGCCATCATTCATTCACATCCCTTATCATTCATTCATATCACCATTCACATGCCATCACATTCCTTCACATCCTATACCATTCATTCACATCCTAATTCACAGGACATCACATCCATTCATCCAATTTTATTTATCTGATTCATATCAATTCCATCCATCCA
Source organism: Cibotium barometz (assembly GCF_041138505.1). Classification (NCBI taxonomy): domain Eukaryota; kingdom Viridiplantae; phylum Streptophyta; class Polypodiopsida; order Cyatheales; family Cibotiaceae; genus Cibotium; species Cibotium barometz. The sequence goes on from NC_141072.1 coordinate 42,076,470, forward strand.
TTTACATTTATATCTGATTCCTATCACATCTCATCACATTTATTTATAGAATGTAAGAGAATTCTAATTTTTTTGATATAAATATTCTTTACGCATCTAATTAGGCCTAAATTCAATTTTAAGGAAAATAACACTTTCAAATTAAAAATAAACCTTTTATGCATTTTACTATGCATAAATTCCATTTTAATGAGAAAAACACTTTCAAAATAAAAATAAATCTTTTATGCATCTTCCTATGCATAAATTCAATTTAAATGAGAATGACACTTTTGAATTAAAATCAATCTTTTATGCAACTTCCTATGCATAAAATCAAAATTGATGAAAATAACTCTTTTGAACTAAAAATAGATTTCTCTATGCATAAATTTCATTTTAATGAGAAAAACACTTTCAAAATAAAAATAAATCTTTTATACATCTTCCTATGCATAAATTCAATTTAAATGAGAATGACACTTTTGAATTAAAATCAATCTTTTATGCAACTTCGTATGCATAAAATCAAAATTGATGAAAATAACCCTTTTGAACTAAAAATAGATTTCTTTATGCATCATTCTATGCATAAAATCAAAATTGATGAAAATAACTCTTTTGAAATAAAAATAGATTTCTTTATGCATCATTCTATGCATAAAATCAAAATTGATGAAAATAACTCTTTTGAAATAAAAATAGATTTCTTTATGCATCTTTCTATGCATAAAATCAAAATTGATGAGAATAACACTTTTGGATTTAAAAAAATTCTTTATGCATCTTTCCATGCATAAATCCAATTTAGTAGGAATTACGCTTTTAGAATAAAAGAATTTCTCTTATGCATCTTCCCATGCATAAAAACTAAATCCAATGAAAAATAACTCTTTTAAAATAAAAACTTTCTTTGAGGCATTTATTTATGCATAAATTCAATTCTGATAAAAGTCACACTTTTATAGTAAAATAATTTCTTTTATGCATCTAATTTATGCATAAAATCCCTTTATGATGAAAATCTCACTTTTAATTAAAAAAATCTTTTATGCATATGTTTATGTATACAAATCATTTATGATGAAAATCACTCTTTTAATATAAAAGAATTTTTTTTATGCATCCATTTATGCCTAAAAATCATTTATGATGGAAATCGCACTTTTAATTAAAAAAAATCTTTTATGCATATGTTTATGCATACAAATCATTTATGATGAAAATCACTGTTCTAATATAAAAGAATTTCTTTTATGCATCCATTTATGCATAAAAATTATTTATGATGAAAATCACACTTTTAATTAAAAAAATCCCAAAAAAAAATCCAAAATCTGAATAACCTCTCTCTAGAACATTTTCTCTCTCTAGGCCAAAACAGGTATAAACGAGATCTTTTATATTTTTGAAGAGGGATTTGACTACAGGAGAAGATACTGGACATCCTGAGAGGCTGGGGAGGAATCTTACAATGCTTAATTAGTCCTTGCCCTACACTCATTAAAAGAGAGAGAAGATACATCTAATTATTTGTATATAATTTTAATATTAAGAAATACACATTCATCTAGTCATTTGTATATAAGTCATTTTTAACATTAAGAAATACACATTCATTCCCTTGCAATAAAATACTTGTAGCTCTCCCTCACCTCTACTCTTGATTGCTTATGTTCTATTGGATTCTTGCAATGTGCTAGATGGTTTGTTCTTGATTTTAGGATTCTCCCTCCATTAGCTTCTTCTCTCCATCCATCTCTTGTGAAGAGAACCATCCCACTGACCCCATAATCTATTAAATAACCTACATATTTTCATATGGGGGCTCCTCCGTATAGCCTTAAAAAGTCCACTACATGGACTACTTTCATATGCTTCCACATTGTGAACCATCTTACAAGATTAACATGGTTTCACTTTCCTAACCTATCGTAAAGTTCTTTTCCATCTTTCTCGCATGTAGGAGAAACCCATATTTTATAAAATGATGATTTAATTTATAAAGTTTTCTTACACTAGTTAAGTAGGGAAGTCATAAACATCATGTACATATTTTCTTAAAGATGAACTAGTGCCAATGCACTATTTTCAATATTTTTCTGGCCTAGCATGAAAGCTAATAATTTGTATATAACTTATTCTTAACATTAAGGAATACCAATTAATTCTCACAATAGAATAAATGTGGCTCTCCCTCGTCTCTACTCTTGCTTGCTTTTGTTCAATTAGATTATTACATGTGCTAGATGGTTTACTTACTTGAATAGGTTTGATTGTAGGATTTTCCCTCCATTATCTTCTTTTCCATCCACCTCTCATGAGAGAGAACCACCATAAATGTGGGTGAGATCTTGGTCTATGATATAACCCCCATAACCAAGATTCTCTTGAAAGGTGGAGACATAACATCTTGTTCTTACATGATGGTAACTCCATCACTATACTAATCATAATCTATTCAATAACGTCCCAAATCTTTCCATATGGGGGCTTCTCAATAACAACCAACTCTTCATAAGAGTATAGTTTTGCAAAGATCTATTCAATAATCTAAACCTTTCCATCAACAATTAACTCTTCACAAGAGTATAGCCAAAAAAATTCACTATATCATGGGCTACTTTCATCTACTTCCGCATTGTTAACCACTTTTCATGATGATTAACATGAGAAGAACACGAGGGAGAGGATGAGCGCTCGTTGTTGCAAGAAAACACACACATATAAGAATAGACAAGCCCATAAAAGATATGGATGGATAAATTTTCTTACATTCTCTTCTCTACTCTACAACCATAACATAAAGAGATAAGATTACATACTATAAGGGAAAGTAATCTTCTACTATAACATATAAAGGTCGGTCCATAGTGTGAACTCGACTACATGAGATGGTGCTATAACTATGCCATAACTGTTCAAGCTCAACATGAGCTGACACTCACAAGGTGCCTACATGACCGTTTGACATTTACATCACTGGGCGGGTTTGGTAGCTGGCAACGACATATCTTCGCTAGGGATTCTACAATTGGACTACACCGACTAGTCCACACCTACCCACTCCACTTAGCATGTTCACATTATGGACCGCTTGTATATACCCTATTATGTGTGTTAGTCACTTTATCTTCTTTGTAGAACTCTTTTGTTATGTGAAGAAGAAGAAGAATTTTCAGCCTCTCACCTTGTGTGTTCTCTTCTAGGGTTTGTGTGAGTGTGTGTGTGTGCTTGCAAGAGCTAAGCTCTCTTCTCCCTTGCATCTTTTCATGGTATTAGAGCCTAGTTCTCATGTTAAGGACTGAGCAGCAAGCAAGATAAGCACAGGAAGCGGTACGAGGATAAGAGCTTCATTTACGCTTCCCCCTTTGTGTTGGCTACTACACCCTTGTCGGGAGCTCTTCGGGAGGCACCAGCAAATGAACTCTGATATTAAGGAGCTCTTTGCGGGAGAAAAGCTACAATGCAACAATATCGTCCATTGGACAACAATTATCAGGCTAAAAATATGTATTGGGCGCGTCTAGACCTCCGTTTTTTGGTTCACAGGCATTCACGGGCACCGCGGGGTAAGTGTCGATTCTCTCCAGAACTCTGTTTTTGGAACTGCATGAACGGTGATTGGTTGTGTAGACACTGTGTGTACTGCAAAGAGGTTTCAAAGTTTCCATTGGGTGTATGTGTGCAAATTTAGGTCACTCGTTGGTGATAGTTTGGGTGTAGCATAGTATTGCTGTTGCCTGTAAGATTCCTCCCTCTAGCTTTTGAGATGTAAAGATATAAGAATCTCCCCTTCAGTCTCTTGTAATCATTCCCCCACTTGAGAATGAATATAAGGTTCCTTCTTAGCCCCAAAAAGATGTATAAGTTCTCCTCTTAGTCCCCTGTAATCATCCCCTATTTTAGAATGCAAGAAAACATTGTTTTCCTTTGTTTTTGGCCTAGAGAGAGATAATATAGTTTTGAGATACTTTTGGATATAAAGTTATCCCTTTTATTTAAGATGAATTTCCCTGAAATAGAAGTTCAAAAAGAGTTTTCTAATATGTATTAGAAATTAATTGAATATGTGCATTAGATACCTTAACCTAAGGTCCACATTTTCAAAAAATTATGGATTAAGGTCCAAAGAGTGTTCTAAAGGGCCAATAGGGTTAATCCAAGTGTTGAATAAGAAAAATGCAAGAATAAAAGAAAATCCCCCCAAAAGGAGTAAATTCTCACATAAGATGAAGAGTTGACTAGTACAGGACTTAATAATAAAAAATGGGATTTTATTAGTAAAAAGAATAGAATTTTGACACCTCAGGAGGGGGAGTGCAGCTCATGAAGGAGGCGCCTAGAATCCTCATGATTACTCTAATTTTTTAATCAAAAAAATGAGATATTTCATCTCTCCTCTCACCTCTTTTAAACTAGATCAAAAAAGTGGGCCTAACTGGTCCAAAACTTGTCCAAATTGGATCAAACTGAAGCTAGAAGCCTCTAGATTCTAGTTGGACTTGGTTGGTGGCCTCCCTCACCTATAAATAGACCCCCATTCCTTAATATTTTTGTCTTAGTGTATTTATATCCTAGTGTAATTTTTAATTTAGTGTATTTCCATTATCTCTCTACCTTGCCCCTCCATTGTGAAGCCTTGGAGCTTCACTAATCCTCTTCTTCTCTTGGAGATTACCCTCTTCTACTTGGTGGCCAAGCTTCTTCTTTGCGTGCTTCACATCTCCTTAAAGAATCAAACCAAAAGCCAAGGGTAAGCCTAAAATAATGGTGTTTTTCTCTCTTTTTGAATGGTAACCTTCTTCCCAACCTCTCTAATGCTTGGGAAGCATTTTAATCCATGGTTTCTTCTTAAAACCATGCTTTTATTGATTTATGTTGTTTAAATGCATTAATGTTAATCTCTTATGCTTAAAAGTAATATTTTTAAATTATAAATCTCTCTTTTTGAAAGAATACTCACCTATATGGCTAAATCCTTCTTGGAAGGATAGATCTTAGTCATCCTAATCTCATTTTCTTACCTAAAACTCTAGGCCTAACAAGCTAGAGATGGAGACTAAGAATTTTTATGATTTTTAATCTAATTAAAATTAGGATTAATTCATTTAAGCTTGTTTTATGTTAAGAAAAATAATATTTATTCATTTTAAGTTGAAAGAAGGTTTATGCATAATAAATTTTATTCTAAAAGTGTAATTTTAATCATTTTCATTTCATAGAAAATGCAGGGAAACTATGGTAAAATTTTATCATTAGAAAATGAAGGTTTATGTATAAATTAAATTTTATGCTAAAAGAGGAACTTTAAGTATTCTCATTTTATAGAAAATGAGGGAAAACCATGGTAGAATTTTTATCATTAGAAAATGAAGTTTATGCATAGATTAATTTTTATGCTAAAAGAGGAATTTTAAGCATTCTCATTTCATTGAAAATGTGGGGAAGTTATGGTAAAATCTTTTAGAAAACGAATTTATGCATAATAATTTTTATATTAAAAGTGGAATTTTGAGCATTATTCATTTACTAGAAAAATAAAGAAGGTTATGCACAAATTTTCTAGATTCATTCAATTTATGAGATTTATGGAAATGATTTCTTTAGATAAAAATAAATTAGTGTTTATGCTGCTAAAAGAGGAAATATGGGTATAATTGATTTTGTAAATCCCATGAGATCGTATGTATAAATCTTTTATTCGAAAAGAAGGACATTGAAAATATTTTATTTTGGAAAAATTGAGATAAGAATGAGAAAATATTCATAGGAATGCATCAAGAAATTGTTAAGATTCTAGAAATGGGATTGATCATGGTGAAGGACATAGATTAAGCATAAGATTAAGGTGGATTAAACCACACTAAAAATTCCATGACTAGAGAGAGAGAGATTGCACACTCAACACTATTCCCTTGTATTCACTTATCACAATGAACCATACAATGATATAGGCTCTCAAGCCTTATCCCACTTTACACATCATCATCCATGTGGCAACTCCTTTTCCACTTCTTTTGGTCAACACTCACACACCATACAATATTACATGTGGCATTCCATCTCACCACAATATCTTGCACTTCTAGAGTGCTTTCCCACATACACACATACACACAATATCTTGCACCTCTAGGGTGCTTTCCCACATACACACAACACCGCGATTATATCTCTCAACACCCCCTCTTAATCGAGGTGTTCCACAACTCACCCATCATCCATCACCCATACAATGTAGCATTGCACAAACGCAATTGCTATCTTTCAACACTCCCCCTCAATGATACATTGGAGTGTCCATTAACCAAACATGTGTGCCCGTGTCTACCATCTTAGACACCTAGTCCATTTTGAGTCGACGCATCGCTCACAGCGGAACCACTGAGTCCGATTTGAACATGGAAGTTCGGGAGGGATCCAACCCATGCGCATGCACCTCACACGTGCATCGCTCTTGCACACATCACACAACAACCATTTTGAGCTTCTAGGTGAGCTCGAGCATGACGACCCTCATACCATGGATGATTTACAAAATTTTGTTGTTTTTGAACACGCATGCTCGTGGACGATTTATCCATCATCATGTTTGGGTGAAAAAATGAAAATTATACAATCTATTTTAGTTGCAACCGGGTAGGTGTTCTCGATGTGTGAACATATCTTTGAAGAAAGTTAGAATCCTTGTGTGAATGGACCTTTATTTTTTTTGAAAGTTGAATTATTTTCTCTCAAAAATTTAAAAAACCGGGATGTTTGTCGCTTGCGTTGCAGGCTACTGCCACGCGTCACGTTCATTTTTTTTTAAATTTTCAGCGCCATTCTCGGATTCCCTGACCCCTGACATTAGTGGGCTGTCTTCTTCTCTTTCCTATCTCGAGACTGCTTGCGCGCCAGCTGGCTTCTTTTTCCATCGCAATAGCTTGCTTGCTGCCTGCGGTTACGCCATCAAATTCAACAGTAAGCTCCTTTTGTTCTGCACATGCTGAGCTCTGGAAATTTGGGGGGGTGATCGAGGCAACCCCCTTTCTCCCAATCTGACGATCAAGAGTACCAGCCCCACTCTGTTCTTTGCCACCGACATAGCTACTGTAAGATGCGCTTGCTTAGTACTCTTATGCAGAACACTGTTATGCCTTCGTCTCTGCTTTCTCTTTGTGGAGCCAGCTCCTTTGTCAGCTCGTGCATAATCCAACTCCTTTGGGCGCCTTCATGAGTTGGGTTGTCGTTGCTCGCACCCTTGCAAGCTGCTCGCTTGTCTCTCGCTCAGAAGCCATGCAGGAAGTCGTCTCTATCATAGAGTTCATTTCGAGTTCATGCTTGCTTATCTCTTCTTCTATCTGCACTCTGACAGAATCAGCGCTAGAGTTGCTGCTTTGCAAATGCTCTTATACGGCTAATGCCTTTGCAGAGATGCGAGAGAAGCTTCCTCTTTTAGAGAGTTCACTTCAGACTCATGCTTTGCCCTTTCTTTTTCCATCTGTACTCTCCCTTCATTCGCTCTTCCATTGCTCCTAGCATCTACTTCTTCCTTCTAGGTGTACTGTTGCTCAATAATCTCCACTTTTGAAAGATGCAGCTCTCCATGCTACAATTATATCTTTAATTTGCCTCAACAAACCTCCCATTTGAGGCTTACACACAGCCATCCAAATGGCCTTCAAGAGCTCCCCAATTTGAGCTCTAACATGCATCTCCTTCTTGTTTCAATCTCTTTGCCTCTTCTAAACCTCTCTCATTGAGGTTTCTCCCATAGCCATCAACATGGCCAAGCAAGTTCCCAAATGAACTTGCACTCTCTATACTTTTTCTTGCATACAAACTTCAAGGGTGCTTCTTCACATGGTCTCTCAAATGAAACCTTAGGTGCAAACCAATGTGAAAACTCCAAAAGCTTCCACCAAACATTGCCCATCTTCTATGAGCAAAAACATGAGCATCACTCTTTCCAATGTGCTCAACCATGGACTTCTTCCAAGCCCATAACCGCTTGTCCCTTCTTAGACAAGCATTGCACCTCTTACACTCTTTGCCCAAATGCAAAGAACCATGGGATTTTCTCATCCCACAAATCAGCAACCCTTCATAGAGCATTCTTCCATGCTCAAACACAAAACTTTGAGGCAAAACTTCACAAAACCAACCTTCTTGAGGCATAATCAGCAGCATATCTTTCATTGGCAGCTTCTCCTTGACGGTGATGAAGACTCCATAGCCTTCATAATGTTGAATTCTCCATTTTCAGCTTCCTTGATGATGAGCAAACTCTCCATGTTGCAAAACTCCATTTGCAACTCTCTTGGGCAGCTTCTATGCAACTTCCTTGTTGCAAATCTCCTCTCTAACTTGAGAATGGTAGCACCAAATCTCTCTCAAATCCTCACAAATGCAAATCCAAATGATAATATGAGTGTGCATAATTTTTTTTCATAATAAATTGAAAATAATGCTTAATCAAACAAACACACAAACAAAACAAGCTAATATACATAATAATCACCCATGACCAAGAGCCCATTTGGCTCTGATACCATGTTAAGATTCTAGAAATGGGATTGATCATGGTGAAGGACATAGATTAAGCATAAGATTAAGGTGGATTAAACCACACTAAAAATTCCATGACTAGAGAGAGAGAGATTGCACACTCAACACTATTCCCTTGTATTCACTTATCACAATGAACCATACAATGATATAGGCTCTCAAGCCTTATCCCACTTTACACATCATCATCCATGTGGCAACTCCTTTTCCACTTCTTTTGGTCAACACTCACACACCATACAATATTACATGTGGCATTCCATCTCACCACAATATCTTGCACTTCTAGAGTGCTTTCCCACATACACACATACACACAATATCTTGCACCTCTAGGGTGCTTTCCCACATACACACAACACCGCGATTATATCTCTCAACAGAAATCATGGATAAAATTTTAATCAAAAAGAGGAATCACGAACATATTTAACTTCTGGAAATTGAAGTATACGTCTAGATTCTCGAGAAATGGAATCTTGGATACATTCTGAACAGGAAAAGAGATTTTCCCAGAAAAAGACGTGAAACACGCTTATCTAGATGAATGTAAAATACTTGTGTGACTGACTTATTCCTAGATTCCCTGGGAAAGGAACCTGGAATTATTGAAAGGATCGAGGATCCAAAAGTAAACAGAAACTTAGACTTAATTAAATTGAGTGGAGAAAAAGTTACCTTTAACTGAGCCAAGTAATGGCCAAGACTTAGAAAGTTCTGTCAGTATGAAAAGTAGAGTAACTGTACTTTTAATCTGGTTGAGTGTGGGACAAAAATTATGATAAACTAGATCAAGGAAAGTTGATAATCAAACTTGATTCACTCAAAGCGAAAAGAGACCATCCTGTTTGTAGAAATCTGATTGATGTGGATTGACATGTGAAATAATGTGGATTGATGTGTGGAATGATGTGAAGTGATGTGGCTTGATGGGGAATGATGTGGATTGATGTGGAGTGATGTGGAAAGAATGTGGAAAGAAAGTGGGTTGATGTGGAAATGATATGGGTTGATGTGGAAAGAATGTGGGTTGATGTGGAAATGATGTGGGTTGATGTGGGGTGATGTGGAGTGATGTAGAGGAGGAGGTAGAGGTCCTGGACGTGGCTAAGCTAGTGGCTGAATAGGTAATTAGAATTATGGTCAGCAGCAATAACAAGCCTTGGATTCACAACAACAACACACAAGTGGAACAGGCCAGTTTAGAGACAGGGGGAGTCAAAAAGGTCGTGGGGTGATTGGGGCAAAGGTAGCATAATGATACACGAGGTTGTTTTTATTGTGGTCATTAGGAAGTGAATGGGGTCTTCTTGGGCCCTTTAATTTGCCCAAGCCTAATCAAGGTGATTAAGGAATAGCCAAATGGGGGGTTGCCATGTGGACTGAAATGTTGGGTTTTTAAGAGGTGTAAGAGTGGTCAAAGGGTGCACTTTTTTTCCAAAAAGGGGGGGAGGGGGCAATTTTACAATTTTCGGACCTCCATAACTTCTACATACAAGCTCTGATTTGAGCGGAGATTACAGATCCGTGATCTACGCATCAAGAGCTTTCCATAGATATGTTACATGTTATGGTTTTGTCCGCTAGATTTTAAATTCCATTTTTTCTCCAAAATTCAAATTCGAATAAAGTAGCCGTTTTGAAGCTTCTAATTAGAAAACGTTTCTTCTTAAGAGAAAAGGTTTGACTCCCTTAAACTGCCAAATAAAAGGGTCCAAGAAGCCTTCCATTGAGGTCCTAATGAATTGGGGCAAAGGTAGCATAATCATATACGAGGTTGTTTTTATTATGGTAAGTTTGGACATGTGCAGGTAGATTTCTATAAGAAGCAGAGTGACATGCAAAATGGAAAAGTGCAACAAAATAACTATGCATCCTCTAGCAAAAATAATGATGATAATGAGAGGTTGTTTGTTATGCAACATGTGGTTAATACTGTGTTTGGAAACGATGTAGCAACATGTAAGGATGATGTATGGTATGTTGATTCACGTGCTTTGAACTACATGACAAGTCATGGTGAGTGGTTCAAGGAAATAAAGAGTCTTGAAAGACCAGGTTTTGTTGAAATAGGGGATGACACTGCTCATCCGATAGCCCATGTTGGAGATGTGCCATTGTCTATGCACGATGGTAAGGTGAAGTAACTTGCAGATGTACTTCATGTTCCAAACATTACAAAGAATCTAGTTTTTGTGGCCATATGATTGAGCAGGCATTCAATGGAAGGCTTCTTGGGCCCTTTTATTTGGCAGTTTAAGGAGTCAAACCTTTTCTCTTAAGAAGAAACGTTTTCTAATTAGAAGCTTCAAAATGGCTACTTTATTCGAATTTGAATTTTGGGGGGAAAATGGAATTTAAAACCATATCATGTAACATATCTATGGAAAGCTCTTGATGCGTAGATCACGGATCTATAATCTCCGCTCAAATTGGAGCTTGTATGTAGAAGTTATGGAGGTCTGAAAATTGTAAAATTGCCTCCCCCCCTTTTTGGGGAAAAAAGTGCACCCTTTGACCACTCTTCTCTCTTACAAACCCAACATTTCAGTCCACATGGCAAACCCCCATTTGGCTATTCCTTAATCACCTTGATTAGGCTTGGGCAAATTAAAGGGCCCAAGAAGACCCCATTCACTTCCTAATGGTTTGCAAGTTTGATTTAATCCTGATGGTTACGTAGAAGACTTTAAAGGTAAGTGCAGGCTGGTTGCAAAAGGCAACAGAGTGGGCATAATGTTTACTTTGAATGTAAATATGCTTGAAGTGAGTGCTATAATTTTTGCAAATGGTTTAGATGTTGCAGATATAGACATTTGGCATAAGAGAATTGGGCATGTAAATGTGCAAAGAATGAAATCTATTCAGACTAAAGAAATTGTGACAGGGCTGCCTAAGTTTAAAGTTGAAGGTATGCAGAAAGTATGTGAAGCATGTCAATTTGGAAAGCAAACAAAACATGTATTTCCACATGATAGAAATGTGAGCAAGAATGTACTAGATATTGTGCATTCAGATGTATGGGGTCCTACGAAGACTATGTCTATAGGTGGTTGCAGGTACTACGTAACATTCATTGATGACCACACGAGGAAAGTGTGGGTGTACTTCATGAAGAAGAAGAGTGAAGTGTTCACTCATTTTTAGAATTTCAGAGTGATGGCTGGAAAACAGACAGGAAAGCATGTGAAGTGCCTAAGGTCAGATGGAGGGGGAGAATACTTCTCTAGTGAGTTCTCTGAATTCTTACAAAAGAATGGCATTCAGAGACAATTTACATGTAGATACACCCCGCAATAAAATGGATTTGTTGAGCGAAAAAATAGGCACATTGCAGAGATAGCATGAGCATTGATGGCAGAGAAGAATATGCCGCATAGCTATTGGGGTGAGGCTGTGTCTACAATAGTTTGAAAAGATGTAGGGGGGAAGAGAGCTTGAGCTCTTGCAAGCACACACACACACTCACAAAACCCTAATAGAGAACACACAAGGTGAGAGGCTGAAAATCTTCTTCTTCTCTACTCAACACTCAACACACCATATACAAGATAAGAGTACTCATAATATGAAAGGTACTCAACACACCATATACAAGATAAGAGTACTCATAATATGAAAGGTACTCAACCAATACATACACGGGTTCTCTATAGTGTGAACCCCACTAAATGAGCTGGCGCTATAACTATGCCAGTCTCTAGAATGGCTGTCACACAACCTGTCATCCCACTGGCCGCATATCTCCCATGATCTCACCAACTATGCCAGTGGTGTAAGTGTGGGGCCTATCCCCCAGGCGGGTCATCAGCAGTGGCCACCGCCTCACTAGACGAGCTCGATATCTCAACACTCCCCCTCGAGCTCAACTCCATCTCATGTACACCAAGCGAAGCCCTGAATCTGCGGAGCTTCTCTGTACCCAATGCTTTGGTGAAGATGTCAGCTACCTGATCCTCTGTGCTGACATAAACAAGGTCAAGGTCTCCTGCTAAGACCTTCTCTCTGACGAAGTGGTAGTGGACCTCTATGTGCTTTGTACGAGCATGAAAGACTGGGTTCCTGGCCAACTGTATACTGCTAATGTTGTCACAGAAAATGACAACTTGTCTATCCACTGATAGACCCAAATCTGCAAGTAGCTTTCTCAACCAAGCTACCTCACATGCTGCCATAGCAGCTCCTCTGTACTCGGCCTGTGTACTCGATAGAGCAACCGTAGGCTGCTTCTTGCTGCTCTAAGTCACAGCAGCACTCCCCAAAGAAAACATGAATCCATTGGTAGATCTTCTATCTGAGATACTACCAGCCCAATCAGCATCTGTGTACCCATGTACACATATCTCTGTCCCAGTCTCATAGAATAGTCCACAATGCAAAGTAGACTTCACATACTTCAGTATGCGTCTCACTACATCCAAATGCGGTTTCCGTGGAACCTGCATAAACTGACTCACCAACCCAACAGCATAGCTCAAATCTAGTCTGGTGATCATCATGTATATCAAAATTCCTACTATGCGCCTGTACATAGTAGGATCCTCCAAGATCTCTCCTGAATCTGCACTCAACTTGCCATTCTAATCCAATGGCACAGAAAGAGGCTTACAGTCTGTCATACCATACTTGGACAACATGTCCAAGCCATAATGTCTCTGCAGTAATCCAATACCATGTGGTGACCTAATCACCTCAATGCCCAAGAAATATCTGAGCTCCCCCACATCCTTCATCTCAAACTTCTGTCTAAGCAAGATCTTTACATCAAAGATCTCTGCATCATGGTCCCCCGTAATGATCAAGTCATCTACATAGATGACAACAAGCACAACCCCTCTATCACCATGTCTCACATACAATGAGAAATCTGCATTGGCTACATGAAAGCCAATAGTGACAAGATATTCAAAAATCTTGTCAGACCATGCTCTTGGTGCTTGCTTTAAGCCATACAAGGCTTTCTTCAACCTGCAAACATGCTCGGGGTGACCCACATCCTCATAACCAGGTGGCTGCAACATATACACCTCTTCTTGCAAATCCCCATGCAAGAATGCATTCTTTACATCCATCTTATGTAAAGACCATTGCTTTGATGCAGCCACTGCTATCACAACTCTCACCATTGCCATCTTGGCAACTGGGCTGAAAGTTTCCTCATAATCAATCCCATATGTCTGCGCATATCCTTTGGCTACCAATCTAGCCTTGTACCTGTTTATGCTTCCATCACTGTTATGTTTAACTTTGTACACCCACTTGCATCCAATGGTTTTCTTGCCTTCAAGCAATTGCACTAAATCCCAAGTTTCATTTCCATATAGTGCATCCATCTCCTCATCCATAGCTTTCTCCCAACACACATTTCCAACAGCCTCATCAATGCATGTGGGCTCAACACCCTGCACAACCTTTGCCATATATGCATAGTGATGTGCCACATAACCATCATATGTGAATCTCTGCACAGGGTTCTTCACTCTCCCTGATCTTCACAGCTTTTCATTCATGGCCTCCATAGCCTTCTTTACATGAGGTGTTCTCATAGCTGAGATCCCAAGCTCCTCATCAAGGCTCATATCTGAGCCACTAGACTCTCCATCAACATGAGAATGCCCTGCAGAAATGTCAGGCATACCAAGGGGCTCAACCACTTTCTCTTTTCCTTTACGTGATGTAGTAATCACATTTGCAGGACTGGTATTATGATGCAGCCTGCCACTCCATGGTCTATCAACAGATGAGGACCCACTAGATGAGGACTCTCCTGGTCCACTCAAAGACTGTGATTGCTGACCTGCATTCTGTGCAACCACAGTTCCACTCACATCAGCCCCAATAGCTTCTTTTTCAGCAGCATACCAACTGCTCATCTCATCAAAGACAACATCCCTGCTTACTCTCAACTCACGTGTAGCAGGGTTATAACACCTGTATCCCTTTTGCTCAAGGGAATATCCAATAAACACACATTTTTCAGCTTTCGGATCCAGCTTAGTTCTCAGCTCATCTGGCACATGCACATATGCAATGCATCCAAAGACTTTCAGATGAGACAAATCTGGTTTTCTGCCAGTAAACCTCTCCTCTGGAGTTACATCATGTATGGCTGCAGATGGAGTCCTGTTCATGATGTATACTGCTATAGAAACAGCCTCAGCCCAATAGCAATGCGGCATATTCTTCTCTTCCATCAATGCTCGTGCAATCTCAGCAATGTGCCTGTCTTTCCGCTCAGCAACTCCATTTTGCTGCGGAGTGTATCTACATGTAAACTGTCTCCGAATACCATTCTTCTTCAAAAATTCAGAGAACTCATTGGAGAAGTACTCTCCCCCTCCATCTGACCTTAGGCACTTTACATATTTTCCTGTTTGCTTTTCAACCAAAACTCTGAAATTCTGAAAGTGAGTGAACACCTCACTCTTCTCTTTCATGAAATATACCCACACTTTCCTTGTGTGGCCATCAATGAAAGTCACATAGTACCTGCAGCCTCCCATAGATATGGTCTTCGTAGGACCCCATACATCTGAATGCACAACATCTAGTGCATTTCTGCTCACATATTTGTTTCGTGGAAACACATGCTTTGTTTTCTTCCCAAATTGGCATGCTTCACATATTTTCTGCATACCTTCCACTTTAAATTTTGGCAGCCCTGTCACAATTCCTTTTGTCTGCATAGACTTCAATCCCTGCACATTTACATGTCCAATTCTTTTATGCCATATGTCTGTGTCTCCAACAACTCCTGAACCATTTGCAAACATCGCAGCACTCATTTCAGGCATGTCTACATTCAATGTAAATATTCTGCCCACTCTGTTGCCTTTTGCAACCAACCTGCACTTGTCTTTAAAATCTTCAACATAACACGCATCAGGGTTAAACCGAACCTGCAAACGCTGCTCAATCATCTGGCCAACTGAAACCAGATTCTTTGTTATGTTTGGTACATGAAGTACATCTGCAAGGTACTTCACTTTTCCATCCTGCATAGACAATGGCACATCTCCAACATGGGCAATTGGATGAGCAGTGTCATCCCCTGTTTCCACAAAACCTCGTCTTTTCGGGTTTTTCATCTCCTTGAACCACTCCCCATGACTTGTCATGTGGTTCGAAGCGCCTGAATCCACATACCATACATTTTCTTTTTGTGCTGCATCAACATTTTCAGACATGGCATTCA
Source organism: Cibotium barometz (assembly GCF_041138505.1). Classification (NCBI taxonomy): domain Eukaryota; kingdom Viridiplantae; phylum Streptophyta; class Polypodiopsida; order Cyatheales; family Cibotiaceae; genus Cibotium; species Cibotium barometz. Next base: position 42,092,197 of record NC_141072.1, read on the forward strand.
CGACATGCTGCATAACAAACAACCTTTCATTATCCTCATTATTTCTGCTTGAGGATGCATAGTTGTTTTGCTGCACTTTCCCATTTTGCATGTCAGCCTGCTTCTTATAACATTCTGCCTGCACATGTCCAGGCTTACCACAATAATAGCATTCACGTGCATCATTATATTGCCTTTGCCAATTTCCACGGCCTCTTTAACTCCCCCTGCCTCTGAATTTGCCTCTTCCACCTGCGTGTTGTTGTTGTTGTTGATTCTGGGATTGTTGTTGTTGTTGCTGCTGCTAGCCATAATTCTGATTACCTGTTCGGCCACCTCCTTGACTGCGTCCACGGCCTCCTCTACCTCATCCTCTTCCTGAACTCGTGTAGAAGGCCTGTTGCTCTGAACTGTTTTTACTTTGTGAAGACTGTTGGTCTGTTGGTCTTCACCCAAGTTCTTCTCTTCGATAATCAGCATAGACACCAAATCTGTAAAGTTGGGAATGTTTTCTCGAGTCTGAATAGACGTCTTGAATGCCTTGTATTGTGGCCCGAGACCACGTAGACAGACCTCCACCTTATCATCATCATCTACTACTGACACACCAATAGATGCAAGGGATTCCACAATACCCTTTATCTTCAACGCATAGTCATTCACAGACATGCTCTTTTTCTCCATAGTATGAAGTTCATTCTTCAACTGTATCTTACGTGCCTTGGTATTTATTTCATAAAGCTTTACCAAGGTGTCCCATGCCTCCTTGGGGGACTTGGCATCCTGATTGAATGTGCCCAATCATAGTGTCATGTATACTAATGGAGAGCCAATACATAACCTTCCTGGCTCCTTGGTTCTAGTCTTTAAACTCTTTCACATCTGCAGCAGTCGGATTTATATCCGGTATCTCCGGTGCCTCTTCATGCTCACCTTCTATGTAGTCCCAATAGCCTTTTCCCATCAGGAAATTTGTCAACCTGAACCTCCAAGCATGGAAGTTATTCTTATCCAGCTTCTCAGCCACAATCTGTGTTATGCCATCATTAGACATCTTGCCAAACACACAATTTCACCAGAAAAACTGCACTCTGGTTTTTCCTGCACAAATGCTGTATTTTCTGCAGCGGTACTGTAGTACTCTCAAATGTCACAACCAGTGACTTCAATGTGCATACATACACCCAATGGCAACTGTAGACCTCTTTGCAGCACCCACAGTGTCTGCACAGTCAATCTGTCTTCCTGCAGTTCTTAAAACAGAGTTCTGCAGAGAATCGATGACTTACCCGCCGCAGTGCTCGAAATCGCCTGCTTTTTGAAAAACGGAGGTCCAGACGCGCCCAAAACGCGTTTTTGGCCCAAAAGTTGTAGTCCAATAGGACTGTATAGTTGCCCTATAGCTTTACTCCCACGAAGAAAGCTTTTCAATCAAGGTGTCCCATGCCTCCTTGGGGGACTTGGCATCCTGATTGAATGTGCCCAATCATAGTGTCATGTATACTAATGGAGAGCCAATACATAACCTTCCTGGCTCCTTGGGTTCTAGTCTTTAAACTCTTTCACATCTGCAGCAGTCGAATTTATATCCGGTATCTCCGGTGCCTCTTCATGCTCACCTTCTATGTAGTCCCAATAGCCTTTTCCCATCAGGAAATTTGTCAACCTGAACCTCCAAGCATGGAAGTTATTCTTATCCAGCTTCTCAGCCACAATCTGTGTTATGCCATCATTAGACATCTTGCCAAACACACAATTTCACCAGAAAAACTGCACTCTGGTTTTTCCTGCACAAATGCTGTATTTTCTGCAGCGGTACTGTAGTACTCTCAAATGTCACAACCAGTGACTTCAATGTGCATACATACACCCAATGGCAACTGTAGACCTCTTTGCAGCACCCACAGTGTCTGCACAGTCAATCTGTCTTCCTGCAGTTCTTAAAACAGAGTTCTGCAGAGAATCGATGACTTACCCGCCGCAGTGCTCGAAATCGCCTGCTTTTTGAAAAACGGAGGTCCAGACGTGCCCGAAACGCGTTTTTGGCCCAAAAGTTGTAGTCCAATAGGACTGTATAGTTGTCCTATAGCTTTACTCCCACGAAGAAAGCTCCTCAATCAGAGACCGTTTGCCGGTGCCTCCCGTAGAGCTCCCGACAAGGGTGTAGTCACCAACACAATAGGGAAGAGTAGTTGAAGCTCTTACCCTCGTACCGCTTCCTGTGGTTCTCTTGCTGGCAGCTCAGCCCTTAGCACAAACCAGGCTCTGATACCATGAAAAGATGCAGGGGGGAAGAGAGCTTGAGCTCTTACAAGCACACACACACACTCACAAAACCCTAATAGAGAACACACAAGGTGAGAGGCTGAAAATTTTCTTCTTCTCTACTCAACACTCAACACACCATATACAAGATAAGAGTACTCATAATATGAAAGGTACTCAACCAATACATACACGGGTTCTCTATAGTGTGAACCCGACTAAATGAGCTGGCGCTATAACTATGCCAGTCTCTAGAATGGCTGTCACACAGCCTGTCATCCCACTGGCTGCATATCTCCCATGATCTCACCAACTGGTGTAAGTGTGGGGCCTATCCCCCAGCAGGCGGGTCATCAGTGGCCACCACCTCACTAGACGAGCTCGATATCTCAACATAGTTTATATCATGAACATGACTCCTATTGCAGCTAGACATGATGTAACTCTAGAGGAGAAGCAGGAAACCTGATTTGTCTCACTTGAAAGTTTTTAGATGTATTGCATATGTGCATATGCCAGATGAGTTGTGTACTAAGCTAGATCCCAAAGTAGAAAAATGTGTGTTTATTGGGTATTCCCTTGAGCAAAAGGAATATAGATGTTAGAATCCTACTATAGGGGAATTGAGGGTAAGCAGGGATATTGTATTTGATGAGATGAGTAGCCGGTATGCTGCTAAAAAAGATGTTGTTGGGGTTGATGTAAGTGGAAATGTGGCTGCACAGAATGCAAGTCAGCAATCACAGTCATTGAGTGGACTAGAAGAGTCCTCATCTAGTGGTTTTGTTGATAGACCATGGAGTGGCAGGCTACATCACAATACCAGTCCGGAAAATGTAGTTGGTACATCACATAAAGGTAAAGAGAAAGTGGTTGAGCCCCTTGGTATGCCTGATATTTTTGTAGGGATTCTCTTGTTGATAAAGATTCTAGTGGCTCAGAGATGAGCCTTGATGATTCCAGCAAAATGAGGACACTTGGTGTGAAGAAGGCTATGGAAGCCATGAATGTAAAGTTACGAAGATCTGGAAGAGTCAAAAACCCTGTGTAGAGGTTGACCTATGATGGTTATGTGGCACATCACTATGCTTATATAGCAAAAGTTATGTAGGTTGTAAAACCCACATGTTTTGATGAGGCTATTGGAAATGTGTGTTGGGAGAAAGCTATGAATGAGGAGATGGATACATTGTATGAAAATGAGACTTGGGATTTGGAGCCATTGCCTGAAGGCAAGAAATCTATTGGTTGTAAGTGGGTGTATAAGGTGAAACATAATAGTGATGGTAGCATAAACAAGTACAAGGCTAGACTGGTAGCCAAAGGATATGCACAAACACATGGGATTGATTATGAGGAGACATTTACCCTAGTTGCAAAGATGGCAACTACGAGAGTTGTGATTGTGGTGACTGCAGCTAAAGGTTGGTTTTTGCATTAGATGGATGTAAAAAATGCATTCTTGAATGGTGACTTGCAACAAGAAGTGTATATGGATTAGCCCACCAGGTTTTGAGGATACAGGTCATCAAGAGTATGTATATTGTGACAATCTTAGTAGTATACAGTTAGCTAGGAACCCAGTTTTCCATGCACAGATGAAACACATTGAGATACATTACCACTTTATCAGGGAGAGAGTCTTGGGCAGGCGACATCAACTTGGTCTATGCCAGCACACAGGATCAGGTCATTGACATCTTCACGAAGGCCTTGGGAGCTAAGAAGCTTCGCAAATTTTGAGATATGTTTGGAGTTCCTGAGATGGAGTTGAGCTTGAGGGGGAGTGTTGAGATGTCAAGCTCAACATTAAGTAACACTCACGAGGCACCTGCATGACCATTCAACATTTACATCATTGGTGGGTTTGGTAGTTGGCATCGACATATCTTCACCAGAGATTCTACAGCTAGACTACATCGACTAGTCGAGACCTAGCCACTCCACTTAGTGTTTTCACATTATGGACCGCTTGTATATACCCTATTATGTGTGTCAGTCACTTTATCTTCTTTGTAGACCTCTTTTTTGTGTGAAGAAGAAGAAGAATTTTAAGCCTCTCACCTTGTGTGTTCTCTTCTAGGGTTTGTGTGAGTGTGTGTGTGCTTGCAAGAGCTCAAGCTCTCTTCTCCCTTGTATCTTTTCAATAACCCTAGTACATTGATGTGTTATCACATAGCCTATAAACATTCAATAGCATATCACCCATAATCGCACCAACCCAACTAGTGATGTAAGTGGAAACACTATCACCTATGCGAGTCATCAATGTTTGTAGCACTAGAGCTGATCTTGATATCTCAACACTCCCCCTCTCAAGCTCAACTCCACACACCGTACTCCAAGTAAGCTCCTAAACTTATGGATTTTCTATGTACCCAATACCTTTGTGAAGATTTCAGAGCCACCTGATTTTGTATGCTACTGGATCTTGTTGTTGACCTGCTAGTCTCAACGGAGAGTCCAGAGTACTGTTTTGTGAGAAACAAGGATTGAATGGAAATGTTAAGTTATGACATCTGTAACCAATAATTGTTAATCAATGGATTGTTTTTAGAAGTTAAAGTTTACAGAGGAGTGTGTGCGTATCTGTATTCTAAAGCAAAAGTTAAGAAAGGCATTCAATTATGGGTGGGTGAGTACTTGTTTGGTTCTACTAATTCCAGTGGTTGGGCAGTGGCTAACCCATGGGCCGGATGGGGTTTTTGCTTGAATCAATAGAGTTTTATTCAGAAGTGAAGGAAGACCCTTCTCACAGCACTTTCTCAGGAGCCCCACCTCTTTCAAGGATTTAGAGGGATGAGCTTAGAAGTGAGAACCGGTGTTTTGGATGTCAGGTTTTTGGTCACCAGCTGAAATACTGCCCGACTCCTGCCATGTCAAGGGGTCAGGGAAGTCAAGGACCGAGAGTGCAAAGACCAGACCCTTCCTATCAATCAAATCAGGGTCCATCTTGTCAAATTCAGGGCAATCCTAAGAGAACTCCAGCTCAGCCATCTGCCTCTGTCCAGAGTAGCCTCAGAACTCCTTCTTAGAATTGGGGCAACCAAAGAGTTCCGCCTAAGACTGCAGCAGCCAGAGCAAATAGAATAGCAAAGGTAGTGGAAAAGGAAAGAGGACAGATTTATGCAGCAATTAAAAACCAAGAGCCAAATCGCCAATTCTCTCTCATTCATAATCTAGCTGAGTATCAGGGTAAGCCTTTTAAGCTTTTGATTGATTCAGGCAAAGCAGTACTCATTCTTTCATTTCCCTAGGATGCTTGCGTAACCTATGCAAGTTGAATTGGGAAGATTCTTTTCACTCACCTTGAGACAGATCGTATTCAGTTCAATCTAGATGGGAATTTAACTGACTGTCGGTTCAGAGTTATACCTTTGACGGGATCCTTGGAATGGATTCGCTCCACAAAAATCAAGCTGACATTCACTGTCATATAATGGAACCATTTCCTTCCGTGACCTTCACGAAAATAAAGTTCAAGGAACTGGAATTTCAGGATCCCCAAGTCTGCAGTTAGTAAAGGCTTCTAAGTTACTAAAAGGACTTAGAAAGAAGCAACTCATTTATGTTGTCAAAATGAATCCAGTAGACACAAAGTTAAAAGCTAAAGAACTTGAATGGTTAAGTGATTATGATTATTTATTCCCAATAGAATTAACAGAGATGCCTCCAATTCAGGAAGTAGATCATGAGATAGAATTGACCCCCGAGCTCAGCCAGTGGCCCTGCGCACATACAAAATGCTAGTACCTAAAGCCATCAAACTCAAGGAATAGCTTAGACAGCTGTTAGAACAAGGGTTTGTAAGACCTAGTGTTTCACCTTGGGGTGCACCAGTTCTCTTTCAAAAAAAGAAACATGGAATGCTAAGACTCTGTGTGGACTACAGAGGCCTAAATCAGCTGACAGTTAAGAATAAGTATCCTATCCCCAGAATTGATGAGCTTTTGGATAGGCTAAGTGGAGCCCAGATCTTCACAAAGATAGATCTCAAATTAGGGTATTATCAGATCAGGATTAATGAGCAAGATATCTCGAAGACAGCCATCAATACTCGATATGGGCATTATGAATTCATTGTCATGCCATTTGGATTGACAAATGTCCTAGCCACATTTAATCGCTTAATGCAAGACATTATCAGAGAATACTTGGATGATTTTGTTTTTGTTTTCTTTGATGTTATTCTGATTCACTCAAAGAATGCAGCTGACCATGAAGCTCATGTCAGAAAAGCTCTTGAGATTCTAAGGAAGCACCAACTCTTTGCAAAAAAGAGCAAATGCACTTTCTCTGCCAACAACCATGTTGAATACTTCAGCTTTCTAGAATCCAAAGATAAAATTTTTCCTGATTCCACTAAAGTCCAAGCAGTCATAGATTGGCCTGTACCAAAGATAGTGAAAGAAGTCAGAGGATTCTTGGTATTGAGTAGTTGGTATAGAATTTTTATACCAAAGTATGCTCTCATAGCTTCCCCCTGACTAATCTTCTCAAGAAGAATACCCCGTTTCAATGGTCTGCCAGGTGCCAAAGTGCTTTTGATAAGCTGAAAACCGCCTTGGTAAAACAAATCCTCTTCTAAAGCTGTCGGATTTCTCTCTACCCTTTGAGGTAGTAACTGATGCCAGTGGTTTTGCCCTAGGAGGTGCACTTATGTAGGAAGGTCATGCAGTGGCTTATGAATCCAAAAACTCAGAACGCATGAGAGAACACGACCTGGAACTACTTTCAGTAGTATATGCCTTGAAGTTGTGGAGACATTACCTACTGGGTCAAAGATTCACTTTGATGACAGATCATCAGAGCTTAAAGTGGATCTTCACTCAGAAGGATCTCAGCGTGCACAAAAGAAGGTGGATGCCGACCCTGCAAGAATTTGATTTTGAAATCAAGTACCGCCCATGCAAAGAAAATGTGGTAGGAGATGCCCTCACAGCAAAAAAACCTCCTTGCTTGCAACTACTGTAGTGTCAAATCCTTTGATTATTGAAGCAAGAGAGAAGATCATGTAGGATAGATTCTTTGGCCCTATTGCTACCCTACTTATACAGAAAAGCAAAACTCCACAAGAGTTCAACCGAGTTCAAGGGTACAGCCTGGATGATGGAATTATGTATTATGATCACAAGCTATGCATTCCCAATGATGAGAGAAGTAAGGGTCAAATTCTGAATGAGGCCCATGACAGCCTTATTGCAGGTCATCTAGGTTTCATCAAAACCTACGTCTGTGAAGAAAAGCTTCTTTTGGCCTGGTAAAAAAAAAAGGATGTGCTTAATCATGTACATCAGTGTCTGACCTGTCAGAAAGTCAAGGCCGAGAGAGTAAAAATGCCTGGGAAGTTACATCCATTAGACATCCCCCAAATGAAGTGGGAATGTATTAGTATGGATTTTATTACTGGATTACCTTCAGTGCAATCAGGTTGTTACAACTCCATCTTTGTGGTAGTTGATAGACTAACCAAAGTTGCCCATCTGATTCCAGTAAAAGAAACCTACACTACAGTGGATGTGGCCAGAGTGTTCCTCAAGGAAATCTTCAAATTGCATGGCCTACCCAGAAGAATAGTAAGTGATCGAGACCCCAAATTCACATCAAGATTCTGGACTGCATTTTTCGAAGTAGTAGGAACTTTCTTGGATCTCAGCACAGCTTACCACCCCGAGACCGATGGTCAATTAGAAAGGGTAAACCAAGTAATCGAAGATATACTTTGGTCATGCTATGGGCAGGGAACCCAAGAAGTGGCTAAGGTATCTGCACCTAGTTGAGTTCGCCTACAATGCTTCTTATCACCGAAGTATTGGGATAAGCCCTTTCAAAGGTCTATATTGACAAGATTGTTTAACTCCATTAACTTGGTCCGACCCATTGATTAGGGTGGAGATGTCCAGACAGATGCTTGACGACATGGAGCAATAGATGTAGTCAATTCACAAAGATATAAAAGCTGCCCAGGATAGACAGAAGTAGTATGCAGATAAGAAGAGGTCAGACAAAAAATTCGAAGAAGCAAATATGGTCTTCATTCGAGTACGCCCCAAAAAAAGTTCTCTATCTCTTGGGAAGTACAAGAAGTTATCCCCCAGATATTGTGGACCATATCTGATTACAAAGAAAGTAGGTGACTTAGCCTACGAGCTTCTTCTACCTCCTCATCTCAAAGTTCATAATGTATTTCATGTCAGCCTTCCTAAAAAGTATATACCAAGCCCGAATCATGTGCTTGATGATGAAATCTTAACTTCTTTAACCCAAGGGCAGATGGAACTCCAACCTGAAGAAATCCTTGATGTTCGAGAAAAGGTTCTCATCAGGAATCGAATTCTGAGAGAATTATTGGTTAAATGGAAGTTCTATCCTTTTGAAGATGCCACCTAGGAGAAAGAAGTCAAACTATTGCGGGATTACCCCAGTTTGCGAGATGAGGACATCTCGCGTTTTTCAAGTGGGAGAGAATGTAAGATTCCTCCCCATCCCCTCAAGATGTCCAGTATCTTCCCTTGTAATCAATCCCCTCTTCAGATTAATAAAAGATCTTGTTTCTACCTATATTTTGGATTAGAGAGAGAAAATGTTCTAGAGAGAGGTTATTCAGATTTTTCATATTTTTGGATGGAAAAATATCTCTTCTTATTAAAATAAATTCCCCCGAAACAGAAGTTCAAAAAGATTTTCAGAAGGTGCATTAGAAATAAATTATAATCTGTTCAAAAGGCCTTATCCTAAGAGTCCAGATTTTCTAAAAATTTTAAATTAAGGTTCTGAGGGGCCAATAAAATTCATCCAAATGTATGGAGGAGATAAATTAAACAAATAAAGAAAATTTCCCCAAAAATGAGTAAATACTCACATAAGATGAAGAGTGGACTAAGGACCAAAGGAAATACTAAAAAAATAAATTTTTGACACCTCAAGAGTGGGGATTCCCCCTCATGAAGGAGGCGCCTATTTCACATGTGTGGTGGAGTTTTAAATTCTCAAATATTGAGATAATTCATCTCTCCTCTCTCCTAATTCAAGTCTAGTTCCAAAAAGTAAGCTAAACTGACCCAAAAATGGTCAAAAATTGACCAAACTGATCTAGAAAATTCTAGAATCAGTTTGCTTGGTTAGAAGCTTACTTTTTCCTATAAATAGAATCCTCCCCCTTTGTAGAAGCTTAATAGTGTTTTATGCACTGTTACTCTACTCCACCCTAGAGCGAAAAACAGTGAATTTATTGATAATTCATTAGTTTTTGACCTTTCCCTCTTCAAAAGAATTGGTGGCCACTCTTGTTGCAAACAAGAGTAGATCCCTCAAACCATCAAGCCAAAAGAAAGCTCACAGAAATTCAAGTAAGCTAGAAATCCTACTTTTTCTTTATTCCTTTTATAATGGTTTTCTAATTTTTATTTTCTTTAAAATGAAAAATGATGTTATGCCTTGTTGGAAAGGCTTTCCCCCTCTCTTCATTCTAAATTCAGCCTTTCTTTATCCTAGATAAGTAATCAAATTGTTAGAATTAAACTTTTCATATTGTTTCTCTTTTAAAAGTTGAATTTGATCAGTTTAGAATGATTTAAACCATTTGGGATAATTTTTAAGTAACTTGAGGATTAAATAAATTGAAAAATGGTCAACCATACAAAGGAGGTTATGGTAAAGTTTTATTAAATTTTGTGAAATAAGTTTTATCTTTTATTATTCAAAAAGAGTAATCCTCACCATTTGTGTATTCTAAAAGTGTTATTTTCATTCTAGGCATAGAAAAATGTATAGTAGAAATATTTTTATTATAAAAGTGTTATTTCCATAAAAATTTAAATTCTATGCATAGAACATGCATATTGGTTATTTTTTAATTATAAAAGAGTGATTTTCATTAGATTTAAATTCTATGCATAGAAAGATGCATATTGGTTATTTTTTTATTATAAAAGAGTGATTTTCATTAGATTTAAATTATATGCATAGAAAGATGCATATTGGTTATTTTTTTATTATAAAAGAGTGATTTTCATTAGATTTAAATTCTATGCATAGAAAGATGCATATTGGTTATTTTTTGAAAACTTAGAAAAACTATCGAAGTTCGAAATTTTAGATAAATGATTCATTTATTCTTCATAGGAATTTGTGATGATTAGTTTAGAAATCAGTTAAGCAAATATTCAATGAATGAAATTCAGAATAATAGTAATTGAAATTTCACCCCCTTTCGAGAAAGGTAGTTCAGGAAGGACTTTACCAGACTCGAACCCAGAATCAGACTTTGACCAAGACCAGCTCCTTCGTCAGTTTCAAGAAAAGACGATGTGACCAGTTCAGGAAAGTTTCACTCAAATCACCCACCAAATCTGAAATCAAGTTAAGACCCTTGATTATGATCTGAGGATCAAGGTTACAGAATTTAGGAAATTCGGTTGGAATTTTAGACCTGTGATCTAGAAGTATTGGGATACGAATGTAAGATATACCCATTGTATTCAAAAGAAAATCAAAACTGAAAACTTGCATAGAAACCCTATTTTCTTAAAGGATTGTCTTACGCCATAATGCTACAAGGAGCATTTGGTATATGTGTTTTTCTAAGGGAAGTTCGGTTGCAATAGCTGACGGGGAGTGTTCAAAGGACGGCTCACGTGAGCGGCAAAAACTTGCCCAGGTCTTGATCAGCCTGGGTATGGTGAAAAATGGTGTGCTTCCGGTGCGATGGGCGAGAGCCGACGAAGCGGTCTGTGAGTGAAGTGCCAGGACACCTCAGGAGGATCCTGGAGGGTTCTGACCACGCGATGCACTGGCTCACGGTGCTTAGGACACCCGTGCGTATGTCGTGGAAGATACATATATGTATGATGAGACGAGAAAATTATTGTAATCTGTTACTGGATCTCGTTGCTGACCTGCTGGTCTCAACGGAGAGTCCAAAGTGATACTATTTTGTGAGAAACAAGGATTGAATGGAAATTCTGAGTTATGACATCTGTAACCAATAATTGTTTATCAATGGATTGTTTTTAAAAGTTAAAGTGTAAAGAGGAGTGTGTGCATATCTGTATTCTAAAGCAAAAGTTAAGAAAGGCATTCAATTATGGGTGGGTGAAGATCTGTTATTATTCTGAAAAGGGGATTGATTACAGTGGGGTTAGGCTGAAATCTGTAGAGTTTTAATAATAAAATTGATTAATAGGAGTACGCTTAGAACTCGACTAGTTAAATAAAAGCCAAAGACTTCTCTAATGAATAGATTAATAGCTGTGCCTGATTCAATTAGGACAAAAGCGTTGATCCCTTCAATTTAAGTCTGTAATAGTTTCCCTTCTATCTGGTTTATTCAGATGAAGGTTAGTTTAGTATCTTGACCTCGTTAGAAAATTTTGTTAAGAAAATAAATGGTGGAATCGTCCTCGTTTTTCGGGCATGGAAAATTTTCCTGGTTTCGGTTTTCGGAGTGATCACCAGCTTAGTATCATGTGCCCAAACATTCAAGGGCGGGGCCCCGAGTGAGAAACCCTGCCTCGCGCAAGAGGAAGCTACTTCCGTTGCTACCATCTGGGAATCGGGTGCGTAGAGGGGGCAGTTGGGATCTTACACAAGTACATGCTTATATAGCTCTCATGGAGCTCTCAACTCACAAGATGTGTGCACCCTAGTGCCAGTGTCCATAAATGCTCACACTACATGTGCTCCCTTGCACTTTCCATGTGCTACCTTTTTGACCTTTGACTTCATTTTTTACAAGTGACCAAACAAACCAACCTTTACCAATGTACCCTTACTCTATTCTTTTCTGATGTGCATGCTCCTCCCCTTACTCTATTCATGTTACACCCTCACACATTGCTCTTCTCAACACCTCCCCTCAATGTGATGAGGGTCTAACACCTAACATGTATTGACGTGACCTACTTTTTCTATACTTATATGGTTGGAGCAGTCCGTCTAGGTTGCTCTATGAGCTACAATGTTGGCTTTGTCTTGACGCTTTAGACACCATGAAAAGACGCAAGGGAGAAGAGAGCTTGAGCTCTTGTAAGCACACACACACTCACACCAACCCTACAAGAGAACACACAAGGTGAGAGGCTGAATATTCTTCTTCTTCGTCACACAACAAAAGAGTTCTACTAAGAAGATAAAGTGACTAACACACATAATAGAGTATATACAAGCGGTCCATAATGTGAACATGCTAAGTACAGTGGATAGGTGTGGACTAGTTTGTGTAGTCCAACTCTAGAATCTCTGGCGAAGATATGTTAGTGCCAGCTACCAAACCCGCCAGTGATATAAATGTCGAACAGTCATGCATGCGCCTCATGAGTGTCAGCTCACGTTGAGCTTGACATCTCAACACTCCCCCTCAAGCTCAACTCCAGCTCATGAACTCCAAGCATATCTTGAAATCTGTGAAGCTTCTCAGCTCCCAAGGCCTTCGTGTGAAGATGTCAGCAACCTGATTCTGTGTGCTGACATAGGCCAAGCCAATGTCTCTTGCTGCCAAGACTCTCTCCCTAATAAAGTGGTAATGTACCTCAATGTGTTTCATCCGCACATGGAAAACTTGGTTCCTGGCCAACTGTATACTGCTATGATTGTCACAATATATGACAATCTTTCTCCCCACATGCAACACCAAATTAGCAAGTAGCTTGCGTAACCAAAATACCCACATGCTGCCACTACTACAGCTCTTCTATACTCGACAAGGCAATTGTGGGCTGCTTCTTGCAGCTCCATGTCACGACACCACTCCCCAATGAAAATATAAATCCACTCGTAGATCTCCTGTCTGAGATGCTACCTACCCAATCTACATATGTGTACCCATATAGCTCTAATAGTACACTTGCTCCATAAAACAATGCATAATATATAGTGGCCCTCAAATACCGAAGTGTGCATTGCCACTGTCAAGATGTGGTTTGCGCAGAACCTGCATAAACTAGCTCTCTAAGCCAACAGTGACACTCAAATATGTCCTACTGATCGTGACATAGATCAAACTCCCGACAATCTTCTTGTACATATTGGGATCCCTCTAACACATAACTTGCATCCACACTAAGCTTTTCATTTTGATCGAACGGCACCAAGATTGACTTACAGTCAACCATCCCATACTTGGACAACATGTCCAATACATGCTCTCTTTGTTGACAGACAAATACCATGAGGTGTGTGAATGACCTCAATTCCCAAAAAGTAGTGCAGATCTCCCAAATTCTTCATCTCAAACTTCCTTTTGAGATGACTTTTCACACTTAATCTCATCCAAGTTGCCACCCCCAACACAATAAGATCATCTACATAGATAGTGATGATCACAATACCTTTATCACTCTTGCGCACATACAATGAGTGATCTGCATTGTTGAGATATCGAGCTCTAGTGAGGCGGTGGACACTGATGACCCGCCTGGGGGATAGGCCCCGCACTTACACCACTGGCATGGTTGGTGAGATCTTGGGTGATATGCGGCCAGTGGGATGACAGGCTATGTGAGAGCCACTCTAGAGACTGGCATAGTTATAGCGCCAGCTCATTTAGTCGGGTTCACACTATAGAGAACCTGTGTATGTATTTGGTTGAGTACCTTTCATATTGTGTGTACTCTTATTCTTATATATGGTGTGTTGAGTGTTGAGTAGAGAAGAAGAAGATTTTCAGCCTTTCACCTTGTGTGTTCTCTATTAGGGTTTTGTGAGTGTGTGTGTGTGTGCTTGCAAGAGCTCAAGCTCTCTTCCCCCCTGCATCTTTTCATGGTATCAGAGCCTGGTTCGTGCTAAGGGCTGAGCTGCAAGCAAGAGAACCACAGGAAGCGGTACGAGGGTAAGAGCTTCAACTACTCTTCCCTATTGTGTTGGTGACTACACCTTGTCGGGAGCTCTACGGGAGGCACCGGCAAACGGTCTCTGATTGAGGAGCTTTCTTCGCGGGAGTAAAGCTATAGGGCAACTATACAGTTCTATTGGACTACAATTTTTGGGCCAAAAACGCGTTTCGGGCGCGTCTGGACCTCCGTTTTTCAAAAAGTAGGCGATTTCGAGCACTGCGACGGGTAAGTCATCGATTCTCTGCAGAACTCTCTTTTAAGAACTATAGGAAGACAGATTGACTGTGCACACACTGTGGGTGCTGCAAAGAGGCCTACAGTTGCCATTGGGTGTATGTATGCACATTGAAGTCACTGTTGGTGACATTTGAGAGTACTACAGTACCGCTGTGCAGAAAATACAGCATTTGTGCAGGAAAAACCAGAGTGCAGGTTCTGGTAAAATTGTGTGTTTGGCAAGATGTCTAATGATGGCATAACACAGATTGTGGCTGAGAAGCTTGACAAGAATAACTTCCATGCTTGGAGGTTCAGGTTGACGAATTTCCTGATGGGAAAAGGCTATTGGGACTACATAGAAGGTGAGCATGAAGAGGCACCGGAGATACCGGATATAAATCCGACTGCTGCAGATGTGAAAGAGCTTAAAGACTGGAACCAAGGAGCCAGGAAGGTTATGTATTGGCTTTCCATTAGTATACAGGACACCATGATTGGGCACATTCAGGATGCCAAGTCCCCCAAGGAGGCATGGGACACCTTGGTAAAGCTTTATGAAACAAACACCAAGGCACGTAAGATACAGTTGAAGAATGAACTTCATACTATGGAGAAAACGAGCATGTCTGTGAATGACTATGCGCTGAAGATAAAGGGTATTGTGGAATCCCTTGCATCTATTGGTGTGTCAGTAGATGATGATGACAAGGTGGAAGTCTGTCTACGTGGTCTCGGGCCACAATACAAGGCGTTTAAGACGTCTATTCAGACTCGGAAAAACATTCCCAACTTTACAGATTTGGTGTCTATGCTGATTATCGAAGAGAAGAGCTTGGGTGAAGACCAACAGTCTTCACAAAGCAAAAACAGTTCAGAGCAATAGGCCTTCTACACGAGTTCAGAAAGAGGACAAGGTAGAGGAGGCCGTGGACGCGGTCAAGGAGGTGGCCGAACAGGTAATCAGAATTATGGTCAGCAGCAGCAACAACAACAACAGTCCCAGAATCAACAACAACAATAACAACACGCAGGTGGAAGAGGCAAATTCAGAGGCAGGGGGAGTCAAAGAGGCCGTGGAAATTGGCAAAGGCAATATAATGATGCACGTGAATGCTATTATTGTGGTAAGCCTGGACATGTGCAGTCAGAATGTTATAAGAAGCAGGCTGACATGCAAAATGGGAAAGTGCAGCAAAACAACTATGCATCCTCAAGCAGAAATAATGAGGATAATGAAAGGTTGTTTGTTATGCAGCATGTCGTGAATGCCATGTCTGAAAATGTTGATGCAGCACAAAAAGATAATATATGGTATGTGGATTCAGGCGCTTCGAACCACATGACGAGTCATGGGGAGTGGTTCAAGGAGATGAAAAACCCGGAAAGACCAGGTTTTGTGGAAACAGGGGATGACACTGCTCATCCAATTGCCCACATTGGAGATGTGCCATTGTCTATGCAGGATGGCAAAGTGAAGTACCTTGCAGATGTACTTCATGTACCGAACATAACAAAGAATCTGGTTTCAGTTGGCCAGATGATTGAGCAGGGTTTGCAGGTTCGGTTTAACCCTGATGGGTGTTATGTTGAAGATTTTAAAGACAAGTGCAGGTTGGTTGCAAAAGGCAACAGAGTGGGCAGAATGTTTACGTTGAATGTAAACATGCCTAAAATGAGTGCTGCGATGTTTGCAAATGGTTCAGGAGTTGTTGCAGACACAGACATATGGCATAAAAGAATTGGACATGTAAATGTGCAGAGATTGAAGTCTATGCAGACAAAAGGAATTGTGACAGGGCTGCCAAAATTTAAAGTGGAAGGTATGCAGAAAATATGTGAAGCATGCCAATTTGGGAAGCAAACAAAGCATGTGTTTCCACGTAACAGATACGTGAGCAGAAATGCACTAGATCTTGTGCATTCAGATGTATGGGGTCCTACAAAGACCATATCTATGGGAGGCTGCAGGTATTATGTGACTTTCATTGATGACCACACAAGGAAAGTGTGGGTATATTTCATGAAAGAGAAGAGTGAGGTGTTCACTCACTTTCAGAATTTCAGAGTTTTGGTTGAAAAGCAAACAGGGAAATATGTAAAGTGCCTAAGGTCAGATGGAGGGGGAGAGTACTTCTCCAATGAGTTCTCTGAATTTTTGAAGAAGAATGGTATTCGGAGACAGTTTACATGCAGATACACTCCGCATCAAAATAGAGTTGCTGAGCGGAAAAACAGGCACATTGCTGAGATTGCGCGAGCATTGATGGAAGAGAAGAATATGCCGCATTGCTATTGGGCTGAGGCTATTTCTACAGCAGTATACATCATGAACAGGACTCCAACTGCAGCCATACATGATGTAACTCCAGAGGAGAGGTTTACTGGCAGAAAACCTGATTTGTCTCATCTGAAAGTCTTTGGATGCATTGCATATGTGCATGTGCCAGATGAGCTGAGAACTAAGCTGGATCCGAAAGCTGAAAAATGTGTTTATTGGATATTCCCTTGAGCAAAAGGGATACAGGTGTTTTAAACCCTGCTACACGTTGTTGAGATATCGAGCTCGTCTAGTGAGGCGGTGGCCACTGATGACCCGCCTGGGGGATAGGCCCCACACTTACACCACTGGCATGGTTGGTGAGATCATGGGAGATATGCGGCCAGTGGGATAACAGGCTGTGTGACAGCCACTCTAGAGACTGGCATAGTTATAGCGCCAGCTCATTTAGTCGGGTTCACACTATAGAGAACCCGTGTATGTATTAGTTGAGTACCTTTCATATTGTGTGTACTCTTATTCTTGTATATGGTGTGTTGAGTGTTGAGTAGAGAAGAAGAAGATTTTCAGCCTCTCACCTTGTGTGTTCTCTATTAGGGTTTTGTGAGTGTGTGTGTGTGCTTGCAAGAGCTCAAGCTCTCTTCCCCCTTGCATCTTTTCATGGTATCAGAGCCTGGTTCGTGCTAAGGGCTGAGCTGCAAGCAAGAGAACCACAGGAAGCGGTACGAGGGTAAGAGCTTCAACTACTCTTCCCTATTGTGTTGGTGACTACACCCTTGTCGGGAGCTCTACGGGAGGCACTGGCAAACGATCTCTGATTGAGGAGCTTTCTTCGCGGGAGTAAAGCTATAGGGCAACTATACAGTCCTTCGGGCCGAAAACGCGTTTCGGGCCGAAATCGCATTTCGGGCGCGTCTAGACCTTTGTTTTTCAGAAAGCAGGCGATTTCGAGCACTGCAGGTAAGTCATCGATTCTCTGTAGAACTCTCTTTTAAGAACTGCAGGAAGACAGATTGACTGTGCAGACACTGTGGGTGCTGTAAAGAGGTCTACAGTTGCCATTGGGTGTATGTATGTGCATTGAAGTCACTGGTTGTGACATTTGAGAGTACTGCAGTACCGCTGTGCAGAAAATACAGCATTTGTGCAGAAAAACCAGAGTGCAGTTTCTGGTAAAGTTGTGTGTTTGGCAAGATGTCAAATGATGGGATAACTCAGATTGTGGCTGAGAAGCTGGATAAGAATAACTTCCATGCTTGGAGGTTCAGGTTGACGAATTTCCTGATGGGAAAAGGTTATTGGGACTACATAGAAGGTGAGCATGAAGAGGCACCGGAGATACCGGATATAAATCCGACTGCTGCAGATGTGAAAGAGTTTAAAGACTGGAACCAAGGAGCCAGGAAGGTTATGTATTGGCTTTCCATTAGTATATAGGACACCATGATTGGGCACATTCAGGATGCCAAGTCCCCCAAGGAGGCGTGGGACACCTTGGTAAAGCTTTATGAAACAAATACCAAGGCTCGTAAGATACAGTTGAAGAATGAACTTCATACTGTGGAGAAAAAGAGCATGTCTGTGAATGACTATGCGCTGAAGATAAAGGGTATTGTGGAATCCCTTGCATCTATTGGTGTGTCAGTAGATGATGATGACAAGGTGGAAGTCTGTCTACGTGGTCTCGGGCCACAATACAAGGCGTTCAAGACGTCCATTCAGACTCGGGAAAACATTCCCAACTTTACAGATTTGGTGTCTATGCTGATTATCGAAGAGAAGAGCTTGGGTGAAGACCAACAGTCTTCACAAAGCAAAAACAGTTCAGAGCAACAGGCCTTCTACACGAGTTCAGGAAGAGGACGAGGTAGAGGAGGCCGTGGACGCGGTCAAGGAGGTGGCCGAACAGGTAATTAGAATTATGGCCAGCAGCAGCAGCAGCAACAACAGTCCTAGAATCAACAACAACAACAACAACACGCAGGTGGAAGAGGCAAATTCAGAGGCAGGGGGAGTCAAAGAGGCCGTGGAAATTGGCAAAGGCAATATAATGATACACGTGAATGCTATTATTGTGGTAAGCCTGGACATGTGCAGTCAGAATGTTATAAGAAGCAGGCTGACATGCAAAATGGGAAAGTGCAGCAAAACAACTATGCATCCTCAAGCAGAAATAATGAGGATAATGAAAGGTTGTTTGTTATGCAGCATGTTGTGAATGCCATGTCTGAAAATGTTGATGCAACACAAAAAGATAATGTATGGTATGTGGATTCAGGCACTTCGAACCACATGACGAGTCATGGGGAGTGGTTCAAGGAGATGAAAAACCCGGAAAGACCAGGTTTTGTGGAAACAGGGGATGACACTGCTCATCCAATTGCCCACATTGGAGATGTGCCATTGTCTATGCAGGATGGCAAAGTGAAGTACCTTGCAGATGTACTTCATGTACCGAACATAACAAAGAATCTGGTTTCAGTTGGCCAGATGATTGAGCAGGGTTTGCAGGTTCGGTTTAACCCTGATGGATGTTATGTTGAAGATTTTAAAGACAAGTGCAGGTTGGTTGCAAAAGGCAACAGAGTGGGCAGAATGTTTACGTTGAATGTAGACATGCCTGAAATGAGTGCTGCGATGTTTGCAAATGGTTCAGGAGTTGTTGCAGACACAGACATATGGCATAAAAGAATTGGACATGTAAATGTGCAGAGATTGAAGTCTATGCAGACAAAAGGAATTGTGACAGGGCTGCCAAAATTTAAAGTGGAAGGTATGCAGAAAATATGTGAAGCATGCCAATTTGGGAAGCAAACAAAGCATGTGTTTCCACGAAACAGATATGTGAGCAGAAATGCACTAGATGTTGTGCATTCAGATGTATGGGGTCCTACGAAGACCATATCTATGGGAGGCTGCAGGTATTATGTGACTTTCATTGATGACCACACAAGGAAAGTGTGGGTATATTTCATGAAGGAGAAGAGTGAGGTGTTCACTCACTTTCAGAATTTCAGAGTTTTGGTTGAAAAGCAAACAGGGAAATATGTAAAGTGCCTAAGGTCAGATGGAGGGGGAGAGTACTTCTCCAATGAGTTCTCTAAATATTTGAAGAAGAATGGTATTCGGAGACAGTATACATGCAGATACACTCCGCAGCAAAATGGAGTTGCTGAGCGGAAAAACAGGCACATTGTTGAGATTGCGCGAGCATTGATGGAAGAGAAGAATATGCCGCATTGCTATTGGGCTGAGGCTGTTTCTACAGTAGTATACATCATGAATAGGACTCCAACTGCAGCCATACATGATGTAACTCCAGAGGAGAGGTTTACTGGCAGAAAACCAGATTTATCTCATCTGAAAGTCTTTGGATGCATTGCATATGTGCATGTGCCAGATGAGCTGAGAACTAAGCTGGATCCGAAAGCTGAAAAATGTGTGTTTATTGGATATTCCCTTGAGCAAAAGGGATACAGGTGTTATAACCCTGCTACACATGAGTTGAGGGTAAGCAGGGATGTTGTATTTGATGAGATGAGCAGCTGGTATGCTGCTGAAAAAGAAGCTGTTGGGGCTGATTTGAGTGGAAGTGTGGTTGCACAGAATGCAGGTCAGCAATCACAGTCTTTGAGTGGACCAGGAGAGTCCTCATCTAGTGGGTATGTTGATAGACCATGGAGTGGTAGGCTGCGTCATAATACCAGCCCTACAAATGTGATTACTACATCACGTAAAGGAAAAGAGAAAGTGGTTGAGCCCCTTGGTATGCCTGACATTTCTGCAGGGCATTCTCATGTTGATGGAGAGTCTAGTGGCTCAGATATGAGCCTTGATGAGGAGCTTGGGATCCCAGCTCTATGAGAACACCTGGTGTAAAGAAGGCTATGGAAGCCATGAATGAAAAGCTGCGAAGATCAGGGAGAGTGAAGAACCCGGTGCAAAGATTTACATATGATGGTTATGTGGCACATCACTATGCATATATGGCAAAGGTTGTGCAGGTTGTAGAGCCCACATGCATTGATGAGGCTGTTGGAAATGTGTGTTGGGAGAAAGCTATGGATGAAGAGATGGATGCACTATATGGAAATGAAACTTGGGACTTAGTGCAATTGCCTGAAGGCAAGAAAGCCATTGGATGCAAGTGGGTGTACAAAGTTAAACATAACAGTGATGGAAGCAAAAACAGGTACAAGGCTAGATTGGTAGGCAAAGGATATGCGCAGACATATGGGATTGATTATGAGGCACTATATGGAAATGAAACTTGGGACTTAGTGCAATTGCCTGAAGGCAAGAAAGCCATTGGATGCAAGTGGGTGTACAAAGTTAAACATAACAGTGATGGAAGCATAAACAGGTACAAGGCTAGATTGGTAGGCAAAGGATATGCGCAGACATATGGGATTGATTATGAGGAAACTTTCAGCCCAGTTGCCAAGATGGCAACGGTGAGAGTTGTGATAGCAGTGGCTGCGTCAAAGCAATGGTCTTTACATCAGATGGATGTAAAGAATGCATTCTTGCATGGGGATTTGCAAGAAGAGGTGTATATGTTGCAGCCACCTGGTTATGAGGATGTGAGTCACCCCGAGCATGTTTGCAGGTTGAAGAAAGCCTTGTATGGCTTAAAGCAAGCACCAAGAGCATGGTCTGACAAGATTTCTGAATATCTTGTCACTATTGGCTTTCATGTAGCCAATGCAGATTTCTCGCTGTATGTGAGACATGGTGATAGAGGAGTTGTGCTTGTTGTCATCTATGTAGATGACTTGATCATTACGGGGGACCATGATGCAGAGATCTTTGATGTAAAGATCTTGCTTAGACAGAAGTTCGAGATGAAGGATCTGGGGGAGCTCAGATATTTCTTGGGCATTGAGGTGATTAGGTCACCACATGGTATTGGATTACTGCAGAGACAGTATGGCTTGGACATGTTGTCCAAGTATGGTATGACAGGCTGTAAGCCTATTTCTGTGCCATTGGATCAGAATGGCAAGTTGAGTGCAGATTCAGGAGAGATCTTGGAGGATCCTACTATGTACAGACGCATAGTAGGAAGTTTGATCTACATGACGATCACCAGACCAGATTTGAGCTATGCTGTTGGGTTGGTGAGTCAGTTTACGCAGGTTCCACGGAAACTGCATTTGGATGCTGTGAGACGCATACTGAGGTATGTGAAGTCTACTTTACATTGTGGACTATTCTATGAGACTGAGACAGAGATATGTGTACATGGGTACACAGATGCTGATTGGGCTGGTAGTATCTCAGATAGAAGATCTACCAGTGGATTCATGTTTTCTTTGGGGAGTGCTGCTGTGACTTGGAGCAGCAAGAAGCAGCCTACGGTTGCTCTATCGAGTACAGAGGCCGAGTACAGAGGAGCTGCTATGGCAGCATGTGAGATAGCTTGGTTGAGGAAGCTACTTGCAGATTTGGGTCTATCAGTGGATAGACAGAGGCCGAGTACAGAGGCCGAGTACAGAAGCCGAGTACAGAGGAGCTGCTATGGCAGCATGTGAGATAGCTTGGTTGAGGAAGCTACTTGCAGATTTGGGTCTATCAGTGGATAGACAGGTTGTCATTTTCTGTGACAATATTAGCAGTATACAGTTGGCCAGGAACCCAGTCTTTCATGCTCGTACGAAGCACATAGAGGTCCACTACCACTTCGTCAGAGAGAAGGTCTTGGCAGGAGACCTTGACCTTGTTTATTTCAGCACAGAGGATCAGGTAGCTGACATCTTCACCAAAGCATTGGGTACAGAGAAGCTCCGCAGATTCAGGGCTTTGCTTGGTGTACATGAGATGGAGTTGAGCTCGAGGGGGAGTGTTGAGATATCGAGCTCGTCTAGTGAGGCGGTGGCCACTGATGACCCGCCTGGGGGATAGGCCCCACACTTACACCACTGGCATGGTTGGTGAGATCATGGGAGATATGCGGCCAGTGGGATGACAGACTGTGTGACAGCCATTCTAGAGACTGGCATAGTTATAGCGCCAGCTCATTTAGTCGGGTTCACACTATAGAGAACCCGTGTATGTATTGGTTGAGTACCTTTCATATTGTGTGTACTCTTATTCTTGTATATGGTGTGTTGAGTGTTGAGTAGAGAAGAAGAAGATTTTCAGCCTCTCACCTTGTGTGTTCTCTATTAGGGTTTTGTGAGTGTGTGTGTGTGCTTGCAAGAGCTCAAGCTCTCTTCCCCCTGCATCTTTTCACACGTGAGTTGAGAGTAAGCAGGGATGTTGTCTTTGATGAGATGAGCAGCTGGTATGCTGCTGAAAAAGAAGCTATTGGGGCTGATGTGAGTGGAAGTGTGGTTGCACAGAATGCAGGTCAGCAATCACAGTCTTTGAGTGGACCAGGAGAGTCCTCATCTAGTGGGTCTGTTGATAGACCATGGAGTGGCAGGGTGCGTCATAATACCAGCCCTGCAAATGTGATTACTACATCACATAAAGCAAAAGAGAAAATGGTTGAGCCCCTTGGTATGCCTGACATTTCTGCAAGGCATTCTCATGTTGATGGAGAGTCTAGTGGCTCAGATATGAGCCTTGATGAGGAGCTTGGGATCCCAGCTATGAGAACACCTGGTGTAAAGAAGGCTATGGAAGCCATGAATGAGAAGCTGCGAAGATCTGGGAGAGTGAGAAATCCTGTGCAGAGATTTACCTATGATGGTTATGTGGCACATCACTATGCATATATGGCAAAGGTTGTGCAGGCTGTTGAGCCCACATGCATTGATGAGGCTATTGGAAATGTGTGTTGGGAGAAAGCTATGGATGAGGAGATGGATGCACTATATGGAAATGAAACTTGGGATTTAGTGCAATTGCCAGAAGGCAAGAAAGCCATTGGATGCAAGTGGGTGTACAAAGTTAAACATAACAGTGATGGAAGCATAAACAGGTACAAGGCTAGATTGGTAGGCAAAGGATATGCGCAGACATATGGAATTGATTATGAGGAAACTTTCAGCCCAGTTGCCAAGATGGCAACGGTGAGAGTTGTGATAGCAGTGGCTGCATCAAAGCAATGGTCTTTACATCAGATGGATGTAAAGAATGCATTCTTGCATGGGGATTTGCAAGAAGAGGTGTATATGTTGCAGCCACCTGGCTATGAGGATGTGGGTCACCCCGAGCATGTTTGCAGGTTGAAGAAAGCCTTGTATGGCTTAAAGCAAGCACCAAGAGCATGGTCTGACAAGATTTCTGAATATCTTGTCACTATTGGCTTTCATGTAGCCAATGCAGATTTCTCATTGTATGTGAGACATGGTGATAGAGGGGTTGTGCTTGTTGTCATCTATGTAGATAACTTGATCATTACGGGGGACCATGATGCAGAGATCTTTGATGTAAAGATCTTGCTTAGACAGAAGTTCGAGATGAAGGATCTGGGGGAGCTCAAATATTTCTTGGGCATTGAGGTGATTAGGTCACCACATGGTATTGGATTACTGCAGAGACAGTATGGCTTGGACATGTTGTCCAAGTATGGTATGACAGGCTGTAAGCCTATTTCTGTGCCATTGGATCAGAATGGCAAGTTGAGTGTAGATTCAGGAGAGATATTGGAGAATCCTACTATGTACAGGAGCATAGTAGGAAGTTTGGTCTACATGACGATCACCAGACCAGATTTGAGCTATGCTGTTGGGTTGGTGAGTCAGTTTATGCAGGTTCCACGAAAACCGCATTTGGATGCTGTGAGACGCATACTGAGGTATGTGAAGTCTACTTTACATTGTGGACTATTCTATGAGACTGGGACAGAGATATGTGTACATGGGTACACAGATGCTGATGTGTGGATTCATGTTTTCTTTGGGGAGTGCTGCTGTGACTTGGAGCAGTAAGAAGCAGCCTACGGTTGCTCTATCGAGTACGGAGGCCGAGTACAGAGGAGCTGCTATGGCAGCATGTGAGGTAGCTTGGTTGAGAAAGCTACTTGCAGATTTGGGTCTATCAGTGGATAGACAAGTTGTCATTTTCTGTGACAACATTAGTAGTATACAGTTGGCCAGGAACCCAGTCTTTCATGCTCGTACGAAGCACATAGAGGTCCACTACCACTTCGTCAGAGAGAAGGTCTTGGCAGGAGACCTTGACCTTGTTTATGTCAGCACAGAGGATCAGGTAGCTGACATCTTCACCAAAGCATTGGGTACAGAGAAGCTCCGCAGATTCAGGGCTTCGCTTGGTGTACATGAGATGGAGTTGAGCTCGAGGGGGAGTGTTGAGATATCGAGCTCTAGTGAGGCGGTGGACACTGATGACCCGCCTGGGGGATAGGCCCCGCACTTACACCACTGGCATGGTTGGTGAGATCTTGGGTGATATGCGGCCAGTGGGATGACAGGCTATGTGACAGCCACTCTAGAGACTGGCATAGTTATAGCGCCAGCTCATTTAGTCGGGCTCACACTTTAGAGAACCCGTGTATGTATTTGGTTGAGTACGTTTCATATTGTGTGTACTCTTATTCTTATATATGGTGTGTTGAGTGTTGAGTAGAGAAGAAGAAGATTTTCAGCCTTTCACCTTGTGTGTTCTCTATTAGGGTTTTGTGAGTGTGTGTGTGTGCTTGCAAGAGCTCAAGCTCTCTTCCCCCCTGCATCTTTTCATGCATCTGCCATATAAAAGCCAATAGTGGCAAGATACTCAACAATCTTGTCATGGCATGCTCGTTGAAAGATCCCTGCCCCCTCTGCGCAACGAATTCCGGGGTGCTAGCAGCGGAAGTAGCACTTCTTGCGCAAGGCAAAACTTCTCACTTCCTTGGGGCCTTGCCCACCACGGATATCCGGACAAGAGACTAATCCCTCGGTTCTTCCAAAACCAAACCCGAAAAAACTTTCCTCACTCAGCAGACATGGGTGATTCCTCTAGGATATTTTATTCTAATGTAGTCAAGGTAATCACTAACCAAACTGATATCTGACCAAACCCGTAAGTCTCATCGTCAAATCAAGGAAGAGTCTTACACTTGGATCATAGAGTCCAACGCTTTTTTCCTCATCAAGAGGCACAGTCGTTAATTCTTTTCCATAGAACAAGGGTTATCCGGGATTTACTTCAACTATCATAACTTAACAAAATTGAGTCTCATTTTAGGGATCCATCAGTCCAGCCTACCCCATCCAATCCCATGGGTTATCCAACCGCCCAACCACTGTAGGGATAGGATCCATTTAGAAATGTGGTTATGTTTTGACCCGGGTACCAGGGAAAAGAGTTCCCAAGCCTCCTAGCCGGCGCTTCAAGCAAACTTCAAGATAGTCACCACTTACAGACCCAATATAAAATTGCGTGTTTCACAGATTCATCTGTTTCACAGATTGAGCTGTCTTTAAAATAATATTTTAATGAAACCATAGTATCACTGATCATAATCCTCCAAAATATCTAGCTTGAATTCTAATTTCTAATCATTCCTTCATCGGTGTACCTATGGCATCATTGGCAACCAGAACACTCACCACCTGTTCACCCGACAATATGATCACATAAGAAAATCCAGATGGACTCTCCGTTGAAGATCAACAAGATCAACCAACAGATCCATATAAAAGATCCATGGACTCATCCGTTGAGGAACAGCAAGGATAATCAACCAGATCCATGCCCGAGTTCAAAAAACAACTCTAACACCTTGTTCCATTTTTCTTCCCCGACGCACGTGTGGGTATCTTCGGCAACCCAAAGCCAGAGCACTGTATGGTCAGCACCCTCTAGGCTCCTTCGCAGGTCACCTAGCGCTTCACTCATAGGCCGCTTTCTTGGTCACTCATCCATCGTACCGGAAGCTCACCATTTAAATCGAACCGAGGCTGGTCAAGACCTCGGCCGACCTTGCTACACGAGACATCCTCCATTGACTCTCCGTTAGTAGCTGTTGCAACTTTATCACTTAGGTCTCCACGACCTCATTGACAAGATGGGCAAAATGCTTCCCCAACATTCTTGACATAAGACAGTCATTTAAAAACAAGTTTCATAAATACAGTTTCTAACAAACTCTCATCTTTCCACACTGTTCCACATCATTTCTCATTATTCCACATTCTTCTACATCAATTCACATTGCTTATTCCACATCCAGTCATATGTATTCCCATCGTCCTTCATCCATTCTCATCATCCAATCACATTATATTACATCTCATCACATCTATCCTCATCACATTACATCACAACATATCCACATTGCATCTCATCCATTCATATCACATCATATCCATCTACATTCATTCAGATCCACATCACATCCACATATCATCACATCACGTTCACATCTATTTACATTAATTCACATCCATTCACATCTACCCAACTCCACATCACATCACATCTCATCTATCCACATCATATCTCATCCATTATATCTAACCAGATCCACTGAATCACATCACATCCATTCACATCTCATTACATCACATTCACATCTCACCACATCTCACCTCATCCACTCACATCTCATCACATCCATTCACATCCATCACACCCATTCACATCCCACATTCATTCACATGCATATCTATCACATCACAACTCATTCACATCCATCACACCCATTCACATCCCACATTCATTCACATGCATATCTATCACATCACAACTCATTCTCATCCATTTACGTCACATCACATCCTTTCACATATCATCACATCTCATTCTCATCCATTTACATCACATCACATCCTTTCACATATCATTCTCATCCATTTACATCACATCACATCTTTTCACATATCATTAAACATCTTATTCACATCTCATCACATCCACATCCACATCCATTTACATCACATCACATCTCATCCACATCGCATTACATCCACATCCACATCTATTTACATCACATCACATCTTATCACATCCACATCCACATCCATTTATATCACATCACATCTCATCCACATCCACATCCACATCCATTTACATCACATCACATCTCATCCACATCCACATCCATTTACATCACATCACATCTCATCCACATCTCATCACGTCCACTCACATCTCATCACATCCATTCACATCGCATTCACATTTAGTACCATTTTCTACTTTCAATATCGACAGGACTTTTCTAAGTTTTTGCCAATTACTTGGCCTAGTTAAAGGTCCTTTTTCTTGATGTATATTTTCATATTTTTTTCTCAAATTTATCAAGTGAAATATATTGAATATTCTTCTTTTGAGTAAAAGATTCGTGGGATTTACAAAAATCAATTCTACCCATATTTTTCAATAAAATTAATAATGCTCAAAATTCCACTTTTGATAAATACTCATAATTTGAATTATGCCAAAAATACCTCTTTTACCATTTAATTACTTGGATCTCAAATATCATGGGAATTTCTCTTTTTACATAAAAATAAATTTACCAAAAATTCTTCTTTTACCATTTAATTACTTGGGTCTCAAATATCATGGGAATTTATCTTTTTGTATAAATTTTTTTTAAACAAAAATTTACTCTTTTCTCATAATCAATTAATTGTGCATAATTATAAAAAAATTATCTCATGAATATGATGAAAATCATTTATTTTGCATAGGATGTCCAATCCTAGAATATGGTAGGAAGTCCCCTTTTAGCATTATGCATAAAAATAAGATATGTATTATTTTTTAAAAATTTTACCATAGCTTCGCTGCTATTACTGATAATTCTCAATTTTTTTCTTAAAGAATAAAAGCTTGAAAATATGATAGTAGTTCCTCTTTTATGCTTAAAATCAAACTATGAATTTAAATCATAATTTTAATCGTAATCATAAACTTAATTATGATTATCCCACTAGATTAAGCTCATTCCATTATTTCTCTTTTCCCAAATTGATAGGATAATCTATTTCTCATTTAGAATCAATCAAAGTAGTTTTTAACTACTTTATAAATAATCTAAAAGAAATAACCATTATTTTGTTAACACAAAATCATAAAAATACCATTTTCTTAATCTCTAGCTTAACAAGCCTAGAGTTTAGCTTTGAATTAAGAGACTATCATTGAGAAGCATCCTTTTTCAAGGGATTTAGCCATAAAGATGGCTATTCTTTTAGAGAGAGAGAGAGAGATTTACTTAAAGAAAGCATTATAAAAAAGTATAAAGATTAACTTTCTCTTAATTAAGCATTAAAACTTTAAGAAAAAGCTTGATTTGAATTAAAACAATTATTTAGAAAGCTTCTCAAGCTTGAGAGGGGTTGAGAAGAAGAAAGTCATTGAGATAAATTAGAAAAAACCATAAAAATCGATTTTACCTCCAAGTTTGGCTTGATTCTCTATTAGGAGTGAAGCCTTTACCAATAAATTGGTCCACCAAGAGGAGAAGAGCAGCTCCAAGAGTTGTTGTAGAGAGAGAGAACTCCAACCTCCCAAGATAGAGGAAAATTTAAAGGATAATAGAAAATATGATTATTTTAATATAATACTGGCATAGTATAGCTCTAATATTTTATTACAAATTATTGAGGGTCTATTTATAGGTGAGAGAGGCCACTAGCCAAGTCCAACTGGGTTCTAGAATTTTCCAGGTTCAGTTTGACTCAATTTGGACAAGATTTGGACCAGTTTGGCTCCCTTTTTTATTTGGTTTGATCCAAGAGAGAGGAGAGATAAAAATATCACAATTTTTTTGAATTAAAAACCCTTCCACACATGTGAAAGAGGAACCTACCTCAAGAGTCCCCCTTTCCTTACCAAGGTGTCAAAAATGCATCATTATTCTAAAATATCTCATTTTTAGTAATATCTCATAATTTTTAACTAATAAACCTTGTACTCAGTCAACTCTTCATCTTATGTGAGAATTTACTCATTTTTAGGTATTTTCTTTTATTCTTTGTATTTATATCATCTCAACACTTGGATTAATCCAATTGGCCCATTGGAACCTTAATTAAACCATAATCTAATGTAGACCCTTAGGCTAAGGTCCCTTATACTATTTTCAATTAATTCCTAATGCACATTAGAAAGTTCATTTTGAACTTCTATTTCAGGGGAAACCAATTTAGACACTAGGAGGATTTTTATATCCAAAGATATCTCAATTTTAGATTATCTCTCTCTAGATATTTTCTCTCTCTAAGCCAAAATAGGGTAAAACAAGATCTTTCTTTTATTTCAAAGAGGGGAATAATTACAAGAACAAAAGGGGAGGTTCTTATACCTTTACACCTCAAAAGTTGGAGGGAGGAATCTTACACTCGTGGAGCTTGCTTCACCCCATACAAGGCCTTACGAAGCTTACATACATACTCTGGGTGACCTGTATCCTCACAACCTATAGTGGTTAATCCATATACACCTCTTCTTGCAAGTCACCATGTAAGAACACATTTTTTACATCCATCTGATATAAAAACCAGCCTTTAGCAGCCACCGTAATCACATCTCTCATAGTTGTCATCTTTGCAACCGGGGCAAATGTCTCCTCATAATCAATCCCATGTGTTTGCACATATCCTTTCACTACCAATCGAGCCTTGTACTTGCTTATGCTACCACCAGTGTTATGTTTCACCTTATTATACACACCCATTTACAACCAATAGCTTTCTTGCCTTCAAGCAATGACACCAAATCCCAACTCTCATTTCCACACAATGCATCCATATCCTCATCCATACCTTTCTCCCAACACACATTTCCAATAGCCTCATCAAAATATGTGGGTTCTATAACCAACACAACTTTTGCCATATAGGCATAGTGATGTGCCACATAACCATCATAAGTCAACCTTTGTACAAGGTTTTTGACTCTTCTAGATGTTTGTAACTTTGCATTCATGGCTTTCATAGCCTTCTTCACACCAGGTGTCCTCATTGCTAGAATCCCAAGCTTCTCACATCAAGGCTCATCTTCGAGCCACTAGACTCTTCATCAACAAGAGAATTCCCTGCAAAAATATCAAGCATACCAAGGGTCTCTTTGCCTTTATGTGATGTACCAATTACATTATCAGTACTGGCATTATGACGCAGCTTGCCACTCCATGGTCTATGAACAGAACCATTGGATGAGGACTCCCCTAGTCAACTCAATGACTATGATTGTTGACTTGCATTATGTGCAACCACGTTTCCACTTACATCAGCCCCCAACAACATCCTTTTCAACAACATACGAGCTACTCATCTCATCAAATACAACATCACTGCTTACCCTCAATTCATGTGTAGCAGGATTATAGCATCTATATCTCTTTTTCTCAAAGCAATACCCAATAAACACACATTTTTTTGCCTTTGGATCTAGCCTAGTATGCAACTCATCTGGCACATGCACATATGCAATACATCCAAAAACTTTCAAGAGACAAATCAAGTTTCTTGCCAAGAAACTTCTCCTCTGGTGTTACATCATGTATGGCTACAGTAGGATTCCTGTTCATGATATAAACTACTATAGACATAGCCTCAGCCCAATAACTATGCGGCATATTCTTCTCTACCATCAATGCTCGTGCTATCTCTCCAATGTGCCTATTTTTCAGCTCAGCAACTCCATTTTGTTGCGGAGTGTATCTACATGTAAATTATCTGTGAATGCCATTCTTTTGTAAGAATTCAGAGAACTCATTGGGGAGAAGTATTCTCCCCCTCCATTTGACATTAGGCATTTCACATGCTTTTTTGTCTATTTTTCAGTCATCACTCTAAAATTTTAAAAATGAGTGAACACTTCACTCTTCTCCTTCATGAAATACACCCACACTTTCCTCGCATGGTCATTAATGAATGTTACATAGTACTTGCAGCCACCCATAGACACAATCTTTGCAGGACCCCATACATCTGAATGCACAACATCTCAATGCACAACATCTAGTACATTCCTGCTCACATTTATGTCGTGGAAATACATGCTTTGTTTGCTTTGGAAATTGACATGCTTCACATACCCTCTGCATACCTTCAACCTTAAACTCTCTCACAATTTCTTTAGTCTACATAGACTTCATTCTTTACATATTTACATACCCAATTCTGTTATGCCAAATGTCTGTATCTGCAACAACAACTCCTAAACCATTTGCAAACATTGTAGCACTCACTTCAAGCTATGCATTCTGCCCACTCTGTTGCCTTTTGCAACCAACATGCACTTATCTTCAAAGTCTTCTACATAACACCCATCAGGGCCAAACCGGACCTGCAAACCCTACTCAATCATCTAGCCAATAGAAACCAGATTCTTTGTAATGTTTGGAACATGAAGTACATCTACAAGATACTTCACCTTACCATCCTGCATAGACAATGGCACATCTCCAACAAGGGCAATCGGATGAGCAGTGTCATCCCCTGTTTCAACAAAACCTGGTCTTTCAAGACTCTTCATTTCCTTGAACCACTCACCATGACTTGTCATGTGGTTCAAAGCACTTGAATCAACATACCATATATCATCCTTACATGTTGCTACATCATTTCCAGACACAACATTAACTACATGTTGCATAACAAATGACCTCTCATTATCCTCATTATTTCTGCTAGAGGACGCATAGTTGTTTTGCTACACTTTTCTATTTCACATGTCACTCTGCTTCTTATAGTAGTCTGCTTGCACATGTCCAAGCTTACCGCAGTAAAAGCATCCTCATGTATCATTATGCTACCTTTGCCAATCACCACGACCTCTTTGAATCTAGCCTCTTCTACTTGTGTGTTGTTGTTGCAAATCCTGGGATTGTTACTGTTGTTTACCATTATTCTGATTACCTATTTGGCCACCACCTTGGCCACATCCATGACCTCTACCTTGTCCTCTACCTGCACTTGTGTAGAAGGCGTGCTACTCTCTAAATTATTTTTGTTTTGTGAAGACTGTTGATATTCACCCAAATTCTTCTCTTCAATGATCAGCATTGACACCAAATCTATGAAGTTGGGAATGTTCTCCCGAGTTTGAATAGACGTCTTGAACGCCTTGTATTGTGGCCGGAGACCACAGAGACACACTTTTGCCTTATCATCATCATCGAGACAGAAACACCAATTGATGCAAGGGATTCTACAATGCCCTTGACCTTCAAGAAATAATCATTCATAGACATATTTTTCTTCCCCACAGTATGAAGCTCATTCTTCAATTGAATCTTTCGTGCTTGGTGTTAGTTTTATACAACTTCACCAAGGTGTCCCATATGCCCAATTATGGTGTCCTGTATACTAACAGAAAGCCAATACATGACTTTCCTTGCTCCTTGATTCCAATCCTTGAATTCTTTTACATATGCAGTAGTTTGATTAATCTCCGGTATCTCTGGTGCCTCCTCATGTGCACCTGCAATGTATCCACCAGTAACCTTTTCCCATCAAGAAATTTGTCAATCTAAACCTCCAAGCATGGAATTTATTCTTGTCAAGCTTCTCTGCAACAATCCGGTTTATTCCATCATTCGACATCTTGTCTCTGCAACCCAAATTTACCAAAAATAGCACTCTTGTTTGACCTGAACAAACTGTTGTATTCTCTGTAGTGGTACTATACTACACCAAACTATCGTAACTGGTGACCTCAATTTGCATACATACACCCAATGGCAACTTTAAGACCTCTTTGCAGTACACACAGTGTCTGCACAACCAATCACCCTTCCTGCAGTTCAAAGAATAGAGTTCTGCAGAGAATCGAAATTTACCCCTACAGTGCCCATGAACACCTGGCGAACTGAAAAACGGAGATCCAGACGTGCCCGAAATGCATTTTCAGCTCAAAAACTAATGTCCAATAGACAATATAGTTGCCCTATATCTTTTCTCTTGTGAAGAAAGCTCCTCAATTGGAGTTTGTTTGCCGGTGCGTCCCGAAGAGCTCCCGACAAGGGTGTAAGAGCCAACACAAAGAGGGAAGAGTAGACGAAGATCTTACCCTTGTACTGCTTCTTGTGCTTCTCCTGCTTGCTGCTTAGCCCTTAGCATGAACCAGGCTCTAATACCATGAAAAGATGTAGGGGTGAAGAGAGCTTGAGCTCTTGTAAGCACACACACACTCACACAAACCCTAGAAGAGAACACACAAGGTGAGAGGCTGAAAATTCTTCGTCTTCTACTTCACACAACAAAAGATGTCTATTAATAAGAAAAAGTGACTAACACACATAATAGAGTATATACAAGCTATCCATAATATGAAAACGCTAAGAGGAGTGGGTAGATGTGGACTAGTTGGTGTAGTCCAGCTATAGAATCTCTGGCAAAGATACGACAGTGCTAGCTACCAAAACCGCCAGTGATGTAAATGTCAAATGATCATGTAGGTGCCTCGTGAGTGTCAGCTCATGTTGAGCTTGACATCTCAACACTCCCAACAAGGGTGTAGTAGCCAACACAAAGGGGGGAAGAGTAGATGAATCTCTCACCCTTGTACCGCTTCCTGTGCTTCTCTTGGTTGCTACTCAGCCCTTAGCATGAACCAGGCTGTAATACCATGAAAATATGCAAGGGAGAAGACAGCTCGTTCAAGCACACAGACACTCACACAAACCCATGTTGAGCTTGACATCTCAACACTCCCAACAAGGGTGTAGTAGCCAACACAAAGGGGGAAAGAGTAGATGAATCTCTCACCCTTGTACCGCTTCCTGTGCTTCTCTTGGTTGCTACTCAGCCCTTAGCATGAACCAGGCTGTAATACCATGAAAAGATGAGGGAGAAGAGAGCTTGAGCTCTTTCAAGTACACAGACACTCACACAAACCCTAGAAGAGAACACACAAGTTGAGAGGCTGAAAATTCTTCTTCTTCTTCACACAACAAAAGAGGTCTACTAAGAAGATAAAGTGACTAACACACATAATAGAGTATTTACAAGTGGTCCATAATGTGAACACGCTAAGTGGACTGGATAGGTGTGGACTAGCTAGTGTAGTCCAGCTGTACAATCTCTGGTGAAGATAACAGTGCTAGCTATCAAACCTGCTAGTGACATAAATATCAAACAGTCATGCACGCACCTCGTGAGTGTCATCTCATATTGAGCTTGACATCTCAACACTTTGGGAGAGTGAGGTTACAACTAGGGGTTAGGAGCCATGCTCCTCATATCATCTAGAAGAGATAATCGGGGTTGCGTCCATCCTATGAGGCCACATCACTATCTTCCTTCTTTGACATTACATTGGCTGCTTTGGCTCTCTATTTGCGCCAACAATCCCTAGCTATCTGACCAATCTTGCCACAATGATGTGACAGGTTATCTTTGACCTTGGTCCTTCTCTAGTCCTCAGTCCTGGTCCTCTTGAGAAGAGTTCTTTCTCCTCAATTGATGTAGTTTGAACTCCCTTCCCTCAAATCTGCTTCTCTTCTTCTATGAGTTCTGCTTCCACTCTTGCAATGCTTGAATCTAGGAGGTTTTTGCTATGGCATTCTTTTCTCTACTGGTGCCCTAATGCTAGCCAATTAATGTGTTATACTCTTCATTTTGTTAAGGTGTGCTGAAAGTTATTCACTATCCTTAATGTCCAAGCCAAAGAACTGTATTTTTAAGCTTATTTTTTATTTTTTTGCTTTTCCCCAAACAATTTCTCTAGCTCATCCCAAGCACCCTTAGATGTATGTTGTCATGCAATGTGATGGATTAATCCATCTTCCAATCCTAATGCAATGATAGCTAATCCCTTTTCATCCTGGCTTATCCATTTGTTCTTTTCATCCCCTTCATCCTCTCCAGACATTTTTCCATTCCATTTACAACACCCCATATCTTATCCTTCATTAACATGAATTTGATTTTGACTTGCCATGTGTGGAAGGACTCTCCTTTGAACTTATTAGTCACGTAAATGAAGTAGTCATTTTAGGGTTGAGAAGGTCTTAACACTTGAGCACTTCTTAAGGTCATTATCTACTCTCAATACAAGGGAGATTTAAATGCAAGTGACCACTTCTTAATGCAAGACTTAGTTCTGATTTTCCAATTTTACCCTCAATTAACCCCAATTATTGCTAATTATATCTTAATGATAAGGTTGGTGCCTAGACACTATGATTAGCAAGCTTGAGATCTTGGAGTCTTTAATTGAGCATGTAGAGAGGGATTTTTGCATATACTAAAGGAGCTCAATGAGGGGAATAGGCAGATGGAAAAAATTCACCTTGATTTGAGCGGAATCCATGCACGGCCGTAAATCAGGACTGTTCTTCCTCTTGCTGTGGAGAAATTTCTTGATGAAATTCGATGAGATTTGGGTTGTGGGTTCCTTAGGGTATGCACTATGTTATCACAAAAGGGTTTGGCCCAATTCAGTGTGTGTAGAGACTGAGAACGACATAGAGAGGTGGACTATTGAAGTTCCCAAAAAAGGGCGATCGCTAGCGAAATTGATTAATCTCTCTAGTGATTAGTTTAGCCTTGATGTAACCAAGATGCCCACAAGATATTGTGGCAAATTATTAAGTGTGCAAGGAGAATTAGCCACTCCAAGATTTAGTGATCTAGGAGAGAAAAGGATACTGTGAGTTTAGTGATCTTTAATCAAGATTAATGAACCCTATTTTACCTACTAGCTTGAGATGAGATGAGTGAAGAGGCATGGCTCTGATACCATGTTAACAAATCAAGCTTGATTAGGCCCAAGGTGGGGATAAAAGCATATGAGGTACATGATTAAGATAATACCAAAACAATGATTAGGCCCAAGGTGGGGATAAAAGCATATGAGGTACATGATTAAGATAATACAAAGAGTGATTAAGCTAATATCAAAACGATGACATGTGATTAGTGAAGAGACATGGCCTTCATACCATGTTAACAAAGTGTTTGATTAGGCTCAAGGTGGATCAAATCATATGAGGGACATGATTAAGTATATTGATTAAGATAATACAAAGAGTGATTAAGCTAATATCAAAACAATGACATGTGATTAATCATAAACCCACATAATCTCCTTGCATCAGCTCCCAACCTACAAGATGTGTGCACCCTAGTGCCAACCATGTGTCCATTAATTTTTCACACTACATGTGCTCCCTTGCACTTTTGTTGTGCTACCTTTTTGACCTTTTTGACTTCAATTTTAACAAATGACCAAGCAAATCAACCTTTGTCAATGTACCCTTAGTCTATTCTTTTCTAATGTGCATGCTCCTCCCCTTGCTCTATTCATGTTGCACCCTCACACATTGCTTTTCTCAATATTCAAAGCTTTTGAAAGAAAATGTCACTCCTTAATAGGTACATGGGCCTTTAAGTTACAGAGCAGGAGAGAGCCAACAAAGTGATGTATTGGTGATGTTTGTCAGTGTGTCAGTGGATGCTATGATTGGTCATATACAAGATTCAATGACACCTGAGGATTCATGGGATATTATATAGCACAAGTACTAAGGCAAGAAAGATGAAGTTGAAGCAAGAGCTACATAATGTGTAGAGGAATAAGATGATTATAGGTGATTACTCATTGAAAGTAAGAGGGCTTATAGATGCCCTTAGTGCTATTGGGATGATAACAACTTGGTGTCAGTCACATTAAATGATGGGCTTGGTAAAGAGTGTAACCAATTTTTGACATCTATCCAAACTCAGGAAAAGTTTTCAAACGTTGAGGATATTATAGCTCTCCTTCTTATCACTGAGGAGATGAATGTCAAGAGGAAGTCGTCTTCTAGAAATATACAGGAGATGCCTTCTACCTTCTACATGGATACACATAGAGATAGATCCATATATAAATATATAGAGGTAGAGCTAAATCATCATCTTCTTCTAGAAATATGTAGTGGTAGAGCCAAGCCATCATCTTCTAAAAATATATAGTTGTAGAGCCAAATCATCTTCTAAAAATATATAGTTGTAGAGCCAAATCATCTTCTAGACATATGTAGAGGTAGAGCCAAATCATCTTCTAGAAATATGTAGAGATAGAGCAAAATCATCATCTAGAAATATATGTAGAGGTAGAGCTAGATCAACATCTTATAGAAATATATAGTGGTAGAGCCAAATCATCTTCTAGAAATATATAGAGGTAGAGCCAAATCATCTTCTATAAATATATAGAAGTAGAGCCACATCATCTTCTAGAAATATGTAGAGGTAGATCCAGATCATCATCTTCTAGAAATATGTAGTGGTAGATCCAAATCATCTTCTAGAAATATATAGAGATAGAGCCAGATCATCATCTAGAGGCCAAGGTTTAGGCCAATTTAGAAACAAAATGGAAATTGAAATCATCATGGGTAGTAATATAATGTGTATAAATAGGTGAAAGATGTAAATATAATGGAATGTAAAAATAATAACACTTACATAAACCCTAATTAGCTCTCACTCAACTATAAACAAGAATCTAATATACAAACAAGTGGAAGACATAAAAGGAATAGAGCTGTAAATAGAATAGAGATGTATAAATACACCTACATAAATATATAGATAAAAACTTTCTCTCACTTAACCATAGACCTACATAAATATATAGATAAAAACTTTCTCTCACTTAACCATAGACAAGAATAGGAGAAGCCATTATTTAATTTTATTCTCCCTCACACACTCTCTATATTCTAAAATCCACACACATCTAAACGATTAGTTCACACCATACTAATGTAACCAAATCTCCATGCCCTTGGTGATTGGGTATGAACAATTATTGTCCACACACTCCTATCACTACCATACATGTGTCACACATCCACACTATTTATATTAACTTGGTATCTCAACACTCCCCCTCAAGCTCATCCATATCCATCTTTAGTACTCCAAGTTTATCTCTGAAGTACTCATACTTCTCTTTCCCAAGTGAATGTGAATATGTTAGCCTGTTCTTCAATCTTTATATATGCTAAATTAACAATCTTCACATATGCTAAATTAACATGTCCATCTAAAACATTCTCTCTAATAAAATTCTAGTGGACCTCTGTGTGTTTTGTCCTTGTATAATATATCAAATTACTTGCTAAGTAGATACTCCTCATGTTGTCACAATGTATGATAAATCCTCCATCATGATGCTATCTCAAAGCATCAAGTAGTTTCCTTAGCCCACCACTACTCCATCATGATTAATACTTTGCCTCAATGCTAGATAATGTAACTATGGGTTGCTGCTTCTTACAGCTCCTCTATATTCTATCTCCATGCTAGATAATGTAACTATGGATTTCTTCTTACTAGAATAGCACTTCCCAAGCTAAATGCATACCCACTAGTACATCTCATGTAATAATAACTTCCTACCTAATGTGCATCTATGTATCCATAAAAACCATCGCATCCTTATCACGATCATAAAATAGACTATAGTGGGTAGGAGTCTTCACACAATCCTCTTAAAAAGCATCCAAATGTGCCCTCTTGGGACTCTACATAAATTGGCTAACTAGTCTCACTACATAGAATAAATTTAATCTAGTGATAACAATCAAGTAAATCAAGCTGCCAACCATCTTCTTGTACACGGTAACATCATCTAACTCATCACTAAAATCAGCCCTTAGCTTTATGTTTTACTCTAATAGTGTTGCCATATGCTTGCATCAAGTCATGCCATACTTTACTAACATATCCAAGGCATATTGGCAACCATATATTGTGTGATGTCTTGATAACATCAATGTCAAGAAAAAATCTCAATTCTCCCAATTCTTTCATGTCAAAATGGTTGCTCAGTAATACCTACACATTAGCTATAGCAATTCCACCATCACTAGTGATTATCAAGTTATGCACCATCACTAGTGATTATTAAGTTATCCACATAAATCACAATCACTACCAAACCATTCTGTGTCTTCTTCATATATAGTGACGAATATGAGTTTCCAACACGAAAGCCAATGTTAATGAGATACCTGTTATAAAACACCGTATTAGATAAAGTGGGAAAAATCCCATTTCTAGGTTGGTCGTGTTTTTAATTTTTGTGTGCTTTCTATGTGAAAAATATTAAAAGACTGTGCAAACTTGTTAGGAAATATATGATATATACTATGAAATTAAGAGCCCCCATGTGCCACACTGTTATTTTAATAGTCCAAGAACAAGATAAAAGAATGGTCCTAGGTCCATTCTAAGGCATACAGTAAAGAGAAACTCTTGTAATTTGTGCTTTGAAATAAAAGTAGAACAAACCCTATATGCAACACATTGAAGTTAGATGGGAGTTTGTGGGCAATCGACCATTCTAGCGCTAGTGTGCACCTTCAAATAATAAGTAAAGTTTTAGTTAGAATAATAGAACAAGTTTTACTCTAGATGTTGCTACATAGGTCCCTTAAACTATGTGCCTTATCTGGCATTAGAAGAGGTAAATATGAGTGCATTCTTGCTCAAGACTCCCTTAAATTTAAGAATAAAAACGTGTAGAGTAATGGCCCTAGGACCATTTTATACCTTTGATTATTTATAATGGGAGTGGTACAAGATGAGAAAAATATGAAAATATAAAATAATGTGAAAGGAGACACCAACAAACGATACGCCATGCATGATGGCTACTGATCTTGACACTTAAATTGGTATAAAATAGAATGATTCAAATAATAATAGGCCGTGCATGATAGTTACTGATCTTGACACTTGAATTGGTATAAACTAGAATGATTCAAATAACTTGCATTTGTAATCAAATTTGAGACTTCTACATGAATAATAAAGAAAATAGGGAGACCAATAAACAAGATGCACAAGACTTAAGGCTCTAGCAAATAACATTAAATTTTTATTTTTGGTGAGAAATGTACATTGTCTCATAGGAGAGTACACAATAGAATTACATTTCTATTATACAAGTGAAGGGATACCACTGAGATTTTGTATGTCAAGATGGGTCTTTTGGCTTGAAATATTTACAAGATTTATGATAACATACATGAATGAACATTGCTTTTTGTCCAAATCACCTTTCCTTTAATGACGTCTCCTCCATAAATATTTCTCCAGTATAATCTTTGTTTCAAGATTAATCTTAGTCTAAAAGACATTGTTCTGTGTGTAGTGTCTCTTATTATGAGCATATAACCATTAACACAACCAATGGATAGTTGTGGTTTTTAACACTAGTTTGGTACCAAAACAGGACACTTAAGTGTCCTTTTTTGGGGGTTGCGAAAAAAAAATCAAACTCCTAATGTAGGCTTTAAAAACCAAATTGCTTCATTGGGCATGTATAACATAACCCTATGCTTATGTAAAAAATGCTAAACACATAAAATGCCTTTTTATTTGGAAGTACATAAGCAACAAAGTAGCATATGTCTTGAAAAATGAACATTTTTTCCAAATATGCAAGCATCATTCTCTCAAAAAAAAATCCAATGATATCGATAGCATTTTTCCCAAGATATTTTGATAGCATACATCAATCCAAGGAGGTAGAAGTTCACCAAAAAAAATCATTTTCCTTTCCTAGAATTTTTTCCAAAAAAGCTACATAAAATCAGCAAAAGTAACGCGTATTATCAAAACTCAATCACGCCACTAAAAAATAATGTAGCCCTATCAATGAGAATGTTGATTATTGGTTTTCATGCTTGAGATGAGATAAATAAGCCATAATTTGATGTGTATGACACTAACTTAGCCTCCACTTAAGTAGGTTCTTATCGCCTAGTTCTAAAAAAACTGTAAAAAGTAAAAATGCAAAATTTGATCATCTTTTATCAAAAACTAATCATAACTATGCTTGCATAAGTAGTCTACACCTATAGTTACAACAAATAATGCACTTACACAGCTTTGCCCTTTGATGAAAATCAAAATTAGGCTCATAATTAGACATTTTATGTATTAAAAACAGGTTGCACAAAAGGCCATGTATGAGAAGAGGCCCAAAAAGTGGCTCTAAAGTTTTGGAAAATTCAAAACAAAGTAGTATTTACCCTATATAACATGGGTGCACCTCAAGTTTTACATTATTAGCTTGCATATGGAAGGAGAAAAATTCATGCTCCACCTGTATAAAAAAATGTCATTTCAATATTAGCGAGTCAAAAATTTATCCAATAA
This sequence comes from Cibotium barometz, assembly GCF_041138505.1. NCBI lineage: Eukaryota > Viridiplantae > Streptophyta > Polypodiopsida > Cyatheales > Cibotiaceae > Cibotium > Cibotium barometz. Next base: position 42,133,785 of record NC_141072.1, read on the forward strand.
TTGTCGTTTGATGATTCCAACATTTTTAGCTTACATCATGGGCTTTCCATCAAGCCAAGTTTCATGATCAAACTATGTCCCTTCTAAAAGTTATGTCCAAATTACTACTATTTTGAAAACAGCAAAAATCATGCATTTTATCAGCATGTGTCTAAGAAAATTAAAATATTGCCTTGCAAAAGCTAAGAAAAGTGCAATTTAAAAAATCTCAAGGATTTTTTGGGTCTTGAGGAATATCTGTGGATGTTAAGCATTTCAAAACTCTTAATAGATTGCCCACAAAAATTCAAGAACTTTTCAGGACACTTTAGTGTCTCAGGACACTTTAGTGTCTCGGGACACTTAAGTTAAGTGTCCAATTACAGAACTAGTGTTAAGAAGCCTTGAAGTTCCTTTGGTGTCTAATTCCATGGCTTTGGAAATACAAGATAGGAACTTGGCATGTTCCACATAATTTGATATGGTGTGTCATCAAAAATCAAAGTGTTGTCTCCATCCAAGTCTTGAAAATATGTTCAGATTGTTGGTAGGTTCTTGTGGTAGACATGCTCATAGCCAAAGAACATAGGGCTTTTAAAAAACATCCCATTGTCTTGTCACATCTCTTGGCTCAGCACATACTTGAATTTCATATAATGTTTTGGAAGACATAAATTGAGGATGCGAAGAATATCATCTAATTTGCGTCTACTCCAAATCCAAACCTCGAACCATTTAAATAAAAAGTCTAAGAAATTTTTTGCACCTAAACACACAGCATGGTACAGTTCATTGCTTTCTTGAACTATTTGCATATGCTTAGTCCAATATGGCATCTCATCAACATGGTCTAGCTCAAATGATTCAAGAAGTATTCCAATCATATCAAGAATGAGAACCCTTATTTGATCTTTAAGTGAAGGCACACATGCAAACATTGTTGAGATATCGAGCTCGTCTAGTGAGGTGGTGGACACTGAGGGGGATAGGCCCCACACTTACACCACTGGCATGGTTGGTGATATCTTGGGTGATATGCGGCCAGTGGGATGACAGGCTGTGTGACAGCCATTCTAGAGACTGGCATAGTTATAGCGCCAGCTCACTTAGTCGGGTTCACACTATAGAGAACCCGTGTATGTATTTGGTTGAGTACCTTTCATATTGTGTGTACTCTTATTCTTGTATATGGTGTGTTGAGTGTTGAGTGAAAAAGAAGAAGATTTTCAGCCTCTCACCATGTGTGTTCTCTATTAGGGTTTTGTGAGTGTGTGTGAGTGCTTGCAAGAGCTCAAGATCTCTTCCCCCCTGCATCTTTTCATGGTATCAGAGCCTGGTTCGTGCTAAGGGCTGAGCTGCAAGCAAGAGAACCACAGGAAGTGGTACGCGAAGGTAAGAGCTGCAACTACTCTTCCCTATTTATGTTGGTGACTACACCCTTGTCGGGAGCTCTACGGGAGGCACCGACAACGATCTCTGATTGAGGAGCTTTCTTCGCGGGAGTAAAGCTATAGGGCAACTATATTGTCCTATGGGACAGCATTTTCTGGGCTGAAATCGCATTTCGGGCGCATCTGGACCTTTGTTTTTCAGAAAGCAGGTGATTTCGAGCACTGCAGGTAAGTCATCGATTCTCTGTAGAACTCTCTTTTAAGAACTGCAGGAAGACAGATTGACTGTGCAGACACTGTGGGTGCTGTAAAGAGGTCTACAGTTGCCATTGGGTGTATGTATGCACATTGAAGCCACTGGTTGTGACATTTGAGAGTACTACAGTACCGCTGTGTAGAAAATACAGGAGTTTGTGCAAAAAAACCAGAGTGCAGTTTCTGGTAAAATTGTGTGTTTGGCAAGATGTCAAATGATGGGATAACTCAAATTGTGGCTGAGAAGCTTGATAAGAATAACTTCCATGCTTGGAGGTTCAAGTTGACGAATTTCCTGATGGGAAAAGGCTATTGGGACTACATAGAAGGTGAGCATGAAGAGGCACCGGAGATACCGGACATAAATCCTACTGCGGCAGATGTGAAAGAGCTTAAAGACTGGAACCAAGGAGCCAGGAAAGTCATGTATTGGCTCTCCATTAGTATACAGGATACCATGATTGGGCACATTCAGGATGCCAAGTCCCCCAAGGAGGCGTGGGACACCTTGGTAAAGCTCTATGAAATAAATACCAAGGCACGTAAGATACAGTTGAAGAATGAACTTCATACTGTAGAGAAAAAGAGCATGTCTGTGAATGACTATGCGCTGAAGATAAAGGGTATTGTGGAATCCCTTGCATCTATTGGTGTGTCAGTAGATGATGATGACAAGGTGGAAGTCTGTCTACGTGGTCTCGGGCCACAATACAAGGCATTCAAGACGTCTATTCAAACTCGAGAAAACATTCCCAACTTTACAGATTTGGTGTCTATGCTGATTATCGAAGAGAAGAGCCTAGGTGAAGACCAACAGTCTTCACAAAGCAAAAACAATTTAGAGCAACAGGCCTTCTACACGAGTTCAGGAAGAGGACGAGGTAGAGGAGGCCGTGGACGCGGTCAAGGAGGTGGCCGAACAGGTAATCAAAATTATGGCCAGCAGCAACAGCAACAACAATAGTCCCAGAATCAACAACAACAACAACAACACGTAGGTGGAAGAGACAAATTCAGATGCAGGGGGAGTCAAAGAGGCCGTGGAAATTGGCAAAGGTAGTATAATGATACACGTGAATGCTATTATTGTGGTAAGCCTGGACATGTGCAGGCAGAATGTTATAAGAAGCAGGCTGACATGCAAAATGGAAAAGTGTAGCAAAACAACTATGCATCCTCCTCAAGCAGAAATAATGAGGATAATGAAAGGTTGTTTGTTATGCAGCATGTCGTGAATGCCATGTCTGAAAATGTTGATGCAGCACAAAAAGATAATGTATGGTATGTGGATTCAGGCGCTTTGAACCACATGACGAGTCATGGGGAGTGGTTCAAGGAAATGAAAAACTTGGAAAGACCAGGTTTTGTGGAAACAGGGGATGACACTGCTCATCCAATTGCCCATGTTGGAGATGTGCCATTGTCTATGCAGGATGGTTGCAGATGTACTTCATGTACCGAACATAACAAAGAATCTGGTCTCAGTTGGCCAGATGTACTTCATGTACCGAACATAACAAAGAATCTGGTCTCAGTTAGCCAGATGATTGAGTAGGGTTTGCAAGTTCGGTTTAACCCTGATGGTTGTTATGTTGAAGACTTTAAAGACAAATGCAAGTTGGTTGCAAAAGGCAACAGAGTGGGCAGAATGTTTACATTGAATGTAGACATGCCTGAAATGAGTGCTACGATGTTTGCAAATGGTTCAGGAATTGTTGCAGACACAGACATTTGGCATAAAAGGATTGGACATGTAAATGTACAAAGATTGAAGTCTATGCAGACAAAAGGAATTGTGACAGGGCTGCCAAAGTTTAAAGTGGAAGGTATGCAGAAAATATGTGAAGCATGCCAATTTGGGAAGCAAACAAAGCATGTGTTTCCACGTAACAGATATGTGAGCAGAAATGCACTAGATGTTGTGCATTCAGATGTATGGGGTCCTACGAAGACCATATCTATGGGAGGCTGCAGGTATTATGTGACTTTCATTGATGACCACACAAGGAAAGTGTGGGTATATTTCATGAAGGAGAAGAGTGAGGTGTTCACTCACTTTCAGAATTTCAGAGTTTTGGTTGAAAAGCAAACAGGGAAATATGTAAAGTGCCTAAGGTCAGATGGAGGGGGAGAGTACTTCTCCAATGAGTTCTCTGAATTTTTGAAGAAGAATGGTATTCAGAGACAGTTTACATGCAGATACACTCCGCAGCAAAATGGAGTTGCTGAGCGGAAAAACAGGCACATTGCTGAGATTGCGCGAGCATTGATGGAAGAGAAGAATATGCCGCATAGCTATTGGGCTGAGACTGTTTCTACAGCAGTATACATCATGAATAGGACTCCAACTGCAGCCATACATGATGTAACTCCAGAGGAGAGGTTTACTGGCAGAAAACCAGATTTGTCTCATCTGAAAGTCTTTGGATGCATTGCATATGTGCATGTGCCAGATGAACTGAGAACTAAGCTAGATCCGAAAGCTGAAAAATGTGTGTTTATTGGATACTCCCTTGAGCAAAAGGAATACATGTGTTATAACCGTGCTACACGTGAGTTGAGGGTAAGCAGGGATGTTGTCTTTGATGAGATGAGCACCTGGTATGCTACTAAAAAAGAAGCTGTTGGGGCTGATGTGAGTGGAAGTGTGGTTGCATAGAATGCAGGTCAGCAATCACAGTCCTTGAGTGGACCAGGAGAGTCCTCATCTAGTGGGTCTATTGATAGACCATGGAGTGGCAGGCTGCGTCATAATACCAGTCCTGCAAATGTGATTAGTACATCATGTAAAGGAAAAGAGAAAGTGGTTGAGTCCCTTGGTATGCCTGACATTTCTGCAGGGCATTCTCATGTTGATGGAGAATCTAGTGGCTCAGATATGAGCCTTGATGAGGAGCTTGGGATCCCAGCTATGAGAACACCTGGTGTAAAGAAGGCTATGGAAGCCATGAATGAAAAGCTACGAAGATCAGGGAGAGTGAAGAACCCTGTGCAGAGATTTACATATGATGGTTATGTGGCACATCACTATGCATATATGGTAAAGGTTGTGCAGCTTGTAGAGCCCACATGCATTGATGAGGCTGTTGGAAATGTGTGTGGGGAGAAAGCTATGGATGAGGAGATGGATGCACTATATGGAAATGAAACTTGGGATTTAGTGCAATTGCCTGAAGGCAAGAAAGCCATTGGATGCAAGTGGGTGTACAAAGTTAAACATAACAGTGATGGAAGCATAAACAGGTACAAGGCTAGATTGGTAGCTAAAGGATATGCGCAGACATATGGGATTGATTATGAGGAAACTTTCAGCCCAGTTGCCAAGATGGCAACGGTGAGAGTTGTGATAGCAGTGGCTGCGTCAAAGCAATGGTCTTTACATCAGATGGATGTAAAGAATGCATTCTTGCATGGGGATTTGCAAGAAGAGGTGTATATGTTGCAGCCACCTGGTTATGAGGATGTGAGTCACCCCGAGCATGTTTGCAGGTTAAAGAAAGCCTTGTATGGCTTAAAGCAAGCACCAAGAACATGGTTTGACAAGATTTCTGAATATCTTGTCACTATTGGCTTTCATGTAGCCAATGCAGATTTCTCGCTGTATGTGAGACATGGTGATAGAGGGGTTGTGCTTGTTGTCATCTATGTAGATGACTTGATCTCTCCAGCTGCCCAGCCGTTACTCCTCTTGCTGTTCACTGCGCTTTTCTCTCTAGCTAGATCTTCACGGCGTGCTCATTTTGCCTACTATTCGCTACAATATGTTTTACTGTCTCTGCTGATTCAAGGTTCACAGCAGTGTCGTGTGCTGAGGATGGTGGTCATGGCTTTTGCTCATGCTGCTATCCTTGCTTTCCTCCATAGCTGAAGCCCATGTGCTTTTTGCTATGCCCTACTGTGGCTTTGGGACCTTCGCTATTTCAGATAGCCGTTCAGCCAGCTCCTTAATAGTCGCATCCCTGGCTCGCATCTCCTTAGCCATCTGCTGGAGTTCTTCATCTTTAACTCTAAGAGTCTCCTTCATAACGCTGAGATCGTCCATTGGCATGTCAATTCCTTTTGAGATGTTGGGTTTCACTCTGCTACAGTGCTGATGCTTGCATTGCAACAGCTATCTCCTCCGTGCACTCCTTGTTGAGAGTCACATTCAACTGCAGCACACATCTTCTTGCCATAGCAAACTGTTAAATCTCCTATGAGATTTACACAACCATCATCATGGCTATACCTTGAGCTCCCCATGAGCTCATCTCCTTTTGCCTCAACCATCAAACCTCCCTAATGAGGTTTATACACAGCCATCCAAATGGCTTTCAAGAGCTCCCCAATTTGAGCTCTAACATGCATCTCCTTCTTGTTTCAATCTCTTTGCCTCTTCTAAACCTCTCTCATTGAGGTTTCTCCCATAGCCATCAACATGGCCTTGCAAGTTCCCAAATGAACTTGCAGTCTCTATGTCTTTTCTTGCATACAAACTTCAAGGGTGCTTCTTCACATGGTCTCTCGAATGAAACCATAGGTGCATAAACATGTGGAAATTGTCAAGGTTTCCATCCCCTTCTTTGCTCTCCTCATTGAGCAAACATTCACAAGTGCATCCTCTTCTTGATGCACACACATGTGAACTCCATTGAGTTCACCATCTCACTTGCCATTATCTTGACAAGCATGCACCTCCACACAAGATTCATGGGATACACAAATCCCATATATAGCAACCCTTCATAGAGCATTCTTCCATGCTCAAACACAAAACTTTGAGGAAAAACTTCACAAAACAAACCTTCTTGAGGCATAATCAACAGCATATCTTCTCTTGGCAGCTTCTCCTTGATGATGATGAAGACTCCATAGTCTTCATAATGCTGAAATCTCTATTTTCAGCTTCCTTGATGATGAGCAAGCTCTCCATGTTGCAAAACTCCATTTGCAACTCTCTTGGGCAGCTTCTATGCAACCTCCTTGTTGCTAATCTCCTCTCAAATCCTCACAAATGCAAATCCAAATCATAATATGAGTGTGCATAATTTTTTTTTCATAATAAGCTGAAAATAATGCTTAATCAAAGAAACACACAACCAAGCTAATGTACATAATAATCACCATGACCAAGAGCCCATTTGGCTCTGATACCATGTTAAGATTCTAGAAATGGGATTGATCATGGTGAAGGACATAGATTAAGCATAAGATTAAGGTGGATTAAACCACACTAAAAACTCCATGAGAGAGAGAGAGAGGGAGATTGCACACTCAACACTATTCCCTTGTATTGCATATCACAATGAACCATACAATAATATAGGCTCTCTAGCCTTATCCCACTTTACACATCATCATCCATGTGGCAACTCCTTTTCCACTCTTTTGGTCAACTCTCACACACCATGCAATATTACATGTGGCATTCCTATCTCACCACAATATCTTGCACCTCTAGGGTGCTTTCCCACATACACACAACACCACGATTACATCTCTCAATAGCCCTCTGTGAATGCTGATAACCTCTCTCACTCTCTCTCTCTCTCTCTTGCTTTGTTTGCAGGTGGTCAGCAAGAGGGCTCTCCCTTTCTCTTTCTTCTGCACTACAGTAAGTGCACGGCACACACCGCCCTCGCTTTTGCACCTAGCACCCACACACACGCGCTTGCTGGTCACGTTCTCGCCACCCAACGCCTATGCCTAGCGCACACGCTCCCTTGCACTCGAGTGCACACATAGACTCCCCACTATTGCCGAGTGCGCACACACACACGCACTAATACACTCACCCATTCTCGCCCACTTCTTCTCTCTCTCTCTATTCGACTATGCGACGCTGGTAGCAGCGGCAACAAGCTCTTACACACACACACATTAATCAACAAACAAAAAAAAAATAGGCTTACCTCCTCCTCCTCCTCCTCGTGTTCTTCACGCCAGCCAGAGAAAGAAAACGTTTTCTCTCTCTCTCTTCTATTCTCTCAAGAAGTGGGTGGGTACCAACGGTTGCTAAAACTACCCACCCCTCCATTTTTTATTTGAACCCTTTCATTTCTAAGCACATTAGGCAGTCCCACACGGGGCCTCGCCCCCACAGATATCCAGACAAGAGACTAATCCATCGGTTCTTTCAAAACCGAACCTGGAAAAACTTCTCTTGCCCGAAAAGCATGGGCGATTCCTCCAGGATAAATTTTTTTCTAACATAATCAAAAGCCTTAACTAACTGAACTGATCTAACCAAACCTGTAGTATCAAAGTCAGATCAAGGAAAAGATTTCACTTGGATCATAGAGACCAACGCTTTTTTCCTCATAGAGAGGCACAACTGTTGATTCTTTTCCATAGAACAATTTTTATCCAAGATTTACTTCATCTATTATACCATAACAGAATGTAGTCTCATTTTAGGGATCCATCATTCCAGCCTAACCCCATCCAATCCCATGGGTTAGCCAACCGCCCAACCACTGTAGTGATGGGATCCAATTAGGAATTTGGTTAGGTTTTTTCTCGGGTACCGAAAAAGAGTTCCCAGGCCCCCTAGATGGATATTCATGCAAATTTAACGCCAGTCACACCACTTACACACCCAATATGAAATTGCTTTTTTCACAGATTCAGCTATCTTTAAAACAAGCATTTAATGAAACCATAGTGTCACTCATCATAATCCTCAAAATCTCCAGTTGAATCCTTATTTCCAATCATTCCTTCATCAGTGTACCTATGGCATCATTGGCAACCAGAACGCTCACCACCTATCCACTCAGGGGCCTTTTCGATAATTCCTAGCTCATAGTAATCAAAAATATATTCACATATCAAAAATGGAATCTCCGTTGAAGATCAGCAAGATCAACCAATGGATTCATAAAAAAGAGCAATGGACTCATCCGTTGAGGACCACCAAGGTAAATCAACCAGATCCATGCCTGAATTCAGAAAACAACTCTTACTCCTCCTTGTTCCAATATCTTCCACGACGCACGTGTGGGTATCGTGGGCGACCCAGAGCCTGAGCACCGTATGGTCAGCACCCTCTAGGATCCTTCATAGGTGAGCTAGCGCTTCACTCATAGGCCGCTTCCTTCCAAGGTCCCTCATCCACCGTACCGGAAGCTCACCATTTTAATCGCACCGACGAGACTGGTCAAGACCTCGGCTGACCTTGCTACGCGAGATGTCCTCCAATGACTCTCCATCTCAGCTATTGCAACTTTATCAGATTAGGTCTCCACGACCTCATTCACAAGACGGTCAAAATGCTTCTCCAGCATTCTTGACATAAAATACTCATTTAAAAATCGTTCAAAAATACAAATTCTATAACAAACTCTCGTCTTTCCACATTACTCCACATCAAACCACATCAATTAATTCCAAAACCCTTTTATAACTATCCCTATTCTCATCCAATCACATCATTTTCATCTCATCACATCTTTCCTCAATTTATCCTCATCAGATCTCATCCACTCGCATCTACCCATATTCACATCTCATCACTTCACATTCATTCACATCTCATCCATTTAGACCACATCACATTCACTCACATCTCATCCATTCAGACCACATCACATTCACTCACATCACATCTCATTCATTCACATCTATCCCGATTCACATCCCATTACATCACATTCATTCACATCTATCCCGATTCACATCCCATTACATCACATTCATTCATATCCATCATATTCACTTTCATTCATATCCATCACATTCACTTTCATTCATATCCATCACATTCATTCTCATCAGCATTATATCACATCACTTCTATCCACATCATATCTCATTCATACACATCTCATCTCATTCATCCACATCATATCTCATTCATACACATCTCATCTCATTCATCCACATCCATCCAATCATTCACATGTACGACTTCTCACATCTATCCATACATTCATATCTATCACTTCACATCCACATATATTTATGTCACATCTCATCTCTTTACATCAAATCACATTTTTTCACATACACATCTATATCCATTCTTTCACATACATCCACATCTATTCTTTTACATACTCATTCACATCCATTCTTCACATACACATCCTTATCCATTCTTTCACATACTCATTCACATCCATTCTTCACATACACATTCACTCACATCTCATATCATTCATTTACATTCTGATTCACATGACATCACATCTCATCCATTCATTCACATTTATCTTATTCACATCACATCTATTCACCTCACATCTCATCACCTCTATTCACATCACATCCATCCATCCATTCATTCCCATCTATCTCTGATACACATCACATCTCATCACATCTATTCACCTCACATTCTCATCATCTCTATTCATGTCACATCCATCCATTCATTCATTCCCATCACCTCTATTCACATCACATCTCATCACCTCTATTCACATCACATCCATCCATCCATTCATTCCCATCTATCTGATACACATCACATCTCATCACATCTATTCACCTCACATTCTCATCATCTCTATTCACGTCACATCCATCCATTCATTCATTCCCATCTATCTGATTCACATCACATCTCACATCTATTCACCTCACATCTCATCACCTCTATTCACATTACATCCATCCATCCATTCACATCTATCTATTCACATCACATCCATCCATCCATTCACATCTATCTATTCACATCACATCCATCCATCCAATCATCATCTATGTGATTCACATCTATCTATTCACATCACATCCATCGTAGTGTGGTGACTGGTAGGTAGGTTAGTGTTTTCTAGTTTTTTCTAGTTTGGATTCCTTAAACGAGTCTTTAATTTTTCACACTGATGTGCCTCTCGAGGTATAGTGCTTGTTAGTTGGTTGTACAGGTGGAAAAGTTTGAGGCGGGTTCGCTTTCAAGTCCTGAGATAGCCGCAACGCTCATACATAAATATCTCATCAAATTGCAGGCATTTTTCTCATCGAATCAAGGAGATCTCCAAAATACAGGTGTAATTCTTCCATACCCACTCTCTTTTGTTTTTACTGTTCAATTAATTGCATGAACTATAATGCATGACCACATGGAAATTGTCAATGTACTACTTAGTTTTTGAAGTTGCTTGACGTGTTAGTGTAAATCATTAATGAGCTTAACTTTATTGGATATATTCCTAGGCAGCATGACGTCTTTAGTTAACCTTGGAATACGTTTGTCTTAGGTCTAGGGTCAAACCATCTTAATGTTTGACACCTGGCCATGTGTGTGTTGACCTCTAGGACATTGCTTTTACCCCTTTGTCGAAAGGATGCAAGACAAATTATAATTAAGGAGCGAAGATCAAAAGAAATAAATTTATAAAAAAAAAGCCTACAATAAATGGCAATACAAGTCTATGATATGCTTTAATGTTGGCCTATCGCCTTATTGATACTTGGTAGGTGAGGAGTATTCTACTCCAGACCGATGCCTTGGTTGGTAGGGGGTAGCCTTGCCTAAGGTGAACTAATAGATTCCTGGATAATGCCTTGTGTTAAACATGGTACCAGGATCGATGTTAGTTTTGCCTTAGGAAGGTCGCCATTGTGTGTAAAAATTGTCACGTGCATTTAAAAAAAAGAAGGCAAAAGGCTCCTGTAACTCTGATGTTTCTTGTGTCCCTAGGCTCGTGGTATTAACTTGTTCTTAGAGTAGACACAGTGTGGTCATCTATTTATTTATTAAGCTTGGTTATTTTCCTTGACTTAGGCCAGTTATAAACCTTGATTAACCTTTGACACCTTGCTAACTCTTGATTTACTTTCAATAATTTTAAACTCCTGTTAATTGGCTACACTAGCTCATTCATGTGACCCCTTAAACTAAGTTCTCATAGCAACATCCATTGTGGTCTAACATGCTTGAATTCATTATACCTTATATCTTTTAAATTCCAGCATACTTCACTCTACTTCCCTGTTTTGCAGATGGTCTACCACAACAAACCCTATCGAGCTTACCATACCATAACTTCCGAGGACGGAATCTACATCAAGAAGGGGGGCATGTTAACCTATGATGGACATTGAGACATACTATGTTTTACGTCATGTAATTAGTTTAAGTATTTTGAGTCATGGGCCGGGCTTGTCGGCACCATATGCAAAGGATAAAGGGATTGGGTGTTCGCCGATGAGAGGCGCACCTTGAATATCAATAGGATAAGGGTTAGGATCGGCGGGCCATGTATGGGCACCCATGTGTGAACGGCCAAGTCACCTATAAGAGTCAAATGTAACCCTAAAACCCTCATTCTCATGTGTTGAATACAAGAGTGCTCTTGCCTTATCTTCTTGGTTTCCTTCTCCTGCGTGTGTGAGAGAGCGATCGAGCACTGTGTAGCGGCACGACAGCGGCGAGGCGGTAGAGTGAGAACGACGGCTCCTCCTTCACGGCTGCGACGCAGGAATCCTTCACGGCGGTGGTTTGAGCGGTGAGTTACACACCCCTACATTCTGTTTGAGCTTGCTTTCCTGGTTGTATGCTGGCAGCCATTCGTGGCTCGCATACGGTGTTCGGCAAGTCCCCAGCTACGACTCGTGCGACGAAAGCGCACAATTATAAAGAAGAGAAGGGGGTTGCCTTTCCATCAAGGCATAGCATCAGATTTTAATTAAACATTTACAAAGAATAAAATTTTAAAAAACCATAGATTTAATAATTCACAATAAGTAAGAATTAAGCTTACATGGAGCTTGTAAGCTTTCCTTTAGCTTGAGGGATTGAGGGTTCTACTCTTGTTTGCAGCAAGAGTGGCCACCAAATTCACTTGGAGATAATTAGGCCAAAAAATAATTGAATTATCAAGAAATTCAATGTTAAATGGCTTAGGACAGAAGCTGAGTAACAGTGCATAAACACCATTAAGCTTTTACAAAGGGGAGGCTTCTATTTATAGGAAAAAGTGAGCCTCTAACCAAGCAAACTAATTCTAGAATTTTCTAGATCAGTTTGGTCACTTTTTGACCATTTTTATGTCAGTTTAGCTTACTTTTTGGATCTAGTTGAAATAGGAGAGAGGAGAGATGAAAATATCTCATTATTTGTGAGTTTAGCACTCATCCACACATGTGAAATAGGCACCTCCTTCATGAGGGAAATTCCCCACACTGAGGTGTCAAAAATGCATCATTTCCTCTAAATATCTCTTCTTTTTTTTATCTAATTAACCTTGTCCTTAGTCAACTCTACATCTTATGTGAGTATTTACTTATTTTTGGGAGATTTTCTTTTATTCTTCAATTATCTCCTCCTTACATTTGGATTAATCTTATTGGTCCATAGGAACCTTAATCCAAAATTTTTAGAAAATCTGGACCCTCAGGATAAGGTCCTTTTTACCTATTTTCAATTAATTTCAATTGCACATTGGAAAATTCTTTTTGAATTTTTGTTTCAAGGGAAATCATTTTGAACACTAGGAGAATTTTTATATCCAAAAATATCTCAATTTTGAATTACTCCCCTCTAGATATTTTCTCTCTCTAGACATTTTCTCTCTCTAGGCCAAAATAGGGTAAAACAGGATCTTTCTTTTATTTCAGAGAGGGGAATAATTATAAGATCAAAAGGGGAGGTTCTTACACTTGTACACCTCAAAAGATGGAGGGAGGAATCTTACATCCTACCCCACTTAAAAAATGTGAGATGTCCTCATCTCGCAAAATTAGAGGATAACTCTTTTCCTTAAGATCCAACTGATTCTGGGGTTCCTTAGTATGGTGAACCCAACAGAATCCTGGGATAAAGATCCCTTATATAGAACAAATCATTAGATAAAGATTCACCCAGAATATAACATTCAAATCCTTATCATCACAATAATGGTCCATTAGACCGAACTTTCTATCTGAGCAGTCCTCCATGGGAATTTTCAATTATACAGATTTTTAATTTATCTACTGGGTCAAGTGTTAACAACAGCAATCTGTCAGCACAATCCACTAATCTCATAGTGATTTGCTCAAGTCATTCATGTCATTCCAGTTATGAACATTATCAAAGGGACTCGTCCCATTCATCCTCATTATGGTTTTGCTCAACTTATTACATTTCAATCAAAATTCAAGAATCATTATTTTTCAATCAACTTATTACATTTCAATCAAAATTCAAGAATCATTATTTTTCAATCAGAATCCAAATCAACTCATCTATTCTCAACCAAAATTAAAAAATCATATCAACCATATTCCAATTCATTATCTGGATAGAATTTATGCTTATAATTTCAAGTCTTAGATTTACTCGTATATACTGCCAGTAAAGAGCTATAGTTATACCCTCGGTATAATATATACGGGTAGTCACACGATCCTTGGAATTATAAGATAAATACCATCATGTCTAGGCCTCAAGCAAGTCAGGGATTCAACGCAATTGCGGTACTTCTATTTGAAGACCCAATTACTAATTTATGAATTTCACGCTGAATAACAATTTGTATGAATTTTATCACGTAATTACAATCTTTTACTGCTTCTTCATAAATTTTTGCCATTTTTGGCTTCTCGGTTGATCCTCATTAGTCAATTCACTTTTGATACCAGCTGTAAGATCCCTGACCCCACCGCGTAACGAATTTAGGGGTGCTAGCAGTAGCGGAAGTAGCACTTCTTGTGTGGGGCAGGGTCCCACACTCGGGGCCTCGCCCACGGATATCCAGACAAGAGACTAATCCATCGGTTCTTCCAAAACCGAACCCGAAAAAACTTCCCTTGCCCGGAAAGCATGGGCGATTCCTCCAGGATAAATTTTTCTCTAACGTAGTCAAAAGCCTTAACTAACTGAACTGATCTGACTGAACCTGTAGTATCAAAGTCAGATCAAGGAAAACATTGCACTTGGATCATAGAGACCAATGCTCTTTTTCTCATAGGCACAGTCGTTGATTCTTTTCCATAGAACAATTTTTATCCAAGATTTACTTCATCTATCATACCATAACAGAATTGAGTCTCATTTTAGGGATCCATCATCTGATCCCATGGGTAAGCCAACCGCCCGACCACTGTAGTGATGGGATCCAATTAGGAATTTGGTTAGGTTTTGTCCCGGGTACCAGGGAAAAGAGTTCTCAGGCCCCCCTAGCCGGATATTCATGCAAATTTAATGCCAGTCACACCACTTACACACCCAATATGAAATTGCCTTTTTCACAGATTTAGCTATCTTTAAAACAAGCATTTAATCAAACCATAGTGTCATTGATTATAATCCTTAAAATCTCCGATTAAGTCCTTATTTCTAATCATTCCTTCATCGGTGTACCTATGGCATCATTGGCAACTAGAACGCTCACCACCTATCCACTCAAGGGTCTTTTCGTTCCTAGCTCATAGTAACCGGTAATATATTCACATATCAAAAATAGAATCTCCGTTGAAGATCAGCAAGATCAACCAAACGGATCCATAAAAAAGAGCCATGGACTCATCCGTTTTGAGGACCAACAAGGTCAATCAACCAGATCCATGCCCGAATTCAGAAAACAACTCGTACTCCTTGTTCCAATATCTTCCATGACGCACGTGTGGGTATCATCGTCGGTGACCCAGAGCCTGAGCACCGTATGGTCAGCACCCTCTAGCATCCTTCGTAGGTGACCTAGCGCTTCACTCATAGGCCGCTTCCTTGGTCCCTCATCCACCGTACTGGAAGCTCACCATTTTAATCAAACCGAGGCTGGCGGCGGGCCGACCTTGCTACGCGAGACATCCTCCAATGACTCTCCGTCAGCTGTTGCAACTTTATGAGATTAGGTCTCCAATGACCTCATTCACAAGACGGTCAAAATGCTTCTCCAACATTCTTGACATAAAATACTCATTTAAAAATAATTCAAAAATACAGTCTCTCGTCTTTCTACATCAAACGACATTAATTAATTCCACAACCATTTCATAAGTATTCCTATTCTCATCCAAGCACATCATTTTCAACTCATCACATCTTTCCTCAATTTATCCTCATCAGATCTCATCCACTCGCATCTACCCATATTCACATCTCATCACTTCACATTCATTCACATCTCATCCATTTAGACCACATCACATTCACTCACATCTCATCCATTCAGACCACATCACATTCACTCACATCACATCTCATTCATTCACATCTATCCTGATTCACATCCCATCACATCACATTCATTCATATCCATCACATTCACTTTCATTTCATATCCATCACATTCACTTTCATTCATATCCATCACATTCATTCTCATCATCATTATATCACATCACTTCTTTCCACATCATATCTCATTCATACACATCTCATCTCATTCATCCACATCCATCCAATTGTTCACATGTACGACTACTCACATCTATCCAATTGTTCACATGTACGACTACTCATCACTTCTTTCCACATCATATCTCATTCATACACATCTCATCTCATTATCCACATCCATCCAATTGTTCACATGTACGACTACTCACATCTATCCATATATTCATATCTATCACTTCACATCCACATATATTCATTGTTCACATCACTTCTTTCCACATCATATCTCATTCATACACATCTCATCTCATTCATCCACATCCATCCAATTGTTCACATGTACGACTACTCACATCTATCCATATATTCATATCTATCACTTCACATCCACATATATTCATGTCATATCTCATCTCTTCACATCACATCACATTCTTTCACATACACATCTATATCCATTCTTTCACATACATCCACATCCATTCTTTCACATACTCATTCACATCCATTCTTCTCATACACATTCACATTCATTCTTCACATACACATCCTTATCCATTCTTTCACATACTCATTCACATCCATTCTTCACATACACATTCACTCACATCTCATATCATTAATTTACATTCTGATTCACATGACATCACATCTCATCCATTCATTCACATTTATCTGATTCACATCACATCTCATCACATCTATTCACCTCACATCTCATCACATCTATTCACCTCACATCTCATCACCTCTATTCACATCACATCCATCCATCCATTCATTCCCATCTATCTGATTCACATCACATCTCATCATGTCTATTCACCTCACATTCTCATCATCTCTATTCACATCACATTCATCCATCCATTCATTCCCATCTATCTAATTCACATCACATCCATCCATCCATTCATTCCCATCTATCTAATTCACATCACATCTCACATCTATTCACCTGACATCTCATCACCTCTATTCACATCACATCCATCCATCCATTCACATCACATCCATTCACATCTATCTAATTCACATCACATCCATCCATCTAATCATCATCTATCTGATTCACATCTTATCTCATCACATCTATTCACATCATATTCTCATCACCTCTTTTCACACTACATCCATCCATCCAATCTTCTAATCTATCGAATAACCATCACATCTCATCACATCTATTCACCACATATTTACATCACATCCATCCACCACATATTTACATCACATCCATCCATCCATTCGCATCTATCTAATTCACATCACATCCATCCATCCAATCATCATCTATCTATTTCACATCTTATCTCATCTCACCTATTCATCTCATATTCTTCACTTCTATTCACATCACATCTATCCAATCATCTATCTGATTCACATCTTATCTCATCACATCTCATCACGTCTATTCACATCACACCCACCATCCAATCATCTATCTTATTGACATCTTATCTCATCACATCTATTTGCCTCATATTCTCATCACTTCTATTCACAAAATTTAAACATAGAATTTAAGAGGATTCTAATTTTTAATATAAAGATTTTTTATGCATCTATTTATGCATAATTTAATTTTAATGAGAATAACTCTTTTGACATAAAAATAAATCCTTTATACATCTTCCTATGCATAAATTCAATTTTAATGAGAATGACACTTTTGAAATAAAAATAAATCTTTTATGCATCTTCTAATGCAGAAATTCAATTTTAATAAGAATGAGACTTTTGAAATAAAAATAAATCTTTTATGCATCTTCCTATGCATAAATTTAATTTTAATAAAAATAACACTTTTGAAATAAAAATAAATCTTTTAGAATGCACAAACGAAGGGAATTACTCTTTTAGAATAACCTAATGATAAACTTTAGTTTCACAAAATTTAATAAAATTTTACCATAACCTCCTTTGTCGCACTCCATACATCAGGACTTTATCCCCAACCTTGATGTCCTTGTCCTTCAGGTGGCGATCAAACCATTTTTTCCTTCTATCCTTCTCCACAAGGGCATTGTACACAGCCAATTGTCTTTCTTCGTTTAGCCGCTCAAGGATATATAGACGCTCTATTAAGGGATTACCATCCCAACCCTCTTGAGTAGTAACACGAAGACTAGGAATGACAAATTCCCACGGCATGACCGCTTCTTGGCCATATACCATTTTGAATGGTGTGCAATTAATAGCCACTTTGTACGCAGTACGATAGGCCCATAAAGCTGTTGTAAGCTTTAGATCCCAATGCGTGCGATGAGCTTTAGCTGTCTCTTTGTCAAAACAAAGATTAAGGTCTTGTTGGTACTCTCGGCTTGGCCATTCACTTGCGGATAGTAAGGAGTAGATTTATGATGGGTTATCATGAAATTTGTTGTGAGCTCCTTAATCACTTAATTTATAAAATGCGTACCATTGTCGCTCACAAGTTCAAAAGGACAACCGAAGCGTGTGATTATATTTTCAAAGAGGAACTTGGTTGTTGTCCTCGCATCTGCTTTATGTGTCGCTTTCGCTTCAGCCCATTTGGTCATATAGTCAGTGGCCACAATAATATAGCGAGATTGTGTGTTACGGGCCGCTAGGCTAATTGGACCTACAAAGTCTAAACCCCACTTTTCAAATGGTTGGTTTACTTTGATTGGATGTAGGGGCATCTGATCTTTCCGCTGGGGTTTCTTGTATCGTTGGCATTCATCGCAACCCTTTACAAAAAATGATGCATCTTGGAACATAGTGGGCCACCAATACCCTAATTGTAAGATTTTTCGCGCAGTTAAGTCTCCTGAGAAGTGACCACCGGCGGCTACGCCCATATGTGCCTCTTGCAAAATGTATAGATACTCATCCTCTCGGGCACAACGCCTAAGAACGTCATCCTTTCCTCTTTTATAAAGAGTCCCGGCTATCAGGCAATAAGGTTCGCATTCCTTGATTAGCTTTCGAGCTAGATCTTTACGAAGCTCCTTGGGTGGAAAGCCATTAACCAAAAAGTTAACAATCTTCTCACTCCATTCAGGCATTGTCTCCACCATGAACAGGGAAGTGTCAAGTAAGTCATCATCAACTCCCGTAGGAGCCTCACCATTAGGTATGCGAGACAAATGATCAGCCATAACATGTTTTTTGCCAGGTCTCACAACAACAATGAAATCAAACTCAAGAAGAATTAATAGCCATCATGTGATTCTTCCCGTGGAGCATGGTTTGTTTACCAGATATAACAATGCTTGATGATTCACATAGAAAACAAACTTGGTGGCAAGGAGGTAATAACAAAATTTCTTTACTGCATATATCGTTGCCAACCCTTCTCGCTCTGTAGTGGTGTAGTTCATCTCAGCATCGTTCAACTAGCGATTGGCAAAGCTAATGGGGTAGTCTAATTTGTGTTCTCCAGGTTGAGTTAACACACACCCAATAGCAAAGTTTGATGCATCAATATGCACATGGAAGATTAAATCCCAGTTAGGCATTCACAAGATTGGAGCACTCGCCAAGGCCTTCTTTAATAGCTCATAGGCACGGTCACATTCTTCGGTCCAAATAAACTCGATGAGAAGCTTATACAATGGTCGAGCTATCTCGACCGAAGAATAATAAATCTTTGATAATAACCAACGTGGCCCATAAAGCGTTGGACTCCCTTATAGTTGGTGGGTGGGGGTAATTCCAAAATTACCTTGATTTTACTCTCGTCAGTGGAAATCCCATTTTCGGACACTATATGCCCTAAGATAACTCCGTGTTTAACCTAGAATTGGCATTTGAAAGGATTCAATGAGATGCGATATAATCTACACCTTTCAAATATTTTTCGTAAACACATCAAGTGCTCGTCCCAAGAGGAATGAACACAAAGATCATCTAAGAAAGCTTCACAGAAGTCCCTTAGATATTCCTTAAAGGCCGTGTTTATCAATCGTTAGAATGTTGCAAGTGCATTGGTCAAGCCAAAAGCCATGACGCGAAAGGCAAACACTCCAAACTCTGTGATAAATGTTGTTTTAGCTTGGTCCTCGACTGCAATTGTGATCTGATTGTAACCTGAGTACCCATCTAAAAAGCTATATGCCTCCTTGTCTGCCACTCTTTCAAGCACATGTTTAGAATATGGCAAGGAGTAATGATCCCTTCTGGTGGCTGCATTAACCTTTTTGAGATCAATGCACACTCTGAGTTTCCCATTCTTCTTGGTACGATGACTATCGGAGAAACCCAGTCTGAGTGCTCAATAGGGTATATGAATCCACATTTTACAAGCTTTTCAATTTCCTCTTGTACAATCTTTGCATACTTAGGATTCATTGGCTAGGGATGTTGTTGGACTAGTTTAGCAGTGCTAATCATTGGAATCATGTGTTGCACCGTAGAGGGTGGAACACCCTTCATATCATGATATGTCCAGGCAAATATGTCCTTGAATTCCTTAAGAAGCTTCATAAGTGCAGCTTCTTCCGCCTTGGTGAGGTCTTGAGCAATAAAAACTGGTTTAGACTCCTCACCCGGATCTACTAAGTCTATCTCCTTAACTACCGCAAGGCCATCGTAGACACCGCTACTCCCATTGGTAGGCGTTCATTGGGCTTTTGTGTAAACCACTTTACGTTCCCCTGTGGGAATGATTTGAAATGCTTGGGTGTGGGGTGTAAGTCTACTGGTTCTTGTTGTGCCCGTTTTTTTTCTTTCAATTCCGCCTCCTTATGTTGCTGAGCTAACTCTTGGTTTTGCCACCTTCTTTTACAGTACGACTTAGTTTCAGCTTCTCTTCGATTTCTAATTGGACGACGTCATGAGGGTGTGGAATACACCACATGACACTTTGGAGGTATTGTCCCCAATTATCCGCTAACTTCCGATGAGCGTCAATAGCTCCTACATAACTAAGCCATTCTGCAGTGGATCTCTCCTTGTTTATTGTGGTTCGCACATTAGCTCGATAGCGTTGGCGCTTATGTCTCGTTTTCTTCTTACCAAGTTTTTGATTTTTGTTTTTATCAGATTCGAACTCACTTGGTCGATCTTTACTTGTGTCCCCCTCACTCTCGGATGAACTGTAGGAGGTCACTGTCCTAGGCCTTGAGCACCTTGCTTCCACATTTGGGTGAATATTTGATTCTTCCCCCCCATCCGGCTCAGAGTCAGTTTGTTCTTGCGATTCATACTCAGAGTTACATTGGTCAGAGTCTTCGCTACTGTCAGTTAAGTTTGCCACTTTCTTGCCATCAGGAGTCAAGTGCATAACACCTATCATGTTTATTGGCACTAACGGTGGCATATCTTGCCCCTCAGGTGTTACCCAACTTGTGCCTCTATTTCCCCATGTATCTATGGTTGCCACTAGGTGTACCCAATCCACGTTATCCGACTCAGTCATACCCGGTAGGACATCCATATAAGGAGAATCTTTTCTATCATCAGTCTCTTTTTTACATGTATAGCAATACCTTAATGGGGCTGAGTGAATAGTGGTATCCGATCGATTATCAATGATAACCTTGCTTCCTAAAGGATGTGCACGACCATTCTCAAGATCAACTTGAATGACAGAATCTTGGAATTGTAGATAGACATGGTTTTTCGACCAGTCATGTACCATTTGTGCTTCCCTCATGAAAGGACGTCCTAAGATCATTTGATATGACATAGGATGCTTGAAGAAATCCATTACAATGAAGGTATGTCTTACC
The DNA here is from genome assembly GCF_041138505.1 of Cibotium barometz. Taxonomy (NCBI): domain Eukaryota; kingdom Viridiplantae; phylum Streptophyta; class Polypodiopsida; order Cyatheales; family Cibotiaceae; genus Cibotium; species Cibotium barometz. Next base: position 42,155,363 of record NC_141072.1, read on the forward strand.
TTGTATCCCAGAACCTTGATCTTAAGGTCCCTTAACATTCCAATAGGTTTAGCTATGGTTCCGTTTACCATCTTAACCACTATGTTTGTGACTTCAAGGTGAGGTCTTCCCATAGATTCCCAACAGTTTTTAGTCACAATGCTCACACCAGCACCACCATCAAGGATTCCCTTTAGAGTTAATCCCTTGGTAGTAGTGGGGAGGGTTGCATTAGATTCGTCACCTTCAAAGTACTGTCCCAACTTGTTCACAGGTATTTCAACAACCAAGTCTTCATCTAGGTTGGGTTGTAGATCCCAATGTTCCCCTTCATCTTGAAGTGTGTCGGATCTATCCATATTTACAAATTGTGGTAGCCCTGCCTTTAGTTCTCCAGTGAGAAATTCCTGAAGAGCTAAGAATAGCTCACATTCTCCGTATAATTTGGATATGATCGTGGTTCTGATTTCAGAGGACATGAAATCCATTAGCTTAGACACATTTAACGGTGCTTTTCGAGACATCGCCCCTTGACTAGGGACTGGTGAAGATGGAATCACTTCCTCTTTGATGGGGTCAGGCATTCCCTCACTAAACATTCTTTCAAGCAAAAAGGGTGTTTGCCCACTTCGTGATGTCCTATCCTCACTTTCTTCCCGAATGATACTAGGTATAGCTAACGGTTTATGGCTCCTGTGAGGCTGAACTTGTGTAGAAAACACTGTGTCTGGAATTTTGATTTTTCTCGGGTTTGGCTCCAGTTCTCTTTGTGTTTCTTCCACCAAACCCCTTAAGTGTTGCACTTGTTCAATCTCCTCAACTGGGTTTGGGTAAGTTCTAATCTTTTCCTTAAGGGTTTTTGAGGGTTTTTGGGTCACGTGGCTTGTCTTGGGGAGTCTCAGTCAGTTTGGGTGGTCGAGAGGGCATTAACTGACTTGGTTGTGGGGCCGAGGAAGTTTCCTTCTATTTCCCCTTATTTATGTACTCGCTTGATTCTCCTTTGTTGAGCTCCCAAGTGGGTTCCTCCCTTAAGGTAGTGGCTTTGGTCCCCATGGTTTCTATTGAATCGGAATCATCTTTAGGATCATTCATATACACGGGGTCGTCTCCTGTCCCTATGTTAGTCTTTGAACTAGGCTTGGAGCTCGTGGCATTAAGCAATCTTTTTCGTCGCGTTTTCTTTTTCTTTGCTCGAGCAATTGATGTAGTATCCCTCTCTTCAAGAATGTAGTTTTGATTTTGAAGCATTGACCGTGTAACTACATTCGCGGTTACAACAGGTATGGTCCCTCGTGCTTGGTTAGTGACCTCAACCAAATTCAATGGCATAATCTTGGGTGCACTAGGATTATGTGGACATTGAGCAATCAAATGATCTAGGCCACAATGATTACATGTAAGTACCGGCATTCCTGATGTGCTCCCTTGATTTGGTTGCATCTGAGTAGCGATCTTCTGTAGCCTATTAGGATACAGTAAGAGGATGTTGTAGTGTCCTGGCTCTAGCCCTAAGGCTAAGCCTCTATCCGCATCATCCAAATAAATAAAGTCAACCTCAGTAGTGCCATGAGTTTCATCCGTCCATTCATCATTGTCAAATATTTCCTTTTCATTTTCCCATCCACATAAACTCATCAAGAATGTAACCATGCGAGGATAGTCATCTTGTGGAAAAGGAAAGCATTGGGGTATCGGGGATATGTCCTCTACGGAGTAGGGGTCAGTCATGGTCAATAGGAGAATTAGCCATTCTAATTCCTCAACATTTTCGTTAGTACATCTATATGATCCCATTCAGTTTCAATTATAGGATAGCACATGTGAAATATCTGAGAAAGGTATAGATGATACCTCTCACCAAAGGTGGGAGTGGATGAAGTGTATGATGATCGTGCATCTGCCATATCTGCAAACACAGATATAGCATCAGTAGGTTTATGACAGGTCAATCTAGTTCTTGATTGTATATACGGATATTTCTGCTCTTAATGTGCTCTTGCTCTTTTTACTATTTTTTGCTTTTCTTTTCTTTCTTTTCTGTGTATGAAGCTATATATATACATCCCCTTGAATTTGGCAATTACATGGTCAGGGGAGAAGGTTAAGGAGGAAGCATTAGAATGTCGAGCGTGAGTACATGCTCCCCCTTTCCTTGGGTAGATCATATTTTTTGCAATGATGTTGCAGCCTCTTGGAACCAATTTGTCCAGCGGGTCATAGGTTGTGATGTGGGCAGATAGCCTTTTATGACCCTTGTGGCCACATCCAATTGCAGAGATGTTAGTGTACGCTCCCATTGACGAATGGAGGAAATGGTTTCTGACGATACTATTACAAGGGGAGATGTAGACTCATCGGTCTTTTGTTGGGTGTTGACAAGAGTAGGTGTAGAGCATGTAGAAACTTCTATATCAGTGTGTGCCTGGCATGAGGAGCTAGAAGCTTCATGTGGCTCCCCCCTTCCTGAGCTAGGTGGTAATGATCGATATCGTTTGGGAATCCAAACTAACTCTGGAAGAAGTGGTGCAGAGCACTCTGTTACCTTTCCCTTACCACGGTCTTGAATTGTCATTGGGGTGGCAACAATTGGTTTGCAAGGTTTTACACGTGATGTAGAGGGATTCAGCTTTTGTTTAGGGACCCAAATCTGGTCATTCCCCTCGTAGTACCCTTGGGCTACTAATAATTTTTTAGGGATCCATCGTGATGTTACATTGCCCTTTCTCGGGTGGGTAGCTGCTTTCTTCCTACGAGGCTTCTTGTCTGAACGAGATTGAGCAAGGAAAGTAGCTGTTAACGAAGCTTTTGGGACCCATTTGTATGTATTTTTTGGCATAGTAAGCGGAGCTTTAGAGACCACCCTTCATGTTTCCACTCTTGGCGTTGCAACGTTAGAGGGGTGGCAAACAATCAAAGATGGTTTTGCCACTAGACTTTGTGATTTTTCATTATCTAACATTTGAGTGGATGACTTAGGTGCGGGATTTTGAGCAATCAGACGTAGTGTTGGTTCTTGCGCTGTGACTCATCTGGTTTCCCAATCGATGTTGCACTTGGTGGCCATCATCCATTTGCGCCCTAAGTTTACAGTCCCTTCCATGGTACCCGCAAGCATAACCAAAAAACTTTGAATTACGGTCCCATTGTCACCGGAGTGCAGAATTCCTGAGACAGGGGTTTTCTTCTTGTTGATTCCTTGAACTTGGATAGCACTCTTGGATAAAGGTGGTTTTCTAAGTTGACACCACATGCCATATGATAACAAATTGTGTTGAGCTCCTGTATCCAATAATGCATTATACAGCAACTCAATTGGGTATCTTAGAGGTGGGTCAGATTCTAGTGAATCCTCATCTACCTCCTCGAAAAATGCTTGTGTAATCCCCAAGTTGGCTTCTCGTTGGTGCCTAGCACGCTGTTGATGTCCTTTGGCTTCAATTCTTGCTTGTATCTTTTTAAGCTCAGGTTGTTCTTTAACTGCCTTCTTTTGATGGATTGCATGTAACTCCTCTTCCTCTTGGCTCAGGGGGTCATAGTACCTTTTGAATTTACTCCCATTAAGGAATCCAATGGTTTCAACTCCGTTGAGAGTCTCCACTCGGATGGTACCTTGCAGGGTAATTTCACATACTCTATACGGTCCCTTACCAGCATATTTGAGCTTCTTCCACAATGTAGTTGTGGGCCACCCAAGAGACAATATGGGTTAGAGTTAAAGAAAAACCTCACCCCCAAATTTCAGCTTCAAGCCTTTCTTATCAAGTAAACATTGTAAATAATTCTACAAAGAGAATAGACATTTCAAATGTGAGGAGCAAGGACATGTAAGTAGCAGAGCCCGAACCTTCTTAGATCAATAACCTCGGATCAAGGTAGTTAAGGATCCATATTCCAGAGAGACCAGCTTGCTCATTCCAAATTAATCAAGGCTCCCCAACACAACAAAATTTGGGGAACCTAAGAGGACAATTTTGAGCTCAGCCTATTGCTTTAGGTTAAAGATATATGACATCCCCACTTCAGAATTGGGGATATATAAGATATTGGTTTCCAAATCAGCCAACTTTATCTAAGACAACTATAATAGGAGAGATAGCAAAAGAAGAAAGAGGCCAAATTAATCGAACCATAGAGCACCAAGGTACTCCACATAAGGGAATTACAATGCTCCCCTCCCACTTAAAGCCTCCTTAAAGCTAAGCTTACTGGCTTTTTCTCACCCTTCTATAAAGGTGGTTGATTAAACGAATCACTTGTTCATGGTTATAATATGGCTTATAGGCCTTGTAGAAGCTTAGTACTTGTATATGTGGGCTTGATAAACACATCAATAGTGCTTTATTTGTGAGATTTGAGCTTCACAAAGTGGGCTTTTCTCTTCCAAATCTAATGTTTTTAGAAATTCGTTAAGTACTCATAAATCCCTAATGCAATTAATGAAGGCTTAGTACTTGTATACATGGGTTAATGATAAGATTTTGATCTTACAAGGAAGTAAATCTTTAGAAGTTGGTTAAGTACTCATAAATCCATAACGTTATTAATGAAGGCTTAGCACTTGTATACATGGGTTAATGATAAGCTTTTGATCTTACAAGAAAGTAAATTTTCCTCAATTATGTAAGTAATGTGGTTAATGAAGAATTAGTACTTCTATACATGGGTTAGTAATGTGGTTAATGAAGAATTAGTACTTCTATACATGGGTTAATAATAAGCTTTTGATCTTAGAAGCAAGTAAAGTTTGCATCCATGATGCTTTTTAGAATCATGAAGAGGTTTCCCCATCCTAGTTGTGCTCTTATAAACAAGCACACTTTAAAAAAATCTGTAGCACAAAACTTGGATGCTTGAAGGCTCTCTCATGAACACTTTATGTAGGACTTTGAGGTGTTTTTGTTTCCCTCTTCATCTTTTGAGTTAAAAATCCCCTTGTCTCCCCAAGTCTCTCAAGTCTCAACATTTTTCCTCCTCTCACCATCGAGGGTGTCTCCTTACTTCTCCAACCCTTCTTCCCACTTATTTTTTCTCTTCTATTATCCCAGTCTTGCCTTAAGTTTTTGTTGTGCAAATTGCCGAGTGTTAATTTCTAGGGATACTCAAAATTCTCAGGACAGGAATATGTAGGAGATTCTCCTATGCATGAGAATTAATTTTCATAGGGGAGACTTTCATGTCAACAAAATTTTCAGGTGCATGAGAATATAAGGAATTTTTAGGTGCATGAAAATATAAGGAATTTTTAGGTGCATGAGAATTGATTTTCACGAGGAAGATTCTTATAGTCAATGGGATTTTCATGGTTAAGGTGATTTTTCATATGCATGAAAATGCATTCACACTATCAACAAATTGGATTTTTACATGCGTGACAATTGATGTTCATGAGGGAGAGATCTCATAATCAATGGGATTTTCACGAGCCTAAAAATGCATGATATTTCACATGCATGAGAATGGTCTTTTAATGGATATTTCATATGCATGAGAATGGTTTTTTTTAATGGATATTTCACATGCATGAGAATAGTTATCTTTTAATGGGGGATAAGATTATCTTCTCAACCCCCCAAATTTAGCAATACAATCCTAAACATTTTGTAAGGTGTTCGATTTTTATACATGTGAGAATCCGAGATTTTCACATATGTGAGAATTAGACATTCTCATAGACTTGAAAATTTAAGTAGCAACCCATAAATTGTATTTTTTGTTATTTTATGGGTTTTTATGCATCTAGATTGGGTCTCCAAAACATGCGGATTGTGTTTTATGCTCAATGAATCCCAATTTATGACATTGTGCCATTGTTTGGTTTTTTCAATCTCTTATTCCTACTAACCAAAATATCAATAATCTAGTTAAAATTTAAAAAAATAAAGGGTTTCTTGTGATTGTTTCCTTGCTTAAGTCCTTATTATTAGGTAGCCTACTTATCTAAATCCATTGTAAGAAAAACAACAAAAATCAAGCAAAAAGTCTCAATTGAAGCTCTAGCCTTAGCATATAATGTCTTTTGCAGGTTATTTATCTTAGCTTTAAAGATATTGCATATGAAATCATCCATTCTAAATGTATCTAGATAGTTCCTAGCATGCTTGAGAAATTAAAAACAACAAAACAAATAGACTTATAATAGATCTGAAGCAAAATAAGAAAATAATAATAACAATAACTCTTCTTTTTTGCCACATCCACTGAATGTGTTTCATGGACACACCACTTCTCGTCATTGGGCTATGAAACTCTCCAAAATTATTATTATTATTTAAATGAAAGAATCCAAGTATTACTTTTGCTAATGGCAAAAGTACCTACTTTTGTGAATGGCGCTAAAAAATCTAAAGGCTTAAAGCATAGGATCCACTCCACCTCTCTCAATCTAATATTGTCATGGGGATCTTTCTTGCAAGCTCAAGCCATGCTCATAATACATCCATGAAGTATATCATTTAGGAAGTCACACTAGGTTAACACTTTCTTGCTACCACGTGCTTCTAGAGAGAGAATCACCATAAGTATGTGCTCGGTCCAGTGGGTGTATAAGAGGATACAATGTGTGTGGTGTATAAAAGAGGGCACTCATTCATAAGAAGTAGGATATTTCACAACACAAAAATTTAAAACTCAAATTTCACAATAACAAAGATCGTGAATAATATTGTTGAAGTGATACAATAGATGGAAAAACCACACACATATGTGCTCTTGTGAAGGGAGCTTTTATAGATGATCTAGAACTATTAAGATGGCAAAACCACAAACCAACACATAAGACGTAGGATCTACTTGGACCAGCGAGTGTGTAAGAGGATACATGTGTGGTGTATACAAGAGAACACTCATAAGAAGTAGGATCTGTCACAACACAAAAATCTAAAACTCAAATTGCAAAATACCAAAGATCAAGAAGAATATTATCGAAGTGATGCAATAGATGGTAAAACCACACAACCATGTGCTCCTATGAAGGGATCTTTGATGGATGATCTGGAACTGCTAAGATAAAAGTTGTATACTAGTAGAAGCTAGGGAGTAAACTCATATTAATGAATTGTATGGAGAAGGGGGGGCTGGTCGTGTATCTTTATAAGCATGTATATGCAAGGCGGCCATGACATGAGTGGGTAGGTCTGTGATTATAGTCAATGCCATCGTGTGCAACACAAATTCAGCTCATAAATATATACTAGTTAATGTGTATTAGCTTCCCCACCTCCCATAATCATCTGGGCTCATCTTGGGCCCCGATCGAGCACCACGATGTCAAGGCAAAGGTGTCTAAGGAGGGTAAAGTTTGGTAGTGTGCCAAATCTAATCCAAGCCACCTCTAAACCATCTAGACTCTTAGGTCACCTTCTCATGTGAATACAAGGATGCCTGATGCTTGGGATACTCTACCATGCTTTCTCCTCATAATGGGGGTTGTACAAACATGAGCTAATACAATATGGGGGTGGAGCATTAATCATCCAAGTTGTAGATTCGGACATTGTTTGATCATACATCCTTTTGGTGTGTACCTCTTTGCTCTTTGATGTAGAATATTATTGGAAACATAGGTTAATCTAAAAATTGATTAACAATTTATTTTGTGGGTATTTCTATTTTTCTATATTTCAAAATTTATGAATAGTGTGATTAAGAGAGTTATGCAAAGTGATTATGATTGAGAGAAGCTACATTGATTGGAATTTTCCAATTTTTACATCACTTCATATAATTTGGATCCTCACATCAAAGAAATGGTTGGTGAAACCTATTGGAATTACAATATCTTTGGGAGACAAAACGATTGTCCACATTCTTAATAAAGAGGTAAAAAATAAAGATATCAATCAAAGATATGGTTTTTGCAACCTATCACACCACCAATGAAATTGCAAGATATTTGGGAGTCAAAAAGCTCATCCACATCACGCTTAATAAAGAGGTAAGAAAAGAATAAAGAGATGAATCGAATATAAAAATTCAAGTATCGTGAGTGTGCTTATCTCTATACTTGACTTTTGGTGTATAAATAAAATAAGTTACTTATGGATTTTGAAGCTTATGTTAAGGTTGTGTTTGAATAAACAAGAGAACCATTTAAGCTAATATATATGCAATTGGCTAAGATCAGAGCTCTATTAATCTTCAATACGGTGTCTAAATTTAGGAGATATATCTTTCAATAGCTCATGTAATAGTTGTTGTCATCTTCAAATTTTAAAAAGCTCTACATAGATATAGAGACATTGCATCAGAAAGATGAGAATAGAGAATTATAATTTTGAGTTATTTTTTCAAGTTCAAAGTTTTGTACTTGTTCTGGAATATTACTTTTTTAAAATTATAAAAACTTATAATAATAATAATAATAATAAAGATTTATAATAAAACAATGCATAAGAGTTATCATATATATGCTCAAGGTGAGACTAGAAAACTCTTATGGACTAGGAAGAAAAAATCAAAAAATAAATATACTAAAATTTAGTTTGTAGTAAAATAATACGCAAAAGTTATCATATCTCAAGGTAAGGATAGAAAACTCTTATCGACTTAAGGATATTTCAAGCAAGTTACATAAGAATATAAAAAGAAAATATATAAGTTCTCCAATGAGGTGGTAGCTCAAGTGGTGAAGGTGTTTTCCTAGGACCAAGAGGTCCTAGTTTTAAAACCCCCCTTGGAGCTTCCTCAATGGCATCATCCTATGGGCAGATAATTAAGTGCCTACGGCCAAGCACCTATGTGGCGCAAAAATGTAATTTATAGACACTTAGATACTACGATGATGGGAGTTTAAGAGTCACTCTTAACAAGTCAATTTGACAAGAAATTAAGGTAGCTATAGAATAGATAATATAAAGAGACATTAGTGAAATAGGACTCATATCTCATCTACTTAAAAAAGAGTAAGAGAATTTATATATAGAGTAGATAATTTAAAGAGACATTATTGGAATAGGACTTATATCTCATATAATTACAAAAAGACTAAGGTATTTTATTTTCATATCTTATATAACTAGAAAAAGACTAAGATATTTTATTTTCAAAGTTTCTAGCATATTGCTCTAGAGATCAAGCCTTTTGAAGTGACAAGTCATTTTTTCTTTTATGCTAGACTAAAGATTATAACTACTAATTGAAATCCTTAGAAGGCTGCTGTAAAAATAGAGTGTTTTTCACAATGAAAAGATGATTAAAGAACTACTAATTGAAATCCTTAGAAGGCTGCTGTAAAAATAGAGTGTTTTTCACATCACAATGAAAAGATGATTAAAGAACTTTTATTTTTATTTTTTAAAATAGTACATAAAGTAAAGTTCCCTTTTAGATACAATTTTTTAAAACTATAACACATCACAAAAGTATGGTTTTCAAATACCATCACTTATTCAATCTAAAAATGTGTATAAAGGCACACTTGAAAATATCACAACATGACACTTGAAAATGTGTATAAAGACACACTTGAAAATATCACAATAAGACATCAGAGATGAAGCATCATAATCCCCATCACATGAAGCTAAAGTGGATGACGCATCCTTTAACCATACTATTTACATCAACTTTATCACTATCCAAGTGCAAGACTTAAGCTAGCAAACATTGAGAATTTGATCTTTTGACATGATCTAAAACATGTGCTCCTAGCACTGTTTCTTTTAAGATATTTATTGTTGGCAGCCTTAATCTTCTAATACCATGCACTAGAATGTCAAGTATTTGTTTCTTGTGTTCTCTCTCTCTCTCTCTCTCTCTCTCTCTCTCTCTCTCTCTCTCTCTCTCTCTCTCTCTCTCTCTCTCTCTCTTGTGTGCATGCACACACACACATATACATGTCTTTGTGTGTCTATATATGCATATATATGTGTGTCTGTACATACATACACATATGCATGTATATGTATACATATGTATGTACGTGCGTACGTATGTATGTATGTATGTACGCATGTATGTATGTGTGTGTATGAATGCATGTATGTATGCATGTATGTACACAAACTAATGCACATACATATATAGATATATATACATATGTATATATAAAATATGGATGTATGTATAGGGGTGTGTGTGTGTGTGTGTTACATAGGTGAGCAAGTTATTAGTATATATAGAGGAGGGGTGAATCATTCTCCTTATATGGCATGCTAGAATTTTCATTATTGGGAGCTTTTTTTATATCTTGGATCATCTTCTTCTCTATATCTTTGGATCATCTTCTTCTCTATACAAGAGTTAGGGTTTAAAGAAGAGTTTTTGGCATGGACTACACTATAGCAATCCATGTGATTTCTTTGTGAGGAACCCCTCCATTAAATCTCTCTCATTCGTATGCTTGGACTCTAATTTCTTGTGCAAGTAGGCCACTCATGCCTTGTTATGCACCTGGTAAAGCACAACAACCATATCCCAAGCATCTTTCTCAGGGTAAAAAATTAGGAGCATATCCTATTGTCAAATTAGAGATGGGTTGGCAAATATTTATTTGATAGAAGGTAGAATCTATATGACACTTTGGTGAATATTTAAAAATTTTAAGGATATACGCTCACTTTTAGTGTAAATTTGGTAATTTTTCTTCTAAAATTTACCTCAAAAACTACTACCTTGGGCTAATATATTAAAAATGTCACCATTTTTGGGTCTAAAATATCCCAAGACTTTTGGAAAACCCTTGAAAATTATCCTTTGGGCAAAATTTTTCCCCCTAATTTTTTCTTGCTCTTTATGCACGTAGTAAAGCACAAGTAGCATATCCCAAGCTTACTTGTTTACATGAGAGCGAAAAAATCATGCTAACCCACTAGTAGTCCTTGATATATAAGATGCTACAAGGATAATCCAAAATGGGTGTGATTCTCTCTATAGGTTGTTCACACTTTCACAAAGAGAAAAGGGGATATTGGGGCCCCTACTTCCAACCCCATACAATGTAGCAATGGTAAAACAATGTAAAAATGCAAAGTTTAGTACCATGCTTGGTGGATTAAAAAAATCGTTTACATACAATGAGTTCTAAAATGTGTATATTGATTTGGTGACACTGCAACAAGCTATGATCAAGAACTATGGATTAACATGGTAAAAAAATCAATGGAAATGCAGCTTTTATATTATTGAAGCTAGATGCATGTTAGGTTGTGAAGGGTTGCAAACTTGAGAGGGTAAGCTTAACACTAATGAGAACACAACACTACACGGTCAAGAAAGTACATAGAAAGAATAACACAATGTATATGAAGTTGATCAAGAAGAAAAAGTGCAAGAGAATGATAGTGATGAAGCTAATGAGCAAAAAGATCATGGAAGTAGTACCATATATAAGAAGGTATGCAATAAAAGGATAGTGAAGGAGTATTATGGAGTGCAATCAGATAACAAAAATTGGTGGCTAGCTATGTTTGAGCTTCCTCACATGAAAGTCATGAGATGCTTAAATGGTACTTTTCAAGAACATGTATACCATATGTAATTTCTAATCAAAAAAATGGAGGAACTCTTGAAGTGGATAGAGTTGGAAAGGTTTGTTATGGAGTAGTATTAAGAAGACCAAAAAACATTGAAGTGTATGCTATAGGTAGTGCTCCATCTCTTTGTGCAAGTACCAAGCTTCTTTCGCCTCATGCACTTGGCATGACCTTGTGCATATCCTATAACAATCAGTGCACTCCTCATGCACACGGGCTATCTTGTGAAGGGGAATTTGGATGTACCTATCCACCAGTTTGATTTGCATAATCATGAACATTGCACACCAGTCTCTCTCATCCACTTCCTCCTTTATGTTGTCGTATTCTGCTCTATTAGAGTTGTACGAGATCTCCTTTAGCATGTCTTCAACAGGCATTTGATCAATATGGTGGAGATGTGTTGCGACTGGTGGTGGCAAGTGGAGGGCTTCTTTGATCATGTCCTCCATGATATGGATATGCTCCTTGGATCCATCAGTGTTGGCGATGGTTCTTCTCTTTGTGTTTTTGCCATATGTCTTGAGGTATTTTGCACATAGGACCTGATTGAAGGTTCTCAGGAGTACCTCGGCCTTCCTTCCCAACCCCACTATCTCCAGCTTGTACTGCACATATATATCCTCCAAAATCTTGAGGCATTCTGGGCTGTGATATTGGAAGAGGAGGTTCTGTTGCTCTATCTGGACGTTGTGAGGAGAATCCTAAGCCCATTCCAAAAATGACATATGTAGATGAATGCAATGTGTATATGATGGCATGTAGAAGGTAGATGATGATAAAATCAATGCGTGTAGAGGGTAGATGATGATAAAATCAACGCGTGGCTGTCAAGTGGATAAGCACAAGTGCGTGAATCCAAAATAGAAAGTGCATAGGTAGTCGAAAGAGCTAGGCAACATGGATTCCAGAAGAAGGGTTTGAGACACTCTCAAAGAGAAGGTCATTGGAGCGACTACCAAGGGGGGAGAAAGTGAGTGGACTACAGTGGACTGGGCTTTTGTAGGTGGCTTTGATTTGTGGAAGGTTGCAGGCTGGAGCCCTAGCAAAGTTTCGAAGGTTGCAGACAGAAAGGCAGCGCAGTGTGAGAAATCTTGATTGGATCAAAGCAGAGGAAGAACTAGAGATCAGAGTCAGCCCTAGGAGGTGTGTTCCCTAGGACTTTTGTGCAGTGCCTCTATTAGATACTTGGTTCAATCTAGTTTCTCCTCAACTGTATCATAGTTGAAAGTTGAATTGTGTTAGATTTGTGGTTGTGATTGAAGATAAGGCTTTGGAGAGTCGAGGTTAAGGTCCAACAACAATGAAGGATCCCCAAGCTTTTAGTGTTTGCTTTTGAAATATGTGAACCCATGTCTGAGGGGTGTTGAGACAAAGTCTGGATTTATTTTCGTGAGAAGAAGACTGAGAGCTCAAGGCTTGTATCTATGTTGTGTTTAAAGAGATTTTGTGGTATGGAGCTTGATTTGACTTGTTTTAATTGATTTTGTTTAGTTAGAACAACTGTGGAAGCATGTTTGAAGTTCAGGGAGTTAGGATTGACTCATATAGCCGAATTAGTCATTTATTGTGGAGAGGATTTGGAGTCAACCATGCAAGTCTAGTGTCAGCTCTACTATCAGCTATGTGTCTAGGATGATCAGCTGAAGTTCTAGAAGGGTAGATATAATCTTTCTGGTTTGAAGGGGAAAAGTTTTAAGTACAGTCTGTGTAGTCTACTATCAGCAACAATTAGCACAGTCAGATGGGTTTGTGGTGTAAATGATGTTTTATGTGGTAGAGCTACAGTGCCGTTGGAGTTAGCTAAGTGTCCACAACATAGAATTCTTGTTTGGTTTGAGTGTCTCGAGAGTATAGAAGTGCTAGTTGATGTAGAGGAGAAGAAACATGAGTCAGCTGAGTCAGTTTAGTCGGCTTTGAGAGAATAGACAGGTTGGAGTTAGTTGTGGGCCTACAACTGTAGTAGAGAGTCATTAGTGTGATATCTTGATTAGTTTGGTGCTGCCTGAGGGTTGGCAGAATTCAGAGGACACAAAGAAGAAAGTCTCTATCTTAGTTGAAGCATCTGAGTCAGCCGGTTCTGAGTCAGATCATTGAGGCAGAATTCAATCTACTTCAGCCAACAAAGAGGTCAGAAGAAGGTTAGCAAGGTGTCCAGTGAGGTCCTTGAGTTGTGGCTTTGAGGTTAGCTGATGTTGGAGGACCTTCTAGGAGCCCGAAGGACATGTTTCGGACTAGGGATAAGAGGAGGATTTTGGAGGTAGTTTATAAGCACTTCTAATGATGTTAATCCCATTTTGGATTAATATCTTACGGAAGAACACACTAGTACCACTGTTTCAAACCATGGTACAATAGAAAGGAAAAGAAATAAGCTCAACTACGAGAAGGGGACCCATACAATGTTTTCATTGTAATGGACCTCATCGAGCAGTGGACTGGTGTACTCTAAAGAAAAAACATTGTAATGGACCTCATCGAGCAGTGGAGTGGTGTACTCTAAAGAAAAAACATTGTAATGGACCTCATCGAGCAGTGGAGTTGTGAATGCTAAAGAATGTGATTAATGCTGGCCATATGGTGTGTTGAGTGTTGTGTGAAGAAGAAGAAGATTTTCAGCCTCTCACCTTGTGTGTTCTCTTTTAGGGTTGTGTGAGTGTGTGTGTGTGCTTGCAAGAGCTCAAGCTCTCTTCTCCCCTGCATCTTTTCATGGTATCAGAGCTTGGTTCATGCAAAGGGCTGAGCTGCAAGCAAGAGAAGCACAGGAAGCGGTACGAGGGTAAGAGCTTCATCTACTCTTCCCTATTTGTATTGGCGACTACACCCTTGTCGTCACACGGGAGCTCTACGGGAGGCACCGCGACTACACCCTTGTCGCGCGAGCTCTACGGGAGGCACCGGCAAACAATCTCTAATTGAGGAGCTTTCTTCGCGGGAGTAAAGCTATAGGTCAACTTTGCTGTCATATCGGAATACGATTTTTGGGCCGAAAACGCGATTCGGGCCTCCGTTTTTTCAAAAAGCAGGCAATTTCGAGCACTGCGGAGGGTAAGTCATCGATTCTATGCAGAAATCCTTTTTAAGAACTGCAGGAAGACAAATTGGTTGTGTAAACATTGTGTTTTCTACAAGGAGGTCAAGAGTTGCCATTTGGGTGTATGTATGCACATTGAGGTCACTGGTTGTGACATTTGAGTGTGTAGTACAGTACCGCTGTAGAAAATATAGCAGTTTGTGTAGGACGAACCAGAGTACTGTTGGTAAATTTGTGTGTCTGGCAAGATGTCAAATGATGGCATAAACCAGATTGTTGCTGAGAATCTTGACAAGAACAACTTCCATGCTTGGAGGTTCAAATTGACAAATTTCCTGATGGGAAAGGGTTACTGGGACTACATAGAAGGTGAGCATGAAGAGGCACCGGAGATGCCGGAGATCAATCCGACTACTGTAGATGTGAAAGCGTTCAAGGATTGGAACCAAGGAGCCAGAAAAGTTATGTATTGGCTCTCTATCAGTATACAGGACACCATGATTGGGCACAAACAAGATGCCAAGTCCCCCAAGGGGGCGTGAGACACCTTGGTTAAACTCTATGAAACGAATACCAAGGCACAAAAGATACAGTTGAAGAATGAACTTCATACTGTGGAGAAAAAGAGTGTGTCTGTAAATGACTATGCATTGAAGATCAAGGGTATTGTGGAATCCCTTGCATCTATTGGCGTTTCAGTAGATGATGATGATAAGGTGGAAGTCTGTCTACGTGGTCTTTCGCGCCACAATACAAGGCGTTCAAGATGTCTATTCACATTCCCAATTTCACAGATTTGGTGTCTATGTTGATTATAGAAGAGAAGAGCTTGGGTGAAGACCAACAGTCTTCACAAACCAAAAACACTTCAGAGCAACAGGCCTTCTGCACAAGTTTAGGAAGAGGAGGTGGCCGAACAGGTAATCAGAATTATGGCCAGCATCAGCAACAATAACAGTCTCAGAATTCACAACACGCAGGTGGAAGAGGCCAATTCAAAGGTAGGATTCAAAGGCAGGGGAGTCAAAGAGGTCGTGGAAATTGGCAAAGGCAATATACTGATACACGTGGATGCTTTTATTTTGGTAAGCCTGGACATGTGTAGGCAGATTGTCATAAGAAGCAGGCTGACATGCAAAATGGAAAATTGCAGCAAAACAACTATGCATCCTCAAGCAGAAACAATGAGAATAATGAAAGGTTGTTTGTTATGCAGCATGTCATTAATGCCATGTGTGAAAACGTTGAAGCAGCACATAAAGATGATGTATGGTACATTGATTCAAGTGCTTCGAACCACATGACAAGTCATGGGGGGAGTGGTTCAAGGAGATGAAAAACCTTGAAAGACCAGGTTTTGTGGAAACATGGGATGACACTGCTCATCCAACTGCCCATGTTGGAGATGTGCCATTGTCTATGCGCAGGATGGCAAAGTGAAGTACCTTGTAGATGTACTTCATGTTCCAAACATAACAAAGAATCTGGTTTCAGTTGGCCAGATGATTAAGCAGGGTTTGCAGGTTCGGTTTAACCCTGATGGTTGTTATGTTGAAGACTTTAAAGACAAGTGCAGGTTGGTTGCAAAAGGCAACAGAGTGGGCAAAATGTTTACATTGAATGTAAACATGCCTGAAGTGAGTGCTGCGATGTTTGCAAATGGTTCAAGAATTATTGCAAACACAGACATTTGGCATAAAAGAATTAGACATGTGAATGTGCAGAGAATGAAGTCTATGCAAACTAAAGGAATTGTGATAGGGCTGCTTAAAGTTGAAGGTATGCAAAAAATATGTGAAGCATGCCAATTTGAAAGCAAACAATGCATGTATTTCCACGTGACAGAAATGTGAGCAGAAATGCACTAGATGTGCATTCAGATGTATGGGGTTCTACGAAGACCATGTCTATGGGAGGCTGCAAGTATTATGTGACATTTATTGATGACCACACAAGGAAAGCGTGGGTATACTTCATGAAGGAGAAGGGTGAGGTGTTTACTCATTTTCAGAATTTTAGAGTAATGGTTGAAAAGCAAACAAGGAAATATGTAAAGTGCCTAAGGTCAGATGGAGGGGGAGAGTACTTCTCCAATGAGTTCTCTGAATTTTTGAAGAAGAATGGTATTCAGAGATAGTTTACATGCAGATACACTCCGCAGCAAAATGGAGTTACTGAGCGGAAAAACAGGCACATTGCTAAGATTGCACAAGCATTGATGGGAGAGAAGAATATGCCGCATAGCTATTGGGCTGAGGCTGTTTCTACATCAGTTTACATCATGAACAGGACTCCAATTGCAACCATACATGATGTAACTCCAGAGGAGAGGTTTACTGGTGGCAAAAAACCTGATTTGTCTCATCTGAAAGTCTTTGGATGCATTGCATATGTGCATGTGCCATATGAGCTGAGAACTAAGCTAGATCCAAAAGATGAAAAATGTGTTTATTGGGTATTTCCTTGAGCAAAAGGGATACGGGTGTTATAACCCTACTACACATGAGTTGAGGGTAAGCAGGGATGTTGTTTTTTATGAGATGAGCAGCTAGTATGTTGCTGAAAAAGAAGCTATTAGGGCTGATGTGAGTGGAAATGTGGTTGCACAGAATGCAAGTTAGCAAGCACAGTCTTTGAGTGGACCAGGAGAGTCCTCATCTAGTGGTTCAGTTGATAGACCATGGAGTGGCAGGCTGCATCATAATACCAGTCCTGCAAATGTGATTAGTACATCACATAAAGGCAAAGAGAAAGTGATTGAGCCCCTTAGTATGCCTGACATTTCTACAGGGCATTCTCATGTTGATGGAGAGTCTAGTGGCTCAGAGAAGATGAACCTTGATGAGGAGCTTGGGATACCAGTTATGAGAACACCTAGTGTAAGAAGGCTATGGAAGCCATGAATACAAAGCTGCAAAGATCTGGGAGAGTGAAGAATCCTGTGTAGAGGCTTACCTATGATGGTTATGTGGCACATCACTATGCATACATGGCAAAAGTTGTACAAATTGTAGAGCCCACATGCATTGATAAGGCTATTGGAAATGTATGTTGGGAGAAAGTTATGGATGAGGAGATGGATGCACTATATGGAAATGAGACTTGGGATTTAGTGCAATTGCCTGAAGGCAAGAAAGCCATTGGATGTAAGTGGGTGTACAAAGTAAAACATAACAGTGATGGAAGCATAAGCAGGTACAAGGCTAGATTGGTAGCTAAAGGATATGCGCAGACATATGGCATTGATTATGAGGAAACTTTCAGCCCAGTTGCCAAGATGGCAACAATGAGAGTTGTGATAGCAGTGGCTGCGTCAAAGCAATGGTCTTTACATCAGATGGATGTAAAGAATGCATTCTTGCATGGGGATTTGTAGGAAGAGGTGTATATGTTATAGCCACCTAGTTATGAGGATGTGAGTCACCCCGAGCATGTTTTCAGGTTGAAGAAAGCCTTGTATGGCTTAAAACATGCACCAAGAGCATTGTTTGACAAGATTTTTGAATATCTTGTCACTATTGGCTTTCATGTAGCCAATGCAGATTTCTCGTTGTATGTGAGACACAGTGATAGAGGGGTTGTGCTTGTTGTCATTTAAGTAGATGACCTGATCATCACGGGGGACCATGATGCAGAGATCTTTGATGTAAAGATCTTGCTTAGACAGAAGTTTGAGATGAAGGATCTAGGGGAGAGCTCAGATATTTCTTGGGTATTGAGGTGATTAGGTTACCACATGGTATTGGATTACTGCAAAGACAATATGGCTTGGACATGTTGTCCAAGTATGGTATGACAAGCTGTATAAGCAGCCTATCTCAGTGGTGCAATTGGATCAGAATGGCAAGTTGAGTGCAGATTCAGGAGGAAGCTTGATCTACATGATGATCACTATGCGCATAGTAGGAAGCTTGATCTACATGATGATCATCAGGCCATATTTGAGCTATGCTGTTGGGTTGGTGAGTTAGTTTATGCAGGTTCTCCGGAAGCCGCATTTGGATGCATTGAGATGTATACTGAGGTATGTGAGGTCTACTTTGCATTGTGGACTATTTTATGAAACTGGGACAGAGATATGTGTACATGGGTACATAGATGCTGATTGGGCTAGTAGTATCTCAAATACAAGATCTACTAATGGCTTCATGTTTTCTTTGGGGAGTGCTGCTGTGACTTGGAGCAGCAAGAAGCAGCCTACGGTTGCTCTATCCAGTACTACACAGAGGCTGAGTACAGAGGTGCTGCTATGGCAGCATGTGAGGTAGCTTGGTTGAGAAAGCTACTTGTAGATATGGGTCTATCAGTGGATAGACAAGTTGTAATTTTCTGTGACAACATTAGCAGTATTCAGTTGGCCAGGAACCCAGTTTTTCATGCTCGCATGAAGCATATAGAGGTCCACTACCATTTTGTCAGAGAGAAGTTTTGGCAGGAGACGTTGACCTTGTTTACGTCAGCACACAGGATCAGGTCGCTGACATCTTCACCAAAGCATTGGGTACAGAGAAGCTCCACAGATTCAGGGCTTTGCTCGGTGTACATGAGATGGAGTTGAGCTTGAGGGGGAGTGTTGAGATATCAAGCTCATCTAGTGAGGCGGTGGACACTGATGACCCGCCTGGGGGGGATAGGCCCCACACTTACACCACTCCCATGGTTGGTGAGTGTAAGATCCCTGACCCCACTACGCAATGAATTCTGGGATGCTAGCAGGTAACACTTCTTGCATGGTGCAGGGTCCCACACTCGGGGCCTCGCCCACGGATATCCAAACAAGAGACTAATCCATCGGTTCTTCCAAAATCGAACTTGGAAAAACTTCCCTTGTCCGGAAAGCACGGGCGATTCCTCCAGGATAACTTTTCTCTAACGTAGTCAAAACCCTTAACTAACTGAACTAATCTGACCGAACCTGTAACTCCCATAGTCAGATCAAAGGAAAGATTGCACTTGGATCATAGAGACCAATGCTTTTTTCCTCATTGAGAGGCATAGACGTTGATTCTTTTCCATAGAACAATTTTTATCCGGGATTTACTTCATCTATCGTACCAATAGAAATTTAGTCTCATTTTCATCCAGTCCCATGGGTTAGCCAACTACCCAACCACTTTAGTGTTAGTCACACCACTTAGACACCCAATATGAAATTACCTTTTTCACAGAATCAACATCTTCTAAAAACAATCTTTTAATGAAACCATTGTGTCACTGATCATAATCGTCAAAATCTCTGGCTGAATCCTTATTTCCAATCATTCCTTCATCGGTGCACCTATGGCATCATTGGCAACCAGAATGCTCACCACCTGTCCACTCAGGGGCCTTTTCGATAGTTCCTAGCACTTCACTCATAGGCCGCTTCCTTACTCCCTCATCCACCATACAGAAGCTCACCATTTAAATCGAACAACCGAGGCTGGTCAAGACCTCGGCTGACCTTGCTACGCGAGGCGTCCTCCATTGACTCTCTATCAGTAGTTGCAACTTTAACAGATAGGTCTCCACGACCTCATTCACAAGACAATCAAAATGCTTCCCCAGCATTCTTGACATAAAATAGTCATTTAAAAACATTTTTCACATACAAATATAGTTCCAACAATATTTCTATCTTTTCTCATCACTCCACATCCTTTCACATTAGTCCCCATCTTTTCTCATCTTCCCACAATTTTTTTTTCTTCATCAATCCCTATCACATCACATCATTCCCACATCAACTCACATCCAATCGCATCATCCACACATCAATCCACATCATCCATCCGCATCATCCACATCATCCATACATCCATCCACATCAATCCACAAGTCAATCCACATCATCCATACATCCATCCACATCAATCCACATTATCCACACATCAATCCACAAGTCAATCCACATCATCCATACATCCATCCACATCAATCCACATCATCCATACATCCATTCACGTCAATCCACATTATCCACACATCAACCCACATCATCCATACATCCATTCACGTCAATCCACATTATCCACACATCAATCCACATCTATTCACGTCAATCCACATTATCCACACATCAACCCACATCATCCATACATCCATTCACGTCAATCCACATTATCCACACATCAATCCACATTCATTTCATAAGTATTCCCATGCTCATCTAATCACATCTTTTTCTATCTCATCACTTATTTTCGCATTTTATCCCCTCATCAGATCTCATCCACTTGCATACATCTCGTCACTTCACATACATTAACATCTACCCATACATCTCGTCACTTCACATACATTAACATCTATCGAGTTTACATCGCATCTTATCACATCCATTTCACATCACATCTCATTCATTCACATCCCGATTCACATGCTAACACATTCATTCACGTCCCTAGTTCATTCACATCCTGATTCACATCACATCTCATCTATTCATTCCCATTTATTTGATTCCCATCACATATCATCACATCTATTTACCTCTCATTCTCATCACTTCTATTCTCATCACATCCATTCTCTATTCATTCTCATCTATCTGATTCATATCACATCTATTTATAGAATGTAAGAGAATTCTTATTTTTGATATAAAGATTCTTTACTACGCATCTATTTATGCATAAGAACAACTTCAGTGGGAAATAACACTTTTATAAATATCCGTTTATGCATAAATTCAATTTTAAGGAGAATAACACCTTTGAAATAAAAATAAATCTTTTATGCATCTTTCTATGCATAAAATCAATTTTAATGAGAATAACTCTTTTGAAATAAAAATAAATTTCTTTATGCATATTTCTATGCATAAAATCAAAATTAATGAGAATAACTCTTTTGAAATAAAAATAAATTTCTTTATGCATCTTTCTATGCATAAAATCAAAATTGATGAGAGTAACACTTTTGAAATAAAAATAAATTTCTTTATGCATCTTTCTATGCATAAATTCAAAATTGATGAGAGTAACTCTTTTGAAATAAAAATAAATTTCTTTATGCATCTTTCTATGCATAAAATCAAAATTGATGAGAGTAACTCTTTTGAAATAAAAATAAATTTCTTTATGCATCTTTCTATGCATAAAATCAAAATTGATGAGAATAACTCTTTTGATCCCTTTACGTATTTTTCTTGTATGTGAACTTGTGGTGTTATAGAGGCCATCGTCCAACATCCTTACAATGTGAAATGGTTTTAGAGTTTCACAACATGAAAAGGTCAGCTGGGGTCGTAAAGCGTGAAATAGCAGAGAAGCATCTCACGCTGTGAAATAGCAGACTGCTATTTCATGTCTTTAGAGTCTTTGAATATTTTATGGTTTTGGCAAAATCAATCAATTTAGGTTGTCCATTTGCATAGGAGATTAGTGCAGTTGATAGCTCATGCATGCAAGAGATTCTATCATGAGATTGATTTTGGCAACTATTGGATTCCAAGCCAAGACGTTTGCATATGATTTAATAAATCAAGATGATGAGTAGGAGATCATGAACCCCTACCTAAGTAATCAAAAGATGTGGGAGATGGCAATGCAACAGAATGCGATGGATCTCAATCAACAAAAAGAATGTGGAGGGCAACTTGAAGACGGATGCGAATGTAGGAAAAGGAAGGAAAAAATGCTTTTATACCCTTGCCCTGCGCATGGCATCTTCTTTTAATTAGGACTACCACATGGCACATTGTGATTGGTTGGTCATAGATAGCCGTCTCATGACGTGAAAAGAAAACCTAGCTTTTAATGAGATGAAATGGTTTGCAGTGTTTCACAATGTGAAAGGCTATGAAGCTTAGGTTTTCATGGCTTGAGGTGCTTTCCCTTATTCATGCAATTGGTGATACCCTAGATGGTCCTATATGTTTGTTCAGTCCAAGTCCAAAAAATATGCATGCAGAGGAATTGATAGCATATGAACTTGTTTCACGGCATGAAAAGGTTTAAGCATTTCACGATTTGAAACGCTTAACACTTCTTGTACCCATTGAGAATTGAAGTCATTTCCTTGGTATCTAGGAAATCGTCCTTTGTCACCTTTCCCTTGCTTTATTATTTCTAGGGGAACCAAGTTGGAACCTTGGATCTTGTTGGTATTTGTTGTTGTAGACACCTTAGTTTGGAATGAGAACTCCTTAGTTTGGAATGAGAACTTCTTAGTTTCCCCTCCACCCAATGGAGGAGAACATCTACGGAATCTTCATGGAGGACCTGTTGTTCTTCTTGTGCATGTGGGTCCACTTTTGTTTTACCTTTGTCTAAATCTTGGCCCCACTTGATCTCCTTGGTGGGTATGTTAGTACTATAGGTGTTGCATTCTCTTGTCTATTTGGGTTGATTGCTTTCTTCCTCCAGACTGATCGTCGCGGTGTTGCCTTGACACATGATATAGCTAGGTCCTAATTTTGCTTGTCTCTCTTCTTTTCTTTTTGAGTTAAACCCTGCACTTGATGCTTTTTTGTCCATTGGTAACCATACTTGCAAGGCTCCTTGATAGTATCCCTGTGCAGCTAGTATGTCTTTTCTCACCCACATTTTTTGACTGCTTGAGGTGCTCCGG
Source organism: Cibotium barometz (assembly GCF_041138505.1). Classification (NCBI taxonomy): domain Eukaryota; kingdom Viridiplantae; phylum Streptophyta; class Polypodiopsida; order Cyatheales; family Cibotiaceae; genus Cibotium; species Cibotium barometz. Next base: position 42,178,400 of record NC_141072.1, read on the forward strand.
CTCGTCTTGGTTGCTGCTTCCTCTCGATGGATTTTAGCCCATGCTTGTATCCCTATTGTCAAATATGCATGTATCTTTTCATACCACGCTCTGGAGCTTGCTTTAAACCATATAAAGCTTTTTTCAACCTGCACACTTTGTTTTCCTGCCCTCTTTGAACAAAACCACGAGGCTGCGATACATACACCTCCTCATGCAAATCTCCATTCAAGAACACAGTCTTTATGTCCAACTGATGTACATTCCAACCATTATGAGCTGCCAATGCACAAATGCTACGAATGGTAGTCATACGACAAGTGGGAGCAAAGGTCTCATCAAAATCAATGCCCTTTTCTTGAGCATAACCCTTTGCAACAAGTCTAGCTTTATAGCGATCAACACTGCCATCTGGCTTTCATTTCAACTTAAAAACCCACTTACATCCAATGGCCTTTTTACCAACTTAAAAACCCACTTACATCCAATGGCCTTTTTACCAATAGGCAAATCACACAAAGACCATGTACCATTCTTCATTATAGAATCATATTCACTTTGCATTGCAGCCAACCAATTTTCTGATTTTTGTGCCTCATCAAATGAAAGAGGTTCTTCCTCTTCACACATACTAGACAGCCAAAGCATAACAATCTGATGCATAAGAGGCATGCTGAAAACCTGAACGAGTACGACTAGACATAGGTGCATCAATTTTACTATCACGAAAGGTTTGCACCAGCCATTTAGGCATACCTCTAGCCTGCTCATTTTCAGCCCTATCCTCATAGATTACATCCTGTAAATCTGCATCAAAAATAGGCTTATCTATGATGTCGTTTGAAATCTGCATAGGCTGAGTATTTACCTCATTAGGACTTACATTTGAATTCCCACCTGTAAATAGAGGCAATAACGTATCAAATACATCCCGTGAGCTCACACATGTCTCTTTGGTACATGATAACAAAGGCTGCACAGGCACTAAAGCATAGGCCAAGCAACCAAAGACACGCAAGTGACCAATAGAAGGCTTCCTGCCATGCCAAGCTTTGTATAGAGTAATAGACTGCAAGGCCTTAGTGGGACACCTGTTGAGTACATATGCAGCACACATGACACTTCAAGCCAAACATGACACCTGTTGAGTACATATGCAGCACACATGACACCTCAAGCCAAAATGCATGTGGCAAAGCTTGGCTCTTGACCATACATCGTGCCATCTCCATAAGTGACCTGTTTTTTCTCTAAGCAACACCATTTTGCTGAGGGGTATACGGCACTGTACATTGGTGTTTTATCCCACGACTAGCCAGAAATGCATCAAACTCTTTAGACATGTACTCCCCCCCCTCGATCAGAACGGAGGGTGCCCACATTACAATTGGATACATTTTCAACCATAAGCAAAAACTGTTTGAAGCACAAAAACACTTCGAACTTTGCCTTCAGTGGATATACCCATGCATGCCTTGAGTAATCATCAATGAAAGTCACGAAGTACAAGTGTTTACCAAATGACGGAGTTTGCATAGGCCCACATACATCACTATGTACAAGTTGCAATTTGCGAGTGGCCCGCATAGAACCATCCTTTGGAAACGCAGAACGCTGCATTTTGCCCAAAATACAGCCTTCACAAATATGTTTCAATGGTGCCTCAAGAGGGGGCAATGAAGCAACCATATCAAATTTCTGCAAATGCAGCAAACTAGCAAAGTTTAGATGACCAAAACGAGCATGCCATAGTTTTGCATCTGAAACTGCCTTTTTATCAGAAACTGTATTTGCTGAATCTTCCACACACTTGTCATAAGAATTGAGCCTATATAGCCCACGAAACAAGGTGCCAGATACAATAATCGTATCACCAGAAGTCAAATCATGAACAGTATATCTGTCATCCACAAATTTGACTACAAGTTCAAGTCTAGCAAGCGCAGAGACAGATAATAGATTCTTCTTTATCCCTGGCACATACAAAGCATCTGAAAGTGTGAAAGCGCTGCCATTTGCAGCAGTAAGCATAATTTTACCAATGCCCTTCAGTGGGTAAGAAGCATTATTGGCACATGTGACAGTATTTCCATTAGGGACAGCCTCAAGAGAAGTGAACATATCACGATGCGAGGTAATGTGCTTTGTATCACCACTGTCAAAATACCATACATGAGAGTCAATAGAAACTGCCAAACATGCATCATGTACAGATGGGTCATACTGACAATACACGCTAAACGCCCATTCTGTATCCTACACAACATTTGCAGAATCTGCATTTGTAGAAGCATCCGCTATTGTGGCTGCATTTGACTCTTTCTTCTTTGCCTCTTTAGCCTTTAGCTTAGGGCAATTCTTAATGACATGATCAGTTGCCTTATAATAGTTGCACCTGGTCTTTTTCTTGCCTTTAGCAAGAGCCTTCTCAGACTTATTGTTGGTACCTGTGGAAGGAGAAGAAGTTGCAGACCTACTAATAGGAGAAGAAACAGTGGAAGGGGCTTCCTTACCACTTCTTCTCTGCTAGGCAGCAATAAATGCTTAATCAACTGCACACTGCCTGGCCCTGTTTTGCCTGGACTGCGCTTCTTGCAAGAGCTTGTTGACTAAAGTATCATACTTGACCACATCAGGTCTGTCCTCAGTAACAAGTCTCCACGTGGAAGCAAAAGTCTGATATGACTCTGGTAAAGCACCAATAACAGTCTGCACAAGAGAATGATCAAGAATAATCTCACCTACAGAAATCAACTGTTCCTTGAGATCTTTAATCTCAGCAAGAAAAACATTCATGTCATCATCTTCCTGCATAATCTTCGATTCTAGCTCTTTACGCAGGTAAGAGATTTTTGCCTCGTTACGCCCTGCATACAAACCAGCTAGAATATCCCAAGCCTGTTTTACTATTTTAGCTAAATGAATATGTGGGGTGATGTTGTGACAGAAAGTGCAATCAAGGCATGAGCCTGTGCATCTTTACCATCCCAACGAGCTTGTTCAGCAGTGGGTAAAACAATAGCAACAGTAGAGCTGCTAGAACCTGCAACATCCTCAACACATCCTACATCCACAGAACAACTTGGACGTACATCCATACCCTGCACAATGTTCCACACTCCTTTTGCAACTAAAACATGCTGCATCATGTATGCGTAAAGTGGATAGTTGCTGTCTCCATCCAGTTTGTCTTCAGCAGACAACATGCGAAATACATCATTGTGATGTTATCAGCCATGGCACTGACTGAAACTGATACAAAAGCTACCTGTAATGAAGCAAAGACTGAATAGAGAACAAATCATGCTATGTAGTAGCATGGTCCACAATAGAATACGTATGCCTGTTTTGCAGAAAACTGCACTGTCAAAATTTCTGTAGAAAATGACGAACACCTGTGCAGAACTTGCAATGCAAAAACGGAGCCCGAAACGACCTCAGATGGGATTTCTGAGAACGCTAAGCCCCACGAGCTTATTTGTAGAGTATAGGAACCTGCAAGTGCTCGTGAAAGCTCACCTCAATCGGAGAACGTGAGTCGGAGGGTGCCGGCAGCGTAGCCCTGGGAGCTAATGCCTGCTCTGATACCAATTGTTGGAATTAGGGTTGCAGAAAAGCACACAAAGCTTGGAGAAGAAGAAGCAAGAATGCACACAACACACAATGTATTAGATTGTGTCAATGTACAAAAGATAAGTTAGCCCTAGAATGATGGGCGTATATACAAGCCGGGGGAAAAAACCTCCTAAAGAGGGAAAAAGTGCCCCGGCGGTCCTAAGTGTGTTCACACACATCACTGCCTATATATATATAGCAACAGCTTGCAATCCAACCGCTGTGAATTACTCAACAAAGCACACGTAGAAAAGATAAGGGAGCTTAATGAGGCTATTAGTGTAAAGAATAATGAGATGGAGTAGATGCTAGAGAGTCACAAGAAAGTTCTCGCACATGTCAACTAGTAGTTCACCAGCAACCAATCACTGGTGCAGGATCGCCTAAAGCAACTAGAGGAGGCTCAAGCCCAAGCTGCCACCCATAGAAATGCCAAAGAAGAAATAGACAGAAGGTACACAGAGCTCACAACTGCTCGAGATGCGAGACTGCGATTTCCATGCTCCTTAATGCCAAAAATAGATGGATCCAGGAATTGGGGCACCAACTAGCCTTCAAAGAACGGCCTCAAAGAAGTGAGCAAACTTATGAGTTATGACAACTTATCAAGCGTGCCTCAGAGATAGGCTCATTATACCGGTGACTCTTCGGGGCCCCTCCTCAAACACTTACCTTGTTTTTGTCTACACTAACACTCTCGCTACTTCAATATGAGATTAACCTAATAGAAGACCTCAATTTAGGAGAGTTAACACTAACTCATTAGAACACGGAGAGGGATGCTCACCCTACCTTAGTAATGGGCATACTTAGAGGTGATGTGATGCTTGCTAACCCTAATGACCTTTTCTTTTTCCAACTACATCCCATGGTGATCAACCTTTGAAGTTGGTGTTAGGTGTTGCAACAATCTGCCATCCTGGATGATATTGTCAACAAACTTGACTATTCATGACAGATGACATGCCATCCACACTGGCCTACTATGAGGAGGTTGTCGCTTGAAGATATTAATTAGTGATTAGCCATGGGTGGGTTGAGGTCTATGAAATACCTAAACCTTTCTGAGTCTACCTTATATGCACTTTATGATTTTTATTATTCCCATATAGAATATCCAAATGTAGCCCCAGACAAAATCACAGAACTTCAAGAGTTTATGAAAATTGTTAAACCTCCCAACCTCCACCTAGTTTAGGGGAAGGGCAAGAAGAAGCCCCCAGGTCCTCCACCTCAATAACATATCCTGTGTTTACTTCCCTCTCTAGTAAGCTTCTAAATCCTTATCCTAGTGTATCTCCTACTAACAAAACTAAGGTAGAGTGTATATTTTTGCATTGCTCTTTACCACCTATGTTGAATTTCCCACTAACCCTCTCAACCCCGAGGAGTTGCCACTAGCACAACGAAGATATCTCCACATAGGCACCTCAATGAGGTGCGTACTCCATACCCTCGGGATGACATAACACCTTTTATTGATGAAGATGTATTGGAATCTTTGTTATCTATAGAGTACGAAGGCCTAATTTGAGCAGGGAAGATGTTCAAAGTACTCATGCAGATAACACCTTTTGAGCCCACACACAAGATTCCTGATGTTCTGTACCCTCTTCGAGCCCTGATGCCAGACATGGAGGAATTAATGCCGATGGGTGGAGAAGGAACCTTATGGGAGAATGTGGCATGGCACACCAACTAGCGAATCCACACCAAGCTAGCCATGAAAAACTCTAAGTTATTCACGACCAGTGAAAAACGCAAAAAAAGTTAGTCACACCATGAAAATTGCCAAGTTAATCACGCATGAAAGGTTAGGGATTTTTTTAAAATAAAGAGAAAATCGCACCATGAAAAATTTAAGATAGTCATCCCCTGAACAACTTTAAAAAAAAGGTTAGTCATGTAATGAAAAAGTCCAAGGTTAAAGGTCAAGGGTTTTTTAAAAAATGATAATCATGCTATGAAAAAAAAATGATAATCATGCTATGAAAAAATGATAATCATGCTATGAAAAACTTTGAGACTCATGCGTGAAACTTTGAGATGGTCACGTGTGAAAAACTCCTAGATAGTCATGCATGAAAAACCAAGGAAACAAAAAGATAATCACACCGTGGAGAAGTTATTCACACTATGAAAAACTCCAAGTTAGACATGCACGAAAAACTCCAAACAAAAAGAGATAATCATGCCATGAAAAACTTTAAAATACTCATGTCATAAAAAATTTCGAGTTAGTTATGTGTGAAAAACTCCAAAAAATAGTTAGTCATGCCATGGAAAACTCTAAGTTAGTCAGGTTAGGGTTTACTTTTAAAAAAGAGATAATCACACGTGAAAAATATAGCCATATTTAGTAGTGACGTGTGTGTGTGTGTGTGAACACACTAGGACCAGTCGGGGCACTTTTCCCTCTTTAGGAGGTTTTTTTTCCCACGCTAGTATACACCCATCTTGGGGTATACTTATTATCTTTGTTTAGCACACATTCATTATCTATCTATCATTTCATTATGTGCTCCCTTGACCTTCTCCACTATGTGTGTGTGTGCGTGCGCGTGCATGCATTCCTAGAACCCCGTTTCCAACATTTGGTATCAGAGTATATGCTCCTCACCCCTGTTGGTGTTGCTACCTACCCTTTACCTTGAGTTGCATGTTTTCTTGAATCAGATCAAGGAGCCCTTCTGGGATAAGAAAGAGGAACTGCAAGTGTGCAATACTTTTTCTATCAATTGTTTGTTCCAGGTGTGTTTTGGGGGCCGTTCGTGCGATTTTCAATTTTCTACAAACATCTTTGCACTGTTCTTCATCAAATTCTAGAGTAGTATTATCAGATCTAATACAGATGGGTGTGTAGATACGCATGAAAGCATCATCACACACTCACCACATCGCATTTTGTCTACAAGCTACACTTCAACAACATCGATCTCTACATCTTACGAGTAAAATCTCTACTCACTTTACTATAAATTTCTTTTATACACCTTGCAGGTCTCCATTATCAGTGGCCTTATTAAGTAGCCACCTTGGTTGCATCAAAGGATCACTTAGCACTTGTAGGTTGCATGATTACTTGCATGGGCATTATAATAAACAACAGACAATGAAGTATTTCAGATATTATGTGCCCGTGCTGAGGATAAGGTTGATAGGACCTACTACCCGTTATGGGCCTATATGAAGCGGCATGTATTGGTAGCCAAAGGGAGATGGAATGTTGTGGTTGATACTAAGAAATGTCAGGGTTCCTCTTATGAGCATGATGTAGAAGGCACATTTGGTGCATTACCATAGGGTAGTGTACCTCCTACATAGGAACAAACAAAGTGGGATGGAAGAGATGTATAGGCACATGTGTTGCTTGCTTTTTCAGTTAAGAGGAGTATCATTCCTCACATTCAATCATTCAATCATGTAGGACTGCTAAACATGCTTGGGATGCACTTGTGTCATTATACCAGATACGTAATGAAGCATGTGTTACTTATCTACAAGAGCAATTATTGTCACGGCATATCAATGAGGGAGACTTCATGGACAATTTCCTTACAAAATCAAGGATTCTAAGGAGTATTTGGCCAGTTGTCAAGTATATCCTGACAATTCATTAGTGCCTATTGTCTTAAATGCGATAAAAAACTCATATCAAAGTTTTGCTTCTACTATAAGACTCATAATGAAAGGCAATCCAAATGCCTTGAAGTTTGAGGAGTTGGCTTCTTTGCTCTTGCAAAAAGAGCAATCCAAGCAAAACAGATATGTCATGCACACAAGAGATCGGGCTTTTACTGCCAGTCAACAAAGAGGTAAAGGTAAATCATTTTCCCAGGTTTGTTACAAGCCAAAATCAGAGTCATTGGGTAAGCCTGCAAACAAGGAAGGCGACAAGCCAAAGAAAAACGACAAATGCAACCTCGTCACTACATTAATGAGTGCAGGAAGCGGCTAGAGAAGGATAAAAAGAAAGACTTGGGTATGACTATAGAGTTGATGTGTCAGCATCTAATGTAGAAAACAAAGAATCTGCAAACTATGCACATAATGATTGGGCTTTCATTGTGCAATGCAGTTTTGACCCTTTATATAAGGATGTATACATGGCTATTACAAATGTACATGTTTGGTATTTTGACACTGGTGCTAGTAAGCACATTACTTCTCATTGCAAGTTGTTCTCATCACTTGAATTTGCTCCATATGAAAACATTGTTAGATGTGCAAAAAACTCCTCATATCATGTAAAACAACTCCTCATATCATTGTTAGATGTGCAAACAACTCATATCATGTAAAAGGAGATGGTAAAATTATTCTCACTGCTGAATGGTGGAACAATCACGCTCTTAGATATATTACATGTACTAAGGCTGGCTTAGTGGTTGAGTTTGTGGATGATAGATGTATTGTTCATGATCATAGTGATGGTAATACAATTATTTTATTTTGGTACTTTGTCTCGTGGCCTTTACAGGCTAGATACATATAAAAGACAAAAGTCTGTTGTGTATGTACAATTTTTGCCAAACAAAGGTAATGGGTGATGCTATGCTATGGTATGCATGCTTTGGTCAGGTGAGCTTTGACAGTTTGCTACGTTTGCATAAGCATGGCATGGTGTTTGAGCTACCACATCTTGGGTATCTTGCATATGTACTTGTGCGCCGAAGAAAATTCTTAGCAAGCTTGACGAGATAAGACTGTCAAATGTATTTTTATTCGGTATAACTTGGAAAGTAAAGGTTACCATCTCTATCATCATGCTACCAAGCAAATTCTTGTGAGTAGAGATGTTGTATTTGTGGAAGATGCAACAATTCAGCCCTTGCTTTCGTGTTCAAAAAAGCAAAATGTATGTTTGCAGGACATATTCAACACTCCTTCCATTGTTTAATGCAAGACACATTGATGTAGAGCATTTGTGTACTCAAAGGAATGCTAAAAATCAGCCCACACGTGTTAAAAGTCTAGCATGTCTTTTAGCCCACAGATCAACCTATTGATGAGGCAAATGTGGATGATGCAGTTGGATGAGGAAAGAAGGGAAATTGAGGAGTCAAAAAGCATGCAAAAATGGCTAGTGTAAACACTATATGATGACAACAAATTGGCCACTCCTTTGCCTGGCAAAACATGAGCAGATTCTCATCACGCATCTCATGTTGACACATGTAATGAAGAGGAACCTATCTACTTTAATTAAGCAAAGGAATCATAACAATGGATGAGTGCTATGCAAATTGAATATGATGCTTTACTTAAAAATGGTACTTGGGAGTTGTCTGATTTGCCTCATGGCAAGAAGGCCACTAGTACAAAATGAGTTTACAAGCTAAAACGTAAAGCTGACAGTAGTGTTGAGCGATACAAAGCAAGGCTTGTTACAAAGGGTTATACACAGGAAAAAGGCATTGACTATGGTGAGACCTTTACACCCACATCATGTTGTATGACTACCATGTGGAGTATTATTGCATTTGTAGGACATAAATGTTGGAATATACGTCAATTGGACAACAAAACTACTTTTTTAAATGGAGAATTTTATGAGGAGGTCTATATATCTCAGCCTCATGGGTTTCGTTCAGAAAGATTAGGAATCAAAAGTATGCAGATTAAAAAAAGTATGCAGATTAGGAATCAAAAGTATGCAGATTAAAAAAAGCTTTGTATTGTCTTAAGCAGGCTCCCAAAGCATGGCATGAGAAGATACATACATACTTGGTTAACAAGGTTTTTGCAATAGTCCTACTGAGATAGTACCCTCTACATTAAGAGGACTGAAGATGATTTTTTGGTCATCATACTATATGTTGACATGCTGCTCACAAGCCCTAATGATAATGGTCTTTCGAAATGTCAGATCTTGGCCCATTACACTATTATTTGGGCATCGAGTTTCAGCAGCGTAATGATGACATTATCATGGTATACACAATACATAGAGGCATTGTTGAAGAGGTTCAATCTTGGAGATTGCAAACCTATTGCTACACGTATGGAACCTGTTTTGTGACTTAGTCTTGAAGATGCAGGTGACCCTTTTGATGTTCGCATGTATTCAGTAGTTGTTGGCTGCCTTATCTTCTTATGTAACACTAGACTTGACATTCAGTATGGGGTCTCAGTATGGAGCAGATTTATGCATAGCCTAGGCACAAAGCATTGGTAGTCTATCAAACAGGTGTTCCATTACCTAAAGGGCACCAAGCACTTTGGGTTATTTTATCCCAAAGGGGGTAAATCATAACTGCATGCATTTACAAACTCATATTGGGCTGGATGTTATGACACACGAGTGTCCATGAGTGTTTTTTTCTTTCACCTTGGTGATTCATGTATATCATGGCCCAACAAGAAGCAACCCACTACGGCCACTTCTAGCTCTGTGAAGCTGAGTACAGTTTAGCACTTACAGTTATAGTTAAGTGTGTTTGGCTGAGATGCCTTATTGCTGATTTGGGTATTGGTTGAGACTCCTTATTGCTGATTTGGGTATTGGCTGAGACACCTTATTTGCTGATTTGGGTATTGGCGAGTTCTTAGCCACTACCAACTTTTCTAATATGCAGAGCACCATGGTAGTTGTTTTGCGAGGAATCCAGTTTTTCATGCTCGCACATTTATTTTACGAAAGTTTGAAGCTTTTCCCAAACCTTTGAACTTACTTCCCTTTGGGGATTAGTCTGGGCTCCCTCTCACAGTCCAAAGAGCCTAGCACATCTGTGTACTTTTAGTGCCAGCTCAACCATTTCACATCATCACTCCCAAGGGGGATTTGTAGCCATATTTGGCAGTGATGTGTGTGAACACACTAAGACCAGTCTAGGAACTGTTTCCCTCATTCCCCCCTGTGCTAGTATACACCCATCTTGGGGTATACTTATCATATTTTTATAGCACACATTCGTTATCTATCTATCATCTTATTGTGTGCTCCCTTGAGATTCTCCATTGTGTGTGTGTGTGCGCGCGCGCACGTATTCCTACAACCCTATTTCTAATAAAAAACTCTAAGATAGTCATGCCTTGAAAAAAATAAGATAGTCATGTCATGAAAAACTCCAAGTTAATCACGCCTAAAAGACTAGGGAAAAAAAAAGATAATGACACCATGAAAAAGTTTGTACCAAAACTCCAAGTTTGTCACACGTGAAAAACAAGAATCATGACATGAAAAACTTTGAGATAGTTATGCTGTGAAAAACTCCAAGTTAGTCACACATGAAAAACTCTATAAAATAAAGTTAATCACGTCATGAAAAAATCCAAGTTAGTCACATGTAAAAAAATTCAAAAAAAAAGTTAGTCGCACTATGAAAAACTCCAAGTTAGTCACTCTTGAAAAACTCAAAAAAAGGAGAGAGAGATAATCATGCCATGTGAAAAACTCTGAGATAGTCACGTTGTGAAAAACTCCAAGTTAGTCATGCATGAAACACCCTCCAAAAATCTCAAAACTAGTCACTCGCGAAAAACATTTAAAAAAAGAGTGTAATGCAAAACTCCAAGTTAATCATGCATAAAAAATTTATTTTTAAAAAAGCTAGTCACACCATGAAAAAATCCAAGTTAGTCACGCGTGAAAGGTTGGCGTTTAAAAAAAAGAGAGATAATCACACCGTGAAAAGCTCCAAGATAGTCATGCCATGAAATACTCCAAGGTGGTCACACATGAAAAACAAATGAAAAAAAGAGAGATAATCCCACTATGAAAAGCTCCAAGATAGTCATGCCATGAAAAACTCCAAGGTGGTCACACATGAAAAACAAATGAAAAAAAGAGAGAGAATCCCACTATGAAAAACTCTAAGTTAGTCACATGTTAATAGGGTATAGAACTGTTGTTCTTCTTCCTCGTGGTGTTTCCTTGATTTGACACCCCTTTTATAAAGAACGTGAGTGTTGATCGAGCACGTTGAACTATTAGTAAAATTATTGGATGGGTAGGTAAGGATGTTTGTCTAATTTGATGAAATGTCTAAGGTGTTCATGAGTCAACAAGTTTTTATTTTTTTGAAGGCATCCCTTCCTTTGGCTCCTTGATCCATATCAACTTAATGGTCCTTTCACAAACATGATAAATGATTATACATCACTTCACATTAAAGTCACTTTGGACTTTTTCCTTTCAAAGCCACTAACCCTTTAGATTTTTCTTTAAAGCTTTCACCAAACAAAATTGTGATATTCTTATCAAGATTTACATATTGTAAAGGTGGTGGCTAAGGAGTTTGTATATGGGTCTCAAACCTCACACTTCTATTGGTGTAAAACCAAAAAGGTAAAAATATACTTTTGAATAAGTGTTTTTATATTCAAATGAGTGCATAAGTAGAGAGATAAGAAACATCATGTTTTAACCCTAAGATCTCTCTAGATAATTGTTATGTATAAACATGCATAAATCAAGCATAAACTCATCCACCCGACTACCCTCGAGTCTAAGGGATGCACACATGAATTATAATGCAGTACATCATACCTTTACCTTGATGTCCCATACCATCAAGAGGTATAACTCTAATCCAGTAGCATGTGGCTACAGTGTGAAATGGAAGGTGAGTAGATATAATCCTCTATACAAGAGAACATCATATCATAACCTAGCCTCAAGATAACATAGACTTAGCCTCAAGATAACATCAAGAGACCATAGCCTAAGCCTCCCTTGAGTGTGCCCCATGCCCCTATTATATAGGAGGGCCCTCAAGTGACTCTTGACTCTCCATCTCCCATGTGTGACCCTTGGATGCCTGACCCTAATGTTAACCCTTAAGGTTAGTCCTAACCCATGCTCCACTAGAGCTTGTTCCCATGCTCCCATGCTTACAAGCCTAATGTGGGTTAGCCTCCTAGTATATGCACACATAATGTGTATATAACATACTTCCCCTCTCTCAAAACATTGCACTCTTGCAATGAAAAGAAGGAGAACTACGCTGAACAATCACAACCAACTCCCAAGTCAAATCCACTATTTCCCTATCTTTTCACCTAATTTTAACCTCAGGAGTTAGTCAAGTACCTTATCAGGTTCATGTGGAACATAGGATAATTCTTCGACTTCAATGAGTTCTTGAGGAGTAACTGTGTTATCCTCACCTCCCAGTTTCCCTTTCAATCTATTGATATGAAAGATTGGATGAACTCTAACATGTGGAGGTAGTTTAAGTTCATACGCAACCATGCCAATCCGATGTATAAATCGAAATGGACCACAATATCTAGGAGATAAATTCGAGCATTTTTCTTTTGACAAAGTCTGAGAATCTTTAGAAATTCTTAAATAAACCAACGCTCCTGTTGCAATAGACCAAGTTGAGGGTCCTCTATCAGCATAGAACTGTGCCCTATCCTGAGCACTCCTGATAGAATCCCGAGCTTCGGCCAGTATTTCTTGCATATCACGCAAGAAATCCCTCGATGCATCAAGCTCGATGTCCTTAAGATCGACATCAATAGGTGCCCTGGGTTGATACCCATACATAAGCATGAACGGACTAAAATCAATAGTCGTATATTTAAAACTATTATAGGCAAATTCCATCATTGGAAGATATTTTTCCCAATTTGATACTTTTCTAGAGACTATACACGAAGCATATCCTCTACAATCTGATTCATACGCTCTATTTGCCCATCAGAGTGCAGATGACCAGAGGAATTCATACTCAAAGTAGCTTTTTCGTTGTAAACCATTCGGAATAAAGTAGGAAAACATGGCATTATAACAGTAGGATCCAGGTATCCATCAACGGCCCGATGTACCCCACATCTGCTCATGGAATTATCGGTGTCCCGAGTTACCCATATCAACATAGAGAGTCATCAACATCTCGATGAGTCACATATGTCCATCCGTAAACCATCAGGTTGACTATATAAATCACCTACAGTATGGAACTAGAGAAAGAAATGCCAACAAAGAAAAAATCCAAATTTCCTTAATCCGAACACAACAAGATAAACTCGTTAAACTCTAAAGAAAGAGATTTCAACAAGTGAAAATTTCGACAAGAATACACTCATCAATACATGCAGGCTATAGAAAAAAGAAGTAAACTAATCAACTAACCCATGATAGAATTTGTCTTAGGCTTAGAAAATTAAGCATAGACCACACTTAAACAAGTGCAAAATAAATTATCATGGACAAGTGTCAAAGGTGAAACACACTTTGAACGCAAATTCTAGCCATCAAAAGTATGGAACATGTCCAAAAAGAATGGCTAAACAATGGTAAAAAATCATGAAAACATTGTTTAGAATTAATCCAAACAGAAATATATACTAATACGAGGTACAATCGTATTAATAATATACGAATAACCCGCATCTATCTAATGCCAGTACGAGAAAACGTACTTTAACATTAAATAACCCTCGAAAATATTAAATTCTCAAGAAAAAGAACTATCATGATTTTTTCCTAATTTTTTCTAATTTTATAGGACCTCAAAATATGATAATTTTGAATTCCACCAAACCTATCTTATGGCATCCAAACCTATATTTTTCCAAAAAAATTAGCAATTTAGATTTGCCAAAATACCATTGATATTTTAAAAATATCAATTTTTTAGACTTCTATAATAATTTCTAGAATATTCTTAATTTCTCCTGAGAATCCCATCGTTGATGAAATTTCCAATTCCGCCCGACAATTCTCAAATCCAATGAAAATCTACAATTTTAATGGATTTTTAAAGGAAATTTGAATGGTCACGGGCGCCCGAATGGACACACCACATGCCAAACACCAACCCCACATTTTCGAGAAATTTAATTAACCTTTTTCTATTTTTTTACTAATTTTTAGGAATTTTTAAAAATTTTTAATTAACCCCAAACGCATTTAGAATACGAACGGTCAAAAAAATTTAGAATCCCAACAGTTTTCCCGGAATACAGAAAGCCAACAATTTCGGGAAAATGAAAAGCCAAAAAAAAATCAGAATGTGAAAGGTCAAAAGTTTCCAGAATCCGAAAGGTCAAAAGATTTTCCGGAATTCGTAAAGCCAAAAGGTTTCCCAAGAATGCGGAAAGCCAAGAGGTTTCAAGAAAATAATTTTCAAAAATATCCATAGATTTTTTTTTTCCAAAATTCGTATTTTCTCCTCTTTTTTCTAGCTTTTTTCTAAGCTTTGAAAAGCTCTTTTTTTTAATAAATAATAAAAAAACTCTTTTTAACAAAAAATCAAAAATCTTTAAATAAAGCTTTTAAAAAAAATTGGGAGGGGGGGGGCGATTTTTGCCTGCAGGCTACGCTGCAGCCTCCCCCCGCGTGTGCCTGTTGAAAACAAGAGAGAGGGAGTCCTCTCTCCTCTCCCTGTCCATTCAATTCTCTCTCCACCCCCTCCTTCTCTATTAACAGAGAGGAGGATTAAAGATTAATTAATCTTTTGATTAAAGATTTTAATTAAACCAAGCTTAATCATAATTAAAAATTAATTAGATTAGTGTTTAATAAAATTGTGCCTTAAGAGGCGTTCTCACGGGCGGGAGAAAAATAGAAGAGAAATTTAGATTTGAGAGACGAAGAGGATCCCACGCACATAGGAGAGCATTCCATGCTTCAACATGCTGCCCCTACTGCATTTCAACAAAAAATTGGCAGAAAATGGATAGAATATCCGCGAAAAACCCGTAAAAATGCATTAAAAATATATTTTTAACCATAAAAATGCTCTAACAATTTCTAAAAAATTAGAAAAAAATTCCTAAAATTTGTAGAAATTCAGGGAATCCATTCTACCAAAAATATTTGCAATAAAATATGCGGTATTTTGGTAAAATTTTCCATTAATGCTTATTTTAAACCACAAAAAATAGAAAAAAATAGCATTAAACTCATGGAATTCCCCCACAATGTCGATTCGTCCATTGAATAGTAGTAACATGCGTTCCAACCGCCATATCAATGATCCACGTGTAAATCATCAACACAAATCAACCGCCATATCAATGATCCATGTGCAAATCATCAACACAAATCAATAAAATAACATTTTTCTTTAGTAAATATTAAAATTTACTTCAAAAAATACCCCCAAAAAATTTACAATAAGAAAGAAAAAATAACAACAATTAACTAGAGATTGCTCTGATACCACTGTTAAAACCCTAAGATTCCTCTAGATAATTGTTATGCATAAACATGCATAAATCAGGCATAAACTCATCCACCAAGCCCAAGGGATGCACACATAAATTATAATGAAGTACATCATACCTTTACCTTGATGTCCCATACCATCAAGAGGTATAACTCCAATCCAGTAGCATGTACCTATAATGTGAAATGGTAGGTGAGTAGATATAATCCTCTATACAAGAGAACATCATATCATAACCTAGCCTCAAGATAACATATGTGTGACCCTTGGATGCTTGACCCTAACCTTAACCCTTAAGGTTAGTCCTAACCCATGCTCCACTAGAGCTTGTTCCCATGCTCCCATGCTCACAAGCCTAATGTGGGTTAGCCTCCTAGTATATGCACACATAATGTGCATATAACACATCACCACCCATGATTACGTGTACTAATTACCCACCCTAAGCTTACCTTTTGAAAGAGGTTTTGAGCATGGAGGATAACTCTATCTTACGAGCCTATCTATCATGCCAAATTTTAACTAAATTTTAACTAAGTTTAAATGTGTTATCTCCCAATCCTAAGGACACCAAGATAACCATGTCTTGAAGCCCAAAGTATGATTTCATCAAATTTGTTTATGGAACTTCCCCTCTTCATTCTAGGCTTCAAGATGCCACCTTCTCATCTATTATTTACATACGTGTTTTGCACATCCTACTAAGGGCATATCTTAAAAGATAATCTCTTCTAATGTGTACACACTTGAGGGCCAAAAAACACGCACACACACACACACACACACACACACATGCCCTTTGTTTTACTATTTTTCCTATTCAAATTTTCTTTTTCTTCCCCGAAGGCTCTATCACCAATGCATGTTGAGGTTTCTTATGGTGCTTTCTCTTAGCCCTTGAATCTCTGTAGTTCTTTTCTCCCCCTTTTTTCACTAATCGGTTTCATTATGGCCTTTAGGTGAATTAACCTTCTAAGAAAAAGGTTTTTATCCTTAGTTACATTCCCAATGGTTAAATGTATCCATAAGTTCTTTATCCCTTTTTTCTTTAGAAAATTTCTTCCCAAAAACTCCGTCACACCAATGCATGTTCAACTTTCCTATGGTATTTTCTCTCACCCCTTGAATCTATGTAGTTCCTTCCTTCCCCTTTCTTTCACTAATTGACTTCATTATGGTCCTTAGGAGAATTAACCTTCTAAGAAAAATTTTGTTCTTCTTAATTACATTCCCTATGGTTAAATGTATCCACAATTTCTTTATCCCTTTGTATTGCCTTGCTTCTCCTAGAATCATGCATTTTTACCTAATTTTTTGAGCCCTTCTTTTCATCAACCTAATAGACCTCAATCTTGTCACCTACCCTATGCCAAGCTCTTCAAGCCAGATTTATGGCTTCATTGAAGCTTATTTAATCCTATCCCTCTATGTTTCAACATCATGTCTTCTTTTGAGATTATTTTCTGCTATTTTTTTAGATCTCAAGAACTTTATCTAGTTTTGAGATTATTTTCTCCTACTTTTTGAGCTCTCAAGAACTTCATCTAGTTTGTTTTCCACCATGGATTCTTAGGTTGGCTATTCATTCAATTTTTTTAATTTCTCATGTTTTCTACTTTTTGAGTCTACTTTTTTTCCCCTTTTGAAATCCTATATAATGCATATTTATCTTCATTACCTTACTCATCTTGCAAATTCTCATTTTTATAAGAGCTTAATAAAATTGAGTTTCTTTTGTTCATGTGACTTAAATGTTTGAACATTTTATTTATAAGCCATTTTTTGTTTCATGTGACATAAATGTTTGATCATTTTTTCCCTTTTTAATTTATAAGTCACTTCCATGAGTCACCTCGATGATAACAAACATGATAAATGAGCATACAACACTTTGCATTAAAGCCACTATAATTCCTTTGGACTTTTCTTTTAAAACTTTCACCAAACAAAATTGTGATGTTCTTGTAAGGATTCAAACATTGTACGGTGCTAGATAAGGAGTTTATGTATAGTTCTTACAGTCCCATGTTGCTAGAACTATCTTAGGGATCACACTTCTAATGGTGTAAATCCAAAAAGAAACCTTTAAGTAAGTGTCTTTAGATACTTAATACACATGAGTGCATAAGTAGAGAGAAGAGCATCACCATAACCCATGCTTATGTGTACTCATTTCTATCTAGGCACACACCCTAAGCATACCTTTTAAAGAGAGGCATTGAAAATGAAGAGGATAACTCCATCTGCCAACTTTCAAGGAAGTTTAACTGTGCTTTCACCCAACCTGAATCAGGCCTTCTAAAAGATGTGTTAAACATAGAGGAAAACCATGCCTTATATTTGGATGGTTTCATCAAATTTGTCCTTAAAATTTCCCCTCTTCATTACAAGATGCCAGCTTCTCATTTATGATATACATACGTGTTGTGCACATCCTATGAAAGCTATATCCCATCCCAAAAGATAATCTCTTCTAATGTGTACACACTTGATGAGGGTCAACACACACACACACACACACACAAACACGCGCACACACACATACATGCACGCACACATGCACATGCATGCATGCACAAAGGCACACAAGCACACATGCACACATGCACACACACACACACACACATGCATGCACTCTCTAGCCTTAGGCTTCAATTTGATGCTTTAGTATTTTTACAAGACTTTATGATCATAATCTTTCCTAGATTAGGCCTTTAAAGCCCAAAATGGGCTATAAATTTAAGCACTATTTGGGAATACTTCATCTTATGAGCTTACCTTGTTGGAGTGACAAATCACAGAGCTAATCTTGGGTTGATACATGGCAAGAAGGTGTATTGTGGATTATCCTATATGCAAAACCATGGAATTTCGAAGAGCCATATATAGACTAAAGTGGCACCTTATCATAGTCCTCTCTTTGGGCCCGTTATTTTTGGGAGGGGTGGTGGGGCAGGAGATGGGAGCTTGCTCGGTGGCCACAAGACCCTCCTGTGGGGGTGCTATTGGTTTGCGGTCTTCTATGTGCTGGGATTGCCATGGGTGCATGCACCGGGATTGCTATAGATTCCCATAGTTGTTGACATAGTCAACCAAAGTTTAAATGTGTTCTCCCCCAACATAAGCATAGCTCTTGAAAGAGGTGTTGTGCAAGGTTTGGGAAAAGGTAGGGTTGCTTCATCTTATGGCACATTCAATTTTGGGAAATATGCTTCAAATTGATAAGAGAAAAAGAAAAGGTGACTCCTTAGACTTTTTCAAATTGATAAGAAGAAGAAGAGATGATTCCTTAGACTTTTTCAAAAATAGTTATAATTGGATAAATTTACGAAGTAAATGATTATTCCTTTTCATCCATGTAAGTATGTAAGGTTCACTCAAAAAAGTATTTAACCTAAGTTTCACAAACTTTGAACATTGACCTGGTCTTGTGAAGTTTAAAGTTGGTTGGCACCTTGTTTATAGTCCTCTCCCTAAGCCCTTGTTTTTGGGAGGGGTGGTGGCGCAGTAGATGGGAGCTTGCTCAGCAGCCACCACGCCCTCCTGTGGGGGTGTTGTTGGTTTGCGGTCTCTTGTTGTCGTGTTGCATGCATTGGGACTGTTGCAGGTTCCTACATATCTATCATGCCAACTTCCAATTGACATAGGCAACTGAAGTTTAAATGTGTTCTCACCCAAGATTTTCGCGTTCTTAGCGTTCTCCTTTAACCAACCCATAGCAACACATGTTGGTATCTTGCTTTGCCTTAACGTGAAGTGAAATTCTTTTTTTTGGGGAAAATATATATTATATTATCAAAGGGCTATTACGTCATGACCATCCGTTCATCTCTCAAAAGTTACCAATATACATCTGATGCATGCATTGGGACTGTTTTGCAGGTTCCTACATATCTATCATGCCAACTTCCAATTGACATAGGCAACTGAAGTTTAAATGTGTTCTCACCCAAGATTTTCGCGTTCTTAGCGTTCTCCTTTAACCAACCCATAGCAACACATGTTGGTATCTTGCTTTGCCTTAACGTGAAGTGAAATTCTTTTTTTTGGGGAAAATATATATTATATTATCAAAGGGCTATTACGTCATTGGGACTGTTGTAGGTTCCTACATATCTATCATGCCAACTTCCAATTGACATAGGCAACTGAAGTTTAAATGTGTTCTCACCCAAGATTTTCGCGTTCTTAGCGTTCTCCTTTAACCAACCCATAGCAACACATGTTGGTATCTTGCTTTGCCTTAACGTGAAGTGAAATTCTTTTTTTTTGGGGAAAATATATATTATATTATCAAAGGGCTATTACGTCATGACCATCCGTTCATCTCTCAAAAGTTACCAATATACATCTGATGATTTCAAAACCGGACAGACTACACAGTATTCAGTCTTCATTCAACCATTTATATATTTTATCCCACATCCTGTCTTCAAAGACAAAAGAACATTCATCCCATCTACAGAATTGGCTCTTTTAAAAACCCTCTTGGAGAATGGTGTGGGAAGAGATCTCGAAGAGTTTTAAAGAGCACATGGATGATGGAGGAACAGACTCTAGAAGTAAAATTCTTAAACATTATGGTCAACCTTAATTTAAGTAGCAGCAGTAATTTGAAGCGATTATGAGTTATTGTTAGGCTAGGGGGTTGAAATTTGAAATGGTGGAAGGCTGAATGTTGCAAGGTAATTTCCAGCTGGATTTTCCAGCTGGAAGTACTCAGAGGGCATTGAATGGGGCTTGTGATCGTCGCCAGTTTTTTTAAGGGCGACAGCGGGATCAGTATATTTGGGGGAAAAACACTTGAACACCCCCCATTTTGGCTGTTTTGTGCGCAAAATCCAGCGGCCAGATTCAGGTGGTTTATGAGAGCTCGCTGCTCCCCATCATTTAGTCCTAACTAAATAATCGTGTCTTTCTACGCCACCATGCACAATAGGGCCTGTGCACATGGCCGATGGCAGGCCGCACCGGCCGCCTCCATTTTAGCCCGTGTGTCAAGGAGATTCTTACGTGGCATTTAAGACTTCTTTGCCACTGTTAGGGGGGTTTCACAAGCGCGGTCAGGGAATGAAATTGAGGGAGTAAAGGTTGTCCGGGCACTGCAGTTCCCACAACTAGACAAATAGATTATATAGCAAAGTCCACCAGTCCCCACCACAACCACGTGATTAATCTAGTGGTGAGGCAATCGCACCGGATACGTGGGGACACACGTTCAATGTCCAATTAGCATCGTTCTATGGTGGACACATTTGCATCCGGCCTTGGTATGTCGCCCGTAATTTTTGAAAATGCCATCGTGACGTGTAAAGGTCTCTAATGCTATTGGTCCACGTAAGAGAACACCCCTACAACTTGCCTTTTGGGTGTTGAGCCCCGGATGGTTGTGAAACCCCCTTAGAAATTAACTTTTTTTTCCTAAACAAGGATTAACTTGTAAGCTCCACTTGTTTTCCCTTAAAAAGTGCATAGGATAACTAGGTTTATAACCAAAATTTAAAAAAATTGAATCTTTGAATTACAGTTTAGGCAAACTTACACCAGTTTTTCTCAATTTGAGCCTTAAAAAATACGCTAAAGAAGGTTTTTTTCCAACACCCCCTTGGATGACCTTGGCATTAAGATTTCTGCCATTTATAAAAGACCTCTTTTTACAACTGTCACACCTATCTATTGCGTATTAACCATGGACAACCAAAGCACAAGGAGAGGAGAGAAAAAAGAAAGCCTTGATTTCTAAAAAATAAGAGGAAAAAATCCCATCGATTTGACCCTTTGTATCCCGGCTTCCATTCTTGCATTTTGTTTCTTAATGTCTTTTGCATATCGTAGCAACGTGTGGGTTGAGTACTAGTCCTATTTCTTATGTTAAAAAAAAGATTTTTTCGTCGCGTGTAGTCCCTTAGGCAGTGTCAACTAAAAATAAGGATAAAAACTGCATATGTTAACGTGTTTTGTAAATAAAATTTCAAAAATTTAAATCTTCAAATTCAAAGTCGTTAATATTTTCCTTAGCCAAATGCAAAACATGAAAGAGGCAGCCTGTTTGGGGCGAGACATCCAAACCAATGCTAGAATTTTATTTTTCCTCCAAAAAAAGAAGAAAAAACATATTGAACCAAGAAGCTTAACTTCAACCATAAAAACAAACACGAACAGACCATCTCTTAGACCCCTCTACAGGAAATTCTGCTAGTATAGTTGATGAGCTCTATGTCTCTCGAAGTGACAGCCAGCTCCTCTCTCTTCTTCCAGACAATACATTTTTTTTCTACACCATTTTCATATATTTCAAGCTTTCCAAAAGAAAAAGAAAAAAAAGACGTATTGACCTTGGTCGATTTTCTTTTCAAATATCTACACATTGATCAATTTCAACACTAAAATATCTTAGCCATTAATTTCAAAGCAATCGTTTGTTTTTTGTGTTAGGTGAAGTTCCTACAGCCCCCTAGTTGTAGAGCATTAAATGAAGGTAGAGCTAATGTTTATGTCGGTCTCTTTAAGAAGGTCAAAGTTTTTTTTGAGTTGGTTGGAAATTTCAAAAAACAACGTGCCATTGCTTGTAGAGGGAAAACTCAACTTCACCAATTTTGCGGAGTTAGCTTCGTTATAAGCTCTATTGTGGGAGCTTCCATGTAGCAACTGTGGAAAATACACTAAAGGGTGTTGTGGGAGCTTCCACGTAGCAACCGTGGAAAATACACTAAAGGGTGTTGTGGGAGCTTCCACGTAGCAACCGTGGAAAATACACTAAAGGGTTAAATGAAGCAAGCCCCTTGCGGCGGGGGACTTCGAAATAGGGTATGAAAATGTTGTTTTGCATTTCCATTAAATTCCATTAAATACATTAGATGAGTTTTTTTAAAGAATGAGAGTGGTTTTCTAAAGTTTCATTTATTTTAGTATGTAAATAAGGCGAGTTTCACAACCATCCGCCCAAAAATTCAAGGAAAGGGCGTTGTCCTACGTGGACCAATCCATGCATGGCATGTCACGGATGGATTTTTCAAAAAAAACTGGGCGGTGTGTAGAGGTCGGATGGGAAGCTGTCCGTCAACAGAAGAGCCGCGAATCGCATTCATTGGTTATTGAACCCATGCCGTCAGTAATTCCACGTTCACCTTTAACCATTAGGCCAATCACAAGCTTGTGATAGAAACCATCGGCTTTTAATACATATTGTGTATCCGTCATCATGTGAATTGCCACTGCCTGGACAATCCGTTTTCCAAGGCACCCGGGCGGACAGTTGTGAAGCCCCCTAAGTAGACACGAAAGGACATTTCTTTTGTAGCACCATATGGTAGCTAGCGCCCGTGTAGCTACAAAAGTCACTAGCGTGGGAATGTGCGTGTGTGAATAGGCCCATTGGAAGTTAGGAAGGTCAAATTAAGCGTTGTGCGCGTATAGGAACCACGCTGTTTTCTTCATTCAATTGGCTCACCAACTCCCTACTCTGGTGACACCGTCCCTTCCCAGTTCCCACCACAAGTCCCATTCCACCCTCCGTCTGTTTCCTTCTCTTCCAAGTACTTCTTCTTCAACAACATTTTAGTTCGCTCTGCATTGCGTGATTGAGAGAGAGAGAGAGAGAGAGAGACAGTGTTCGTGTGCGTCTCTCCCACTCATCACTCTACTACTCTCAGTACTAGCTAGCGTTCTCTTTTCTGCCATTCTCTGTTCAGCTTGCAATGCTCTCTTCCTTTTGGGATTTCCCTTGATCGTTGCTTTGTGCAGCCTTTGCCTTTTTCTGTGTCAGCTCCATGCAACACACACACACACACGCAGAGAGTAACATTGTAATAGTGAAGTGAAGCTGCTCTTCGATTGAGTTCTCTCTCTTCTCTCTTCTGTCTTCTCTCTCTCTCTCTCTCTCTCTCTCTCTGTCTCTCTCTCTCAAATGGATGTCACCCTTCAATCAGCCAAAGCTTGGTGGTTGCATGCCTCGTTTCTGAGCTCTGCGAAGTTACCGCTTGCTTTGTTGCTGCTAGCTATACTCACATACAGTGCTCTAAACAGGAGGAAAGAAGGGAGGAGGCTACCACCAGGGCCAAGGCCATGGCCAGTAGTAGGGAATCTGCTACAAGTGGGGGCGATACCACATGAGGGGATGCGGAGGCTGACAGAAAAGTATGGGTCGCTGGTGTATCTGAGGCTTGGGCGCGTGGCGGCGGTGGTGACAGACGATCCCAAGCTGGTGACAGAGTTTCTCAGAAAACAGGACCATGTGTTTGCGTCCCGCCCGAAAAACATAGCTTCCGAGCATTTCACATACGGCGGCCAGGACATCGCCTTCTCGCCCTACGGTGCCCACTGGCGGACAATGAGAAGGCTCTGCCTCTTTGAGCTTCTCACGCCCAAAAGGCTTGAATACTTCCGCCATGGCCGAATGCAGGAGGTCCAGTGCATGGTTCAAGAAATACTGGCTTGCTCTAAGGTTAATAAATTGATCAATCTTAGAGATACATTTGGTGGCCTCTCCAGTAACACCCTCACTCGCATGATCTTGGGGAAGCGTTACTTTGGTGCTGGCAACTCTGGCCCCCATGAAGCTGCTGAACATAAAGCTCTAATCTATGCTGCTTTTGCCCTGATTAATGCCTTTAATCTTGCTGATTATCTCCCCTTCTTGAGGCCCTTTGATCTTCAAGGGCGTGAGCGTGCCATGCGCAAGATCATGAGAAGAGTTGATGAGATCTACGATGCTATCATCGATGAGCATCGCTCCACAAAATCTCAGGGTCAGGGTGGTGAGAGCCATACGAACTTTGTGGACCAGTTGCTCTCTCTCCCAGGAGAAAATGGAGAGAAGCATCTCAAACAAACTACCATCAAAGCAATTCTCATTGTAAGTTTTACTTGCTCTTAAATCGTGATTAGCTTAATTAGATCCGGGGCTCTCAGACATCATGTCAAAGGAGTCAGTATAGAGCAGTCATTCTCATTTGAGCAATGGTTCTACCCACCCTCCCTATACACTTTACACAAGTCAGTTAAGAAAATTCTATATGATATTAGGAGTTTTTGCACTTCCATCAGGGTTATAAGCGTCAGGATGCTGAATTAAGTCTAATTACACAGTAAGCCCTAAGTGATTTACAGACATGAATGCTTGTTGTTAGGGTCATCATGAACTCTCTGCACTTAACAGCTGTCAATAGCTTCATGTTCACACCCTCATTTTGGTTATAAGCTTCATGATGATGATGCAGTGTGGTTTTTTTGTAGGATTTGGTGGCAGCTGGGACAGATACCTCATCCATCACTAGTGAGTGGACGATGGCGGAGCTACTGCAGCACCCAGATGTGATGGAGAAGGTGAGGGATGAGATAGACAGTGTGGTGGGCATGGACAGAGTGGTGGAAGAGAGGGATCTATCAAGCTTGCATAACCTGAGGGCAGCTGTGAAGGAGATTTTTCGTTTGCATCCGGTGGGGGCATTCCTCATACCCCATGTGTCTTTGGAAGACACCCATGTTGCAGGCTACTGCATCCCCAAAAACACAAGGGTTCTGATCAACACCTATTCCCTTGGGAGGAATCCTAAGGTCTGGGAAAGATCAAACGAGTTCTTACCGGAGCGCTTCCTCAATGATAATGTTGAATTAAATGATTCAGAGCTTAGGATTGTGCCCTTTGGGGCAGGAAGAAGAGGGTGCCCTGGTGCAACCTTGGGTTCAAGTGTGGTACTCCTTGGCTTAGCAAGGTTAATCCAAGGCTTTAACTGGACTCCAGCAAAGGTTAAGGTGGAGCTGAAGGAAGCTTATGGATTAATGGTACTAGAGGGCCCTCTGGAAGCCTTTGCATCTCCAAGGCTACCACCTCATTTGTATGAATAACAGGGGGGGTCCTGATTAAACATAATTTGATGATATATGATATAAGGTGGTGGAGATGATCAAAGCCCATTTTTGATTCAAAAATGGGCTTTGATCAAGTGTGAAGATGGAGAGGGCTAGCTAGCAAGGTGTATTGTAGAGGGCTAGTTATTAGGGATTAGCTATGGTGCTTTAACTCAAGGCATATGTTTGATTTTTTTGTATGGAAGATTAGGTTGATTTTTCCCCCTGGTCCTGATCGGCACCGATACTTGTGCGGCAGAAATCTGGGCTTTTAATAATAACCGTGGGTGTTTGCAACGCCTGGACAGCACCATTATTTATTAAAAGAGGGCTGCACGCGCCCTTTGTTTGCTGTGCAGCGTATTTATTCTTGCATCTAGAGAGAGAGAGAGAGACACTTTTATCTTCTTCAAAAAATGTCATAAAAGGTTGAACATTTTCTATAATTTTTGTTCCCACAAAGTTACTAAATTATTGTTTCCCCCACAAAAAAAGTTGAACATTATTTGATTCGCTTTATCTTTTTGCTTCAAATCCCTTTCAAAGCGCTATTGTAGTACGAAAGTTTTTAATACTGAATAAAATTGGGTAATATTATCATGAAGGTTTCAATTAAGGACTTGAAGTTCTTAATGAGGTGGCCTCTTGAGTCGGAGTTATTCCAACTTGTACTATTTGTAATATTGCTATCGGTTTAATTTCTTTATGAGTGCTCCCAAAACAATAAAAATATTTAGACGATATGAGGGGTCCTCACTGAGTATATTGCTCCCTTCTAGTAGTCTTCAGAATTTTTTTAAAAAAACATACAAGTTTTTGTGCCAAATCTTATCCCCATCTCGTCCTCTTGGAAGTTAGCATTGGCTAAAGCTTGGGCTTTAATGTAAGATGTGGATCCTTGCTTTTAGATATTATTTAAGACTTTGGGAAAGTTCATGTCTTTTTGTGAAAAAGAAATTTTGTAGCTTTGTTGTTGCTAGACTAATTCTAGTTGGCAATTGAGACTTGTTTTGAAACTTGCTTTGTGGGGCTCCTCTCTCTCTTTCTCTCTCTCGCTCTCTTGTGTGAAGTAAATATCATTTAATGATGGGGGTGTAGTCAACACTCTCAAAGTGATTCCTCTAAATGTTAATTTAGTCATCACGCGAGTGCTTTTTTAGTGTACC
This sequence comes from Cibotium barometz, assembly GCF_041138505.1. Classification (NCBI taxonomy): domain Eukaryota; kingdom Viridiplantae; phylum Streptophyta; class Polypodiopsida; order Cyatheales; family Cibotiaceae; genus Cibotium; species Cibotium barometz. Next base: position 42,205,134 of record NC_141072.1, read on the forward strand.
CCAACCACAAAACATCTCTTTCATTTGCATGGACTTTCATTAAAATGGCATTCACACGTTTAAATGCATGTCTATTGTAACGTCCTTCCCAAGCCATGTATGTGTCTCTTTTAATATAGATTTCAAGAAGGAAAGAGAGTGCACTTAGAGAAGAGCGAGACAATAAGACTAGAAACATTAGGAAAGTGATAGAATAAAAATATTAGCTCCAAAAAAAATCCTAAAAGAAATAAGAAGACAAGAATTGTTCTATTAAGAGATAAGTATCTCCAGAAATAAAAATTCGAATTTAGGTGATAGGAGGTCATATTTAGAGTACTTTTACATATTTAGAGTCCATGCACACACAAAATATGAAAAAGCAACGCATTTCTAAAGATGGTGCGTTTGCGGTTCTCTATAGACGTTTTTGCTTATTTTACCCGCTCTGTCTTGTAGGCCAAATGTGTTTCGGTTCTTTTGAGTGGCTATATGACCATATTCTGAGTTTTTATCAGAGAGTTATGGTTGAAACAATTCGCTGGTTCTGTCAAGGTCTCTACATAGGAAACCTGTAAGAATGTAGCTAGTAGCCACAAGGTGATTCTAGACCTTGAGATGCGTATATCTCTTCGTTCTTATCTAATCTCTTGGAAAAGAAAGCTAGCTTGCTATGACCTTTATGTAGAAGAGACTACTACTCCATAGCTTTTCTTTTATGTTGTAGCACTGCAAGAGAAGGCTACTTTGCCATAGACCTTCGAAAGAGAGAAAAGTCAGAGTACAAATAAGAGGAGATAAAGCTTGGGGATGATCGGATGATTTCAATCGTAAGCGAAGGTATTAGAAGACTCTCTATTCTCATATATCAAGTTCTGAATCTCTTATTAACCAGCAAAGACAACGATAAACGATAAATTTCTATAAGGTATATATATATATATATATAATTTTTCAATTATATATCATTCTTAGGGGTTGAGATATGGCCCCGGCTTCTCTATTAATTTTTAATAGTGATCTATTTGATTGATTTACTAGTTAAAGTTTTTATTCTTTCAAACAACAGCATATGCCTTAATAAAGAATGTCTTATTTGCAATCTCAAGTTGAAATGTTAAAATCCTTGTGAAAGGGTTATTTTCTTAAGAAGGTAACGTGGATTCTAGTCCTATGGTTTAGTTGAGTAAATGGATTGTTATATCTATACAAGATTAACCACAACCCCACCTCCCTCCACGTGGGCAAAGGAGGTGGGGCTAATTCAAAATAACCACTCCTCCTGCAAGCGTGAGGAGGAGCCAAATCTCACATCTTCCAATGTAATTTTGAATTTGAATCTAAGAAGATCTCATCTCACATCTTTCAATGAAATATTTTGTATACATGCTTACATACCTATAGATACACACACTTATATATATTACGTATGTATGTGTATCTATAGGTATGTAAGCATGTATATATAAATAGATTTATATGTATGTCGACGCACACATATATATGTTCATGCGCGCACACACACACAACACACAGACACGAGCACATGATACATGTACACACGCATACAAACACACATACACACACCCGCACGCATG